>NC_067402.1:256082253-257341931 GCF_016432865.1 Antechinus flavipes | reverse complement strand
TAAAGATCTACTATTGCTTAGGATTCATTTTGTAAGTTCCAATTATTTTACATTTTTATAAATACTCACACCTGTTAATGTTCTTGGTTTTTACATTTAAGTATAAGAATATAATGAAAAACTTTCAATCTTCAGAAAATCGTTATAGAAACCTTAATGTATCAGATACATTTTTGCATATAGGGTATAAAATTTTCCTTAAATATTCTTAAGTAGACTGTTCAGTACTTAAATTTCTAAAGGACATATGTTTTAGGAACAGTGAAGAATTCCATCTTTCAGTTCCTACTGCAATTAATTTTTCATTGAGGATAATTTTAAAACTTTGACCCTAAACTTTGGGGCTTTTAAAAAGTGGTAGAATAAATGTAGCTCCTCTACATCCCTCTCAACCCCGAAAATATACATACAGATACATTTTTAATAGTCATTTTACATCTTATTAAATCAAGTCTTAAGGTTTTTCAAAATGCATTAAAGAATATAAAAGGAAAAGAGGGCCAATACTGAATCTTGTAGCTATTCTGTGAAATTGTTGAGAAAATGAGGTGTGGTAGAGATTGTCGCCTTTTACAGAATAGTAAAAAATACATAACTATGTGGAGATACCCTAGATAAATATATTATATCCAACAGCCACAAATCATCTGGAGCTTTTGGTATCCTAATGAAAATGTAACCTCTTTAGAGTCTTTGCAATACTATTATGTATCTTAATTTACTTCAATTTGTAATTGTATAATATTGTAGAATTATATAGTATTGTAAAAATGTTTCATATTGGCATAGTGATAAGTAATTTTCAAATTCTTTTACTTACTACCTTTTGTATTTTTTAAATATTGCAATCATTTCTCAAATTTTCTCTTATTGAACCTTACCTTCATAATTAAAAAACAAAACAAAATAGCCAATCTAAATGACAAAGCCACCATTCTTCCAAGAGAGGCAATGTATGCTTCATTCTCTATTCTCTGAAACCAATATGGTTGCTTGCAATTAATCGACTTTCAAGTGCCTTTTATTCATGTTTTAATTTATATTTTTGTAGGCACTGGGAATATCCTTGTGGTGTTCTTCTTTTTCCAAATGCAGCCAGCTGTTAAAATCCAAACTTTTATTTTCTCCTTCCAAGTCTTGTCTCTTTCCTTGGGCCTGCTCAGCTTTCTTAGAGGCCTCTCTGCTTGATTCTTGCAGCTTGTCTTTTAGCTCTTCCAGCTTCTGCCTCTAGCTCAACTCCAACTCCTGGCTTCTCAATCTCCTCCACTGACTTCTCACTTCTCAATTTCTTCAAGTCTCTTGACTGAAGCTCTAAGAGCTTCTTATATATGATCTCTTAAAGGTGTGAACCCAAAGGTTGACTCCGCCTCTGAGAGAGTATGATTGTGGGAGGTGTAAACTTGTGAATCTCCCGACTTGTGAACTCTAATGTGTGAGCTAATGTGTAAACTCTCTTAAAGGTGTGAGCTCTAATGTGTGTTTCTATCAATTCCATTGGGTTAACACTTTGTTTTAAGTTCTGGCTCATAACATCTCCTGCTTTCTTTTGATTTAGAACATAAGGTGGTTATGACCTACTTGACTTCTCAAGGAGGTAAGAACCCAAAAAAAAGTGATCACGCCTTCCCTGACTGCTCAAAAAAGAAGTGAAAACATCATCAAAAGAAGGTGGTCACACCCTCACTGACATCTCAGGAAGGGAGATGAAAACACCAAAGGAAATGGGAAATCAAATCAGATTAGGGGGTCTCTAAAAGGGCTCATTTGAAACAGGTATACATAAATCCATCAATATGGGAGGCATTACACATAATTACATGAATTACATAAGCACATGACAATATAACACAGGCTAGTAGTGATGTAACAAATAACATGAATCAACATGAGAATTTATACATGTCCATAAGTCCTAGAAATAGTCCAAAAGGAATCCATTGTCCATTAGTTCATGTGCCAGGAATCCAGTAATTACAGCAAGCTTTGAAAAAAGCGATAGTCTCATCAACAATTTTTCATCTCAAGGAATCCAATGATTCCTGCTGGTTTTCAAGTACTGCAACAGTCTTATCTTGTGTTAGGGAATCCAATGATTCCTGTAGATTTTGTTCTTAGGTCTTCTCCTTTGTTTCCAGATTTTTCTCTTTTTCTGTCTCTCTCTGATGGACAAGGCGAATTCGGCTCTTTGGCACCCATCTGATTCCCTCTCCATCTGTAGAAATACAAGCAAATCCTCTTCCCCAAGCAGTTAACCTATCTAATTCACTTCTATTTACCACTTTGGGGATTTCTCCTCATCACCTGGCAATTATATTGAGGCTGTTTGCATTGGATACTGCCCTGTTGGTTTAAAAAGTCTATATTCTCCCCAAGTGTAATCTCTTTCTGCTATCTGACTACTTTTAGGCTGATTGATCACATCAGAGTCCTGACCTTCTAAAGACTCTCTCTGGGTGTAACCTCAGCTGCCATCATGCCCCATTTGTCTTTTGTATGATATCTTGGAGCTGGGTCCGCCTCTCATTTCTCTGGGTCAATCTACATTCCAAGGCCCAGTGGAAGTCTCAGTTGCATTTTGGACATGGCGCTTTGGGTTTTCTCTCATCCTGTCTTCTCACTCTATCTCTATGTCTACACTGAGTTCTAAGTGTCCAACTTTTCCACACTGAAAGCATCTGCGAGCTTCTCTAGAAGTCCCTTGCCAAGAGGGACCCTGTTTTCCCATGTTCATCATAGTTTGGGTATAATAAGCATTTGTGCCCACTGTGGCACAGTGTCTTATGATCTCCTCTAAAGGAGTATCTTTGTGTAGTTTCCATATAATTCTTTTGCAAACCTCATTGGCATTTTCCTTAGCCAGATCATTATTTGGCATTTTCCTTAGCCAGATCATCATCAGGTCATTATTTCTGTAAATGCATTATCTCCAATAGTTCTTATTACAGCTGTTTGCAAATCCCTCAAAATCTGCAGAAAGTTCATTGGGACCTTGTTCTATTTTTGTGAAGGCTTTACCTTCATCTTTCTGTTCGGGGAGAGAACCCCAAGCTTTTATTGCAGCCTTAGAAATTTGCTCATACGTTGTTATGGGATAATCAATCTGTTCTGAATTCTCTCCATACTAACCTTCACTAGCTACTTGGTCAAAAGCGATTTGTACAATAGCTCCTGTTTGCTTATTGCCTAGGGCTTGACTCCTACATAATTCATGATACTTTGAAAGCTACAATAAGTTTTGTCCAGGTTCTAAACGTGTCCTTGTTATGGATTTCCAATCACTAGGGGTTAGGATTTCATAAGACAAATTATCTAGTAACATCTTAACATAAGATGATGTAGCCCCATAAAGAGTGCAACCCTTTTTCAAATCCTTAATTTTTTTTTAAATTTAAATTTTATTTTATTTAATAATAACTTTGTATTGACAGAATCCATGCCAGGGTAATTTTTTACAAGATTATCCCTTGCACTCGCTTATGTTTTGTTTTTTCCCCTCCCTCCCTCCACACTCCCCCCCTCCCAAGATGGCAAGCAGTCCTATATATGTTAAATATGTTGCAGTATATCCTAGATACAATACATATTTGCAGAACCGAACAGTTCTCCTGTTGCACAGGGAGAATTGGCAAATCCTTAATTTTTTCCAAATTAAAAGGAGTGTATCTTCTCCTTTTTTGACCTGAAGAGTCACTCTCTTCAATCACAGGATATGCATTTATAAAGTCAGATACATCTTGTTCTTCATTTTTTGCCTTAATTAATGCCTTTTCTAATCTTGTCATATTCTGCTTCACAGGAGATGCTAATTGTGTTTCTGCCTCTCCCCTTCCTCCTTCTCCCTCCACCCATGAAGGGTTAATTGAGGGGGAAGAGTGGAATGATCTAATTTTTCCTGCTGTGAAGTATCACATTCAAATTGTACTTAACTCCATTCTTATTTGATTCTTTCTCCTTTTCACCTAGTTTAGTTAGCACCTCACCCCTCCTGCTCTTTCTTCTTTTTCCTTATTCTAACACTTATATAATTTCCTAAAGCCAGTTGTATTAGATTATATGTATTAAGTGTGTCTTTGGAAATTGAGTCAATTCCATTTTTATTGTGGAATTCACAAAGATCCTCTCCTATTAATTTCTGTTCCTCTAGATCCAATTCTTTTTCCATAGAGAGGAACAAGGACATATGTACTTTGCAGTTTCTGAAAGTTCAATGATCTATTCCAAAATTATAATCAAACCTTGGCTTTTCATAACCTTGACAATGCTCTCTAAATATTTTCCTTGAAGAGAAACAGAAGGCTGTTTTCTAAACATCTGTCCCATCTTAGCTGAAATTCTACTTTAATTCTTTTAATAAAATTTTTTTGTTGTACTCATCCTAATTTCTGGGTTGAGGAGACTTTTCCATTGGATCAGGATCAGAGGCTTTTCCACTGAGATCAGGATCGGAATTTTTCCACTGAAATCAGGGTCCTGTCAGTAGCATGTTCAGGCGACAAAATGTGCTATTCTTCTTTTCCTAAATGCAGCCAGCTGTTAAAATCCAAACATTTATTTTCTCCTTCCAAGTCTTGTCTCTTTCCTTGGGCCCAGTTAGCTTTCTTAGAGGCCTCTCTGCTTGGTTCTTGCAGCTTGTCTTTTAGCTCTTCCAGCTTCTGCCTCTAGCTCAACTCTGACTCCTGGCTTCTCAGTCTCTTCCACTGACTTCTCACTTCTCAATCTCTTCAAGTCTCTTAACTGAAGGTTCTAAGAGCTTCTTATATATGATCTCTTAAAGGTGTGAGCCCAAAGGTTGACTCCTCCTCTGATAGAGTGGGATTATGGGAGGTGTAAACTTGTGAATCTCCCAACTTGTGAACTCTAATGTGTGAGCTAATATGTAAACTCTCTTAAAGGTGTGAGTTCTAAAGTGTGAACCAATTACATAAGTATTGTTTCTATCAATTCCATTGAGTTAACACCTTGTTTCAAGTTCTGGCTCATAACATATCCTTCTCTCGGTTCTTCTTTATTCACTTGGGATCACTTAATTTCGTTCTTCTCATTTTTCTCTGAATTGTTTGCATTTAACCTGTTGTTTGCTACAACAAAAATTTGCTACCATATTTGTTTAGCTATAACCTAACTGATGAGTACTCACTATATATCTCTGGCTTTGAAAAAAAAATTAAAAAAATAAATAAATGGAAGGTAATTTCAATTATGTCTAATTGTGGGATGTCTTAGTTAACTGATAAAAGCTTAGTATTTAGTTGCATAATTTGAAATTGTTTTCCAGAACTGGATTGATTTGTAACACTGACATCAATGCATTAATGTTACTGTCCTCTCACAACCCCTCCAGTTTTGACACTTTATTATCTTTGACAACTTGAAGAGCATAAAAATACAACTTGAGAGTTGTTTCAATTTATATTTGTATGATTTGTAGTATTTTTCATGATAGTTGATTATTTTTACTTTATTTTTTGAATGTTCTATCCATCCATTTATGCTTATTTATTAGGAAATAGCTCTTAAATTTCCTATAATTTTGTCAGTTTTCTAAATGTCTTGCAATTATATCATAAATAGTTGATGCAGAGAATTCCCTCTGCCAAAAATCTGCTAGTCTGTTGTTTGTGTAAAAATTAATTATGTTTGTGCAAAAAATTTTATATTTTATGTTTTTAAAATTTTATGCTTTCTGTTTTTTATTGGACATGTGTGGCTCAGAATGGTGAGTGATCACCATTTAATAAAAAAAAAAAAAAGCTGGAGGTATCTCTAGGTGTAAAACAAAAGTTTATTATACATTCTTATGAGAAGCGGGTGTCCCTCCAGTCAAGCAAGCAATCGAAAGGAGGAGGCACTTTTTGGGACAGGTTTGACACTTCAAATAGTGCCTAACACAAATACCCCTCCCATCACTGGCCCTCCTCCTCATTGGCTCAGGATCTAAATACAAGAACTACCCAGGTAATTGAATTTTGGCCAATAGGTATATAACTGCCCATATTTAATCAAGGTAGGAAGAAAATGATGTCATGGGAGAATAGCAGGAAAGGTATGTCTTTGACTCAATGCCTAAAGACTACCCACTCCAACTCTGGGGTAGATGAAGCCTTATTCTATTTTCACAACTGTCTTGAGAGAACCCACTTCATTTCATTCAGGTAGGATCATGTAGTAGACAGAATGATGAATGTTGAATCAGTAAGACTTGGGTTCATATTTCAGAAATTACCAGTTATTTGATGACCTGGGAAAGCCAATTATAGCCTGTGGGCCTCAGTTCAGTTTCTTTAACTATAAAATGAAGGTGGTTAGATTCAGTGATCATTAAAGTTCTTTACAACTCTCTCTATGACCATATGAACACCTGATTTCTTTTTTTTTTTTTTTTAAATAATTCCCAAACATTTTTATTCTTCTTTTTATGATGTCTCTTTATGTTTAGGTTATATCTCTTTGGAGTTTTTCATTCTATATGTTGTAAAATACTGTTTTTAAAATATATGCTGCCAAATTGCTTTCTAGTTTTATTTCTTGTTAAATAGGAATCTTCCCAATATTTTGTGATCTTGGTCAAACGATGGACTATTTGGTCTCTAAATTCACTTTAATAGAATTGTCATTGTCATATTGGCAGGGCTCTGTCATATGATCTTTTCTTCATTTATTTAAATTTCATTAATTTAAATTATTCTCATTTGATATTTTATGCATTGTGTTGTTATTTCGAAGGAGACTTAACTTTTCATAATTGTCTCCTTGATTTTATTTTTAACAAAATGTAATTTTTCCTTCATGTGTTTCATAGTAAGTCATCTTTTCATCCTTAATATAAATTCAACTTGATCATAGTAAATGATTTTTTAATAAATTTCTGTGATATTTTTAACAAATTTGCCCAAATGTGGAATATTCTGCTTGTGTTTTTTTTTTTTTTTTAAGTTTTCTTAACTTAAATTTGTTCAATTGTTCAAAGGGCTCTCTTTGGTTGATGTCCTTTTTAAAAATTTTGTGATTAGGCTCATTTACAAGATATATCATTCAGGGTGTAACTTGACTACTTTTGCTTTTCCTTTTTACTCTTTCTAATGGATGGAGCCAAATCTTGTGTTATTCAAATTTAATTTCCTATGTATAAGAAGGTATTATCCTACTTGCTTATAGAATTTGTCATTGAAGTAGTTAAATTTAATTACTCCATGTCTCTGAGGTAGATGTATACAGATTTCTTTACTTGAGGTAATCTGTAGATTCCTGTGTTTCTTTGTTGTCTATATTTGCAAATGCTAAACAGTTTTTTTTATAAAATATTTCCATGACATTCAGATATTTTTGATTTCTTGAGTTCTTCTGAGAAACCTCTAATCCGTAAATTGACTACACTTTTTACACATTGCCTTAGATGTCATTGGCTTTGGCTGTGATAGACATTGAATGTTTTAAAAACATTACCTTTCCCCTCCCTCTTTTTCCATATTTTCAGCCACTTGAATATTTTTAGATTCCAATTATGTTCATCATTCTTTGCCCTTTTTGAAAAAACTCACCATCATGATTTATTTTTTCCTTCTGTTTGCTAATAAATTTTAAAAATTTCTTCATTGAGAAATGTAAATTCTGATATGTATACATATATATGCACATATGTTCATAATTTGTTATGGATTTTATTTGTTGAATAATTATTTTTGAACAATTCTGAAATTTCTTCTTGTCTATTTTGTAATAATTATAAAAAAATGTTTCATAAGAAATCAGTTCATTTTCCTTTGTTGTGTAATTATTTGTCAGGAAAGTTTTAATCTCTAGTTTTTGGCTCTTTTCTGTTCATTTGTCCATTTGTGTTCTACATTTTTATTTTTTTCCCCTTTTTATGTTTCATTTTTATATTCTGTCACTCATTTGCAGGCTTCTGTCTTTGCTTAAGGGTAAAACCTTGGGGCTCTACTGCCATACTTCCTCAGCTTTCTCCCCACTGGCACAAGTCAGCCTCCTTGGGGTTAGTCCTTCCTATCTATAGCCTGTGGAGAGATAGGGCTGACTGCAGCTGGGTTCCAGTCCCCTTTCCTTTAGGTTTGGTAGAGCTACTTATAGTAGCACCTTGTCTCAGTTCTTCTGTTGACTTGCCTTTCCTTTTTAGGCTGGCATTATTAGGGTATATGACTTTTTACAGGGTTGGAGGGCAGTAGAAACTATATTCTGGACTCAGTCTGCTGCAGCTTTTAGAGTCCTTTTAAGGACTTTTTAAGTCCCTTTTTAAAGGGATCCTTTAGACAGAAGCCCCAATACCATTATTCTTGAAGTGTTGTGAGGAGCAAGTAGAGGATTACTTGAACTGATTAAGTTTTTACAACAAAAGGGGATTCTAAAATGGGCACAGCCCAGGCCCAGAAAGACCAGTATTTAGTGTCATTCTCTTGAAATGTACTGTATTTATGACCCTGGAGAAGTCCTACTCATACACAGTTTTCAGGTAACTCTCCAAACAAAGTTGCAGAGAAGGTCCTGACCTATACTGTTAGAAGAATTTCCCCATCCAAGACTTTCCTATACAAATGAAATCCCAAGTCTAGTCCCTGTACCTGTCTAGTGGGGACTGGGGAAAACATCTGATCTGCCATCTTGTTGATAATCTTTGTCCTAATATTATAATGTACACTTGTATTCAAACCATTGCATATCAGATATAGTCTGTTTATGTTAAATAGAAAACTACAAACCAGTCTTAAAGAATAGAAACTCAACATTGTGATTAATTTTCAGAAACAAGTCCTAATTATGCATTTAAGAAATTATTATGTGCCTAAATGATATCACTATATGATTGTATGACTTACTAGACTTAAGGAGATTGCTGATATTGCCAAAACTCAAGTTGAAGCTCTGAATTCACATCAACAGTCCAGAGAAAAGGAAGTGGAATCTCTGAGAATGCAGGTGTTAGACTACCAGGTGAGAATAGCACCAATTCTTCACAAGAGGTATGAATTTACTAATTTTTAAAAATCTAGTTGGACACGGTTCATAAATCACTTAAAATGATTTAGAAACTTCAAGGCTATACCTTGAATACCTTTGGTGGAAGTCTGGTAAAAACTGGTTAGAATATCTTGCAACTGAACCTCTGTGTGGAATAGAAAAAGGGGGGAGAGCAAAAGGGTGTTGGGAAAAAATAGGTATGTGTTTGTATGGATCTAGCATAGGCCCATGAGCTGATTATGAGAAAGATAATGCTGAACAAAAGTACATAAATACCTTAAGGTAAGCTATAGTTATAATTTTTTTTTTGTTCGTTTTCACATTTGGCTTTTCTTTAAAAAACAAAACCAAAAGCCCTAAATATCTTTATATGTTCTACTCTATTTTTTATTAGAATCACATCATTCCCATAAAATAGGGGCCAGTAGTATAAGTATTGAAAATAATTAATTTGGTATTCCCAAATGAAATGGCTGCTTAATGAAGCCAGGACTAGAATCAAAGTGTTCTGATTGAGAATTCTTTTATCATATGATTCAAACTTAGAAGATAGAATGGTCTTTGGAAGTTATTATAGTATGTGCTATACTTGAATTTGAATCGCATTATAACATATTCATAAATATCACTTTTATATGAAAATAGTCTAACTCTTTGAGTGAAAATTTACTAACTGACAGTTAAGTTATGTTACCAAACTATGTGACAAGGAAGATAAGCAAGACACAGTTCTTGTCTTTGAGCATTTTACCATTTTCTTAAGGGAGTGGAAACATGTATTAGTAGCAACTGTAAAATGCTGATGCAGTATGATGAGGGCTTACAAGTATTTTAGAGTTCCGAGGAAGAGCAGTTCATTTTAAGGAAGTCTTCTTGGAACTGGTCAAAGTTGAGCTGGGAAAGGAAGCAAAGGTATGATTTCATCTTATTTCTTACCCCCTTCTCCCCCCTTAATTTCTTTTGTCACTAGGCACAGTCAGATGAAAAAGCCCTCATTGCCAAGTTGCATCAGCATATTGTTGCATTGCAAATGAGCGAAGCCACTTCTGTTAGCAAATTGGAGTCAGTGACTTCCCAGCTGCAGAAGATGGAGACCTACAAATTGCGTCTTGAGCAAAAGCTTGATGAGAAGGAGCAGAGTCTGTACTTTGCCCGCCTGGAAGGGAGAAACAGAGCAAAGCATCTGCGTAGCACCATTCAGGCTTTGCGACGACAGTTCAGTGGGGCCTTGCCCTTGGCCCAACAGGAGAAATTTTCCAAAACTATGATTCAGCTCCAGAACGACAAACTGCAAGTCATGCAAGAAGTCAGGATTTGTCAGGAGGAGCGGAGAACCATGGAAAACAAAACACTGGAGCTGGAATTAAAGTTGAAAGGCCTCGAGGAGCTAATAAGCACCTTAAAGGATGCCAGGGGGGCCCAGAAGGTGGGATGTTCTTGGTCTTAGATGTTAAGGTTAAAATCGCATGTGGAATTTTTGTAAGATTCTGCTTCCATGAGTCATTTTCAAGCTTGAGGATGTAGGAACAGGTGGAACAGGGTGAGGAGCCTAGCCTGTATTTTCCTGGGAATAGAGAACTCCCAAATGAGGAAGCTCCCTCTACTCGCAGGCTTACAGACTTGCTTAGAGTATAGAGAGACTCACCAATTTCCTGAGTCTGGGTCACACACCTAGGATATGAAGGCTGAAAGACCAAGATTCAGATCCTGCCTCTGACACTCAGGTCACCTCATCTCTCAGGGCTTGATTTCCTCATTTATAAAATGGCTGTGGATACAAGAACTTTTAATGACCCTTTTCTAAATCTGATCCTGTGATATGTGCAAGACCCAAATCAAAGTCAGGCCTTCCATCTATTCACTATGCCACCTGGGTACCTCTAGATGGGAGCTGGGCTGAAATTTTCCTTTTTGATGTTTTTTGGTATAAACTGAGACACAATTGTACTTGACTCTTGGATGTAGTTTTTTTTTTTTTTAAGTGAATAACCACACTGATAGATAATAGCAGTGCTACAGATAGAGATTTAGATTTCAGTAAGGCTTTCAGGTACTAGGTGACCTCTGAACTTCACTTTTTTGAAGATTTTCTATTCAAGTTAATTGCGGAAACAAGAATGAAGAGGAAATGGCAAATGTGATCAAGAGAGCAAACATCTTCTAGCACTTTAGACTCATTCATATATAAATAATTTTGGTCCTGATTTTAAAATTCCTTATCATTCCTTCTACTAGGTCTCAAATGAATTCTCTTCATACATTAAAAGCCTGGTTTCTTTAATTTGTTTATATATATCAATCATATATATGTGTATACACACAAACATACACATACACACACACACACACACACACACACACACATATATATATACATATGTGAAATTAGCAAACTCATATTTCTTTTGAAATACCTTAGAATTCATAGTTTTTATTATTTGAACTAGTCTTCTAACTAGAAGGAATTAATGAAGTTTTATTGTTGCTGCTTTGGACCTAAGTCTAATTATTGAGAATTGCTTATTCAAATTTGGGACACTCTCTTTCTAATAGGGAAACATACAATTTATCTAAGTGAGTATCTGTTGGGTAGATAATTCATTCTAGCTAAAATATAATGGTTATACTTATTTTATTTCCTCTAACTGGAAAACTTTGGAATATCACTAAATAAGAGAGTTTGCCTTGCACAACTTTATTATGGAAAGCTTATTATATGATCTAACACAATTGAAGTAATTAAAATGAACAGTATTTATGTTTAATATATTCCTTTGTTTGCCTCATATAGTACACACACACACACACACACACACACACACACACATTTATAAACATACATACACATTTCTTTTTTTTTGTCTTGTCTAGGTAATTGATTGGCATATGAAAATAGAAGAACTTCGTCTTCAAGAACTCAAACTCAACAGAGAATTAGTAAAAGATAAAGAAGAAATAAAATATTTGAAAAATATAATTTCTGAATATGAACATACAATTAGTAATCTAGAAGAAGAGATTGTGCAACAAAACAAGGTGCATAAATTTAGATGTAAATACATGGGACCCAATTTTTTTTCTTATAGGATCTTTAAAAATCTGATCTGCTACCCATGAATGCTATAAATGTCCTGACTGTAAGGAGTTCCCATTGTTATTGTAATACAGCATAAATTCAGTTCTTATTGTTTAAATCATTTAAAAATGAATGGTTTTTATAATAGTAAAGATAGAAAGCATGACAGAAATGGTAATATTATGTTTTACACCTTTGCTCAACCTATTTCATTAGCCATTCTAATTACAAATTTGCAAATTTCTTCCAATTTCTTCTTTGTTATTGAAGTAAATTATTTTTCCACAGATTCATGAAGAACAGCAGATGACCTGGGATCAAAGAGAAGTTGAATTAGAACGTCAGCTAGATATGTTTGATAGTCAACAAAATGAAATCTTGAATGCAGCTCGAAAGGTATGTAATGATTAACAATGAATTATGAATAGAACACAAATTTCTTGGTATATAGTAAAATCTAAAATGTATGTGGATGAAATTTTTTTTCCCCAATCAGGTAAAATTGCTATTTGCTTTATCTTTTGATGTTTAAAAGAGAGGTAGCATTTAAACTACACTTATGATACACTTGTGAAAAATGAGCATTTTTCTTTGTTAGAACTGTTTTTTGCAAATTTGTATTTCCCAACAGTTTGAAGCGGCTACAGGATCAATACCAGACTCTAGTTTGCCTCTTCCAAATCAACTTGAGATAGCTTTGAGAAAAATCAAGGAGAATGTTCGAATAATCATGGAGACACAAGCAACTTGTAAATTATTGGAGGAGGTAATTAATTTGCCTTGTGACTATTAGATATTAATATGTAACTCCTATGTTGATATATGTTCATGAAGGTGAAGCTTAGAATTAATTGTTACTTATAAGTAATTTAAAAACATATTTCTGCCACTGCTTTTAAATCCTTTCCCTAAAATAACTGATATGAATCACTAAGTAAAAAAAACAGAATTGATTTATTTGGGTTTTTCTACCTGATCTCTTTTGCTTTTGTTCTTTGGGCATATTGATGATCAGTGACCTATAATGTGGCAGCTGAAAAGCATGAAGTATTTGTCTACAAAAAACCTGATTCTTCACTATTTAATTGAGTATTATTCCTAAATTTTCATTCTCTTACTTTCTTGTATAAATCTCATGAATCTGTTCTCTATTGTGTATACTTTGTAAAATGTCACTTGTCAATGGGGACTTAGAAATTGATTTAATTTTTGCTTTTAGCAAAGAGATCCTCCCAGAAAAGCTTTATCTGAAAATTTTAGCATAATAGTTTTTTTAAGTTCCTTGCTTTCCTTCTAATTTTGGTTGCATTGCTTTTGTTTGTGCAGAAACCTTTTAGTATCATGTAATAAAAATTATCTGTTTTACTTCCCATCATCCTATCTGTCTCTCCTTTGGTGGTAAACTCTTCCCTTATCATAGATCTCATAGATGCTTATTTCCGTGCTCCCCTAGTTTATCTGTGATAATTGCCTTTTATATCTAAATGATTTACCCACTTTAACTGTATTTTATTATGTAATGTAAGATGTTGGTGTATGCCTAATTTCTGTCAAAGGGTTTTTTGAATTTCCCATCAATTTTTTTCAAATGGAGAGTTCTTTTGCTCAACTTTTGGATCTTTGGATTTATAAAACATAAGTTTACTGTGGTCATTTACTACTGTCTAGTGTACCTAATTTATTCAATTGACTACCACTATTTCTCAGCCAACACTAGATTATTTTGATAATTACCACTACATTGCTTGAAATCTAGTAATTCTATGCCATATTCTTTCTTTTTTTCCTCTTGATTCCTTGATATACTTGATCTTTTGTTTTTACAACTGAACTTTTAATTTTTTTTTTTTTTTGGTTCTATAAAGTAATTTTTGGTAGTTTTGTATGTCAATGAATAAGCATATTTATGCAGAATTGACTTTTCATTTATTGTCTTGGCCTAGTCATGAGCAATGGATATTTCTCTGGTTGTTCAGGTCTATCTTTATGTGATAAGTTATTTTGCAATTGTGTTCATGTAGTCCCTAGGTTTCTTTTGTCAAGTAAGACTCCCAAGTATTTTATATTGTCTGTGATTATTTTAAGAAGAATTTCTCTTTATATCTTTCTGTTGAGTTTTGTGACATGTAAGTATAACTAGAGGTAACTTGTGTATGCTGTAACTTCTTTAAAGTTCATTGTTTTAATTAGTTTTTTAGTGTATTCTCTAGAGTTCTTTTAGAATATCATCAAATCTTGTCTTGTTTATAACTAGCATATTTCCAGTAAAATGCCGAATAATAGTGATGATAATGAACATCATTAGTTTTCTTATGGTATTGGAAAATTTGCATTACAATCAATTCCTACTGATCTTCATTACAAGTAAGGCTTACTTTTGATTTTAGGTTTATATTGCTTGAAAGCCTTCATTTATTCTTAGGGTTTTTTTTTTTTTTTAAGTGTTTTTGTTAGGAATGGATTTTTTTTTTTAATCAAAAGCTTTTTCTATATCTGTGGAGGTAATAATATAATTTTTGTTGTTTTTGTTATTGATATGGTTAATGATGCTTATTATAGTTTTAATAATGTTATACTAGCTCTGCATTCCTGGTAAAAATCCCATTTGCTCAGAGTGTATGATCTTTGTGATATTATTTCTCTTGTCTACTTCCTAGCATTTTATTTAAAAATTTCAATAAGGAAATTTGTTTGCAATTTTCTTCAGCTATTGTTGCTCTCCCTGGTTTTGGTATTAAAGTCATATTTGTGTCATGGAAAGAATTTGGAAAATACTTTTTGATATATTTTATTTTTTAAAATTATTATTATAGCTTTTTATTTACAAGATATATGCATGGGTAATTTTTTAGCATTGACAGTTGCAAAACCTTTTGTTCCAGTTTTTCCCCTCCTTTCCCACCCTCTCCCCCAGATGGCAGGTAGACCAGTACATGTTAAATACGTTAAAGTATATGTTAAATACAAGATATGTATACATGTCCATACAGTTATTTTGCTGCACAAAAAGAATCGGACTTTGAAATAGTGTGCAATTAGCCTGTGAAGAAAATCAAAAATACAGGCAGATAAAAATAGAGGAATTGGGAATTCTATGTAGAGGTTCACACTCATTTCCCAGAATTTCCTTTTTCTGGGTGTAGCTGGTTCAATTCATTACTGCTCTATTGGAAATGATTTGTTTCATCTCATTGTTGATGAGGACCACATCCATCAGAATTGATCATCATATAGTATTGTTGTTGAAGTATATAATGATCTCCTGGTCTTGCTCATTTCACTTGTCATCAGTTCAGGTAAGTCTCTCCAGGCCTTTCTGAAATCATCCTATTGGTCATTTCTTACCGAACAATAATATTCCATAACATTCATATACCACAATTTATTCAGCCGTTCTCCAATTGATAGGCATCCACTCAGTTTCCAGTTTCTGGCCACTCCAAATCACTCTCCAGAATGGAGAGGGTCCCATGTTTCCCACATCTCCTCCAACATTCCACATTATCTTTCCCTGTCATTCTAGCCAATCTGACTAGTGTAGATATAGTGGTATAGTGGTATCTCAGAGTTGTCTTAATTTGCATTTCTCTAATTAATAATGACTTGGAGCATCTTTTCATATGGCTAGAAATAGTTTCAATTTCTTCATCTGAGAATTGTCTGTTCATATCCTTTGACCATTTATCAATTAAAGAATGGCTTTATTTCCTGTAAATTAGAGTCAATTCTCTATGTATTTTGGAAACAAGGCCTTTATCAGAACCTTTGTCTATAAAAATGTCTTCCCAGTTTATTGCTTCCCTTTTGATCTTGTCTGCATTAGTTTTGTTTGTACAAAATCTTTTCAGTTTGATATAATCCAAATTTTCTATTTTGTGATAATGATTTTCTTTGGTCATAAATTCCTTCCTCCTTCACAAGTCTGAGAGGTAAACTATCCTTATGTTCTTCTAATGTATTTATAATCTCATTATTTATGCCTAGGTCATCAACCCATTTTGACCTTATCTTGGTGTATGGTGTTAAATGTGGGTCAATGCCTAGTTTCTGTCATACTAATTTCCAGTTTTCCCAGTAGTTTCTGTCAAATAGTGAATTCATATCCCAAAAGCTGGGGTCTTTGGGTTTGTCAAACACTAGACTATTAAAGTTATTTACTATTTTGTCCTTTGAACCTAACCTCTTCCACTGATCAACTACTCTATTTTTTAGCCAATACCAAATGGTTTTGGTAACAGCTTCTTTATAATATAATTTTAGATCTGATACCACCTTCATTTGATTTTTTTTCATTAGTTCCCTTGAAATTCTTGACCTTTTGTTTTTCCAATATGAACTTTGTTGTTATTTTTTCTAGGTCATTAAAATAGTTTTTGGGGAGTCTGATTGGGATAGTGCTAAATAGATTAGTTTAGGTAGTATTGTCATCTTTATTATATTTGCTCGCCCTATCCAAAAGCATTTAATATTTTTCTAATTGGTTAGATCTGACTTTATTTGTGTGGATAGTGTTTTTAGTTTTGCTCATATAGTTCCTGATTTTCCCTTGGCAGATAGATTCTTAAATATTTTATACTATCAATAGTTACTTTAAATGGAATTTCTCTTTGTAACTATTGGATTTTGTTAGTGATATATAAGAATGTTGATGACTTATGTGGGCTTATTTTGTATCCTGCAACTTTGCTAAAGGTGTGGATTATTTCTAATAACTTTTTAGTTGCTTATCTGGGATTCTCTAAGTATGCCATCATATCATCTGCAACAAGTGATAATTTGGTTTCCTTATCACGTACTCTAATTCCTTTAATGTAATGGGCCAGAACTCTGAAGAAATATTCTTGAGGCAAGGATTCTTACAAGGTGTCAGCTTAGTGGAATTGATAAAACAATGGTTATCTAGTTTAGCGTGGTTATTAATAGTTTTCTAGTTTAGTATGAGTGATTTAATCTTACAAGAAATAATGGTTTCCTAGTGATATAATGATTGGCTGAATGAATTTAATTGTAATAGAGTATTTAAGTGGTCAGAGTCAGGAGGATAAAAAGAGACTTCAAGATAGAGACCCTCGTGGTGACTGGTCTGTCCTCCTTCACTTCTCCACTGAGACCAAAGTCCATCTGAAGGTACCCCAGAAAACTAGTCTGGCCCCAGGCAAAGGAGACAGACTGTGAAGGAGATAATAAAGACTTTGGACTTTATTCCTCACTATTCTTGTGGTGATTATTCTGCTGAAACTAAGGCTATTGGAGGACCTCCAAAAAGCTAGCCAGAACATTACAATTTAATTTCTTTTTCTTCTCTTATTGCCAAGGCTAGCATTTCTAATACAATATTGAATAGCAGTGGTGGTAGTAGGCAACCTTGTTTCCCTCCTGTTCTTATTGAGAATAGTTTTACTTTATCCCCATTACATATGATACTTGCTGATGCTTTTAAATAGATGCTACTGAGTATTTTAAGGAAAAGTCCATTTATTCCTATGCTCTCTAGTGTTTTTAATGGGAATGGCTGTTGGATTTTATCAAATGCTTTTTCTGCATCTATTGAGATAAATCATATGATTTTTATTAATTTGGTTATTGATAAAGTCAATTATGCTAATAGTTTTCCTAATACTAAACCAGTATTCCTCGTATAAATCCTGTTTGGTTGTGGTGTATTATCCTGGGGATGATTTTCTGCAATCTCTTTGCTAACATTTTATATAAGATTTTTACATCAATATTCATTAAGGAGATTGGACTATAATTTTCCTTCTCTGTTTTTATCCTACCTGGTTTAGGTATCAGTACCATGTCTATATCATAAAAGGAATTTGATAGGAGTCCTTCATTCCCTATTATTTCATATAGTTTATAGAGCATTGGAATTAATTGTTCTTAAAATGTTTGGTAGAATTCACATGTAAATCCATCTGGTCCTTTGGATTTTTTCTTAGGGAGTTGTTTAATAGCTTGTTCTATTTTTCTAAATTAGGACTATTTAAGTAATTTATTTCCTCTTCTATTAATCTGGGCAATCTATATTTTTGTAGGTATTCCTGCATTTCACTTAGGTTGTCAAATTTATTGGCATAAAGTTGCACAAAATAACTCCTGATAATTGCTCTAGTTTTCTCTTCATTGGTGGATAGTTCTCCCTTTTCATTTTTGAGACTAACAATTTGATTTTCCTCTTTCCTTTTTCTAATGAAATTAACTAAAGATTTATCTATTTTGTTGGTTTTTTCATAAGACCAACTCTTAGTTTTATTTATTAATTCAATAGTTTTTTAGTTTCAATTTTAATGATCTTTCCTTTTATTTTTAGAATTTCAACTTTCATATTTGATTGGGGGTTTTTAATTTGTTGTTTTACTAGCTTTTTTAGTTGCAAGCCCAATTTATTGAACTTCTCTTTCTCTATTTTATGCAAGTAAGCCTCTAGAGATATAAAATTTCCCCTTATTGCCACTTTGGCTGAATCCCACACATTTTGGTTTGTCATTTCATTATTGTCATTCTCTTGGGTGAAATTATTGTGTCTATGATTTGCTGTTTCATCTGTTCATTCTTTAGGATAAGCTTATTTAGTTTCCAATTTCTTTTTGGTCTATTTTCCCCTGGCCCTTTATTATATAATTTTTATTGCATCATGATCTGAAAAATATGCATTTACTATTTTTGCCTTTATGCCTTTGATTTTGACATCTTTATGTCCTAATATATGGTCAGTTCTTGTATAGGTTCCATGAACTGCCAAAAAGAAAGTGTACCCCTTTCTGTCTCCATTCAATTTTCTCCAAAGATCTATCATATCTAGTTTTTCTAGTATCTATTTACTACAAAACACTTTCCACACAAATAAAGTCAGATCTAAATAATTGGAAAAATATTAAGTGCTCTTGGATAGGTCGAGTGAATAAAGATAATAATACTACCTAAACTAATCTATTTATTTAGTGCTATACCAATCAGATTCCCAAGAAATTATTTTAATGGCCTAGAAAAAATAACAAAATTCATCTGGAAGAACAAAAGTTCAAGAATTTAAAGGGAACTAATGAAAAAAAAATCAAATGAAAGTGGCCTAGCTGTACCAGATCTAAAACAATATTATAAAACAATGGTCACCAAAACCATTTGGTATTGACTAAGAAATAAACTAGTTGATCAGTGGAATAGGTTAGGTTCACAGGACAAAATAGGCACTAACTATAGCAATCTAGCATTTGAGAAACCCCCAAACACAGTTTTTGTGATAAGAAGGCACTATTTGAAAACTGGGAAAATTGGAAATTAGTATGACAGAAACTAGGCATTGACCCACACTTAACACCAAGTTAAGATCAAAATGGGTTCATGATCTAGGCATAATGAATGAGGTTATAAATAAATAAATTAGAAGAACATAAGATAGTTTACCTTTCAGACTTTCTTTGGAGGAGGAAGGAATTTGTGATCAAAGAAGAACTAGAGATCATTATTGATCACAAAATAGAACATTTTGATTATATCAAATTAAAAAGCTTTTGTAGAAACAAAACTAATGCAAACCACGTTAGAAAGGAAGCAATAAACTGGGAAAACATCTTTATAGTTAAAGGTTCTGATAAAGGCCTCATTTCCAAAATATATAGAGAAATGACTCAAATTTATAATAGCTCAAGCCATTCTTCAATTGATAAATGGTCAAAGAATATGAACAGACAATTTTCAGACAAAGAAATTGAAACTATTTCTAGCCATATGACAAGATGCTCCAAGTCATTATAAATCAGAGAAATGCAAATTAAGACAACTCTGAGATACCACTACAGACCTCTCAGATTGGCTAAGATGACAGGAAAAGATAATGACGAATGTTGGAGGGGATGTGGGAAAACTTGGACACCAATGCATTATTGGTGGAGTTGTGAATGGATCCAACCATTCTGGAGAGCAATTTGGAACTATGTTCAAAAAGTTGTCAAACTGTGCATATCCTTTGATCCAGCCGTGTTACTACTAGGCTTATATCCTAAAGTGATATTAAGGAAGGGAAAGGGATATGTATGTGCAAAAATGTTTGTGGCAGTCTTTTTTATAGTGGCTAGAAAGTAGAAATTGAATGGATGCCTAGCAATTGGAGAATGGCTGAATAAATTGTGGCATATGAATGTTATGGAATAGTACTGTTCTGTTTTCATAAGACCTAGTTTTCTGTGAGCCATGGGGAATTCTGTCTACGTCCTCCCCCTTTCTGTTTAACAATGTGCTGTCTGCAGTGGCATTTTTACTCAGCTGGTTGTGCTGGCTGTCTCCCTCCCCTTTCTAACTGAAACAGACTTTTTCTGGTCTGTTTCCTCCCTGTAAGTTCTTTGCCATATGGAGACTGCACCAGTCCGGGACTCTGAGCTGTCTGTACTGGTGTTTGCACTCAACTAGTTGTGCTGGCTCCCTCCCTCCCATTTCCAATTGAAACACCTTTTCTAACGATCTTCTTCTGATGATTTGTTGCACTCCCAATATTTGTGGGTTCTCCCAGTCCAGAGTTAATTCAGAGGCTGAATTTCATAATTATTGTGAGGATTGTAGAGAAGGTCCAAGAGAAACATATGTCATCTTCACTATCTTGGTTCTGCCCCTGGAAGTCTCTGTTCAGATTCTGACTTCTTCAATTTTAACTATTCTATTTCGTTTTCTGTTAATCTGAGCAATTTCTATTTTTGTAAATATTCATTAATTTTATTTAGATTGTTTTGCTGGCATATAAATTGAGCAAAATAACTCCTAATAATTGCTTTTATTTCATCTTCATTTTGGTGCATTCACCCTTTTCATTTTTGTTACTGGTATTTTGGTGTCTGGGACTGTTCGAGCACTATTCTAGGCTGCCACGGCCACACTCACTGGTCTTCCCAGCCCACCTGAATACACACAGAGATGCCTCCATCAGGAGGTGCAAACAGCCTATCTTTATTTAGTAATTATATCAGCAGGGATTAGCAGGAAGCAAGAGCAAGAGAGTGCAAGAAAAAGTGTGCCTCCTTGTGTCAGGCTCAAAGCTGGCTATTTATGCTTTCCCTCTTCTGGAATTCCCCATGTCCAACCCATCTGGTACTGAGTAGGTGGAGCCACAGAAGGAAGACATGTGGAAATAAAACTGCATCCCAGGTGGAGATCTAGCAAGAGAACACATTCCTCCTCACCTCAAGGAAAGTCTTAGCAATTCCTTTAACACCTGAAATACACAACCTCCTGCCTCAGAGGCCAAGCCCCTTTTTTATATCCTGGGCCTGCCCTACCAGCTGTCATGGCATGCAAGCTCCATGGCAATTCTTGGAGAGAGAGAAGAATGTCCCTAACAACTCCCCTTTTTTTATTAATAAGGCTAAATGTTCTTATGTTTTTGAATGAGAAACTCTTTCTTAAGCACCTCTATAGATTTTCTAAAAAATACATATAAAACATAAGCAAAAACAGAAGAAGCTGCAACCCATGTCTGCTGTGCTCCTCCCATTCTGTTAACCATGGTAGCATCTGCACAAACCTGCCCAAAAAAAGGGGGCCAGAAGAGCTGTGAGGTAACAGACCTATCAGCTCTGGTGTCAAGTAGTCTTTTAAATACTTGTTTATGCTGCATCCAATTAATATCAGAGTCTAGTCCACATAAGAGAGGGAGTGCCTGTGTTGTTAGCTTACCGTTGTTTAAAAATGCTGGCGTATTATGTGGATTAGTCACCACAGCCTGAGATTGTTCTGTTGTAATAAGTGTGGTATGGACTATAACAGGGGTATAAAATGTCAAGTCCACCACAAGTGCTGTTTTTAAGATTGGGTCTAATCTGGTTGCTGGTACTAAGGTTGCATGCTCTGGGTCAATTTGGAAACTGCCCCCACTGTGAAGGAGAAACCCAAACCATTTGGCAGAAGCCAGAGGTACTCCTGCTGTAGTCCTTATTGAGTCACTGGAGAATGCCTTTCCTCCACTTGATAAACTTGTTGTGGGACTTTGAAGTGACCAGTCTTCCCACATCGATAACATATCTAATTCTGTAAATCTCCAAAGCTTTCACAAGGGGGCACATAAGAAACTGAAGAGAAGCATTCCTTCTCAGCAAAGGCAGGGTCCAGGGGAGTAGTAGAAGGGGGAGAATTTGCCTTGGAGGCAGAGGCAACCTTCCCTCTGTTTGCCTTCTCTTCCCTCATCTTATCCCTGCCTCCTCCCACGGCCTCATCTGTTTTTTTCCTTACCTCCCTCTTTTTACTTCCTCATTCTTCATCTTATCCTTGCCTCTTCCTGTTTACTTCCTGCTTCTTTCCCACTAACTCTTCCTGTGATGTCACATCCACTTCCTTCTTGCTTTATTACTCTATAAACTTCTTTTTTCAGCACCTTCCCATTAGGGATCCTAAAAAAATCTGTCCCATCTTCCTTCCCAGATCTACTATCAGTACTGAGATGAGACCCTTCCCATGATCGGACCAGCTGACTCATGGGGTCCCTGGCCTAATCCTGCCTCACATATGGGCACCACTTGTGTGGGACTGAACAAACACTATCCTACGTTGCCACGGCCATATTCACCAGCCTTCGGAGCTTCCTCTGTATCATCCCTCCACTTTTTTCTCCTCTCTTTCTTTTCCTACTTCCCTGTTAGGTAAGATAGATGATTACACCCAATTAAATATTTTTCTATATCCTTCCTTATTTAAACCAATTTAGATGAGAGGTATATTCAAACATTGCTAGCTTTTTCCTACCTTAACTCATTTTCCCCATTAATGTAAAACCTCTTTCTTGCAATAATTTTCCCCATTCCTTTTCTCCCTTACCCTTTCTTTCAATGCATTCTTTTTTCTTTTTCTGTGATCATCCCAAACTCATTGACTCACTCCCATGTCACCTGCTTATGTAGAGTCCTTCTTATTGATTTAATAATACTAAACTTCTTAGGAGTTACATGTATTGTCTTTTAATATAAGAATTTAACCTTATTAAGTCTGTTAGGATTTCTCTTTCATGTTTACTTTTTTATTTTTTTAGTTTCCTTTTAGTCTTGTATTTAAAAGTCAAAATTTCTATTCAGTTCTGGTCTTTTCTTCAGGAAATTTTGAATGTCCTCTATTTTATTAAATATCTGTTTTTTCCTTTGAAGGATTATACCCAGTTTTTCTGGGTAAGATAGTCTTTTCTTTTTTTTTCTTTTCTTTTTTTTTTTTTTTTTTTTAGGCAATTGGGGTTAAGTGACTTGCCCAGAGTCACACAGCTATAAGGCTAGACTTGAACTCAGATCCTCCTGACTTAAGGGCAGGGGTATAAAATGTCAAGTCCACCACAAGTGCTGTTTTTAAGATTGGGTCTAACCTGGTTGCTGGTACTAAGGTTGCATGCTCTGGGTCAATTTGGAAACTGCCCCCACTGTGAAGGAGAAACCCAAACCATTTGGCAGAAGCCAGAGGTACTCCTGCTGTAGTCCTTATTGAGTCACTGGAGAATGCCTTTCCTCCACTTGATAAACTTGTTGTGGGACTGTGCCATCTAGTTGCCCCTGAGTAAGATATTCTTGGTATAATCCCAGCTTCATTGTTTTAGAGAATATCATATTCCAAACTTTCCACTTCTTTAAAATTTAAAGGTAAATCTTGTGTAATCCTGACTGTGGTTCTGTAACATTTGAATGGTTTCTTTCTGGCCACTTGTAGTATTTTATATTCCTGGGAGTTTTTATTTTGGGATCTCTTTCAGGACGTGATTGGTGGGTTCTTTCCACTTCTGTCTTACACACTGGGTCTAGGACATTGGGGAAGTTTTCTTTTATAATTTTTTGAAATAGAATGTCTAGGCTCTCTCTTTTTTTAATCATGCTTTTCAGATAATCCAATAATTCTTAAATTATCTTTCCTCAGTCTGTTTTCCAGACAAACAACTGTTTTTCTATTGAAATCTTTTACATTTTCATTCATTTGGCTTTATTTTATTGTTTCTTGATGACTCTCTGTTGAAGTTGGGAAGGTACCCCTAAAAGTTGGGGTCACAGATCGGTTTCATGGTGTCTCTAAAAAAGAATTTGCAAGCTTGAACCCATTTCTAAGTCAAGGGGGCAAAGTTTATTGTAATTGTAGTGCCAATTCAAGCAGTCTAAATTCCAAGAGGATTTAGCAAAGAAACAGAAGCAAAGAGACACTTTTATCTAGTCCTGATGTTATAGATATGCTAATTTTATGGCCCAGAGGTAGAACCAAGGAGTGGTCTCAGGAATTTCACTCTCATTTCACTGACCAACAGTTTATCTTTCTAACAGTCAGCAATTGAGGAATGGTCCACCCACTACTGTCCCAGGAATCCAATCTGTGGAAGCCCCTCAAGGCCAGAAGACCCCAGAATCAGATAGATTGTTAGTCTTAGGTTGAGTGAGGGAATTCATTCTCCTCAGATTCCAAAGTCTCTCCTAGAAGCTATATTATATCATTTCCCTCTCAAGCATCCCAAATTCATTTGAGACAAAGGGATGGAGATCTTATCTTCATGAGCTGCTTCATGTTGATAAGGGGTGTAAGAGCTGCTCCTGCCTAGTGGAGTCCAAAATGAGGAGGGGGAGACATGCAAATTGAAGATGGTGATGGCAGCATTCAGAGAGGTGCTAGGTGTCGGAATAAGTTAGATGATGATATTCAGGGTGAACAAATAAAAGTTCATAACTTGGAGTTTGGAGGAAACAAATAGTTGTGAGGAGGTTATGAAAAAGCTTGAAGAAAAAGTGGTGTAGAAGCATCATGAATGAGTTTGCCAGAATAATTTTGGAATGGATATCTTACAATTAAATGTAGGTAAGAGATACTTTCTGGCAAGAAAACAGGAGATAGTCAGGTTAAAGTTATTTCCATGTGGAGGTAGCTAGTACAAATGCAGTGGCATCCAGGGTGGAGATCGTGACATTTGGGAATGGGGTCTTTGTAAATATTGCATCAGATCCCATCTGTGGGCTGCCTTGAGGATGCTGAAGGGCCACCCAAAAATCCTGAATGCTCCACTGCCCATAAAGTTCCATAGCCTGACTAAAGACTTAAGGAGTTATTACCCCACTGGTAGAGGCCCTCAGAGCAACACCAAGAGAGATGGAGAGAAAATACTAAGAGCAAAGCTCTCAACTTTGGAGGGTTGTTAAAGATACACCTGGAAAAAGTGGAAAATAAGAAAAAAAGCTAGAGTGAGGGAAAGGACACAGATAATTTCACTCTTTTCTATCTAGTGTGTTTCCAGTGTTTCCAAGATTCCTGAGAAAAAGTATTTCAGGTCCTCTAGGGGTTCACAGGAATATTCAGGAATGTCTGAGGGAGAATAAGTAACAGGAGTGGCGCATTTAATTCTGGAACCATGAGTCCAGCTGGGGATCCCTTCAAGTTTGCATCCAATTCTCTAGAGTCTCCAGGCACAGTTTACTAAGGATTCACTTAAGAGTATGATTCATTTTCTCCACCTTCCAGAAGACTGAGGCCTAAAGGCTGGGTGGAGATGATAAATAATCTTAAGTGCCTTAGCCACCTTCTGAGTTAAGAGAAATGAAGGTTGGGCCATTGTCACTCTTCAAAGAGCTAGGTAGGCCAAAGTCAGGTATGTTTTCTTTTAGCAAACACTTTGATGCCTCCTAATGCTTTTCAGTTTTAAGAGGGAAGGCTTTTAACTAAATAGTAAAGGTATCAACAAAAGCCAAAAGCAATTTGAAGCTTTTCAACTTCTAAACTGTGGAAGTATATGTGTAAAATCCATCTTCCAGTTCTCCTCACATATGTATCCTTCCTCCAGATAGGATTCAGGAGGGGAAGGGTTAACAGTCCTTTCAGAATTTATTTGGGTATAAACTGAATAGACCTGATGGATGTTTAATTGTTTCTCCTAGCTTGTGAACAGTGAAGATAGGTTTCACATGGGATTCGAGAGCATTTTTTCCCAAGCTACTCACTTGGCCAAAAAGAAGTTCCCACAGAGTTGCCTCTGGGATTAGAGGCTGGCCTAAAGGTATTTGAAACCACCCAAAAGAAGAAAGGATGTGTCTGCTTTCTTCCTCAGAGAATTATATGAAGGGATATAAGAGTCAGGGAGCTAGGGAAGTAAAGGTGCCATAGTCAGGAACAAATAGGCAGCAGCATGAGCAGCTGAATCTGTAAGCCTGTTCCCATTGGCCTGAATTGAATCTCCCTTCTGGTGTCCTTTATAAAACATAGCAGAAACCTCTCTAGTTGGTAGCCAGCTTGCTATAGAATTTCCCTTGCATATTTAATAGAATGTTTTGCTGTCAAAAATTCTCTTTCTTTCTATATAGCTCCATGAGTGTGCAAAATGTGAAAATCATATTTGGAGTCTATAGATGTTCATTCTCATTCTTTTCCTTAGTTCCAAAGCCGTAGTAAGGACAGTGAGTTCAACTTTCTGGGCAGAAGCCCCAGGGGGAGTGGCTTAGCCTGAAAGGGTCACCACAGGATAACTTTGCCTTCCTTTCCTCATTTACACAGTGGTTCAGAGAGTGATTGACAAACTGATAAACAATGTTGGGCCTTTGGACAAAGAAACTTCATAGCCCTGGGAGGGTGGGGGGGCGGGATAGGGGAAGAAGATAGGGATTTCTGTGGCTGCAGCCAGAAAAGCCTCTTGGATGGGGCTGCAGATCAAGATATCATCTACATTCTGGATAGCTAGGGCCTGTCCAAATATGTGGGGGCTGTCATGGAAGCTCTGAGGTACCTCCATGTTATGTTCATGACTGTCCATATTAATTGGTGGGGGGTTATATTACTCTGGATTTGCTCCTTCAAGGCAAAAAAAAAAAAAATTGTGAGTCTTTTTGCAATGATATGCAAAGGAAAGTGTCTTTAAGAGCTAAGTTAGAAAACCATCATATCCTCTGGGATACTTGTATTGGACTCATGGCTTCTACTGACCATTTGCTCTAATTATAAAAATTTGCAGTAAGAGGAAAAAGCACATGATTATAATCAAAAACTGGTACTTCAGCTCTCAGCCTGAATGACAGGATCCTTAGATCTGTTTGACAGTCGATTGTGCAGTAATAATTCCATCTCATAGCCAGACTCAGGAATAATCAGGTGGAAAACAAAGAAACAGAACTGGGAAACTGAATCAGAAGGATCCCACCCTAAGCAGAGGCCAAGGTTATCCTTCCAGCTCTTGTCCACATAAGTTGTCCATCTAGACATTTAAGGAATGCATTTTTTGAGTAACTTATGTCATTTCTCTCGAATGATGGGTTACTGACTTAATGATTAGGCAATCAAATTCAAAACTCGAAAAAATATCACTTTCATTCCCAAGAGATTTCATCTTTAATAACAAATTCTACTAATTACAGCTTAGGGCTAAATATATTATTTTTAAAGTGTACAAGCTTATAGATTCTGCTCATAGATTCTTAGTAAATGCATTCCTTGTTTAGAAACTATAAATCCTAAACAGGCTCATTTTTCAGATCTGATAAGCTTACTTATCCTGATGGTTTCTAGAAAATTGGCAAGCTTACAAATTAAAGAGAGTTGACAGAGACCCCAGAGAAGGGATTGGTCATGAAAATCATATGATCTTTAAACAGGATGGTGCTTTTAAGAACCTACCTTTTAGTTTCTTGTGCTGTTGGTTTTATTAAAATTAAGGATACTATTTAGATACATGCAGATCATACTCCTAAAGATTTTATACAAATGAAAAAGCTGGCATGTGGATTACTAGTATTTTGTTTTCTTTAGGAAAAGCTCCATATGTGTTGTCATTGTTTTTGGATTTCCCTTTGGAAAATGTTCTTAGTGCCTTTAAAATTATTTCAGCTCAGATTTTCTTTTTTCACTATTTATTTCATCTAGCAGGTCATCCCAGTTTCATCTTTCATGTAGGATATGAACCTATCATCTAGCATTTATTAAGCTCCTTCCATGTGTCAGGCATAGTGGTAAGCAGAATGGATCCAATGAAATTAAAACACTCCCTGTTCTCACAGTTTAATGGGGAAGATTTCCTGGAAACTGCTATTCACAAATAAGATGTATAGGGAAGAATTTATGGGGTATGGGCCATCTCAGAGAAAAGGCACTAAGATTAAGGATTGGAAATGGCTTTTTGCAGAAGGAAGGTCTTTGATTGAGACTTGAAGGTGGCACTGGCTACAATTCTGGACTTGGAAGGAGGAACACTCATCTTCACGAGTTCAAATCCATTCTCAGGATTCACCTAGGCAGGTCTTTGAACTTCTGTTTACTTCAGTTTTTCATCTGAAGAATAAGCTAAAGAAGGAAATGGCAAACAAATCCAATATTTCTTCCCAGGAAACCCCAAAGGGAATTGAGAGTCAGACACATCTAAAAAACAACTTAGCAACAAACACTATCACATCATAGCAATGTTGTGCAAATGAGGAGCAAATGAGACATTGTTTTTAAAGCACTCAGCACAACACTCCGACATTGGACAGCACTATGTAAATATCACTTTTTTTTCTTTTCTCAATTGAAGGAAGTCAGAAATGCTTGAAGGTAGAATTGAAGGAGAAGGAAGAATGGCAGGCATGGGAGACAACTCAGAATAATGTTCAAGTTGGGAGACGCAGTATTGTGTATTGGGAATACCCAAAACTAGTATCCCTGCATCAAAGTGATAAGACCCATTTTTTTTGAACGCCAGAATTTTTCACATTTAATGGACTGTTTTCTTTCAAAGTAGTTAACTTGGGAGGTTGATTTAGCTCATCACATTGTGTTGCTGTTGCCCATACCATTTTTAGAACTCCTTTTTTGTAATTATGTTCATAATTATGTGACATATAAGAAAATTAATATCATTACTTTGTAGTCATACTTCATTTTGATCAAACATAACATTTTCCCATTTGATCACCCATCTTATCATTTTCTTCATGAGGCAATTGGGGGTGAGTTGCTCAGGGTCACACAGCTAGGAAGTCTTCATTGTCTGAGGATGGATTTGATCTTGGATCCTCTTGACTCCATGACTGGTGCTATGTCCACTGTGCCATTTAGTTGCCCAGTCACCCGTCTTATTTGTCACACTTGTCTTTCAATAGCTTTGGAATTTATTCAAAAATCAAACTTCCAAAGAATCAAAATTTGCTATTATTGGATGTTATGGGCTGAAGCTCAAGTTGATGCACTGAGGTCCCAAGCATGTGAGGCTAAATAGTAATTGGACCATACTCTATTAATATATATGCTTGGAGAAAGAATGGCCCCCGCTCACTCTTTGTGCAAGGCCTGATGTGTTGTATAGGAAATGATGATTTTGGTGGGTGGAGGCAGAGGGCCAGAGAGAGAGGCGGAAGAGACAGCTGGCTGGTTCCTGTAGCAGCTGCTCACATTGCTAATCCCCTTCACCTCAAAAAGAATAAAGATTGAAGATTTTCCCTTAATCTGAATTCCTGACTCCGGCTGATTTTAAAATACGTGGTCATCACAATTGGAGATAGTCAAAAAAATTTTGTTATAGATTTTAAAGTTAATAACAAAGAAGGGAACACTTTTTGTGTTTCAACTCTTCCTAAGGAGATTATTCAATGGGAAAACATTGAAGTAGAGGTATATTTTACAGTTTATTAAATCAATTATATTTCCTCCTATTCACATATAAAGATATGTCACTCTGATGTTACATGATTATTGCTAATATAATAATGTTGTTACTTTGAAAATGCTGGATCTTTCACTTTTATTTTTTGTTCTTTGTCTTTTAGCACTTAACACAGTTCTTAGTACATAGGAAGTGCTTAATAAATGTTCCTTCATTCATTCATCTGTATGTATTCCTAGCCATCTTGATCCAGATTGGCTAGATATCATATTGTTCTTGACACTATTTGCTGCTATCTGGAAGAGTATATTTCTTCATCTTCCATCATCCTGCTTTATTATGTGTTAGAAATAACCTTATAAAATAACTGTATGTTGCCTTTTGTAATGGTAAGAATATATTAATATTTGATGGTTAATATTGTCTTTGGACATTATTGACATCCTACATTGGTCACTAATGCAAGAGTTAAATTTTCTAGGTAAATTATAAACAATTCTATGTCTTGTATCTACCTCCATTTTTTTAGTCTAGAGATATTAGATTGAGTTAGATTATGGTATTCTCTTTCATCTTTAACCCTTTTTCTAATCTATTTGTTTAACCTTTGCTTAATTAATTGATAATTAATTAATGCCAGAATTTTTCACATTTAGTGGGCTGTTTTCTTTCAAAGTAGTTAACTTGGGAGGTTGATTTAGTCTAACAGCACATGTATCTGATTCTAATATAACTTCAGTATAATCTGTTTTTCCTTTCTGTTTAAATATAGACAGGTTTTTATAGTTAATCAGTATTTTTTATAACTAGTACTGGAGTTCTGTTTAGAACTGAATAAAAAATTGTGTTAAATCATGAGGAAAATATGGGTCTTTTAAATGATATGTTATTGAGTGATAATTTTCTATGTTATAGAAACTGAAGGAGAAAGAGTCTGCCTTACGGGAAGCAGAACAAAATGTTCTATCAAGGGACAGAATAATCAATGAACTCAGACTTCGCCTGCCTGCAACAGCAGAACGAGAGCGACTGATGGCTGACCTCAGTAGAAAGGAAGAAGACCCAGAGAGCCATCGGGTTTTGAAAGTTGCTCACCAGGCCATTGCCAACATGCAAGCAAGATTAAATCAAAAGGAAGAAGTCTTAAAGAAATACCAGGATCTACTAGAAAAAGCCAGAGAGGTACCTGAGTGGTAGCACAGGGTGATTTTCATAAAAAGCTTTTTTTGTCTTTTTTACTGCTAAGGAGGGAGAGAGTTTACTTTGTAATTTCAAAATGTCTCTTTTAGGAAGAATTACTTGACTCTGATTAGTCAATAAAATTGAAGTTTGTGTTTGTGAGAATTTCTTATATGTGGACATAACAAGAGATAAGATGATCAAATAAGTGCTTCTATTTGTGTTTACAAACGAAAATTGGAATAAAGTGAAGGCAGAAGGGAAAAAGTAGAATAAACCTAGGTAGATGAATAGTTAGAGGTTTCCCATGATCTGGAAAGAAAAAAATCTTGAACCTTTAAGAATTTCCCAGAGAACACAAGTGACTTTGAAGGTAATTTTTTTTTTTTAACTATGAAGAATATTTTATTAAATGCAAGGCTAGGCCCATGTACCACATAATGATGTACTAGTTCATGAGACCTAGCCCTCTGTTGTTTTCAAAAGAGCTCAATCATGTACAAACACATATTCTACCTCATAGGGATTTAGAGAATATTACTTTTCTTTGAACTTTGTTGAGTTTAGCAGCTGGATTCTCATTCTACACAAATAAATTTTAATCTTTAGAATTGCCATTAGGTTGTAAATCCTTTGAGAGGTAGGCTTGTGTATGATATCTACTATTTCCTTCCTTGTGCCTAACATGTTGTCTTGCACAAAGAAGGTGTTTAATGAATATTTACTTTGTAAAACTGCTGATGTTGAAAAATTCATCTGCTGGTGGCCAGCTTTCTAGTTTTGAGTTTATCTTATGTTTAAAATCTTGTGTCTAAGTCCAATTTAAAGAGGGCTTACCTAGCCAGCCACCTACATTTTAGGGTCAGATCCCTTACACAACAAAGCAGAGAAGCAAGATGTTATTATGCTTCAAATTTTAAAGATTATAAAATATTTATATTACTTTAAATTGAAATTATATGATACTACAGTCTTCAGAGGTAAAGAAACTCTGATTTAATGTTTAAACAGGAACAAAGAGAAATTATCAAGAAGCATGAGGAAGATATTTTCATTCTTCATCAAAAATTAGACCTTCAGGCTGACAGTTCACTTAGCAAATTCAAACAAACAGCTATGGTAAGATCTTTTTCAGTTTTTCTTTTTTTATTTAGTTATTTTGCTTTAAGTGTTTATATAAATTTTAAAATTGTATTCATTCCTGTCTCTTTTAATAAAGGCAATATATATAAGTAAATAAAGCACCTTGGCATGTCACTATGTATAAAAAAGGTCTGACATTAACTAGCTTGTACAATAGATAATAGTCTTGTTCCCTAAAACCAGTTTTAAAAAGTGGTTCCATTTCAACCTTTGGTATTTTTGGTCTGGACCTGAATTTTCATTGATGTAAGGAATTCCCAAGAAGAAGACTCTATCTACCCAAAAGCATAAGTCAATGCCTGCTCTGCAACTTATATGTTTTGAAGAGTTGTCTGAGTCCATCAGACTTTGAATGGTGAGATCAAGGCTTGAATTCAGATTCCTGATACTCCAAACTTCTCTCTGCCCCCATGCCAGACAGTCTCTCTATTTCAACAATGTGAAAAAATAGAAAAGAAGGAAAATGTAACTGGCGCAAGTATCTCTAAACAGGCCATTCTCATTCAGAAAATATAAAATCATGATTCATCCTAAAACATTAGCCAACTCTTTTAACAGTATTTTGACCTGAAACAACAAAATTTAAGTCTGACCCCCCCCAAAAAAAAATTAAAATTGTAAGAACTGAAAGAGATATCCCACCCTTCTGTGGTTCCTATGGGATAATTGTGATCCAAAGAGAGTAATTAACTTGCTCAGGAAGCAAGCAAGAAAGTGAAAGAAAAGGCTTCAAGCTCTTTGTCATCTCCAACCTATTGTAGGGCTCACAGAATAGATTGAAAAGTGTATTAGACTGCCATTTCTCTGAGGATAACAGTTTTCTTTCGGTATGGTCAAATTTCATTTTTACACTCCTAAGTTTCTTGACTTTGAGCTTGTTCAGTAGATAAAGTACAAGACTGGGCCAGAAGTCAGGAAGGCTTTAGTTCAATTTCAGCCTCACATACTAGATGTGTGACCTTGGCCTTACCTTCTGTGTGCTTCAGTTTCCTCACTGTAAAATAGGGACAGCAATAGCACTTACCTCGCGAGGTATTTGTGGAAATGAAATAAAGAGAATTTTTTTAAAGCACTCAGCACAGTACCTATTACACAGCAGGCACTATATAAATGATGTTCATTATTATTATTGCTATTATTGATATTAACATCATTATTATTTTTTAAATAACTTTATAAGACATTAGAAACATTTCATAGCCTAGTAAAGTTAATTTTGAAACATTAAATTTTTTTTTCACTTTCTAAAATAAAGACATTATAATTTATTGTTTATTTTTCTTTCACAAGTATGAAAAAGTCCTTGATATTATTGGTACTTGAAATGTGATTTAAAAAAAATTAAAATATAAGTAAATGACTTCCTTAAACTGAAAATGTACAGGGAAGGACATGTTGATTGTGTAAACCTTCTCCTTTTCTGTAACTGTTTTCTGTCTAGTGAAAAGGCAATGCACATGGAAGAAACTGTATTTCTTTGCATGTATCTTTCCTTTTTTCTCTTAAATACTTACTTTTTTCCTACTTAGATATTATATCTATGTGTGTGTGTGTGTGTGTGTGTGTGTGTGTATATATACATACATATATGTATATATGTATGTATATATATATATATATATATATAGTATGTGTGTGCATACACATGTGCTCTGATCTGTATTCAGTTCTTCAATTCTCTGCAGGTGGATTAACATGTTTCATCATGAATCAGTAGTACTTTGGTCAGTTAAATGATTCTTTCAAAGTTGTTTGATCTTAACAGTTCCTCATTTTGCTCATTTTCATAAGTTCATACAACTGTTCCCACATTTCTCTGAAATCATCCCTTTATACTGTTTCTTACATTACAGGAGTATTCCATTCTATTTATGTACCATAATGTGTTCAGCTATTCCCTAATTAATGTGAACTCCCTCAAATTCCAATTCTTTGCCATCATTAAAAGAGCTGCTCCTGAATATTTTTGTATAAATGAGATCTTTTTTTTCTTCTTTTAAAAAATCTTTTTTGAGGTCTTTATAGATTCCAGTAGTGATATTGTTGGATCAAAGGTATAATGTTCTGGTTGGTTTTTTGGAGGTTTCTGGAGCAGCCTTCTTTTCAGCAGATTAATCACCACAAGAATAGCCAAGTGTTAAAGTACAAATTCTTTATTTGCTCCTTGCCAGTCTAGTTTCCTTGCCTGGGGCCTGGTTAGCTTTCTTGAGTCCCTTCAGACTTGCCTTGATCTCGGTGGGGAGAGCAGGAGGACAGGCTAGCCACCACGAGGCTGATGAAGATGGAATGAATCTGTCTTCTTGGCTTGGAGAACTTGAGCTCCCACCTCCAATCCTTTGTCTTCTAGGAGTCTGACTCTGGCTGAGTTTGTCCGAGCTTTATATGCTGTATTTTAATTACATCATTGTAGGTGTGAATCTTGTAGAATAAGTGTCAATCTTGTAGAACTATATTAAGTACTAAGTACATGTACAGAACTAGAGAACTACTAATCACCATGCTAAACTAGATAACCATTGTCTTATTAATTCTACTTAGCATCTTGTAAGAATCCGTTGTTTCAAGTTCAGAGTTCTGGCCCATAACAAAAGGATATAAAGAGTTTTATAGTTTTGTGGGGCATAGTTCCAAATTATTTTGCAGAATGGCTATACTAGTTCAAAGTTTCACTGAGAGTATGATAAAATATGTATTTTTCCCACTGCCCCTCCAGCTTTTGTCAGTTTTCTTTTTTTTTTTATAGTTTAGCCAACTGGAAGCGTGTAAGATGATTTCCTCAGAGTTATTTCAATTTGCATTTCTCATTAGTAATTTAGAACTTTTTATTTTTTTTGGCTATTGATAGTTTATATTACTTCTTCTGACAGCTGTTTATATCTGACTATTTTTCAATGGGAAATAGCTCATATTCTTATAAATTCAACTCAATTCTCTGTATATTTTCTTTAATTTCTAGTCATATCCAGTATACTGAGTTTAGCTGCAAATATCTTGATATTTACAATAAAAAAGAAAATAAATTGGCCACTATAGTTCTCATTGTATGATACAAAAATATACAAATATCATGAGAAACTAGCTTTGACTGGCTCTGCAATCAGGAAAAGAATTTAGTATCTGGATCTTCATATAAGTTTCAAATAGTATTGCTAACTTAGTGTCTTCAACAGTGGTCTTATAAATGACACAGAACATGGATTTTTCTCATATTGGCTTTTTTTAAGCTTAAGGATAAGTATTAAAATTAAAATTTAGTTCCATATTATTTGTTTTCATGCTACCCCTTGTCCATCCTTTTCACATCCATCTACTGACCTCCAGGTAACTCTCCTTGCTTCTTCCATTCATCAATAATAAATACTCTTGTAACAAATAAGTACCATTTAATCACCTAAATAAATAAATTGTCAGTGTCTAAAATACATACATTCCATTACATACTCCCTCTGTTGGGAAGCATGAGGTTTGCTTCAATCTTAGTATTTTGAACTCATGATGGGACAGTGAATTCATCAGATATTGTTGTACAGTATTCACCAAGTTCTTCTTTTTTTGGCCTATTATGCTGGTCTTCATAATTTTCTCTAAATTTTTCTCACTCAGCATTAATATTAGTAACTAGTAAAACTTTATGATGTCTAATTAGTCTTTTTTTTCATTCATTTTTTAAATATTGAGGACAAATTAGTTATATGTTTATATTTGGAAACAAGAAAAAGAGCTTAGGATATAGTTGAATGCTCAAAAAATATACTTAAGAAGAAGAAAAAGTCTATGGCCATCCTGATGGTTTGACAGCTGTCTAGGAGTATGATCAATCCTATCATAAATATAACATGGAAAGTTCATCTCAAATCTAAAATGTAACATTCTGCTCAATTGATAGTATTGAGCAATCCTGTGTATATTGATGCAGAGTGAATCTGTAATTTTATAATGATAAAGCATGATAAAAATTCAGATTATAGTGTTTGAATAATTTAGAAATAAAATTAAAATGTGGTCATTATAATTTTGTATTAAACATAAAGATGATTAACACTATCCATATTTTATAGGAGTTAATGAAAAAACCTTCTGTACCAGTTGCTACCAGCAAGCATTTCCTGCGTCTGGCAGAGATGGAACAAACAGTTGCAGAACAGGATAATTCTCTTTCTTCACTTTTGACTAAAATGAAGAAAATGTCACATGAAATAGATATGCAAAAACAAATCACTTTAACTAAAGTCAAAGAATTTGAAAGCACCCGAACCCGGTAAATGTTATAAAGTTGTTGTGATTACTATTGAAATGTTTATCATGAGAGATATTAGAAAGCTTAAGGTTAAGTCTTGCCTTGGTCCAATATGGAGAGCTGATCTTTCTGAAAGCTATATTTGTATTGATAGTTCTTTTCTGTCATCCATATTTATCACTTTTCCCTCTCACAGAGAATCATCTGTTAAAGAATTTTTTTATCATTGAGATAATTTATTGTTTTGATTAACAAATTATGATTTTAAAGAAAAGTTTTCTCTCCAACAGCAATAGAAACTTAATGGTAGTTATAGATAAGTGATCTTTTAGCATAAAAACTTTATTTTTAAGAGCTATAGTATTTTTACTATTTTATACTAGTATTTATACAATTTTACAAAATATTATAGTATTTTAATTATATAAAATGTATCTGAATAAGGCCATTTGGATGTATTTTAATTGTTATGTGTATATAGTGAGTTTGGATTAATTCTTATGCATTATTTAGGTCTGGTAGATAAACTAAATGTTTATATTTTAAAATCCTTCTAATTTTCATTTGAAATACCTTATTCAAATTTTACCAAACCTCATATTTACATTAGCAACAAATACAGTTAGATATGGTATATTTTGTGACAGTTATTGGACTTTTGATGTTTGTTTATTGAATTTATTTTGTCCATAATCAAAATAAATCAGACTAAAGTTACTTCCCTTTCCCTCTACACCTACTCCTCCATAAGTCAGGTTTTAAGAATTTGTATAATTGTCTTTGCATACTCTTTCTTTAGCTATGCCTACTTGTACATACTAGAATTAGACACAATCAAAAGATTAATTATCTTCTTTTCACTTAACATAGTGAGGAACCAAAACATTGTGTTGTTCCCAACTACCTAACAAGCCATTGCCAGATATATTACTTTTATTCAGTTGTAATAGCCACTTATAAAATTAGGTAATAGAGTCTTTGGAAATGTAAAACTTTAGTAACATTTATTATTTGGCAATAACATATTTTTTCTCATGGTGATTAATAAATTTCATCATAATTTGGTAAAATTTAATATTTTATCATGGGAACAAAATTGGCATTCAAACTGTAGTTAATTGTTAAAGCTTGTGAAAACATTGATGACTAATATGGTCTCTATCATAGACTATGACTTGAGTAATAGAATTGCACAGTCTCAAAGCTTTGCAAAGTAAGCACATGAATTTGGAGAAGAAGAGCCCCCTCACTTAGCAATCCTTGTTGAAGAAGTGTTTCCTGGGACAGAATATTGTTCTTTTCTAGTTTTGAAAGCTCATACTTATAGGAGTCTCTTTTTGCATTTGTGATACAGTGAAAGAGGCTTTTTTGTCCATTTAAGGAGCACTTATCCCAGAAAACATTCACCTAGCAAAATCAAGGTAATTTAAATGCATTTTTGTTGGCTTGTCCTAGCCTTGAAGAAAATCATGCAGAGGTTGTGAAAAAACTGCAAGCTGAGATAGAAGACTTAAAATATTCTATGTCCCAGACAGAGAGAGAGTTGCAGTACTTTAAATCTGAATTACAGGTTCAGAAAGAAGCCAACACAAGAGCTCCAACAGCCACCATGAAAAATTTGGTAGAGAGGCTCAAGAGCCAATTAGCCTTGAAAGAAAAACAGCAAAAAGTAAGTATCTTGCAATACCGTTATTATTATTTTTTTAATATTTTATTTTATTTTATTTAATAATAACTTGATATTGACAGACTCCATGCCAGGGTAATTTTTTTTACAACATTATCCCTTGCACTTGTTTCTGTTCCAGTTTTTCCCCTCCCTCCCTCCACCCCCTCCCCTAGATGGCAAGCAGTCCTAAAAATGTTAGATATGTTGCAATATATCCTAGATACAATATATGTTTGCAGAACCAAACAGTTCTCTTGTTGCACAGGGAGAATTGGATTCAGAAGGTAAAAATAACCTGGGAAGAAAAACAAAAATGCAAATAGTTCACATTAGTTTCTCAGTGTTCTTTCTTTGGGTGTAGCTGCTTCTGTCCATCATTTATCAATTGAAACTCAGTTAGGTCTCTTTGTCAAAGAAATCCACTTCCATCAGAATACATCCTCATACAATATCGTTGTCGAAGTGTATAATGATCTCCTGGTTCTGCTCATTTCACTTAGCATCAGTTCATGTAAGTCTCTCTAAGCCTCTCTGTATTCATCCTGCTGGTCATTCCTTACAGAACAATAATATTCCATAACATTCATATACCACAATTTACTCAGCCATTCTCCAATTGATGGGCATCCATTCAATTTCCAGTTTCTAGCCACTACAAACAGGGCTGCCACAAACATTTTGGCATATACAGGTCCCTTTCCCTTCTTTAGTATCTCTTTGGGGTATAAGCCAGTAGCAGCACTGTTGGATCAAAGGGTATGCACAGTTTGATAACTTTTTGGGCAGAATTCCAGATTGCTCTCCAGAATGGTTCACAACTCCACCAACAATGCATCAGTGTCACAGTTTTCCTGCATCCCCTCCAACATTCATCATTATTTTTTCCTGTCATCTTAGCCAATCTATCTTAATTTGCATTTCTCTGATCAATAATGATTTGGAACACTTTCATATGAGTGGTAATAGTTTCAATTTCATCATCTGAAAATTGTCTGTTCATATCCTTTGACCATTTATCAATTGGAGAATGGCTTGGCAATACCGTTATTAATACAAGAGAGTATGTAGTATGTTGCTGTCATTTATAAGGTAATATTAAAATATTTGCTTTATATATTTCAGCATTTTGTTTCAGTTGAAAAGAGCTTCTTGATTTCTTGTTAATTGCTAAACTCAGGAAAATATGGCCTTTTCTAAATTACATTTAACCGTATGAAAACCTGTTTTGCCCAATGTCAGTGCTTTAAATGTACTCAGTAAACTAAGAGAAGATAGAGGTATTCTAAAACCAGTTTGCAGCTTCCCTTGATGACTTGAGGTCCCTGGGCTAAGATTGCTGTAGCCTTTGAGACTTGATTCCCCTTTCTGAATACCTTCCTCTCACCAGGTTTTCTTAGCACTCCTCTCTCTTTGTCCTCCTCCTTTGTCCTCCTAAATCTCTTTTGTTGGATGTTCACCCAGGTTATGCTTGATCAATGGATGGGGATTCTCCAAGACTTTATTCTTGGTCCTCTTCTGTTCTTTCTCTATATTATATTGCTTAGTGATTTCATCAGTTCTCATGGACTGTTATCCTCTCTAATCCCTCTCTTACCTCCATTCTCTCATTCCAACCTCCTATTAGAGATCTTGAAGTGGATATTATGTAGATATGTTAAATTCAGATGTATTCAAAACAGAATTCATTTTCTATCTTCCCCAAACCTTCTCTCTTCCTAATTCCCCTCTTATACTTCTGGTCACCCAGATTCTTAACTTGGGTGTCATTCTCTGTAATGTTCTTGTTGGTTTTCTGGTGGTCTCTGGGGCAGCCTTCTTTTCAGTAGATTAATCACCACAAGAATAGCCAGGTGTTAAAGTCCAAATTCTTTATTTGCTCCTTGCCAGTCTAGTTTCCTTGCTTGGGGCCTGGTTAGCTTTCTTGAGGCCCTTCAGACTTGCCTTGGTCTCAGTGGGGAGAGCAGGAGGACAGGCCAGCCACCACGAGGCTGATGAAGATGGAATGAATCTCTCTCTGGGTCCCCTTTTGACTCTGTGTCTGGCCCTTCTGAGTCTCTCTCTAAACCCTTCTGTGTCTGTCTCTGGCTCTCACTCTGACTGAGTTTGTTACAGTTTTATATGCTCTATTTTAAGTGTGAACCAATCATTATATCACTAGGAAACCATTATTTGTTATAAGATTAAATCAATCATACTGAATTTAGAGAACTATTAATCACCATGCTAAACTCGATAACCATTGTCTTATCAATTCCACTGAATTAGCACCTTATAAGAATCTTTTATTTAAGTAGAGTTCTGGCCCATAACAATTCTCAACTTTCTCATCCACCATATTCAGTTTCTCCCCCCCAAATCCTGCCTTGGTAGCATCTCTGGTATACATATCCTTCTCACTTCCACCATCTTGGGGCAGGTCCCTATAACCTCACACCAGACCACTGCAGTAGCCTCCTGCTCTTCCTGCTACAAGTCTCTCCCCACTCCAGTTTATCCTCTTTTAGCTGTCAAAGCGATCTTTGTGAAGTACAAGCCTGGCCATGTCATTCTACTATTCAGTAAATTCTAGTGGTTTCCTGTTAGTTCCAGGATCAAATATAAAATTCTTTGACTTGTAAAACTCTTCATAATCAAGTTTCTTTCTATCTTTCCAGTCTTATTATTCTTTAATTCTTTTGTCATATTCTAAAGTTCATCCAGATACATCAGCCTTCTTGCTATTTCTCACATTAGATAGTCTATTTCTTGATTTTTTTTATCTTTTCATTGACTTTTCCCATGCTTTGATTCTTTTCCTTCTTATGTCTATCTCCTGACTTTCTAGCTTTCTTCAAGCCTTAAATTCCATCTTCTGCAAGAAGCTCTTCCCAAATCCTCTTAATCTCATGCCCTTTCTCTAAGACAATCTCTAAATTATCCCACTTGTAACTTATTTTCCCATATGAGTTTGTTTCTTGTCTTCCTCATTAGATTGAAGACTTATTGAGTGTATGTATTTTTATTTTTTGCCTTTCTTTTGGTTTACAAAACTTAGCATACATCCTTTTACAAATAAGCACATGATAAATGCTTGTCAATTTGACTTTAACATCATGTTCACATCCTGAAAGAACTTGCAGATATGATTGCTGAACCACTATCAGGGCTCTTTGTAAAATCCTACAAATTGGAAAAGGTACTATAGGACTGGAGGACAGATACCTAGAGTGGCAAATGTTTATCCTGTCATAGATGTGTGGTGGAAAGGAGCATAAATTTAGAACTAGTGTGGACTTTAAAGGGCATTTAGTCTAATCCAATTTTTTCCTAGATGAAAAACCTGAGGTTCAAAGATATAAAATATGTTTTAGGTAGTGAGAGAGCCACAATTTAAATCCAGGTTGTCTGACTTCAGATGCCTTAATCCCATCACTTCTCATCCAGTCATGATTAATTCAGTGCTTTAGAGCACCTGATTTCAGAGTGCTTGGGGTTTTTAGCTCTTCACTTGGTTGGAAACTCAATCCTAAATCCTTTAGCTTCTTTTTACACATGTTAGAACAATCTCTTTAACATCTTAATTCTTTTCCTCCTAAAAATAAAGTTTACTCAGTGTTGTTTGTCTTTTCTTTCAGCTTCTCCATAACTTTTTATAGAATTGTCTCTATAAACTTCTTTTCCAAAGATTTCCTCTTTTAAAAGAAAAACTTTAAGACTATTCTTGTAAGAATGTTTGTCATTTCTCCCATTTTTTCTCCCACATATTCTTCATTGAGTCCTATGATCAGGGATAATGCACAGGCATGGATGCCACAAGGAGAACTACTTTACTTTAAGCACCATTTTTAACTTTTAGTATAATCACTTTCTGCAGTATCAAATTTAAGTTCTTAAAGTTATGAAACCTATCTGAGCTCCTGAAGAGACAAACTTAGTTTCCCAATATTCAGCACTCAAAAATAGGTTTACATGTGTATCAAATAAGGATTTAAATAGATGAGCTATCAGCTAAGATTTTATAATTTAAAAGAAATACTTTTAGAAAGTAGGGTGAGCTTTACTCTGGTACCAGTGGGGACAGTTTTCATCTCAGTCAACTCAAAGAGGCATCAAAATACTGAAAGAAATATATACGTGAATATGTATTTCTGTATGTTTTATTAAAACCTTTTTCTCTTGAGTTATTTTAGAAATTCATTGTGTGTGTGTGTGTGTGTGTGTGTGTATCATTTTTCTGAAATGCGTTTTATGGATTTGAATATCCTCAGGCCCTTAGTCGAGCCCTTTTGGAGCTCCGAGCAGAAATGACAGCTGCTGCTGAAGAACGCATTATTCTTTCTGCATCCCAGAAAGAGGCAAATCTCAATGTTCAGCAGATTGTTGATCGCCATACTAGAGATCTCCAGGTGAGCACCAGCATTTATTTGTAAACTAAAAGTTTTCTTGAAAGACAAATTTATTTCATTATATAGGTGAGCTAACCTAGTGAATGGGGTACAATATATAATATATTTTATTGCACATTTTTTTACGGCAGAAAATTTTATTTTCTGTGTCATTTAGGTGTTTATGTGATAAGTTAAATTGCATAAAGAGAAAGTTGATCAAAATATTGAAAGATATTTTTCATATTTTCCCTAGGGCTCACAAATACTCTATCCTAACTCTGTATGAAATTGCTTTTTTAAAAAAATTGCCTTCACAAGCCTTCAGTGACTCAGTTCTACAAACCTAAAGCCTGTTCCTTTTTTTTTTTTTTTTAATAACTTTTTATTGACAGAACCCATGCCAGGGTAATTTTTTTTACAGCATTATCCCTTGCACTCACTTCTGTTCCGATTTTCCCCTCCCTCTCTTTACCCCCTCCCCCAGAAGGCAAGCAGTCCTTTACATGTTAAATAGGTTACAGTATATCCTAGATACAATATATGTGTGCAGAATCGAACAGTTCTCTTGTTTCACAGGGAGAATTGGATTCAGAAGGTAGAAATAACCCGGGAAGAAAAACAAAAATGCAAGCAGTTTATATTCATTTCCCAGTGTTCTTTCTTTGGGTGTAGCTGCTTCTGTCCATCTTTGAGCAATTGAAACTGAATTAGTTCTCTTTATCGAAGAGATCCGTTTCCGTCAGAATACATCCTCAAACAGTATCATTGTTGAGGTATATAATGATCTCCTGGTTCTGCTCATTTCACTTAGCATCAGTTCATGTAAGTCTCACCAGTCCTCTCTGTAATCATCCTGCTGGTCATTCCTTACAGAACAATAATATTCCATAACATTCATATACCACAGTTTACTCAACCATTCTCCAATTGATGGGCATCCGTTCATTTTCCAGCTTCTAGCCACTACAAACAGGGCTGCCACAAACATTTTGGCACATACAGGTCCCTTTCCCTTCTTAGTATCTCTTTGGGGTATAAGCCCAGTAGAAACACTGCTGGATCAAAGGGTATGCACAGTTTGATAACTTTTTGAGCATAGTTCCAAATTTCTCTCCAGAATGGCTGGATGTGTTCACAAGTCCATCAACAATGTATCAATGTCCCTGTTTTCCCATATCCCCTCCAACATTCCGCATTATCTTTCCCTGTCACTCTAGCCAGTCTGACAGGTGTGTAGTGGTATCTCAGAGTTGTCTTAATTTGCTAAATGCACATATTTTTGATTTGTGAATAACAAATTATTCTTTTTCTGGTGATTGGCTTTCCCACTAAAGAGTTCCCTGGCCTTTTTTTGCAGAGGTCAATAACTATGTGTAGTTATTGTTCAAGATCATAATTATTTGTAGAAGATTGCATTTTTTGACAAGAAATGCTAGGAAAAATGTAAAACAATTTGACAGAAATTAGTTTTAGACCAACCACTATATATGACACTGGGTAATAAATGGGTAAACAACATGAATATAACAGGTTACATCATTTAAAAAATAGGAAGTACAGGGTATACTTCACCACTATAACTAAAAGGATAATGCTTAAGTTAAGAATAAAAGGCAAAATAGACCATTTCAGTTATATATAATTAAACTTTTACTTTTGAGTGAAGTTAATGAACAAGGATAAAAAGAAATCTGAATGTAGAAAATATTTGCATTAAAGATCACTGCTGTAAGTTCAGTATCAAAACTTTATAAGAAATTGACAGAAACAGATATACTTCAATATATGAAATAATTTTCTTTTTTTAAAATTTTTTTACATTAAACATGCTAATATATACATTAAATCCTATATATGTATACATATTTATACAATTATTTTGCTGCACAAGAAAAATCAGATATGAAGTGATTTTCAAAAGAAGAATTGCTGAGTATAAATGACCCAAGGAAAAACATTCCAAATCCATCATAGAAAGGCTTGCAAAGGAAAAAAACTTAAGTTTTGTTCTGAAATTATTGGGCAGCAGGGACAGAAAACTGAAACAGTCATGTCACACAAAGGCTTTAAAAAGACTGGAAGTGCTCTTAGGAGAATGATGACTTGGTTCAGCCATTTTAGATATTGGCTTAAAATTATGTAAGAAAGGGGACTAAACTGTTGGTGCTTTTGATCTAGCTAGCAGTCTCCCTGCTGGGCAGATAATTCAAGGAGGTCAAATAGAGAAATTAGCACTCATTGTCTAATAGAATATTCATGAGAATTTTCTGTAGGTAAGCAAAGGCTGGAAAGAAAACACATGATCCCTAATTAGGGAATGACAAAACAAAAAACAAAACAAAACAAAACAAAACCACACGCAAAAAAACATTGTAGCATGTAAATGTTATTGATATATTGTTGCATGATGAGAAATGATGAGTATAAGGAATTTAGGGATATGGAACATTAATATGTTTTGCTGCAATGAAATAATTATATATCTCTATCTCTATGTATGTATGTATCTAACTATTTATCTATATCTATGTATAAAATGGCTATAATAGTGTGAAATGAGAAGATCATAGTGAAACTAAAGCCTTAATTATGGAAAGGATAGTGATGATTCTGGGGAATAGATGAAACATTTCCCCAGAGTAAAAGACTAACAGGCAAAATGTTATATACCTTATCAAATATAGTTGCTATCTTGGCTACCTTTGCTCGATTTTCTTATTAAAAAGTTTCATTTTGGGATGCATGTGATCAAGTTATTTTGCCAGAAAGAGTGATATAAAAATAGTTAATCAGTCTTATTTTGTAAAAACAAAACATGACTTATAAACAAAATATTTCTCTTTCTCTTTCCCATCCCTGTAAAGATTCATATAGAAGATTTAAGTGAAAACCTTCTGAAATGTAAAGAAGCTCTTAAAACAAGCAAAAGCAGAGAGGACTCTCTCAATAAACAGTTGGATGACTTAAACAGTGAAATGCAGAAAAAACAGAAAGCTTATAATAAAATACTAAGAGAAAAAGAAGAATTAGAAAAAGAAAATGAAGAACTGAAAAAGCGAATTAAAAGGTTAACCTTTGGATTGCAGGTAAAGATTTTCCATGTGTATAATATTTTAGCTCTTACTTTAACCATTTATGTGGCAGTAGATCAATTTTTGTATATAAAATTTTACTTCAACTTGTCATTATTGAAACTCTACCTATGTAATCAAAACTGGTTATCAGATCAGTTTACTTAAAATGGCTATCTTTTATTAAGTGACATTTAGAATTAGAGTAGTAGCAATAGTATGCCTTTTTCTTACTGAGGTACAGAAAGTTATACTTGGTAGTGCATACATATTGTATAGTATTGTTTATTTTTATTAGATGTAAAAATGTTTTCAAAATATTTCCCATAATAAAATATTACTTTACATTTTATTTCGATATTTTATTGATTAAAATGCATGTGTCCTTTAACTTTTCAGAGCAAGCCTACTGTAGATAACAAACAGAGTATGATAGATGAACTTCAGAAGAAAATTAAAAATTTAGAAAGTCAACTAGAAAAATTTAGTGATGAAACAGAAGCAAAAGAAAAGGTATGTAAAGAATAGTTCATCATTGTTATTCAAAATGTCCTATATATTTTTTTAAGTGTATTTTATTTGAAGAAACAGAATAAGCAGAAAGAAAAACAGAAAAACAGTACAAAGCAAAAGAGAATGTTATCATGTGCCCAACTGAACATGAAGGAGGATTCAAAATATATAGCAACAAATACCAATTTAATTACATATATATATGTAGAAGAAATTATATTCATGAATGTCTAGTTTTTCTTTACTTCCTTGTGAATTGTTCTTTTTTTCTCTGTGGCACACCTTAATTTTCTTTCATCCCCTCCTCCCAAGGAGGCTATAGTTAAGAAAGAATATGTTTATGTGTATGTATATATATATATATATATATATATATATATATATATATATATATACACACACATACATACACACATAGATGTATCTTCTCACCCTTTCCTCACCCTCACAAGTTCCAAGCAACCTACAGTTAAGAAAAGATATATATGTATACATTTGTAGATATATACATTCACACAGAAACATACACACCAGATACACACATGAGTTTGCTATCCCTGCTGACTCATTAAATTCTGCTCCATAACTTGGCTACTAGGGATTCCTCCCTTGTCTTCTTCCCTCATCCTTTCTGCCTCTCTCTCTCCCCCCTTATTTCTTTATAGATTTTGGAAGGTGATATACCTTTATGTATATGTAGTGTTGCCTATTGAACCCATTCCAGGTTAACTAGTTTTTCAGAACTATGAGCCCTCCCCCCACTTCTCCCACCTAATGCCTGTGTCTCTTCTTCCTCTGCACCTCATTTGTATAACATTTCTGTTTTTGTCTTTTCTCTGCCAATCTTTCTTTTGAGCTTACCCTATTGTTTATGTAAATCTTAAACATAAAGTATATATATTTCCCATATAGAAAAAAACATAAATAATTTGTTTATATTTAAACAATTTGTCCATGTCAACATGTTCCTTTAAATTGCTCTTTGATACTGACTCTCACATGTTAAATTTCCTGTTAAGTTCGGGTTTGGTTGATAGAAAGTCCTGAAAATCTGCAAATTGTTGAATGTCCATTTTTTTTTTCTCGTAGGAAATTGTAGATAATTTTTCTGTATATGATATTTTTGGCTGAAGGCCTAGTTCTTTTGCTTATCTGTAGATATTATTCCAAGACCTGAGGTCTTTTTATTGTAGCTACTGATAAGTCTTGTAAATTCTAATTGTAGCTTTCTTTTGAATTTTTTTTCTTGTTTCTTAAAAATTTTTCTCTTTGATTTGGGAGTTTTCAAAATTTGTTTTCCAAAAAGGGTCATTGATGGGTGTTTTCTATTTCAGCTTTCCCTTTATGTTCAGTCACTCCTGCACAATTTTCTAAGATTGTTTCCTGCATTATTGTGTCAACATTCTCTTTTTGGTCATAATTTTCTGGCAGCCCAATTCTTATATTTTCTGGTTTTGATCTTTTCTGCAAATCTGTTGTTTTTTTATGAATTGTTTCACATTTTCTTCTGTTTTCTCATTTTTTATAATCTGTTTATTATTTCTTTATCTCTTATAGCTTCACTGACTTCCTCTTGCCCATTTCTAATTTTCAGAGTTATTTTCATCTTTGGCACTCTATACCTCTTTTTTTAATTGGTTAAATTTTTTTCATAATCTTCTTGTTTTTCTTGGATGATTTTACTTTTTTTTAAATTTAGCTTTCCTCAATGCCACTCCTTTGTTTTTTGAATTCTTTTTTAAGTTGTTCTATGAATTCTTTCTTGTCAGGGAGCCATTTCACATTACTCTTTTGTCTTTCTTTCTTTCTTTTTTTTTTTTTAACTAAAGTGTCCTCTGAAGATGAATTCCAGTTTTCCCTGTTTCCATAATATGTTTCAATGATGGGATGCTTTCTTTGTTGGTTTATGTGCTTCTGCACTCACCAGGTGCTGGCTCCCTCTTACCCAGGGCCATGTCTTAGCAGCACAGCTTGGCCCGGGGTTCCCAATCAGCCATTGTCCACTCTGTTCCCAGACTCAAACCCCAACACCACAAATAGTCTGGGAGGTGCAAGTTTCTGTGGTCCTTGGTGAAGTTTCAGTTACAACCAGCTAGCTTGAAGGATTCCCACTTGGTGTTTCTGTGGAGCTGACCCTCAGGTGTTTGCACCTCAGACAGATTAATCCCTGTACAGGGGTCTTTCTTCAGATCTTGTCCAACTGTATCAGGAGGACCCCTGTTATATCCCAAATCTTGGTTTTTCACTAGTCTATGTTTGCCCTGAGGTGCAAATTTGTTCCGTTTGTGAGGGAAATTGGGAGAGCTGAAATTTGCCAACCTACTGTGCCATCTTCCCAGAATTCTCCTTCTATATTTCTTGATTATCTAAATTGCCCTATCAGTTAACAAATGATGGCCTACTAAGTATTCAGACCTGTGCTACGCTCTTTGTGCAATATAAAATATATAATATACTTTTTCCTTGATAGTTTAGGATTAGTTGGAGAAACCCCCACTACCAAATAGGAGACAAAGAAAGCTCAACTAGGCTATATAATGCTGAACACCAGCACAGAAGTCAAGCACATAAGGGAGAGATCACTGGGATCTAAAATAGTCAGACCAGATTCAGCCTGGGATTTTAAAGCTAAGTTGCTTTGATGCAGAGGAAAGCATAGCATTCCCAGTGCTCACTCAATCAATATTTAATTAAACACCTGCGGTATTCCAGGCGCTATAGTGAGTCCTGGAAATACAAAAAGAGGCAAAAAACAGTCCCTGCCCTCACAGGACTTCACAATCTAATAGGGAGATGGCATGGAAACAGACAGGCATGCAGCCTGTACATAGGATAAATGTGGTGGGGGTTCTGTCATTGCTGACTCTTTGTGACGTCATTTAATATTTTCTCAAGAAAGACGCTGGTTTGTGCTTTCCTTTTCCAGTTCATTTTGCAGATGAGGAAACTGAGGTAGAGGGAGGTGGTGTGCCTAGGTCACACCTCCAGTAAGGATCTAGGCTGGACTCCAGGCTTGGTACTCTGTGCCCCAGGGCGCCACCTACCTGCCCACAGGAGAAATAGGAAATAATAGTTGTAGAATTAAATGGGACTGGGAAAGGTTTCCTTTAGATGGGGTTTTAATTGAGACTTATAGGAAGCCAGGAAAACCTGTGGATGGAGATGAGGAAGGACGGGTGTTCCAGGCCACAAGGGCCACTGGATCAAAGACTATGTCTAATGTCTGGGCTAACTCTCTGGAGGATCTCAGGAAGCCTTGGGCTTTAGGTGGAGAAGTGATGAAGGCAGGAGAGCCACCACGAGGCTGGTCAAAGATGGAGTCCCGAATCTTCTCTGTGTCTGTGTCTGAGACTCTTCTGTATCTTAGACTCCCAGTTCTTTCAGCCCTTAAATACCTCAGTATGATTACATCACTACAGCACATAGGAGAGCCATTATATCACTATATCACATTATATCACACTAAGTATGTGCTTAATTAGAGAATCATTATCTCATCAGTTACATTGAGTAGGTGCTTAACTATATGCACCTTGCTGTCAGTATCTTAAGTATACCTTTTCAGAGTTCTGGCCCTTTACATATCCTGCTTTCTTTTGTTTTGGAACACAGGGAATCATGCCCTCTCTGACTTCTCAGGAAGGGAAGTGAGAATACCAAAGGAAAATGAGGAGTCAAACCAGATATTGTTAGCAGGTTTCCTTTGAGCTGAAATTGAAACAAGTATACATAAATCCATTAGTATGGGAGGTATTATACAAGCACATATATAACATAGGCTAGTAGTGATGTAACAAACAACATGAATCAACATAGTGTTATAACAAACAATATGTATATACATGTCCATAAGTCCTAAAAGAAGGGTATATAAATAACAATCATACATACACTTCCTTCAGCAGCCAAGAGATAGTCCAATACCAATCTATTGTTCATTATTTCATGTGTCAAGGAATCCAATGATACCTCCAGCTTTTGAAGTCCTGCATCAGTGTCATCATGTCTCAGGGAATCCAATGATTCCTGCAGGTTTTAAAGTCCTGCAGCAGTCTTATTTATAATTTTTGGTGTTCATGAGTTAATTGCCATAACTGCCATGCTCTTTCAGTGGTGGGCACAATCAGCGATGAAACCACCTGATGTTTCTTGGGTCTTCTCCTTTGTTTCAAGGTTCTTCTTCATCTCTCTCTGATGGACAAGGCAAATATGGCTTGTTGGCCCCCATCTGATTCCTTCTCCATCTGTAGAGATACAAGCAAATCCTCTCTCCCAAGCAGTTAACCTATATGTTCTCTTCCATTCACCACTTTCTGGATCTCTCCATATCACCTGGTGATTATCTAAAGACAGTGGAACTGGACACTGTCCTTCTAGTGGGAGGACCTATCTACTGGAGTCAGTGCATCTTTATCAAAAATCAAAAAAAATTAATAGTATAAAGAGCTAAATTTAGAAGTTCTTTAGGGTTACCTGTGAACCCCCTTTCTTTTGTTTTTGGAGGAGCATCTTAATATCTCTGTTTCTCCTCTCTATTATTGCCTGACTTTGATGATTAAAAGGTATGCCAGTGGTGTGTAAAATCTGATACTATGCATAAAAATGTACAAAATGTTTAAAAGCATATGCAGGTCTGTTATCTGTTTTTATTGTTTGTGGCACACCCATAACTGCAAGAGCTTGTATGAGGAATTCAGTGACCACTTGGATTGTCTCTTTTGCTGCTGGCATTGCAAAAGTAAATTCTGAAAAGGTGTCTACTACAATGTGGATAAAAGACAGACAACCAAAAGATTTATAATGGGTCACATCCATTTGCCAAATTTCATTGAATCTCAAGTGAGGGTTCTTCCCTGGAGGGAACGAGGGATTGTGGAAAGGAAGGCAAGTTGTACAGGCTTTTTACTATGCTCGTAGCTTCCTCTTTTGTTATACCAAATTGTAAATGTAAAGCTTGAGCAATCTGATGATATTTAGAATGAGATTTTTGGCCTGCCTGAAATAAAGGAGTATTTGCTAACATGGTTAGAAGGTGATCTGCCTTTGAATTTCCATCAAAAATAGGACCTGGAAGTCTACTATGGACATGCACGATATAAATCTTACCTGGATGCCTTCTTACTTGCTCTTGAAGTTCCTTAAAGAACTGATATATATTAGAGGCTTTAAAAATTTTTTTACTTATTTATAATATATATTATATGCATATATAATATATAAATTTATAATAACAAATATATATATTTATTAAAGAGGCAAATTTTATTTGAGCTGTGGAAATTCTTTGTACCACACCTACTGAATAGGCCGAATCAGATATTATATTTATATCTCCTGGATAATAAGTAAGAGCTAGAATGATTGTATATAATTCATTCTGCTGAATGGACTGAAAAGGAGTTCTGACTACTCTCTTTATAGTTAAGTCATGATAGTATACAGCACAGATGCTATCTTTGGATGCATCTGTAAAGATAGTTGGTCCTTTAAGAGGAATCTTAGGAACCTTTTCTTCAAAAATCTATTGCCAATTATGTAATGGCCGCGTTATCTTTAATGGAAACTGGTGTGTAAAATTTGGAACTGTGGCCAATAAAATTTGCCAATCTGGGATGGTTTCGCAGCACACATTAATTTGTGCATTGGTATAAAAGATGTATATCTTGTCAGGTCTTATCCAGATAATTGCTCCCTTAATGGCCTTAAAAAAAAAAAAATTTAACCACAAGCACTGGGTAAGGAGTAAGGCTTTGTTCTGGTTGTGCTGGGAGGTTCACCCACTCTATCACACTGTCTCCTTGATGAAGGACTGCTGTGGGTGCCTCTTTCGTAGCAAAAACTTATATTTCCAAGGGTTTTTGAGTAACTCTTTCAACCACATTAGATAAAGCCAGTTCAACCTTTCTCAAAGCTTCTTGTGCTTCTTTTGTAAGCTGATATGTTGAGTTTAAAACAGTGTCTTGCCTTAAAATGTCATGTAATGGTTGTAATTGATAGGTAGATAAGCCTAACACTGGACGCATTCATTGGATATCTCCTGTCAATTTCTGAAAGTCATTTAAGGTGTTTAGCTTCTCTGTTCTTAAAGAAAGCTGTTGTACTGTAAGTACCTTAGAGTATACCTCATATGCTAAATATTGAAAAGGAGCATGTCTTTGAATTTTTTCTGGAGCTGTATGCAATTTGTAGTTCCTCAGTGTTTCTGTGGTCTTTTGTAGACATGCTTCTAACATTTGCTCCTCAGGTACACACTCCAAGATATCATCACGTAATGTAACAACATAATTTTTGGAAATGCTTTTCTTATTGGAGTAAGAGCAGCATCAACATACATTTGATACATATTAGGGCTGTTTTTCATTTCCTGTGGCAAAACTGTCCATTCATATCTTTTATAAAGCTCAGCTAAGTTAACGCTGGGCACTGAAAAGGCAAATCTTTTTATATCCTCCTTAATTAGAGTTATAAAATGGAAACAGTTCTTACCATCTATAACCTTAAGAGGCCATTCTCTAGGTAATTAAGTAGGAGCTGGAAATCCAAGCTAAAGAGTTCCCACACTTTCTATCTGTTCCTATACTTTTCTCAAATCAGTCAACATCCTCCATTTTCCTTTTTTTTTTTTTTTAACAGCAAATACAGGGGAATTCCAAGGACTTAGAGAAGGTTATAAATGTTCTTGGTCAAGTTGCTTCTGTATTATATATCTAATAAGGCCTGAATTTTTTCACTTTGTAAGGACCACTGTTCTAATCATACTAGTGTATCAGTTTTTCATTGAATGGGAACAGGTGAGAGTGCAGGCAAGCCTTCAACAGCAGCTCTGCCTAAAAAGCTGAAGTACTTGTTTGTAATCCTAACTGTTGTAAGATGTCTCTTCCCTATAGATTGATGGAGATATTTTCTACTGCAAAAGGAGTAAAAATTCCTGTTTCACCTTCAAATAGCCATCTCAAAGGGATAGTATTAATTCAGCTGCTATTGATCATTCTATGCTGGACATATAGGTGTCTGCTTTAATCTTTGGCCAATGACTGGGCCAGTTGGCACCTCTAATGACTGTGCGATCTGTATCTCTGTCTACCAACCCTTTCAGTGGTATGCTATTTACATATAGTGAGCATGTTCTCCGGTTTTCCAAATCAGTGTATGGATAGACACTGTTTTGTAAGCACTCTAGGAGAATAAATGGTCAAGCCTACTGTGTGTGGAGGCAAGGGATCTATAGGCAGGAGAGGAACAGATTTCACCTCTCCAGGGGGTATCTCAGTAGTCCCAGCTGCATACAACTCTATTCTCCCCAATTGTAATCTCTTTCCCCCATCAGGTTGCTTCTCAACTAATTGATCATGTTGGAGTACTGAACTTCTAAAGACTCTCTGGATGTAACATCGACAGCCATCATGTCCCAAGTGTTTTTTGTCTGGGGCCCTGCGTTGCTTTTCAAGGCCCCACATTTAGGCGCCAAAATGTAATGTCTGGGCTAGCTCTCTGGAAGGTCTCAGGATGGGCCTTGGTCTTTAGGTGGAGAAGTGATGAAGTCAGGAGAGCTACCATGAGGCTGGTTAAAGATAGAGTTCCACATCTTCTCTGTGTCTGTGTCTGAGACTTTTCTGTGTCTTAGATTCCCAGTTCCCTCAACCCTTAAATACCTTAAATACGATTACATCGCTGAGCATGCCCCAACTGTTAGGAGAGCCATTACATCACCATATCACACTAAGTATGTGTTTAACTAGAGAATTATTATTTTATCAGTCACACTGAGTAGGTGCTTAACTATAAGCACCCTGCTGTCTATATCTTAAGTATACCTTTTCAGAGTTCTAACCCTCTACAACTATGAGCTGGGGAAGTTCTATGGGAAGAATGGGAAGGTGTGGGGTGGGGGGAGCAGGAGATGAGGGCCATCCTACCTGATGAGACAAGAGGCAGACAGCAGGAGAGAGGAGAGCTCAATCTCGGCTCCATCACTAATTTGATGCTTGATTTTTTGCAATTCATTTGACCTCTCTACTTCTCAGTTTCCTCAGCCATAAAATGAGTGTTATATACTAGTTAATCCTCAATTCCCTTCCAGCCCTAAGAGTCTAACAGGTGATGTAATTGTAAAGGCACTGGGTTCACCCACCTTGTCACAACTGTGAGAGGCAAATAGTAGGGGTATTATTATCTCCATGTTATAGATGAAGAAACTGAGGCTTGGTGATCTTATCTATCTTGCTTATGATCATGTGGCTGTTAGGTGTACAAGGGGAGACTCAGATCTGATCCTGACTGTAGAACTTTTCCCACTATTTTACTTGTTTAATAGACCCACCACTAGAGAATGGGAGGTTGTGTTAGGAAATGGTAGAAAGAGCAGTAGGAGAATAGTTTGTTATGAAAGTTCTTAGAAGTCAGGTAGAAAAGTTTTCACTTAATGCAATAGGGAGTAACAAGGGTTTTCTGAAAATTAGTCAGGTTCTAGGTGTATGTGATAGTCGAATGTGTGTGTGTGTGTGTGTGTGTGTGTGTGTGTGTGTGTGTGTGTGTGTGTGTATAATTGAATAATTAGGGAAATGAGTTATTTTCCCTTATATAATCCAAGTTGATGAGTATTTGGACTGGGATGACAGCAATGTGAATGGAAAGGCCAGAAGATATCAGATACATTTTAAAAAGAAGAAATGACAGACCTTGATGATTAGAAGGTGATTGGAACAGAGAAGAGCAGTAGCAGTCTATTAACAAGATACATTTACTTGAGAAATTTAGGAACAGGAAAGAGGAAGCATGGTGGAGTACATTTGGGTAAATGTGAAAGCAGGTAGAAATGGAAATGATATTACCCTTGGAATCTACTGCATTGAAAGAAAAAAAGGAATAGGTTAATTTGGGAAATAGATCATAATCCTAGCAAAGATGCAATATAGTAGTGTTAAAGAACTTCACTTTTCCAAATGGTTGATTGAACTTAATTTCTATCAAAAGCAAAGCAGGTAATAATTTTCTGACATCCCTTAATGATAACTTCTTTCTTCAAAAGCACTATAAAAGGGAAGTTTTATTTTGTATTTGATTCCCATTAATAGAGAGGAGCTTGCTGAATGGTTGAAAATGAAAGGAATATTAGGGGAGCACCTATGTGTTTAATGAAAAAGAAGAGGAAACTGAGACTAGTTTAATATGTATCCTGGATTTGCGGGGAAACAGATTTCTTTGCATGCAGGAGGATAAATAGGATCTACAGGACTAAAATTCTACAAGAGATTAGCCCGGTAGAAATAGGAAACCTTCAAGAATGAAATCCTGTTGCAAAGAGAAACAGTTCCAATTAGGAAGAAAAAAACTGCTTGGAAAAGATCAGTGGCAGTATACTGACCAACTGGGAGTTTAAAATAATTTATTCACCAAGGGGAATAAAGGAGAGGTAATGGGATGTGACCTTTTTTTTTTTTTTTAGGAGAATGGAAATGAGTTCAGTTTATAGGATGTGACCTTACAGAAATTCTCTAAGGATTACTGAAGCTCAGAATGAGGGGAAGGTGAAGGAAAATAAGGAAAACCAAATGGAATCATGGGTTTTCTGCTCTCTTGGTGGAAGGGACAGGACCTCTAGTAAGACTGGATCAGGTGATTGACTGATAGCAGAGAGCTGTCAGAGTAGTTCAGGTTATACTTTGTTCTTCTTTTTCTTTTCCAAATAAATGATCTGTGTGCTGGAAAGGGCAGGGCAAAAGTAACTCATAAACAGTTGATGACTCAGGTAAGTAAGGAAATACTTGATGAGTTTATATCATCTGATCTAGGCAGGTTCCATACCTGGCTTCTAAAAGAACTGCCTGGTAGATGGATGTGTATGCTGAATCATAGCGGCTTTTGAAAGGCTGGAGATCTTCTGCATAATTAGAGGACAGATATTGTTTTAAAAGTGATCAAAAAAGGAAAAAAAAAATGTAAGTAGTATTGATGGATTAGCTAAGCTTTTCTAGCACTATATTTATTGATTGCCTACTAAGTACTCATATCTTTGCGAGGTGCACATGGATTAAAGTGATACTTTCATGTCATAGGGTGTTTTTTTTTTTTTTGGTCAGTCTTATAATATAAATAAAATCTAATATTTTTTCTGCTGTTATTTTACAGAGCTGTCAGGAAGAATTAATTAGATGGGAAGAAGGTAAAAAATGGCAAGCTAAAACTCAAGGAATGCGAAACAGATTGAAAGAAAAAGAAAAAGAAGTGGATACTCTAACCAAGCAGTTGAATACTGTAAAAGAGCTTTTGGCCAAGTAAGGTTAAATTTATTTCTGAACCTCATTATATGAAAAATATTTTTTCAATTAATTTAAAGCAACAGTATAACATTAAGATATCTAAAAATAGACATAATCTGTATCATTTTTCTGATTGTAGTCTAGAGCTGTTTTTTATTTTTAAGAAATGTATTTTAAATGTTTTTTATAAGAATTATGTGAATGATATTCCCAGTTTTTAATAAATTAAAATAAAATATAATCTTTGATATATTCCAAGTAAATATATATAGGCATATGTTATTAATAATGATTTACATCTTAAATTCCACAGGTCTGATAAAGATAAAATCACATTGCAGAAGAAACTAAAATCAAGTAGTGTGACTGCTGATCGAGTTATGGGAGTGCATGCTTCAGATTTAGAAAAAGAATTAGAAAAACTTAGAAAAACAAATAATGAACTAGAGAATGAAATAGGCCACATGAGGTAAGCTATTTTAAAGAATGTTTCTAATATTTAGATGAAGTTCAGAGGTTTGAATATAACACTCTTTTCTGAATCTTTAAAATATGTTCACCTACTTGGTATTAAAATGACAACTTTCTGTCAAAACTCACTTAGAATAATAGAATTGCAGAATTAGACAAGGTGTCAGGGATCTCTTATATCCTACTTAAAGCATAATACTGTTAACTGACATTTTTGTTGTACTTTCAAGTTTGCAATTAAAAAACCTTTTCCTCATCTTGTATATTATATACAGTTCATGAATTCTTTCCATATCAAAGCTCATTTGCCCCTCTCAGTCTGTGAATTTCATTTTAGAGGGCCATTTCTTGTGGTCCAGTACTATTGCATTATGTTCATTTAGCCCTGCCTTAGTTGATAACCAGCTGCTTTGGTTGTGGTTCTTGATAACTACAAAAACTGTTGCCACAAATATTTTGGTTTATATGGGGCCATTTATGTCTTTGGGTTCCTCCTTGGAGTATATGAGCATGACTTTTTAACATAGCTGTGCTAGGTAGCAATCGTTAGAAAGTTGTGATTTTATCTAAAATGTAAACTTTTCCCCTTTCTGACTCCTTGCAGGATGCATCAAGCTCTTCCTCGAGATTCTGTCATAGAAGACTTACATTTACAAAATAGATATCTTCAGGATAAGCTTCATTCTTTAGAGGAACAGCTTTCTTTAAAAGATGCATTTTCTAAGCATTCAGTAAGTCTGATTTTATTTTGTTAAATATCAGTTGGTAAAATAGGAATCACTTGCTAAAATTTCAGTTTGCTTAAGAATCCTGCTAGTTATCTTTCTTTTTGGTTCTTTTCTTTCATTTCAGAGAGTTAGTTTATAAATAAACATGATATCTGATAAATATTAACTCAAGTGATTTGTTTCTTGTCCAATACTGGCAAAAGTTTAAGACCCACTATGCATTCCTATTCATTATGAATGTCTAGTATGGCTTGCTTTTCCTATTATCATTGAAATTGTTCGTGTGTGTGTGTATGTATGTGTGTGTGTCTGTGTGTCTGTGTGCTTAAGAAGCAGAGTGATAAAGTAGAAAAAATTAGGCACCATCATTTCCAACAAATGAACTTAGTAGGTGCCTGTTTTTTTTTCTTTAAAAATGACTCAAAAAATGTATATTTATTTGGGAAAGCCTTAATATAAAACATTCAGTACAGGTTTCTTTTCTATCCTTTTTTTCTTTATCTTTTTTTCATGCTTCATCTTGTCTTTTTCTTTAAAGCAGAGTTCTGCATGTAATATAAACACTGTCTCCTCTCTTGCTACTCAAACTGGTAAACACAAGTTTTTTGTCTTTCCCAAAAAGAAAAGTTTATTTGGGAACAAAAAAAAATCTGTAACAGTTTTCTCAGTTAAAAATATCAAGAAAAGAGTTGGCAATGAAAGCTTGAATGATCAGTCCCATCAGATACCTAGAAGTGAACTGCCCTGTAGTCAGTGTGTTGATGCAAGCACCAAGCTGGATGAGGCTCTGGGACCTACTTCATTGAAGCCCTCTGATCCTAGGGAGTGCAGTCTGTTAAATCCATTCAGGCAAACTGATGCTGACCTGGAACATTTTACACCTGATTTTGAAAGTGAACCAGATGGAGAGAAGGAAAAACTGAATCAAGGCTGTTACAGAGATGGAAATGGAGTACATGGAAGTCAAGAAGAGAAAACAGAAATGATTGAATGTGCACAAGGAAACACAGAAAAGATGAGAGACAGATATCTGTTGGACCCAGAAGAACCTGCTACAGGAGAGGGTGAAAATGCTGAAGCAAAAGATGGTGTAAATCCACTTTGCAAAGAGAATATACAGGCAGAAAATGATATTGAGAGGATCAGATTAAGCCAAACATCTTCTGGGAAAATTGCTCAGGTTTGATAACAGAGGCAGTCCTTAGCAGAGATGGGTGGTATGATACTGAAATATATAGAATGTCTTCTTTTCACTCTTGATTTTGGATATTTGTGTAGCTATACTTCTTTCCAAGCTTGTAGTTTAATTTAATTATTTTCCAGAAAATAGCAATTTTTTTTTTAGCATGGCAGGAACTAAAATTTATTTTTAGTTGAAATTTCTAATATACCTAGCTTCAGTTTTTTTAGTGTTAGTATATATTCAGAAAGCAGTTTGATGTCTCAAGCCACAATAGAAATTTCCAAGGAAAATTACTATTTCAACAGATGAAATTATTAATGAACCACCATTACAGGAAATGCCAATTCAAAACAGAGTGGTAAACAGTATTAACAATAACGTCGTTACTGTGGATGTGGATAATTCATAGCAACACTACTTTATAGATCTGATTACAACATGATTATCTTTATCACATGTACCTTTTTTTCATCCTTTGTGTTGGGATAATAATCATTTATGAAGAAATAGTTGAAGGTACAGTGTTTGCATTGTAGTATAGAAGAAGAAAAGTCCAGATGAGATAGAATTGAGCTCTTTGCAATTTTCTGATGTTAACCAGCCATTTGGTAGTATTAAACACTCTCCCTGTCTTAACAACTTCCTATAGAAAAATCCACCATTTTTTCACCTTAACAGATACTCCAGAAGTAGGAATAGACACAATTCATGTGTTTGGTATCTGGCATTAGCTGCTTTCCCTCAGGTTCTATGCACTTTCATCTCCTGACTTACTTCTCTTAACAGAAGCTTTCCCTCATGCCAAGACTGCAATCCCTCATCCTCTCTAAATCCTTGACTCCCCAAGCCTTAGCTCCTGTGCTACCTTCTCTCTGATACCTTTCCCTCAATTAATGTTTTCCTTCCCCCAATTATGTTGTAATTTTGTTGCCTTTCCAGTACCAAGTTAATTCTGAGCACAAGAACTATTGGATTTTTTGTCTTTGAATCCCCAGTGCCAAGTCAGTGCCCAGCCTTTAAGTACTCAGCTTAATGGAAGATTATTGACTTGCAGTTATTTTTACTTGCTAAACAATGACAATAATGGACATTCTGTTGTGGTGTTTCATCTTTCACTCCTACAGGATAAAAACCTGATCTGATGACTCCTTACATAATTTAAGATAATTTTTTTCTAGAATCTAAAGAAATCAACTCATTTAGAAATCCTTTTTTTCCATTTCCTTACTTTGATTTTCCCTGAATCTTCTATAATTTATCTGCCTTCTTTTCATAAAGATCCCCTTTTAGAGTAGGTATTTTCTTCTGCAGTATGAGTTTATGAAACATTTCTTCCTATTTTATGTTCTGAAGCCAACAGAATTGGGTGATAAGTCTAACAGAGAACAGTTGCTTCAGAAGGAAAACCTGAAAGTCTCATCTGAAAACATTGAACTAAGATTTCAGCTTGAACAAGCAAATAAAGATTTACCAAGGCTAAAGGTACATTTCCCTATATTTTAGAAATATACTCACAAAATCTTTGTTTTTTCTATTGTTGTATATCATCTTAGCTTGTAAGAAATAAAAATAAAAAATCCTTAATTATAACCATTTCAATTTGCTGATAAATGTGTACTCTGTGTGTGGGGGGGAGGGAGGTGTGGGTGTGGGTGTCTGGGGGGTGTGTGGGTGTTGATTATCACTTTCGAATATAAGAAAATTCACACCTTTATTAAGAGTTGATATATTGTAGTATAAGAGTATACTCATTTGCAAGAAATTATATTTTGTAAATATCACCAGGTATATACTGGTATTTATTTAAATCTGTGATTTTCCTAATCTAAATCTATCTGCTAATATGTAGTTTCCTTTTTGTCTCTGCTACCTTTTAAACTATTTTTTTCATATAACAAATGAATTATTAGATTTTCCAGCCTCTAAATGCTATAGTTGGATATAAATTTAAGCAATTCTTTGCAAGATTATTCCTGGTCAGTAAATGAGAAAGCAAACTAAACAAAAATGTTTATTGATTGATTTAACTTGGTAATCTTCTGGGTTAGTGCTATTTCAAAAACTTCAATGAATTATAATTTGTGTTAGAAATTCAAGTGTATCAGTATAACATACCAATATAGTAATGTAGTTCTCTTAGCTTATAGATAGACTGGCACTTAAGATGTTTGTTGAATTACTGAATTAAATCAAATAGGAATTCATTATTTCTTTCAATTCCTAAGATTGCTATAAAAGTATGGAGACTAACTTTTGGATCTGTTGGATTTGCTAGAAGACTAATAGGTTAAAATAAAATACTATGCTCATCTTTTCTTTTCAAAATTTGTAGACTTTGTAAATTCATAGTATCTTAGAGTGATAAACTGTTAATATCCCTACCATTGCCCCCATAGCATTCCATAACAAGTTCAGCATATATTTGAAACCTCTTATCATAAGAAATTTACTATTTCATGAGCTGGTCTATTTGGACTGTAATTATTTAGAAGTCATTTTGTTCAGAAATATATCTTCCTTTAGCTTTGTTTTCTAAGTCCAAGCAGAATGGTATCACCCCTCTTATATGATATTTTGTAAAATAGTTGAAAACAGTCTTGTCTGCTATAAAAATTTTTGTATTGCAGGAAAAAACTCATTATTATGATGATAGTTAAGGAGGGGTTACAATCCAGGGAAAATTTCCTTTAAGGTTTTATGATGTTATTTTGTTGTTTTATTTCATTAGAGTCAGGTGAGTGATATGAAAGAAATGTGTGAACTTCTGAAGAAAGAGAAAGCAGAAATTGAACGAAAACTTGGCCAAGTTAGAGGGGTAAGTTAATATATCTATGTTATGACCTTGTCCTTTTAGGATTTCTGAACTGAAAAGGAGAAAAACATTTCTTCATATAAATTACTTAAAAAGATGGTCTTTGGCTAATGCCCTCCTTAGCTTCTTTTCAGCAAAATGATCCTTTCCATAAAATAAATTGCTTTGTCTGTTTCACAATATAAAAACATGACTTACTGTCACTGTTTCTTTGAATAAGTAGGTCAAACCTAAAATTCTCATTCTAGCATGTAAAATGCTGAGATCATGTCAGAAGGGTAGCACATTCTATTTTCTCTTCAGACTAGACAACTGTTCTAATAATAAAGCTGCTCCACCTGCCCTGTGCTGGACATGATCTCAGAGACCTCAGAGGTCATCTAGTCTGACCCAAAGCTGGATCCAAACTCTTCAGCATTTAAGACCTCTGCTCTGCTCATTTCTATCTTAACAACTTTGGGTGCTTTCTCTTCCATTTGATACATTTTTCTTCCAACTTTCTGCCAAGTCACGAATCTCTTCCCATTCCTGATGGAGAAGGTTTCCATTGACAGAGTTTTACACATGTATATACCTATTTTATTTACTATTCAATTTTATCTGTTGTTATATTGCTCTTTAAAGATGTGTTAGGATTCTTACAAGGTGCCAAGTTAGTGGAACTGATGAGATAATGATTCTCTAATTTACATGTACTTAGTACTTACTATAATTCCACAAAATTCACACCTTTAAGAGGGCATATATAAGGAGGAGCTCTCAGGACCAAAGAAGAGAAACCCATTAGAAGGTCTCGGAGGAGGAGACAGATTCATTCTATCTTTCACCTTTGTGCTGGCTGGAGACATTCAGAGGGAGCTAGAGGCAGAAGCTGGCAGAGACAAAGGACTAGTGGCAGGAGCTCTGGGAACCAAGAAGAGATATAGGCCTCTATTAAAGCTAACTGGGCCCCAGGAAGGAGACAAGATTTTAAAGGAAAAAATAAAGGATTTGGACTTTAACTCCTGGCTGAATTTGAGGTGATTATTGAAACTAAGTCTGTCTCCAGAAGCTCCCCAAGAAACCTGCTTCCAGATAATACTATATTTTAGAGAAGAATATTACAAAGGTGTTTCTCACCACTGATACACAGGAGTCAGAATAGAGATAGAGTCAAATCCTTTACCAGAGACATAGAAATGTAACTGTTGACAAATTAGAACCTTTCTGAGGCTCGGTTGTCTCATCTGGAAATGGGTCTTATAATAATTAATACCAATAGAATCCACCCATGGAGTAGAGTTGTAGTAAGTATTGTTAATAAGATAAAACATGTATGATAGAAGCAGCAGTGCAGAAGTTCTGGAGATAAGGACCCTCTTCTCAAGACATTTGTCCTTTTCCTTTTTATGTTCCCAAGTACGATACCACAGTGGATAATCCCACAGTGAGTGCTGAGTAAATGATGCTCAGGGAACAGGATTACCAGGGTACTGTAAGACCAGGCAGTTTCACTCGAACAAACAGCCTAGTTGTCATGACTTCCTGTTTATCTCTTTTTAGAATGTAAAATGTAATAGGGTGGATTGGTACGATAGGCCCAGGACAACCTCTTTTTATAGTTGCACAGATATATCTCCCCTGAAGTCCTGCTCTGAGGCCTAATCACATGAGAAGACAGAGGAGAGCTTTTATGCTGGTGGAACTTAAGCTTCAGGGGGGTCTGACAAAGAGACTTTTTAATGGAGGTCTGACAATATGATTTATATCTGAGGACCAGCCTTGCTAAATTTCAAATGACTTGTCTTCGGGTCACCTGCAAGATGATGACATGTTCAGTCTCAGAATGTTTTAAAGACAATCTGCTGTGAAGTGATAAGGGGCTCTCTTCTGGGTGGAGCAGGGCATCTCCTATTGGCAGAATTTCAATGCCTTGAAATGTTGAAGAAATGCGTTTCAGTGACTAGATTTAAGTTGCATTTGCATCCTTTGTGATCATTCATCGGACCAAGGGAACATTCATTAACAACAATAATAGGAACTGGCACTTGTATAGGATTTTTTCAAGGGGCTTTATATTTATTCCTTTGCTGGGGTATCAACCAGTATGATATTCCCCACTTACAAAAGAGAAAACAGGCTCAAGTGAGTCAGCAAGGCAACCCAGTGGCCAGTGCAGAGTATGGAGTCAGGAAGACCTGATTCTGAATGTGGCCGTGTCACCTCAAACAAATCATTCAGCTTCTCTGCTGGGGCCTCAGTTCTGTATTCTGCAAAAGGGTGATAATACCTGTCAGGATTGTTGTGAGAATCAAGTTAGACAACTCATAAAACGCTTTACAAAACTTAAAATTATACAAATGCAAGATACCATTATTGTCATTATTATTTTCTATTGCTAAGAGTCCAATGACTTTGCTTGTAGTCACAAAACTGTCAGTGGTAGTGTTCAAGCCCAGGCTTTGTGAACTCCAAGTTCAGCATTCTCTCTATGACACTAAGTGGTCTCCCTGTATAAAGTGTATCAGGCCATTTTCCTTAAGTCTGTCCAAATCCAGTTTTTAGATTTTTTAATTTAAAAAGTCCACTCATATTCTGGCATAACTGATCTTTCTCTAGGACTTAGAGATCACATAGACTCTGCTCTCCTGGATTAGGCGAGAAATTTCTGAGTCTGCATAGTGAACACTGTGTCTAGTGTTATGGCATTCAAATAAAATAACATATACTCTCTTTAAGTATAGAAACTTTCCCATTGTGTGTTTTTGTAATGTTGAATCTTTTATTTAATTTACAAAAGTATTGTTTCTAGCAATATTCTAATATAGTAATTCCATACAATTTTTTGTGTAGTCTGGAAGAAGTGGCAAGACAATTCCTGAACTAGAAAAAACTATAGGTTTAATGAAAAAAGTTGTCGATAAAGTCCAGAAAGAAAATGAATATTTGAAACAAGCATCCGGAATAATGACAAGTGAGAAAATGTCTGCTCTTGAACTTGAAAATAAAAATTTGAAGGTAACATTTATATTTTAATAGTTATTGGTTCTGTGGAAAGCTTGTAAAATATGTTAGAAAAGTTGTAATTGTACTGCGTTACTTTATCCTTTATAAAAGCATGTTGGGCTTTTTTTTTTTTAATTCATTAGTCATTTATATAAATACTATGAGACTCTGGTGTACAAAATCCTAGTTAAGTGTGATTTTGGAGTAAGAATGAATAACAAGGGTGAGTATAAAATTGGATCGGCTGGAACAAGAACATGGGACTGAGTAAGTAGATCCATGTAGATTTCATATTTGTTATAGCATAATAGAAGAGGGCTTCAAAATATTTTACTTTGAATCATATAAATGTAGTCTCTAAAACATTTTGTATTGAACTTATAAGAAATTTATTCATGTTCATTTATTCCCCCTCCCCTTTTTTTTTTTTGATGTACACTTTTAAAATTTAGAGTGAATTAGAAAAATTGAAGCTTCATCTTGGACGTCAACTGAGCTTGCAATATGAGTTTAATGCTAAAGGTCCAGAGAATGTCATGGTTGAAATTGACAGTCTTCATAAAGAACTTAAAAAAGTATGGATAATTTTATTTATTATAACTATATTTTTGGGCTTTTTATGACAGATTTTTAAATTCTTGAACAAAAAGAAGTACATATTCAGTGAGATGCCCTGTTATAAATAGCAAAGGAAGTTTTCACAGTTCACACCCAAGGGCATGATACGATGGGAGTTTTTACTTAATTTCTGTTCCTCTTAACTAAAGAGTTCCTAGCTATTTTTGGCATCATGATTCCCTTTGACAATCTAGTAAAACTCATGGACATCTTCTAATAATAGTGTTTTTAAATGCATAAAATAAAACACACATTTTTAGAAAGAAAACTTTTTATATTGAAATAGTTATTAATTTTTTTAAAGTGGCTAGACTAAAATTAAGAATCTTAACATATGGGCGATAATGTTGATGCATCTTATATCTGTTTTTTTCTGATGTTTCTATATTATCTATACAACTTTTGTTCCTAATTTTCACAAAAACTTTAGTTATCTAAGCCTTCAAAAAATATTTAAGTGTCAGTAGAATCCTTCATTTCCTTTTCCTTCACAGTAGGTTGTAAAAGTGAGAGACCTGGAGGAATCTTCACTTTCATGGACTACAATTGGATGATGAGACATTTTTTTCTTTCCATTCCTTTTCCCATTGTAGAAATTATTTTGTGATTTGAGCCCAATAGCTGAAGTCCACAAGGATTTTCCTGAAAGATTCATTGTGCTAGAGTGGAATCTTGATAACATATAATACAATACAAGCATTTATTAAATACCTAGTATGTTTAGAGACTTTTGAAATGTTAACTATACAGTCAATGAAACAATGAGTATTTATTAGGAACCTGCTATGTTCAGAATCCTTTGTGAGGGCAGGAGAGATACAAATTTTTAATATATTATTATCCCAGTCTTCAGGAGAGGAGATACATAGATAGTGACAATATCATGTGATAAATTCAGTAGAGAATTATTTTTTACAATGTCATGTTAGAGGAAAGACTTCCAAAGGGAGATGGTCATTAATACTCTTAAGGACTGAACAATGACATTCATAAAGGATTTTTCCTAGAATTGATATAGGTTGAATGTATATAACATTTTAAAAGAAGGCACTAGAGGACATTCTAAACACATGGTACGACTGGAGTGGGGCAGAGTATCCCAGGAGAGGAATGAACCATGCACCCCTTCTTTGGACTTTGAATATTCCTAGTTTCTTGCAGGATTCACCTTAAATAGTCTCTATCTTATATATCTATTTGGTACTTCTCTCCCACAATTGCCCTGTTTATCTTGAATATATTTTGTATACACTTATTTTTGCGCACTCACTCATATTGTGTTCATTTATATAAGCTCCATAGGGCAGGGGTTGTTTCCTCATTTTGTCATTATATTCCCTGCACTTATCCTCATAGCCTTGTTTGGAATAGTGGAATCATAATTTCAGATTAGATCATCTAACAAAACTCCTTTATTTCATAGTTGAGGAAAATGAGTCTCAAAGAGGTAACATAACTTGCTCAGGGTTGTATGGCTCGTCACTGAATTGAGATTGACTTCCAAACCCAGTGCTTTTCTCTATCCTACTTGCCTCTTCATGTGGTCCCTGGAGTCAAGAGGGTTGAACTTTGCTGTAAATTATTTGGAGTAATAATGTGAGGAGATATAGTATATTTATAAGTCTGTGCTATATTTCATTAAACTCTCCTCTCTGAGATACTAGTACTAGAATTAATGAAGCCTTTTTTTTTTTAATTTTCCAGCCATGAATTTTTTCTTGCATTAGACAAATGGATATAACTTATCTCTAAGACTGACCCAAAGCAGAGGGAGTTTTTTGGAATCTTGATGTTCCACATAAATGAATAGCAGTTCTAAGAGAAAATTTCAATGCTAGTGATGTTTTTTTTTTTTTTTCTGCTAAAGCATTAAATACAAAATTATGCTGACATCAAAAACATTTATTACTCATCACATTTTTTTGGTTAGGAAAATGATTTACTTTTTTCCATTTTGTACCTGAGTTTATCCCCAAGTCAGTCTGCTTTATTTTTACAAGTCTTCTAAATACCTCAAGTTTTGGACTAACATTTATGGGGACTTTAATATTTTAAGCTTCTAAATGTTTATCTGAAATAATGTGGTTTCCCATTTTGTTCTGGAAAATTAGGAGGTTTTTTTTTTTTAATATCGCAAGGGAAAATATTATAAAACACTAGATATCACATGCCAGAAAGGTTATTCTGTAGGGATAATCAAATAATCCAATTTTTTGAATGTTTAGTAGCTGAAATATACTCTATTAAATGTTTAGTCAACATGGTTTTTGGTCATGGTTAGGTCACAAGTGTAGGAATATGGGAGTTCAGCTTGAAAAGACAACTTTTGCCCTTCTAAATTATCAACCTTGTGACCACTCTTAACAGTATTTATTACTCCTAATATCCTCATTAATCACTTCTCTGATAGAAGGTAGAAACTTCTGAGACACTGCAGATGGAAAAAAATGACTTGGAGATAGCAGTTGAGAAGCTAACAGCTGAGCTGGAAGAGATGAGAAAGAGAATGCATCTGATTGAAAGCAGAAATCTACAGCTGGAACAGGCTGAAAGGCAGAGTTTGAAATCAGTCATTGACACAAGGTAAGAGAAGGTTTCTGAAGACTGGCTTGCTTCCTTCATTACTTTTAAAGATGTGAATATGTTCCATCAAGTAGCTACAGTAATGACATGGTTTGGATCCTCTGAACAACAGGGATTTGATATCCCTGTTAGACAGTGACTGTTGTTTGTTTCTGCTGTTGCCAATGGGGCTAGTCAAGATTTCTTCTAAAAAATTTAACTACAGGATTTATTTAAAATATCAAATGGAAATTGAATTTTATTCATTACCTCATTCTACCATGGTCATTGTCATGAAATTCAAGTTTTCAAAAAAAAAAAAAAATCATGAGACCCTCACTGTTGTTTCTATTTATTTTTCTGATGTTTCTTCATTCAACAAACATTTTGCAGCTGCCAGGAATAGGATATTCTACTAAGCCTTGTGGGAGATAGAAAATGACAAATTATAATCTTTTCTGTCAGTGATTTGAGAGTTTCCTGCATAATAGGGTAAGGTGTGATAAAGATAAAACAAGCACAAGTAAAGCATTTGAGCACTTAATGGAGGAAGGATAAAGGAGCCATGGACAAGGGATATTAAACCTTGAAGAATGGGTAGGATTCCAACAGGTTGGTATGATGAGTAAAGGATTTTAGAGCTGAGGGGGCATCATGAGGAAAACTGTTGAGATGGGGAATGTGGAACATGTTCAGGGAATAGTTAGAACAGTCCTGTGGCTGGACATTGTGGCTCATATACCCAGAATTCTATCAGCTCAGAATGGCATGAGCTCTTCTCTCCTTTTGCCTTGTTGGGCCTTCTGGTTTTTTAGCCCCTCTCGTTTACACAGGTGCCAGGAGAACCTCCTTGCAACAAACGTAGTAATATAATCAGGATCAAGAAAATCAGGCAAGGAATTCTCACTATCAGGAAAGGACTTTAGATTACTTTTATAATCTTATTTTTCTACTCTGCATATTGAACTTTTCCTTGACTAGATCTAGAAATAATAAAAATCTATAAATATTTTCTTTGGGAAATCTATACTTTAATGTTATGCCTCCTTGCAACTGCTGGTAGTTTTTACAGCATAATGCTCTCCATATAGTAAATCTTCTAACTTTTTTTTCTTAATTATACCCTAAGACTGAGACTCTTAAAAACTTCTCGGAAGATATCTGGCTCAGAGCAGATCCTTAAGGGAGAACTATAACATATAAGATAGAATTCTGTGCCCTTATCCATGATATTTTTTTTTTTTAAAGGAAGAAAAAAATATCCAATTCTGTTGCTTCAATGTAATGCTATAGCTATGAATCCTGCAATAAATCCAGAGGGCCACTGATCTTAAGCACCTCCTAAGGGAAGCAGCAGAGAGAGAGAGCAGCAAACCAAGAAATATATATCCTGAATTTCCACCCAGTGTACTGTTCCTGTTTTGTCTAGTTATTAGAAATCTTTTTCTTCCTCTTTGCAACCTACTCTGACTTGCACCAATTTTGGCTCCATGATATACTTTATAGATAATGAATCCTAAGTCCTTTTGCTACATTTGGACATCTGAGTAGTGCAGTATATAAAATGCTGAGTTCACATCTGGCCTTGGACACTTACTAGCTGTATGAACCTGGACAAGTTATTTAACCCTATTTGCCTGTTTCCATGAAATGAAAAACTACTCCAGTATCTTTGCCAAATTCCAAATGGGGTCCTGAGGAGTTATGAGTACTGAAAACAACTGAACAATATAGTCTTTTGCTACTAGATCCTATGCATAGTCCTGCATATTCTATATTCCTGCTTACATCTAAAATTAAGTATTAGAACAATACCCTAAGTATTATAAGAACTCCTCTGTATGTTTTTCTATTAGTTTTTCCTATATCATCCTTCTTGTGTTTCAGGTTAACCACTCATGTAGAGAAGACAAAGACCAAATTAATTCATCGAGCAGGAACTAGTCAAGAGGAAATTGAAGGGGAAAATGTTTCTGGTAATGAATGTATGCTGAATATATTATTGCTGAGTATTAGACTTGTTTTAGTTTACTTTTATGAAGGCACTCTTAAGTTCTGCTTCATTGGTTTCCCTCTCTAAAGCCATGAACCAATCATGGGCCTTCTTGTTAATTCTAAGATCAAATTGCCCCACTTGTATCATTAGGCTCTTGACACCATTTGGTATATTGTGTGTCCATTGGTATATGGATATATGGTGTATGAAGATGTTGTACTGACTCCTTTCTAGGATTGTGGCTCCTAAAAACATGTACTTAAAGTACTTGACACTTTCCCTTTACTGTTCAAGTTTCTCTAAAATCTTTTCCTCCAAGTCATTCTCATTCTTTTCTTTTACCACTCACAATTCATTTTTAACATTTCAAAGTTTTTCTTGACAATTGTGTTTGCCTTTGATGTGGTTACTTGGAGTATCAGCTGCTCATTTCTGGTTTCTTTTTTTGTAAGCAGTACTTCAAAAAGTTCTTGTTGATGTGATGATCTGCCTTTTTTCATCGCCAATTAGGCCATCTTGCAAGATTTTTTTGGGTTACACGAGCTTCAAGACATTTTTATGTTCTTTATAATGGATGAATAATCTTAGTTTATTTTGCTAGGCATTCCTTTGTATTTAAAAAGACTTTGGTTTTAAGAGGCATTCTCTTATAAAAATTTATTGTAATTGTCAAACTTGACTAGTTCATATTTTGAAATTTTAAGTGTTTACAGAAAACTGTAGAGATTTTGCTAAAGAGGTGATCTATGGATACATTTGTTTTCTAGGTGGTTTTCATATATTAATGCAATATGGTATTCAGTGTTTGATATTTTTAGTATTTGGAGACCTATAATTATCTCTGTATGTGCTGTCTTTACAATTACTTTGGCTCCTATAATTGAATGTTTATTTTCTGTTATCTTTATGGTCAAAATCAGTTCTCTTTTTTAGAGCTCCTTCAGAACCTAATATTTGCTAAGTTTTTTTTTTTTTTTTTAATTCAGCATCAAAAGCATCTAGTTCCTGACCTCTTATTCCTAACTTATTTTCAGTTTTATTTCACATCTAAATCATTCCTGAATTTGTTGTTTTCTTAAATTTGTGAGGTAGGTTTTTATAAAAGTCTTTTCTTTAGGTTTTTTGATAATTTGTGAGCTAGGTTTTTATAAGAGGCTCTTTTCTTTAGGCTTTTTGATCACCATACAGCTATGTGTCTCTGGTATCCTTCATTCTCTCCTCTTTAAGGAGTTAGGGATTGGGTGGTGGGGAGGAAGGGGGGAAGAGAGGAATTGGGGAGAAGGGGGTGAAATTATGCTGTAGATCTTGAATGGGATCTCTACTGAGTCCCTACTATGAGGTAGTTTCCTCAATGAAGTTCCTAGAACAATGAAATCACAAGATACTATTTACAAAAAACAAAATTGCTACTATATTCTTCAGTTGTAAGAATTTTGCCTCTGTGCCTAGGAATACCAACTCCATATACAAAATTCTCAAAATTTGGCTTCCCATAGTTATCTGCATCTAATGAGCATACAGTAGTCACACTTTTAATACCAATATAGGATAAAATGTGGCCAGAAAGTTATGTTGAAGGCCTAACACTGTAAAAAAATTTCCATTGTATCAACTTTTGAAAATTCTTTATATTGAGTTTAAGTAGAATGAATGGTTACATCATGTAAATTGGCATCCTAGCATTGTATTTTTTTGTACCTAACATTGTCCTTTCTTTGAACAGATTTTGAAAAAATAAAGCCTTCACAGGCATCTCCAATTTCAGATCCAGAAAAGGAGAAGTTGAAGGTAATTTAGTCAATTTTTCTTTTAAAAAAATTTCAGAATTACATTTGATACTCTTTAACATTCATGTTAAGCCAGCTGTTATTTTTTCATGATCCTTATTTAGAGAAATCTTTTTATCCAGTCATGAAAAAGTTTATTAGTTAATACTCTTAAATTAATTGGCAAATGACCCAAAACTAAATTCCTCATAGGAAAGACACTGAGATGAAGTTAACCTTATTTTATCTACTTTTGTACTACCCGAGTATATGTTTTGCATGTATAAGTTATTTGTCTTAGTAGCCAAGAGAGCTATTTAATTTGAGGGCAAAGAAAACATTTAAAGTGAGTTCTTAATTCCTCCTTGCAGTTGGAATGTTGTAATGGGCATCCCCACATTTTTTCATTTTGAATTGTCTTAATGCTTAAATTGTACTACTCAAATTTTAAATGTAAGATTTGGAACATAATTTATACAGTAGATATATTAATAAATTTCATGGGTTTTTGTTAGAAACTTGCATTTGAGGAAAGCTTATGGGGGAAAAATGTGTACCTTCACAATTGTGTATTTTTATATCATTAGCAATTTATAAATTATACCACTTTGTTCTAGTTTTCATCTTTAGTTTATTTAGTTCAAATCTAAAATATTTCCTGTATTTTATTCCTCTACATTTTAATGTAACTTGTTTCTATTAGGCAGAAAACAAAAAGCTTAAAAAAGAACTGAAGAACTTGGATCCCTCATTTTTTGAAGAAATTGAAGACCTGAAGTACAATTATAAAGAAGAAGTTAAAAAAAATATCATTTTGGAAGAGAAATTGAAACAACTCTGTGAACAGTTCCATATTGAATTGGAGAGTGCTGCTAGTGTTTTTGAACAGCTGGAAGCTGAAAAATAGATAGCAGTAATAACTTAAGTGAACTTTTTTTATAGAAATTGTAAATTTCTCTTTTATAGAAGTTGTAAATAGTAATTGAAAGCAATGTATTTATATAAAATATCCTTATTTTTTTGAGTTTCCAAAGCTATCATAATGTTCTTGAAATTATAATACATTAAATGTTGAGCTGACCCCTAAAAGGGTATAGATACACATAGGCAATTTAAATACTATAATGCTTCTTAAATGAGGTTGGTTAGTTTTTTTACTTGATTCCCAAGTAATGTGCTACTGCAGAAAAGGTCATGAAACTTTGCAAATAAATGATACAAAAATTTTTGGTCTAATATAGTCTTTGTTTGAAGAAGGAAAAAAATACAAAACTATTGTCCTTATAAACCTTTCATATGCACCAATTATGTTTTACTGTGTCAGGCCTGCTTCAAGATTTATACTTCAAGAAAGAAAGTTTTATGTTTTACTGTGTCAGGCTTCAAGATTTATACTTTAAAGTTTTTTTTAAAAAGTCGGCCCCTAAATTAACTTTTAATTAACACTAGCATATAGTTAACATTTTAATGTGTGAGATATTTCACTTTTCAACCAGCAAAAGACAATATTCAAAAGTAATAAAGATAATAAAAGCTGATTTTCAATTGCATTTTCACTTCACTTCAAATACCTACATCCAGTTTTATATCTTTGAGTCTGCCAAATTTTTGATTATCTAACTTTGAAAAATGACTAAACAAACTCTTAGAATCAAAAGCACAGTCAAATTTGGTCCTGTTCATATTAATAACAACTGGTCGTGAATTCATATAAGTTTCTGGAATGGGCCACCGTAAACCAAGATGATGACGATGAACCTATTAAGAAAAAAAAAAAAAGATTATCAGCATTTGCCCATAAATACTAAATTCAGAATAAAAATAACTAAGACTAAAGTTTTAGAAGAAATGAATTTGGTCACGGGGAAAATTCCTAAAAGATTTGCCATGGCCTTCCATGTCATCCTTGATTCGAAAATCTCTGAATACCAAATTAACTTTCAGGAGTTTGGCAGAACTAATCCCAGTCTAAAGAAGGCAAACAGAAAAACAGTGCAGTGTTTAGTGCAGTGCCTAAGAGGAAGAGTTCTGGCAAAGGAGGGAAAAGGGGTGGGCAATTTGTGGGAGTGAGGGTGCAGATAAGAAGGCTCAGGATCCCAAAGGTGGTGGAAATGCAGTAAAGATCCAATATATTGCTTGGAGAATACAGTGAAAATAAAGTCTAGCATGGGGCCGAGGATTTGGGCTCCATGGTAGGCCCATTCCAATAAGTAGCATTTTCCTTGCCTGAAAACTGAAAGTGCCTATGTACACAGATCCTCCAGAGAAAACCAAATTTGGATACCACATATCATTGCTAACGGAAGAAAATAAACTCTGATAATTGATTTTTTTTTTTAAGTAAACAATTTATAAGATTTGAACCTGATTCAAGATCAATCTTCCAATTGTCAGATGCTGCATTATTGCTGAATTACATTAGTCTCACCAAAACCCAATCCCCAAAACCTTTGGCAAATATAGCAATAGAATAAATTATTTTTATTTGAACTGGAAGCAGGGTGCTTTTCATTTCTTTAAGTAAAGGAGAAAATAAAACAAAAAACAGTATTCTGGGATATTTCTCTTTCTTATTGTGAGGAAGTTAAGACAAGCTGTTTTTATATAATTACCTTGATTAAACAGCCATCATTGCAATGCCAAACTATTCCTTCAATTTTTCCTTCCCTACAGCCCTCAAACCAAGACAAAAGGTCTTCATGCTTCAGTGTAGGTTGGTTTTTTATTTGAAATGCTCCATGTGGTACAAGAAAATGTATTGGATGCTTTTTACTTCCTAATCCTGAAAGACAAAAATTAATCTATGATGTTAATTATATACATTAATTTATAGACAATTCCACATACCCATACAAACTTTTACAAATAGCTAGGAAGGAAACGAGTCAACTTATATGAACAGAAGTAATTTCTCAAAGAACATTTTGTTAGAATTTCACTGTTATTCCTATCTTCAAATATTTGAAGGGCTATCATGTGGAATGAATATTGTATTTGGCTGGTCCCAAAAGACAAAATAATGACCAGTGAGAAGTTGTAGGGAAGTAAATTATGGATCAACTCAAAAAAATCTTCCCTAAAATTAGAACCATCCAAAAAATTGAAGTAGTTACATGCTAAAGTAATGATTTCCCCATCAGTTGATGTTTAAGGAACCATAGGGGGCATTCATGTTTAGAGTGACTTCTCAGTTGTCTTTCAACTTAAAGATTTTATTGATTCTCACTATCTCTAAATCCATTCCCTATTAAATTATAAATCTGAGAGTAGAAATCACATCTTATTGAATTTTGTGACAATCTTTAGTCAACTAAATGCAGTTAAAATACCAAATACAGAATATATCAGAATCATTCCCTGACCCAGACCCTGGCTTCACTTTGCTTTTCAATTCATTTCCCCTCTCATTTTTTCCTCTCTCAGCCCTGATGAGTCCCTTAGATGGAGGAGATATCACTATAAATTATATAAGTAACCCCCACTTACAGAATTTTTCAAATTCTATCATTTTAAGCACAACAGACTATTAAACGACTTAAGTTATTTAACCTATGGAGTTCTGTCTCTACAACTAGACTGAAAAGTCTTTCTAGGACAAGGGATTTTCCCTTTTTCTTTTAGATACCTCTCACTCTCTGCCCCCATAATGTTCACCAGGTAACTAAGAGGTGCTGTGGATAAAGTTCCAGGTTTGAAGCCAGTAAGATTCAATTTTCTGAGTTCAAAAATGGCCTCAGATACCAGCTGTGTGACTCTGGGCAAGTCACTGAATCCTATCTACCTCAGTTCCTCATCTGTAAAATGAAGTCCCAAAGAGTCAACATGACTGAACAACAAATAATTATGTACAGTAATGAATTTACATTCAATAGTTAGTTGATAAACACATCTTAATTATTTAAATTCATACCTAATTAAATGCACCAGGAACAATCTAATTACAATCAAATCGATTCAAAATGCATAGTAAACTGATGAAGATAAATCTTATTTTATACCTAAGACAGAAAACATCCCCATTTAGATCACCAATAATACTGAAATTTAACATTTCTTTCCATCAAAAAATGCAGAATTACATTTTTTGATGGAAAGAAATATTAATGACATTGTCACAATTTTAGAAGGTTTTTAGTTAATCTATAAATAATCTATTTTAAAATGGGATACATTCTTGTAGGAATTAACTCCAGAAAAGCATCTATAAATCAATGAATAGATATTTTTATCAAACAACAGATTGGGTGACAGCTGCTGTGTAGATGCTAAGAATAAAAAAGACAAAAATAAACAGGCCATGCTCATGAGAAGATTATATTCTGTATGGAGATATATATATATATATATATATATGTTAGGTATAAACAAACAAAAGATGCACTTTTAGTAGGAGGGACACTAGTAGCTGGAGGAATATAAATTAGGCAAATCAATATTGGAATATTTAGTTACTGTTGACTGAGGCCAAGGACCAAACCTAGTGAGGGAAACAGGTATCAAAAGCATAACTAAATCACAAGAATAACACTACCTAATCAGTGGCTGTTTCCTCAGGGTGCCCATGATGCCCTGATCTCCTGGGAATCCAGGAAATTCTAACCAGTAGAACACTTCACAGACTACTTGCCACAGAAAACACAAACAGAAGATGTGCCTTGAATATACATCAAAATCTTCAAAGTCATAGGGAAGATCTACAAGAAAGGAACCTAAGAAACCCTTGATTTAATTGACTAAGTTCTCTGGATCAAACACCACTCCTATTTAGGTTGGTTTTTGTTTTGTTTCTTGCTCTGCTGTAGCAGAACAGTGATGACCAGTCCTTAAACACAGTATTTTTAAACTTATTATGTATATATTCTTTAATGTTCCCACTCAGAAGATGCCATAAACTTCAACTCTGGTATTTTACTCCAACATATGGTTCAGTTCTATATTCCTTTAAATTCTTTGTTATATTTGTCCATTTCTAAAAAAGGAACAAAGTTTCACAACATTGGTTTTTTTTTTGTTTTTTTTTTTTTAACCAATTTTTTGTAACTCACCTAATTTTACCTTTAGGAATTTGCTTTAACATTTGGTATGTATACTTATAATATATATGTATATTAAATAACATGTTACATGCACCTAATTAAGATAGATAACCTGAGGGTTCCTTCAAATATATTTTCTAGTTCTGTTTTAATGCTATGTTTATTTTGCTTCTATTAGTATATTTCAACTCAGGCTTTCTGAGGGAATATAGCCTTTCATTTTCATCTCCTATTTTAGATGCTCATAAATTAGCTGTTTCTTATACACAGAGTTTCTTAGGTTTTGTTTTCTTATTCATTCTGTTACTCTTTTTGTTTAAAATATTCATGTAAATTTATTATTTGTTAGACTTATGTTCTCTATTTTTGTTGTATTGCTTTTTGTGTATGCTGTTACACTATATTTTGATACATATAATAAAGGGCCAGGGAAAAAAGAAGCAAAAATCAATTGGAAACTAAGTAATCTGATCCTAAAGAATGAGTGGGTGAAACAACAAATAGATACAATAATTTCATCCAAGAAAATGACAATAATGAGACAATATACCAAAATTTGTGGGATGCAGCCATTTAGGGGAAATTTAATATCTTTAGATGCTTACTTGCATAAAATAGAGAAAGAGAAAGATCAATGAATTGGGCATGCAATTAAAAAAGCTAAAAAAAAAAATAATAAAGTAAAAAACCCTCAATTAAATACCAAACTGAAATTCTGAAAATAAAAGGGGAGATTAACAAAATTGAAAATTAAAAAAAAAAAAAACTATTGAACTAATAAAACTAAGAGCTGGTTTTATGAAAAAACCTGCAAAATAGATAAACCTTTTAGATAATGTGATCAAAAAAAGGAAAGAAGAAAACCAAATTGTTAGCATCAAAAATGAAAAGGGTAAACTCTCCACCAATGACAAGGAAATTAGAGCAATAATGAGCTATTCTGTCGAACTGTATGCCAATAAATATGAAAATGTAAGTGAAGTGGAAGAATACTTAGAAAAATATAGCTTGCCCAGTTTGACAGAGGAGGAAATAAACTACTTAGTCCCATTTTAGAAAAAGAAATTGAACTATTAATCAACTCCCTAAGAGAAGATCTCCAGAGCTAGATGGATTTACATGTGAATTCTACCAAACATTTAAAGAGTTATGCAAACTCTGGAAAAATTTGGAAAGAAGGAGTCCTACCAAATTCTTTATATGACACAGTCATGGTGCTGATATCTAAACTAGATAGGATCAAAAAAGAGAAAGAAAATTATAGACCAATTTCTCTGATATAAGTTGATGCAAAAATCTTAAATACAATATTAGTTAAAAGATTACAGACAGTCATCCCCAGGATAATACACTATGACCAAGTGGGATTTATACCAGGAATGGAGGGCTGGTTCAATATTAGGAAAACTATCAGCAAAATTTACTTTATCAATAAGCAAACTCAACAAAAATTATGATTATTTCAATAGGTGCAGAAAAAGCATTTAACAAAATCCAACATCCATTGCTATTAAAAACACTAGAGTGTATAGCAGGAGTCCTCAAACTTTTTAAATAGGGGGCCAGTTCACTGTCCCTCAGACTGTTGGAGGGCTGGACTATAGTAAAAACAAAAACTTTGTTTTGTGGGCCTTTAAATAAAGAAACTTCATAGCCCTGGGTGAGGGGGATAAACGTCCTCAGCTGCCACATCTGGGCCGTGGGCTGTAGTTTGAGGACCCCTGGTGTATAGAAATAGAGTTTTCCTTAAAATAATCAATAGCATTTATTTAAAACCATCAGCAAGCATCATATGTAATGGGAATAAATTAGAACCATACTCAATAAGATCAGGAGTGAAACAAGGTTTCCCCACTATCATCATTACTACTTAATATTGTATTAGAAATGTTAGCTTTGGTAATAAGAGAAGAAAAAGAGATTAAAGGAATTAAGAATAGGTAATAAGGAAACCAAATGATCTGCAGATGATATGATAGTATCCTTAAGAGAATCCTAGAGAATCAACTAAAAAACTACTAGAAAAAATTCACAACTTCAGCAAAATTGCAGGATAAAAAATAAATCCACAGAAATCATCAACATTATCATATATTACCAACAAAGTCCAGCAGCAAAAGATATAAAAAAAATTACATTTAAAATAACCATAGATAATATAAAAATAACATAAAATATAAAAAAATAAAATTTTGGGGAGTCTACCTGCCAAAGCAAAGAAACTATATGAACACAATTACAAAACACTTTCTACATAAAGTTAGATCAATTGGAAAATATCAAGTGCTCATGGGTAAGCTAAGCTAATATAATACAAATGATAATATTACCTAAATTAATCTACTTATTCAGTGTCATACCAATCAAACTCTCAAGAAATTATTTTATAGAGTTACAAAAAATAATTAACAAAGTTCATTTGGAAGAACAAAAGATCAAGGTTTGAAGGTAATTAATGAAAAGAAATGCAAATGAAGGTAGTCTAGTTATACCACACCTAAAACTATATTATAAAGCAGCAGACATTAAAACCATTTGGTACTGGCTAAGAAACAGAGTAGTCAATCAGTGGAGTAGGTTAAGTTCACAGGACAAAGTAGTCAATTACTATAGTAATCTAGTGTTTGACAAAAAACCCAAAGACCCCGGTTTTTGGGATAACAACTCACTGTTTGACAAAAATTGCTGAGAAAATTGGAAATTAGTATGGCAGAAACTAGGCACTGACCCACACCTAACACTGTATACCAAGATAAGTTCAAAATGGGTTCATGATTTAGACATAAAAAGTGGTATTACAAGCAAATTGAAAAAACATAGGATAATTTCTCTCTCAGATCTGTAGAGAAGCAATTTGTGGCCAAAGAAGAACTGGAGGATCATTACTGAACACAGAATAAATGATTTTGATTATATTAAGTTAAAAATTTTTAAACAAACAAAACAAATGCAGATAAGATCAAAGGAAGCAACTGGGAAAAAATTAAATATATAGAGGATTGACTCACATTTCTAAGAATTCAATGGTCAATGGATATGAACAGACAATTTTTAGATGAAGAAATTAAAACCATTTCTAGTCATATGAAAAAGTGTTCTAAATTACTACTAATCAGAGAAATGCATATTAAGACAACTATAAAGTACCACTACACACCTCTCAGATTGGCTAAGATGACAGGAAAAGAGAGTGATGAAATGTTGGAGAGGATGTGGGAAAACTGGGATACCAACACATTGCTGGGGGAAGTGTGAACTGATTCAACCATTCTGGAGAACAATTTAGAACTATGCTCAAAAAACGATCAAAATGTACTTTTATCTACAGGGCTTACATTCCAAAGAGACCATAAAAGAAGGAAAGTGACCCATGTATACAAAAATATTTGGGGCAGCCCTTTTGATAGTGGCAAGAAACTGGAAATTGGGTGGATGCTCCTCAGTTGGAGAATGGCTGAACAAGTTATGATATATGAATGTTATGGAATATTATTGTTCTATAAGAAATGATCAGCAGGATTTCAGAGAAGCATGGAGAGACACATATGAAATGATGCTAATTGAAATGATTAGAATTAACAAAACAATTGTACACAGCAACAGCAATATATGATGACCAATTCTGATGGACATGGCTCTCATCAATAATGAGGTGATTCAGACCGGTTCCAGTGGTCTTGAGATGAAGAGAGTTATTTACACCCAGAGAGAGGACTGTGGGAACCGAGTATGGATTACAACCTAGTATTTTTACTTTTTTTTTTTTTTTTTTTTTGCTGTTGTCTGCTTGCATTGTGTTTTCTTTCTCATTTGTTTTCCTTTTTGATCTGATTTTTCTTGTGCAACATGATAATGTGGAAATATGTAAAAAAGAATTGTACATGTTTGACATAAATTGGATTACTTGCCATCTAGAGTAGGGGGATGGGGGAAGGGAGGAAAAAATTTGGAATATAAGGTCTTACAAGGGTAAATGTTGACAATTATCCATGCATATATTTTGAAAATAAAAAACTTTAATAAAAAAATTTTAAAAATCCCCCAAAGCTTTTAAAGCATCACTTTCAAAAGCTCACTTTTTCTAACCATCTGTACCTTTAATGTCTTTGTACATCTTACATAACCCTCCCCATTTTCTGCTACATCATTCTCAGAAACACCTGTTTTTATAGGATCATAGATCTAAAGTCAGAAAGGAGCTCAGATACCATTTTCCCAACATCTTCATTTTATAGATTAGAAAACTGGGAGTCTAGAAAGTATAGTGTCTTGCCTAAAGTCAAGACACATTCACATCCTACAATCCAAAGATCCTATTGTTGTTAGATATATAACAATAAGTATTTGATTATAAAGCAAAGAGAGAAAGGCTTCATATACTTAAAAATTTATACCAGCCATATTGTTGGTATTACTAGAAACAAAAAATATGCCCATTGATCAAGGCATGATTCAAAAAACTGTTGTACCTGAATATCATGAAACCTTAGTGACTCACAGTAAACTGCAATGATGAAGACAATAGAGAAGCATAGAAAGACATGAACTGACACAAAATAATGGAAACAAAACCAGGAAAACAAACAATACATACAATTAATTATATAACCACAAATTCCAATGGCTCCCTGTTATATGTAGTATCAAACATGAAATACTTAAGCGTTTAAAGTCTTTCACAACGTGGCTCCTTCTTATATTTTACTTCCCTCCTTGTGTTCTATAATTTTATGAAATGTTTTTTACATACTGTGTAAGGCCCTTGCACTGGTTCTTCTCCATGCCTGAGATGCTTTCCTCACCTCAGCTCAAATCCTACCATCTGCTAAAGCTTTCCATGGCCCTCTTCTATTGTCAATGCCTTCCCTCTGTGATTTTCCAGTTTGTCACGTATATACCTTCTATGTACATTGTGGTTTGTATGCTATCTCTCCAGCAGAATGTGAGTTCCTTGAAGGCAATGGTTCTTTTTGTCTTTGTACCCTCTTTAGCTGGCACATAGTAAAGAATATAATGAATGCTTACTGAGTATGATTTCTCAAACAAGGTAAAGGTACTGCCATCTTTTATTTGTAGACTTGTATGAGTACAGAATCCTACACAGTTGAATCATTTGATGTTTTGGTGATTTTTGATGAACTGTTTTTTTCCTTTTCTTTCTGATATTCTGCCTTATAGGTCATTTCTCTGAGATGGAAATTAAGGTAATGTATAAACAAAAGAGATCAGCAAAACATAAAAACATATATCATTTTTGAAGGGAACAACCAGATAAATCATTGCTGTCTTTGTCTCAGGGTAGTGACTAATTTTAATCGAGCAGTCCTAACCTGGTGACCCAAGTTAAGTGTCTTATAAATAAATGCTATTCAGCCCAAACAGCAGTCACAAGTATTATCTCCCAAAGTCAGCATAAATTAGCCATTTGTGTGCTGGACTAGCATCTTCACATTCCCTCTTGTTACTAACAAAATAAATATGTAAAAGTCTTTACAGACCATAAGGATTTCCATTAATGTTTGTTCCTATAAGCTCCAGTGTTTGTTCCACGAGATCGGACAATGGCACTGCACTGATTTCCAAAAGTCCAGGGTCATCAGCATGGCGATTCAATACTAGTGCAAGTTCAAATTCATAACTGATCACAGAGGAATGCCAGCAATACTGTTTGTTATTTTTTTCTACTGGTACCCAACCTATAAACAATGTGGTAGGAAAAAAAAATGATCAATTCATCAAGTTCATTTTGTTTGGTTTATAAATACATACATGTCAAAAAAAAAATCAATCTGATTTATATGAAAAAGGAAGCTTACAAGTTTCCCTAATTCTGTCCATTTGAGTTCCTGACACAGAGAACAATCTTTTAAGTAACAGTGCATGTAAATTAGAGAATTACAAAAATTTAACTCTAGGGAAAATGAAGAAATCATCTAAGTACTACTCTTACTTTTAACATTTGATCTTTGTCCAACAACCATCATTGGAGGAAGTTAACCATAGAAGGCTTCTAAAAGCACTGAGTGGACACTTTCTGGAAGATTTATCAAGACATGAATAAATGTTATAATTTCTATTCAATGGAAGGAGCATCCTTACCCATGAAATTATCCACCGGATAATTGTATAGATACTCCTGATTTCATACCCTTCTGTAAATGGTAGGCTTTTCTATAAAACCATCAATTCAAGTTTGATTTGTTACTTTTATACAACATTATACTTCAAGGGATCTCTGATTTATTCAATGTCAATGCCCCTCTAATGGTAAAGTTGACAATTCCCATGTAGTTCTCCTTGTCTTATATTACTTTATTCCAATTTAACTTGTAAATCTGCATAGGGGCCACTTGGTATGTTGGAAAAGTAGTGTTCCTCTTGGACTTTGACCATTATTACAGGTACCAGTGCAAAATGGGGTTATGATCCCTTCTTTTCCCTATATAATTGGCCTCATTTTCTAGATTGTATCTTTTTGAAGAACTCTTTTAGATCACTAATTGCTTTCAAGTCATTGTTTATAATATACTGAAGTCTATTAAAATGCCCATACTTTTCCCTCCCCAATGGATCTCACAAACCTTGAGAAATTGTGGCATTCCCTGATCCATAGTGACATCTAGTAATATCAGTCTTACAAAAAGGGGGTTTTGTTTCAATTAGAAGGTTGGGATTGTATAAAATGTGCAGTTTTCCACTCAGAATCCAATTTACTCTCTTCTTCTAGCCCATCAGTGGTTTCTAACAATAGATGTGTACTGACAGCCTAACTTAAGGTTGACCATGAAATTGCATATGATGGTTAGGATAATTTATTTTTCATGAACAAACTGTTGGCTAAAGTCTTATATGTCTGTGGCATTTAGAAGGTCTTGTAAGGCTCTGTGGCTTAATTCAATGAGCATATCATCATCCACAAACAAGTTCTGGAGGAGATCTCTAAAAGGAATGTTATTTCCATTTAAAATACACACTAGAAATAACCTATGACAAAGGTAAGTAAACACCTTTGGCGTGCATACATCTTGTTTTATACCTCACTTATAATCAGAGGACTATCAACTTTATCACTGTTGGTGAGGAACTAGACTACATTTTGTTCTACTAAATCAAATCTTTTTTTACATTCAATAAACAAGACAAGTAAAAAACTATTCATAAGTCACTCATGTTTGACATATATGGCAGAAAGGATCATTTATCTTTTCCTATCATTTCTAACTGAATTAAAAAAAAATCTTTCCATGAGTAAACATAAAAAAAATTAGAAAAGAATCCGATTTTTATACCCGGTATATGCCCATTTTCATCAGGTACTGGATTTCCATTTAACTGTTCTATATCCTTTGCTGGAATCCAATACTCTGGAATAGATTTGAAATCCTCTTCAACATTCCAGATAAATTCTTAAAAGAAAAAAATGAAATTATTTATGGTAAACACTTTTTTAAAAGCATAAAGCACCATGCAAATATATATTATTATTAATGCTATTATTAATAGCAATCTGGTATCAAAAGCTTTTTGGTACTAACTCTGGAGTGGATAAACTTAAGACGTCTTTCCAATCTTTTCTTGTGTTATTTATAACTAATTTCTAAAATCAAAATTCTCAATGTATGTAAAACAGAGCAAAATTCAATACTTTGGTTATAAATGTATAAATCAGTACTTGGTAGTTTTTAATAAAATAGCTAACTATACTTTCTATACAAAAATAAAACTGATCAAAGAAATGTGATTTATAAATAATAAATAATATAGGCTTATAAGTTTTTTAATATATTTAAAAATGTGTTCACTATGTACAAAAACAGATCACATAGGCTAGAGACAGAGATAGGACCTGTGAATTCACTAATATGATACACTTCAAGATGGAGCCACTAACTTAACAAATGGAGATCCTCAAATTGTCTGCAACTTAACTGTCTTAGAGAGCTGCGTAGGGGTTTGAGAAATTAAGTAATTTTTCCAGTATAATCATATGGCTTCAAAAAAAGAATCTTTAAAATTATTTTTCTTCTAAAATCCTTATTTAATATATTCTAAGAAACAATTTTTTAAATTGCCACCACAACAAAGATAGTCATTTGAAGATGTACCCTATTTTAAACCACCAAAAAAACATATACACTAACCTTTTGAGTTTTCCTTTGAATACAGGAATTTCTTAAACCTTTTCTCTGCTTGCTTGTTTGGTTTCCTATCTAATCGAGCCCAAAGATATGGCTGACCTAAAAGTTCAAGAATCATTCAATTAAAATTTGTTAGGAAAAAAACATTTTACATAAAATTTCTTATAATGTAGCCATTTAGAAAAGATAATTTAAGTGCTGCAGAAACCTTCAATGAATTGTTGAAAAGGATTTAAAGAATTACAGTCCCACAGAACCCTGTGGGATCTTATATTTATACATAGAAATAAACATCTTTGGTTAAGAAGGAATATTAATGAAGTACAGATCATGGGATCATAGATTCAGAATTAATTAGCAAAGACTTCAGAGATCACTTGGTCCAACATTGTCATTTTTAAGATGTCAGGTCCTGTAGTAAAATAAAGGAAAATGATGATGATGTTGAGATATTAATCATTAATTAGTAAAGGAGAGGCATAGTTTGAAACTAAGTCCTTTCACTCTAAATCCAGTGCTATGAGGGGTAAGACAGAATTGAAGAATTTATTTAAGGTCACAAGGGTGATAAATTACAGAGGCAGATTTGAATCCAAGTCTTTCTTCTGACTCACAAGTTTTCTCTCTCTGTTGTGTTATACAGTTTTACATATATTCTATTGAGAAGACTAAGAAGGGAGTATGGGAAGATCAGAGGAGGGAGGAAAAAATATCAAAAATTCAGTCCACAAAAGCTCTGTTTCATTGTCATCATTTAGTTCTAGTTGGACAATTCTGTACCATGGACCAGAAAGAGAACTAAGAGAGATCAGAACAAACACATCATACCACAATGGAAATATCATAGAAAGCAAAGAGCCTGATTACTAGAGTGAATTACTAAAGTTAATTTTTGTATAAAAGAAAGAAGCCTTTCTTCACAGAAATGTAAAAAATTAAAATAACTATTAAAGTCCCAACAGATTTTCTATAATTCCCTCTTAAAGTAGATGCCAGAGTTCTCCTCCAATTGCAGCTTTTTATCTATGTTTAGCTTTCTCCCTTACATTCAAACTTACATATCTAATATGATGATTACATATAAATATCACCATTAGAGGTGATCCCAGCAGTCCACAAAAAGACTTCATGATTGAATGATAAGGCCAAAATAACTATCATTTGGACATTAAATTATGTGTGGGAAGGTGTGCAGCACATCGCCAGAAAATGGCTCACACACACCAGAAGTAGAAAAGCAAAAGAGGTAGACTGTGTGAGGGATGCAATGGTGTCTACATTAAGACTAAAAAGCTATAGAAGAATGTTTCCAGGGTTTTTGATGGACACTTTACTGAAGAATGAGAAAGTTTTGAGGAGGAGGTGTCACCTCCACAAATGGGGATTTGGAAAAAAAAATTGTCAAAAGACAAGGATGGGGGTTGGGAGACTTGTACAACAATGTTCATTTCAAAGCTAAGAGAATGGCATGAACAAAGGAACAGACAAGGAAAAGGACAGAAATGGAGGGCAAGGAGTAAACCAATCTGGCTGCAATGTATACATAGTACACGATAATATGATATAAGGCTGGAAAAGTGAGTTAGGGCAGACTCAGAAGAGCCTTGAATGCTAGGATGAGGTGTTAATGGTATTCAGGCAGATCATCTAATTAAAAGCTGAAAGGCACCATAATGCTCATCTATTTCTAGATCCTCATTTTCAGAAATGATAACTGAGACTCAGAATATTAAGCAACTTGCCCAACATCACAAAATTATTCAGTTTAAAGGCAAGTGCTCTTACTGTGAATTTAGTGTTCTAAGGGACTAGATATAGGAGTCTGGAGAAAACTGTGATCAAATGTGGCCTCTGATACCGGATGTGTACCCACAGGTGCTCCAGCCTCTCTTGGTCTCAATTTCTTCATCTCTAAAATGGGCATCATAAAATCTATAGTATTTGCCTCCCAGGGTTGTGGTGAACATCAAATGAGAGAAAATATATAAGGCACTTTGCAAACCTTATATATAAATGCCAGATATTATTACTATTATCATGATTTTTATTTTCACTATCACAAAGAGAAGACACTAAGGTCTCTGTGTAGAGAGGTTATATAATCATTTATAAGAAGAGCAAGATAAAGGATACACTGGAGAGGGAATAGGCCAAAAGTAGGAAGATCAAATGGGTCTTCTTCTAAAAATGAGTTAGGGGAGAAAAGTGGAGCTGGTTCCAGGAACAAGAGGATGTGAAGGAAAACCTAAGTTATTATGACAGCTCCAAGGCTAGAAAGCTCTAAGGAGAAACCTCAGCCAAACCCCTCATTTTATACTTGAGGAGACTGATTTACCCACATTATACAGGGAGTGTCAGAGATGGGACTGGAATCCAAGTCTTCTGACTTCAGAACTCATGTTCTTTCCATATACCAGCCTGAGATTAAGCAGGGAGCATCAATCAAATCTGACCATTGATGGATGTTTAGAGATCCCACTAAAGACAGTTACATGAGACGCTAAAGAGTCTTTGGTAGGGCAGCTAGGTGGTGCAGTGGATAGAGCACCAGCCCTGAAATCAGAAGGACCCGAGTTCAAATCTGCCTCACACACTTAACACTTCCTAGCTGTGTGACACTGGCAAGTCACTTAATCCCAATTGCCTCAGGGGAAAAAAAAGAGTCTTTGGTAACTGGAACAATGATGGAAATCACCATCACCAGGAAATCAGAAATCCGAAGATGGGAAAAATTGTTAGTCGCCCAGGCCAATGTATTGGACATAACCTGGGAAAAGACCTTTAGTGATAAAATAAGACTATAGGTTCCTATCTAGCAAACCCTTTAACATTTCAATTTAACATCCTTTTTTCCTACAACATTAAAAAAAAAAATAGGACTCAACGTTCATGCTAAGACAGAAAATAAACTCTAATACCTTACCTTTGTAGGTAGTAACATAACAACATGTTCCATCTACTTTTTCAGTGGGAATGGCATTGTATATATCTGCATCCAATGCTTTATAATTTATAGTTTCTGTAGCCAAAACTTTAAATGGCTTAAGGAAAAAAAAAAAGAAAACATGATTTTAGAAACACAGGTATAAAACAAGATATTCTTACTGTTCTCTCTTACAACCTTCACTTTGTGTCACTAAAGCTTATTTTTTAACCTACATTTTAAGAATTAATGAATTCTGTAATATCCCTAAGGCCCCACATGAAATATTTTTTCCCTTTTTTAAACAGAATAGACAATAAAAAATAAATTTCATCATACATTCTTAATAAGGGATTGGAGACTGGATCATTTTAGTTAAAAGTTATCATCAGCCAAGTTCTTCATGTCTCAAGGGAAGATCTGTATCTTTATCTCCATTGTGGCCAGATCTCTCTGTATTCTCCTACACCCACATTCAGAATGCAGTTATTTTACTTTCTTTTCCCCGGGACTTCTTCCAATTCCAAAAGATAACGGTTCTTCTTTCTATTCCCCTTGACTTTTTGAATGAAATATAGAATCACAGATCAGTTCCAATCATCTTGTGATGAGGAGAGCCATCTACATCCAGAGAGAGGACTGTGGGAACTAAGCGTGGATCACAACATAGCATTTTCACACTTTCTGTTGTTATCTGCTTGCATTGTGTTTTCTTTCTCAGTTTTTTTTCTTCTTGATCTGATTTTTCTTGTGCAGCAAGATAATTGTATAAATATATACACAAATATTGGATTCAACGTATATTTTAACATATTTAACATTTATTAAATTACCTGCCATTTAAGGGAGGGGTGGGGGGAAGAAGGGGAAAATTTGGAACACAAGGTTTTGCAAGGGTCAGTGTTGAAAAATTACCCATGCTTGTGTTTTGTAAATAAAAAGCTTTAATAAAAAAAAAAAAACATATATATATATATATATAAAATCAGCAGAATACCTGAATAATCTGGATCAAAATGCAATATATTCCATACTACTTTATATGGATATTAACAACCATGTAATTATATTATTTCTACAAAGGAATTTCAATATGAATAGGTAGGCTAGAATGTCTTCTGAATATATACTTATTTTCAGATGAAACTTTTATTTCTGTTGCCATTTTTCAATTATATCTGATTATGACTCCATTTGGAGTTTTCTTATTGCCATTTCCTTCTCCAGCTCATTTTACAGGAAACTGAGGCAAACAGGGTTAAGTGATTTGTCCAGGGTAACACAGACAGTAAGTGTCTGAGGCCAGATTTGAACTCAGGAATTTTTCTTTCATTATAAACACATTTCTTAAAAGTTAATAGGCATCTGTCCTCAGCATCTATATCTTTGAAGCAAGTTATAACATACTTTTTATTGTTAATCACTGCTTTAAGAGTGTCTTAGCCAAACAATTACTTCTTTCATCTTTTCCCAATGTGATCATTAGTAGTCCAGGAATTCCCTCTACTACTCTTCATTTAGAAGCTATTCTGATAATTTTCACATATGTTTCTGAATATTTTAACATAATTATGTGCTCCTCAGAGATCACCTAGTCTAACCCAACTGCTTTTGCAGATAAGGAAGGCCCAGAGTATTGATTTTTCTGAATTCACACAGACATTATGTGGTAGAGCCAAGATTGGAAGCCAGACCCTGACTCTAAATTCAGTTGCAGTTTTATTCTAATACATAACCTGGAAGTATTAATCAAATCACAAAACATTTATTAAGTACCTACTATGTACAAGGCACTATATAGTAGGTACTAGAGATACAAAAAGAAAAATGTAAGTTTACACCCTCAAACTCCTATTTTTGGGTCATACATGTAAACTATATAACAAAAAACTGCAAGGTCTTTTTGGGGGGTAGGGAAGAAAGCATTGTATATCTGGGAGATTGGTAGAGACTACATGTAGGAGGTAGCATCTGAGCTGAGTTTTTAAGCACACAAGGGATTCTAAAATCTGGGCTTAATAGTGTATTTCTGACTGTTTCCTGTAATTACTTTCTTCTCCAGGCTGACTGTCACGGGACAGTCCTTCAACTAATTTTCAAATGGCCTGGCTTTGAGTCACCTTAATACCCTAATACAGAGTATCTTGCACTCTGAATGTTATCAGCTTCCCAACAGCTGTCACAACGGTTGTGCTTAGAACTGAAGAGGCATTCCAGAGGTGACATTCCAGATGTGGGCCTGTTTCAATCCTCCCCTTCTGGTTTTACAGAGACTTTTCTATGGTGACAACTATTCTGACACATGAGACTCAGAGATCCACAACCTTTTCAACTCCAATGGCTTTACTTCAGCGAGACTTGACTGTATCTCAGATCTTACAATGACTTAGAATGGCTCTCCATTTGTGGCACTGGGCAGCAGGAAAATAAAGAACTCAAATTCCTCCTTAGACTTTTAATTATCGAAACTTAGAAAAATCACTTAAATTTTCTGAGCTTCAATTTCTTCATCTATAAAACTCTGACAAAGCTGTTGTGAGGATCAAATGACAATATCTGAAATACTTCTGTAAAATATATGTCTATACATTGCTTCAAACCATAAAATGCACTATTTTTCTGATGATTATCAGCATTATCATCATCAATCAAAAGGAGTGAACTTAAATAGTCAAATCCCCTTAAATGAATCAAGACAAAGTTATAACAACCAATTTATTCAGTACTATAATGAAGTTTCAGTCATTTTTTGTCTCTACTTTGACACACAGTTAAATTTTGCACAATACTAATTGGCCACAATGATGTTCTAGTCTTCCTTTTTTCCTACATGCAGCTTACCCAGGATTGTTTACCTTTCATTTTTCCTGATGTTTTGTTTGCTTTTTAAGTTTTTGTTCATAGTCCTCATTTCAATTTGGGGCCATCTCTTAAAATCTGTTATTAAATGTTTTTTACCTATTGAATTTAGGTTTTTTTTTTTTTTTAACATTCATGATGACAAACAGCAAAATATATCAAAGAAGAAAATAAAACTGTATAGATACTTCAGATACTTCTAATTTATCTGCAATATTAACAGTTATTGGGCCCTTTAAAGTTTGCAAAGCACTTTACATTTTAAACGTCATTATTTGATTCTCTTTTGAGAAGAGTCCTGTTAGTGTTATCTCTATTTTACAGGTGAGCAAAGTGCTCACCTCAAGTGCTCAAGGTTAAGTGACTTGCCATCATATTCCTGGCATCAGAGAATTTGAATTAGGTGACTTACTGATTTTAAGACCAGTGCTTTATCTACTATACTAGGTCATCATCTATCAAAAGGTCATCTTCATTTTGAGGGTCAAAAGGGGAACAAGATACAAATTTTACTCTGAAAACTGCCATAAGAAGCTTCGGATTAAGACTATGTCTGGATCTTTCTCTGTGAACAGAGTACTAAACTATTTAAAAGAATTGTAATAAATAAAAATATTTAGACTTGATAAAATAAAATCATCCTTCATAGAGAATCAAGTAAATTTATTAATCTCCTTAACATGAAAGGTGGTGCTGACAGAAATATCTTCAAAAAAGATCTTGATGCTTATGTTGAATAGAATTTCTATAAGGCATTTTCACAGGAAACTAGGGTGTTTGAATACTACATACTTTTCTAAATGAAACTGACATCAAGGAAAAAAAATTGTCAGCATGCTAGAACTCATAAATGAATTGTGAGCATCTAGAAAATGTCAAAATAATCACAAAGAAGCCAGGCTCCAAGAATTTCTCAATAAATTCATCAAAAACAAAAATTTCCCTTTTGATAGTGTTGCCAACACCAGAGTACACCTGAATTCCACAGACATTTAACAATATCTCCCATGCTGTCCTTGGGAACAAGATGAAAAATATTAGGTAGATTACTATCTAGATACTAACAAAACTTAAAAAGTATTGATTAAAAAACTAAAAAAAGTCTCTAATGTAGCAGCCTGTTCTATTCAGAGGTTTTTATAAAGGAGTTACTCAGCTGTGTTGTACAAGTAGAAAACCTCTCAAACATGTGAATAGCATAAAGCTAGGAATAATAACAAATACAGATGAAAGAATCAGGATCCAAAAATATTTTAATAGACTAGATACCATAAAATGAAATTTAATAGGAATAAATACAAATTATATTCTTGGGTTCAAAAAATTAATATACAGGAAAGATAATCTGGTCAAAAGTATTTTTAATCAGCAGTGGTGGTATGTGAATAATATAACATGATAGTCAAATAGCTAATGCAATCACAGACTCATTGTTCAGAATTTGAAGGGTGAAAATTTCATGAATTGTGCCCCAGTTATACTACTTTTAGAGAATTCTATACATTTCTAGGTGCCACAGTTCCTGGACTATTATCCATGTCCTGCCCACCATGTGAACTGGTCTGGCTATTTAGCAGTTAGGAACTATGTTATTAAATTTGTGCTCTATTAAAAAAAGTTTTATGACCCTATTAGGCCTATCCTCCAAAAGAGATCAAAGAAGGAAAAAAAAAAAGTCCCATATTCACAAATCTTTTTATAGTAACTTTTTGTAGTAAGGAAGAAATGGAAGAAATGGAAAAATAAGGAAAACAATTAATTAGGGAATGGTTAAACAAATTATATTTTATGAATGTAATGAAATACTGCAATACAAAAATGACAGTTTCAGAGAAATTTGGGAAGACTTGCATGAACTGATGAGTGAGGCAAGCAAAACCAAGAATTTACACAATAACAAAATTTTTAAAAGGCTTAAGAACTCTACACAAAGCAATGATCAACCATGATTCTAGAAGACCAATGATGAAGAATGCTATCCATCTTCTAAAAGAAAAGCATTAGACTAAATAAGGAAATGACATTTTTGGACAGAGCAACTATGAGACTTTCTTTTGTTTGACTATTATGCATTTGCTACAAAGGTAACATTTGTTTTTTAATTGAATGGGGAAAATGGAAGAGAGAAAAAAAAAATCCTGATCATTGAAAAAATTCTTTACAAATATGTTTCTTGAGGTCAGGAAATGTCTCGGTCTTTGTACTTAATATATTCAGTGTGCCCCTTACAGTGTCTGGCACATGACACATAAAAGATGCTTAATAAATGCTTGTTGATTGAGTGGAGGATATTCCAAAACTGGTGGACATCCAGAGGAGGTTTACTGGGCTAATGAAGTGACTTGAAACCACACCATATAATAATCAGTTGAATGATTTGGGAGTATTTGGTCCAGAGAAGAAAAGACATGGGTAAGAGAGGAGAGCTATCTTTAATTGTTTGTAGAGCTATCATGTGAAAGATGAATTAAACCCATTTTGTTCCAAAGAGCAGATCTAGCAACAATAGTGTGATATAAGGAAAAACTTCCCAATATAGATCTCCAAAATTAAAACAGTTTACCACCTGCCTTTGAAGGCAGTGAGCTCCCATAGTCCCAGCAGTGAGGAAATTAAATGGCTAACAACAGCTGATGTGGGGACTAGAGCCAGGAAAAGAAGGTAGGGGTAGAGAAATAGATTTGAAAATCATCAATGGATTTCAATTCAAAGATATTAAGTAGTATGGTATCTGAATGTATGCAGGGAAGGTAGGAACCACTGTAATAGTTGGATCCAGTCCAAGACACCCCAGGTGATTTTTTTCAAAACACACTTGCCTAGTAGGAATAGTGGATCCAAAGAAAAACAGAACTACATACAGAATACAGAACTACATACAGAATAATTTCTGGCAACTATTTAAGTCTTTATCTTTCACCGCAATCTAGAAAGCCAATTGTCATTATTAACCATTAACATATTCACATGGGTAGGACTTGTAAAACTTGTTCTAGGTAAATTAGTTTTGTCTCCTTTTACTTAAATACACACAGACACTAAAAATTCTCCAGTAACAGGAATGATATCTTGGAATTTCCCTAAAAGAGATGCTGAAGAAAACAAACATCTGAAAGCAAGGGCCTATATGGCACAGTGGATCAAAGCTTCTCAGAACCAGGAACATCTGGGTTTAAGACCACCTCTATGTGATCCCAGGCAAGTGCTCTAGGCTTCAGCTTTTTGAATTGTGGTTCGAAACCCCATATGGGATCATGTAACTGAATATGGGGGTTAAAATTATTCTTTATGTTCTATGCCTATTTTATATAACTATATACCTGGAGTCACATAAAAATTTCTTGGATACAAAAGAGTTGTGAATGGAAAAAATTTAAGAAATCCTGTTCCAGGCAGTTCTATTAAACCAGAACTAGAAGCTTGAGTTTCTATATGTAAGAGGTACCTATATCAGTGAATCACAGATCTAGCTCGCATGCTTTGGATCTCACTTGTTTTCAGGTTCAAGGAATATCTCCTTTCATTATCATCATTTCCTATGCTTGTGCAGCTTTTTAAATAGCTGTGTGTCCGTATCTTTGTGTGTTTGGGGAAGAGGGGGTTAAGTACCCTATGTAGTGCTCCCAAAGTCTTAGTCAAGTTTTGAGCTTAGACAGCTAGCTTAAAAGTACACTAAGACTTTGGGGGATACTGCCTGTGTGTATACATATGTACGAATGTATGTGTGCATGTGTGTGTGTGTAAAAAGACAAAGGATGGGGGAGAAAGAAGGGTAGATAAAAGAGGTAAAGAGGTAAAGAGGAGAGGGGGGAAATAAAGAGAAAGCAGGGAAAGGATTGGAGAACAGACCTTGCTCAGTGACTATGCTGACAATTCACCTTAGAGCTAGGCAAAGCAGGTAACCGGTTTCTTTGTATCTATTTCTGTCTCTCTCCACATATCTCAAGTCTTTTTCTCTTTTCTCTGTCTCCATGTCTTTCCACATCTCTCTCCCGTCTCTGTCTCTCAAGTCTCTACCTCTGTCTCTCTCCAGGTTCTCCCTCTCCCCTTCACCCTTCTTTCCCACCTTTCACTTCCACACCCAGACTCCCGCCCCGCCCCCACATCAACCCAGATCCACTGAAATGAGAAACCCCTTTGGCTCCGCCCCTGTCCCCGCCCCCCCGGGGGGGTCCGCTGGCTCCCTCCCCCTCGGCATCAATTTCCTCCCCTCAAGGTGGGGCGCCGCTACCTGGTGCTCCCTTTTGACCGACGGCTCGTCTTTCACCTCCGTCACAAATACGCAGGGCACCTTGCTCTGCACCGAGCCCAGGCGCCGCATCGCGGGCCGCAGCGGCCCGGCCCGGCGCCGCCCCGCGACCCCCGCCGCTCAGATGGCCGGCAGGCAGGCAGGTGGCCAGGCAAGCGAGAAGACGCCCGAGTGAGGGAAGAGCGAGCCACAGATGGCCCATGGGCTCGAGAAAGGGGGCAGGCCGGGGGCGGGGGGGGCGGGCTCTCCCACAATGTCCAATCACAAACATCCTCTGCCGCGGAAGGCGGGGAGAGTCTCCCGGAAGGAGCGGTCCTTCCGCATCGACCGTTGGGAGTTGTAGTAAAGTTGAGGGTTGAGGTGAACTTCCGCGTCCCACCTAGTCTCTGCGCTAATTAAGGCCGTGGGTCGTTCAGTCTGTGTGTTCACCCGGCCTCCGAACCGAAAGGTCAACCAAATAATTAACCCAAAACACATAAAATGGGAAATTGTCAATAACTCAACGTGCACTATGTCCTCTAGAACCTTCCTGGTGAAATAGCTAGGTCCCTTCCACTTTTTAGTGAGTGAAATGAATGAATATAATACTAATACTGTGCCAGTCACAATGGTAAACCTCTTTACAATTATCTCAATCGATCCTCACAAGCCTGGAAGCTAGGTGCAAATATAATCCCCATTTTACAGAGAGGAAACTGAGGCAGACAGATGACTTATCAAGGGTCACACAGCCACTAAGTATCTGAAGTCAATTTTGAACTCATATCTAGAATCCAGTCTTAGTATCTCATCTACCACTTTACTTAGGTGAGTAAATTAATAAAAAGAGCCTTTATTAATCCTTTTTCGTGGGCTAAGCAATGGGGATATAAAATGTATGATAGGTCTTGCTTCGAAATTGCTCAGAAAAGTAACATTAAAGATGCAGGTAGCTAGAGAAAACATCTGGAGGATACTCAAAACCTAGAACAATGTAGCACAAAATTAGTTTCCTTCATTTAAACTTAAAAGATTCCATTGGACATCTGACAGTAAGCCACTGTTTGGAATTGTTGATCCATCTTGTTCTTTCCCAGAAAAGGGAAAATATATTTGTAAGCAAATAACTTCTGATTATCTACTAGATTTCAACATCAAATCCCTCATGAGTGGCTTATCCCTCCTGAGGGAATATCAGTTGGTAAGTGTCCTAAAATACCAAGTTTAAGAAAATTGAAAGAAGTGAAAGATTTCCTCAAAAACATCTTCTGATATGTGTACTTAAGAAATGTCCTCTTAATATTCATTTTAGTTTATTATGTTGTGAATAATTTTGTAATACAAAGCCACTTGATTTTCCTAAAATTCTCACAAGAAATTACTTTTTGAAAAATAGGAAATTAAAAAAAAAACACCAATTGAATCTTTTGCTTGAGATTAAGAATCCTTTCAGGTTTAATGTTTGAAACATCTATTGGGTCATGACAGCCTAATTTACTTTTTCACAAATGCACACATTTTTGATGAAAGAAAAAATTCCATTGCTGATGCTTCCTACATTTTTTTTTTTTTTTTTGATCCATTAAGTTGTATGTTATGGTTTAAGTTCAAGGCTTCAAATGGAAAATAACTTGGGGAGAGGGGATAGAGGTAGAGTATTCAACTATCATTTAAAGTCTTTTAATAATGTGTCAAGACACAATCATTCCTGTAAAGAGCTGATACTTACATATGATAAACTAAAAGGACTCCAAGATGGCATTATGAATAGAGAGCAGAGCTTGGAGTCAGACATTCCCCAAGTTCAAATTTGACCTCAGAGGCCTACCAGCTGTATGCCCCTGAGCAAGTCACTTTACCCTGTTAACCTCAGTTTCCTAATAAAATGCCTTGAAGAAGGAAATGGCAAACCAATCACTTCAGTATCTCTAACAAGAAAACCCTCAATGGGAGCATGGAGAGTTGCATGCAACTGAACACAGCTAAGCAAAACATGTATAAGTGAGGGCAGGAGACAAGGCAGGAGACAAAACTGCCATCTTAAAATAAGTTTAGACCTTTTAGTCATTGACTTAAATAGAATTCGGGTGGAGACAGAGACAAGCTGTATTATTTTCTTGGTATAGGCTGGAAATCCCAGGTCTACCAAAGCTGGTCAGCATCTTCTCATTCACATAATAGTTGTAGCTGCTTGAGGTACTGACAGATTAAGAATTACTTGTCCATGCTCACATAGTACCTTATCCAGGGGTTGGACATGAAAGTACTTCCTAGCTTTGAGACTAATTCTCTACTATCCCATACTGCTTCTCAGAAGTATTAAACTAAAATTATGGAAACTTAATAGTTATCATTCAGTTCTTCTGAAATATGAGCATTATGATCAAATGTGTTCAATTAAATGAAACTTTTCAATTTGAAGAACTAATTGAATATACATTTGATAAATAATGATATCTGATCCCACTTTTTTCATGCATTCTTCAGTCTAACTGAAGTTTGACTTTCTTCTTACTATTCTTTATTTAGACAAGGTGTGGAGATCTCATTGTGATTCAGAGCTACAATATGCAGCAAGTATGTCTGTTGTTTTGCTCAATTAGATGACAAAAATCCAAAGAGTATATCCTTTCTTTGTAAGAATCTCTGACCAGTAGAATATACTTCTCCTCCAGGGCAGGAAATGTACTAGGTATTCCTAGTTTAATATCTTGCACATAAAATAAGCTTAAAATGAATGTTGATTGATGAATATAACTGAATCTGTGCAGAGTAGTTTGCCAAAGGGCAAAAGATTCTGAGGTCCGGGTTATTAGGATGATGATGATTATGAATTAACCATAACCAATTAGAGAGGATGAAGGATGGAGAAAAGACAGAAATTTGCTAATTGAATATTTTTGTTTTTTCAATTACCTTACATTTTCCTATGGGAGAGTAATGAAGCAAAGAAACCCCACATATGGGTCATCCAACACTGGCATGAGCTACTTCAAATGAGCGTTAATATCAAACATCCGCATCTCTTTGTTCCTGCAAAGGGATAAGCCAAAGCAACTTTTGCCTTCTCTGTCGGGAAGGATAGATATTTAAATAAATAGCCACCCACAACTGCCATTTCCCAAACTGCCACAGAACCTTTCAAGTTCAACATTCTCTCACTTCTGGGGAAGGACCATCACCTAAAACATTCCGCGTGCTGTTTGAATAGTAGCAGAGAGGCCACCAATCTCTCTGTCCACATGTACTCCCCATCACACATGCAGCAATTTCTTCAATGTCTGCAACACAGCCGTGGGAATAAGTCCCTGGCAGGAGAGGTAGCTGTCCATGTCCACTGTCAGCCCCAAGATCACCAACTCACAGCCACAAACTGGACTCCTACCCTGAAGGGGGGCACCCACCAGTACTGCCTGGATCTCTTGGGCTGCAAGAAGCAGCAAGGCGTAGCTGCCAGCCCCAGGTAAGTGATACAGCATTGCAGGCTATGGTTTGGGAAAACCCTCTTGAAGGGCCTTTGGTTTGAATATTCTAGCATGCAACCAAGTCTGGCATCACTAAGGTGACATAGAGTCTGAACACAGATCCCCAGTGGGGAAAGCTAAGTTTCAATCCTTTTCCAGTCACCCTTCTTAAATCTTACTTGCAAGAACTAAAGTTCCATTAACACTGGATGTCTCTCCCCTTGAAAGATTGAGCTTCCTGAATAAAGACTTTTAGTGTTTTCTCTTCCCTAGAGTGATTGAATTATCAGAAGTAGAGCTATTTACTCTTCTTTGCCATGTTAAGGCTCTTAGCCAGGCTTGGCCTTGATTCTCTTTCAGCTGTGTTGAGGTGGTTGATGACTGTTCGTTCTTGAATATAATTTAGCTCTATGATGTAAAATCATCTCTTTGAAAAATTTGTTTATATATATATATATATGTAATATATATATATACACACACACACACACACATATATATGTATATATATACATATATGTATATATATATATATGTATATACACATCAGATTCTCATAATGGTTGTAAACATGTTGCCACATGTAGCCATGCAATAATGGACCTTGGTAACAGTATTTGAAAACAATTTCAAAAGCAGCTGCTTGTCCATAGGTGAACAGGCCATTTATTTGGAGTCAATGATCATTTAAAAATGTTCATTGGGGGTGATTATCCCAGTAGCCTATGTGCTTAGGATGGGTACTTCGTTGTTCTAGAGTTAGAAGGTAGGGTGAAATGAGAGCCAAAACATTTTTTCCTATATTTTATTTATATTTTCAAGATGTTATCCAAATCTTTTATTTTCTTTTTCCTCAACTAAGTTTCTAAAGCAGTTACCATTTTTTTTTAACAAAAGTTCTGTTCAAAGTGTTTTCCTAACTGTTAAGATATTTTTTGTTGTCTTTTTATAGTTATATAGGTATATATTTATATGTATGTATCATTGGTCTATGTACATTTTCTCCATTATGAAAAAATTTTAAATCATTGTATGCAGAAAGATTACTTCATCAACTATTTTAACCATCTAATGCAGAAACTTTAATTTTTCTTCATTTAAGTCTATCTTTAAAAACTTCCAGCAAAGTGGGAGTGCATTTTATTTTTAAAATAATTTCTTCTCTGAAAAAAGTTCTTCCCTTGTTTTCTCTTATTAAGCTCTCCTCCATTTATATTTTCATTAATTTCTGATAGCTTCTCATAGCTCTATAAGAACACTATTGACAAGACCTCCAAATTATGTTTCATTCTGATCATGAGACATTATAATATCTTACTATAAGAATTCCCTAACTATGTGATCCAATTTTTGAAAATTTATACTCAGCAAATGTTCTACTTGTGGGTAAAAAAAAAAAACTTTTCTCCTTGAAAAGAGGATTAAAAAGGATTAGAATATAGATATATGATGAATAATCTTAATTTATTTTCAGGTAGCTATTGTTATATATTATCTCAATATGACTTTAATTTCCATCTATCATAGTGGATAGAAGCATTCAAGTACGTATTTGTACAGCAAATAGATTCATATTAATTAAACAGTTAGGAATATCATACCCTAGAACTTATATTTTTAGACATATCCAAGTCATTTTTAAAAATAAGATACCATATACTTAACTCATTGTTATGAAGTATTAATTCCCTTTCTCCCAGATATGTTCTATCACTTAGTTTGATTTTTTAACTAAAAGATTGGTAGAAAAATATATTATATTTTTTAATAGCTATCTTAGTTAATAATATCACCCTGGAATTAGGAGTAAAGGAAATACTGTGACATTATTCCTTAATGTCAAACTGGCTAACAGGTACTTGTGAGGTCATTTATGATGAGCACATAATGACCCAGGTAACAATGAGAAAAATTCTGGAAGTTTGAATTTGTGTACTGGCTAGCAACCACTTTCAACATTTCTGCAAAGCGAGAGAAGGTATCTTCTGATTTAAAATTTTGTTAAGAATTACGTATTGCGTAATACACTGTCAACAGGAGGTCAGTTTTAAAAGGAGATTACTACTGATAACCTGGACAAATCTGGAAAAGAGAGTTTTTTATTTTTTATTTTTCCTTATACACTGAGACTTCTTAAAATTACATTCCTGCAATTCTTATATAAGGACAGTGGAGTAGCAGCAAGAGAGGTGAAAATGACAGAAGTTGGGAATGACTGCTATTTCTTTTTTTATTCCACATGCATAAAGGTAAATATTGTACAAATTTACAGACGTTCACATCTCTTAGCTTTCTGGTAGAGAGAGGGAAGATATAGCATAAATTTGCATGACCAAATCAACATTAACCAGTTTTTATTTTTGTTTTTTGTTTTTACTTACCCATATATTTATTATGGTAAAGTTGATTTTTTTTAAGGAAATATAGGAGAATTTGGTATTTTTAATAATTTGGCTGAAATCACTGCTGCCTACAACAGTCATACTCAGAATGTGTCTTTTAAACCACATATATTTCTATAGTGTACAATCTGAAGTTTTTCTAGATTTTGAATTGCTAGTATTAGAATGCTATTTCATTGAAAACTCTGCAGAGCATGGCGCTTGTGATTAATGGAGATTATAAGTGTGGTGCCAAGGTTACATGAATTAGCTCTGTTTTACATACTCAGTTGAATTCACGTCACCTTCAGACTCACTTTAATGAATCCAATTCATTAAGTAAAATAATTACTGTGTTTTGCTATGTAATTTTAAAATAGTTTATGATTTTATAGTTTTCAAAGCACTTTGTTGTATAGTGCTCTTAACACTGAAGGCATTCAATAAATGTTTGTTGAATGAATTAGTAAATTTAGTGGATTAACTTAAAGTAAAAAAATAAAAGTAAATATGTTCAGATTGGCAAAGTTACAATTCTCCCTAATTTAAATTAGTTCATTAAGTCATAACATTAATATAAGGTCACAGATAATAGATTTAAAACTAGAGGAAAAAACACTGAGATTATTTAATCCAATTCTGCCCCCTCTCCTTTATTTTGCTTTCCAGATGAGGAAATTGAGACGTAGAGGAACTTAAGTGATAGATCCCATTCAAGTAGAAAATGACAGAACTGAGATTTAAATCTGATTATCTGATTTCATATCCACTACTCTACTATGCAGATTCATATACTAAATAAGGGGTTTGAATTAATAGTGCCAATAGATTTAGAAAAAAAGTCTCAATATATGACTGAACCATATAACTTATATGAAAATAAGGCAGAAGAAATTCTTTCTGGGTCTAATTCAATTATAATGGATCCAAGAATCCACTATCATAAAAATGGGATAGCCAGAACTGTTAAGCCAGTTCTACTTTGAGAATATCTACATATTATATCCACAGGAAAACCAGAAAGGAAAAATTTTTTCAGGAGACATAGTAAAAATGTTATTGTTAGAGATATTTAAAAATGAAGTCAGAAGGAAGAGAACAAATATGGAGAATATGGTGAGGAATGTACTGGGACAATCACTTGTCAGTCTATCTCTCTGACAACAGAATACTGATTCCAAAGTTAAACAATGCCATATAATAAAGAAGAGAAGGATAAAAACAAAGGAATGAGATTTCTACACTATGGAAAGAATGCAGAATTAATGATTTTTGGGGATGTATTAATGTTCCTATTTGGGTTACACCTGATTTTTAAAATACTACGTGCTTGAGAATAGAATAACAATGTAATAATTATAATGTAATATAGCCCAGCTTTTTAAATGGAAAAAATGGAAAATACATACATAGAAAAAAGTAAAAGAAAAAGAAAAATAGAAAAATAGAAAATAGAAAGATATAAACATTAAGATTCATTCACCATTTTCTTAGATGCATACTGACTAGTAAAAAATGCATGAAGTCCATAGACACTGGTTTGAGATTTTAATTCATAAACAGGAATCTTATATGTAAGCAGAATCTGTCTGTTAGGCCTTGAAATAATTTTTTTTCCTGGAAATATGAGGTTTTCAGAATGCTATAGCATTCATGCATATTCTATCTCTGGGCTATGGCCTAGGTTATCACTAATCTTTTGTGCATCTGCCTGATAAGCTGCAGATAAAAAATTTTATATATATATATGTGTGTGTGTATATATTTGCATATACATATATATTTATATGTATTTAAAATCATTTTGCCAGTAGCTTTTGGCAAGTAGTATTAAATACCACTATACATTATTTTGTAGTGTTCTTTAATTCTCCTTATACAACAATCTCACCTAACAATAAATTGAAACAAGCTGTCAAAGATTTTGGCAAGTAGTGTTACATTTCTGGTATTTATTTCGCTAATGGCTTTCTAAATTAGCTATAAGCATATTCATTTAAAAAATCATGAGAATGATAGGTACAAATAAGTGACCTACAATTATTGTTGACCTCTAGCATCAATATATTGTGAGTTTTCTGCACTGTTTACTTTTTTCTCTTAGGGTTCCCAGTGCCGATTCCGACACTGTGAAGAAGCCCTTGGCAGTGACACTGTGTGCTCATTATGGAGAGAGGGAAAATGTTTAGATCCACTTTGCAGATTTAGACACATGGAAATGCAGGTAGAATTGCTCCTCCTCCTCCTCATCGTCATTCTTTGTCAATAATATAGCACGTTAGTAATCTTCTTGACCTACATCACAACATGACAGGGAGATGATGTTACTCCTGCCGGTGGCAAATAATGGAATTGATGACGGTAGCTTGCTACTGAACTTGAAATCTTAGGCTAGTACATAGGAATATGTCATAGGAGCCTCTGCGACCTCAATTCAAATTTAGGGCTACAATATTGACAGCAGGACAAAATCCCCATTGATTAAAAAGCAATCGCTTTCATTTGGCATTTTTTGTTGCTTTTTTTTTTTCTCTTACGAAATAATTGAGTTTGTTATGAATATGGCCTCTGAAAACTCCATTTCTTCCCCTTTTTCTCTAGCAAAACTGCAGCATTTCATGCTTCTGGGAAACTCAGCCTCTTGGTTGTGTGAAGATCAGTTGTGTGTTTTATCATAGCAAACCCCGTAATATCAATGGACTTTTTTTGCCACCAAGTAGCAGTGAGTATATTTTCTTAATAATATTTGCATGGCAGATTGAAATCTGAATGTAAACTTCTACTGTAGCTGGAAACCATCTGTCTAGGAATTGTGATGTGGGATGGCAGACCACTGAAAATATCATGAGTGGTATGACTCTGGCAATGTTAAATGGAAGACTCTATCAAAAAGCATGAAATGAGGCTTGGAGAACAGACCCTCAGACTACTTATTCCTGTGTCTGGTGATGTATCAAGGGAGAGATGATATATCTCAGGTCTAATAATATGTATCCAAGGTGGTTTAAAAAAAAATCATTAGAATGTGAATAAGTCATTGACCCCACTAGATCTGTTCTAAAAAAAAGATAAAAACAGGAATAGCCTTTCTCATGTGGGTTATGACCATATCTTGAATCACTTGCTTTTAGGAGCAAAGAAATGTCCATAACCCCAAGAGCAGCCCACATAAACATTTAACTCCTTAGCAGTTTTGTCTCCCTACTGTAACACCTAGAGGCATCTAGATGGTAGTACAGTGACTAGGACACTCTATGTGGGAGTAGGGTGATATGAATTTAAATCCAGTTTCATATACTTAAAAGCCATGTGACTTTGAACTTAATCTCTTGTCTGCCTCACTTTCCTGGTTTGTAAACTGGAATGATATAACCTACCTCCCTAGTTTGATATGAAGATACATGAGGAAAATGATCATTAAGAACTTTGTAAACTTTAAAAGTGCTTTTTAATGCTAGCTATTATTACTATTATTATTATCATTATGGCAGCTAGATGGCATAGTGGATCGAGCACTGGGCCTGGAGTCAGAAAGACCTGAGTTTAAATCCAGCCTCAGACACTTAATATCTGTGTAACCCTGGTTAAGTCACCTACTTGTTTGCTTCTGTTTCCTTATCTGTAAAGTGAGCTGGAGAAGAAAACGGCAAACCATTCCTGTATGTTTGTCAAAAAATTTTCACATAGGGTCACAAAGAATCAGACATGACCTAAGTGACTAAACAAAATTATTATTATTATTATTATTATTATTATTATTATTATTAAATAGAATAAGTGACCAAGACAGATCCAGGGCCCTATTCGTCCAGTCTAATTGTGCTATGAAGTATGAGGGGCTACAAAAGCATTAAGTGGGAATAGTGCACAATAATTTGATACCTCAATTGTGAAAAACTTTTTCATTGAACATGTGACTATTTGGGCTTCCATGATGCTTCTCCTACCATATTGTCTATGGCCATTTCTTTTTAGTAAGGCCCTACAATACAAAGTTTGCCCATATCACCAAATTTTTTAAATTTAACAACCCATACTACAACATAAATGAGAAAGCTTGGTGTCTTATTTTTCCTATATCTGTCTTGTTTGTATGTGGTTGTTTTTTTTGTATTGTGTCACCTCTATTAGCCTATGAGCTTCTTGAGGATAAGGACGATCATTTTTGCCTTTCTTTGTACCTCCAGATACTTTAGCACAGTAATTGACAACACAGTAAGTGCTTAATATAAATGCTCTTGAACTGAGTAAGTGACAATGTTGTGTAGTAATGATGAGATAATGTTTGCATTGTGGAAAAGATGGCAAAATTTGGGAATTAGAGAGAATCTGCTTTAAAAGTCAGTCAGCTCTTTCACAAATTCTATTAAGTGTGATTCAGTGAAATGGACATTCAATTTGGGGTCAGAGAACCTGGAGTTGAGTCTTAGATCTGCTTTTGCCTATCTCTTGAGTCCTTGCAACAGGGCATTTCATTTCTCTAGACTTCAATTTATCTGTTTAAATGATAGTTTAGACCAGGATCTAGGGGGTGTGCGACCCCCCTAGGGTGTGCGATCCCCCTAGGGTGTGCTGGTAAACGTTTATCAACTTGTTTTCCAAAATTTCAGGACACATTTTTAAGTTTAATCTAAATTATTAGTATTTTATTATCACTTTCCTAAGTCTAGACAATTAACAAAACAAATCAAATCCTGAAGATGGCTCTCAAGGAAGAACCTGTAGGAGTTGTCCAATACATTACTACCTGTGTAGGTTCCTTCTAGTTCTAAGGCTGCATGGTTTTTATTTGTAAAAACTGGAGTAGGGATAGATGATTTCTAAGGTCTCTTTTAATTAACTCTGGCATTTAGGATAACTTCCAAATATCAGATGAAATAACACACATATAGCACTTTGAAACTTTAAAATATTATAAAAAGCTATTGTTTAAAGAATGAATAATAATTTTGAAGGTAAAAATATGAGCAAAAGAGAAAGGGAAAAAGTCATCTATGTTTATTAATAGAGATTAGAACATATAAAGTACATGTGGGGAAATAACAGGAGATGTATTTAGAAGGACCAGCTAGGTAGCACAGAGCACTGACGCTGGAATCGGGAGGACTTGAATTAAAACTCTGACCCCAGGAATTTATTAGTTGTTTAAATCCTGGCCAAGCCATTTAATCCCGATGCCTCCAAAAATAAAAACAAAAAAATGATTAAGAGGAAATAAGAAAGAAAATGAGGTTACAGATTGAGGATCACTAAGGTGCCAAAAAAGGAAGAGGATATTTTAAAGAAGCCAGAGGAGTTAGAGAAAAGCATAGCATTTAAAGAATAAGAATAGGAATTGGTCCACAGGATCAAATATCACAAAAGAAGGCTAGAGGGTTGAAAAAAACCGACTCTGGATTTGGTGATTATTATAGCATTGACAACTTGAAGAGAAATTAAATTTAGTCAGTAACAACAGTTTTACCAAAGGCTTTCACGAGATCATAAGTTCCTTGAGGGAATCATCTTCACCATTCTGCCAAATAATAATGCCATGAACATAATTACTAAATAAGTGAAAAATATGCAGCATAGTCTTGACACTACGGCTGTGACTAGAAGTGAAGTACTATTAAAAATGAGGACAATTAATATTGAAGGCACAGAGACTGGATCTGAGATGTAAAATACATCTCATCACCTGCTCTCTTCAATTAATAGTCCCATTTTTAATTGGAAGTTGGGAGGGGCAGATGTAAAGAAAGCTATTTAAAGCTATGAGACCTGGGGTGAGTCTTACCCTCTTCTACTTGTTACCTTTTGTATAGTTGGCCAAATTTGTTTTAACTCTCTGGGCTTCAGTTTCCTCATCTGCAAAATGAGGTGATTGGACTATATGAGACCTTGAATTGAAGGTACCTTTCAGCTACAAATCTATAATTCTGTGATGAAAATGTATCTTTAATTCAATCTGCCTGGTGCATCATTTCAGATGTTGAATTTAAGTGTTTAAAAGGTCCATTCAGCATTTCTTTTTAACAATCCATTACTTGATTAGAGAAAATTACTTAATCCCAAAGCATGGAGGATTTGCTCATTTTATAGATTCTATAATTATATTCTAGAACTTCTATAGGAGAAAGTGTGTTGGAGGACACCATTCCCCCTGACATCTGCCCAGCTGACTTGGCTGTGATGAGTAGACAAGCCATTCCATGGGGAGTCTTTGAAAAGAGGAAGGTTTTCTTAAATAGCATTTAAGTTAATGAATTTCTATGCTTTTCTGAGGGAAGAACTAGATTCCACTTCTAATTGGTGTGATTAACCATAATGCTTTTTGGGTTATAATTACCCAAAAGATATAAGCAAAAAGGAGTCCTAAAAACAAAACACCAAAAAACAATCAGTTTTGAATTTGTACCCCAAACAATTTTATATATTGAATATCCCTAGAGACAAGAAACTTATAGCTCCAAACATTTCTTTTAGGGGATCAGAGGTACAAAATATATATAGTGGAAAGAGGATTTGTTTTAAAAATTGACAAGATGGAGAAAGCAGTACCTCCCATTTCAGTCATCTGTGGCTGAAGTGACAGTCTTAGTCATATAAGAAGGATGAAGTTTCTAACACCAAGAACTCTATAAAACATAATTGACAAATCTAAAATTGAGCACAGTGGTGTGGAGCTATCCTGGCAAGGGAAAAATAAAGGTTTCAGAAACAATTGCCTACTTGTAGAAATTCATCAGAGACAAGTGTGTTCTCAACCAGTTCCCCAAAACACAAAGATAGTTGGTGTTTGGGGACTTAAAGGAACAACAACATAACTAGAAACTAACATAGGCAACTCAACATATGTCAAGCCCTTGATGTACATCAATCCAACTACCTAATAAAGCTGCTGCCCCAGATTGGCTGCCTGCTATCATATGTCCCCAAGCACTATTAAAAACCTAGTAGAATGATAGAGATAAAACAAAGTGTTGAATTTCATGCTTGGGTGCAACCCAAATGTACTTCATTATAGGAGGTAATTGAAAGCAAATCACAAACCTCAGGAAATGTGACATCAATATGTATTGTGAGCTCTCAGGGAGATAATGTCTGCCAACTTGTTTTGTATTGTATTTAGCAGAGAGCCCCACACAGATAATAAGCCAAATGCATTAATTCTCTTGATGGTGATGATGACATTGACTTTGCAAAACAAGTTTTGGTGCTTGTTATAGAAATGTTCAAATAGTTCAGTGTAGAGTGTAGACTGCAACATCCAGAAATACTTCAAATTGATATTCATTATTTGAATTTCATCTTGTTTCCTTTTACTAAGGAAGGCAAAGTAGGAAATATTTTTTGTTATGTGGGAGATGGAGGAAGGGAAATACTAGGGGAAATGTAGACAGAAAACACAAAAAAATCAATAAAAATTATTTTTAGAACAAAGGCCAAAAAAAAAAAAAAGAGAAGAATTTCACTAATGTATTAACTGAATAGTTAATTCTGTAAAAAAGTTAGTGTGAATGAGTCCCTTGAAAGGGAGTGCATTATTTGAATTCACATCCCATATTTTCTTCAGGTTGGAACAAATTACCATATTTTATATAATCATAACTTCAAATAGCACAAATTTGAATAATATGACCACTGAAGAGAATTTATTATTCACACTAATCAAGACCTAACTATAAAATATAGAGTATGAAAACATGACTGAAGGGAGGAGGGTTTTGAGTGTTTTGGGGAATTGTGCTATTCTAATACTATTTCAGGTGATAGTTTTTAATACTATGAAGAGTAGAAAAAGTTACATTGGACTTAAATTGTAATCCAGTCGCTTTTACATATTATCTGTGTATAAGTCACAATACCTCTCTGAGCTTTAGGTCTTCATCTGAAGAACGAGGGAGTTGCTCCATTAGTTAGATCATGGTCTTTCCTTATGAATGGTCTTTGTTAACAATTTATAATTTAATGCATGCTTTAATATAGGTATATAGTAATATGAGTATATGCTCTAAAAGGAGTCAGTAGCCTTGATAGTACTTCACATCTCTCTGCAAGCAAATGTTTGCTGGCAAAGGTGGTTTCTGGGTTTTTTTTGGCCTTACTTGTATTGTTGATGCTTTTCTATTGAATAAGCTGCAATAAAGAATAATGATAGATCAATAGTATTTTTATGGATTAACAATCCACACAAGAAAAATCAAGAGCAAGGTGAAAGTATATGGTTCATATGGACTAATCAGGGGTCCTCAAACTTTTAAAATAGGGGTCCAGTTCACTGTCCCTCAGACTGTTGGAGGGCTTGGACTATAGTAAAAACAAAAACTTAAGTTTTGTGGGCCTTTAAATAAAGAAACTTAATAGCCCTGGGTGAGGGGGATAAAAGTCCTCAGCTGCTGCATCTGGCCCGCAGGCCGTAGTTTGGACCCCTGCCACTAAATAATAGTGAATAGAGTTAAACTAATAGAGATGTATTTATTTCTATATCTTATCTATCTTAGACACATATAGATGACAGACTATAAACTTGTTGCAAAATTGAATATAGGCGATAAGTTGATTTTTAAAAAAAATATAAATGTATGTATTTAATGAGGCAATTGGGGTTAAGTGACTTGCCCAGGGACACACAGTTAATAAGTGTTAAGTGTCTAAAGCCTGAATGGAACTAGGTCCTCTTAACATCAGGGCTGGTGCTGTATCTACTGCACCATTTAACTGCCCTTTCCACTTGCAAAATAAATACTCTGTATTGTATTTGGTTACCTTAAGTTACTACTTGCCACACAAACCCTTCTTTTCAACATTAATATTCTATTCAACACTAATATGCAATATGATGAATCACCATGAATATCCTAATAATCTGAAGAATGAAAGTTCCAGGTGACTCCAAGAGCAGTAACAAAATGCATGGTGGGTAAAAGATGTCAATATACTACCAAGAGTGACCTATACACAAGAAATAATGTAAATACATCATGGACATTACACAGATTGAAAAAGTAGAGAAAACAGTCGTGTAGGTAAGAGGTTGACAAGCCTGAACAGTGTACTGGAACCTAAGAAATACTAAAAGATCCAGAAGAAAGTAGTATAATGTGCTTGTTTGAACCTCTTTAGACAATTTATGGAATGACATAACCAAGAATATCAAGAATAGGTTATTTGTATGAGTGAATGACATTTCTCCCCCTCCCCTCAGTGATGAGATCACAATTCCACCAACTGAATAGGTATAAACAGAAAATATATAAATATATAAAGTTTTGAATAATATTATTATAATTTTAAATTAAAATTTGTAATTAATAATTAAATAGTTGACAAATGGACATTTTTCTTGGCTTGCTTTAATGAATGGTTAAATGTCCTTCATAAGTGGTGCATTAGTAACTTGAATGTAAATTAATGCAATTTAAAGGAATTGTCTGGATGTTCCAAAGCACTGTGCATTTAAGGTTAGCTGAGTATCCTTGCAATCTTTTAGCAATTTTCTTTACAATATTGATTTAATAAACCTTTAGTAGTTAGTAGCAAAGTAAAACATCAAACCACATAACATAAATCAGAGAGGTTTCAATTAATCAGATTTTATTGAATTACTTGACCACAAAATGCCCATGAACTTCAATTAAACTCTTATTCCAAAGTGTCTACTTGGATTTTTCCAGTAATTTTTTAAAACTGAATCTAATGGCATTTGTTAATCAAATGAGATTTATAAAGCACTTAGCACAGTGTTTGGCACATTGTAAGTACTATATAAATGCTTCCTTTCCTTTTGTCTTTTTAAAGAAATTAATAATTGAATGAAATGCTTAATTTCAGTTAGAGATTTGTGAAAAATAAAGATGTAATTTTTCCCATTCAAGTGCATGGGCCTTGTGGAGTCCATGAACTTTTAAGTTAAAGATTAATAGCCCTGGGTGAGGGGGATAAAAGTCCTCAGCTGCTGCATACGAATACATAAGAATAAAGATTAGAATTGTTAGGTTTTATCAAGTGGTGGGGTTTTGTTTTGTTTTTTTCATTCTTACTTGGCCAGGCAGTTCTCATAAGCTTTATATCTAAACATATGTAACTTTGGAAATTGCTGAGATGGAAAGATTTCCCCACATAGGATTTGCTAGAATTTTCTATGGCTTCCCATGTGCTCACTGTGTAGATCTAGCTATGTCAGCATTGGACCTGAAGCATCAAATTTGAATCCTTTCTGAGTGTGGCCTGAGCCAGATTAAAGTGTAATTTGGAAATGTTTAGCAAGATAATACAATATGATAATGCTGATTTGTGATTTTCTAATTCAATATGTGGTCTTCAGGGATCCATTTCTATTTGACTTTGCTGCCATTGATTTAGCCTATATCCTAGTCCTCATTGTCATAATGAGAATAGTAATGTCATTCCTACTTACCTGCCTTATAGGGATATTATAAGAATGAAGTTATATTACTTTGAGCTTCTCAGAAGAAAAGGACTCCAAAAAGTTAAGATAATTTGTGCTTTTTAGGAAAAGTAGGAATGCTAACTTTTGCTATCCCTCAAAAAATGTTAATTTTTTTTTTTTTTAGATTTGTGTTCTCCTCAAAAGGAGGAAGTGGGACATTTTTAGCAAAGCATGCAATTAATATAGGGCAAAAGGTTTGAAATTCAGCATTCAGACTATATACAATGAAAAAAAGACTGGGCTTTTGTAATTTTCTTTCTATAGATGTCACACTACAAAAAGAAACCCAGGAAGGAATTCTGCCCCCTGCCCAGAGTCAAGAACCTCTGAAACCTCAGGAGAATATTTCAAGACCCATTCATCCTCCATTGGTTATAACTATTAACTTTGAAGAAGAGGAGGATGAGGAAGATGAAGATGAAGATGACAAGGAGAACAGTTAGTATGACCTTCCTTAAATCTATGATGTATGTAAAGACCCTTACACTGTTCTCTATTAACTTGTCATAATGTTTTGTAGGTTTGTAATAACCATGTTTCTGATGGAAAGTAGATATTACCGAGAAAATTGCTTTAGTTTTCATAACTCTCTTAATTTATTGTTCTAATTTAATAGTCTGAGTATGTGTATCCTACCGATCAGGAGTAAATAAATTCCTTAATTGGTGGAGATATATTAACTTTCAACACTACTTATGTATTCTTTCTTATGTACCAGGGATACACTAGTTGTCAGACAAAGTTAATATGACTTTCATGTCATTATGGGAATTTGGAGATGAAATTTTCTAGGTCAGTCTATGGAAATATAGCAAACTCCATTATGAAACAGCTCGCTCTATTCCATGATTCAGTCACATTACAGATAAAATGAAATCAACAAAATGAGTCATGCAAAACTTATGATCTGTGATTATGGTCCCTCTATACAGAAAGTTGTAAAGCACATTGTGTTCTCCCTCAGGCATGGGAAACTGGAAATTAAAATGCTTTCTCCATTCCCTAAAATCCATTATTTGCTTTGGACATTTAAAAATTTAATTTGTCAGCTTTAGAAATTTCATTTGTTTCCTAAGCCACCCTTAAAATCTTTATCTCTGGTATGTTCAATGGCATATAGAAATTTAAATTTTTATTTAAACTAGTAGTAAGCATAATTCTGCTCTTGAATGTCAGCAACCAAGACAATCTTTTTTCAACCTAAATCAGTCCCTTTTTATCTCACATAGACATTATGTCATTGTCTATGGAAAAGTTGTTTTTGTCTTTCCAGTTTTTATTCTTTTGACTCATGCACTAGCTAGGTCCTTTCCTTGATCTAGAATTTTCAATAGTTTGTAGGATCGCAGATTTAAAATGAAAAGGGACTTTTAAGATCAACTTGTCCATTGCTTCTATTGTTCAGTTCTATTCAACCCTTTGTGACCCCATTTGGGCAAAGATACTGGAACAGTTTGTCATTTCCTTCTCCAAATGAGGAGCCAAAGGCAAATATAGGGCTAAATGACTTATCCAGGGTCATACAGCTAATAAGTGTCTGAGGCTAGATTTGAACTCAGGAAGATGAGTCTCCCTGGCATGAGGCCTATTATGCTAGCTGCTCCATTCATTGCTTATAGAATAAATTAAATCAACAAGAATCTATAAGCATTTATTAATCCCATGTTATATATCAGGTACTATGTCAAGGACTAGGGAATATAAAGAAAAAGCAAAAGCTAAAGCAATTCTTGTCTTCAAGGAATTTACATTCTCAAATTCTTAAGCCTGAAATTCAAGTCTCTCTACAAACTGGTTCAAGCTGACCTTTCCAAAATTAAACTCTATAGCCTTTTCAGGTAAACCCTCTCTTCCAGATAGGTTACAATAAATCTCATATTGTTAGCCATGCTTATATAATATTAATGAAAAGTAATGGTACCTCAGCTTTGTGATAATTTTTTAGCTATATGAAGAAGCAGTACGTTATAGGGAATAGAAATCCAGCTGCGGAACCTGGAATAATGTGCATTCAAGGCCTATAGCTGACACATCTGGCTGTATGACTTTAGGCAAGTCATTTAAATTCCCAATGCTCTTGGCAACTCTCTTAAAACTATAATAATTTGCATCAAAAGTGAGGACCTGCTCAAGTAAAGGAAATCTCCCTGTTCAGGGAAATCACATTTAATTCTCAGTTCCCAGTAATATAACAATGACAATATGCCTGTTGTATTACATTGTTGGTTATCTTTAGAGAATGTGTGTGTTCATAATTCCCCTACTGGACTGTAACTTTCCTTGAGGAAAAAGACTGGCCTTATTTTTCTTTATATCTCCATAGTTTCTGGGGTACCTTGTATATAGCAGTTCAAGGAAAAATGGTTGGGCATCACCCTTTCCTTGTATCTTCCCTTCTTTTTGCATTTTAAGGTAGACCTTTCTGGGGACATTACAGTGATCCCAAGGAATGAATTCTAATGGGAGTGGTGGTGAGGAATTCATGGTAGAAAGATGTTAACAGAAGAGCAAAGGATGAGAGGATCAGAGATTTACAGCTAGGAAGCGCCTTATCATTCATCACCTAATACCTTAGTTTTAGAGAAAAAAAAATTGAGAAACAGAAAAGTAACTTGTCTAAGATCACACAGATGCTAAGTGACAGAGCAGGAATTCCATCTTATATCCCATGACTCCAAATTCAGTTGTCTTTTTCTTTTTGGGCTGCATCATAGACTTTAAATTATTTTAGAAAACATGTACTAAATTCCTTCGGTATAGTAAGAACTGAAGAAGATGGCACTTCAATGTTTAGATAATTGCAGCTAGTAGGAATTATAAATATGCTTATTTGAATATTTGAATATCTTGGTAGTTTTAACATCTCATTCATTGAAGGTTTGCCCAAAATGAACTGGAGTGGAGACCTCTCCTCCTAGGTTTTTTTTTATCTTATTCAATCCATTCTAATTCAGCACTCATTCTTCATTATTATTGTTGTGGGGTTTTTTTGGTTCTTATATATTTCTTGGACATTTACTATTCCATTTGTCCGAACATATATTGTTGGTAATGTGCTATAACCTACTTCCCCGACCCACTCATTATTTTTCTACCTTATCCTTTTGGGTCACTCAAAATGCTTATCTTAAAATAAAATACTTTTTTTTTTTTTATAAGATGATGGTGTTCTAGGTTTCATAACAACTGATGCTGATACAGCATCACCAAAGGAATATTACTATTAAAGAGCTGAGCCTTTGTTTCAGAAAATAGTAATGAAAACACTACTTTAATGTCCAAATGTAAATCAGCTCAGTCTTCCTCTGAGTCCCTTTTGTGTTCATCTTTTTTGTCTTTCAAGAGTGTATGCCTGTATCACAAAAGGCATACTTCATCTCTTTTCCACTGTGGATCATTAGTAATCTGGTGGTGTCTCTTGAGTAGTTCTGGAACTCATCTTTTAATCTTTGATGAAATCAGCATAACAACAACTACAAATGAGTGCTTTTTGGGGGGATGATCTCACTATCTAGATTTGATAAGGAAATTCTTTTGAGATCTGCATTAAACATTATAATGGGCCTTTGCTTGTTGGCTTTTGGTGTATTTTTTAGTCAGTATGGAACTTACTTGTAACAAGAATGATAGATATGCTTTATATAAACCATGGCCAACAACCCTAACTTGTATTTAATCAAGAATATCCTCAATATATATGTAGCTTATTCTTATAAATATTTTAAGATGAAAAAAACATAAATTGATAGTTAACATTCAAAATAGTATAGTTTTCAAAAGTGTAGAAATGCATTCAAATAATGTAGACTTAGGCTTGTCCAGCTGTTTCCTCTCCTTTTCTTCCTCTTTTTTCATTACCATTAGGTAATGAAAATAGTTTTATGTAGAAATGATACTTATTTCATACTTCATCTGTGTTATCTTTCTTTGTTTTATCTCTAAATGCTTCTTGTTATAATCTGACTTAATTGCTTATTTGGGACTCATAAAGCTTTCTGCAACGTCATTTTAACATTGATCTTCCATGTTTTGGGAGATGATGTTTCTCATAATCTTCCACCATACACTTAAATAAGTTTTTAAAAATGACTTTATATGCTAAATCAGTGTTAGTTTTTGCTTTCAAGTACAAATATCATTGTTTGTGATTTTTGGACTCTTTGGTCTCTCTGTTAAACTATTTTATATGAATTAAACCTCTCTAGGAAACTTAATTAGAACTTTCTATATTTGGATACATGAATTATATATATAAACAGATATTTTTTATTTTATTTATATGCATTATAATATATATGTGTATATATAATTTATTTATCTTATAAATATATCAGTATATACATATATATAGAGAGAGAGTTAAGGGGCATTATAAGTATATATGTAGTACTTATGGTCCCACATGTAACATATCAACTATATATGTACAGATGTATGTATGTATACACACACACACATATATGTATGTATACACACACACACACACATATATATATACATATATATATATATATATATATATATATATATGTATATATATACTTATACACCTATAATGTCCCTTAAATAATAATCTAGTAAGTGCTGCCTATGTATTTGTGCATAGAGACAGGTAGGGCCTTTGTATAAACGTTCTAAATGTCAAGAGAGAAAAAATAACAAAAACCTCTTTTTAAACTATTTTCCCTATTCATTGGTTTATTTACCATTCTTCCATTTATTAAATGGCAGCAAGGAAAAAGGACACATATTGTATGCAAGGGGAGCTAATGTTTCTGTTAGGATCACACTAGGGAATACAAACTTAGGTGATCAATATAAGAATGGATGCTAGCTTTACTACGACCTTTGTTAGCTTATAAGCATGTATATATCCCTTATATATTTCTTACTTTTTTCACCCATCACCTATAAAAGAGAGACTGTGCCAGATGAATAGATACAGAAAGTTCTTATGAAATACTAAGTAGGACTTGACATTTAGATTTAGCCAAAAGCCCTATTCTACCCTACAATGGGAAGCCGGAAAGGAAATAATTGGGCTTAATGTATATAATTGGTGGTTTCTTAAATCGGAATCATATTTTATTCTTTCTTCAGCATGACAAACATGAACATTTATCTGGATACAAATTTCACTGATTTTTAAAATTCTGAAATAATTTCTTTTAATTTTAAATTAATTTAAAAATTAAAAGGAAACATCTCACAGTAAGGATAACAGCTGTGGTTTTTTTCTTTCTAATTTATAATAGAATTTCTCATAGACTTTGTCTATGGGAGACAATTTACCTTTGAAAAATATATCCTGCAGATGCTTCTAGTTTGTGGACAAAGACTCCAGAGGAAATTGAAGAAGAAAGGGCCATAAAGGAAATGTGCTATAAGTCTGGTAAGCATTTTGGTGATGGTGTGGGCTTTTTTCTAGTTCTGTGCATGAGCACTATACTAACCATTATTTTCCTTATGGGGAGATTAGGTGAATACTACAGATTTCACACTCCTCCAGACATTTCAGCAAAAAGCATAACTTCAACAGTGGAAAAAGAGTTAGCAAAACCCTTGGAAAATGGCAATGAATTGCAAGAAGGTAAGCCATTAAGTGACAGCACCTCAAAATGATATGCTTAGGTCATATCTAGTTCTATTACATGAATTACTTATTTAGTAAGATATACATGAGGACAGAGTCTTTTTTGTTTGGTTGATTGGTTTTGAGGTAGCTCTGTGATTTCATTTGTGTTGTTAAGCTCCAAAGCAGAAATTAAATTCCTTCCACTGATGGCTGACAATTACATTTTTAAAAAAAGTTCTTTGGTCCTAGCTGTTGACCCTGGGCAAGTCACTTAACCCCAATTGCCTCAAGGGGGAAAAAGTTCTTTGGGATGCTAAAAGGTTAAAAAACTTAACTAATATTTCACAGACAATGATGTCAGAGGCAGGAATTTGGCCCGGGTTTTTTCTGACTGTTAGATCAACTCTCTATTCACCATATTACTCTGCGTCTCAGCACATAGTTTTAAGTGGGATAAAACCTGTTTGAAGTGGTGGGTAATGTTTTTTATCATGTGTCCTAAATTCAATATGAAAAGCTATCAAGAAATGTAATTATGCCTTCTTCCCAGGCATAAGAATATATAAGATGAGGATTTCTACAAACCTTATGATTTTGCAGCTGTTTTGCTGTTCACAAATAGGTGAAGATTTTTCTTATTGAATTGATAAGCTAATTGAAAATCCAGCAAGGCTCAATGATTTGTGTACAATTCCAGGAGAAAGTAAGTGGCTGAAGTCAGGATTGGGTTTTTGGCTTTTGGGAACTCTCACTCTTCTGACTACTCCCACTTTATTTATTTATTTATTTATTTATTTTTTTGTAATTAATGAACAGAACTAGACTTTTCACTTGGGCAGTCAGATGGGAATGTTCTCTTTTCTTTAACAGATGAAATATATGCCTAATCTCAATGTGTATAGAATTGATTGTTAAAGTTGTCTGATAATATCAGTTAGAAACAGGAAAACACAGTAAAAGCCTATGGACTCAATGAAACTTCACATTCTCGCCCCTAGGATGAGCTTTAAAACCAGTTTTGCAGCAGTAGCAGGGATTTGTGTCAAACAGACCCAGCAGGGAAAGTCACCAGGGTCAAGGTGGGTAGGGGTAGGGAAATGGCTCCCTCATGCATGTGGTTAATCCACCCAGCAGACGATCTGCCTGCTTGTCCTATATCAAGCAATCACTGGATTATTTGGGATACTCTTTAGCCTTCTGACAGCAGATGGATGTACTCTTCACATCCCATGGCAGATGCAGTCCAAGTTCTGAGGCATTTAAAAGTCCCTTGAACCTATTCCTTCTAAACAAAGTGACCCCTCCATTACATGGGTCTATGAACTATTCTATGATATCCTCAGTGTAGGGGAATTCCTGATGTGGGAACTTGGTCTGTCAATAGAGATATCACACCTTGGTCTTTGACTTGAGTTAAATCCTAGGGAGTTGCTTGAGGTACAGAGAGGTTAGGTGACTTTTACCCAGTGTCACACAGAGCAATTGAATGAAAAGTGAACTGATTTGGAGCTAATTGGATCTGGATTTGAATCTCACCTCTGACACTACCTGTGTGACTTTGGGCAAATCACTTGACTTCCATCAATTTTATTTCCTCCTCCCTATAAGGGGCTCCCTTCCAGTTCTGCATCTATAATTTTAAGTTTTCCACATAGCTAATAAGTGTCAGAGGTGGGATTTGAATCCAGGTACTCCTGATAGTAAGCCAGATACTATAGCCACTAAACCATGTTGCCTCAGTCATGAAAGAGAAGAAATTGGTGGTAGAGGAGGGCAGGTGATTTATAAAAGCCTTCTTGCTTGATTTATACTATGATTTTCACCTGAATTTACTAAAGACTAAGAAGATATATATGAAAAAATGAGGACAGTCACTTCATTTCCACAAGAGCAATCAATAATAGTAACATGTAACAATTTTTGCTAAATCTGAGATTTCTGAATAGGAGTCAAAACAGGAAATATTTGAAAATGCCTTTAAAGTCATGATTATAAAAACCACTTAAATAAAATCAAAAGTAATTTCTATTTCATGTTCAATGGAGAAGAAAGAGTTTTAAAATTCAAATTGCCAATTCATTTTTAATTGATCCAATAAGAAAATAATCTCATTTTCTTTCTCCTTGTTAATTATGTAACTGATCTAAACAGTCACGTACTTTATTGTTCATGAAATTGCTGTACAAACAATACTTGTCTTAGGTCATATCCTAGAGTCTTGCTCTCTTTTCATAAGCGTGTTACTTCTATAACACAATTCCTACGGTGATCTAATTTTAGAAATACAGCTATTGACATGTCAATCCCTACCCTCCCCCTTTTTTGTGCCATTTTAGGGGATGGTCTTACAGTTCCAACGAAGTTCAATATATTTGAAAGACAAGGTGAGATAAAAGCATCATTGGATGGAAAACCAAGAACTGACCTTGCTGCTTTTGAAAATGGAGGTGATTTCATATAATTTTTTTTATATTTACTACTAATTATGTCTGATATTCCATAGACTACCATACTTATTACTCTTAACAGACATGTTAAGCAGGTCTCATAATCGTAAAATGATATTCTTTGATCAAGCCTATGGTTTTCATATTATTGTTCTCTTTAAAGATGATGATTTGCACAACAATAGAAAAATTAAATTTTTTTGGTTGATGGTTGGTAAATAATGCAAGTTGCTGTGAAAAGTTACATTTGGACCTATAAAAGACAAATCATTTATTAATATTCTTTTATTAGTTTCAGGCTATTTCTTAATCTCCATATTTGTCTTTAGTAATTGGAATTGTTCATATTCAATTCAATAATAAACATTTTAACTACAATCTAATGTATTAGATTTTTAAAAAAATGACATGCCCCTTGCATGTCTAAAGGTCATGTTGGGCCCCCCAACAGGAGAAATGGCATGCTCCTATAGTCATAAAGGAAGCAAAATGGCTGAGATGGGATTAGAACCCATATTCTCCAAATAAATTCACCATACTCTAGTATCTCATATAGATAATGTCTACTCTAAGAATTACAAATTACTAAAGCAGTCTAAAATCTAATAAGACAGATATGTATAAATATAAATATGAGATAAGATGTAATGTGTCATAAGGAAAGTTTTAGATTACATGCTCTAGGAAATACTTTTACTAGCAACATTATTAGTTCTACTCAGGTATTTTGAACTAGGTCCTTCAAATTTTAAAATTTTTATTTACACCAAAAAGGCAGGGAAGAATGAGAAAGAGATATAAGGAAGAGGAGGAGAGAGGAGAGAGAGATAAGATTGGTTTCAAGCCAAGTATTAAAAATAAAAACTGAATATTTAGATATGTCAGAGATGCTCTTCAAAAAGGTACACCTCCTTTAATTCTCTCTTGTTTGGATACCTTCAAGTTCCAAACTAATTTATTTGCTCCTTCCTTTAACTTTTCCCTATGTCTTTGACAGAGAATTGAAACTAGCAATCAATGGCTAGTTATGCCTAGGGAGATGATTCAGTTGTATCTCAGTTGTACATGACACTCTGAAAATTCCTTTCTCTCCAAATGGATGAAAGAACTGAGGTGGCTGTGGATAGGCTGGGGATGAGAAGAATTGCAAAGGTCATGTTAGTTGTCTTCACATCTCCAAAGCACTGCCATGTGGAAGAGGAATTTGATTTATTATTATATTATATTATAATATATAATATTGATATATTATAATTCCAAGGGACAGTCTTAGGACCACAGAGTAGAAATTGATAGTGAGGGTGAAAGACTAGAGTAAGCAAGATTTCAGCTCAGTATAAGGAAAATTTTGCTAATTCATGAAATCTGAAGTAGAATGAGTCGATTTATGAGGAGCTGAATCTCTTCTTCCTGCAAATTTCTAAAGCAAGTCTAAAGCAAAATTTGAAAATTTGAAAAATTTTGTTGGGATTATCAAAGGAGTGGTTTATATTTAAGAGAAAGGAGTGAAAATAGGTGACCTTTCAGAATCTTGTCAACTTTGTAATTCTTAGAGTGGACATTATCTTATATGAAATACTAGAGTATGGTGAATTTATTTGGAGAATATGGGTTCTAATCCTATCTCAGCCATTTTGCTTCCTTTATGACTATAAGAGCATGCCATTTCTCCTGTTGGGGGGGCCCAGTTTCTTCACTGAATATTTGAAGAGATTGAGCTCTAGAGGGCCTTATGTCACTTTCAAATTCTAAACCTTTGGTCCTATGATCTGGCAATGAGTGGAACTGGGGAAATACTATTGCTTCAATAACTTGTTCTAATTCTGCTGAGAAACCAGATGATTACAAAACAAACTAGACAGACTAATAAGAAGCAAGTTGTAATATTATCTTGCTGGGTCAATTTCAGGAGGGAACACATCAGTAACTGGTAGGAACCTAGAAAGGTCTTCTGCAGAAGATGATAATACTTGAGCTTAATAATAAAGAAAATACCAGGAATAGAAGACTAGTATCAAGGAACAGAGGGAAGTGCAAAGGCTGTTTGGCTGAAGTGTAGAGTGTGTGCCAGGGCACAGTTAGTAAGAAGGCTGGAAAGGCAGGAAAGGATCCGGGTGATCAGATTGTGAAGAGCTTGAAATTCAGGTGATCAAGGTTGGGAAGAACTTGAAATTTCAAAGAAAAAAAATTTTTTTCCCTAAAACAACATATGAAATCAGAGTTTCTTGAACAGTAATGCTGACAAGTCAAATTTGGCTTTGTGGAGTGTGAATTGGGGTGGGAAAGAAGATCCAGTTTAAAAAGCCATTTCCATAATCCAGGTGAAAGGTGTGATAGAGACTTAAAATAGAATGATGGATGTGCAGCAGGGTATATGTGAGAAATACTAGAAAAAAAACAAGATTTAGCAACTGATTGGATATGTGGGGCAAATGAGCAGAAGAAGTTGAAGATGTCACCAGAATTGCCTACCTGAATGACTGGAAGGATGGTGTATCCTTGACAGAAACAGGAAAATTTAGAAGGTGATGAGATAGGGTATTTGAGAGAATATCAAAAAAGTTCAGAACTTTAAGAAGCCTATGTAGTCTAAGGAGAACATGTACTTTACTCTCAGAAATATGTTGGAGTATTGTTCTGGGTGTCACAGTTTAAAAGGGACATTCATAACATGGCACATGCCCTAAATTGGGCAATGACATGAAATTACTTTCATATATTTAAAAGGCTGTCATAGGGATGGATGAGGATTATTCTGTATAGCTCCAGAATACAGAATTAGAAGTTGTTGTCATTTTAGTTGTGTCCAATACTTCAACATCCCATTTGAAGTTTTCTTAGCAAAGATACTACAGTGGTTTTCCATTTCCTTCTCTAGCTCATTTTACAATGAGGAAACTGAAGCAGACAGGACCTTAAATGATTTGCTGCAGGGTCGTATAGCTAGTAAATGTCTAAAGCCAATTTTGAACTCAGGAAAGATGAGTTTTCATCTCAGTGCTCATGTTTCATCTCAGTTTTCATGAGCTCAGTGCTCTATGCCACCTACTTTTCCCCTTAGAATTAGAAATAATTAGAAATATTTCACTTGACTCTAAGCAAGGATTTCCTAACAATTAGAACTAATGTTTTAAAAAGATGCCTTGGTAAATTACAAATGAACTTCTCAGTCACTAGAAGTGTGTCCATCAAGGAAGAGGCTGGTCACCCTCAAGGTCGATGTTTTTTTCTAAATTGGGTGAGAGATTAGGGAAAATTACTTATAAAACTCATCATCACTAGTATTTTGTGTTCCTCCAATGCAGGGGGTGACTGTTATGTACCACAAAGGATCATATTTCTCGGAGTGGATGAAAGTGAAGCTTTAACTGAAGAGAACGAATTCATGATGTCAAAAGGTTCAAACAGTAGTAAAGGTAAGAAATCTAGACAGCTTTTTCATTAATGTTTCATTTATAATTGGTTTGGACACATGTAATACTCTATCATCATATATTACAGATATTAGTTGAATATGCCAACATAACTCTAAAGTCATTTTTTATTTAATTAAATTAAAAATCTACTTGTAATTTCCATAGAAAGTTCAAGTTGCATCTAGAAAGAAAAGATTATCTTCTTATCCCTTTTTATGTCTTTAAGGGAATGTGGTATAGAAATGATTTTTAAAAAACCCCAAAATACTTCTTTTGAGTGGGAGCAGCTCTCTGAGTTTTACTTTGACACATATTTTACTGAGAATACGTAACAAGGGATCTTTCCACCCAGGCTGCAAGTAGCTATTGGCTGTTAGCCAATAGGAAAAACTTTTTTTTCCCCCTTAGTTCCCTGAAATACTACCCAGTGCTATCTACTTCTTTATAATCTGTTCTCAATGTTTTCAATAGGAAAATAGTTGAAACATTTTTAATTTGAAGTCAGAAAAAAATGAAAATAAATTTAATGAAAAACTTCATTATTCATATGATAAGCAAAATTTCATTAAAAGATAAAATTGTGAGAAATGTTGTAGTATGTTAAGAGAAATATTGCAAGTATAGATGAACAGAAGTAGATTGGTAGGTTGATATTCAATCAATTAGACTAAAAATGGTCCCTGTCCCTCAAAAAACTTATCTTCTAATGAGAGAAAACTTTATATAAAAGGGAGCTGAAGGGGTAGGGTGTAAAAAAATGGAGATTCCAAAGTTGGAAGCATGGTAGACAAAAGTTCTGGAAAGATGTCAGTACTGTACTTGGAGAGTAATATCTCAAAGGGAGTTTTGAAATGTTAAATTCAAAAAGTATTTTTATTGATACTGATATTTTTTCCTTCTTCTTCCAAAGATATCAAGGACAGTTCTCATCCAAAGCGTCCAGTGACTACAAGACCAGTACCTACAACACACGTATTAAATGCTACTGAGAATATCAACACAAAATGCAAAGAGGATCCTTCTTCAAGTGAGATGTCCTTGGGTATATTTGAACTACATCCAATCAGTTCATGAAATAGACCATCAAAAATGATTATAGCTCAGAAGTAAGAGACAGGTCCTGAGAATGAAGGAAACAAGATTCTCTTGGTATCTCTGTGAAATATAATACGGTTTTGAAAAGTGTATATAATCTTTGTTGACTTCATGTCTGGAAAATTGAGATATCAATTAGCTATCACCTAGGATTGTTTTTAGGGTTAATGAACAAATTTTTAAAAAAAATTCATTTAAAATAAATACCATATAAATACTTATGATTTTCCCATATATTGTACATTTTGGAAATTATTCATAATGAATTTCCCCTCTTCAAGATTGACTTCTCTTTACAGTCTATAGTGTCCTTGACTAACTCTGATATAATTAGGGAGGCAAAACAGTTGGAGAAAAAAGTTACCCACTGCTATACTGTTATACTTTCACTCCCCACAATCCATAATAATGTGGCCATTTCAAGCCTTCTCTTACCTTTTCAAGACCCAGTTCAATATCCATAGTGTTTCATCATCTGATGAATTTGCCTATTTTATTAAAAAAAAAAACAACTGAGACCATTCACGATAAGGGTCCATACCTTTACTCTTCCATAATCAAAACCTTTTATCCAGTAGAAGTATAACTCTACCCGTGTGCATTTCTTCCTCTCCAGTGTCTTCTATGACCTTGTTCTTTTGATCATTCCTTCTACCTCATCGTCAATCATTCTTCTTACTTGACTCCTTTCAGCCTACAAGCATATACAGATCTCATTAATCCTAAAATACATACACACAGGCAAGCACACACTTGCCTCCACAATACACTTCTCAAGCTGCCTACCTATATTATTCTCCTTTTCAGTATTAAACTTCTAGGAAGAATAGTCATTTCTTAGTGCCCAGTTACTACTAACACACTCTAATCTAGTTTTCATCATCCTCACACCACTACTGAAATGTTTCTTTTCAAAGCCATAATTGTCTTTTTGCTTAATCATCTTTTTCATCCTTTCCTTCTTTTCTTTTTTTCTTCCTACCTTGCTTACTTCTTTTTCTTTGTTTCCTTTCCCTTCTTTCTTTGTTTCTCTTTTTGTCTTTTTTTCCTCTCTTCTTCTTTCCCTTCCCCCCCCTCTTTTCCTTCCACTCTCTTTTTTCCTTCTTCTCTTCCCCCTCAGTTCTATTATCAGTTCTATTCACCCTCTTTTTTTCCCACTCAGTTTCTATGATACTAACCTGATTTACCTCCTACTAGTTTAGCCTTTCTTGGATTGCTTCTATGATTTCTCCTTTACCACACCTTCTCTCAATGATTTATTGGTGGTTTTGTTTATTCTCATGACTTCAGTGGTCATACATATGTTTCTCAAACTCACATAAGCAATTTCTTAGTCACATGTTTGGGAAAGTATGCTGGACATTGAGGACAATAACTCTAGCTTTTAACATATTCAAACCTGAATTACTTTCTAAACCTGCCCCAATTGTTATTTTTTAAAATTTCTATTGATGATGCCACCATCTTTCTAACTCAAACATAAAAGGTATCTTTGGTTTTTTCCTCTTCCACAGCATCCAATCACTTGCCAGTTTTGTCAGTTCTACATCCCCAATATTTCTCAAATATATCTCTTCTTTCACTTACCACTTAACATTTACATTGCTATCTCTCTAGATAAAGCCATCACCCTCTCTTAACTGGTCTATTGCAGTAAAATGCCTATGTTTTTTCCATCTCTAATCATTAATAATTTTAAATTAATTTTATTATGAATTTATCAGTCATCAAAAATATAAAAAATTTAAAAGATTATATATGAAACTGAGAACTTCTTATAATGTTAGTTGTACACACACACACACACACACACACACACAAAAATATGGTAACAAAATTGCCCTATTTGCCCTTTTGAACTTATTTTCTTCTGTGTATTTTTGTCCCTTATTGGTGCCCTTTACCTTATTTTCCAGTTCATTGCACTCCTTTTCCTTTCTCCACCCAAGAAGTGCCATTCAAGCAAAATAAGATAGTAGAAAACAGAACCTTGAGGAATGACTATTGTTTTAAGGGTATGAAGAACAACACAGAGGAAAGCTTCAGAGAGGCTGAAGGAAAAGTTGTATAGGATAGTGTCACAGAATCTATATCTGAATACTTAAATTTTTAATCTGTGTATTTTGTTCCACAAAGGCATAGCCAAACCCTTTGATAAAGAGTTTTAAGAAAGTAAGATAAGTTAAAAGCATATGATCAAACTTCTTGAAGGTTGGGGTTTATTTTTGGCCACAATAATAAAATACTGAAATTGTTCAAAATATCAAGCCCATTGCTACTTAATAATAATGTGCCTATTCAATGGTATAGAATTAGATATGGAATATATTTTGTTTTATTTGACTAATTCATACATTGCTTTTATGAAGGGTAACTTTTTATTTTTTGCTGAATAATGTCATTTGCTAAAAAATATCTTACTATTTAATGCTTCCAAAATAGATTTCTGAGTTCTTTAAAGAACTTCCTTTTTTCTAGAAACCCTCAGAATAGAAATAGTATAGTTATTATTTCTTTTCCTCAACTCATTGAAGTGCAGATATATAATTATCACCTATAGTAATATTTGAATGAAAGCATCTCTTTAAAAAAATCAACAACTTTAAAATAAACTCTTCTCTTCTTCAAGTGAATGATGCTCAGTCAGCGAGGAAACCTAACTTTAAAGGGGTGAAAAAAAAGAAATGGATTTATGAGGAACCAAAGAATCCCCCAGGCACAGGGACAAGGAAAGGTAAAGTATTAAAACTGGTTTATTACTATTGAGAAAAGACTTTTTTTATAAAAAGAAGTAAAACAACTCTACTAGGATATCCCACCAGAAAAACATAAGGGATCATTTTTTTCTTTAGACCAAATTGTAGTTACTTAATGAAACTTCATTTTTATAATTTACTCTTCTGATAGCCATGTTTTGTATCCATTTGATTTCTGCTTTCCTTCAACAGCAGCACAGGCTCCAAACCCCAAAAACAAAATGAGCTACCAACGAAATGATAAAAACAGGAACACAGAGAATGCATCCTATGTTCACGTTCAGAGAGAAACCGTAAGGAGTGTTTCATTGAACTCACCAGCACGTGGTAGGCCAACAAATGGAACTTATAACAAAGTCAATGTTAACAAGGAACCCAAACTCAATCTCTGTCCAGGTGAGGCTCTTTAATTGACCACATCAACTATGACGGCCGATTTAAATTCCTTTAGTTTGATTGTGATCATCATTGTCATCCAGCATCCTCTCATTTTGCCAGCATATCACCAATCTTATTTCTATAAATGAGAAAAAGTCTCATTTCTGTTGCAAGCATTTGAAATTTTAAAAGGAATCTTGGGAGCTGTTTGTCCACCTGAATTAATGCTAAAAGAATACAACCTATACTTGGGAGATATGGTCAAGTAATGTCTTGGTCTCTACTGGTTGGCAGAAACCATGTTCTTAAAACTAATTGAGAAAAAATACTCCTCTCTTCTTTCTGTAGGTTGCTCTTGTATAGTTATGCTTTTTTCTTCCCCATTGTCTTTAATGTCCAATGTCTTTAACTTTGAGAAAACCTAGTTCTGAAATGTTGTCAATATCTTCTTGACTTCTGTCATTAAGTTCTAGAGCTCCAGTTTGGATGGCAACAAGAGTTGCAGAAGGGACCTTAAAAACAGAGACCATCTAGAGCAAGTTGAAAATAGTCCGGTAAATTTTCCTTGTGAAATGGGTCTTATGGCCATACTGGTTCAGATTGTTTCATTTCAGTCAGGGAAATTAATAAAGAGACAGACTGTAGGGGCATCTTTATGTCTCATGTCACATAGAGAAGTTTTGACATTGCATGCCCTGGAGTTCTACTTCAAAGAATATTTCCCTCCTGCTTTATGTCACCCTTGTGGATTGTTTGCAAGTGGCTGACATTTTCTTGCTCTAGTAACTTGCAGTGTAATTATCACTTTCAGTCCATTGGCTTAGCTCTTCAGCAGGCCTTCCTGATTACTTTTGGAAAGGGTTAGTTTGAGGGTTAACTGAAATCTTTTTGACAGTTTCATCTCTTGTACCATGCACAGATGACTAGCTATCACATGTTGCATGTAAAACATTTGATCATATAATAAAACAGAATCATTGTACTGTGTCAGCAAGGCAAGGCCTCGGTGAGGGAAAAATCAATATTTTCCTCCTTTCTGTTGATGAATTTTGCCCTTTTGAAGACTGGTTACAATTCTCTTAATTTAACAAAATGTCACTCAAGTCTATTAAATTTTGTATTTGGGTTTATTCCTGCTGTGAGAATGATTGGTGGAATTCTGAGTATTGGATGCTTTTGAAATGGTTAAGTTATACTGACATGGCATTTCTTTCATTGAAGGGCTTCCTCTTATTCTTTGAATGTACCATGAGGGTTACAATGTCCCACTCCTTATTATTGATATTTTCTTTTCTGATAATACATGTTTTCAATGTTTCTTAGATTTCTTTTCATGTGCAAGTAATTCTTGGTAATAATGCTTATAACTTTGTTGATTGTCCTTTGAGAGTTACTTATAATTTTAATTCTAAGATGCACACATATTGCTTTCTATTCTATCAATGACTAATGAATGGGGGAAAGCCCACAATTATTAAGCACTTCTTGTGGGCCAGGCACAGTACTAAGCAAATCAAGTCACTGCTGCCTTAAATGAGTTTACAGTCTAGTGAGGGACTACATTTTGGATAGGGAATAATGTATGGAAGAAATATAATAGAAAACATTTTGCTCTATGAAGCTGCCAGTTGCATTTATAAATGGTCAGACTTTCTCCACTTTATAGAAGACAAACGACTTACCCCTATCATCACAGGTTGAATTTGGGACTTTTTTTTTTAATCTTATTCTCAGTATGTCTTACATGTAGCTTGAATTAATGAACTTTTTTCACTACCTTTCTTGGTAAAATGCTCCTTGTCTACTCCATTACTAGAGCTCTCATGTCCCTTTGTCCAGATAATGTGAATCAGACTTTCCTTTTGGTCAGTGGAGAGCTCTGTGGCAGAATCTTCAAGATAAATTCTAGCTTACCCACCATCCTTGCTTCTTTTTTTCACTGTGCCTTCTTTTTCCCATCTCTATCTGTTCAATGTGAGCATTTACACTTCAGAATAAGCAAATGATAAAAATCATGGCTTGGTTTATAGTTTGTTGATTGTCTAGATGTAAGAAAGTGATAAAATGTTAATAATTTAACTATTATATTATTAAAATTAATAATTTAAACTTAAAAATGTGTCCTGGATACATTTTTTGGGAGGGCAGGGAGCTGATTGTTAAAAGATTTTCTCTCATACTTTTGAGGTGTGGAGTGATAACAGTGGAAGGGGGAAAGAGCAGTGTTTATCATTGGGTAGCTGAACTGTCATAATGAAGACAGGAGTAGATGGAGTTGGTCAGAATTTTGTTTAGAAATAGACAATGAAATTATTTCCTTAATCCATTTCTGTTACCATTTCCTATTTTCTGCATAGTCTGTTTTGCTTTAATACTTTATCACATCCATTGTCCTTTCTCTCTCCTCTCTAGATATTCACAACTTTTTTCTGTATTTGAAATATAATATAATATAATATAATATATATAATATAATATAATATAATATAGGTCACTGCCTATTATTTGTCTGGACTGTCCTTGCTCAGTAGATTAATAATGCTTCTCACCCCATCTGGCATATTGCCATCTTCCAATACATTGCTAATATAACCATTTATACTCAGGATATGATTTCAGCCAACTATTAATTTCTTGTATCCCATTTTCTTATTATGGCTCGTCTGTTGCACTGTATTTAACTTGATGTGCACATGAAACCTCAGCAACATTTTTTAAAAAATCATCAGTATGCTTTCTATACTTCTCTTGAGACATTGGTGTAACAACACAAAAGCTTTTGTGCATTAACTACAGTTTGGATTTTAAAACCTGCATTTAAAGCCCCATCACAAAGTTTTTGTCTCACATCTTGTTTTCTGTCTTGTTTCATATTACCCCCTTTCATATCATCTATATTCCTGCCAAATTGGATTAAGAGATGCTCTCTGAGTTGTGTAACTTTCACCCATTTCCTGCCTCTGAAATTCCCCAAGTCTAGAACTTAATCCCTCCTGACGTCTTTCCCCACCAATGCTCTTTTTAAAAAAAGCTTACTTTAGGGCCTCTTCTTCCATAAAGACTTCCCTGGTTCCCTCCTCTACCAATTTACCTTGAACACTTTTTATTTGAATATCTTCATTCTTCCCACTTCCCCCTGTATTTAGTGACTTTTTACATTATTTTCATTCCTTGACATAATCAGTTTTTTGAAGTCAGAGTATGTGTAACATATTCATTCTAATCCAAAACATCTAGTATAATGCCTTTAGAATAGTAGGTGTATAATAAATACTTTAAGTACCTGGAATTCGTCATTTGCATTTGATTTCAAGAGATATGTTCATTGACTAGAGAGATTTTTACTGAGATAGCTAACAAAATAGCAAAACAATATAGTCATACAATTGGTTGGTACAATATTTTTTCATGTTTGAAACTAGTAGGACTGGTACTTCATTAAGTTAAGATTTAATCAATGTCTGCAGTATGAGAGACTATGCATAATAGTGGTTAGGAAGCTGGCTTTAAAATTAGGAGCTGACACATCTTAGACAAATTGTGGAAGTTCTTGGTGGCCCAGGTGATTCTTGAAGACCACTTTGTACAACAGCTGATAATCATTAGGGTCAGTGAAGGGAGTTCTCTAAACAAAATTTTTTTAGACCTGTGAAATCATAAGTCTAATCTAAAACTCTCTATGGTAGTTATATTCTGCATTGTAGTTTGCAATCCCAAACTGTAGAAGTTTACAAACTATAATGCAAAACACACTTCAAAAGGATTATCATAGTTTTATTGGATGATTAAGAGCCAATGAAACATTTCATTAATGACCAATTCAATTCAGCAGGCACTTAAAATGTACCACTTTTGCAGGAGATACTGAGCAAGGGATGAGGATATGAAGACAAAAACCAAAAAAATCTAGATGTCCTGTTCATAAGAAATTTACAAAGATGGTAATCCTTACTGTTATAGCAAGGATATGTAAAAGGTTAAGCAACAATAAAAACAAGTCTGAAAAAAGACAAAATGTGTGATTATGTAACCAATGTAATGGTAGAAGCAAAAAGGTAGAAGCAATTGTTATTATTAAAGAGCCATTGGAATGGTTGAAAAGACCTCATGAAAGAAGCATTGAAACAGATGTGTTAGATATTTATAGATTTTCACAAATGGAAAGAATAGGACCCATAGTAGCTCAGATTAATTGACTCTTGTCAAATAATTCTTGTGACAATTATATTCCTATGGTAATTTCAACACATACTAGATCAGACTACTGGGCAGCTGGTAAAGACACTTGTTCCCCATTCCTCTGACTTGAATGACCTTGACCAACAACTCCTAGAGATTTACTAGCTATAAAAATGAACATTAGAAAAATGCATCTTTCTACAGGGATGTGTTCAGTATTGGTAACATCTTTGCAGCTTTTTGGGATATCTGTAGTAATTGGTTCTGTTTCTACAAAACATTTGATTGATTGCCTCTTTGTTTTTCTTTAGACAAATATACCTCAACATCCTATAATGCTTCAACATGGAGAAAAAGAATTCCTTTTTCAAAAACATACTCAAAAACTGAAAAGATATATTCAGGTAATTCACTCTACTGATTTTGAAATTTTAGGATGAACAATAAGTTTTGAATTTAAACATCAAAAATAGTTTGGGACACTTCACTTCATGAAGTCAACACTATTTTTATAAGAATATAAGATGTTTTAATTTCTAATGCAGTAAATATCAATAGTTATAAACCACATAAACAAAAGCTCTTTGAGAGTGCTCAGTAATTTCTAAGAGTGTAAAGCAATCCTGAAGACCAAAAAAGTTTGAAAACTACCAGTCTATTATAAAGATTTTGTCTATTTTTCTTGTAGAAACATTTCTTACTTGTCTAGTTATTATTCTTAGGCAATACTGAAAGAATATTTTGATATATTACTTCTCTATAAAATGTATAATGGTTGCAATGATTTTTACAGTTTATTAAGGCACAATATTTACTAAAAGGTTTCTAAGGTCATTAATAAGATGGCAATTTGCAACTGTACATTTAGTCTACTTTGGAGGGATCCCTAACCATATGCAAAGTCTCATTGATACCAAATACCTAATAGACACAGACTGACTGCAGATCTCTCAGTCCACATACCCTGTCTTTTTACTTCCAATGACAGAAAACTCACTACTTCTCAAGGTGTAGTCTATTCCAGTTTTAAATAGCTTTAATTGTTGATTTTTTTTTTTTTTTCATGACATGAAGCTAAGTTTTCATTTTGGTTTTCATGATGCCTTGAAGGGAGTCAGCCACCCAGTAGTTGACCTTTATCAAGCTTCAGGAGAGTGGTAGTTGGTTGTGTTTCTTTCATTCTTTTTTTCCTGTCTCCTTCAGCTCCCCCTCTCCCCCCCCCCCCCCCTGCTTTTTCTCCTCAAATACAACTCTCTGGGGAGTATCCTGATATTCATTGGAACCTCTCCTGGATACGAATTTGCCTTGCAATAAATTCAAGAAACCTGCTATGTTTTTCTACTTTAATTTCTTTCTTACAGCCTAAGCTTGATCTGGGACACTATTGGAGAATCCTTTTTGTTCCCTTTCAGTGTTTTTGAACCTTTTCCAATCAAGTCCTATTTTAATGGGAACCCAATTGGAGTAAGAGCCCAGAAAACCCACATTGTAGTTTGTAAGCTTCCAGAACATTCCCTGAAAATTACTAGGACAAGTTCAGGCTGAAGAAATTCCCTTTGATACAAAACAACTACTATGCCCTTATGTCCAGCTGATCTAGAACTACCTACTCTCCTGAGAATACTAGACAAACTTAGAACCATTTTGGAATCCTGGGTTGCAGACAGGGGAACACTTAAAGAGATAAGAACTCCTGAGGCCATTTAGCCAAACCCATTTTTCTGAGCAAGACTCCTTTTCATAACTTACCCAATAAGGGGTCATTAAATCTCTGCCTGAAAACTTCCAATGACAGAAAACTCACTACTTCTCAAGGTAGTCTATTCCAGTTTTAAATAGCTTTAATTGTTGATTTTTTTTTTTTCATGACATGAAGCTAAGTTTTCATTTTGGTTTTCATGATGCCTTGAAGGGAGTCAGCCACCCAGTAGTTGACCTTTATCAAGCTTCAGGAGAGTGGTAGTTGGTTGTGTTTCTTTCATTCTTTTTCTCCTGTCTCCCTCAGCCACCCCCGCCCTCTCTGCTTTTTCTCCTCAAATACAACTCACACATGTAGCGTACTCATAAACCCATAGCATTTTAGAGTTACAAAGGACTTTAGAAGTCAATCTCCAATTCAATTTCTTTCCCCATCCTATTCCATGATACTATCCCTCACCTCCAGTTTTTCATTCTAAAAGTTTTCAGTTAGTGTTGAATTTAGAATTATAAAGTAAAAAAAAAATGAAAAGAATAGAACCCTAGCCCTGACAAGGAGGTCTTACATGGAAGCTGGATGACCAGCTGTTGGGGATGAAAGAGAAGAAATTCTTAGACATTGGTTGAATGACCTCTGAGATGCCTTCTGAGTCTGAGATTCGGTGATATTAAGCTTGGAGCCCCGAAGAATATTAAAATGCTTAAGAAAAGTTATTGGAAGAAATAATTTTTCTGTGTATATCTTATTATTAGAGCCAAGAAGAAATGGAAGCAAGTAAAACAGGAGGTTGAGAGAAGAAAAGGAGAAAAGAGAAAAGTGCTGGACATCCTATGATTTACAATCAAAAATGATAAAAATGCAAATTCAAAGAATGAGATATTCAAGTACTTCATACTATATACTGCTATAGCCAAAGATGATAAAATGCAAATTCTGAAAATAAGATGCAGGAAGTACATTGTACTGTTTGAAAAATGATAAAAATGCAAATTACAAACAGATAAGCTGCATGTGTATTTATACAGGTCTGGAATTCATTCAATGCATTTGTCATGAAAGTTTAATAAAATTCAAAAGTTTGACAATTAAAGTCATTCTTTAATTGTAAACCAAGTTATATTGACCACAGATTGAAGGGTAAAATTGTGTCTTTGATCTGTGTTACCAAAATATTCCTTATGAAAAACCCTCTCCTTTTCTTTATCTAGATTTCAAAATTGGGCCCTCAGAGGTGACATCTGATGAAGTTAAAAACTAATTGAATGAAGGTCTCAGGGCTACAGTTTGACTGTGATGGGTTATTTCAGAGGAATTCCAATGTAAACACCAAACTTTGATGTGTTCTAGACAGAGACAAAGGTTTGTTAAATATACAGGGCAGTTGTTGTACAATGTATTGTAATGGGTGCCCCCGGTGCAGAGCCAATGAGAAGTGCCACCTTCAAAACTGGATAGAATTAATTGAGGTGAAAACATTCCATATAATGGAAATAAAAAAGAAGCTATTCAGAATGGGAAACAGGACAAGCCTGAGAAGAAACCTGGAGTGTAGGGGAATTAATATTTCTATTTGCATGCATCTCTGGCTACCGGTAGGATATTGTTCAATTTTTATTGGGGGAAATCAGGGTTTTTTAGGTTTTTGGTTTTTTTTTACTCTTTTGTAAAGATGTGATTCCAGTTTTGTGGAGGAGACAGGGCCCACCATTTGTGGATTTTAGTGGCATACTGTCTAAAGCACTCATCAAAACCTGGGGAGAGAGAGTCAATTGTTTGAGAAACAGAGAAAAATGAGATTAGAAATTGTGTCAGTGAGACCTGCATGTGATGATTTAAACTTATTCGGGGGAATCAGGTGACAAGCTGTTAACTGGGCAGTTGATAAGATGACATATATCCCCACTTAATAAGCAGCTCTGTGCTTCTGTAACTTCAAGTAGTGATGAAGTAGGGAAGTATTCCGAGACCAAAAGTCATCCTTTAAATGTGGTGCAGCCCCAACATGTATGTTTGCTTTGTGAATGAATATATAGTCTTCAGCCCATTGCTGAAGAGTAGATGGGGTATGAGAGACAACCTCTCAGAAAGGCTTGGCTATAATCATTCTGAGTATTTACCTGTATTGTTCCTGAATAAGAGGAAATTGTGATGGTACTAAGCTCTGTTTCTGAGAACAGTAAACAATGACTCTGAAAACCAATTCTGTCTTTGTGTGTCATTCAGGGATGAGACTGATGGGATAAATTGTGAACCAAGAAGCTCGAACCTGAAACCAAGGCCTAAAGAAGATGAGGAGGGGGAGGCCAACAAATGAGAGAGAAAAATAACTGTTGATGCGGGGGATATGAAAGAAAATAGAAATAAAGGGGAAAATAGGGGCTTCTTAGAAGAACAAGAGTAGACCAACAAGAACTATCCCTTGACTACTGAACTAAAGAATGAATTTCTGGGAAAGGAACTGGCTTTAAATCAAAAGACCATGGGACAGATTTAGGGGGAAAAAAAATACTCTCAGAGGATAGTCTAGCCCTTTTAAAATACACTATTGAACCTGGATAGAATAATCCTGAATATCATTCTTTAAGGGATAAGGGATCTTAAAGTAATTTACATGTGTCATGTAAACAGGTTGATAGCATACCTAGCTAATGTTTTGCAGTTTTTCAAAATTCACATTCTTAATAAGCAAGCCTTATGACAATCCTAGCAAGACCCCAATCTCCCTTACCCGTCCATGCTCTGTCCATTGCAGACCAACAGGGATGGAAACAAGTCAGAAGATGGAGAAGGGTTCACACTATAGTCATTCTATCTTCCTTGAATTCGATATGATAGCAGAAGGGAATTTTCTGAATGGGATTTTGGGGCACTGTTCCTATATATGTATTCATTTATTTTGATTTGTTAATGTCAAGTATTAATTATCTACCACTTACCAAACTCTGTGGTAGGTGATGGGGGATATAGACAGAAAGAATGAAACACCCCTATTCACATGGAAGTTTACATTTTAATGAGGGAGATAAATACATAATAAGAATATAAGTAAAAAGAAGTGAACTTAAAATGCAGTGTTCCAAAATCTTCATTAAGATGTTTATTAATACCCTGTGTTATATGTATATATTATATGTTTATATATATATGATACACATATCATATACATATATGCATTTACATAAAGTAGTTAAATAGATGGCAGTTTGGGAGGAAAGGCATTAGAATTTGAGGGTGGGGTCAGAAGAAGCTTCTTAAGTCTTAAAAGAGATCCCCTCTGATGCCCTGAGGGCAGGAGGCAAGGAAGAGGGAGTGAATTCCAGGTGGGACAACTGCAAAGCTCCTTATCTCTATATACTTAAATATATTTCCATAAATAAGGTACCCTAAGTTTTCAGTTGCTCCATCTTAAATCTCTACCAGGTTCTTTGTCTATCCATATTCATTCACTTTTCTCTCATATGACCATAGTTTCATAGTTTGGTTCTGGTTGTTGTTTTTTTTTTTTAATTAAAAAAAATTATTTGATGAAGAGCCTCCTAAAAATCATAACCTTGCTTTTGTTAAATAGCACATGATTTCTTAATATGCCTTCAAGCTCTGAAGGTATGTGCTTATTACATTGGAAATAGTTTAACAGATACTTGATAGAGTGCAGAACCTGGATTTAGGAGCCTCTGAGTTCAAATTCTTAAAATCACCTGTGTAAGAGTGGATGAATCACTTAACTCAGTTTCAGTTTCCTCATCTGTAAAATGGGGATAATAGTATCTACTTCATAGGGTTGTTGTGAAGATCAAGTGAGTTAACATTATGAAGCATTTTGCAAATTATAAAGCATTTAAAAATATGTAATTAAATTTAATATTAAATATCAATAAAATTAAATTTGCTTTGTGACTTTATCCTTAATTTATTATATAAACCATCACATAAATATATACATCTATATGCATATATTATACACATATATCACTTCTTGTCAGCTTGACATCAGCATTATTTTTCCATCTCATTGACTTTTCCTCTAGTCTTGAGTATTTTGTAATCTCTTAATTTTGGCTATTTTTTTCTTTTGCATTGTTTCAGATCTTTCTAGATTTCTTTCCATTCCACATAATTGTCTGCCTTGATTAAAATATGTAATTAAATTTAATATTAAACATCAATACAAATTAAATTTGTTTTGTGATTTTATCCTTAATTTATTATATAAACTATCACATATATATCTATATACATCTATATGCATATATTATACACATACATCACTTCTAGTCAGCTTGACATCAGGATTATTTTTCCATCCCTTATTTTTGGCTATTTTTTTTCTTTTGCATGGTTTCAGATCTTTCTAGATTTCTTTTCATTCCACACAATTGTCTGCCTTGATAATATTATTATACATTTTCTTCATCAGTGTACTTGTATTTAATTATCCATTCCCCTATTGTTAGTCATCTAGGCTGCTCCCAGTTTTTCATTATTGTACATAATGCTATCATGAAAATATTTGAACAGTGGATTCTTTAGATTTTATTTCTGATGGCATGTTAAGGGAATATATCCAATGATGTCATTAGGCCAAAGACAAATGCTCAAGGCAAAAGAAAAAAATGTAATATTTTCAGAACACAAATCAATAGTTTGAATTGAATAACAGTTTATAAAACTAAATGCAAACAAAAATTAATAAGAAAAATAATCATTGAAAAGACAATCCCAACTATCAAAATCTCTGGGATACAGTCTTAATCTCACTAAGTAAATTCCTATATTCTGGAGAGATTGGATTTTTGATTCACTGATATTGAGACATGAGGAAATTCCTTTTACCAAGGCAGGTCACCACCTCTGCTTTATAGTTAAACACCTAGAACACTGAGAGACTCAGTGTCTTGATAGGGACTACACAGTATGTGTCAAGAGACTAGATTTAGATCCATATCTAACTGGCTTTGAGGCTAGATCTCTTAGACAATGTATAACAGTTATCTCACCAAGTATTCACATTGATGAGAAAAAAAATAGAGAAAATGATCTTCATTTATTCCTCAAGACTCTAGAAAAGAACCATATCAATCCAAAGGGGGGGTTGAAAAGAGAAGTTAAAATAATCTTGTCAGGGGAGGTGTGGTCTCCCCTAGTTTTGGTGACTGATGACCCTCAAATTGGCTCCATCTACTTTTTAGATTTGGGTGATTAAGAAGGCAGAAGAGGGAGGAATTTGGAATTACTCTTTGTGTTTGGTCATATCCAGACCATGGATTATTAGAATCAGTTTATGGACAATTTTTATCTGTCTTCCCTCTTTCCCCTTTTCCATCTACCTTTCTCCCCCTCCCCCTCCCTCTTCCTCCCTCTCCCTCCTCCTCCTTCCCCTCCTCTCCCTCCTCCCCTCCTCCTCCTCCTCTCCTCCCCCTCTCCTCCCCCTCTCCTCCCCCTCTCCTCCCCCTCCCCCCCTCTCCTCCCCTCCTCTCCCCTCCCCCCCTCTCCTCCCCTCCTCTCCCCTCCCCTCCTCCTCCCCTCCTCTCCCCTCCCCTCCTCCTCCCCTCCTCTCCCCTCCCCTCCTCCTCCCCTCCTCTCCCCTCCCCTCCTCCTCCCCTCCTCCTCTCCCCCTCTCCTTCCTCCCCCTCCTCTCCCCCTCTCCTTCCTCCCCCTCCTCTCCCCCTCTCCTTCCTCCCCCTCCTCTCCCCCTCTCCTTCCTCCCCCTCCTCTCCCTCCTCCCCTCCTCTTCTCCTTCCCCTCCCCCTCCTCTTCTCCTTCCCCTCCCCCTCCTCCCTCCCCCTCTCCTCCCCTCCTCCTCCCCTCCTCCCTCCCCCTCTCCTCCCCTCCTCCCTCCCCCTCTTCCCTCCCCCTCTCCTCCCTCCTCCTCCCTCCCCCTCTCCTCCTCCTCCTCCCCCCCCCCTTCCTCCCCCCTCTCCTTCCTCCTCCCCTTCCCCTTCCTCCCCCCTCTCCTCCCCTCCTCCCCTTCTCCTCCCCTCTCCTCCCCTCCTCCTCCTCCCCCTCCCCTTCCTCCCCCCCTCCTCCTCCCCCTCCCCTTCCTCCTCCCCTCCTCCTCCCCCTCCCCTTCCTCCCCCCCTCCTCCTCCCCCTCCCCTTCCTCCCCCCCTCCTCCTCCCCCTCCCCTTCCTCCTCCCCCTCCCCTTCCTCCTCCCCTTCCCCCTCCCCCTCCCCCCCTCCCCCTCCCCTCCCCCCCTCCCCTTCCCCTTCCTCCTCCCCCTCCCCTTCCTCCTCCCCTTCCCCCTCCCCTTCTCCCCTTCCCCCTCCCCTTCTCCTCCCCTTCCCCCTCCCCTTCTCCTCCCCTTCCCCTTCCCTCCCCCTTCCCCTTCCCCTTCCCTCCCCCTTCCCCTTCCTCTTCCCTCCCCCTTCCCCTTCCTCTCCCCTCCCCTTCCCCTTCCTCTCCCCTCCTCTTCCCTCTTCCCTTCTCTTCCCTCTCCCTTCCTCTTCCCTCTTCCCCTTCCCCTCCTCTTCCCCTTCCCCTCCTCTTCCCTCCCCCTCCCCTTCCCTCCCCCTCCTTTTCCCTCCTCCTCCCCTCCCCTCCTCCTCCCCTTCCCTTTCCCCTTTCCCCCTCCTCCTCCCCTTCCCTTTCCCCTTTCCCCCTCCCCTTCCCTTTCCCCTTTCCCCCTCCCCCTCCCCTTCTCCCCTTTCCCCTTCCCCCTCCCCCTCCCCTTCTCCCCTTCCCCCTTCTCCCCTTCCCCCTCCCTCCTCCTCCCTTTTCCCCTTCCTCCTCCCCCTTTTCCCCTTCCTCCTCCCCCTTTTCCCCCTTCTCCCTCACTCCCTTCTCCCTCACTCCTCACTCCCTTCTCCCTCACTCCTCACTTCCTTCTCCCTCACTCCTCACTCCCTTGTCCCTCACTCCTCACTTCCTTCTCCCTCACTCCTCACTTCCTTCTCCCTCACTCCTCACTCCCTTGTCCCTCACTCCTCACTCCCTTCTCCCTCACTCCCTTGTCCCTCACTCCCTTGTCCCTCACTCCCTTGTCCCTCACTCCCTTCCCCCTCACTCCCTTCCCCCTCACTCTCTCTCCCCTCACTCTCTCTCCTCCTTCCCCCTCACTCTCTCTCCTCCTTCCCCCTCACTCTCCTCCTTCCCTTCTCCCTCGCTCCCTCCCCTTTTCTCTCTCTCTCTCCCCCTCCCCTTTTCTCTCTCTCTCTCCCCCTCCCCTTTTCTCTCTCTTTCCCCCTCCCCCTTTCTCTCTCTCTCTCTCCCTCTGCCTCCCTCTCCCTCTCTCTCCTTCCCTCTTCCCCTCTCCCTCCCTCTTTCCCTCTCCCTCCCTCTCCCTCTCTCTCTCCTCCCCTCTTCCCCTCTCCTTCCCCCTTTCTCTCTCCATCCCCTTTTTTCTTCCCCTCCTCCTTTTCCTCTTCCTGCTCCCCCATAACTTATTCTTGTATGTTTGAAATTTGCTGTTTTTTTAAGCTGATAAATGTGATAAAATTGTAGATCAGCCCAGTTGCTAAACTCTGCTATTGCTTGAGTGCAGCTTTCTGTGGGAGTTATTAGAAACATCTTCAGGGAATAGGAGGGAGGGAGGAAAGTGAAGAGAGGAGAGAGGGAGGGGGAGAGAGCTGCTGTGAAGACTGTGTCAAAGGAGAGAGTTATTGATTTATTACAATCACTTCACAGGGCAGAGCATACATTCACTGCAGTTTCTCAGGGCATCAAATCAAGTCAGGAACATGGGAAGCTGACAAGCTGGCAGAATCAGGTATACATCATTACCTGAACCTTGGTTTGAAAAGTGACCACTCCTAGCTGCTATTGTTTGTTGAAAGAAGACTGAGGGAGTGGTCAGTGAGAAAGCCAATGTCTAGAGGAATGGTAACCAGGCCCAAAAATAGCATGGTGGAGTAAAGGGAGGATCTACTAGTTCTGCTAGCTCAGCAATCCACCTGCAAGCAAACATCACTGCTATTGTTTGTTGAAAGAAGACTGAGGGGGAGTGGTCAGTGAGAAAGCCAATGTCTAGAGGAATGGTAACCAGGCCCAAAAATAGCATGGTGGAGTAAAGGGAAGGATCTACTAGTTCTGCTAGCTCAGCAATCCACCTGCAAGCAAACATCACTGTTACTAAAGTAAAATATGAAAAAAACAAATTCATGAAAACAGCAATGACTCTGGATCATTATTTTTGTCTAATTTACTCTTCAAAAAATTGTCTTTACCTTTTTCTTGCCACAGATATAAAACCTCAAGGCTTCTTTTAACCTGATCAACCATTATCAGCCTTTCTTTTTGATTTACAGATATAGGAGGCAAGGCACTGATGCCACGGGCCAGATATTTGGAGTAAAGAATATCTGAAGTGAATGTGGGTAAGATAGAAGACACAAGGAAGAAAATGTATGTAAAAATGAAGATAATTGTGGGATTAACTGAATGTGAATAATAAAAGGGAGGAAGAAGCCTTTACCTGGAGGGGAGTGGACAATGCCTTCAGATGTTGAGCTGAGTTTAGTTACAGGACAGGGAGACAGGGGACAGGGACAATTAAGTTCATTCTTCTGAAAACCAAGGAGCTCAAGTTAGTGGGAAAACTTGATAGGTGGAGAGTCAAGCCAGGAAGTCTGTATCAAATCAGGAGGCAAGAGAACAGCCCATTGAGCTAACCATTGACTCTACCCAATCTTGGAAGTTTCAGTATTTTTATGTAACTGTTTATTTTCTTTGTTTCCACTGACCACTGACCACTTGGAAGAGTTGCTCATCAAGCAAGCCACTTCCTCATTAAGCCAGTTCTCAATACTTCAGTCTTCTAGAGAGACACAACCCAAAATGAGAAAGAAGACACATACAAATGAATCAACATATAATGCTTTTATGTTTGTGAAGTGCTTTACCTATGTTCTCTCAATCCTCACAGTCCACCCTATAAGGTAAGTGATAAAAGTTTTGCAGGTAATAAGTGTATAAGACAATGGACAGCCAGGTGGCAGAATGTATAAAGTTTCAGCCTTGGAATAGAGAAAAACTGAGAAATCTGGCCTCAGACACTTATTAGCAGTGTGATCCTAGGCAAGACATTTTAATCTTGTTTGTGCCTTAATTTCCTCATCTTAAAATGAACTACAGAAGGAAATGACAAATCACTCCAGTAGGCAAACCACTCCAGTATATCTGTCAAAAAAATAACCCAAATAAGATCACAACTAAAATGACTAAACAACATAAAATGTACGAGGGAGTATTTGAAACCTTTCAATGTCACATTTAATGTCTTACTGCCTCTCCTAGGCACTTAATGTTTGCTGAATTGGAGAAGAAAATTATAAAATTCCCCAATTGGAGCACAAATGAAAAATATTGGTAATATTAAAGAAAAATTATATATCTGAGCCAAATATTTCAAAAACATTTTCTCTACCTTTAAAATTGAAATTTAATACTTTAATACTTTATATATCTCTATATTGCTTCTCTTGATAAAAAACAGAGATTTTCATTTTTACCTTTATTTTCTTAGCGCCATGTCTTGCATATTGCAGGAGATTAATAAATGGTTGTTGATTCAATGACATTATATCCAGTATATTCTCTATAAAATTGAGTTAGCACCTGGAAGCCTTAGAATGAGCCAGAGTCAGGATAAGCAAAAGTCCTTGGTTTTTATTCTTGGTCTTTAGGGGTAGAAGTGAACAGGATGGATGCAGGATCATCACGATCTTCCTTCTCTTTATTTACCACCAAAGTGACTCTGGCTTGTCTTACTCCATCCCCTAATCCTTCCCTAATTCTCTGTATACACCAAAAGATTGAACCAGCACAGAATAGTGGGAAGGGCTATTTTCCAGGTATATGCTAATAGAGTATTGTCCAATCAGTAGTTAGCCTTAAGTGCTTGGTTGTCCAACCTCAGTGCATTAACTCAGAGTTTCAGCCCTTTACATCTCCTGCTTTTTTTTGTTTTAGAGCACAGGTGGTCACGCGAATTTATCCAATGATTCCTGAGGGTTTTGAAGTCCACCAATTTTTGATATCCATTAGTCAAATATCATAACTGCCATGCTCTTTCAGTGGTGGGCACAGTCAGTGATGGAACCACCCGATGTTTCTTGGGTCTTCTCCTTCGTTTTAAGGGTCTGCTCTGTCTCTCTCTGATGGACAAGGTGAATACAGCTTGTTGGCACCCATCTGGTTCCTTCTCCATCTGTAGAGATACAAGCAAACCCTCTCCCCCAAGCAGTTAACCTATCTGGTCCCTTCCATTCACCACTTTTTGGGTCTCTCCACATCACCTGGTGATTATCTAAAGATAGTGGAGCTGCTCACACTGGACACTGCCCTTCTGGTGGGTTATGAAACCTGTCTGCTGGAGCCAGTGCATTTTTGTCAAAAATCAAGAAGTTAATAGTATAAAAAGATAGATTTAGAAGTTCTCTAGGGTTACCTCTGGCTTCCCCTTTTGTTTTTGGAGGAGTGTCTTAATGTCTGTTTCTCTCTCTACTATTACCTATCCTTCAGACTTAAAGGGTATGCCAGTGGTGTGTAAAATCTTATGCTGAGCACAAAAGTGTGCAAAATGTTTAGAAGTATACGCAGGTCCATTATCTGTTTTTATTTCTTATGGCAGACCCATAATTGCAAATGCTTGTATAAGGGCTTATATAAGGAATTCAATGACTACTCAGGCTTTCTCTTTTGCTGCTAGTATTGCAAAAGTGAAATCCTGAAAAAGGATTTGCCACAACATGAATAAAAGACAGACGACCAAAAGATTTATAGTGGGTCACATCCATTTGCCAAATTTCATTGGTTCTCAAACCACGAGGGTTCTTCCCTGGAGGCAGTGTAGGAGTGTGGAAAGGAAGGCAAGCTGTATAGGCTTTTACTATGCTCCTAGCTTCCTCTCTTGTTATTCCAAATTGTAAACGTAAAGCTTGAGCAGCCTGATTTATTTAAAATGAGATTCTTGGGCTTCTTGAAATACAGGAGTATTGGCCAACATAGTTAGAAGGCTATCTACCATCAAAAATAGGACCTGGAAGTCCATTATGAGAGTGGATACGCAAGATGTAAATCTTAACCTGGATGCTTTCTCACTTGGTCTTGAAGTTCTTTAAAGAGCTGATATATATTAGAGACTACAAATTTTATTTGGGCTGTGGCAATTCTTTGTACCACACCTACTGAATAGGTTGAATCAGATATTATATATATATCTCCTGGATAATAACAGCTAGAATGATTGCATACAATTCATTCTGCTGAGTGGACTGAAAAGGAGTTCTGACTACTTTCTTTATAGTTAAGTCACGAGAGTATACAGCACAAATATTGAGTTTGGATGCATCTGTAAAGATAGTTGGTCCTTTAAGAGGAACTTTAGAAACCTTTTCTTCAAGAATCCATCACCAATTATGTAATAATCTGGTTATTTTTAATGGAGACCTGTGTGTAAAATTTGGAGCCATGGCTAATAAAATTTGCCACTCTGGGATGGTTTCACAGCATACATTTATTGGTGCATTAGTATAAAAGGTGTATATCTTGTCAGGTTTTATCCAGATAATTGCTTGCTTAATGGCTTTTTAAAAAAATTCTAGCCACAAGCACTGGGTAAGGAGTAAGGCTTTATTCTGGTTGTGCTGGAAGGTTAACCCACTCTATCACACTGTGACGTTGATGAAGGACTGCTGTGGGTGCCTCTTGTGTAGCAAAAACTGATATTTCCAAGGGTTTTTGAGTAACTCTTTCAACATATTGAATAAAGCTAGTTCAACTTCTCTCAAAGTCTCTTGAGCTTCTTTTGTAAGCTGATGTGGTGAGTTTAAAGCACTGTCTCCCCTTAAAATGTCATATAATAGTTGTAATTGATAGGTAGTCAAACCTAACACTGGACGCATCCATTGGATATCTCCTATCAATTTCTGAAAGTCATTTAAGGTGTTCAACTTCTCTGTTTTTAAAGAAAGCTTTTGTACTTGTACTTGTAAAGGTGTTTACAACCTTAGGATATACTTCATATCCTAAATATTGAAAAAGAGCATGTCTTTGAATTTTTTCTGGAGTGATTTGCAATTTGTAGTTCCTTAGTGTTTCTATGGTCTTTTGTAGACATGCTTCTAACATTTGTTCCTCAGGTGCACATCCCAATATATCATCCATGTAATGTAGTAACATTACTTTTGGAAATGCTTTTCTTACTGGAGCAAGAGCAGCAGCAACATACATTTGACACATAGTAGGGCTGTTTTTCATTCCCTGTGGCAAAACTGTCCATTCATATCTTTTATAAGGCTCAGCTAAGTTAATGCTGGGCACTGAAAAGGCAAATCTTTTCATATCCTCCTTATCTAGAGGGATAGAATAGAAACAATCCTTAATGTCTATAACCCAAAGGAGCTATTCTCTAGGCAATTGAGTAGACGATGGAAGTCCAGGCTGAAGAGTTCCCATAGTTTCCATCTGTTCATTTAACTTTCTTAAATCAGTCAACATTCTCCATTTTCCAGATTTCTTTCTTACAACAAATACTGGTGAATTCCAAGGACTTAAAGAAGGTTGTAAGTGTCCTTGGTCAAGTTGCTCCTATACTATATCTAATAAGGTCTGAATTTTATCGCTACCTAAGGGCCACTGTTTTATCCACACTGGTGTATCAGTTTTCCATTGGATAGGAACAGGTAAAAGTGTTGGCAGGCCTTCAACAGCAGCCCTGCCTAAAAAAACGAAGTACTCATTTGTAATCCTAATTGTTGTAAAATGTCTCTTCCCCATAGATTGATGGGGATTTTTCAACTATAAAAGGAGTAAAAATCCCTGTTTCACCTTCAAAAGTCATCTCAAAGGAGTAGCACTAACTTCAGCTGCTATTGATACTCCTACACCAGACATGTAGGTGTCTGCTTTAATCTTTGGCCAGTGACTGGGCCAGTTGGCACCTCTAATGACTGTGTGATCAGCACTTGTGTCTACCAACCCTTTCAGTGGTATGCCATTTACATAGATAGTGAGCATAGGATGGTTAGCTGCTGTAATGGTTACAACCCAGAATATTCCTGGATTCCATTGTTGGGAGTCAAAATCTGAGTGTCAAAATCTGAGTAAATATCACCAGATTGCCTATCAGGAGTCTGTATCCTAAACCTGATGCCACTACTTCTCTTGGGTGATAAGTCACACATTGTCTACCTGTATTAGTGACTGGGATATTATCTACACATTCCCCAGTTTCCCACATCAGTGTATGGATGGGCACTGTTTTGTAAGTACACTCAGGAGGTGTAATGGTCAAGCCTACTGTGCCTGGAGGCAAGGGAATCCAGAAGCTGGAGAGGAACAGATTTCACCTCTCCAGGGGGTATCTCAGTAATCCATACATACATACATACTGCATACAACTCTATTCTCCCCAATTGTAATCCCTTCCTCTCATCAGGTTGTTTCCTGGCTGATTGATTACATAATCCCTTTCTCTCAACAGATTGCTTCCTGGCTGATTGGTCATGTCTGGGTACTGAACTTTTAGGCACTCTCTGGGTGTAGCATCAGCTGCCATCATGCCCCAAATATTTTTTGCCTTGGGGCTAGGCTCCTCATCCTGTTTCCCTGAATCAGTCTACATTCTGTTGCCCAATGGAAGCCTCTGTTGCATTTTATTGGACATTGGGTATTGGGTCTTGTTCTCCCACCCTGTTTTCTCACTCTATCTCTATGCCAACATTGAGCTTTCAGATGCCCTATTTTACTACATTGAAAGCATTGACGAGTCTCTCTGGAAGTCCCTTGCCCAAAAGGGACCCTATCTTCCCATGTTGGGATCTTGGGAAGTCTGCATCATAGCCCTGGCTATAAAAGTATTTGTGCCCACTGAGGCAACAGCGTCTTATGATCTCCTCTAAAGGAGCATCCTTGCGTAGTCCTAGTATAATTCTTTTACAAACTTAATTAGCATTTTCTTTAGCAAATTGCCTTATCATAATGTCTGTTACTGCATTTTCACCATTAGTTTGTATGATAGCTGTCTGCAAATGTCCCACAATATCAGCAAAGGGTTCATTTGGCCCTTGTGCAATTTTTTGTGAAGGTTTCATCCTTGCTGTTTTCACTGGGGAGAAAAGCCCATGCTTTGATAGCAGCAGCAGCAATTTGCTCATATGCTGCTATGGGGCAATTAATCTGTACTGAAATGTCTTCATAAGAACCTACATCTGTTAGTTGGTCACAGGTGATTGGAGTATTAACTTCACTATGACTATTTTGTTGGGTTTGTATCCTACAGAGCTCACTATATTCAGAAAGCCACAAGTAGTTTTGTCCAGGTTCTAAGCACGTCCTTGCTGTAGATTTCCAGTTCCTAGGGGTTAAGACTTCATAAGCCAAATTCTGTAATAACATCTTAACATAAGCTGATGTAGCCGCATAAAGAGTACAAGCCTTTTTCAGGTCTTTGAGGATTTCTATATCAAAAGGAGTGTATTTTCTACTTTCTTGACCTGAAGAGTTAAACTGTTGAATCATAGGATACCTTCCTATTTTCAAATTAGCTATATCCTGTCCTTTTTCTGTGGCTTTAAGGGTAGTGCCTTTTGCAATCTAGTTATAGGAGGGAGTGATTGCTGGAGGTGAGGTGCTGGTGGTATTATTGCCCCTCCTACAACTACTCTTCCTCCTTCCATCCAGGAAGGTGAAGTTGATGGGGGTGTGTCAAGAATAAGTTTCCATTTAGGCAGGGTTGAAGCTGCCTTGTGAGAGTGAGAATCACCACGCCCTTCACCATGCCCTTCAACTTCACTTAAATCCTCATGACCTCTGGTGATATTATCATTAATCTGTCCTTTGTCTTCCTCTTTTTTCTCATAGTTCCTCATCTGGCTGTTCTGAAAACTTTTATTTTTTCTATAACTTGCAGGATTCTTTAAGGCCAATTGTATTATGTTGTATACATAGAATGTTTCCTTGGAAATTGAACCCGGGATCTTTATCATTATAGTATTCACATAGTTGAGATCTCCTACTAGTTTCCAATTATCTGCCTCTATATTTTCTTAAGAACCAAGGAGACGTGCATTCTATTGTACCTAAGAGTCTAATGATTTGCTCCCAAGTTACAATTAAGTCTTGTCCCTTGATCAACTTAAGTATGCTTTCTATAGTGCCCCCCTTGAGATAGGGGTGGGGGTGGGGCTGGGGCTGGGGGAGAATCTTTTCCTAACATCTGCCCCATTTCAGCTAGAAAAGGTTACTAGTTTAGCCCTTAAACAAAGTAAATTCCCTGTTTGTCTATTAAAATACTCACCCTATTTCCTGTTCACCAGGGCCTTCTTCAGGGAAATTAAGGTCCTTGGTCCACACATTGGGCACCAATTGTGAAGACTGAGTTAGCACCCTCGATGCCTTAGAATCAGCCGGAGTCAGGATTAGCAAAAGTCCTTGGTCTTTATTCTTGGTCTTTAGGGGTAGAAGTGAACAGGATGGACTCAGGATCTCCACGACCACCTTTGTCTACTGCCAAAGTGACTCTGGCTTGTCTTACTCCACCCCCTAATCCTTCCCACAATTCTCTATATACACCAAAAGATTGAACCAGCACAAAATAGTGGGAAAGGTTATTTTCCAAGCATATGCTAATAGAGTATCGTCCAATTGGTAATTAGCCTTAAGTGCTCAGTTATCTGACTTCAGTGGATCAACTCAAGTTTCAGCCCTTTACAATCTTCTAATTTAATTTTTTCAGGGTCAGACTTATTAGACAAAAATCACACAGATTTAATAGGTGATAGACAAAAAGACAGCATATATTGATTTAGTAAAGCTGAAATTTAGTAAATTTTGTGTGACATTCTCGTGAAGTATGAAAAAAAGTGATAGAAATTCATAACTGGTTGAAAGATAATACCCAAGAAATATCTAGCCGGAGGGAGTTTTCTTATGGGTTTTGTTCTGTTTAATGGTGTGTTTCTATAAAGTTTATTACTTAGGTAAAAATATCAGTTCTACATTTAGTGAATTTGTAGATGCAGCTAAACTAGAAGGATTATCTAACACATTGGACGAGAAAATCAATATAAAAAAGATGTCAATAGGCTTAGAATGATGGGTCAGATCTAATATGATTAAAATGAAAATAATTCATAGGTGAAAGGTTCTACATTAGAGTTTTTGTTGTTGTTCCACTCTTTGTGACTCCAAAGAGTTTTCTAGGGAAAGATAACTTGAGTGATTCGCCATTTCCTTCTTCAGCTCATTTTATAGATGAGGAAACTGAGGTACAAACAAGGTTAAATATCTTGCCCAGTGTTATATACGATGTGAATGAAGCCAGATTTGAACTCAGATTCTCCTGATTCCTGGCCTGGCACTCTATCCACTGAGGTGGATAGAATTGGATCACCTAGTTGCTCAAATTAGGGATTTTTACAAATATATATATATATATATATATATATATATATATATATATATATATATATAATTTATATGTATATAAAATATTATATACAATATATAAAATATTATATATATATATATGGCAATGTGGCTAGAAAGTATTTTATTTGAAAAACATTTTGAGATTTGAGTGACTTGCAAATTTAGTGCTGAATCAGGAATTTAACATTCAACCAAACAAGTGAATGAAATATTAAGCTATATGAATAGAAGTTGATTATTAAGAAAAAGGGAAAATGATACTCAGTGTGTCCTAGTTATATTATAATATTTGATGGTTTATATTCAGTTCATAAAATCACTGCTATAACTATTATTCTAGAAAGGATTGAGGATACAGTTTGAGTTCTTGGCGAATAATTTTTGAAGTTTTGAGTATATAGAAGCTTGGAAGGAGATAGGGAAAGGGGAAAGGAAGAGGAGAAAGGGACGAAGGAAAGGGGTTAGAAAAGGAAGAGAAGGATGGGGAAAAGGAGAGAAAATAGTATGCCATTAGTCAAGTGTCTTCACTAGGCTGGACCACAATGTTGTTATTTTTTTAATTTTTAAAAAAGAAGAAGTTGGAATAGATCAAAGCTTCTTAAACTGTGGATTGTGACCCTACATAGGATTGCATAACTAAATCTGGAGGCTCACAAAATTATAATTTATTATCAGTAAATGTTTGATTTGTATACCTATTTTATATACCTATATACCCAGGTTTGCATAAAAATTTCTCAAGTGAAAAAGGGTTATGAGTGGAAAAAGTTTTAAGAAGCCCTGTTCTATGTTATATTTACTTGACAGGTTTTTATTTGTGCAATACTGACTTCAAGGTAAATCCATAGTTTTTGCATCAAAGTGATTGCATCTCAATTTAAAATTGTGATCATTTTACATTTCTAATTATAGTTTACATGTAAGAATTCTTAACCTAGAATCTGTGTCAGTCAGTTGGTCAAGCTTTTTATTTTATTTTTATGCCTTTTAGGTTTAATTTTTGTTTTTGGAAGCAATCAGGATTAAGTGCCTTGTCCATGGTCAGATAGCTAATAAGTGTCTGAGGCTGAATTTGATCTCAGGGTTTCCTTATTCCAGGGCTAGTGTTCTATCCATTGTGCCACCTAGCTGCCCCTCAACAAGCTATTATTAAGAACTTTACTCTGTGCCAAATTCTGTACTAAGTGCTGAGGATATATACATTCAAAAAGAAAGACAGCCCTCCCTCAAGAAGCTTACATTCTAAAAGGGGAGACAACACAAAAAGGAAATTTCAAGGAGCTGGTTGAGGTGAAAAGGGAGGGAAGGTATCCATGGGTGAGGGATGATAGAGGATTTTGGATTGCAGTCTGCTGATAAATGTATTTTTTTAATGGATAAATTAAAAAAAAATGATTCTTAAAAGGGATCCATAGTCTTCACCAAATTGCTAAAGAAGTTCATGGCATAAAGACCTCCAATACAGAACTTTATGTTTACAAAGCACTTTTTATGCCTTATCTCAGTTTATCTTAACAAATTTATGAGACGGATGCTCTCTATATTGATGAGTATTGAGGGTATATCCAATCGGAAAGCATGATGTCCAAGTAGAGCTATAATGCCTGAAATCAGGAAGATCTGAATTCAAACAGGAAGATCTAAATTCAAATTCAGACTCAAATATTTACTAGTTGTGTGAACCTGGGCAAATCATTTAACTAACCCCTGCCTGCCTCAATTTCCTCAACTGTAAATTGAGGATAATATTTAAGATTTTTTAAAAATCCCTCAAGTCAACCAACATTTATTAAGTGCTATGTTTCGGGGGATTAAGTTAAGTTCTGGAAATATACATAAAAACAAAAAAGCAGTTCCTGCCTTCAGGAAATTTACTTTTTTAAAATGTCTATATAACACTCAGATTTTTGGGACATTTTGTATACCATATAGAACAGAGCTGAAGTCAGCATAGGAGCTGCTTCAGTGAACTAGAACCTGGATTTCCGACCCCTTATTTCTGCTTGTATTTCTTGTCCTGGTTATAGATAACCAAACAATGATTTTAATTAAGATAGATTTTTCTAGCTGTGGAGGTAACTTCATGTATTTGAGGGATTGCAAACTTCTGGATCTTCATGCTAGAGTAGATTGGAAGTTATTACAACTAGACCCTTTGTTGAAAAGATGACCATCAACAGGAATTTGGGCTCAAATCATGCATGCTCTGGATGGCCAAACTTAGATTAGAGTTTTTAGCCAATGTGCTGACAATGTGTTCATTTATATGCCAGGCACTATTCTGAGCTCTGGGAATACAAAGAGTCCCTGTTCTCAAGGAGCTTACAACCTAATGGGGAAGACAATATGCAGACAAATACAGTGATATCTTCTTCTTCTTGGGGCTGGAATCCTGAATCTGGGACCCTGGATCTGGAAAATCTGTAAACACATTTTAGCCTTCATACCAGGAAAGAAGTGTGATTTTTTTTCTTTTTCTTTTATAGGATGTTTTCAGTATCTTATTGTAAACTTTAGTCACAGGTAAAAATGCTAGCTTTGTTACCTGTTGACTTTTATTTTATTTTTGTAAACTTTAACTTTTTTACTTATTTTAACATTAAAAAAGAAATTATATATGTGATATCAAAGGAAAATATATTGACATTATCCAATATATTTTGTGCATTTCTGAATTTCTACACTTTTTCTGTGTCATCTGCAAAACTCCTCCCAAATTCCCATTAAATTTCTTATATTGATGCATGATATATTGAAACTTGTATGGGGAAAGTCGAGATGTGTATATATACAAAGCAAAATGTAAATAAGACATAATTAAGAGAGATAAAGCATTGGAATTAAGACAGGTTGGGGAAGGCTTCCTGTAAAAGGTGGGATTTTATTTGGAAGTTAAAGGAAGACAAGGGAGATCAGTAGGCAGAATAGAGGAGAACATTCTAGGCATGGGGGACAAGCAGAGAGAATGCTAGGAGCTGAGAGGAGTGTCTTGTTCATGGAACAATCAGGGGGCCAATATTACTGGATTGAAGAGGATGTGTAGGTAAGTGGGGTGTAAGAAGACTAGAAAGATAGCTGGGGCCAAGTTATAAAGGGCCCAAGATTACAGAAGATTTGAGGTGTGTGGGGTTCACTCCCAGGTCTTCTAAGCCTAGCTCTTTATCTTCTAGATGCAAAATGAATATGTCAGAGTACTCAAGGAGCTAATATCCTAGGTCTAATTAGATTCATAACAGGTAAGTGGTTTACAAATTAGACTAAATAGCTCCTCTATGCCAGGCATTGTGTTAAGTGCTTTACAAGTATCTTGTTGGCTCCTCCCAACAACCCTAGGTGGTAACTACTATTATTATCCTCATTTTACAGTTGAGGAAACTGAGGCAGAGTGCACTTAAAGTCACACAATTAGTAAGTTCCTGAGGTTGAATTTGAATTCCTGACTCCAGACAACAGTACTCCGTGCATTATTTTGAATTCTTAGCTTTCATTTAAGAGAAACAAGATAGACGGTGAAAATAAATACAGTGAGGGAGAGGCCAAATCTTCCTGAAGGTCTCAGAGGCCAATGGCTAAAGTGCTAGGTCCTAAAACCAGATGTCTTGGATTTGAATCCCACATTTGACATTACTTATCCATGTTGACTTGGAGCCAAAAATTCTCTTAGCTTCTTGGGGATCTCAATTTTCTCATCTGTAAAATAAAACACCACAAGCAGTGTAGCAGAATGAGCCTGAGTTTCGGATCCTGGTTTGGTTAGTTAATACTTGTATAACCTTAAACAAATCATTTTAAGCTTTTTTGGTCTCGATTTCCCCATTTGTCAAAATAGAAACTTGGCAACATGATCTTTAGGGCTCCTGCCAGCTCTAAATCTACAACTCCCTTGACTACACAATGTCTAGGATCCATTCCAGCTCTAAATTCTATGATAATTACTATAAAATGAATAATACAGCTGATTTTTATTCTATTTTTTCCTCAATATTTTTGCTTTCAATGAGAAATGCTAAAAAGCATAAATTTCCAAAACGGACATAAATTTGCTAAAATCTCATTATCAGAATCAATTCAATCCAAATTAGCAAAGCATTTATTATGTATGGGAGCACTGTTCTAGGGTACTAAGCATAGAAGCACAACTACAAAAGAGGGTCCCTGCACTCAAGAAACTTACATTTTTTTTGGGGGGAAGATGGGAAGGTTCAGCAGCTATACATATACATATTTACACACACAATATATGTATGTATGCACATATATACAGAACTATACACATATACATGTATAATGCACACACATGCATTGTATACATGGATATGTATAATGTATGTATGTGCATATATATGTATATATACATGCATAGCCATTTGTGAATATATAAGCTATACTTATATGTGTACATATACCACTCTACATATATACTTGTATATACATATACACAGATATATACACATATGTAAATACATATATGAGCTATACACACACACACACACACACACACACACACACTAAAGCTATACTTAAAAAGTAAGTAAAGCACCAACATCTGTGGGAGATTAGGGGATGATCATAGCAAGATCTCAGAAAATGGCAACCAGGTTTATATATATAAACTGTATACAAAAATATACTACTGAAAATGTTATTTCCCCATTTTGAATTATCAACAAATAGAAATAGGTTCATATAAAAATATTTTTTAAAAAATGTCTCGTTTCAAATATTTAGTACAGCTAAAGAGAAAATTCATCAGTGCTCTGAACACTAGGGGTCACCATCATCATAGGAATGGAAAATGAAGATTTTCAACAAAATCCCAACTGCCTGACTTGGTCTGGGGTCCATTTATTTCTAGCACATTGATGCTAGCAGTAGGACTTCTCAAAGATGAAAATAAACAAAGAATAACCTTTTCACTGAAAAGAGACTATATAGCTAGGCCAGATAATTTATTTGAAATTATAAGGATGCAGGGAAGCTATACTAGAGTTTGTTTGTTTGTTTTATATTTGAAAATAAAACAGGTAGACAGATGGAGCTAGGGTCACTCTGGGGGTATATTCTTCTCTTGATGCCCTTGCCTAACCCACATTGGTAATAACAGGTTGCCTGTGTGCACTGAAGGGAGAAAGCCCTTCTGTCCCAGTCCAGGCTGGGGGGTGGTTCAGTTTTCCAAAAGACAGTATGCAACCTTTATGTTTCTGCTTGGAAAGGTGACTTTTGGAATCCAAGGACCTACTTAAATCAAATATATCTGGAAGGGCTTGAGGACATGTTAGGAGTGTTAGAATCTGGATATTAAAAGCTTCTATCAAGGGATGATGCAGGAAGAAATAAAATGAGAGTCTCGTACAAAAATAGGGCAGGAAAAAAGCCAATACAAAGACTGAGAGAAAACTAATAAGAAACCTTCAGAGATGTTAAAAAAATGAAAAAAGGCTGAAAATGGAGCATTTGAATCTGTGAATAACGAGGAAACAGACAGTCATGGGATATGGAGAGCAGTAAGTTAGACAGCAGGAGGTAGGATGGCACAGATAAATTAGCTGTCAAAAATAACAGGATAAGGTATAAAACACATTAAAAAAACACACACAAATAGATGCAGAATGGCTACCTTTGTTGAATATTTTATTACTTGATATAGGAACTTCAGCCATTTTGATAAATAAATTGAAAAGTTTCTGGGTTTTACTACAATTTCTCCAGGCACTGTTTTACCCTCTGCTGAAGTGCTAGTGTGTGTCTGGGCATAAATTTAAGCTAAGATGATATATTTCTTGACTACGGCTTTTTTCTTTTTTTCTTTTTATGTGTGCTTGTAGAAAGGCATTATAAAGTGAATAGTCTATATATTTTGTTCCTGCTGTAAAGATATGGGATGAATGTCCTGTATCTGAACACTCTAAAACCTACTGATTTCAGTATACGGACTAAAATCAATGGAGCTCCAGGATTTGCTGTGATAGAATTCATGTAGGCTTTAGAGTTGAAAAAAATGAATTCTAATCTTAATTTTGCTAGTCAGGATAGGAGCTTTATCTTGTGTTTTGTTTGTTTTTGAGGCAATGGGGATTCAAGTGATTTGTCCAGAGTCATACAACTAGTAAGTGTCTGAGCTTGGATTTGAACTCAGGTTTTCTTGACTCAGGGTCAGTATTCTATCCATTGTACTATCTGACTGCCTCAGAGATTTAGAGCTGAGACCAGTATAGGGATTTACTCTATTCATTGCCTTTATTTTACAGAGATGGAAACTGAGGCCCAAAAGAGGTTTCCTTTTGCCTAAATTGTCAGTAATTTTAAGTGGAGGAGCTATTGTTCAAATGCCAAGTCTCTGACACAAAAAATAGTATTTTCCCCACTGTGTCTTGCAGCTTATTTTTCCTGTGACCTTGGAGGAAGGAAATCAAGATGTTCTGTGCTTGGTTTCCTCAACTGTAAAAAAGAAGAGAGTTGGACTACACAAACTCTTAAGATAGCTCTCAGTTCTAGATCTATAATCCTCTGATTTGAAGTAATTAAAGTGATAGAGAGAGGTAGTATGATATATTGGATAAAGAGTTGGCTTTGAAACCAGAAGAGATCTAAGTTCAAATTTTGCCTGGAACACACACTGGTTATGTTTAGAATTGATCAATTATAAACACTAATTAATTGTCTAAATAACCAGGCACTATACTAAGAACTAGGGAAGTTAATTAACTTCTCAATATTCTATAAATTTCAGAGAAGCTGCTAACTAACTCTCAAACAATTATTTGAGGGAATCTTCCATTTTGGAATTCCATATATCATTATAGGTTCACTTCCTATCTCCTACTGTGTGATAGAAAATCCAGACTCAAGCAATAACTAAGATGTGATTGAACAAAGGAAAATTGACCCATATTTGTTTCATAGTTAACAATCATTGGATCACTTTGAACTACCTGTCCCCTAATGCCTTTAACAATTCATACCAGAGTCATACCTAGTAATTTTCATACTGGGGAAAATAACATGGAACACAATTTTAAAGACAAATTGTGTTGAGGCTATCAGAGGGACCACAATTCTTCCATATGAATGGGATTTAAAGACCTTGTGATGCTAGTGCTCATGGATGGAGCTTTTATGTTTTGGCTTGTCCACCTATGGGGAGCTACTACCCAATCTCAGAAAAACAGCAAAATGTCATTTGGATGGAGACTTAATTTAAACATCTCATTAGACCAAGAAAACTAGGAACATAAATTTAGGTCAGGAATGAATGTTAGGGATTCAAACTCCATGTTTTTGTAGATAAAACTGAGATTCAGGAATGTTAAAATATATCATTTTGTAAATTCTTAGGAATAAACCTGGAAGTCATTTTACTATTTCTCCCCAACCCCTCTTAGATTTTCTGCTAGAACGCCACCAATTTGATATCTGAATTTCAAGGACATTTACCACTAGATGGCAGAAAGAGACTTCTAAATTATTGTATCTCCACACATTAGCAAACATTGACCTCGGAGTTTGCATACACTCAACACTGTCAATCTTCCTTCTTTTCTTTGAATAAACAATTAAACACTCAATATAAATATTAGTAAACTTGTTGCCTTTCAGAAAGACAGAACTGCCTCCAATTATATTAGATTACTTCTGCTTTTGTTTTTACCCACTAGGATTCTTGTTTAAACTTACAGCACGACTCTGCCCAGTGGACTCCCCAACTTGTGTGGTTTGTCTAAGGACCCCTAAATGAGGAACTCTGCTGCACTTAATCATGTTCTCTCCAAGTGGTGAGTGGGACATCTTTCTCTCTATTCCCTTCCCACCTAATTCCAAACTGAACTCAATCCTTGGACAGGAAGTTGGCAGACGTCCAGAATTTCTCAGTGCCCAGGATCTCTCCTGACAAAACTCAAAGAAGAATATTTAATGGATGATGGAATTATGCATTAAAAACTCTTTTCTGTTGTATGCCTTCTAACTTCTTATTCTGCACTATATCTAGCAAAGAACAAGGACTTTGCAAGAGGAGCAATCCTAGGGTCACTTTAAACAGCTAGTCCTCTAATGCCTTTAATAACTTACATAGAGCCATAGCTAGGAAATTTCATATTAGGGCAAGAAGCATATAACATACACTAAAATAAAAATTTAAATATTGGGACTATCTTGGAGACTTCAATTTGGTTCTATGAAAGGAATAAAGAGTCCTTGGGGATGCCACTCTTGTGCTTCTAGGATGGGACAAGTCTACTGATGGGGGAAGGCTGCTACTTAACAGGACAGGTAAAGTTGAACTTAACTTGACACTGGTAGGAGAAAGAAAATGCACTCTTATAGTTCATATTTTTTTTTTAATTTCTTTTAATTGCTTTGTTTCATTATTTCTATGCTTTTGAATACAAATATTATTAACACACTTAAAATTTCAGTATCCTATAACAAAGCCCATTTTAATCATGACTTTGACTTACATTCTTCCTATAACAAAGCCCATCCTAATCATGACTTTGACTTACATTCTTTAGTTTCACCGACAACCTGCATACTCCACTATTCTACACACAATGTTAAGAGGACAACTCCAAGATACTAGGTGATTCTCCTTTGGGATATTTATGAAAGAAAGTGAACAAAAGTTGCTTACAATAAATGAGCATGAATGAGTTGCAATGTATCCTGTGGCAGGGACTTCCCAAACTGATGAGATCACAGATTCATTGAAATATTGAAAAACAATGAACTACGATTTATATCACAGAAATTCAATTTATATACAATGTCTCAGTAATACATTTGTGGGCCAATATATTTGTTGATTTAATTTGTTAACAAGAGCTTCAGCTAATCAAGATAAAATTCTGAATATTTGCTATCGATTTTAATTTTTAGAGTGAGGTTGATGACTTTGAACAGCCCTGTCCCACTTCATTCCAATTCACTCAAATGTCAAATGTCACCTTATTATCACCATTTTACTCGTGGAGAACTGAGGATTAGAGTAGTTGTGATTAGTCCAGGATCAAATAGCTTGTTAAATGTCTCAGGCAGGATTCAAACTTACGTCTTTCTTAATCTAAATGTAGTATTATGTTTTCCATTATGCAACCTTACTGAAAAGTGACATTGGTTGAAATAAACCAAGAATTTAGTACCAAGCTTCTCTTTAGCCCTGGTTTACTTCTGAAAGATCTAGTAATGTGTGCCCACTAGAGTTATCTTGGTACTTTGTTTGCATTCTGTCAGCCAGTTATATTTAACAAATGCCTAATGTCCATGCAAAGGGAAAGTGTTGGGATAATGGTTTAATAAGCCTCTAAATTACAACATAGAGCTTTAAATTTTTTCTAATAGGCTGGATAAAATGAACATATTGATTTTCCAAGAATGCTACTTAAAGATGTTAACTCTTTGCTGTCAGTCCTAAAGCACACCTAAAATCAAAGGCTTTTAGAATAGATGAATAAGCAAGATGGAACTTGGCTAGGTAGGTGGCCTGGTGGATAGAACTCTGGGTTTTAATCAAAAAAATCTGAGCTTAAATTTTGCCTCAGAAACTAACTCCCTGTGTGTCCTCAGGCAAATCACTTGATAGCTGTTTGCTTCAGTTTCGTCATTTGTAAAATGGAGAAAAAAACAGCACCTACTTCTCAGGTGCTTGAGGAGCCCTTAGCATAGTGCTTGGGATATTGTCGACACTTAATAAATGCCTGTTGCCTTCCCCTTCTTTACTTGGTACCCAGAACTAAAGGCCCTTCAGCTTCCTTCTCAAAGGATCCTGAAGCCCTACTTCCTTTTATGTAGAATTTACAAAATCTGGGAAAAGTCCTTGGCACAAAATAATTACTTTCTAAGTGTCAAGTCTGGCAATGTCATTTCCCACTCCAATACTTTTAAGTAAATCTCTTATTGGCCTCAGTCAAACTGAGATGTGTTGAAGATCTTAGCTTAAAAAAGGCCAAGGTGTCTCCCATTTTACCCAGGGCCATCTCCCGATATTTTGATCTATATCTGGCCCCTGGACCCAGAAGGCTCTGGAAGGGAAAGTGAGGCTGGTGACTTTGCACTGTCCTCCCTCACTTAGATCCAATTCACTTTTATGCCAAGGAATCACTTCCCTAATATCATAATCCTCTTCAAGAACAAAGGATAAGCAACAACCACTGTTTTTGTTTCTGAGGTGAAACACTTTTTTAGCTAGGAATTGAAACTCTTAATCTCTCTTCCAGGCTTACTTCATCTCACTTTCCTTAACTGTAAAAAGGGAGAGGAATTGGACCAGCTGAAATCTATAGCTCTTGTAATCTCCTTCATGCCCTTTATATTCCAACTCATTTAGACTTCTTGCTGTCTACTTCTGCAAAGAAACATTGAATTTTCTCACCTCTTTTGTGACCAAGAATTCACCAGAATAATTACACAAAATTAATTTTTATTTGTTTTTAAATTTTCATTGTTGTAGTCATTGTATGTATTATTTTTCTGATTCTGTTGACTTTGTATGCTTCTCTATATTCTTCATAATTATAGTTTCTTATGGTATCATTATGTATTTGGAGGAAATCTATTTTGTAGATTTGCTATTACAAAAGATACTGTCATAAATGTTTTGGTGTATGTGAGACCTTTTTCTCTTTGACTTTCTTGGGGTATGTACTCATATACAATAAGTAGGATCGTTGGGTCATAAAGTGTATACTTGCTGACCTTTCTGATCTTTGCTTTTCAGTCATTTTCAGTTATGTCTGACTCTTTGTGACGCTATTTTGGATTTTTTTGGGCAAAATTATTGGAATGTTTTGCCATTTCCTTCTCTAGCTCATTTTACAAATAAGGAAACTGAGGCAAATGACTACCTTAAGTGACTTAGCCAGGGTCACAACTAGTTAAGTATCAGAAGTTAGATTTAAATTAAGTTCCTCCTTCCTTCAGGGCCATCACTCTATCTACTGTGTCTTAGCTACCTTATTCTTAATTGTCAGCTTTTTTGCTGACAATTCACTTAACTTCCCTGGGTCTCAACTTCCTCTTATGTAAAATAAGATGTTATAGGGGAACTTTGAGTTCTCTATTTGCTTCAGATCTATGAAACTATTTTATATATTCCATATTCTATCTTTGGCTTCTATGGCTCCCTGGAATGCACTGCCTCCTCATCTCCACTTTTCACAAACCTTACCTTCCTTTAAGGCTGAGTTGCTAACTCTTTTGTGTAAGTCTTGTAGTAAATAGAGCATTGGATATGCAGTCTGGAAGATCTGGGTTCAAATATTATCTCAGCCATATTAGTTGTGTGATTCCAGTTAAATCATTTAACCTCTTGAAGTTGAGTTTCCTGACTTGTAAAAGGAGGAGATTGCACTCACTAATCTCTTAAGAATTCTTTCAAATCTAAATCTCAACTTCCAATTCTAAATCTATGATACTATCATTCGTCCTTCCCTAACTCCAAGAATTAACGCTTCACTCCTTGATATATCATTACAGAAACTCATCTCATCTCTTTTCTGTCATCTTCTCTATATTGTAATTGTTTCATAATATAAAATCATAATAAAGTTTCTTTAGGGAAGGGAATATTTTCTTTTTGTCTTCATAGATTCAGTACTTGGTAAAATACCATATGCATTTCCCTTCCAATGTCTTGACCTGTGATAACCAGGCTGTTATCTCTATGTGTAGCTACATGAAGTGGAGGAATAGGTCAAACTTAAGGAATTTGGAAGTCAGATTTGTGGAAACATCTACATATATGCTGAAGACCTTAGAATTCAGAAAGCAACTGTGGTATAGAGAAAGACTGTGAGACAGGCACCTTGTTGAATCTTTTGCACATTGTCAAAAATTAATATATAAAAATTTGTATATGAAGGACAGCCAGATGATACAAGGAATAGAGTGCTGGGCATGAAATCAGGAAGACAATTCAACTCCAATCTCAGACAAGAATTAGTTGTGTGACTCTGGGCAAAACACTTAAACTCTGTCTATCTCAGTTTCTTCATTTAAAAAGTGAGGTTTAAATGAAATAATATATGTAAAGTAATTAGTACAAATACTTAACACATCCTTCCTTCCTTCTTCCCTTCCTTCCTTTACTTCCTTTCTTCCCTTCCTTCCTTTACTTCCTTTCTTCCTCTTTTCCCTTCCTTCCTTTCATTTTTTCCCTCTTTCTCCCTTCTTCCCTCTTCTCTCCTTTCCTTTCTTCTTCTCTCTCTCCTTTCCTCTTCCTTCCTTCTTTTCTTTCTCCTTCTTCCTTCTTTCTCCTTCCTTCCTCCTTTCTCTTCTTTCCTTCTTTCATTTCTCCCTCCCTCCCTTCCTTCTTTTTTTCCCTTTCTCTCTCCCTCCCTCCCTTCCTTCCTTCCTTCCTTCCTTCCTTCCTTCCTTCCTTCCTTCCTTCCTTCCTTCCTTCCTTCCTTTCTTCTGCCTTCCCTTTCTTGTTTGCAGGATTTATCAGTAGATTCTATCTCCCTTTCTTCAGGAGAATCTATCAGGAACATTCCACCACTTGCTAATATTTTCTTATTGAAGAAAAACAGCAGTAGTAACTTGTTATTTAACTTCTTACCTCTTGTTTGTTTGCTGTTTGCAAAGGATATTTCCATTAACTAAAGTAATAACAATAATAATAATTTATATTTTCATATATCTTTCCAATTGACAAACTAACTCAATGGAAAAAGCATCTGGCTCCTTCCTTCCTTTCTTCTGCCTTCCCTTTCTTGTTTGCAGGATTTATCAGTAGATTCTATCTCCCTTTCTTCAGGAGAATCTATCAGGAACATTCCACCACTTGCTAATATTTTCTTATTGAAGAAAAACAGCAGTAGTAACTTGTTATTTAACTTCTTACCTCTTGTTTGTTTGCTGTTTGCAAAGGATATTTCCATTAACTAAAGTAATAACAATAATAATAATTTATATTTTCATATATCTTTCCAATTGACAAACTAACTCAATGGAAAAAGCATCAGGATTGGAGCCAGATGAGATCTAAGAGCAAATACTGATTCTAGCATTTATTAGGTGTATGATCATGAGCAAGTCACTTTGCTTCTACCTGGATTCAGTTTCTTACTATGCCATTCACTTAAACAGGACGTTATGAGATCAAACAATAGAATAGCACCATTAATTTATACCTGAAAGTTATCTTGGAAATCATCTGATCTAACCCTTTGATTTTATAGATGAGGTAACAGATTCAGAAATGTGAGTGACTTCACAAGTACCAAGGTCATAAAGATAATAAAGAGTATCAGAATTTGAAACTAGAATTTTTGAATCCAGAACTAGTATTCTTTGCTGGTCTTTGCAAATCTTAAAATGCTACAAAATGACAACCTTTCTTACCTCCTTTGATTCTTCCAACAACCATTAGTGGGCAGGTTTCATTAGCCTCATTTTATAAATGGAGAAACTTAGACTCAGCAAAGCTATGGCACTTGGCCAGTGTCACACAGTAAACGGAGAAGAAAGGCCTCCTTCATAGATCTTCTGGTTCTAAGGGAATTGGGTTGGGGAACTTTTATGAAAGACCAGCTTATCAGCTTGAAACTCAGATAATGATTCACACATAGACCTCCACCTGAATTGAAGCTTTGAGTGCCACAATGGAACTCAAGGAAGATGCCTTCAAATTGGTTATATATAAAATGCTTAGCACAGTGCTTGGTATAAGTAAGAGCTTAATAAATGATTATCCTATATATTCATCTATTCATTAATCCATCCATCCATCCATTCATCCACCCACTCCTTATGTTCCATCTCTACAAATAAGTCTGGGAAACTTGATTTTTACACATAGCTCTTTTCAGGATATAGAAAGAAAAGAAAGAAAGAAGAATGGGGAAAAGTAGCAGAAGAAATCTTCAAGCATCTTCCTCTTCATTGTTTCCAGTCGGAAAGTTGTCTAATATTTCTTACCTTGAGGCTACCGATTCCTGCTGCTTGATTTAAGGTATTAGGAAAGCCACCAGCTTGCTTTGTGCTGAAATTGCCTAAGAATAAATAACCTTGTGAGCCGAACACTTCTGGGTTCTTATTGTTTCATTCTCCTCTAGTTTTCCTTTGCTATTTGGTAGCTTCTTAGGATATCACAGGGTACACTCTTATGTCTTACAGTATTAATGATAGCAGTGGGAGTCAGGGAAGACTTTTGCTTGAAGATGTCTTTATTTGAACAGTGCTAATGTAACTCTCTTGAGTTTCAGGGATTTTTTCGCTTAGTTTCATTTTTTTCTTCTTCTTTCCTTTGCCTGGTAGAAGCTGCAATTTGCCATTTCTTACTGCTACTAACATTTCCTCTCCTGCTGACACAATGAATTAAGGTTGTTATTAAGCTACCAATCTATTCCTTTGGGATCACCTTATTCCTCCTATCTGTAGGTAGAGCCTTTGGGGGAACCTGCTGTGTGTGACTTACAAAGCTAGGAAACATAGCAGAAGCCAGCATTCACCTTCCATGTTGTCATTCCATTTTCATTGAATTCCCCCTTAGGTACTGAGCATGTAAAATAGAAGACCCTTGCCCTCTATGAGCATATGAGTTATTGGCATTCTTGAAGATGAATGAAGTCACAGGCAAACAACTAAACTGTTAAGCATCATTAAGAGAAGGCAGAGATGGGGTGATTCATAGAGCTAATACCTTTAATACCTTCTGTACAGTTTTCCAGTCTTCTGGTCCTTTAGGACTCTGAGTATTTCTCTTCAAAAAGAGGGAAATTTATTTAGAGTAAGTACTGTGATCCAAACTCCAATCCGTGTTGTTGAATATGTGTGATTACAGTTTAGGTACTGGCAAATAAAGTCTGTAGGATATGTATCTTTCTAGCATATTTTTGGCTTAGATCAAGACACTGGATGAACTGTAGTTTTTGTTTGTTTATATTTTCTGCAGAAATAGTATTTACTCCCAAGAATGCATCTCTGAATGAAACTTTGCATTCTCAGGCATTATTACATTTAGAAGTAAACCTAAAATAGTACTGAAGGAATTTAGAAATGGGGAGAGGAAAGTCCCTTCTTATATTCCTTCACATCCATAATCATTTGTCTAAAAACACTTTCAAGGGATACTTGAGGGTATTTCTCATTTTGGGCAGATAGTTGGTCTCTAAACCCCCCCCCCTCCCGTGTCTCTCTCTCTCTCTCTCTTTCTTTCTTTCTTCCCTTCTTCCCTCCCTCCCTCTCTCCCTCTAGAATTGTAGTTGTTAAGTACATTATTCAGAGTTCTTATATTTCAAATTTGTTTGTCTTTATAATGTCATATAAATCATTCTCCTGATTTTGCTTTCTTCACTTTGCATCAATTCATAGAAATCTTTCCAGATTTTTCTGAAATCATTGCCTTTGATTTTTCTTGACACATAGAAAATGCCTTTTGTATTTTCATTTTTTTTTTTTTTTTCATTTTCTCAGGGTGGAAAATCTAGAGTAATACCATAAGTCCAGAGAACTCTAAGTCCCCAGAATAGAGGAAAAAACTTATTGCAGAGGAAAGAGAAAAGGTGCCTTGTAAATTTAGGGGTAAATATCCTTTGTGATATTTTGTAGATAGGTAGGTGGTACAGTATATAAGGAGTAAGACTTGGAGTCAGGAACACCTGAGTTCAAATTTTACCTCATATATTTACATAGTTGTATGACTGGACAACTCAATTTTCCTTAGTCACAACTCACTAATTTATAAAATGAGGATGATATTAGCACCTACCTTACAGGGTTGTTGTTAGGATTGAATATGATATATTATCGCGTATTATATAATAGAATATTTGCAAACCTTAAAATGTTATACAAATGATGGCTATCACTATTTTGTTGTGTTAAGGAAGGCCTACATTTCATACCTTTTTATCCTGATGGGAGCTGAGAGCCCATTTTCTTTCCTTTTATTAATTTATTTTATTTTTTAAGATGTAGACATGAGGCAGATTTTAATGTTGCCAGAGGGAAATTTTTTTGAGGGGGTACCAAGAAAAAGAAAAATTTGAGAATTCTTCAAAATGTAACCTGTAACCCAAGCCATTACTGAAATTCAAAGTTCAGTCTTGAAGGCTTTTCACACAAATTTCTCTTTCACTCATAATCTTATTGAGGATTTCCTCTAAAAATACCACAATATCTCCCATAAATGTTAGAATAAAGCACCATGTAAATGGGGGCAGATGAGATACTATATAATATTTGGACACAGTTTTTATATTAGTAATTAGTAGTTCTCTTTCTACTAATTCTTCAAAGGTAAAAATGATTATTTCTTATTCTGGAAAGTGAGGAAATACTTTTATTTTACTGATTGATTGTCCAAACTTATTTCATATCTTGGTCAAATAGAAATATGTAATTTCTTATGAAATATGGTGATAGTTGCAAAAGCACAAATCTTAATTTGTATGTCTTATATATACTTATAGCTTAATTATATGTATATGTTACATTATTACAATATATGTAATATGCTCATATAAAATGGGTAATTATCAGATATTCCTACTAATGATTAATAACTGGGTTTAAAAAGCAGTCATTATCTTTTAAAAATCAAACCAATTCCTGGGTATTTATTCCAGCGATTAGATATAGTTTTCAACCAATGATTGATAAATAATACAGAATAAAATGAGGCATCAATTTTCAATTTCATATTTTTTGCATGACCTTGCGTGAATCCATTTAACTTCTCTACCTTCTTCATCTATAAAATGATAGTGTTGGACTACTTTTAAGGTATTTAGAACTGGTATATAGAGAGGTATTTAGATTTATTTAAGCTCCAAATCTATTATCCTGTGTTCCTAATATATGTTTGGATATATGTTTATACATAAATGAGAAAGTTTCAAAGGGCAAAAGATATCTGGTATGAATCTCAGAGAACATATAGAATAACAGAGCCAGTTAAACTAAGTTTGATGCAATTCAGTCCATAATGCTTAGTTTGTTGCTGCTATGATCTTTCCAATATTATATGTGTGTATATCTTATCTTATCTATTTATATGTGTGTGTGTATGGATATACTTGTTTTTTAGACTTTTTGTAACTACAAGTTCTTTGTGAATACCAATGAACAGGTCTTGCTTGCTAGAAAAGATAAAAATAATTATACACATATTGATAGTGATAGCTAAGACCCCCCACCCCCACCCCGCTTTATACATATACCCTTCCTCTCCCTCCACTTCTTGGCCACTTAGTATTTAAACTAGCATTCATATATAGAATCCAAGGGAAAGCTATGAGCCCCCATCAAAGGGTCTTTGTTCTGTCAGTTGAGAGTATAGCCAGAGGCCATTCTCCTGGCAATGGCCAAGCTATTTAGAGATAAAGAGAACTTCTTAAGACACTTGTATCCAGACCAACACTTTATTATTTTGCATACCTATGTAGTTTTAATTGCTTCCTGCTATTTTGGCATTAACACCCCTTAAAAATACCAAAATGCTCTTCCCTAGTCTTTTATTGGACTTTAGAACTGCATTTATCAGCATCCACTGGAGTGTAATTGAAAACTTTTAAGACTTTATAACCTTCAGAATCACAAATATATTTTTTACCTCTTGTGAATGAACCTTGAGTATCATAGAGAAAATGAATATTAGATCCTATTTATCAATTCTTATTTCTCTCTATCTTTTATCCCTTGTAACCAATTATATTACAAGATTGGCTATCATATTACTTAGAGTAATTTTAGCAGATTACACATTGATTTTCCATAAGTCACTTCTCTGGAATCTCAAGAAAGTGGAAATGTCCATATTATGTATCAAAGATGAGTTTAAAAAGGAAAATTGGGAAGTATTATTGGGTGTGAGTTCGAGAAAGATAGTTTCTGGATAATTAATCATTTTATTAATCATGCTAGCAGATAATTAATAAAAAGGGATGCCATGGAAATCACTAAATGCTCATATGTCCATGAAGAAGTAGATGTTCCTGAGAAAGGTAACCAACTCTGATTGCTTAACAATGAGAAAATGAATATTCTAATGAGACACATTCTAATGGGCTGGAGGATTTGATTCTGATCACTTACTCTTTGATTTATCTTTTATACAGCCTTACCCCTCCAACCCAGGGCAATCTAAACAAAAGGAGGTCCAATTCTATTGACTTGGGTGGAGCACACTGAATCATAATTCATCATTATAGAAATTTTCCATATTCTTAAACTGCAATGATACAGAAAATTACATTGGGAATTTGGCTTTTTAGGCAGAGCTGCTGTTGAAGGCCTGCCAACACTCTCACCTTCATTCAATGGAAAACTGATACCAGTGTGGGTAGAACAATAGCCCTTACAAAATGAAAAAATTCAGGCCTTATTAGATATAGTACAGGAGCAACTTGATAAAGGACACTTAACAACCATTTCTAATGAATTGGGAAGGGAAGCAACCTCTTAGATGCTGCCCTTTGCATTGATGTTGATAAATTTCCCCAATCTTCTGCAGGTGTTGGGGCAGGATTGAAAAAAAAAACAAAAACTTTTTTTCCCTTCTATCTTGCCAGATAAGATCCCCAATCCCCAAATTCTATTCTTTGATGTTCATTTCCTTGGGAGTTTTGGGGCTTTTGTGGCTATGCTCAGATCTAAGATGGAAATCTTAGGTGCTTTTTTGAGCATAACTATTTGATTTATATGAAATCCCTGAGTCCCTTACCATGTAGGTGTAGATAGCCTCCTTTTATTAGCTTGCCTATAACTTTGGAACTAGTAAAACTATGTTATTCAAAGAGAAAAGGAGTCACTTGAATTAAAATATTTATAGCAGCTCTTTATATGATGCCTAAGAATCGGAAATTGAGGAGATGTTTATCAATTGGAGAATGGCTGAATATTTTGGTATATATGATTGTGATGAAATGTCTTGATATCTCTGTTTCTCCTCTCTACAATTGCCTATCCTTGAGCATTGAAGGGTATGGTAGTGGTCTGTAAAATCTGATACTGTGCACAAAAGTGGGCAAAATGTTTAGAAGTATATGCAGGTCTGTTGTCTGCTTATTGCTTGTGGCACACCCATAATTGCAAATGCTTTTAAAAGTAATTCAGTGAATATTCAAGCTGTCTCTTTTGCTCTGGTATTGCAAAAGTAAATCCTAAAAAGCTGTCTACTACAACATGGACAAAAGACAGATCACCAAAAGATTTGTAATGGGTCACATCCATTTGTCAGATTTCACTGGGTCTCAAACCACACGGGTTCTTCCCTGGAGGGAGCATAGGAGCATGGAAAGGAAGGCAAAAGCTGTACAGCCTTTTACTATGCTCCTAGCTTCCTCTTTTGTAATCCCAAAATGCAAATGTAAAGCTTGAGCAGCCTGATATTTAGAATGAGATTCTTGGGCTGCCTGAAATAAAGGAGTATTGGCTAACATAATTAGAAGGTGATTTGCCTTCGAATTTCCATAAAAAATAGGACCTGGAAGGTCCAGTATGGAAGGACCTGGAAGGACCACTATGAGAGTGGACATGTAAGATATAAATCTTACCTGGATGCTTTCTCACTTGCTCTTTGAAGTTCCTTAATTATATATTAGAAGCACAAATTTTATTTGGGCCGTGGCAATTCATTGTACCACACCTACTGAATAGGCTAATCAGATATTATATTTACATCTCCTGGATAATAAGTAAGAGCTAGCATGATTGCATACAATTCATTCTGCTGAATGGACTGAAAAGGAGTTCTGACTACTCTATAGTTAAGTCATGAAAGTATATAGCATGAATGCTATGTTTGGATGCATCTATAAAGATCATTGGTCCTTTAAGAGGAACCTTAGAAATCTTTTCTTAAAAATCCATTGCCAATCATGTATTAGATGAGTTACTTTTAATGGAGACTTGTGTGTAAAATTTGGAACTGTGGCCAATAAAATTTGCCACTCTGAGATGGTGTCATAGCATACATTAATTTGTACATTAGTATAAAAGGTGTATATCTTGTCAGATCTTATACCAGATTATTGTATTACTCACTTAATGTCCTTTAATAAAATTCTAGCCACAAGCACTGGGTAAGCCATAAGACTTTGGTCTGGGTGTGCTGGAAGGTTCACCCACTCTATCACACTATGTCCTTGATGAAAGACTGCTGTGAGTGCCTCTTTTGTAGCAAAAACTGATATTGCCAAGGGTTTTTGAGTAATTCTTTAAACCACATTGGATAAAACCAGTTCAACCTCTCTCAAAGCCTCTTCAGCTTCTTTTGTAAGCTGATGTGGTGAGTTTAAAGCAGTATCTTCCCTTAAAATGTTATATAATAGTTTTAATTGATAGATAGTTAAGCCTAACAATGGATGCATCCATTGGATATATCCTATAAATTTCTGAAAGTCATTTAAGGTGTTCAACTTCTCTGTTCTTAAAGAAAGCTTTTGTACTGTAAGCACCTTAGAATTACTTCATAGCTTAAATATTGAAAAGGATAATTTCTTTATATTTTTTTGAGCTATATGCAATTTGTAGTTCCTTAATGTTTCTATGGTCTTTTGTAGACATGCTTTGTAGACATTGCTAGAATTGTAGACATTTGCTCCTCAGACGCATACCCCAAGATATCATCCATGTAATGTAATAACATAACTTTTGGGAATGCTTTTCTTACTGGAATCAGAGCAGCAGCAACATACATTTGACACATAGTCTGACTATTTTTCATTCCCTGTGGCAAAACCCTCCATTCATATCTTTTATAAGCTCAGCTAAATTAATGCTGGGTCCTGAAAAGGCAAATCTTTTCATATCCTCCTTATCTAGAGGGATAGAATAGAAACAATGCTTAATGTTTATAACCCAAAGAAGCCATTCTCTAGGCAACTGAATAGAAGATGGAAGTCCAGGCTGAAGAGTTCCCATAGTTTCCATCTGTTCATTTACTTTTCTCAGATTAGTCTACACCCTCCATTTTCCAGATTTCTTTTTTTACAGCAAATACAGGGGAACTCCAAGGACTTAGAGAAGGTTGTAAGTGTCCTTGATCAAGTTGCTCCTGTACTATAATAAGGCCTGAATTTTTTCACTGTGTAAGGGTCACTGTTCTACCCACACTGGTATCAATTTTCCATTGAATGAAGGTGAGTGTGTTGGCAGGCCTTCAACAGCAGCTCTGCCTAAAAAGCCAAAATACTCAATTGTAATCCTAACTGTTGTAAGATGTCTCTTCCCCATAGATTGATGGGGATTTTTTTCAACTTCAAAAGGAGTAAAAATTCCTATTTCACTTTCAAATGTCTATCTCAAAGGAGAAGCACTGATTTCAGCTGCTATTGATCCTCCTATGCCAGATATATAGGTATCTGCCTTAATCTTTGGCCAATGACTGGGTCAATTATCATCTCTAATTACTATATAATCTGCACCCGTATCTACCAACCCTTTCAAATAGTATACCATTTACATAGATAGTGAGCATAGGTCAGTTAGCTGTAACAACTACAGTCCAGAATATTCCTGGATTCTGTTGTTGGGAGTCAAAATCTGGGTAAATATCACCAGATTGCCTATTAGGAGTACGTATCAGTAAACCTGGTGCTACTACTTCTCTTGGGTAATAGATCACACATTATCTACCTGTATTAGTGAGTGGGATATTAGCTACACATTCCCCAGTTTCCCAAATTAGCACTATTTTGTAAGCACTCTCAGGAGGTGAATTTGTCAAGCCTACTATGCCTGGAGGCAAAGGATTTATAGTCTGGACAGGGACAGATTTCACCTCTCAAGGGGATATTTTAGTAATCCCAAGCTGCATACAATTCTATTCTACCCAATTGTAATCTCTTTCTCCCATCAGGTTGCTTTTCGGCTGATTGATCATATTGGAGTACTGAACTCAGAGTATAACATTGGCTGTCATTATGCCCAGGTGTGTTTTGCCTGGGGTCCTGGAGTTGAATCCTGCTTCCCATTTCCCTGAGTCAATCTACATTTTGATGCCCAATGGAAGCTTTTGTTGTATTTTCAACATGGGGTTTGGGGTCTTGTTCTCCCACCCTGTTTTTTCACTTTATCTTTGTGCCAACATTGAGCTTTCAAAAGCCCTACTTTACCACATTGAAAGCATTGATGAGTCTCTCTGGAAGTCCTTTGCCAAAAGAGGGACCCTATCTTCTCATGTTCAGATCTTGAAAAGTCTGCCTCATAAACTGGGTATAAAAGGTATTTGTGCCCACTGTGACCCAGTGTCTTATGATACTCCTCTAAAGGAGCATCCTTGTGAAGTCCTAGTATAATTCTTCTGCAAACCTCATTAGTATTTTCCTTAGCAAGTTGTCTTATCATGATTTTTGTTGATACATTTTTACCAATAGTTCGTATGACAGCTGTCTGCAGATGTCCCACGAAATCAGCAAAGGGTTCATTTGGATCTTGTGCTATTTTCTAGGAAGGCTTCCCCTCTATGGTGGCCCATGCTTTGATAGCAGCAGAAGCTATTTGCCTCATATGTTGTCAAAGGGTATTTGATTTGAGCTAAAGTGTCTACATAAGGACCTATACCTGTTAGTTAGTCAAAGATGACTTATATTAATTCCAGGTTGCCTGTTTCTTTGGGCTTGTATTCTGCAGAGTTCTCTATACTCAGAAAGCCACAACAAGTTTTGTCCAAGTTTTAAACATGTCCTTGTCATAGATTTCCAATCATTAGAGGTTAAAATTTCAAAAGTCAAATTCTCTAATATCTTAACATAAGATGATGTAGACCCATAAAGAGTTTAAGCCTTTTTCAGATCTTTGATAATTTCCAGATTAAAAGGAGTGTATCTTCTTTCTTGACCCAAAGAGTCAAACACTTCAGTCACAGGATATACTTCTATTTTCAAATCAGATGTATGCCCTAAGGGAGCCTGCTTTGTTGTAATTGAGCTGTAAAAGTGAGAAGCACCATACCCCTTAAATTCATCAGCGTTGTTCTTAACTCCTTTCTTGTCCAATTCTCCATGCTTTTCAGCTCCTTTGTCAATACTATCCCCCTCCTCCTGCTCTTTTTTCTCCTACTTCCTTGTCTGGCTGTTCACTTTAAAACTTTTCCTTTTTTTTTAGAACTTGTGGTATTCTTTAAAGCCAATTGCATTATATTGTACATAAGGAATGTTTCCTCAGGAATTGAATCAGGACCCATAGCTTTGTAATATTCAATTAGTTGCTCTCCCACTATTTCCCACATATCTAGCTCTAACTGTTCTTCCTTAGCCAAGGAGATGTGCACTCTAATATATTTGAGTCCAGTGATCTGCTTCCAAGTTACCAACAAACCTTGCTTCTTTATTAACCTAATTATGCATTCTACACACTTCCCTTGGGAATGGGGGAGGCTCTTTTCTTAGTATTTGCCCCATTTCAGCTGAAAAACAAAAGTCACTAGTTTAGCCCTTACCAAAGTTTCCTGCTTGTCTATGTTTATACTCTATTTCCACGTCACAGGGACTTCTCCATTGAACTCATCGATCATGTCAGTCAAGTGGCTGAGTGTAGGGCCCCACATTTGGGTGCCAAATGTAATGTCTGGACTAGTTCTCTGGAGGACCTACCCCAAGTCCTTGGTCTTTAGTGGAGGAGTGAAGGAGGCAGGAGACTCATGAGGAGCATGGTCAAAGGTGGAGTCCTCTCTGTGTCTATTGATGAGACTCTCTTGTGTCTGTGGCTGAGAACTCTCCATTCCCAGTCCTCTAAGCCCTTAAATACCTTAGTACAATTACATCACTACAGTAACTGAGCATGTACCAACTTAGAGCCATTACATCACCATATCATACTAAGTATATGCCAACTAGAGTGATTACATCATTATATCACACTAAGTATATGTTAAGTAGAGAACCATTATCTCATCAATCACACTGAGTAATGGCTTAACTATTAAGCACCCTGATGTCCTTGATTCAAGTATACCTTGCTAGAGTTCTGGCCCTCTACAGTGCTCCATGGGAAATGAGCTAAATTATGAACCCAGAGACTGAAGTATACAAGGAATGAGGGGAATTATGCCTTCCTATGCTAAAGGAACAAGTTTCTGTATTTGTGATTTTACCTTTTGAAGTAAATATTCATAAAAAAGTTCTATGCTATACATGTATTAGGATGGGGTTAGAACAAATTGTTTTTTGAGCTTCTTTGATCTGAGACTTCAAATTTCAGGGCATTAAATTTCTAGAATCAGTTTTCATTAACAGAGGTTCTAAAGTTAGCATTTGTCAAATCCAGAGTTGCCAACCTCAACATTTGGAGGGTTTTTCTCCCATATTGACTATCATCCCATAGGTCCAAGGACTTCCAGGGGCACCAAATATAATTTCTTATAGAAGACTTCATGAAGAATGTGTTGACCCCTCTCACATTATAATCATGGTGAATAAGTATGCATACTTTGTGCTGCTACATATCTCTTTCCACAGTCTTCCATTCCCCCATAACTACAAATGAGGAAATTACTCTGCTCTACTATGCAGCTAGATAGCATAGTAGATGGAGTGCTGGGCCTAGAATCAGGAAAACTTGGGTTCAAATCCAGCCCTCAATTACACTTATTTGTTTGTGACCCTGGGCAAGTAACTTAACCCTGTTTGTCTTAGTTTCCTCATCTGTAAAATAATCTGGAGAAGAAAACAGCAAATTAGTTTAGTATTTTTGCCACCAAAATTTTTTTTTTTCCAAGTGGAATCATGAATAGTTGGACATGATTGACAAATGACTTAACAATAAATGTAAATCAACACTTTCTCTTTAACTCGTCTTGAGAATTACCCTTGAATACTGATAGGTTAAGTAATATCAACAATAACAATAGCAGGTAACATAACATCTTTACAAATACTATCTCATTTGAATTTCACAATAGCTTTGGGACTGTTATTATTCGAACTTCATGGTTGAGTAAACTGACCTGAAGAGATGGGGTTTACTATGATTGGTAAATATCGCAGGCAGTATCTAAACTCCTCTTGAAAACTCCTAATCCAGCTTTTTTTCACCCTAGGGTGACACCTTTGTTGTCTGATACTTGCCAAGTCTATATCTTTAAGTGTGTCATCTAAGCTCTCTGAATCTAAAGTGAGTAAAGAGAGTGGAAGAGAGAACAAATGATGGAAGTGGAGGTATGAAGAAGACAAAGATAAATAATTAATTTGGCTTCAGGCTAGTTGGAGTTTCAAGGATTATCCTTTGTCACAAAGGATTATCCTTTGAAGGCTGTACTCCAGGATATTATAAGACCAAGAATCTCATATTCATATTCTTCTTTGTTCAATGGTGTGGCCGTGTGGCCAGTATTGAATTCCATTGAAAAGTATCTCATATTGAATTCTTTGAGTTGTAGTGTCACAATGGTACCTCAGTTTATTTCCTTCACTAAATTGCTTAGCCATAATGAAGATTTGGAAGATACTTAAATGGAAAGCAATTTTTTTGTCTGTCCTGAGTCTGCTTTGGCACTACTTAGTAAATGGGCTTTGATCTATTTGCTCTGTTGTTATCATTAAAGTCACATTTGTTACTATGCACTGGATTGTCTTTCTCTTTGTCTCCCATAATTGCCTCACCAATAATTCAAAGCATATCAAGAAGGAGACATAGTATTCCATTTACAGATAGAATCAAGATTGATTTTGTCTTCAGAAAAATTAGTCATGTGACATTATATAGAACATTTAACATATCTGATCTTAGTTATTTCAACTGGAAAACGAAGATGTTAGACTACACAGCTTCCAAGGTGCTGTCCCATGCTGAAATTTTTCTGAATTAAGATGTTGTAGCTTAGTGCAAAATAAATTGGAATCAGTGGATCTGGATTCATATCCCACCTCTGCCAGACTTGACCAAATTATTAAATATCTTTACCTCAAGGTTTCTTCAAGCTCTAACAATATGATCTCTATTCAAAGTAATTACAGGGTGTATCTCATATATCTTAAGGCAATTTTAAATTCAAAGATTGTTTTATATGTGTGTATATGTATATATATGTATATTATGTATATATAATGTATGCCATACCTACACATATTTATAGTTATGTATATATCTATAGACACATGTGTGGTTTTTCTTTTTGTGTGTATATATTGGCATTTTTCTTAAAAAGGATTAAAATGACATTATGTTGCAGTCAAGTTACATTGTATCTGACTATGACCAATCAGACTAACATTGGCTCTGAAGGTTCTACTACAGGTTGGGCACAAATAGTCCATGTGAGCATTTGGGGTAGAAATATCGATATTTGCACATCTCATATCTTTTTGAGTTACTGCAATTCTGCTTTGCCCATAGAGCTTGATATCTTTGATGTGGACATGCCATGCTGTGTCATCTTTTTCTAGGATCTCCCATTACACAATTCCAAAGTTCTTCAGAGAGACCTTGAAAGTGTCCTTGTATCACTTTTTCTAATAAATAGGTGAGCACCTTCCTTGCATGACTTCTCCATAAAATAGTTTTTTAGACAAGCGTTTGGCATTCAAGCAACATAGCCAGTCTATCTGAATTTCATTCTCTGCAGTAGAGTTTGCAGTTTAGCTCAAATAAGAACATTGTTTGGTACTTTATCCTGCCAGGTGATTTACAAAATCTTAAGACAATTCAAATAGAAATGATTTAGTTTCCTGGCATAGTACTTTGTAAACTGTCTAGATTTTACAGGCACAATGAGGTCAGCACAATGGCTCTGCTCTGTTAACCTTCAGTTGGTAGACAACCTACTAGCTCTTCTTTCCCACACTTTCATTTGGTGCCTTCCAAACACTAACCCTTGCCATATATGTGTATACATAAGGGCACAAACACATACTTACACACAAAATATTGAATTTTAAATTCTAAGCTTAAAATTGCCCTAAACCAGTTGGAAAATCTTGCATAAGATAATGCGCATGTGTACAAAGGAAGGGTGCTTAGGAGAGGCCTTTCTTAGAAAGTCATACTTTAATGGAGTCCTAAAAGAAGCTTGAGACCAAAAGGAAGAAATTCACTTTTAACATATGCAAAGAGACATGGCATTGGAAAATAGAATGTAGTATATGGAATACTTCAAGAAGTACTATTTGGCTGAAATAAAAGTAGATAAAGGTAATGGACAATAAATCCCAAGGATTATCAGTTGAATAACTAATCATAAGCTTCAACAATTTTCTTCCATGTTAGGCAGAGATGTAATTGAAAATCTATTATGTAGAGGATAGAAAATTAAAATAAATTTGAAGTAGACTTTCATTGCTATAGGATACTCTTGATGAAGAAACACTTTCTACCTATGCAGTGCCTACTGTAGAGTCTTCTTCTTTGTTTTTTGTTTTTTTTTTTTAAATTATAACTTTTTATTTACAAAACGTATGAATGGGTAATTTTTCAACATTGACCCTTGCAAAACTTTCTGTTCCAACTTTTCCCCTCCTCCCCCCCATTCCCTCCCCTAGATGGCAGGTAGTCCAATACATGTTAAAGTGTACGTTAAATACAATATATGTATACATATTTATATAGTTTTCTTGCTGTACAAGAAAAATCAGATCTAAAAAAAACCTGAGAGGGACAACAGAAATGAAAGCAATGTTGTGGTCCACACTCATTTCCCATAGTTCTCTCTCTGGGTGTAGCTGATTGTCTTCATTACTGAACAATTGGAAATGGTTTAAATCATCTCATTGTTGAAGAGAGCCACACATCTCAGAATTGATTGTGTTGTAAAGTCTTTAGATCTCCCTCTACTCCATAATTAAAAATTCTTTGTTAATGGACCTGTGAATGAGTGTGTTCTGGAAAGAAACTCGAAATTATATCATTAAAACAGATGAAATATTCTTACTTTTTGACTCGAGATTCTTCACTGCTGGGTACATACTCCAAGGAGGTTTGTGTTAATAAGGTTCCACATTTACTGTGGCATTTTAGGTTGCAATGAAGAACTGGAAACAAAGTAGATGTCTGTCCAATAAGGCCTTCAAAATAATCATGGGAAATATGATATATTTAATATCACAGTTTGGCTCAGTTGTCAATCAGCAACAGGCTAGTGGCAGTTTTAATTGGCTTGCACTGGGTTGGCTCTCTGGTTCTGATTGATAATTTGGTATATCAATGAGAGGAATATCATGGTTAAAATATCCAGTAAAGGTGATTGAGAAAAAATGATTAGATTGGTAAGAGTACTAAGAAAGAGTGGTGTGACAAAAACCCAGAAAAGGAGAGAGCATCTTAGAGAAGAGGATAGAAGTGTGAAGATGAAGAGAAGTCCATTATTTGGCAAACAATTTGGGAACAATGGTGGAGAACAATCAATGTGGCTTCTCCCTTACATTCCCCTGTTCTGATTTAACACAAAAAGGTCTCAGTTAAGATTCTGAGTATACAAAGTGTTTAGTAATGCCCTGGAAAGAAATAGAGAATGGGGTATCTGATGATCTTATTCTGGGTTTGGTTCTTAGCAACTGCTATCATACCGAAGACATCTAACCAGCCTTGGGCAATTCCCTGATTCCTTCCTATGATCTACAGATGCAGGTTAACCTAATTATTAGCTGAGATATAGAGACACATCACAAAAATAGGTTTCTCTTCTGCCACGTCCTATTAAAACAATCCAGGGGAAGACATACAAACACACACCAAAACACTCGGAGGCAGGCATCCCAAATATCAAGGAAAGGAAAACCTTTGGCTTACACTACATGATCCCTTCTTAGTGTCCCATACATGAAAACACACAGATTCATACTCTGCAATGATGTCCCTGGAATGATCTTTCTTCCCTTCTGTGACTACTGCCCTCCCTAATTTCATATTGTTTGCATATTGTCTCCATTATTAGACTGTAAGCTCCTTGAAGACAGGAATTGTCTTTTGCCTCTTTTTTGTATCCCCAGCACTTAGCATACTGCCTGATACATAGTTGGCATTTGATAAATATTTATTGGTTGAGTGACTGATAAAAGAGAACTAAAAATAGATCAATAGCCTAAAAGATCACTCTGAGGTTGACTTTAGTTGACTGCTTCCAACAAAGCTCTACCACTGTGTAGTAATTCTCCTCTTGCCATAAATCTGTGATGTTGTGCTCTTTAGGTTTCTCCATGTGAACAGTCAATAGAATTGTGAGATGGGTGTGAGTTTTTCTGTATATATTGATCTATTTACTTTCTGTCAGACATCTTTAACCCATAATCTCAATGCATTTTCCTGTGTTCAGCTGTAAAAAGTAAAAATTACTAACATATTTTTAAAACCCCAGTGTAGGTATTGGCCTTGGGAATGGGGCTTATTGTTTCAGGGAGCAAGTTGTTCCCACTCCACCAGAGATCATATTAGTCAAAGGATTTGTCCATTTTGTCACCTGTAGAAATGATATTAGATATTATAGTTGTAGCAAAATAATCACTATTATTATTATTATTCTGTGTAATAGATTTTTTTTTTTTGAAAAGGGGGCATGGATAGTCCAGCCTTATACTTTTATCGGTGTGAGAAATTCCCATCAATGAGACTCTCTCTATTAATACATATTGGTAACTCCTCTGTAGTAAATTATTTCAGAATATTGCTTGGGGCATTGAGAAGAGGTTAAATGACTTGTATAATGGTCACATAGCTATAAAGCTATAACAACATTTTGGTACACAGGCTGAGATTCACAAATGCTTTTTCAAATCAATCTGAAAGTTGAAAAGTAGGAGGGGGATAGGTCAAGTAGATGCCCACTCATCCAGCCATTCTGGAGAGCAATTTGGAACTATGCTCAAAAAGTTATCAAACTGTGCATACCTTTTGATCCAGCAGTGTCTCTACTGGGCTAAGAGATACTAAAGAAGGGAAAGGGACCTGCATGTGCCAAAATGTTTGTGGCAGCCCTGTTTGTAGTGGCTAGAAGCTGGAAAATGAATGGATGCCCATCAATTGGAGAATGGTTGAGTAAATTGTGGTATATGAACGTTATGGAATATTATTGTTCTGTAAGAAATGACCAGCAGGATGAATATAGAGAGGACTGGCGAGATTTACATGAACTGATGCTAAGTGAAATGAGCAGAACCAGGAGATCATTATATACCTCAACAATGATACTGTATGAGGATGTATTCTGATGGAAGTGGATCTCTTAAAGAGAGCTAATTCAGTTTCAATTGATCAAAGATGGGCAGAAGCAGCAACACCCAAAGAAAGAACACTGGGAGATGAATATAAACTGTTTGCATTTTTGTTTTTCTTCCCAGATTATTTATACCTTCTGAATTCAATTCTCCCTGTGCAACAAGAAAACTGTTCGGTTCTGCACACATATATTGTATCCTGGATATACTGTAACCTATTGAACATGTAAAGGATTGCTTGCCATCTGGGGGAGGGGATGGAAGGAGGGAGGGGAAAAATCAGAACAGAAGTGAATGCAAGGGATAATGCTGTAAAAAATTACCCTGGCATGAGTTCTATCAATAAAAAGTTATTTAAAAAAGTGTAAAAAAAAAAGTAGATGCCCACTTAGATTTATAGAGGGGCAGAAGCATACCATCTGGTAACTTCTTATATTATCTATTTATTCTTGCTAATTACATGCGGCATTCAGTTATTTCTAGGTTGCATATGTATAAATGCTGTAGGAAATCTGTTAAATTTTGGTTCCTTGGGGCAATGCTACAGCTGCCCTATCCTAGTTATGGATTGGAATATTTCAGGACTTGAACCCAGGTTTTCCTGACTTCCTTTCATTACTACATAAATAAAATATAAATAGACTGATGAATGTCCTATGTAGGATATGTTGCTTTCTCTGAAACATTTTACACGTGGGGACCATATGCTTGCAATACAGTGATCTGCAGGGTATCCATGGTTCAGTTTTTGTTTTATTAGACTCAATGTTATGCAGTTGGCTGTCATCTGGCCCATCAGTTGGTGCAGCATTCTATTGGTTTCTCATTTCCCATAGGCAGTATTTGTAATGGCCTGATTATGTGTCCAGAATTTGGTCTGAGAGGAAGTAGCTTATGAACTGACTGTTATTATACTCACTCTGTGGCTGCAGCCACAGAACTCAGTAAGTTTAGAGGCTCCATTTCCCTGAGACTGAATCTTTGTTAAAAATGCAAATGATGGAAGCATCACAGTGTTTTAGGAGTAGAAACAAAGAATTACTTGGCATTAGATAACCAGCATAGCCACGCAGGCTTTTTGAGAACCATGGGAATGCTTGTCATCTGAATATATAGAAGTGAAATAGAAATTTCTAACTTAAAAGGAAAGAAAATACCCCAATGAAAGAGCCAGGTGTTGCCAAAACACAGACTTCAGTTTCCAATACAAGTGAGTAAGAATAAAATGCTTTTATTAGTTTATGGGGAGGATCTGAGGAGGTTTCACACTCAGGATTTCATCTGTGAAGGCAACTTTTAGTGTGGAAATCCCTTCCACCAAAATACCTCACCAACATCTTGGTAACATTTTTCAGAGGCCATGGAGTATTTGAGTATTTGAGCACTGAGAGGTTAAATGAATTAAGAATGACAATAGTAATAATAGCTAATATTTATATGTGCCAGGACTTTGGAATTATTTCACTTGTCTTCACAACAAACTTGGAAGGCAAGTGATCTTATTATTCTTATTTTACAGTTAAGAAAATAGAGGCAAGCAACGGTTAATGATGTGGCTCAGGAGATGCATGAGGTGAGATTTGAATTTAGGCCTTCCTGACTCTAGGCTCAGTGCTTTATCCATTATATCACCTAGCTGCTGGTCTGAAACTAGACCTACTTGATTATAAAACTGATCTTCTTGCCACTCTGTCAAGCCACTTGGATACTTTGGAATTAAATAATTTCATTAAAAATGAATGAAAAAATTCTGAATAAGAATGAACAGATCCTGTTTTGACAACAAATGAATTACACTCATAATTGTTATTTTAAAGCAATTAATGTTGAATTGGTGTAATGCACTTCAGTTGCTATTAGAAATATATGATATGTACAACCTATATAAGATTTTTTGATATGTTGAGGCCGGGCTGGGGGAGGGATGTAAGGGATGGAGGGAGAAAAAGATTTGAAGTCAGAATCTTATAAAAATGAATGTTGAAACTATCTTTACACATAATTGGAAAAAATGAAATAATATTGAATAAAAAACCCCATAGGATATATGATATCTTAATAAATTAGATCATCTTATAGTTTTCTCTTCATATGGTAATTTTCTTACTTGATAATTATGGCAGTTAACATTATGTACTTGAAGATTTGCAAAGCACACTACAAATATTATCTCATTTTATCCTTATAACACTTATAGACCTAGAAAGCTGATGAAATTATTATTCCCATTTTACTGATGAGGAAAACAAGATTGAAAGAGATTGAGTGAATTGTCGTTGTCCAGGATCATATACACAATAAATGTTTGAGATGAGATATGGGACAGTCAGAAGAGTGTATAATAGTACAATCTTGTGAACTAAAGAAAACCCTTTTTCATGTGCTTTATCTGTTAATTGAAAGCCCCAAAGCAGCAGAAAACTAGAATGAGTCAGTCCTATGAGGGCACTGTGGCAGAACCAGGCTGCAGCTGTCCAGAGCAGTGCCAAAGGATACACTGTGCCAAAATGCCAGTAGGAGGACTTGGGGATAGCTGACTCCAGATTGGACATCCCTGCCTGGGCGGCAGACTATTGCTCTAGGCAACTTCCATCTGCATGTCTCACATAGTAAATAGGCAATTCAAAAGGAGGTTTAAATGAAAAGTACTATCACATTATCTAGGACTGCCAAGGCCAAAAAAATGACCTTGTCAGTTACATCTATTAACAAGCATTAGGGAAGTAAACAAAAATAATAATGGGCCATTTTCAGGGAGCTTGAGGAATATTTAGAAATCTGTTGTTGAAGCAACGGTCATCCCTCTCCCTTGTTATTTCTCCTTCCATCTCCCTCTCCCATGACAAGAGTGTGTAATTGTAATATTTCTAATTGAGTCCCATTATCTGTAGAAGAGACATTTGGGATTGGTGAGATTACTATGGCAGGTAGGAGCATGGTTTTTATTATTATTATTATTATTATGAATGCTAGAGGAAGTCACTGGAGTTTGTTATCAGATGTGCAATCCAGGGGATTCATTTTAGCACTTTTACAGGGAATGGATTGGAGTAGGAAAAGACAAGGCAGGGAAAAGAAAGAGAAGGTTATATCTCAATGGCCTAAGCAAGAGGTGATTGGGATCTGAATCAAAATCACTGCCGTGTCAGTAGGTCTCTGAAATGATAGCATTGTTGGGATGTTTTCAAGAATGTTAGAAGGGAGGACATGAAATGATGTTGCTTTCAGGAAGTTTTCTCTGAATTTGTCTCCATCGGTCAAACTTGGTATAGCACTTTCTCCAGGACTCAACATTTATGACTTATTGAATGGTTGGGCTTGGTTTTTAGCTACTTTGTGTCAAAACTTTTGTACTCAAGCATTTTCTCACTTATTAATTATGTAACTGATCACTGTTGCTAATGATTTAAGGAAAGGTATATATTTCTCTGAGTTCCTTTTCTTTCTGTCTTTCTGTGTCTGTCTCTGTCTCATATTCCTAGAAAAAAAATATAGATTTTCAAAGACTATCCTATCTATTGCTTGAAGCCTTGTTGTGTACTATGTGTGTATATATAATATATATGTGTGTACATATATTGTATACATATAGATGTATGTATATTTATAGGTATATAAGTTTCAAGTTTTAGTAGATTGTATAAAAATTATCTTTCTGTGAAATGGGAAATATATCACAGTTATTATACACTAAGAAAATTTCAATTTTATGTGACTCTTTGTCAACCCATTTGAGGTTTTCTTGGAAAAGATGCTTTATTCAGCTCATTTTATAGATGTGAAAACTGAGGCAAACACAGGGTTAAGTGACTTGCCTAGGATTACATAGCTAGTAAGTGAGAGTGGATTTGAATTCAGGAAGATGAATCATCCTGATTTCAGAACTGACACTCTATCCACTGTCATTTAGTTACCCACTCTACATAAATACATTTATTTCCTTGTTCTGTTGCCCTGTGGTTAGTATAACCAAATAAAATCTTTAAAAGTAGTGGAAGATTGGATTACCTTAGTTTGCTAGTTTTGTAAGAATGTCTTAGGTTAAAGTCCTCCTCCAGTGCCTTGTGTCAGGGAAGAGACATTTGGTTTTTGAAGGCTATGATATAAGCTTCAGTACTGAAGTTCTACCAAACTGGAAGAAAGAGATTCTGGGATCTAGTGACAGATATGCATATTTCATCTAAGAACTAGGCTAGTTATATTGAGAAGTTCATCACCAGGTTGGCTTCAGGGTGATGAATATTTTTAGCTACTACCATTCACACAAACCATCTAGTAAGTCAGAAATGCAATTAGTTGGGGAAGTACTCACACTGATAAAATCACACAGATAAATGGATCTGTTATAGTACAAGTGATTTTTTTTTTAATTTTTTATTTAATAATTACATTATATTGACACTCATTTCTGTTCCGATTTTTTTTTCCCCTCCCTCCCTCCACCCCCTCCCCTAGATGGCAAGCAGTCCTTTATATGTTGGATATGTTGCAGTATATCCTAGATACAATATATGTTTGCAGAACCGAACAGTTCTCTTGTTGCGTAGGGAGAATTGGATTCAGAAGGTATAAATAATCCGGGAAGAAAAACAAAAATGCAGATAGTTCACATTCGTTTCCCAGTGTTCTTTCTTTGGGTGTAGCTGCTTTTGTCCGTCATTTATCAATTGAAACTCAGGTCTCTTTGTCAAAGAAATCCACTTCCATCAAAATATGTCCTCAGACAATATCGTTGTCGAAGTGTATAATGATCTCCTAGTTCTGCTCATTTCACTTAGCATCAGTTCATGTAGGTCTCTCCAAGCCTCTCTGTATTCATCCTGCTGGTCATTTCTTACAGAACAATAATATTCCATAACATTCATATACCACAATTTACCCAGCCATTCTCCAATTGATGGGCATCCATTCATTTTCCAGTTTCTAGCCACTACAAACAGGGCTGCTACAAACATTTTGGCACATACAGGTCCCTTTCCCTTCTTTAGTATTTCTTTGGGATATAAGCCCAATAGAAACACTGCTGGATCAAAGGATATGCACATTTTGATAATTTTTTGGGCATAATTCCAGATTGCTCTCCAGAATGGTTGGATTCGTTCACAACTCCACCAACAATGCATTAGTGTCCCAGTTTTCCCGCATCCCCTCCAACATTCATCATTATTTTTTCCTGTCATCTTAGCCAATCTGACAGGTGTGTAGTGGTATCTCAGAGTTGTCTTAATTTGCAATTCTCTGATCAATAATGATTTGGAACACTCTTTCATGTGAGTGGTAATAGTTTCAAGGATTGGGTCAATCTTAAGAAAACTATAAACATAATGAACTGGCCATGTTAATAACAAAAAGCATAAAAGCAACATGATCATATATTGATATGATACATATATAAGCAGAAAAAGCTTTTAACGAAACACAACACTTTCATGCTAGAATCATCAAGAACATTAATAAGTGGAAACTTTCTTAATGTGATAAATTTTATTGCTTTCTGCTCAAAGATTTTGCGTTATAAAATGTGTAGGAAACAGGGAAGAGATGCATTTGGAAATGAACTTTATATAAAAACAAACATACCATTAAAAAAATAGGATTTTGTTGAGGTCCATTAAAAACAGCATAAGTTACTGATTTAAATGTGTATAACATCCAACAAATCAATATTATAAAGTACTTCAAGGTTTTTCGTTTTTTTTTTTTTCTTTCCTGTCTAAAATGTCATTATCCCAATCAATTAATAAGCATTTCTGGAGCAGTTCCTATGGGCCAAGTACTGTTCTAAGCTCTAGGAATTCAAAAACATAAATGAGACAGTCCCTGTCTATAAGGGACTTGCACCTTCATTGTGGGAAATATGTATATATATAAATACATATAAATTATATACATACACACACACACACACACACACACACACACACACACACATATATATATATATATATATACACATACACATACACACATACACATATACACATATATATTTGGGGGGTAAGGTACTAGCAGTTGGGAAGATTAGGAAAAACCTAAATAGAAGGTCACATTTGAATTGAGCTTTGAAGCTAAATGGCATTCTAAAATGAAGTGAGAAAGGAAGGCTACCTGGTAGTGGCATAAGCTGAGTAAAGCTGTAGAAGAGACATATATATATATATATATACACACACAACACACACACACACACACACATAAGACATGTAAATATATGTATACATACATAGAGAGAGAATGTTTTTATTGCAAATTAGAGATGCATGAGCTTTAGACCCTTTAAAACTGGTTTTGATTGTTCCACTTTGTAGCTGTGCCTACAGTTTCTTTCAATTTAGTTCAACTCAATTAATTTTAATTTAATTCAATTTAATTGAACAAATATTTATTGAGTCTCACTGCCTATTTACTATGAGTTCAGTGTTATTGGGGATTGGAAATTGAATAAATAAGACATCAAGCCTACCCTCAAGAAGCTTATTACATTCATCCAGAGAACAGACAGCATTGATTTCAAATCTCTACTTTACCTGCTCCTATTATTTTCCAGATTACTTTGTGTCCAAGTGTTCCTCATACACAAGGCTCAAATTCCTTAGGGAAGACAGGAGTTATTACTATTTTTTGAATACCAACCATGTGCAAAACGTTGTTCTAAGCACCGAATTATTATACTGCCTTCCCAGAGGACTTGCAAATGCACAGGAAAATAAATGGATTCAAGACAAACCAAATCCCATGGTTCCACTGTACATATCAATGAGGCACTGTATAAGCACCTTAGGTGAAAGATACACAGTTCCTGATATTATTATTATAACTATTTTTTTGGTCAAGCTTTACAAGATGCCTCATTATTTCTTCCACCTATTAAGCCAGACTGTTGGTAAGAGGGAGCTTAGGATGCAGGTAGATGAGAATTTTCTCAGGACAAACAGTAGGTTGGAATTTAAAAAAAAATGGATTTGGGTTAATATTAGAGAATTATTCCCTAGAGTACCCATAGAATGCTGGGGTAAACAAGGGGGCAGACAGAGATATAACTTTGCTTTGAGATCAGGGACTTAGTTGTGAGGGTAGCATATAAGTATGTTTAGACTCATAAAGTATCAATTATTATAAACTGGGGAATCTTTAGAAATGACATGAGGGTATAGCACTGGACCTGGAATCAAAAGAATCCGAGTTCAGACACTTATTAGCTGTGTGACTCTGAACAAATCACTTAATATAATTGCCTCAAAAAAAATGATATGAGAGAAAAAAATTCCCAGAAGACATTGGAGGAAGGTGACTTTGGCATAGAATTAAAAACTGAATTAGATGATTATCTACAGTCCTTTTCAACTCCAAGATTTCATAAATATGTAAAACTATTGAAAGAAACAATTGTATGAAGTTTATAATACATGGATAAATAAAAAACATCTTCCTCCCCATAGGTGATAGTTCAGCATGTTGCTCTTTATAAGATGACACTTTATTAATGGGTTTCTGGTAACATTTATCTTTTTTCACTTTCATTAAAATACTGTAATTTGTGGGTTTTTTTTTTTTTTTTGTTGTTGTTGTTGTTTGTTTTTATTTCCTCTCTTTCTAGAAACTTGGTAACCCTGAGCTTGATACTAACGGTCTCTGCTTGGTTTTCTCATCTATAAAAGGACAGTGTTAGATTCCATGCATTCTCAGATTTCTTCTAGGTCCAAAGTTTTGATATAATGACTCATGATCTTATAATCTTGTCTTTTATCTTCTCATTCATTTTATATATCATTAATCCTTCTTCATTCTGTGATGCAGGAAAACTGGCCTTTATGCTGTTCCTCTCACGATACTTTATGGGACTGATTTTCCCCTGTGTCTTTATTAAAGCAGTCTCTCTTCACTCTGGTGTCTTAGAATCTCATTTCCTTCAAAGCTCAGCTCAAGAACACCTGCATGAGACCTGTCCTCTTGCCCCTAGCTGCTAGCCAAATCAAACTCAAGTTCCTATTGTATACTAGACACTGTTCTAATAAAGGCAAAAGCATTTTCTGCCCCCTAACATTAGTGTCTTCCTTCCCCATTTTCCTCTACTCCTGCCCCCGATATTTTTGTTTACCCCCAAAATTTGTGTTTTTTTTTTTTTGTCTATTTTGTATTCCCTTTGCTGCCCTGCTCAAAGAATGCAAACTTCCTGAGGGTCAGGAACAATTTCTTATCTATCTCTCTATCTATCAATTTATTCATCCATGTATCCATCAGTCTATTTTTCCATTCATCTATTGATCAATCTACTCATCCATTTATCCTCTGTCTACATATACATATTCATCTATATATCAATAAATCTATTCATATATCCATCTGTCTATTCATCTATCATTTAATCTATTCATTCACCCATCTATCTGTCTGAATTTTAATCAATTTATTCATCCATCCATATATCTATTTATCCATCCATCCATCTGTCCATCTGCCTTAATTATCCATCTATCTATTGTATTTAAACCTTTAGAACTTGGAAAATTGCTTAGAATATTGTTAGTTGTTTCAAATGTGTGACATTCTTTGTCATCCCAGCTGGAGTTTTTTTTGACAGAGATACTGGAATGGCTTGCCATTTTCTTTTCCAACTCATTTTACAGATGAGGAAACTAAGGCAAACAGGATTAAGTGATTTGACGAAGTCACACAGCTACTAAGTGCCAGAAGCCAGATTTGAACTCATGTAGATGAGTCTTTCTGAATCCAGACCTGACTCTCTATCCACTGCCTACCTAGAACATAGTAGATATTTAATAAATGATGGCTGATTGATTGATTAACACAATATCTGAAAACTTAACCAATTTGCTGGCAGTGCATATAAGGTGATTTTAGGAAAAGAAAGACTCTCTGGACATTCCAAGCAGTCAAAGCATTTTATGTGGAATAGCACCTGACATATAATTACACTTTGGTGATGAAAAGGAAATGCATCTTAGGTAAATGAAGTGTCTTTGGAATGAATTCATTTCATTATGCTCTGCTCTTCTTTTAATGGATAATGTGCACTGACAGCTTCTGAATGAAAATACCTGGAGAATCCCTACAGCTTTGGTAAGGACTCACTGGAAATATTTCTAAGACTTTCAGTTATTTACAACTTAATCCAAATAATAAGTGAGAAACAAGTTCAGAAAGTACCTTGGAGAAATTCTAAGGAACTGAGACTTCAGGGACTCACTAGTATACTTTACTTTTCTCTAAATATTCTTTTTATTTTTCTTTCTGCTTATTCTTAGTTCACTGTTCTTCCCAAATGTTATTACATTTTTTACAGTCTCTTTTGGTGCCTTCCATCATGTTGCTTTTCTAACTAGAGATTTTTCAAGTAAAAGCCTGCCTTGCTTTTTATAGATTTTTACTGGAATACTATTTGTTCTGATATTCCACTAAGGTATATTTCAAAATGTTTTACTTGGCTTCACTGAACAAAAAGTATTTAGTTTTGTGCCATTTTAGGATCTTTTTGGAGCAAAAGATTCTCTTAAATAGTTCATCTAGCACCATATGCATGATATAAAACATTCAGTTTGTTTGGTTGATTAACATTCTCTATTGGGAAGAGCACTGGTTATTAAATCAGAAGACCTGGTTTTGAATTCATATGACTCCTGGGACCCTGGGCAAGTCACTTCCCTTTACTATACATACATTTTCTGAATAATAAAATGGGTTAGACTTGATCAGTTAAAATTAGTTCCATATCTGAAATCTTATGACCCTTGGAATTATACATTTGGCTCATATGATGTGAAACAATAGGTTTGGGTCAGAGTTAGGCTGTACCATGATCCAGACTCCTTTCCTGAACTAGGAAAAAAAATAAATTCTCTAGTCTTTATACCTTGTTCTTGAGACAAGTAGGGCATACATTCCTGGAGCCCATACAGTCTGCTGCCTTGTCCTTGAGATCTGATGACTAGTCAGAGCAACATCAGTAAAAGCTTCAAGTGCCCAGAAGGGTTAGGAACACGAATCTGTCTGACTTTTACCTCATATCCAATTGTTAAGAGCTAACTAATAGTATAGTTTTGCTTTTGACAAAATCTTATCAGAAAGCTATTTGTAAGGAAAGTGTCAAATTCCCATCCAGGAAAGTGCATTCAACTCTATTACTGAAAGTCTTAGTAAAAGACATAGTAATGGTTCATGGAATAAGAGGGAAGAGACTGCTTTCTGTTGTTAATAGAGCAGAATCTTCCTAATTCAGAGTTGAGCTCTCCCCTAGTGACTCAATTTTAAATAATTTGAATTGAGGATTGTACAATTTTTGCTTACAAACTTAAGGGAAAGATGAGCAAAGTAAAGCAAGAGAGAAAGTAGAGCAATTACATATATCCAGATTCAAGTGTTAGTAGTGGGAAAGATAAAGTAGGGGGAAAACTCTCAGACTTCCATTCTCTCTTTTTACAGTTAAGTTAGAGATTGACTGCTCTTCTTTGACTTCTTGTTAGATGATTCACATTCTCTTGGTTTCTCTGTCTCTCTGTCTCTTCTCTCTTTTGTCTGTCTCTGTCTCTCTGCCTCTTCTCTCCGTGTCACTCTTGTCTCTCCTCTTCTTCCTCTACTTCCTCCTTTTTCTCTTCTTTCTTCTTCTCTGCTCCTCCTCCTCCTCCTCCTGTTCTCTTTCATCTCCTCTTCCTCCTCATGCTCCTCTTTCATCTCCTCTTCCTCCTCCTGTTCTTCTTATATATATATATATATTTAAATATATTTTATTATTTTTATATAGCTTTTTTAAAAATTTTTATTTAATAATTACTTTATATTGACACTCGTTTCTGTTCCGATTTTTTTTCCCTCCCTCCACCCCCTCCCCTAGATGGCAAGCAGTCCTTTATATGTTGGATATGTTGCGGTATATCCTGGATACAATATATGTTTGCAGAACCGAACAGTTCTCTTGTTGCATAGGGAGAATTGGATTCAGAAGGTATAAATAACCCGGGAAGAAAAACAAAAATGCAGATAGTTCACATTCGTTTCCCAGTGTTCTTTCTTTGGGTGTAGCTGCTTTTGTCTGTCATTTATCAATTGAAACTCAGGTCTCTTTGTCAAAGAAATCCACTTCCATCAAAATATGTCCTTATACAATATCGTTGTCGAAGTGTATAATGATCTCCTGGTTCTGCTCATTTCACTTAGCATCAGTTCATGTAAGTCTCTCCAAGCCTCTCTGTATTCATCCTGCTGGTCATTTCTTACAGAACAATAATATTCCATAACATTCATATACCACAATTTACCCAGCCATTCTCCAATTGATGGGCATCCATTCATTTTCCAGTTTCTAGCCACTACAAACAGGGCTGCTACAAACATTTTGGCACATACAGGTCCCTTTCCCTTCTTTAGTATTTCTTTGGGATATAAGCCCAGTAGAAACACTGCTGGATCAAAGGGTATGCACAATTTGATAACTTTTTGGGCATAATTCCAGATTGCTCTCCAGAATGGTTGGATTCGTTCACAACTCCACCAACAATGCATTAGTGTCCCAGCTTTCCCGCATCCCCTCCAACATTCATCATTATTTTTTCCTGTCATCTTAGCCAATCTGACAGGTGTGTAGTGGTATCTCAGAGTTGTCTTAATTTGCATTTCTCTGATCAATAATGATTTGGAACACTCTTTCATATGAGTGGTAATAGTTTCAATTTCATCCTCTGAAAATTGTCTGTTCATATCCTTTGACCATTTATCAATTGGAGAATGGTTTGATTTCTTATAAATTAGAGTCAGTTCTCTATATATTTTGGAAATGAGGCCTTTATCAGAACCTTTAACTGTGAAGATGTTTTCCCAGTTTGTTGCTTCCCTTCTAATCTTGTTTGCATTAGTTTTGTTTGTACAAAGGCTTATTAATTTGATGTAATCAAAATTTTCTATTTTGTGATCAGTAATGGTCTCTAGTTCATCTTTGGTCACAAATTTCTTTCTCCTCCACAAGTCTGAGAGATAAACTATTCTATGTTCCTCTAATTTATTTATAATCTCATTCTTTATGCCTAGGTCATGGACCCATTTTGATCTTATCTTGGTATATGGTGTTAAGTGTGGGTCCATGCCTAATTTCTGCCATACTAATTTCCAATTATCCCAGCAGTTTTTATAAAATAATGAATTCTTTTCCCAGAAGTTAGGGGCTTTGGGTTTGTCAAACACTAGATTGCTATAGTTGACTATTCTGTCTTGTGAACCTAGCCTTTTCCACTGATCCACTAATCTATTTCTTAGCCAATACCAAATGGTTTTGGTGACTGCTGCTTTATAATATAATTTTAGATCAGGTACAGTTAGGCCACCTTCATTTGATTTTTTTTTCATTAATTCCCTTGAGATTCTCGACTTTTTATTGTTCCATATGAATTTTGTTGTTATTTTTTCTAGATCATTAAAATATTTTCTTGGAAGTCTGATTGGTATAGCACTAAATAAATAGATTAGTTTAGGGAGTATTGTCATCTTTATTATGTTCGCTCGGCCGATCCAAGAGCACTTAATATTTTTCCAATTATTTAAGTCTGACTTTATTTGTGTGGAGACTTTTTTATAATTTTGCTCATATAATTCCTGACTTTCCTTTGGTAGATAGATTCCCAAATATTTTATGGTATCAACAGTTATTCTGAATGGAATTTGTCTTTGTATCTCTTGCTGTTGGGTTTTGTTGGTGATGTATAAAAATGCTGAGGATTTATGGGGATTTATTTTGTAGCCAGCTACTTTACTAAAATTATGAATTATTTCCAATAGCTTTTTAGTAGAATCTCTGGGGTTCTCTAGGTATACCATCATACCTCCTGTTCTTCTTTCCTCTCCTCCTCGTCCTTGCTCTTCCTCTTCCTCTCCTCTTTCTCTCCTCTTTCTCCTCCTCTTTCTCCTCCTCTTTCTTTTCCTTTCTTCTCCTCCTTCTCCTCCTTTCTTCTCCTCCTTCTCCTCCTCCTCCTCTTCCTCTGTCTGCCTACCTGTGTCTCAGTGTTTTCACCTAGAATTCTGTATATCAATATAATCATGAACCCACTACATACACGCATGCACATACGCATACACACACATACAGATAGATAGATGTTTGCATCTATATATATAAACACATATACCTCACTGTATTATTGCCTATTGTCATCAGTTTGACTTCTAGTCAATGAATAAGATAAACTGGGGGACACTAAAATATAAACAAGAAGAAATCCCTTTCATAAGTTGTAATATCTGGGCTAGTTTTCTGGTGGGCCTCGAGATCAGCCTGAGGCTTTGGGCTTAGTGAAGGAGTGAAGTGAAGGAGGCAGGAGAGCAGCTACCATGTGGCTGGTCAAAGATGGACTCTGGAGTCTGAAGCCTGGCGTCTTCTCTGTGGCTGAGATCACTGTCTCTGAGAGAACTATCTTTCTCTGGGACTCCCTTAAAATACCCCAGCACGACTACATTACCATACCACACTGGGCATGCACAGCTGTAGAACATCATATTACCACATTACTCTAAGTATACTCCAACTAGATTGATCACATCATTACATTACATCAAGTATGTACATAGAGAACTACCATCTCACACCAAGTAGGTAATTATCTACTTGTACCCTGCTGTCTTAGATTCAAGTACAGCCTTTCGGAATTCTGGCCCACTACAATAAGTGGAGTCAAATGGGTCTGTGATCAATACCTGCATCCCAGTCATGTCAAGGAGATCAGGCCCAACAAAAATTCCTTGTAGAGGCTTTTTTTAAATAGACATAATGGTCCCTACTACAAGGGAATTGAAAATTAAGGAGAGAAAGAGTGTGTGGATGGGGTAGGAAATACTCAAGACATGAAATGGAGGGAAGGGAAGAAAGAATAGAGTCCTGAAAGGGAAAAGAGAATTGGGAAAGGGATGGAGAAAGATGAAGGGAAAGGGAAAGTAAGGATGGAGGGAGGAGAGATGGAAGAAAGGACAGAAAAGAGATACAGGAAAAGGAAAATGTATTAGGGAGGGGGAATGGGAAAGATTATAAAGTATGGGAAATAAGGAGGGAACTTGAGAGAAACAGCTGGGAAAAAAAGTTTGGACTGGGGAAAATGTTTGGGAAGCAGGAGGAGGAAAATTAGGGAAATTTTGGAATTTGGGAGAGGAAGTGGTAGAGGGAAAAGAGTTTGGGGAACTGAGAATTGAAAAGGGGAGGTTGAAGGGCAGGAGAAAAAGGATCAGAAATGGGGGACCTTCGGCGGGGATAAATAGACTATGAACATACTATTAAGGAAGATATGCAAAAAGAGAGTTGACATAGAGGATTTCATCAGAAAACTATGACAGGAAAAGAGGCTGGAAAGTAAGACTGAGGGGGTAACTAGTGGATGTCCCTCAGTTTCATTGGTATCTGAGCAATGTCATAAAAATATAGAGGTAAGAATTCTCTCTCCTCTTAATGCATTGAGTTGTTTTCTCTATGGAACATTTATGGAAAACTTGGGCTAATGTTTTATAGGATGAAAAAGTGTGGATGGATTGTACCTGTTTTGTTGGCAAGAGACTACCCATATTGATGAGATCATTCATTCAATAAATATTTATTGAGATTCTATTATGTGAAAGGCATTGTGCTAAGCCCTTCAGGGAATATAAAGATGAATAAGTTATAAGTTAGTGTGAGGAGAAGCCAAATACTTGAATAACTATAGTATAAGACAGAATATGATAAGTGCTGTAAGAGAAGCATCATCAAAATACCATGAGAATTCAAAGAAAGGAAAGATCATATCCGATGGTGGTATAAGTCACAGGAGATATCTTAAGGGAGATTGTGGTATAAGTCACAGGAGATATCATAAGGGAGGTGACATTTAGGCTAAGCCTTGAAAAATGAGAATGGTATTATTGGGAAGAGAAGGGAGGAAATGTGTTGGAGGTAGAGACTATGGCAAATTGTCCAGTTCTGTGGATCACAAGTTATGGAAGGAGGATAATGGAAGAAAAAGTTGGAAAAATAGAATGGTTCTAGAGCATAGACAATCTTGAATGGCAGGCTAAGGAGATTTATCTTAATTTGATTGGTAATTAAGGTAGGCCATTAGACTGCACAATGAATAGAATGCTAGGCCTAGAATCAGAAAGACTCATCTTCCTGAGTTCAAATCTGGTCAGACACTCACTAGCTGTGTGATCCTAGGCAAGTCACATAACCTGTTTGTCTCAGTTTCCTCGTCTGTAAAATAAACTGGAACAGGAAATGGCAAATCAATCCAATATCTTTGCCAAGAAAACCCCAAATTGGATCATGGAGAATTGGATATGACTGAAGTGATTCAACAACAATATTCAACAACAACAACAATAATGTTGTGAGATAACATATGTAAAGCATGTTGCAGACCTTACATGCTAGTTATATCATAATTAGTTATAATTGGGCATACTTCTGAGCTTTCAATTTTCATATTCAATAAGTATGATGTGTTATAAGAATTGTAAAGCACAGTTCTAATGATGATTCACCTTTTTTTCCTAGGAGAAAGATATGTGATAGGAAGAAAGGAAACAAGTATTAAATGCCTACTATGTATCAGACATTGCTGAGTGCTTTATAAATATAATCATATTAGGCAGATAAATGGCATAGTAGAAAGATCACTCAACCTGAATTTAGGAAGACCTGAGTTAAAATATAGGCTCAGACATTTACTGGCTATTGTGACTTTGGGCAAATAATTTAAGCTCTTGTCTAGTTGCTTTCCTCACTGATAATATGGAGATTGTCATAGCTTTTACCTCTTGGGGCTATTGTAAGGATAAAACGAAATAATATTTGTAAAAGTACTTTGTAGAGTGCCTGGTACTTAGTAGGTGCTTTGTGGTTGTTTGGTTGTGTCTTCATGACTGTGGACCATAGGATGCTAATATTGTCCGTGGGATTTTCTTGGCAAAGATACTGATTGTCTTCTCCAATTCATTTTACAGAAGAGTAAACTGAGGTATACACTGTGTAAGTGACTTGTCCCATCATCAGTAAATGCTAGAGTCTGAATTTAGGTTTTCCTGACTTCAGGTCCAATACACTCTCCACTGAGTCTCTAGATGCTTCAAAAATAGGTGCTTAATAGAAGTTTAATTCCTTTCCCAGTTATCTCATCTGATGACTATGCATCAGGGGGATATTAGCAAGTCAATTAGTGCTCCTAGTAACATCCTTCCCAACTCTGAAATTTTGTGATTCTCAGGAATATATTTTTCCCCTTTTGCTAGGATTTGAATCAATACCTCTTTGATGAACTTCCTCTACAAATTTCTCTATCTACTTAGTCCTCATTTTTACCAATATACATATCTTTTCCTTTAATTATTCAGACACACTATCAAATCATAAAATCAACACCCTCCAAAATTTTGGACCTCTACTTCAAAGTCTTAGTTTCCCAAGATGATCTGAAACGTTACTCCTATTCCCTCAACAGTGGCAACTCTTAAACTGCTGGGATAACTGGAAATGGCAGAAATTAGGCATGGACCCACACTTAACACCATATACCAAGACAAGATCAAAATGGGTCCATGACCTAGGCATAAAGAACGAGATTATACATAAATTAGAGGAACATAGGATAGTTTATCTCTCAGACTTGTGGAGGAGAAATAATTTGTGACCAAAGATGAACTAGAGACCATTACTGATCACAAAATAGAAAATTTTGATTATATCAAATTAAAAAGCCTTTGTACAAACAAAACTAATGCAAACAAGATTAGAAGGGAAGCAACAAACTGGGAAAACTCCTTCACAGTTAAAGGTTCTGATAAAGGCCTCATTTCCAAAATATATAGAGAACTGACTCAAATTTATAAGAAATCAAGCTATTCTCCAATTGATAAATGGTCAAAGGATATGAACAGACAATTTTCAGATGATGCAATTGAAACTATTACCACTCATATGAAAAAGTGGTTCCAAATCACTATTGATCAGAGAAATGCAAATTAAGACAACTCTGAGATACCACTACACACCTGTCAGATTGGCTAAGATGATAGGAAAAAATAATGATGAATGTTGGAGGAGATGCAGGAAAACTGGGACACTGATGCATTGTTGGTGGAGTTGTGAACGAATCCAACCATTCTGGAGAGCAATCTGGAATTATGCCCCAAAAGTTATCAAACTGTGCATACCCTTTGATCCAGCAGTGTTTCTATTGGGCTTATATCCCAAAGAAATACTAAAGAAGGGAAAGGGACCTGTATGTGCCAAAATGTTTGTGGCAGTCCTGTCTGTAGTGGCTAGAAACTGGAAATTGAATGGATGCTCATCAATTGGAGAATGGCTGAGTAAATTGTGGTATATGAACGTTATGGAATATTATTGTTCTGTAAGAAATGACCAGCAGGATGAATACAGAGAGGACTGGAGAGACTTACATGAACTGATGCTAAGTGAAATGAGCAGAACCAGGAGATCATTATACACTTCAACAACGATATTGTATGAGGATGTATTCTGATGGAAGTGGATTTCTTTGACAAAGAGACCTAACTCAGTTTCAATTGATAAATGATGGACAGAAGCAGCTACATCCAAAGAAAGAACACTGGGAAATGAATGTGAACTATTTGCATTTTTGTTTTTCTTCCCGGGTTATTTTTACCTTCTGAATCCAATTCTCCCTGTGCAACAAGAGAATTGTTCAGTTCTGCAAACATATATTGTATCTAGGATATACTGCAACATATTTAACATATATAGGACTGCTTGCCATCTAGGGGAGGGTGTGGAGGGAGGGAGGGGAAAAATCGGAACAGAAGCAAGTGCAAGGGATAATGTTGTAAAAAAAAATTACCCTGGCATGGATTCTGTCAATATAAAGTAATTATATAAAAAAACAAAAAACAAAAAACAAAAAAACAACAAAACAAAACAAAGAACAGTGGCAACTCTTACATATGAACCCACTTCCTGTATCCTTATTTGTTGCTTCTATTCCTTTTGTTAAAAAGTTCCATTTGTACAATCCAGCCCATCCTAAGAGAGGTGACTCCCTATAGGCAGCAATAAAAAACCAAGATAGACAGAGGTCATTTAATCTGCCTAAAGTCATCTTGCAAACACCTTAAGGTGTTTACAACCTATTAGTATATTCTACTGAATTGTCACCTTTAATAGATTGTTAACACCCTGAGGCCAGTGACTATTTCACTTTTGTCTTTCTGTCTCCATTACCTATTACTGTGTGAACATATAGTGAATATTTATTAAATGCATATTGACTAATTGACATGAATAAGAATTGCAACAAATTGAACAGGGTTGGATGGTTTGCCATCTGTATCATTGGATACAGGAGGGAATGTTCATGTCATGATTATTTTTCTTTCCTCAACATTTTGAAGTCAAGGGATTTTGAATAGCTGATAACTTCCTAAGAACAAACTAAAAACATAATTATATATGCTTTCTACAAATGCTTCAACGAACAAATTTCCTCATTTTGCTTTTCCTTTGGTGAACAATCACATTAACAATAAATGCTCTTTTAAGTACCATTAAAATGCTCCCATGCAATTGTGTAAGTGCCATGGTTGCAAAAGACCCTCCTCTGTGGCTTCCAAATTAATTTTTTTGAAAGACTAGTAAGTTGTCTTTCTGGATTGAATTATCATAGAGTTCATAGAGTTTAAACACTGTCTCTGTCTACTCAAAAACAAAGAACACAATTGGGCAGGGCAAAAACAGACAGACATAAAATAAATTTAAAAAAAATTATGCCTTCTTGTAAGTTCATTAGAGAAAGACCTTAATTTAGAAAGGTCAAGGTCACCTACTGCATCTGATCTACTGCCAGCTGTCTTGACTTTTGTCTTGCAACTGGACTTTAATGATTTTGGAAAAGAGAATGAGAATAATGACTTTGTGTAGCTCTGTCCCATTCACATCAAATTCATGTGCAATTTACATGATGTCATTTTTTTTTTTTTCCTGAGGCAATTGGAGTTAAGTGATTTGCCCAGGGTTACACAACTAGGAAGTGGTAAGTGTCCGAGATCACATTTGAACTCAGATCCTCCTGGTGCTCTATGCATTGTGCCATCTAGCTGCGCCCATGTCATTGGCTTTCTTTGAGAAAGAGAGTTGATCAACAACAATATCAACAAGAACAATAAGATGATGCAATAGATAAAGTACTGGGCTTGGAACCAAGAAGACTCATCTTCCTGAGTTAAAATCTGAGCTCAGACACTTATTAGTTATATCACCCTGGACAAGTCACTTAACCCTGTTTGCCTCTGTTTCCTCATCTGTAAAATGAGATAGAAAAATAAATTGCAAAACACTCTAGTATCTTTGCTGAGATACCCCTAAATGGGATCATAAAGAATTGGACATTACTGGAAATAACTGAACAATATTAACATACATTAAGTATAATTGTCACGGGGTGTGCTGCAGCTCCCTCCTCAATTCTCTTTACATACAGATCTAACATAGTAGACTGGCAAAGGTTAAGAATTTGAGCAATCTTTGCCAATTCCTGTTCTTCACCTGCCATTTTGGATTGTCCTGGCTTTGTTGTTCTAGAGTTACATGTTTTCTCAGTGTGGCCTCTTCAGGCTTCAGTTCTAACTCCAATTCAAATATCTTGAGGGACAATTCTACCTGAGGTTGTAGTATAAGGGGGTGTTCCCAGCATAAGGGGAGAAGAAAAATATATACCCTAGAATGCGAACATAAATCAAGTACTGAAATAGAGATAGCTTTATTGCTTGACTTCCTTCAATCCCATCTAAATAGTCTCCCTTTTATAGAAAACATCTCCTGATTCCTGTTAATTATAATGCCATATCTTTAGTTTATTCTATATATTGCTAGCTTTTATATAGGGTTTTCTTTAGTGTGTGTGTATGGAAATTTTATTCTTCATTAGACTGTGGACTGCCCAAGTAGGGACTAATTTTTGCCTTTCTTTGTATTCCCAAGAATACATATTTTTTGACTAACTTCCCTTTAGATTATTCTAAATTTTTTCAGGAAACTTGAGGAAAAGTAAGAGAATAATATATGAAATTCAGTAAGTTATATATGGAAAAGAGCAAATTCAATCCTGTGAATGCATCATCTGTTCCTAAGCCAAGAAAACAAAAACAAAGAGCAAAATGGGAGCCTATACTAATTTCTTTGAGTTTCTACCAAATGGCACTGACACTTTGGAGTAAATGGTCCAATTGGAGCAAAGCAATGTATGCCAAAGAGGAATGCTTTAGCTGTTAGGCTTTGCAAGTTGCAGTTACATGATTAATTACATGGAAAAGATATGAAAATTTTATTAATTTAACATTTTGGTAACTGGGAAATTAATTGTAGGATGAAAGCATCTCTTCCAAATGAATGACTTCATTAAAACATTTAATAATCTTCATCTCATTGAAATATATTCCATTGCCGAAAATCTTCTTAATAATTAATCTGGGATAACTGCTGAAAAGCTAGATATTTTCCATTATTACTTTAAATGGATATATTAAATTAAATGTTGTAGCTATAAGTATATCAATATCCAATCTTAACAGAGAAATTCTTTTAGAGATTTCCAAAGGCAGCTTTCCTAACGGAGGTAATCAAATCATGGATATATTCCTGCTTTCTGGTAATAACATGTGCAGTTACTTTTGAGAGATGTGTTAAGATTCAGTCATAAGCCATAAATTATTAACTGAGTGCAAAGCCAAGTACTGAGTGTCTGTGTACATTTAAAAACACTGACTATTTCTTCATTGGCACTGGGGGAGTTGTTAGAATTATCTATAGCCTCCATGGTTGGGATTTTCCACAAGTAACATGGTGGGTAAGACTTCATTTTACTCAAACAGACTTATTATGATAGATAATTGTTGAATAATAATGGTTTCCATGTATTGCTTCCATGCAGTGGTTTGCATGCAACAAAACCTCTGTTATTTCATAAGGTTGGTAGCTATATGTGACTGAATTTGATTGGTCATATATAAGAAATCTATACTGGGAAACATGAAAAGTCCTTTGCAAACCATAAATCACTATGTAAATGTTGTTACTCTTGCTGCTATTGTTATTACAAATAGGGCATGGAAATGCAGTAGAAAAGAATCCAGACTATTCCTCAGGCTTAGAAAGCACATTCCCTCCAATTTTGCCTCAGGGGATTTTTCTAATCTTTCTCTCTAATTAATCCTATCATTCAACTATAGAATTTTAGGAACAATTTAGGAAGACTTGGATTCAAATCTGTATTTTATCTTCAAATACTTTCAAATGCTTAGTAGCTACCTGAGCTGGGGCAACTCATTTATCCTGTCTGCCTCAGTTTCTTCATTTGTAAAATGATGCTAATAAAAAAATTTGCCTCTCAGTGTTGTTGTGTGGATGAAAACCACTGGGCAGAGCTAAAAGTGCTATGTAAATATTTGCTGTTAATCATCATCTTCATCATAACAACAATCTTAGTAATAACTTATAAAGCATTGCACAAATTACAGAGAAAGTCTATACAAAACAGTAGAGAGTCAGTTTCAAAGTTAGGAAGACTAACTTTCAAATCTCATCTTTGATCATTACTTTGATGATTTGATGATGATGATTACGTGGGCCTCAGGGTGAATCACTTAACTCCTCTGTTAATTTAAATCTTCCAGGTAACTCTGTAAGAAGGTAAATTGAGACAAAAGTATGAACGTTTATTGGGAGGGAAAGTTTTCTTTCTTGGGAGATTCTTGTATCAATGAAAATTCAAGGTTTAGTCCCAATTACCCTCTCCAGGAGTGGGGAATAGTCAGTCTGTGGGTCATATAAGGTTCATAGAATCGTTTGGTCTGAATCTGCCAAGGCAACCATTAGTATTGATGAGATGAAAGCTAGATACAACAACTTCCCACTGATTGAGTTTCTAAGTTGATAATTTTGTATGGCCCGTGAATAATGTTATGTATATCCAAATGGCCTGTGGCAGAAAAAAGGCTCGCCATCCTTGCTTTATGTAATCAAATGGTCCAAGAGTTTGATTGCTTATTGTCAGATACCAAGTAGTAATTTCTTGATTTTAACTTTATATAGCACTTTACTTTGTTTTCTTGTGAAGTGAAAATGATCCTGGGTTTTTGGATTCTATGACAGGAGAGCCCAAGGTTTAACAGGTTATAGCAAGCTGTAAAAGCACTGAATCTAGACCTGGGAATGTCCTGCTAAGAAGTAGAGAGGATAATGTTAATAGTGGTGGTAGTTTTATTAAAGGAGTCAAGCTCTCTTGAAGATCTGAATTAATATAAAAGCATTATGTATGTCAGGAAAAGTGATAGGATGAAAATTACAATTTTTCCAATGAGAGCATTTTAGGTTTCTTGAGCTATTCATTTATTGAAATATTTGAGTTTTTATCTCTCATCTTGTTCAAAATTTAAATCTTGACAGGTTGAAAATTATAGCACAATAGAATGTTGGAACTTCCCACTTTTTCCTGAAGGGAGAAAGTCAATGGTGTCTGAGTAAAATATCATAAGAAATATCTTACAATGAACTTTTTCAAATTATTCAGTCAATTCCAAATGATTTCTTTATATTTGCACTCTCTTAAAAAAATAATTGCATTGAAAATTTGATATGGTCTTAATAAACATTGTTTGGAATGAGCTTTAAAATTTAGAAGTTTGACTAAATTCCTTTATTTTGTTTTATTTCATTTTCACCCTAATTTTTATGTTTATATTGCTTATGTTTCCCAATAGATTCCTCCTAGAAATATAACTCATAACAAAGTATATAAAAAAATGAAAAAAGAGCTAAATATCACAAATATATATTGAATTTCTTGATGTGAAATTTAGCTCCTTTCCCATCTTTTCTTTGTTACCAAGCATGGTGAGCATCATTTTATAGATATTAATTTTTGTACTGTTCTTTGTGCTTTTTTGGAGGTCTTAGGAGCAGCCTTCTTTTCAGTAGAGTAATCACCACAAGAATAGCCAGGTGTTAAAGTACAAATCTTTTATTATCTCCTTCACAATATAGTTTCCTTGCCTGGGGCTCAGGCCAACTTTCTGGAGAGAGCCTTTCAGACTGACCTTGGTCTCACTGGAGGAAGTGCAGAAGGCCAGCCCCCACATTGGTGTGAGATGAAGTGAATCTTTCTGAGTCCGAGGCTTGTGCTTCAGCCTCTAGCCATCACAAAGGTAGACGATGGAATGAATGTGTTTCTGGGTCCCTTCTGAGTCTCTTGCGAGCCCTTCTGAGTCTCTTATGAGCCTTTCTGAATATGTCTCTCCTCTGACAGGCCTTGGTCTCAGTGGGGGAAGTGCAGGAGTCCAGGCCAGCCGAAGTATTGTGAGATGAAGTGAATGAATCTTGTTCTGAGTCTGAGTCCCAGATCATATGCTCTACATTGAGTATAAACCAATCATTATATCACTAGGAAACTGTTATTTGTTGTAAGATTAATCAATCATACTGAACTTAGAGAACTATTAATCATCATGCTAAACTAGATAACCATTGTTTCATCAAGTCCACTGACTTAACACCTTGTAAGGATCCTTGTTTCAGAGTTCTGGCCCATAATATCTCCCGCTTTTTTTTGTTTTAGAACATAGGTGGTCCTGCCCTCTCTGACTTCTCAAGGATGTGAAAACCTCCAAAAGGAGGTGATCATGCCTTCCCTGACTCCTCAAAAAAGGGGTGAAAACACCAAAAATGCCCTTCCTGATAGATCTCAGGAAGGGGGAGATGAAAACGCCAAAGAAAATGGGGAATCAAACCAGATTAGTGGGTTTCTGAAGGGTCTCACTTGAAACAGTTATACATAAATCTATCAACATGGAAGGCATTACATAACAAACAACATGAATCAACATTAGAAATTATACATGTCCATAAGTCCTAGAAATAGTCCCAAACCAATCTATTGTCCATTACTTTATATGTCAGGAATTCAATGATTTCTGCAAGTTTTGAAGTCCTGTATCAGTCTTATCATGTATCAGAGAAATCCAATGATTCTTGCAGATTTTGAAGTACTGTATCAGTCTTATCATAGAATTTAATGATTCCTGCTGGTTCTGAAGTTCTGCACAGTCTTATGAACAATTTTTCATCTCAGAGAATCCAATGATTCCTGCAGATTTTGAAGTTCTGTAATAGTCTTATTATCAGCCATGCTCTTTCATTGTCAGATGTTTCTTAGGTCTTTTCCTTTGTTTTGAGGTTTTTCTCTTTTTCTGTCTCTCGTTGATGGACAAGGCGAATATGTTTCATTGGCACCCATCTGATTCCTTCTCCATCTGTAGAGCAGTTAACTTATCTGGTCCTTTCCATTCACCACTTTCTGGATCTCTCCACATCACCTGGCAATTATCTAAAGATAGTGGAGCTGCTTGCACTGGACACTGCCCTTTTGGTGGGTTATAAAACCTGTCTGCCAGAGCCAGTGCATCTTTATCAAAAATTTAAAAAGTTAATGGTATAAAGAGCTAAATTTAGAAGTTTTCTGGGGTTAGAGAACTGTGGCTCTCCCTTTTGTTTTTGGAGGCGTGTCTTAATGTTTATTTCTCCTTTCTACTATTGCCTGACCTTGAGGATTAAAATGTATGTAAATGTATGTATTGTATGTAAAATGTATGTAAAATTTGATATTGTGGGCAAAATGTTTAGAAGTATATGAAGGTTGATTATCTGTTTTTATTGCTTGTGGCACATCTATAATTGCAAATGCTTGTAAAAGGAATTCAGTGACTACTCCAGCTGTCTCTTTTGTTGCTGGTATTGCAAAAGTAAATCCTGAAAAGCTGTCTACTACAACATAGATAAAAGACAGATGACCAAAAGATTTATAATGGGTCATATCCATTTGTCAGATATCATTGGGTCTCAAACCATGCAGGTTCTTCCCTGGAGGGAATGTAGGAGCATGGACAGGAAGGCAAGCTGTACAGTCTTTTACTATGCTCCTAGCTTCCTCTTTTGTTATCCCAAATTGCAAATGTAAAGCTTGAGCAGCCTGATGATATTTAGAATAAGATTCCTGGGCTTCCTGAAATAAAGGAGTATTGGCTAACATAGAAGGCTATCTGCCTTTGAAGTTCCATAAAAAATTGGACCTGGAAGTCCACTATGTGAGTGGACATGCAAGATCTAAATCTTACCTGGATGCTTTCTTACTTGCTCTTGAAGTTCCTTAAACAGCTAATATATATTAGAGACACAAATTTTATTTGGGCTGTGGCAATTCTTTGCACCACACCTACACCTACTGAATAGCTGAATCATTATTTGTATCTCCTGGATAATATATTATTTGTATTATATTATTGTTATATTTGTATCTCCTGGATAATAAGTAAGAGCTAGCATGATTGCATACAATTCATTTTACTGAGTGGACTGAAAAGGAGTTCTGATTATTCTATAGTTAAATCATGAGAGTATACAGCACAAATGTTATGTTTGGATGCATCTGAAAAGATAGTTGGTCCTTTAAGAGGAAATTTAGAAATCTTTTCTTCAAAAATCCATTGCCACCTATGTAATAGCCAGGTTATCTTTCATGGACACCCGTGTGTAAAATTTGGAGCTATGGCCAATATAATTTGCCACTCTGGGATGTTTTCATAGCATACATTAATTTGTTCATTGGTATAAAAGGTATATAGGTTGTCAAGTCATATCCCAGATAATTGTACTACTCACTTAATGGCCTTTAATGAAATTCTAGCACAAGCACTGGGAAAAGAATAAGGTTTTGTTCTTGTTGTGTTGGGAGGCTCACCTACTCTATTACACTGTGTCCTTGATTGTAAGTGCCTCTTTTGTAGCAAAAACTGATATTTCCAAGGGTTTTTGAGTAACTCAACCACATTGGATAAAGGCAGTTCAACTTCTCTCAAGGTCTCTTGAGCTTCTTTTGTAAGCTGGTGTGGTGAATTTAAAGTAGTGTCTTCCCTTAAAATGTCATATGATGGTTGTAATTGATAGGTAGTTAAGCCTAACACTGGCCAGATCCATTAGATATCTCTTATCAATTTCTGAAAGTCATTTAAGGTGTTCAACTTCTCTGTTCTTAAAGAAAACTTTTGTACTATGAGCATCTTAGGATATACTTCATACCCTAAATGTAGTAAAGGAACATGTCTTTGAATTTTTTTTTGGAGCTATATGTGATTTTCAATTCCTTAGTGTTTCTTTGGTCTTTTGTAGATATGCTTCTAAGATTTTTCTCCTCAGGTGCATACCCCAAAATATCATCCATGTAATGTAATAACATTACTTTTGGAAATGCTGTTCTTTCTGGAGTAAGAGCAGCAGCAACATACATTTGACACTTGGTAGGGCTATTTTTCATTCCCTGTAACAAAACTGTCCATATCTTTTATAAGGCTCAAGTAAATTAACACTGGGCACTGAAAAGGCAAATCTTTTCATATCCTCCTCATCTAGAGGGATAGAATAGAAACAATCCTTAATATCTATAACCCAAAGAGAACATTCTCTAGGCAATTGAGTAGGAGATGGAAGTCCAGGTTGAAGACTTCCCAGTTTCCATTTGTTGATTTACTTTTCTTAAATCAGTCAACATCCTCCATTTTCCAGAGTTCTTTCTTACAAGAAATACAGGGGAATTCCAAAGACTTAGAAAAGGTTGTAAGTGTCCTTGGTCAAGTTGCTCTTGCACTATATCTGCTAAGGCCTGCATTTTATCACTTGTTAAGGGCCACTGTTTTACCCATAATGGTGTATCAGTTTTCTATTGAAAGGAACAGGTGAGAGTGCAGGCAGGCCTTCAACAGCAGTCCTACCTAAAAAGCTAAAGTACTCATTTATAATCCTAACTGTTATACGATGTCTCTTCCACACAAATTGATGGGGATTTTTTCAACTACAAAACAAGTAAAAACTCCTGTTTTGTTTTCAAATGTCCATCTCAAAGAGGCAGCACTAATTTCTGCTGCTATTGATCCTCTTACATCAGACATATAAATGTCTGCCTTAATCTTTGGCCAGTGACTGGGCCAACTGGCACCTCTAATGACTTTATGATTTGCACCAGTGTCTACCAATCCTTCTAATAGTATGCCACTTATATAAATAGTGAGCATAGATGAGCCAGATGTCACAGCTGCTGTCCAGAATATTCCTGGGCTTGGAGTCAGAATCTGGGCAACTATTGCCTAGTAGGGATGTAGGGGTAAGTAACAGTAAACTTGATGCTACTACTTCTCCTGGTTGATAAGTCACACATTGTCTACCTGTGTTAGTGACTCGGATATTAGCTACACATTCTCCATTTCCCACATCAGAGTATGGATGAACACTCTTCTGTTATAGTGTTTAGTGAAGGACATTCAATATAGTGAAATGGGCAAAAAGATATATTACAAGAGAAAAAATTATAGAAAAAAACATAACTGGATTATTTTAAAATTTGGTAGATTATAAAATACATTTTCTCAAGGAGGGATGATTACTGGACCACTGACAGTCTAGAGAGAATCTTCATTAATGTGTCTTTCCCCAATTACAGAAGTATTGTTATATGTTTTAAATTAAATTTCTTTAAAAATTATTTAATTCTTATGATTTTCCCCATTCTGGCTTTCTTTCTGGTTGCTAGACTTTCAAACTCTATTGTATCATCTTGGAACTTGATTCAGTACCTGGACCCTCAAATTTCCTGAAAAATCTAACTATCCTTGTAGCCTTTTCAAAAAGGAATGTCCTATTGTAGTATCTATTCCTTTTTTTCATTGATAAAATTTTCCTCGATCCTCCATTTTGTGGAGGGAATCTGGTGACTTTATTCTCCTGGTCTTGTTTTTAGAGATTTCAAAACTATATTTTCATGTCAGGAATCTTTGTTCCTTCCTTTTTCCTCCCCCTTTCAGTTCTTTTTTTTATATGTTGTGTTTCCCCATTAGAATGCTCCTTGAGGACAGGGAATGTCTTTTTGTTTCTATTTATTTTTCCAGTGCTTAGCTTGGTATGTGGCTCAGAATAGTGAGGAGGGGCCACCATTTAATAAAAAGCTGGAGAGATCTTTAGGAGCAAAGCAAAAGTTTATCGTATGTTTTCACAAAAAGCGAGCATCCCTCCCATCAAGCAAGCAATCAAAGGGAGGAGGCATCTTTTGGGACAGATATGCTTTAAATAGTCCCTAACACAAATACCCCTTCCATCACTGGCCATCATCCTCATTGGCTGAGACTCTTTAAATGTGGGAATTACCCAAGAAATTTAACTTGACCAATAAGTACACAGTTACCCATATTTGATTGAAGTAGGGAGAAAATGATGTCATGGGAAAATAGCAGAAAGGGGCCTTAGGTATGCCCTTGAGTCAATGCTCAAGGATTTTCAGGCCTATTCCAACTCTGAAGTAGATGAAGTCTTATTTGATTTTCATAACTGTCTTGAGAGATCTCATCTCATCTCGTTCAGTGGCATATAGCAAAAATTTAAATATTTGTTTCCTTTTTTTCTGTAGTCATGTTTAGCATTTCATCACAATCACAACTTACATTTCCCAGTGATGAACATATCCTCAATTTTCAATTTTTTGTTACCACAAAAATAGCTGCTATAAATATTTTTTGTAGATATTGGTCCATTTCCTTTTCTTTGTTCTCTTTTGGATATACCCATAGTAGTGATATTGCTGGATCAAAGGTACACACAGTTTTATAGTCCTTTGGGCATGTCTGAAATGTGAAGGTTTTTAAAAAAATTTTTTTATCTAGAGTTTTTAATCTAGAATGCAGAAAGTTAAAAAAAGGGCATGATAGTTACCTTTGAATATTGGATGACTTATTATTTGAAAAGATGAAAACAGTGTTCTAAAGGTTCTTTCTAAAGGACAAAACTAAGAAGGATGAATAGGTCAAAGTTGTAGGGAGATTTTTGATTCAATGCAAGGAGAAATTTTAAAGCAATTTGAGATGTCCACAAATGGGCATGTTTCATAAAGTCATGAATTCCTTGTGATTGTAAAGCAAATTTTGGAAAACATCTGTTAGGACTATTATGGTAAATGATTCTTCATTAGGAGGGATTTTGGAAGAAACACACCCTGAAGTTCCCTTCAACTCAAATTTAAACATTTTGTCTTAATAATTATTGTGTCATTTAAAAAATTATTTAGAATTTCACTTATCTAAGGTATAGATGAGTGATGTATGTCTTTTTCTACTCTCTTCTGTTCTATGTATTTTAAGTATTACACAACTATTTAGGAGAGAAGAGAGAAAAAGAGATGGCTGGGAAGAGAGGAACAGAAGAAAGGAGGAGAGAGAGAGGGAAAAGACATAGTACAAAGAGAAAAGAAAGGACAGAGAAAAAAAGAGGTTGAGAGAGAGAGAGAGAGGGAGGGAGAGAGGGAAAAAGAGAGAGAGATGAAACACCAGACAATTAATTTCAGGAGTGCTAAGGGGGGAAATGAGGTTAAAAATAATGGCCAAAATGGTTATCCATGCATTTCATGATGCTGAGTTATTCCTATTCTCCATTACCATGGCTAATTAAGATTTGGATGCATATTTAACATCTATAAAAGAGCAGTAAGAATTTTGGAGGGTGTTTTTTTTTCCTATTATTCATAAATACATAGTCACTATTAATACCCAGAACAAGATTGACAGGTCTGTTTCTATTTTGTTCCAACTTTCTCCACCCTCCCCCCACCCCAATGGATTTTTTGATGCTAATACAGGATATAGTAGCAAGGATTTTAAGATGAACATGGGGGATGTGTTGTATTCCTTTTAAAGAATTCATTTTCTGAACTTGTCTTCATTTCCCTTGATATAGGAAGCTTGCAGACTCCCTGCTAGTTTAGATTTGTAAAGTAATTATTAAAAGCCTTTGATATTTATAAAGGATCCAAAACCTTCAAAGTGATTAATTATTGATCCCCTGAATGAATCACCCCATTGGGCCATAATAAATATTTAATATGCTCTTAGAATGAAGTGATGCATTTGCTTGTAGGTTTTTATTATATTGTGTTCCAATGTTTTTAAAGTTTGGAGTATAATGTCTTACAATTAAATGAAAACCTCTTCTATTAAACTTATTTTGTTTTAGTCTTGACATAATATTTCATATATTATTTTAAAGAAGCCAATAATGAAAAATATTTAAGAACTATGTATTCTTTAACCAAATAGAAATGATTTTTAAAAATTATCTGCTACTTTGGACAATTTATTCCTCTGGTCTCCTGGATTAGCTGGCAGAAAGGTCATAGTAGATATAGTAAAATTGGTACAACTTTTCATGATCTTGACTAGTCAAGACAATCAAGTAAAGCCTTTTATTTTTATTTTTAAAGCTGGGGTTAAAGTATGGATCCATGCGGAGAACTTAGTATGCAAACTCCCTCTACTATCCTTGTTAGTAATTTCTCTGTAATTTAAGAGTCTAAAGAGAATTGTATGAGAGATTTTATATTATATCATTTGGTGACTTCATTATCTTCATTGTCATCTCCTATGGGTTCAATTATCATCTTTATTCAGATTACTTATTAGATCTACAAATCCAACCCTAGTCTCTCTTCTTGAATCTTAACATCATCACCAATTAGAAATCTTGAACTGGAGGTCCTATGCTAATCTCATTACCTTTTCCCACAAGCTACTCTCTCTTCTGAACTCCCATTTTACCTTTAAGGACACCACTAGCCTTCTAATCTCCCAGGTATACAGCTTTCTATTCTTGACTCCTTACTCTTACCTCACATATTCAATCAGTTGCCAAAGTTCTACCTTTGCAGTGACAGTACCTTTCCCTGCTCTCCACTTACTCAGACATCATCCAAATTCAGGATCTTATCATCTCTCACCTTGAATATTGTAATAATCTTCTTCTAATAGTTCCCCTGCCTCAATTATCTCCTTTTTCCAATGTTTTCTCCACATAGTTGTCAAGGTAATTTCCCAAAGCATGACCAGCTGTACTAATGCTTTCTAGAGCTCCCAAGCTGAGGTGCCAAAATATACCATCTGGACTAGCTCTCTGGGGGATCTTGGGACCAGCCTGAGTCCTTGGTCTTAGTGGAGGGGTGAGGAAGGCAGGAGATCCACGAGGCTGGTCAAAGATGGAGTTGTTTTTCAAGTCCCTTTAGTATCATTACATCACCACAGCACACTGTGCTTAAGCACCCTGCTGTTGATATGTAAATTCCTCTTTACTGTAAGTATCCCTTGCTTCAAGTAGAACACAGTTAGTCATGCCCTCCTTGACTTCTCAGGAAGGGTGAGAGCATCAAAGGGAGATGAGGAACCAAACCAGACATTGTTAGCAGGTTCCCTCTGGGATGAAGAGTCTTATATCTTATCCAGAGTTCCCCCACTATCTGTGGGCCTCTACAACCAGCTCAATATCCTGCTCAATCCTCCTCGCTCCTTTTACCTCTAAACTCCAGTGGCACTCCATAATCTCTAGAGTTCCTCTTCTGGATTTTAAAATTCTTTACAACCTATTTCCTTTCTCCATTTCCAGCCATCTTACACATTATTCCCTTCCATGCCTTATTTGAGTCAGTAACAATAGCTTAGCTGCTGCTGTTCTGTAATTATGTTCATATAATTTTCTAGTTCCCATCTCTATGCTTAACACTTCTTTCTCTACGTATTGATTATTCATACCTCATTATTTACATGCTGTGTCTCTCATTAGAATGTGAGCTCTTTAAAGATAGGAATAGTGTTTTTTGCCTTTCTTTCTACCCATAGTACTTAGCTTATTGTTGTTTGTCCTTCCTTCTTGAAGAAGACCATGACAGAAGGAGGTGATACTATGAGACGCAAATTTAGTTATTTTAGTCATGTCCAGTTCTTCCTGACAATTTGTGGTTTTCTTGGCAAAAGATATTGAAGTGGTTTGCTATTTCCTTTCCTACCTTATTTTCCAGATGGGAATGTAAGGCAAGCTAGGATCAAGTTAACTTTCCCAGAGTCACACAGCTAGTAAATGTCTGAGGCCATATTCGAACTCAAGCCTTCTGGACTCCAGGTCCTGTGCTATATCCACTGCACCACCTAGCTACTTAGAAGATACTTAATAAAAATGCTTGTTGATATATTTATTTGGAGGAATTTATTCCAGCTTAAGAAGAAAAAACAACGAGTAATATTCTGGCTCACCTATCAGAATTTTTCTTGAGTCTGTTGAGAAGAATTTTCTAAGCAAATCAATAGTGTAAACAAGAAAAATGTCTGCCTAATTAAGAGTGAAATTTTTTTTAACAGCAATCACATTTAAACAATGAATCATTTTGATTGATTTGCCTTTTCAAGATTCTCTAATACATATAGTAATACATCCCTTTGAATAATTAGCAACTATATATACATTTATTTTAAATATTTCATTCTTAAAGATTTTTCTGAAATCTGATAGACTTTTTGCTTTCAGCTTTAATAGCAAAGATTTGTGATGTCAATGATTTGGTTACTTCTTTTACTCAGAGCATTGTAACTCTCATGATTTATCAGAAAGTTATTAAGAATCATAGTGCAAGAAATCTACATATAAAGAAACTGAGGCTAGAGAGGGTCTCAAGATTATAATTTTGAAAAGTTTCCACACAAATAAAGTCAGACTTAAATAATTGGAAAAATATTAAGTGCTCTTGGATAGGCCGAGCGAATATAATAAAGATGACAATACTCCCTAAACTAATCTATTTATTTAGTGCTATACCAATCAAACTTCCAAGAAAATATTTTAATGATCTAGAAAAAACAACAACAAAATTCATATGAAACAATAAAAAGTCGAGAATCTTAAGGGAATTAATGAAAAAAAATCAAATGAAGGTGGCCTAGCTGTACCTGTTATTATATTATATTATAAAGCAGCAGTCACCAAAACCATTTGGTATTGGCTAAGAAATAGATTAGTTGATCAGTGGAAAAGGATAGATTCACAAGACAGAATAGTCAACTATAGCAATCTAGTGTTTGACAAACCCAAAGACCCTAACTTTTGGGTAAAGAATTCATTATTTGATAAAAACTGCTGGGATAACTGGAAATTAGTATGGCAGAAATTAGGCATGGACCCACACTTAACACCATATACCAAGATAAGATCAAAATGGGTCCATGACCTAGGCATAAAGAATGAGATTATAAATAAATTAGAGGAACATAGAATAGTTTATCTCTCAGACTTGTGGAGGAGATAAATTTGTGACCAAAGATGAACTAGAGACCATTACTGATCACAAAATAGAAAATTTTGATTATATCAAATTAAAAAGCCTTTGTACAAACAAAACTAATGCAAACAAGATTAGAAGGGAAGCAACAAACTGGGAAAACATCTTCACAGTTAAAGGTTCTGATAAAGACCTCATTTCCAAAATATATGGAGAACCAACTCTAATTTATAAGAAATCAAGCTATTCTCCAATTGATAAATGGTCAAAGGATATGAACAGACAATTTTCAGATGATGAAATTGAAACTATTACCACTCATATGAAAGAGTGTTCCAAATCATTATTGATCAGAGAAATGCAAATTAAGACAACTCTTGAGATGTACACACCTGTCAGATTGGCTAAGATGACAGGAAAAAATAATGATGAATGTTGGAGGGGATGCAGGAAAACTGGGACACTGATGAATTGTTGGTGGAGTTGTGAACGAATCCAACCATTCTGGAGAGCAATCTGGAATTATGCCCCAAAAGTTATCAAACTGTGCATACCCTTTGATCCAGCAGTGCTACTACTGGGCTTATACCCCAAAGAGATACTAAAGAAGGGAAAGGGACCTGTATGTGCCAAAATGTTTGTGGCAGCCCTGTCTGTAGTGGCTAGAAACTGGAAATTGAATGGATGCTCATCAATTGGAGAATGGCTGAGTAAATTGTGGTATATGAATGTTATGGAATATTATTGTTCTGTAAGAAATGACCAGCAGGATGAATACAGAGAGGCTTGGAGAGACTTACATGAACTGATGCTAAGTGAAATGAGCAGAACCAGGAGATCATTATACACTTCAACGACGATACCGTGTGAGGATGTATTCTGATGGAAGTGGATTTCTTTGACAAAGAGACCTAACTCAGTTTCAATTGATAAATGATGGACAGAAGCAGCTACACCCAAAGAAAGAACACTGGGAAATGAATGTAAACTATTTGCATTTTTGTTTTTCTTCCCGGGTTATTTTTACCTTCTGAATCCAATTCTTCCTGTGCAACAAGAGAACTGTTTGGTTCTGCAAACATATATTGTATCTAGGATATACTGCAACATATCTAACATATATAGGACTGCTTGCCATCTAGGGGAGGGGAAAAATCGGAACAGAAGCGAGTGCAAGGGATAATGTAAAAAAATTACCCTGGCATGGATTCTGTCAATATAAAGTTATTATTAAATAAAATAAAAGAAAAATTAAAAAAAAAGAAAAAAAAAGATTACAGTTTTGAGGTTGATAGTCACCTCAGAATCTCTCTAGTCTAACCTTTTATTTATAGAAGAAGAACCTGAGACTGGAGGGGGGCGATAAAGAACCTTTCAAAAGTTCAAACAGACAATAAGTAATATGAAGAGGATTTGAATTCAGAATCTCCAACTTCTCTCTTTCATCTTTTTTGGTCTTTCTCATTGCATTCATCTCCCTTTGCTTATTTCTGTTTATACTAACTTCTGCCCATTTTATGTTTTCATTTAAATGTTCTCCTACTACCTCTATTCTGTAACTTTTTTTCTTTCTCCTACTATCTCTATTCTGTAACTTTTTTTCTTTCTTTTCCCATTCCACCTCCTTTTAGTACATGTCCCTTTCTCTTTCTTTTCTTCTAATCTCTCTGTTCTTCCTTCCCTACTCCTTCCACATAGTTCTTGGGTGAAACTCTACAATCTATTACTTCTATTCAAGGACTTTAGCAAATATGAAACGTGGTCCACATGCTCCCATTGGAAAGTTGTTTTTTTTTTTTTTTTGATACTTCTATGATAGGAGGAGAAATGTAGAAGAGTAAAATGAAAAAGAGTTACCATGTGGAGAAAGATTCATATGAAGTTTCCTTTAAGACAAGGACATAGAAAAAAATGAAGATAAGAATGCATGAAGCATCATGGAAAACAAGAAATTGCACTGTCTGTAGAGTTAGAGGAGCTGAGTTAAAATATGGACACAAATGTGTGATCTTGAGTCTCAGTTTGCTCATTGGTAAAATGAGAGATATGGGCTAGATAGTCCCTGGGGTACCTTCTAGGTCTAGATCTATGATACTATTATAAAGGAGTATAGCAAAGAACATATTATAGCAGGAAGACATTCAAGAAACCATTTGCCTACTTTTACTGCCCTATCCCAAGTGCTCCTCATTTCTCCCAGATCCAAGCCTTTCTCTATCTTCATTTACCAATATTTATTGAATACTAATCCAGTCTACTTTCCAAGCATGAAAAACCTTCCAAGTCTTTGATTTGAAGTCTCTTTCTCCCATTCATCCTCTATATCTCTTTTCTGGATCTTCTTATAGCTAGCCTGTATTGTCTAAAGAACATTTGAGAGGTAGGAGAAAAGAGTAGATGCATGAAAAAGAAATTTAAGTTTGGAAACTGCCTAAGATTTATAGATGTTCAAGATGATAAACTTATTTTATCCAAATGGGGAGAAAAGAGAATATAATAATTTAGGAAACACTATTGCAATGTTCTTCCAGATCTCAAGAAGATTAGAGTGGAGAAACTCTTAAGGGATCAATAACCAGGGTGTTTATGCATGCCATATGGAAATATTTCCTGTGCTGAATGACTGCACTGCTATTTAAATGGAGAATAAATGTTATGTTTGCAATATTTTTATATAGCCTAGGAATTTTTTGGTTCCTAAACATCTGGATCAGAAATCAAAGTTAAACTCAAAAAATTCAAGACTTTTGTAACTGTTGGAGAATTTGTTATTTATATAGTTTTATACTTTAAAACATATGAAAGTGAAAAACTTTTATTTTTGTTTTAGAGAAGGGAATATATTGTTATTCTCTTTTTCAGACTTGTGAATTTAAGTTGTAGTTAAACAAAGCATACAATTGAAAAAAAATGTTATTTTATACCTCATAAACATAAATATCAACATATCATTAAATCTTTTTTTTTAATTTTAAATTTTATTTTATTTAATAATAACTTTGTATTGACAGAATCCATGCCAGGATAATTTTTTTACAACATTATCCCTTGCACTCGCTTATGTTTCGTTTTTTTCCCCTCCCGCCCTCCACCCCCCCCCCCAAGATGGCAAATAGTCCTATATATGTTAAATATGTTGCAGTATATTCTAGATACAATACATATTTGCAGAACCGAACAGTTCTCCCGCTGCACAGGGAGAATTGGATTCAGAAGGTAAAAATAACTCTGGAAGAAAATAAAAAATGCAAATAGTTCACATTCATTTCCCAGTGTTCCTTCTTTGGGTGTAGCGGTTTCTGTCCATCATTTATCCATTGAAACTCAGTTAGGTCTCTTTGTCATAGAAATCCACTTCCATCAGAATACATCCTCATACAATATCGTTGTCGAAGTGTATAATGATCTCCTGGTTCTGCTCATCTCACCTTGCATCAGTCCATGTAGGTCTCTCCAAGCCTCTCTGTATTCATCCTGCTGGTCATTCCTTACAGAGCAATAATATTCCATAACATTCATATACCACAATTTACCCAGCCATTCTCCAATTGATGGGCATCCATTCATTTTCCAGTTTCTAGCCACTACAAACAGGGCTGCTACAAACATTTTGGCACATACAGGTCCCTTTCCCTTTTTTAGTATCTCTTTGGGGTATAAGCCCAATAGAAACACTGCTGGATCAAAGGGTATGCACAGTTTGATAACTTTTGGGGCATAATTCCAGATTGCTCTCCAGAATGGAACATATCATTAAATCTTAAATCACATATTAAAATAATATATTTTCTATAGAAATAAAAATTTAATTGAAACTGACATGCAAGAAATTCTGGATTTGGTATGAAATTTGATTCTTACGCTCATTTCCTCCTTTCTCCTCTTTTTAATTTTGTTTTATTCAGAATATTGTGAATAGGTGATCTCATTGCTCTTAAAGTGTATATTGGACTTTTTAAATTTCTCATCATGACATAATATCATGTACAATCCTGCAAAAGGCAAAAAAAAAAAAAAAGCTTTTTTTTTTTTTTTTTTTTTAAAGCTAGAACAGCAATAGTTCTAGTTATCTCCTTGACTTGGATATTCTTTCAATTGGTTCAATTAATAAATCAATAAACATTTATTAAACTCCTACTATATACCATGCACTGTGCTGAGTTCTAGGGATACAAAAAGAGGCAAAAGATACTCCCTGTCCTCAGGGAATTTACAATTGAATGTTGGAGTCAAGATGTGAACAAATATATTCAAAGCAGGCTATATGCAGAATAAATTAGAACTAATTAACAGAGGGAAACCATTAGAATTAAGAGGGATTGGGGAAGGCTTTTTATAGAAGGTAGGATTTTAGTTGGGATTTAAAGGAAGCCAGGAAGATCAGTAGTCAGAGTGGAAGAAGGGGACATTACAAGCATGAGAGAGAGTCAGAATGCCAGGAGCCAAGAATGTCATGTTCAGGGAAGAGTCAGGAGGTCAGTGTTAATGAATTGAAGAGTATGTACCAGGGAGTAAAGTGTGAGACTGGAAAGAACGAATGGAACTAGGTTATGAAGGGTTTTTAATGACAAACAAAACATTTTGTCCTGGAGGCAACAGGAAGTACCTGGACTTTATTGATTAGGAGGGTGATATTATCTTACCTAAATTTTAAGAAAATGATTTTTATTGGTTGAAAAAAGAATGGGTTGGAGTGGAGAGAGGCAGGCAGAATCACTAGCAGAATATTAAAAAATAGTCCAGGTGTGAGGTGATGAGGGTCTATACCAAGGGGATGGCAATGTCAGAAAAGAGAAAGGGGCAAATTTGGAGAGTTTGTAAAGATGAAATTTGTAGCCTTTGGAATTCACTTAGATATTGGGAGGGAGGTGAGATGTAGTGAGGATTCAAGGATTATTCCTAGATTGTGAACCTGAGGGACTGGGAGGATGTTGATGTCTGTAGTTATCAGGGAATAGTTAGTAATAGGGAAGCTTGGAAATAAGTGAAAGTTTAGATGGAAAGATGATGAGTTATTTTTTGCACAATTTGAGTTTAAGATGCCTATTGAAATCCAATTTTAAATGATTGAGAGGCAGTTAGAGATGTAAAATTGCAGGTTGAGAGATTGCTGTAGGAAAAATTCAGCATAGAACCCATCCATTGCTTATCTTGTGATATATTTGTACTATAAATCCATTATAGGAAGTTCACTTAGTAAAATGGAAACTTTGGTAGGCTTTTTTTTTTTTTTTTAACATCAAGTAGTACCTACCCATGAAGCATCAAAGTTATCAAACTATTATCTAACTTAACTAATTTGCCTCTTTTTCTATTCCAGTATCTCTTGATATTACATTTCATGATTCTTGCATACAATTAATCATTATGATATATTGCAGTTTGCAATTATCACAATTTTGTCATTGCCCTCTTGGGTGATTCTTCAGAGATTGTGATATTCCATGATTCATGATCATATATCATAACTGGAAGAATTTTGATATTAAAAAAAAGATGAGTTTTCTGTTTGTAGTAGTTATGTTCTTGTAGTCTCTACTGCTAGAAAAGTTGAGATTGGTAGATTGCTTGAGTTAAGAAATACTAGTAGGATTAAAAGTAACCAGGTCATCACATCAATTCTAGCACCAACATGGTGAAATTACAGGATTGTAGGACTATTGGGCTGCCTAAGGAAGAGTGAACTGGCCCAGATTAGAAAAAAAGAGCAACTTAAAGTTTCAATGCTGATAAATATTGGGATCTCCACGAGTGATTATTGTACTACTAGAGTAAAGAGGGAGAACTAGTTTCAAAAAATTAAATTAAATTGAAAAAGATGGTGTTGGAATCCTTACAAACTGCTAACTAATTAGAGTTGATCTAATCTTACAAGAAGATTTTGGCCAGAACCTGAAACAAGGTACTAAGTAGAACTAATTAATACAAGGCTTGTGTTTACACCTTTGTGTTCACACCTCCCTTAAAGCTCTTTGGGCCAGAGAGCACTATGGGAGAAAACCCATAATCCCATTCTCTCAGAAGATTCACATATAAGGCCAATGAGGAGAGAAAGCTATTTCAGAATATATTTTCCACTTGGCTGGCTGGTCGCAGAGGAGAGTTCAGCTGGACTGGAGAGGAGCGACTCTGGTGCAGACAGAGAGCACTTTGACAGATTTCAGCGGAATTACGCCAGAAGCCCTCTCTCCGAGGCAAGGCAGAATATATTCCACTTGGCTGGCTGTTGGCATACGAAGAGTTTTCAGAGGAAGAAGCTATGAGTGAGAGTTCAGTGGACAACCAGATTCATCTTCATCTCACACCACTGTGGTAGGTGGCTGGGTTCCTGCACGCCCCCCACTGAGACCAAGCTGGTCTGAAAGACTCATCAGAAAGCTAGCCGAGCCCCAAGTGAAGGAAACGAGAGATTCATTCCATCTCTGTGCTGGTTGGAGGCTGAAGAAAGCAGAGGCAGAGGCTAACAGACAGAACCTTTGGATTTGGAGATATTCGGAGGGCTCTAAGCTAAACCGGCTGTGTTTTGAGAAGAACAAGAACTCCAACATTTGAACTCGCTACAAGATGGATTTTCATTTTGTGGAGTAGGCTAGAAAGATCGTTGAAACTTAATATAATCTACTCTCTGCCTACTACTCTATTCAGTTCTGGGATCTATTTATTATTCACATGTCAGTATTTTTATGATGAGTTTTCATAAATATCAAAGGTGATAAAAATGCTATTTTTAGATTCTGACAACTCAATATGTATCATAATTAGAAAACATTCATTTTCTTTTTATTATTGTTCTTCCCTTTACATTGTCATTTTCATCATGGAAGATTGTTTTACTTTTTCTGTTTTGTTCTCTTTGCATCCATTTATATGTCTTCTTCCAGGTTCCCAAAGCATTTGAGATTATGAAATTCTGAGGTCTTGATGATCAATTTCTAGTGTCTGACTTTAGATCTCATGTCAATTAAAAGATCCCTTTTATAGAAAAATATGCTAAGAATTGTTAAGTTCCTATATGCTGTTGTCATTTTCTTCATCCTGTTCATTCTTACAGATGTCCCATGGGAAATGTCACATATGAGTGGGGCTTTCCGAAAGTAGAGACAGCCTATCTCATTTGGAGAAATCATCTGACCTCACCCTTTAAAGTTACTACTCATTTACAGTGAAGCTAATGGAGAAATAAATGTCACCTACTCCTGATAACCACAAAAAACTTTAATTTAACCCTAAGTACTTTTTGATTTTGGATAGGACACATGGCCACCTGAGTGAGTTCAAGACTGCTCAGTGCTTGATTATTATTATTTTTTAAAATTGTATATGTTCTTTACTCATTATCAAAGTCAACTAAACTCATGACAAAAAAGTAAAACAATTAATTAAAACATATTACAGTAACTACCATATAGATTATTTGTTCATGAATTGTGCCAGCTTTAGGCAATCTCGAAAGTTAGAATTTTTCAGAGAAAGTTCAGATAGGTATATCTTGACCCACTGTCTATCATTTTCACTAGGAAGAAGATGCTATTCTGCTTCTTCGAGTAGGGCATTGGGGGTCAATAATGTAATCAGCTGTTGAGGCTCATGCTGTGGACCAACTTGGCTTATCTATGGTAGCTCTCAATGGAAGCCACTTGTAATGTGGATTCAGGTTCTAACACCTGTTACCATCAGTTCATCCCACCAATTGCTCTGCTTTGATTATAACGCTACCTTTTCTTGGCTCAATATCCAGAGACATATGATTGTCTTCTCATGAGGAAATGGATAAAGGGCTAAAGGATGTCTCTTTCTAACCCAGTACCAGCTTGTATTTCTTTTCCCCAAAATTGATTGCTATTATTGAACTATATTGGGCTAATGCCCAAAAGAACCTCCCAGTGGTTAAACAAAATACTCAACTAATATAGGCTTTAGGATTATTTACATCTCTCCAGAGTTATGACTACTTAGGTTTGGGATAAATTGATTTGTCATGAGGAAAGACGGATGAAGTGCAGAGATAGTAGTGGGTGAAGTACATCTCCCTAGAAGTCAGTGACTAAGGCAAAGCTTTGTTTATCTTGAGCTACTCGATGTTGACCTTCATTTTGAGTTTCTTAAATACTATTTTTCCTGGCTCTAAAAAGTCTTGAATTTAATCATCTTTAAATCTAAAGATACTGCAAGGGCTGTATATTATCAGTATATTCTGGAAGTATGCAAAATTCATACTGCAGCAATCAACCATGTGACTAGAAATGTGATTTGTTTATTTTCTGGACCAACACTGAATTTAGAGTAGAGAATGTCTGTGAATTTGTACTATCACACCTTATCTTGTATCTATCACATCTTATCTTGCACCACACAAGAATTAAGTTTTGTAATCAATATTAGAATAAATTCCATGTTCAACTAATATCATAGCTTCTCAGTCAAGTTATAATTAGTCTTAATTACCAATCACGTAAGTCTCATGATGTTCTTTGCTTACACCATTGTGGCGTGTGTGCATCACACACACACACACACACACACACACATACACACACACATACACACGTACATACACACATAGTTTCCTCTGCCTTTGAAAAGAAATCAGAGAATATCACCACTGCCCTTCTTTCCTCCTTTCCCCTCCTCTGGTATCCTTAAAAACTCAGCCTATTGAGTGAGAAATACATCAACCCCAAATGGAAAATGTCCTCTGACAAGCAGCATTTCACCCACTTCATTGCATGACAAGTCATAATCAATAATACCACATTTCCCATTTTCACTTTCATCTTGGCATCCCTAATAAACAGATCAATTAAACTGAACTTCCTGATTTTGTAAGCAATTGGTTCAACTCGAGGAGAATCAAGAGGTGGGCATTTTTATAATTCCCAATTGTACAGACCTAACTGAAAAGTCCTCTGAGTTTCTTTAAATCATGGTGTGGTAAGAGCAGTATTCTAAGATGTTTCTCATACATATTAGGCTAGGTTTTTTTTTTTTTCTGAAAAGGTTTTGAAAGTGTCTTCTAGATTTAATTAACTATGGGGAGTATGATTTGGCCCATTAATGTAGCTTCTTGGTCATCTGAATATAAGGAGACTGGAGATAATTTCTTTCTCTTGAGACCATGGACCAGCAGGATAAGGTGATACAGGGAATCTGATCTCATCTGAATCATGGATGAATATCTTAGATGAAAATCCTTCTCCAGCTGTTGTTAACTGTTAAATAGATTAAGAATATCTTATTTCATTCAAATTCAGACCTAAATTAACAAGAGGATCAGCCTCAGTCAGGTTTAGCTTGTGATGCAGCACAATTGTTCTGACCTTAGAAGGCACAAGATCTTAGAAGTCATTTTTTGAAAGAGGAAATCAATGAATTTCCTAAGGTCACAGAGGTATTAATTTTAAAGCTCAATTATGAACCCAGGTCTTTTGCTTCTATTTCCTACAATGCCTCTCCCCGTGTAACAGGCTTTTGCTCCCAGGTCAAGCTAACTTGGGTAACTACTAATTCCACAAAAATCTTCATTAGTTCGGGATTTACTAGCCCACAAATTTGAGAAAAATTACAAAATGCTAGAAATAAGTGATACATAAGTGAAGAATGATGTAAAGATCTTCCTTACTTGAGGGAATCTCTCAGAGACACATCAAATCAAGACATAGAGCAACAGAATAAATGGGCACCTATGAATGGAACAATAAATGATACCAATAAAATGTCATTGTAATATGGAGAAAAAAAGTAGGGGAAATGCAATCACAAAATAGAATATGCTAATAAAATATTGTCAGCCATATCGTAGTGTCAGTCAGCCTGTATACTGACTTTGCCTCAAGTTCTAATTAAATCACTAGTATCTCTACCCTGAACCTAAGAGACTACATAGGCAAGAGGCATTATCCTTCAGGATTTCTCTCCTACCAGACTCCAAATGAAATGAAACCAAAATGGGCCTCTAGAATTTTATTCAGGGGGGGCTTCAGATATTTTTACCATTAAACAGAAGCGCTCCCTAAATAAAAAATGAATTTCCTGCAAGCTGTTTTGACATGGTCCGCAAAGCCTCAGCTACAGAATGTAGTCTCTCGGCAGATTGTCAGAAACCTTTTGAGGTAGACACAGACAAAACTCCAACTTCTTTCTCCTGTCTTTCCATCTCCTTTACATCGAGAGTGAAATGAAATGCTGCCCAAGTCAGAGAAGTGATAAAAGCCAGGAGGGACTTCAGAGATCATCAATTTTGTCATCTGTAGAATGAGGGAGCTGGATTTGATGACCATTTTGTGCCTTCCAGCACTAAATTATAATCCAGTTGAATGAAAGAGATGCCACAGTTCCCTTTTATTGTCCTGCCTCAGTTTCCCTAATTGTCCTGCCTCAGTTTTTCTAAATTGTTCTGCCTCAGTTTTCTTCATTCAACAATTAGCTCTCTTATCTCTAGATTTTATTGCCTAGCTCAGGTTAAGCTTGAATTTTATTGCTCTTTCCCTTTAATTCTACTAACAAGCCATTTCTCAAGGAAAAACCTGTCTGCCAGTTTTAAAATAGCCAAGCTTTTCTGTTCCTTTTATTTACAGATCAGTGCAATAGGTTAAAAAGTTTAAAATCACAAGCAAATTTTATACTAAGCACAGCTGCAACATTGAAATAACCAATTTTCTCAATCATTGTTCTTAAAATTTTTCAATCATTGTTCTTAAAATTTAACAGAGCTCTTAAATAAAACAGATAGACAAGTCATTCAGAACACAGAACACAAATCACACATAGACTGCAGTTATAACATTAACATTAAACAAAACATTTAACATATAACCAGATAGTGCCCCAAAAGGTGCTTAGACCAGATAGTGCCACATAGCATCCCAGAGTTGAATAGCTTGTTAGCCCAACTTTTTCTGGGGACCCAGATTTGCTAGCAATCAGGTCAGACAGAAAACTTACCCTGCAGGGGTTTCAAACCAAATTCTCCTCTGGTCAAATGGAGGCATCGGCAGCTGGTCTTGTCTTGGCTGAGAAATTGTTCTCTTCCTGGAAACTCTGAAGAAATCCAGAGGACTAGCCTTTCCCTAACAAAAGAGCCCAGATCCTCAGCCACCCCAAGGCCCAAGGCGGAGACCAGAAGGTCTCCAATCTCTAATCCTGCTCTCATGTCTCCCTGGGAAGCCTCCAAATGTAATGCCTGATAAACTGAGGCAAGATAGAGATTAGAGAGTTTTTAATATTTTATTTGATTTCTGAGAGGGAGAGATTGTGCTGAGGGCATGATGCCCCCAGGGCTGATGTCCAAAGCATCCAGCAGCAAATGTAAGTTCTCAGTGACATATTTATACATAGTAGCTAAACAAAAGGGGGGGGGGTCCAAACTCTGGTTAGTGGAAATCTCCAGGCAGGGACCATCAATTGGGTTCTGAAAGGTTGGGGGTAGGACCATAAATTCTTGATGACTTAGGAGAAGTTAGGAGCCAGGAAGTCTGAACTCCCCCTTATCTTGAGTTTACACATTGACAATTTATAACCTTAGAGTAAGTAGCCCAGAGTTATTATCAGTCTTAATGAACTGGAGGGGAGAGTTGGCAACTAAGAGGATTGAGGCAGAACAATTAAGGGAAACTGAGAAAGAACAATTTAGGGAAACTGAGGCAGAACAATTAGAAAAACGGAGGCAGGCCAATTAGGGAAACTGAGGCAGGACAATAAAAGGGAACTGTGGCACAACATATGAATATAGAATTTGGGCTTTTCATTTAGTGGACTAAATAGAGGATTTTCATTTAGGGGATTATAGACAGTGATGATGGATTTGGAGCCTGATTTGTTCACTAATTAGCTATATGACTTCTCACTTAATTATTTTGTTTCTGAAACTCAAGGGTTGGCGTAGAAGATCTCCAAAGTTATTCTTTTTCTTTTTCAGTTTTCTTTTTTATTATTCATATTATATTTATATTACCTTTATAATAGAATCACTTACATTATTGATGTCATATTATATAATACAAATTTCTATTATTTTAACAATATAGATTATAGTCATATGATTTCTGGATTATAGATTATAGTCATTTCTGGAATGTAAATTATAGTCATATTTCTATAATAGATCATGGTTAAAATATTTCTATAACATATAGTCATACTATTTTTATACTATAGGATGTGGTTATAATTATTTCTAGAATATAGATTATTGCTATATAATTTCTAGAATATAGTTATGTCATTTTTTAGAATATAGATTATTATTACATTATTTCTAGGACATAAATTATTGTTATAGAATATAGATTATGTGTTTATTATTTTTAGAATACATTTTATACAATTACTTCTAGAATATAAATTATTGCTACATTATTTTTAGAATATAGGTTAGAGTTATATTATTTATAGAACATAGTTTATAGTTGTAATTAATTTTAGAATATAGTTATATTATTTTAAAATATATTTATTTTTATATTAATATTTTTATATAATTAAAATTTATTTATATGAACTTGACAAATTTGATCACTTTCTTATACAAAGAAATGTTTTTGATATATGATACCATAAATCTCTATTGTGTAGAATATTTAATTTTACATTCATAATAAACCTGGAAGGTAGATGTCATTGTTATTCCCATTTTGTAGATGTGGAAACTGATGTAGTTGGACTCTGATTTGGTTACTAATTAGTTGTATGAATTTTCACCTAATTATTTTGTCTCCAGAATTCAGAGATCAAATGATTTGTACAGAAGAATTGTCTGAGGTAAGATTTGAACTGGGGTCTTACTGCTCTAGGTTCAGAGCCTTTATCTATTAACCTAAGACCCCCATAAGTCATTTGTTCTCTCTTGGATTCTATTTGTTCACAGTTAGAATGAGGGGGTCACTAATCTGTCCATAAAGATCCTTATGAGCTATATAGTGACTTAATTTTAAAATGCGATGTTATATTTTGTTATAATTTTATTTATTTTTCCAAATATTGCCCAATTACATTTAAATTTGGTTCAGGCCACACTTAGAAATGTGTGACACAGGCAGAGTATTTGACACTTTTGAATTAAATCATCTGTAGGAAATTATTATCCCTTTGTTTATTTTCAGGATGGGTGCAGATGCATTCATCAGATTCCTCCTGTTTCTTATCTACTTTCTCCAAATTTAGTGACTTCTCAGTAATATTCTTTTCATAAAAGATAGATAGTTTTTTATCTTTAGAGTACCTTAGTAACTTAGCCTATTTATTATTATTTTAGTTTTTCTTCCCTTTTTTGCAGTCTTTAAAATTTCTATAAATCTTTAACTCCTTGAGGCTATTTCTTGCTTTGAATGATACCTTATTTTTCTTTCTTTTATACCTCAGCATAGTTTCTTCCAGATCTAAGATTCTGTGATTATCTAAAAACAAACAAACAAACAAGTAAAAAAAACTCTCTGTTTCTGTCAGTCTCTGTCTCAATCTCTTGGTCTCTCTGTCTCTGTCGGTCTATCTTCCTCTCCCTCTTCCTCTTTTTCCCTCTTTCTCTCTCTCTCTCTCTCTCTCTCTCTCTCTCTCCTTCTCTCTCCCTCTCTCTCCTCCTTTCCTCCCTCATTCTCTCCTCCTTTCCTCCCTCATTTTCTCCTCCTTTCCTCCCTCATTCTCTCCTCCTCCCTTCCCCTGTTTCTTCCTCCCCCTCTTACCCACTCTCTCTCTGTCTCTTTTTGTCTCTGTCTCTGTTTCTCTGTCTCTGTCTCTGGTTTTGTCTCTGTCTCTCTGTCTCTTTCCCTTCCTCTCTCCTCCTCTCTCCCCTCCCATTCTCTTTTTCTTTCAGTCTCTCTATCTCTGTCTCCATCTCTCACTCCCCTTTGCCTTCCCTTCCTCCTTCCCCTCTCTGTTGTCTTGTCTCTTATTCTCTGTCTCTGCCTCATTTTCTCTGTCTTTCTGTTTGTCTTTCTTTCTCTCTTTCTCCATACATACTTACATACTTATGTACATAATACATAAATATGTACCCACCCACCCAACTATATGTTTTGTGTCGTGAATACTAAAATCCTTCCCTGATACATCGTCATAGTATGAAAATGAACCTGTGTTTTTACTTACCTTTTCTACTTGTTTCCTTTTGGATGCCCTGTTATTTTTAGTTGCCTTTTCTGCTAATCCCAAACATTTAATAAGTTCATAATTCCCCATATTTGAGTAGGGAATCATAGCACCAAGACAATTCCTCTTGGTTGGTATCTTTCCCCTCCATCTGTATCTTTTTCCATTCCATCTCAAATAATCAAATGGATCTGAAATCAGTCAGGTCGTATGTTGAATCAAGTACTGCACCTGGATTGAGGAAGATATAAATTCGAGTCCTCCCTCTTGACACTTCCTAGCTGTGTGACCCTGGGCAAGCCACTAAACCTCTAAGTGTCTCAGTTTCCTCATCTGTAAAAATGGACATCCTTAGGACATTTAAAATTGTTTATATTTATTACCAAACCAATAAACATGATTATTTCTGTATACAAAGAAAACTTTTAAAATCTATGATACTCATGATACAATGATCCTATTCTGTAGAATATTTAATCTTAATCTCATAACAGCCCTGGGAGGGAGGTGTTAATATTATCTCCATTTTGTAGATGAGAAACTGAGGCACCAAGAGATTAAGTAACTTGTACCTATGTTTATTATAAGGATCAAAAAATATAAACATATAAAACACATTATAAACATTACAGCACTCTTATAAATGTTATTAGTATGTAATTATCTCACGAGTTAAGGAGTTTGCTCCATTGACATGGATTACAACATATCCATGCTTTCTTATCTTATGTGACACCTATCAGTGCTGTCCCCAAAGTTTGCTATAAGTAATCTATCAAATATGATGGAGGCTGACATGATGAAGATATCAGTCAATAACTCTGGCCATCCACCTTGCATCCCTCCTAATCAGCCCATTCTCTCTTCTTCTTGTACAATTTCTTATTCTCATTCTTTTCCAAAGATCTTCAGTTGTAGCCTTCTCATAAGCAAAGTTTTCATCAGTTTACTGAAAGAAAGTGTGTCCCAGGAAATGAATGGGACTAAATAAATGACAAAATAAATGGGAAGCTGCAGGGGGAAGTGAAAGGACATGAAGTTTGGAGTCAGATGATTTGTGAAAGGATATTATTGGATCATACATTCTTTAAGGTTTCTTTTAGCCTCTAATTTTGCAAATCAATTCTACTTGTTAGAGATCATTGTAAAAACATTTCTTCCTTTGGAAACTGAGTGGATGTTCATCAGTGAGGGAAATGGCTGAATAAGTTACGGTGTATGAATATAAGGAAACATTATTGTTCTGTAAGAAATGATAAGCAGGCTTATTTCAGAAAAGCCTGGAAAGACTTTACATGAACTGATGCTAAGTGAAGTGAGAAGAATATTGCACACAACAACAGCAAGATTATGTGATGATAAACTGTGATAGACTTGGCTCTTTTCAACAATGAGATGATTCAAAGCAATTCTAATATATGATGGAAAGAACTATCCATATTCATGTGGATCCAGAGATCCACATATGGAGACTGAATGTGGATCAAAGCATAATATTCTCGCCTTTTTTATTGTTATTGTTTGTTTGCTTCCTTTTTTTCCTTCTCATTTTCCCCTTCTGATTTGTTTTTTTCTTGTGCAGCATTAACAAATAATGGGAATATGCTTAGAAGAATTGCACATGTTTAATATATATCTTGCTGTCTTGGGGAAGGTGAAAGAGGGAGAGAGAAAAATTTGGAACATAAGGTTTTGCAAAGATAAAGTTGAAAGCTTTCTTTGCATGTATTTGGAAAAATAGAATGCTATAAAAATTAAAGCATATATAATAACAATAATAGTAATAGTAAATCTGTTCGTTTTATAATAAAAGAATTTTGAATATGACTAATTGATTAAACCAAAAATTAGGTTTAGATATATGTCCTTAGTACAAAGAATGACTCTGAAAATGCTTTATTTTCCTAAATTTGGTTAACTATTTATCACTTTCTTCTCATTAATCTGATTTATTTATCCTATAAACAGAGAGTTGCTTTTTAACATGGCAAATAGAGGCATTTAAGGCATTTGAGATAAGAAAATGGCATAAGTCAATGCCCTGGTGTGGCTACGTGCATGAAGTAGATAAAATTAGGCTGTCTTGTTGCATGGACTATACAGTAGCTCACACTGTGCTGGGAATTAGCCTAAATTAAATCAAGATCACAAAAAGCTTTATATGCCATTAGCAAAAACTGTGGTTATCAATCCTTTCACTAATGAGAAGTCAGAATAATTGAGAATGAACTGGACTAATGCATCTGTAACTCTGAGTGCAAGTGGCAAGTGTGGCTGGAGAATTTTGCACTGACTAATTTTTATAGTTCAGCAGCTCTGCCAAATGTACATTATGTGGGAGAAAATGAGATTCTATTAAAGCTTTTGTTCCCCTCCAGGGACCCACAGAATGTTAATTTTGCTTTCTCCTATGCAGGGCCACAATCACCCTGGGTTTGAGTCACTTTGGGAGTGAGTTCTTCCCTCATCCCAATGCTTTCCTACTTGAAAAACTCATTATGCTTTTCACAGGAATGTTTTAAGAGCAGTGAACCAGGAAGGGTAAAACACTGAGAACAGAGAGCCTGCTGAAAAATATTAATACCAGTAAAGACCACATTACATGAAGTCATACAATCCATTTAACATTCCTTTTCTCTTTATCCAATTATCATGGTTTAAACTTTGGCTCTATTTTAGTTTTGGGTAGAATTTTGGCTCTAAGCAATCCCATATCCATTGGATAAATAGTTTTTGAATATTTAGTATATGTATGATACTGAGAGAAGAACACAAATGTATTTGAGAGGATTCCTTTACACATGGAATTTCAGTCTAGTTAAGAAAATAGCAGCACCATGGCTAATGAAGTCAATGAAGAAAAGGAAAAGAAATAATTGCAAAAATATTCAAAATAAATGCAAAGTAATTTGATGATAGGAGAACCAAAAACTGGGGGGAAAGCTTCATGTAGAAGATGGAACTTGAGCTATATCTTTGTGGAAGCAAGTGATCTAGAGAGGAAGAGATGAAGAGGGAGTAATTCTCTTGTTTTTTCAGTTGTGTCCAAAACGTCAGAACCCCATTTAGAGTTTTCTTGGCAGAGAAACTGGAGTGGCTTGCCATTTCCATCTCCATCCCATTTACACATGAGGAACTGAAGCAAATAGAATCAAGTGACTTCACATTTAAAAGGTTATTGTTGTTTGTCCTTCATTCTCAAAAAGAACTATGACATTAGGAAGATGATGCCATTACATGCAAGTGAATTGAATTTAAGTGAGGTAGGATTATACAGGCTCACTTGCCTCACTTTCCCTTCAGAACCATGTAGGTCCAGTGGTCAGATATAGAACAGGATGACTGGGGATTCCTTTGAGGTAGTGGAAAACTTCCAAGAGATTTCAGTTTGACTGAGGCCATATCTATTTGGTGATTAAGATTAGGTAGCAATTAAGGCAAAGAATGGCCTTTTTCATCTAGTCAAAAAAATTATCTAAATAAATAATTCTGAGAGGTTTCTGGCCAAAAAAACATTTAAAGAGCCAACCCATGAAAAGCAGAGAATAGTATGTTGTATATATAGAAAATAGTGAGTGGGATAATTTGGTCAAAATGGTGAATGTATGAAGGATAATATTTTATATATCTGGAGATATGGAATATGAAACAGAACTATGGAGGACTTTAAATGACAAATGAGTATTTTATCCTAGACAAAACTGAAAGTTTTCAGGCAGGGGAAATTGCATGGTTCTAACTGTTCTTTAGGAATATTGATTGGGCAGTTGAGTGGAGGATGGATTAGAAAGTTGAGGATGGCAACAATCAGATTCAATGTAATTGAAGAATAATTATCAAAATAAATTTAAAATATACTAGCATGTAAATAATATTAATTTGTGATTTTCTAATATGCCACTGTGGGGATCCTTACCTATGGTTTAGTTTTTATTTGCATTTGAAACGATTGGACCATAGAATACAGCTGTGGAAGCTAGGTGTCACTGAGATTTATCATGGCTAGAACCTGCAACAACTCTTGTCTTTCACAAAGCTCTAAGGTTTACAGAACAATCTCGATATGTAGGTAATGCAAATACTAATTTCCCCAACTTCATAGATAAGGACTCCAATGATTAGGGAAATTAATTGATTTGCCTGGGATCACACAGCTGCTAAAGATTGGACTTCAAATTCAGAATCCTACCATGAGGAAGATTAAAAGTTTAAGAATTATATGGCTTGTGTTTTTAATGATTTAATTTATTTATTTTTGTTTTGTTACATTTTTATTTATTTAGTTAATATTTCCTTATTACATTGTAATCTAGTTCAGTTGTTGGGCTAATGATTTTTTTTAAAGGGAGAGAATAAGACATTAAATGGAGAATGATAATATCAAATATAACTGGAGAGAAGTACATTAGGAAGTTAATAATAGTTAGCATTTATAAAAGTGCCTATTATGCACCAGGCATTATGCTAAATACCTTATAAATATTATCTCATAATAAAGATGGAATACAGTTACTATTGTTATCTTCATTTTACAGTTGAGGAAACTGAGGAAAATAAAGTGACTTGGCCAAAGTCAAAAAGCTAGTAAGAATCTGAGGTTTTATTTGAATTCAGATCTTCCTGCTTCCAGACTCAGCAGTGTTTTAGTCACTGTATCAACTAACAAAAAACAAGATGATGTCTGAGGACTGAGAGTGAAAGTCATTTTGAAATAGGGTTGTATTTAACTTGGACTTTTAAAAGATTTGTAGGCATGCAGGAGGTAAAAAAGGGTGCAGAAAAACATTCTAGGTATAGGGATTACTGTAAGTAGACATAAAGAAAGGGGTCCAGTTTTTTTTGACATTTATGTGATATTGGAGGAAGTAATGAAAGCTATTTTGAAAATTCTTGGTTTAGGACTCTGAATATTACCTAGTAGGCAACTGCAGTATTTTTGAGCAGAGAAATGTCATGAGCAGTTTTATAAATAAGCAAATGGAAATAGTGTTCCAAAGCCCATTGGGATGGGAATCCTTCCATATGAATGTGCTGCCCTGTTTGAGATGTAGAGAAATCCAGCTTCCTTCTGCCCTCTTTGGTAACTCTTCAAGTTTCAAGATACTTTGGCTACTTCTGGCTTTTGGCTTTTAGAGTGAAGATGGAAGAAGCCAACTCTATCCTGCTTGCTACTCTACAGATTTCAGGGAGTCTCCTTGAGTGAGATCCGTGAATTTCTTTCTTGGTTGAATTGAATTATCTTTCTTCCAATAGTGAGTTCCTTCACTCTGTATTGTCTGGCATATATTACCCAAGTACATTTCTTCTGATTTCTATTTTGCTATGATTTGGATAAATGGATTTTTTTGTTATTTACTGTGGAAGTGGTATTTGTTGGGAAATAATTCAAACCTTGAATATAAAGATTGGATACTTTTTAACCCCAATATGATTATATAGGGATAAAAGTTTGATTGAGGATGAACATATTCCATAAAGTAATTATATTTAGGGGAGAATATAGAATTCTAGCCCAATATCTCCTCCTTCTGAAAACAGAGGGGTCTCTAGCTCCAACTTCCTGCTGCTCCTGGAATGAATGAAAGTCTTCCTTGGAGAAAAGTGGGTCACAAAGACTAGAGAGCTATTTTGTCTTATTTTGAGCCACATAACACTCTTCATGCTATAGGCAGTGAGGAATGAAGGAAATGCTATAAGTCAGACCCATTACATATGGAACTCTCTCTACATAGCATTATTCTGGATGTGGTGTGAAGAATAGATTTCAAGAGTAAGAGAATAAAGAGTCAAGATCTGTTATGAGGCCTTTTTCAAGTTGGTGAAGTTAAGAGTGGTGGCAAAAAGTGAATGAAAATATTTATTTAATATGTACTTTGTGCCAAATAAGTTGCTGGGGATAACATATAGAAGCAAGATAGTCTTTGTCATTAGGATATCACATTTTGAAAGGAGAGGACCCCATATGTAGTGGGGAGTAGAGTTTTGGACAGGAAGGTCACAGAGATGGTGATTGAAATCACTTGATAATTGATACTGGAAATAGGAAGGAGCAAAGCTGGTTCAAAGAAGGTTGTATTTGGGATATTATCTACCTCTTGTTGATGATACAGAGTTTGATACAAGTTTATATATATATATATATATATATGAAGGCTATGTTGTGTTCCACAGTTGTTCTCTCTCTGGGTGTAAGTGGCTCTCTTCATTATTGAACATTATTTAACAAGTGGAACTGGTTTGAATGCTCTCATTGTTGAAGAGAGCTCTGTCCATCAGAATTGATTGTCATCTTGTTGCCGTGTATAATGATCTCCTGGTTCTGCTCATTTCACTTAGCATAGTTCATATAGACCCTCTCCAAGCCTCTCTGAAATCATTCTGCTGGTCGTTTCTTACAGAACAACAGTATTCCATAGCATTTATATACCATAATTTATTCAGCCCTTCTCCAATTGATGGGCATCCACTCAGTTTCCAGTTTCTTGCCACTACAAAAAGGGCTGCCACAAACATTTTTGCACATGTGGGTCCCTTTCCCTCCTTTATAAGATCTCTTTGGGATATAATCCTAGTAGAAACACTGCTGGATCAAAGGACATGCACAGTTTGATAACTTTTTGAGCATAGTTCGAAACTGCTCTCCAGAATGGTTGGATCCATTCACAGTTCCACTAACCCTATATCAGTGTCCCAGTTTTCCTACATCCCCTCCAACATTTGCTGTTATCCTTTCCTGTCATTTTATCCAATCTGACAGGTTTGCAGTGTTATCTCAGAGTTGTCTTAGTTTGCATTTCTCTGATCAATAGTGATTTGGAATACCTTTTCATGTGACTACATATAGTTTCAATTTCTTCATCTGAAAATTGTCTGTTCATATCTTTTGACCATTTATCAATTGGAGAATGGCTTGGAAGTAATATAAATTTGAGTCCATTCTCTATATATTTTAGAAATGAGGCCTTTATCAGGGCCTTTGGATGTAAAAGTGTTTTCCCAGTTTATTGCTTCCCTTCTAATCTTGTCTGCATTAGTTTTGTTTGTACAAAACCTTTTTTAACGTAATATAATCAAAATTATTTATGTTGTGATAAATAATGATCTCTAGTTCTTCTTTTGTCACAAATTCCTTCTTCCTCCACAAATCCTCCACAAAACTATCCTATGGTTCTTCTAATTTGTTTATAATAGATCATGAACCCATTTCGACCTTATCTTGATATATGGTGTTAGGTGTGGGTCTATACCTAATTTTCGGTCATACTAGTTAACAATTTTCTCAGCAGTTTTTGTCAAATAGTGAGTTCTTATCCCAAAAGGTGGGGTCTTTAGATTTGTCAAATACTAGATTGCTATAGTCACTGATTATTTTGTTCTGTGAACCTAACCTATTCCACTGATCAACTTTTCTATTTCTTAGCCAGTACCAAAAGGTTTTGATGATTACTGTTTTATAGTATAGTTTTAGATCTGGTACAGCCAGACCACCTTCATTTGCTTTTCTCTTCATTAATTCCTTTGAAATTCTTGACTTTTGTTCTTCCAGATGAATTTTGTTGTTAATTTTTCTATGTCAGTAAAATAGTTTCTTGGGAGTTTGGTATGGTACTAAATAAATAGATTAGTTTAGGGACTATTGTCATCTTTATTATTTTTGCTCGACCTATCTAAGAGCATTTAACATTTTTCCATTTGCTTAAATCAGATGTTATTTGTATGGAAAGTATTTTGCGGTTTTGCTTATATAGTTTCTGATTTTCCCTTGGCAGATGGATTCCCAAATATTTTATACTATTGACAGTTACTTTAAATGGAATTTCTCTTTGTATTTCTGATTTTCCCTTGGCAGATGGATTCCCAAATATTTTATACTATTGACAGTTACTTTAAATGGAATTTCTCTTTGTATTTCTTGCTGTTGGATTTTGTTAGTGATATATAAGAATGCTGATGATTTATGGGGATTTATTTTGTATCCTGCAACTTTGCTAAAGTTGTGGATTATTTCTAAGTTTTTCAGTTGATTCTCTACGGTTCTTTAAATATACCATCATATCATCTGAAAAGAATGACAATTTGGTTTCCTCATTACCTACTCTTTGATACAAGTTATAAACCAGGGATGTTGCCCTAGGTTGTCCTGGGAAGGTGTCATCATTACAGAATTCCCTAATGAGTGAATGTAGTATGCTTTCTAGAGCCCATAAGTTGGGGTGCCAAAATATACTGTGCTTCATAAAGTCCCACATTGGGCGCTAAAATATAGTATACTTTCTAGAGCTCCCAAGTTGGGGTGCCAAAATATACTGTGCTTTCTAGAGCCCCCATGCTGGGGTGCCAAAATATATTATATGGACTAGCTCTCTGGAGGATTTTGGGACCAACCCAAGTCCTTAGTCTTAGAGGAGGAATGATGAGGTAGGGACCCACGAGGATGGTCAAATATGGAATCTGTTTAATTCTTGCAACCCTAAATATCTTAGCACAATTACATCACTATCAGCACACCAAGCATGTGCTAACTCTAGTACCATTGCATCAGTATAGCACACTTCATGTGTTCTAACTATAAGTATCCTGCTATTAATATGTAAATGCCTCTTTTATTGTATGTATCTCTGCTTCAAATAGAATACAGGTTGTCATGTCCCTTCTCCACCCCTAACTTCTCAGGAAAGCTGAGGTGCCCCAAAGTGACATGGGGGGCTGAACCAGACATTGTCATCAGTTTCCCTCTGGACTGAAGGATCCACAAGTGAAGGTTACTTCCCAGTCAGTGGAAAGTTTCTAATCACAAAAGCAGTCTATGAGAATTCTGTGAGAGGAAAGGCAAAGCAAAATAATGAATGAATAATGCATTTATTAAATACTTACTATATTCAATCATTGTGCTAAGTACTAGGGATACAAATAAAAAAGTAAGGAAGCCCCTCTCTCAGAGAACTTACATTTTAATGAAGAAGATATCATATTGGAAAGGTTTCATCAGTAAATCAGATAAAAATGGTCCTTAAAATGTAGCAAATGATAAAACAATTTTTTCATTGTTATTTCCCCTGATAAAATGCTACTAGTAGCTCATATTGAATACTTTGATGATATAAGAACTCTGGTGGTAAGAACTTTCTTTTCTGAGGCATCAGTTGCTATGACTACATCTTTGTTGCTTCCCAGGATTATGATTGCATTGGAAATAGGAACAGGTTTGGTAATCTAGGGACACTGCCACTCCAAAGTCCATGGAACTGGAATATCTCTTCTATCTGAGAGAAGATTGCAGATCAAGATGGATGGTGATTTTTACTTATCTGGCATGTGTGACCTCCTGTCTCTCTTCTGGTACTTTGTTGCTGGCTTGCCTTATAGCAGTTTTGTAGTTTTACTAGATATTAATTCTTCCACTATACTCTATGATACCCCAGACTATTACTTATTCCTTCCTTATAATAAGCCATCTCTTTACTCTTTAATTCTTACCTTGCTACCCACTCGCATGCTTGGACAACACTCTCTTCTTCTACTTTGTAGAGTTTCTCTCTTCTTTTAAGATGCTGTTCATATATCATTTTTCTGCATAAAGGCTTTCATAATTTAATTGTTGGTGCTTTCTCTTCCCAATTACTTTGAATTTAAATATATTATCTTTTATAATTAACTTTTTTCTGGCCTTCTCTAGTGAAAGAACCTAACAGAGATGATAATGATGATGATCATCATCTTCATTTCCTTTATCTTAATCATCTTCATTTTCTTCAACTCTTTTGATTTAGTAATGGTTATAAACCTTTGTACTATATTTCAGAAAGTCAATAAATTAATTCTATTCTCCCTTCTCCCAGAAATCCATGTTTTCTTATACTTCATAGTTACTTCTTCTCCTTGTCCTATATAAAACTATTCCTACTGTTACTGTACAAATTCAGAAGAAAACAGTGATTTTGGATAGGGTCAGAATTCTAGATCCATGGTAATTTTCAGAGACCTTGGAAACTGTAGCTAGAGGGATGACTTGATATATACTCCATGGCATGAGCAAGTTATGTAATTTCTCATAATTTCCAAACAAATCTTGTAGACTGTATGTTGCAGATGAATTACTAATCCATATATTTGATTAATTGCTTTTAAAATTAATATGAATATTTGAATGAATAATGAATATTGGTGGAAGAACTTTCCATACTGAGAGTTACCCACACAAGATAAAATGTGTTCAACTCATCCCAGGTTAACTTCTTTCATCCATCCTTGGGAATACTATCTCACGTATTTCTGTGTTTAGTTTATGGATAATAGTGATTTACATAGTGATTTATGAAGCCTTTCAAATATGATGTCTTCTTCATTAGAATGTAAATTCTCTGAGAGAGAGGGGCTTCCTTACTTTTTTATTTGTAACCCCAATACTTAGCACAATGCATTGAATATAGTAAGTATTTAATAAATGCATCATTCATTCATTATTTTGCTTTGCCTTTCCTCTCACAGAATTCTTATATACTGCTTTTGTGCTTAGAATCTTGAATCTGTTTTCTATAGCTGGTATGATCTGACTACCAGGATATGACAATAAACTAGAGTTGGCTTGCAGATCAAATCTGTACAAAAATGAGGAATGGGTCAGATTTGACCCAAGGACTATGGTTTGTTCACATCTGATCTAGATGGATCTGTCCTCCAATTTCCTATAATAGGGAATTTGAATGCTTATTGGGAGTCTCAAATTCTTCTTTACCCCATTTAATTTCCAGCTCAGTAAAATTTGTGTTTACTACATTAAACAGATAGGAGACATGCAGGAGTAGAACTGGGGGAGATTAAAGACTAAACAAGAAATTAGGATGGTTTAGCTTTGAGTCAGGCCCTATCACATCAAAATCCTAAAGAGGCAATTCATTTTAGGACAGGATAGAAAAGTGTAGTATGTCTGGGGTGAAGAGTTAGATATTTGGCTGGCGAGCTGAAAGGATTAGCTTGGCTGGCAGTTATAACTTGATCACAGATCTTTCTCACCATAAGTAAAATTCATATTCATATGAAATCTTTTGGAGAAAATCAAAGACCTTGTAAGGGAGGAGGGAGGGAATGCTATTATACTTAGAAAAGAGAGCAGAAAAAGAGCTCAGCCTGGGAAGAAATTTTGTTTAAATTAAAATGGTCTAGGGTGACCAAAGAAGGCAAACAGAGCCATGGGATTCTTTTGGATGTTACATCTCTTCTCAGCTAGCACCTGTTTTGTGAACTGTGGTAGGAGTTTCCATTCAGGGCATTTCTGATTAGAGCAACCTGGAGAAAAATGAGAGAAGCAGCACAGTGGGTACCAAATACTGAACATTCTCCACTTAAGATCACCAGGGAAAGTGTAGAGGCATATGCAGAAGAGAAAAGGATATCTTTGAGGCTTGGGCATTCTTATTCATTGGTAGAGGAGGCAACAGAAAGATGACCTCTGAAGTCTCTTCATGACTGAAGATGGTGGCTTAAAATGGGAAGGTGGCCTATTTGAAAGGCTCTCTCATCTTGCTTCTCTGTCACATTTCACATCCTATTTCCTTTGCTTCTGTAAAGTCTTTTTATAAAGGGCTTATCATTTTAAAGGAACAGTTATATTTTGAGTTCAATTTTTTTCATACTACCATGTTTTTTTAATTTTAATTTTTAATAGTGATCTTATTAGCATGGGGGCTCCCTATGTGGATTTACTGTAAATTCATAATTTGTCTCTCTAGGCTTCTGTTCAAATCAGTCCAATCAAAGCAAGTATTATATGGTGATTATGTGTCAGACAATGTGCTAAGTAATGGGATGCAAAGACAGACGTTAAATAGTCTTTGTCGCCTAGGGGTTTATATTCTATATTCACAAAGGAAATAATGTTATAGTTAAAAATAAAAAGTGCATTTGTATATATCTCTATATATGCAAAAATATGTATATGTGTGCATAGATATATAGTGTGTGTATACAGATAAATTTAATAGCCTAAAACTGCAGTAAGATGTTTAAAATATTCTATACTCTTATATTAATATATTATATAATAAGATATTATATTATATTATAATTACATTATAATATAACAATTATATTATAATAATATATTATACATATATATAATTAATACAGTACAATACAATATGATAGCATAGCATATGATTGTATGTAACATAATAGTATATATGTTAGTATATAATTTAATATAATAACATATTATACAATATAATATAACAATTTATAATTACATATGCAACTTTATATAATTTGTAATTATGTCTTTATATGATTATAATTACATATGGTGTTATTATATAACATAACATTATATTAACATATTGTTTAATTTATATGCTATTTATGTAATATAATTTATATAGATATTTATATTAGAAAATATAGTTAATATATTATATTACCATATAATTTACTACAGTAAATATAATTAAAATTTTATATATGTCAAGCATATATTATATATGTATGTACACACATGTGCATGAATATGTATACATGCATACATATATATTGTGTTCCTTGAAATTTTAAGCATCCAAGAACCCAGTTTCATTTTACTACTTAGGTTAGCTTTTATAAAGAATATTTACTCCTAAATAATAAAAAAAAACATGAATATAAACATTCTTCTCTTTCCCTCACTAGCATCTTTGGGGAAATAATATCTTCTACATCTGGAATGGGAAGGGATTGGGATTATAGTTTAACTCAGTTCCTATAGTTCCAACAAATTTCGATTCCCTCAAAGTCTCCTATTCCACACTTTCCTTGGGGGACTTTGACTTCTCTGAACTCCCCTGCTGAGTTGGTTATAACATCTTGCCTGGAATCCTGGGAATCTAAGGTCCACATGGTTCAAACTGCCAGGCTGGGAATTCTGTAAGAACTGAATTGGACAAAGAAACCAAAACTCTGAGGCCATTTTTCAGGAATATAAGCTCTAAGAGACATAAAGGTTATTTTGGGGACATAAGGAGTAAGGACATGCGGGAACTAAGCAAATTTGGAAGTGAGCATGAGTAGTGGAAGGAAGATCCCTAGATGGAAGTGTCAGGGAGGAACAGTGACAATAAAAGACAAATTTGTCTGAATAAGGCTGGTATCTCACAAAAATAGTTCTACCAGAGGGGTGATAATTTATTGGTTGCCTGAATAATAAGCAGCCAGAATGCTGGTGGAAACAGGTGAGAATAGAACCAGAGATAAGATGATTTGGCCTTAGGAGCAATGAGAAATATGATAAGGAAAAGAACTGAACTTTATCGCTAGAGATAAAGAGTGATTCTGATGATACAAAACAGCTTTCTTCACTGATATTCTAAGAATGAAAGAACATACATACATGAATTCTACAAAATGTTTAAAAGAAAATACTAATGCTATACAAATTAGCCTCAGAAATTGAAAAATACAACACTCTGTCAAATCCTTTTCATAAAATATAGCATAACTAAAATATGCAGAGATAAAACAAAGAAGAATGAATTTAAGGAAGAATGAAAAGGTTTAGAAGAGCTACTGTGGTGAGTGGGATAGAAACTATTTAGGGAAGTATAAACAAATTGGTTTGTAGTACTTAGGACCCAGTTGAGATTACTTAACATAAATTTGTAGTGGACTCAGCACATCATCATGAATTATTCTACCTTCAACAATAAGTAAATAGGAATAAAAGCAGGTGATAGTGGGAGTAATCTAAAACTGAGGACAGCAAGGGACTCTAGAGAAGAGGACATAGGATCAATCAATTACTAAACATAAAACCTACTCTGTTCCAGGCATTATGCTAGGGGTTACAGCTTTGTACTGATGACTCTCTTAGCTGATGATTACAGTATAAATGCTAGAGTTATAAATGTGAAAAAGGAAAAACAATGCCTCCTCTCAAGGACTTTGCAAACTAATAAGGAAAGGCAACATATAAAAAAAAGAAGTGAGGTGACAGGATAAGAAGTTACCCGAATGGTAGAGAAGCCAAAGTTCAAAAGTAGTTTACCCAGAGAAATGAGGAACTGATTCAACAATGGGCAAAGATTAGAAACAGAAGAAAGCATAGCTAGTATAGGAATGCTAATCTGAGAAATAATTGAGGGGTCAAGGGACTGAAGTTGATAGTATTAATGAAGAAAAGGTGTTAGGATTGCACAGTTCACTGGTGAAGGCTTATAAACTCCAGGTACAAAGAATTCCTTAAAATGGAATTAGATTGTCCCTCCCCCTTTGGCAAATTTGTGAATGGGGTGGGGACTTGAGGAGATATTCCCAAAGGGGATATGCTGTTTATTTTTCTTATTAAGTTGAATATTTGGGTCACACAATTAAGAAATGTTTTCAAAATTTGTTTTCTTATATGCCTTTTAAACTAGCTCTTAATAGTAATTTAAATTTGCCAGGAATACATTTTTTTCTTTTGTTGATAATAGTGCTATTATTTTATTACTTCTAGCAAACATATATGCTATTATTCCACTCACAAGCACCAAAATCTTCCCTACACACCTGGTCTAGTCCTATTACAATAGTAAAATCATTAAGAAGTCTGAAACTGTTATCCAGAAGTGAATCTGACAATTATTTCCAAGAAAATTAATTCTTTATTTATGTTCAGAGAATATCTGCTGGAATGGGAGAAAAAAAAAAAAACAAATACACCTGTAGAAAACTTTCAAACTGCTGTGGGAGTTTTGTCAAAATATTCAATGCACTCAAAATGATGCAGACGATTTTGTTGAGGTGGATGTATAAGAAACATTTCCTCCCTCCCACCACATTGTATTATAATAAATCATTAGTGGAATGGAAAATATACTCTCCTGCCATACAAATTTGATAAATTTGTTCCCAGACCTAGTAGACTACATTTTTAAAGGATAAGAAGTATATGGCCAATCTTTGGCCAGCAATTGGAAAGCTACCCCTCTAATATCACTACACTTTGTGTACCTTGAAACTTTATAAAGGGAAGACAGGCAAAGATTTATCTTTTTTGTTTTATTTTTGACCTGGATCTTTTTTGGGACTATATCAACTAAGTATGGAGAGGCAATGGTGAACCAAATCCCCATAGGACATCAAAATGAATAATAAATAGAGAGAGCTGGTCTTACAATCAGGAGAACTTGTGCTTAAATTCTTCTACTTTTAACATTCACTAGTTGATAACCCCTGGGCAAAGCTTTTAGCCACTCAGTGCCCTAACCAACCCTCTAAGGCTATAATTGGCAGAGCAGAGCATGATTTAATTTGATATCAAGAATTCCTGTTTTTCTAGAACAAAATCTTTCAATGACATACAAAAAAATTCATCATCATGATCATCAATAACGAACATTTATATATAGTGCTTACTATGTTTCAGGCATTGTGCTAAGCACTTTGCAATTATTTCATATAATCCTTACAACAACCCTAGGAAGCATGTACTTTTATTATATCTACTTTATAGACTGGGACACTGAGGCAGGCAGAGATTAAATGATTTGCCTAGAATCATACTCCTAGTGAGAAGGTAAGGCAGAATTTGAACTCAATTCTTCCTGATCCAGGCCCTGCAATGTACCACCTACTTGCCTACTCTTTATTAGATACATGATGTTGGACAATTTACTATTTCTGAGCCTCAATTGTTTCAAAAGTAAAATGGAAACAATGATAGTGTTATTACCAACTTTGGAGTATATTGTAAGGATAATACTTTTTATAATTCTAAGTTATTATTATTATTACAAATGCCACAGACCAGCCAGAACATAGTCTATATTTCAATAGTCCACTTTGAAAATCAAATAACTATTTTTTTGTTTGACATTGGAAGCTTTTCCTCTCCACATCTCTAATGTTATTAGACATCACTCTGTACTCTCAGGGCAGGAAACTGCTATCTCTGATACATAGAGGATATTTTTATCTCCCATCCCTGTGCTTCTATACTGATTGCTCCTCCCAACCTCCCTGAAATGTCTTTTTTGCTCACCTCTGCTTCTTGGAATAGCCTTCAAGAATCAGCTCAGCTGCCACTTTCTATAGAGAGAAGGATCTTCCCATCCCCATCCCCATCTATATCTTCCCATCTAAGGTTACATTGTTAAGAATTTATTATTGAATTATTATTTTCATGTTATTTTCATATATTTCATATTATATTGTTAAGAATTTATTTTCTTTATACCTATTTATGTGCCTGTTGTCTTCCTCATTAGTGATAAGAAACTGTTTCATCTTTGCTTTCTTTATATCACTTAGCATAAAAGCTGGTATATAGGAAGTTCTTAATAAATATGTATTGATTGACTTCTGTGGCTTAGAACATGGCAAAGATTTATTAATCTGCTTGCTCAGGTTTTTCCTTCTTCCCATGACTTAAATTAAAAAAAAAGAAATATAAATTCAGATAGTAGGTTTAGAGGTGACCTCAGATCTTAATTTTGGGGTGTGTGTTTATGTGTATATGTGTGTGTGTGTGTGTGTGTGTGTGTGCGCGCATGTGTAACCATTAAAAAGGTTTGAGAGATATGGTTTGTGGGTAATTTAAATATTTTATTGATAAGGCTAGCAAGTTATTAATAAAAAGGATTGTCATTTGGCTGTATCTCTTAGACCAAACATTTCAGATGGTGGTGGGGAGTTACAGTTTCTATCTATCTATCTATCTGTTTGTCTGTCTGTCTGTCTGTCTATATCTATTGGATGAGTAGATATTTCTGAGAGGTGCTTACTCAATTCTGGTTAACACAATGGGAAGTAGTTTGTCTTGTGATAATATGACTTGTTAGTCAAATTTTGGTTGAAAAGACATCAATTTCTTGATAACAGGGAGAATCAGCAGACTTGTCCGAGCAAATACCATGAGCAGGAATACACCCTTTAAGCTAAACTTTTGACCTAGAACTTTTTTGGGATTATATCAACTTAGTATGGAGAGGGCAATGGTGAACCAAAACCCCATAGAACATAAAAATGAATAATAAATAAATTAAAATAAATACATTTCTTTCTAGAGCTTTGATCCCTGGGTAAATCTCTGAAATTGCCAACATTGGTTAGTTTCTGTTGAGGAAATTAATTGTTATCCTTTGTTCTGGAAAAGGATCAAAATGGCATTACTATGTTAGAGTCAAGTTAGTGGGTCCAATGGTGGCTGATCAGACCAATATGAGCTTGAAATGATCTATTACAGGTTGGACACAGATCATCTTTATGAACATTTGGGTGTATTCTTTAACTTTGCGTATCTTGTGTTTCTTCTGAACTAATTCAATTCTGCTTTGCTCATTGAGCACAGCACCTTTTCTGATGAAAGCATGCTGGCTGGTCCTAGGCTAATGTCTCTCCCATGCCATACAATCAATTCTGGAAAAGGGGGAAAAACTCATCCGAAACCAATAATATCATTTATTTATTTATTAAATTTTAAAAATTGTTTTTATTAAATATGAGAGAAATAATCATTTCTAACAGTGGAGGGAAATTTTTTTGTTTTTATATACATGACAAGATTTTGCACCAAATAGTTAAGTAGTCCAAAAAATTTCAACTGAAAGACTTTCTCAAACAAAAACAAATAAAAATGGCCTAGACTAAGGTCATACATGTTGCAAGCAATTGAAGAAGGATTAGAACCCTAGCAGTCTGATTTCAGAGGCAATATCTGTCATGAGAAATATGCTTGAAAGAGGAATTAGTCTTTTTCTGCTTGAACCCCAGAAAATGGTTCTAGGAATATTTGAAAGCTTCAAAAGAGCTGATTTAAGCTTTGATATAAAAGAGAACAAACAACTTTTAAATAAGAGTTGTTCAAAAGTGAACTGGGGGGTATCTGGAGAGAGTGAGTTCCACATCCTTAGAAGTATTCAAATGAAGACTGGATGATAACTTGTCAGAAATATTGTATAGAGGATTCCTTTTGAGATAAAAGTTAGACTAGGTAGGCTCTGAGGTTGCTTCCAGTTATTAGATCCTCTGATTTTGGATAAAAAATTCCATGTGTTTTGGCCATTTGAGCAAAGAGAAGATGTCTTTGATTTCATTTATATGCTTGCCATCACACCTACTGCTATACCCTGATCTCATCAAGGGCTCAATAAATGCCGTTGACTGACTGATTGACAGCTGTTGATTAAGGACTATGCTTCTGATTTTAACCATGATTTATCTTATAACAAGTTTCCTTCAGAGCAACTCAGATTTAATAACCCAGGCATCTATACATTCCATATCAAAGCTAAAAAAAATCACTGTACAGTAAGCTGATTGAAAGTAAAACACCAATACATTGCAATTTGGGGCAGAGAAACGGATACAGACTATCTTCTGTCAGCAAAGTAATTTCTGCTTTTCTGTGGGAGACTGATGGCCCATGCATTAAATCTGATTGCAAGGAACATGGAGCTAATCTCTGAGCATGGTCTCTAAGGAAGAAGCCAGAGATTGATGTTTAGCTCATACTTGTGAGTGTGTGCTTGTGTGAGTTTTTCCTGGACATACATGTGTAATTCAATATGGTATTAATTCACCATAAAATAGAGTTCACAACTGCTCCCCCAAATTAGATGTCCTATGGCCATCTCTAGCCGTCTTGATCTATATCTTGCCACTGGACCCAGATAGCTCTAGAGGGAAAAGTAAGGCAGGTGACCTTGCACAATCCTCCCTTATTTAAATCCAATTCACTTGCATTTCATGGTATCACCTCCCCGATGTTACATTCTTCTTCAAGAACAAAGGACAAAGAACAAAATGTCTATGGGTCAAAAACATGATTTTCTCTTTTCTGGTTTTTATTTCCTACAGTCAGCCTGTAAACTGACAAATACTCAATTTGATGACCTATTTTTGTAAACAATCTCAATTACCTAATTAACATGCATTTATTAAGCACCTACTTTAAACACCAAGAAAACATAAGTCCTCCATCAGTCAACATCACACCATCCATTTGTGGAACCATCAGTTTTAGCAAATGAAGTTTTGAATGCTATATATAAATTTACTTACCTAGGCAGTATACTCTCCAGGGATGTACACATTGGTAATGAGGTTGATACACACATTGCCAGAGCTAATTCAGTGTTTGGGAGTCTCTGAAGGAAAGTGTGGAAGAGGAGAGATATTAGACTGATTACCAAACTGAAGATCTACAGAGGTGTTATGCTGACCTAATTGTTGTATGCCTATGAAACCTGGAAAGTCTACTAGCACCATTGCCAGAAAATTAAATTGCTTCCATTTGAATTATCTTAGATAGATTGTGAATCTCCTGGCAGAATAAGATAGCAGACACTGAGGTCCCTTCTTGAACTAAACTGCCTAGCACTCCAACTCTATTGTAGAGGGCACAACTCGATTGGGCAAACCTCATTGTTTGAATGCAAATGTATACTTGCCAAAAATATTATTTTGTGGAGAACTCGCATGGGGCAAGTAATCACAAAGTAATCAGAAAAGGTGATACAAGGACAGTCTCAAGGTCTCTCTTAAGAACTTTAGAATTAATTATATGATATGAGAGAAAATGGCATAGGACTACCCAGCATGGCGTGCCCTCTTCAAAGAAGGTGCTATGCTCTATGAGCAAAGCAGAATTGAATTAGCTCAGAAGAAACATGAGATGCACAAAGTTTAAAGAGTCCATCCAAAATGTTCACAGGGACCTTTTGTGTCCAACCTATGGCAGAGCATTCTGAGCTTTATATTAATTTGATGAGCCACAGTTAGACACACTTTAAATCTAATATAATGATGTTGTTAAGAGTCCTCTTCAAGAACAAAGAACAACTATCTATATGCTAGATATTGGAGATAGAAAGATGAATAAATAGTCCTTAGTTTCAGATAACTTTTGTTCTCCATTCCTCAGATCCTCATCAAACACCCAGCCAGGTGGGTCATTGTTGGAAAAAAAAAGAAGGAAAGAAAACAAAAAATACATCAGTTACTTTTGAGGAATCTTTGGGACAAGCTAGGAAGGTTGAGGGAAAAGCTATGAAAAATCAGCAAGTTTTTTTTTGGGTTGCACCAAGTCTTTAACCATGAGTTACATATTGGTAAATATAATCCACATGACTGCCTGTAGTTTTCCTTTCACTTGGCTAAATTACATAAAATCCTAAGAATTAGAGAAGTTCTTTGGTTAACCAATATCCTTACTTTGAAATGCAAATAAATTTAGAAGATTTAAAGGCTTTGTTAGTATTTTTTCAGTAATGTCTGACTATGATCTCATTTAGGATTTTCTTTGAAAAATATATCCTGGAGTTCTTTGTCATTTTCTTTGCCAGCTCATTTTATATATATGGAAACTGAGGCAAACAAAATTAAGTGATTTGTTTAGGATCACACAGCTATGATGTGTGTAAGGCTGGATTTGAACTCAGGAAGATGAGTTTTTCTGCCTCCAGTCTGAACACTTCAGCCACTGTGCTATCTAAATGCTCTTTTGAGGATCTTAGGTTTTTTTTTTTTTTTTTTTTAATTACAAAGAGGTCCCCATGACTCTTTCAGAATCCTAGATTTGGAGCGAGAAGACTTTAGTTGTAATCTGTGACCTTGGGCAAGCTACTTTTTGCTTTCATAGTCCTCAGTTTCCTCTTCTGTAAAATATGGGAAATAGAAAGAATGAACCTTATGGTTTTTTCCTTGTCTAAATGCTATGATCCTTTTATGTTGATTAGCTACCCCAAATAAGCGGTCATTCTGATTAGTCAAAGGAGCAACTGAAAAAAAGAACAATATGTGGAATAGAGTCCAGTATAAAAATATGGGTGCATAAATATATGTTTGGGGCTATAGTAGAGGAACACTTGTAATGGGCTGAGGCTTGAGTTGATGCACTGAGGTCCCAAGCACATGAGGCTAAATAGTAATTGGACCATACTCTATTAATATATAAGCTTGGAGAAAGAATGGCCCCCGCCCACTCTTTGTGCAAGTCCTGATGTGTTGTATAGGAAATGACGATTCTGGTGGGTGAAGGTAGGGGAGTGAAAAAGGAAGGGGAGGAGAGCTCAGGCCCCACTTGCTCTGCTAGCTGGCTTCCTGTTGCAGCTGCCCATATTGCTATGGCAATCCTTCTTGCCCATATTGCTATCGCCATCTTTTTTCACCTCTTCACTTCATTAAAGACTGAAGATTTTCCCCTTAACCTGAGTTTCTGACTCCAGCTGATTTTATTTTTTTTTTTAATTTTTTTTTCCAGCTGATTTTAAATACGCGATCATTACAAACACTAAAAATGGGAGGGTGTCAGATAAAAATAATCTATCTTCCCAAAGGAAGAAATATCTTTCTTTTCCTTTTCATCCTTCTCTTCTTCCTCCTCCATCTTTCCTCAATTGCATGACTTCAGATTAGTTCTGTAGTATTTATAATGGGTGATGTAGATATTTTTGGTTCAGTCTGGAAGCTTTTATAGCATTCTTCCTTTGGGAAAATGTATTCCAGGTTCCAAATGAGTTTACATATACACTTTTGAAGTACAACTTATTGGCAATATGGGGGATATTTATCCTGGGATTGGTGATGTGTTCTCAAAATTCAATTAAATTTAGTACAAGATACACATTTGATAATTACCTACTTTGTTCTAGGCTGTGGAGGAGATGAAAAAAATTCATGTATTGTCATATTTTATGCACCACTACAGAAAAGGCACAACCTTTGTTCTGGAGGACCTTGCAGTCAAGAAGAAAGATAAGATATGTGCACAGATAACTTTTTTTTTTTAACCCCAAACTATTCTTGTGTTCATGTAGGCAGGTCTCAGGGGGAGAGGTATCTTTACCAACACACTTTGCCACCTGCTGTATAACTTGTTGTCATAATGAAATATTGGGGGCTTCTAAATGGTGAAGGGATTTGCTCAATGTCATAGTAAGTACGTATTGGAGGGGAATGTTCACCTTGGGCCTTTCTGATGTCTACATAGGCTTTCTGTTTATTATAACACACTCAATAATATGCATCAAGTCCATTATAGAAGAACAAAATGAAGTTCAAAGGTAAAGGGATGTTCAAAGGCAAAGATCAAACTGACCAGGTGAACCAAGGAAGATCTCTTTTTACTACTTGCAATGCTGCTCAACCCTATACAGATTATAAATTAGAAGGATTTATTATATCTATTAAATATTTCTATAACCCCCAATTAATTAAATCAAAAGGATAATAGATCTGAAAAGGACATCAGAGGGTCATACGGTCTAATCCTTCCATTTAACAGAGGAGGAAACTGAGATCCATGGATATTAATGGATTTACTCATGGATAGTAAGGAATTTGTCAAAATGGTCAAGTGACTGAGGTGAGATTTTAACATAAGTCTTCCTTATTCCAAGTCCAATAAGATGTGTCAAATGAAGTCATTTATAACTTGGGATTAATCAAGGTTCATAGCTGTCATGGATTATCTTAAGGCAAAAGTAAAGTGAAAAAACAAAAAGGAGAGGAGAGAAGAAATGAAATAGAAGAGGCAAAGAAGGAAGGATGTCTAGATGAAGAATGGTTCCTCTAATGGGCAACAGGGACTTGGGATTGTTCCCTAACAGTATGACATAGATTCCTCCCTCTCAGCTCCATGGTCTCTCATTCATGATGAGTACTTGCAAGAGAAGGGGAAAAGATGCTTGTATTTTGGGAACATTTCAATTTATCTTTGAAAATCCCCCACCCCCAGCCCCTTTCTTCCTGTCTGCAAGACTGCAATAATCTTTCTTTGACTACACTGAGAATTTCTGCAAAGCAAAATTGCCCATTTGTTTTTATTTGAAGAGGCTTTGGGTGTTACACAGAAACAGGGAGTGTTTATAGCCACTCGATATTCAAGCCTGCTCTTTGTAACCAAGCCTGCAGCTTTCTAACTAATTCATGTGTGACTGCTAGCCAGGTAACACTCTCTGTGTATAAACCTGCCTTCTGCACATCACTCTGGATAAAATGAATTTTAACTGGGCTAGAAGGATGTGGATGAATAAACAAATATCCCTTGACAAGGAAAGGAAACACAGGCTTGAATCATGCATGGCCCACATTGTTCCTTTGCAAGCTTTTGATTTATAAATCCAGATTCTATACTGGCTCAGGTCCTTTGTGGGAGGGGATGCCCCAGCAGCCCAGGACTGCAGTGTGTAATTCATCAGAACAGCACAAACATGAGCTGGGCTTTGGATCTCTGGGAAGGCTGATCTCTGGCTCTTGTTATAACTGAAAACATGGCTGGGTTTTATTTCCATCCTAATTGCAAGTTTCTGATCTCATGCAAAGCTTTTGTTATCATCTCTCTCAAGAGAATCCAATTCACTTTCACTCTGGGTTGTGTTCTGAAAGCACTGTTTCTTGGGTTGCCTAACTGGGATGTATTACTTAGGCCAACAAATTGAGTAAGGCAGAACAAATGAGAACATTTTAAATACTTAGCACAGGGATTGAGGGGAAAACTGTGCAAGTAAATTTGTGAGTTAAATCATATGTTAGCTGGAATGTTGGCTAGAGAATCAGTAAATAAAAGAAAGGATGGGAAATGGATGTGTGATTTCATTGGCCTAGAGAACTCCCAAATGCGGAAACTCCTTCTATCGATGCATGTTGGTAAATTTAATCTTTGTCTTAAGAGGATAACTATGTCATGACAGGTCAAATGATATACCTAGTGTTAAACAGTCTTTATGTATCAGAAGTATTTAAATTGAGAAGCTAGTTCCCTATGGCCAATACCATAATGCCTTCTAAAAAAGTTAAAAAAAAAAAGAAGAAATATTGAAATATTGGTGCTTATTGGTGCTGTGATGGCCTTTTTTCTGATTTTGAAAGATATATTTTCAGTTTTATGCTTTATTTTATGTTTTATCCAATTTTATATTAAAAATGTGATCCTTCATGATTTCATACGCAGATCTCTATTGTTTTGATATGAACTACCATGGTAGAAATGTAGCTGAATGTGTAATTATAACGGTCAAGCTTAGTCCTGAAGAAGAATTAAGAAAATGAACTTTTCATCCTCTCTTTGCAAAAATGAGTCTATGGAGATGTAACATTGAGTATGTTTTTGATACAATTGCTGTTTTAATTTTTTACTGAATTGCCTTTCCCCCTTTCTTTTAAAGATTTATAAGTATAGGACAAGACGAGGTAGATAAGAGAGAAGGAGAAGATGTGCTTTGGTGTGCTGTTTCAAAAAGTTTAGTTGTTAAATTTCTAATATGAGCATTAGCAGCTTAGAAATCAGCAAAAGCTACAAATGAGCTATTAATTATCTAGGCTTTAGAAAATAATAATAAAATTATTATTTATCAATATTATAATTAAATATCTGTTTATGTTATATATTATGTATAATAATAAATACAATATAAATATTATAAATAGTAATAAAAATAATAAAGCAGATTAAATTTAAGTATGTCATATAAACTTTTTCCACTTGGGGCTGTTACACGTTTACTCACACATTAATGAAATTGGTGTGACAACAAAAGGAATCAATAAAATAAAATTTAAAAATGGCAAACCATTTCAGTATCTTTGTAGAGAAAATCCCAAATGCAGTCACAAAAAGTCAAACATGACAAACAATTGAACAAAAACAAAAGAAAGATTAAAATATAAATCTGTGGGACAAGAGGAAGGGAGAATTAGATTTGAAATGTGAGATCTGGTTGGACTCTGTGCTTGGACCCTAAACTGTCAATGTGACTAAGAAAGTCATTTAACTTTTCTTTTCTGTTAAATATAACAAATACTTGCATAACCTGCAATGTAATGAAGAAATTGCTTTTGTAAACCACTGAGTATAAAAGGAGACAAAAGCATTCCCCATCTGTCTGGGCCTCTGTGATACATTGTTTTTTCTGTTATTTTCCTTGAGTCAATCAACAAACAAGCATTCCATTAAGCACCTACTATATACTTGACATTATGCTAAGAGCTAGTGAAACAAAGACAAAAAAATGAAATAAAGTCTACTCTCAAAGGGGTTTACATTCTTTTAGAGACAACATTTTCTCTTGAGATTCTAAACATTTTATTTCTCCATGTGAATTTTCTATTTTTGTCCAGGTAGAATGGGGAAATTTAATTTAATTTGATGCCACCAATTATTAAGTTGTAGCTGGAGAAAAAAAAGACAACAGTCTAAAGCTGGTCTCAGAATCAGGAAGATCTGGGAGTAAGTTCATTCTCTGATCCATCCTGTCTGCCTATGTGATATTGGGCAAATTATTTAATATTCTAGTGCAGTTGTTTAAATTTTTAAGGACACACCAACTGGCCTTGATTGAGGGAATTCTTCATTGTGAGTCCCCAATATGGATGAAATCACAAGTCCTGTTCCAAAAAAAGAAAAATAATAGGAAAGAAAAAAAGAGCATATTCTAAAAAGGAGAGAACATGTGCATAGTAAAAAAAAATAATAATTTCAAGAGGGAAAGAACATGTGCACAGTAAAAAAAAAATAATTTCAAGAGGGAGAAAGCATTAACATTGGGGTAACATGTATGATGAGCTATGAATGGTTTTTAAGAGTAAGAAGCAAAGGTAAACAGAAATTGTAAGCCTAATGTTAGAAAAGGGAAACAAAACAAAAAATTCCCCTTAATCTCTCCATTTCTCAGTTCCCTCACTTGTGAAATGGTATGATTGTACTGAATCACTTCTAAGTTTTCAATTTAGATTATCCCCAAAGTCTTAGTGCAATTTGAAGCTATGGAAGCTGTAACATTCTGAATCCAGCACTTAGCACAGTGTGTGACACTTGGTAGGTGTTTAATAAATGTGTATTGGTTGATTGATTATGATGTTACAATCTTGTGTCAGAGCTATCTCAGAGTAAAATAAGTTATTTTGGGAGGTGGTGGGCTCCTTCTCATTACAGATCCCCCAAGTGAAGATTGGATGATCCTTTAATGTATATCCTCTATTTAGTGTGTTTGTTGAGGGGTGGGTTGGACGATATGACCTCTAAAGTCTCTTGCCACTCTGAAGCTTTTTGATTTTTGGTTTGTGAGTTATCACTGTTTCTCAGGCATAAATTTATTGTCTTATTCTATATTATCAAGTCTGATTTTGACATTAATTTTTGAGCTGCAGTGTTCTTTATTTTTGATATAATTAAGCAGATCAATCAATCAACCAATAAGCATTTATTAAACATCTATTGTATAACAAGTATGACACTAGGAATTAGGGATACCCTAAGAGGCAAAAGATAGTACTTGGTCTCAGGGCAACATGAAAGAGACAACATGGAAATAAGCATATACAATATAGATATAGGATAAATAAGGAATAATTAACACAGAAGGTGGCAAAATTAAAAGGGGTTAGAAAAACTAGGATAAGATGGGATTTTTGTGATGTCTTAAAGGAAGAAACTAGGGAGGTCAAATAGTCAGAAGGGAGAAGGGAGAACACTCTGAGTGGGGATCAACCAGAAGCTAAGAGAAGAAATATCTTTTTTCAGTAGATCTTTATAATAATAGCCATGTGCATACAATATGTATATTATATATATTTGAAAACATAAACAACAGTATATGTCTTCTGCTTATCCACTCAGTCTCCAGAATTCGCTCCCTATATGTGGATGTCATTTTCCATTCCAAGTTTAGTGGAATTTCCTTGAATCACTGCATTGTTGAGAATAGCCAAGTCTATCACAGTTGATTATCATATAATATTATTGTTACTGTGTACAAAGTTTTCCTGGTTCTGCTCACTTCATTCACCATCAATTCATGTTAGACTTTCCAGGTTTTGTCCTGAATTCAGCCTGTATATCATTTCTTATAGAACATTGTATTCACATACCATAATTTCAGTCATTCTTCAACTGATAGGCATCCACTCAATTTTCAGTTCCTTGTTACTACAAACATTTTTTGCACATGTGGATCTTTCCCCCTCTTTTATGATCTCTTTGGTATACACACCCAGTAATGACACTGCTGAATCAAAGGGTATACAGAGTTTCATAGTCCTTTGGGCACAGTTCCTTACCCTCCAGAATGGTTGAATTATTTTACAATTCCACAATGCATTAATCTCCCAGTTTCCCCACATCTCCTCCAATATTTATCATGATCTTTTCCTGTCATCTTAGTCAATTTGAGAGGAAGGTAGTTGTCTTAATTTGCATTTCTCTAATCAATAGCAATTTAAAGCATTTTTTCATATGAGTAGAAATTACTTTAATTTTTTCATCTGAAAATTGTCTATTCATATCCTTTGAACATTCACCAATTGGAGAATGGCTTGTATTCTTATAAATTTGAGTCAGTTATATATTTTAGAAATAAGATTTTTTTAAAAATCAGAAATACTGCCTGTAATCCCTCCCCCAGTTTTATACTTCCCTTTTAATCTTGTTTGTGCAGAAACTTTTTAATATGATGTAACCGAAGTTGTACCTTTTGCATTTTGTGATGTTCTTTAGTTCTTTGGTGATAAATTCCTCCCTTCTTCACAGATCTGAGAGGTAGATTATCTCTTACTCTCCTAATTTGCTTATAAGCACCATTTATGTTTAAACATGTCATTTCAACTTTATCTTGGTATAGGGTATTGGATGTTGATTAATGCCTAGTTTCTACCATACTATTTTCCAGTTTTTCCAGCAATTTTTGTCATATAGTGAGTTAGTTTTTATCCCAGAAGCTGAAGTCTTTGATTTTCTCAAACACTAGATTATTGTAGTCATTGACTATTATGTCTTGTGTACCTAGTCTATTATACTGATTCACTATATTTTTTAGCCAGTACCCAATGGTTTTTATTACTGTTGCTTTATAATTGTTTTATGTCTAGCAAGGTTAGGCCAGCTTCCTTTGAATTGTTTTAAATTCTCTTAATAATCTTGACTTTTTGTTCTTCCAGATGAATTTTGTTATTATTTTTTTCTTGCTCTATAAAGTAATTTCTTGGCAGTTTGATTGGTATGACACTGAATAGATATAGTAATTTAAGAACGATATTTTATTAATATTTATTTTTAAATATTTTATCATATTAGTTTGGCCTACCCATGAGCAATTGATATTCTTCCAATTGTTTAGATCTAGCTTTATTTTTGTGAAAATGTTTTGTAAATGTACTCATATAGTCCCTGGCTTTGTCTTGGCAGGTAAACTCCCAAATATTTTATATTGTCTACAGTTATTTTAAATAGAATTTCACTATCTCTTGCTGCTGGGCTTTGTTGGTAACATATAGAAATAGTGGTGATTTATGTGGGTTTATTTTATATACTGCAACTTTTGCTAAAGTTGTTATTTGTTTTTAATATTTTTAGTTGATTCTTTAAATATACCATCATATCATATATGTCTTTATTACATACTCTAATTCTTGAACCCAGATCTCTTTGTTATCTAACACTGCCTATCCACTTTTTTTTTCAGAAGCAAAAAAAGTTAATTAAAATTCATGAAGTACTTATAATGTGCTAGGCACATTGAAAGGTTTTCAACAATGAACCAGAAAACTCTGTAGTATTTCCAAAAAAACAGTGTCAATCATCATATTTCTTCACCCTTTTCTATTTTGTTATTAAAGGAGCCCCATAATTTGAAAATTTTGAAAACCAAAGCCCCATGGAAAATTAAATAATGAGCTTATAGAATAAAGGGTTTACTTCTCTTTGGTGTAAACTATACTTTCTGCTTTTTGATTGCCTGGTGGATTTTCATTTTGTTACACAAAACTATTAAGTTACTTGTTTTAATTCCTTTTGGAATTCAAATGCTGAAATTAAGTTGAGTCTGTTTCAAGAGTCCTAAATCTTTGTGAATTGGGTTAAATCTGGGATTGTGATAGTAAATATTTAACAACAAGCTTTCAGAAAAAGGATACCTGAAACATCTTTAGGTTAAAACTGCATTATTAACCTTTTATTCATTAATCAATAAAACCATAAATCAAATGCTGATTTGTATAGATTTGTTGATTTCTGAATATATATGCTCACACTGAATTATTTAATAATCAGTAGACCTTGGCAGATGCAAAATGCAATAGAAAACATTTTCTCCTCAGTAATGTATGCAATTTTGTTAAAACCAAAATCATAATTTGCTCCATCCACTAAAGAAAAACGAGACCAAAACAAGGCGGCAGCTTCTTCTTTTTTTGCAAAAGCATAGCAGTGATTTTCAAAAAAGACACATCCTGATTTAAAACTTCTTCTTTTGCCTCTTCTGCTATTGTTGCTATTCCTTAGGCCCAATAAACCATAGTGCATTTATATTAGTTATTAAAGTACGTCATTCTAGAACTAGAGCTTGTAAAAATTGTATATGTGGAGCCACCTAAATTTATAGGATTATAAGTCTAGAAGTATCTAGAAGCAGAGAATGTCTTAATATTTCACCTTGAATTCAAGCTACTTTACCTTTCCTTTTTGTTGGGGTAATCAAAGTTAAATGACTTGCCTGGGGTCACCCAGCTTGTAAATATCTTTGGCTGGATTTGAACTGAGGTCCTCCTGACTCAAGGATTGGTGCTCTATCTACTCATTACATCACTTAGCTGCTTGCAGTTTATCTTTCCATTTCTATTACTTGAATTACTTGACTTGCCTCTTCCATTCTATCCCAACTGAAGCATTATTATTTTATCTCACTATATCAATGTTATGTAAGTCCTCTTCAAGCCTGAGCTCTTTGGGTAAATGATAAAATGTTTTTTCCTTATATTCATGGGGACAGATACCAGCCTAACTCTTTTTTGTCCAAACCAATATTATTTTATTTGCAAATCTGTCTGAAGCAGAATTTAGGGTTAGAAAGCAGTGGGTTTTTATGCCTGGTTAAATACTGTCAAGGTGGTTTAAAACCTTTAGTTGGTAATGACCCTGAAGGTGCTTTCAGAAAAATCTTCTTATTTTAGTCAAGTTCTAAAGTTAGCTGCCAATTTAACTTAGATGATGAATAATTTCCCACAATGGCCCACAGGCACTGTGGGAAACTTCCTTCAAAGAAGGACTGAGCGATCCAGACATTTTTAATTTGATTTCCACAATTTCATTTTGTGGCTGAAACAAAGTGATAATGTTGTAGATTCATGAGTTAGGTGGATAGGTTTAGATGTTGGAGTTGTAGCATTTAAAAGGACACTTTGACTAAGCATGGCTATGAATGGAAAAGGGTAGTAATGCTTAAATAAACCAATTTGGTTGTAGAAACTAACCAGAAGATGTGAGTTCAAATTCTCCTCATGTTAATTATTGCTTTGGTGGTCTTGGATAAGTTACTTAAACTCATGGGACCTCAGTTTACCAAAATGTGAAATGAAGGTAATGGACTAGATGGCTTCTAAAGTTCTTTTCAACTCTAGATTTTGATCCCATTATCTTCCTTCCTTTCTTTCTTTCCTCCTCTTTTTTCTTCCTTCCCTCCCTTCTTTCTTCCTTCCCTCTTTCCTTTCTAACTGCGTTTTCTTCCTTTCTTGTTTCCTTTTCTTCATTTTGCTTTCCTTCTTTTTCTTCTTCCTTTTGCTTCTTTCCTTCTATTTCCTCCTTTTTTTCTTTCTTTCATTTCCTTCCATCTCTCCTTTCTTTTGTATCTTTTCTTCCTTCCTTCCTTCCTTCCTTCCTTCCTTCCTTCCTTCCTTCTTCCTTCCTTCCTTCCTTCCTTCCTTCCTTCATTTTTCCCTCTTTCTTTTTATTCCTTCTTTCCTTTCTTCCTTCCCTTTTCTTTCCCTTTCTTTCCTCCTTTCTCCCTCCCTTACCTCCTTTTTTCTTCCCTTCTTTCTTGTTGGTAATTAGCTCTCTAAAATCTGACATTGTTGTATTTTCCTTTCCCCCCTTCTTTATTGATTTCATGATATTTAAATATTATCTCCATATTAAAATGTATTCGTTTTGACTGCAGGATCTTTCCCCCTTACTTCTTTTAATTTTTGTATTCTCAGCACTTAATATAGTTTTTGGCACAGAGTAAGTACATAATAAATGCTCATTGAATTGACTGATATGATTGGACACATGGGATTGAATAGCATGAAAGCAGGATAAAATAGATTGTTATGGTAACTTATGAATAGATTTCTATACCATTGACAGCTGTGATAATTAGTTTTATCCTCATCACCATCACTAAGCATTTATTAAATGCTTCACAGGTGCTATGCTCTGCATTAAGAGTTTGGGGATATAAAGAAAGTCAAAAGCATGACTTTTCCTCAGGAGAACAAACTGCTATCGGGATAAAAATGGTGGCAAATTAGATATTGAACTTATTCTTCTATATATATTAACTTGGTCTTCAGGTCATGACTGGCAATGGGAGTCTGATATTCTTTCCTAGGGGAATATGCCTTTATTTCGTATAAGAAACCAATGTCAATGGTTTCCTTTCCCTTCTGTTCTAACCTTCATCCCCCGATTTGAACAAATTATTATGAAGCTATATTTGCCACACTGGAGTGGCTCGGAAAACTAGAGAGAAAAAAAACTCAGAGATAAGTAGAGAACAATTTCTTTCTTTACTTCCCACTGAGCCTTGGTATTGCAGTTGAAATGGTATGTGACCTGTGTATTACCTAGACACAGCAGGGTGATTTGAAAGGACAAGGAATTTGGCTGGAGTTAACACTTCAACCCTGAACATTCAGGTTATTCTTGATAGAAGAGCATATACAAGCATTATTATCTGAGTTAAAAGTTTGTCTCTTTCCTCTTTTTTTTTTTTTTTTCTTTCCTATTTTATTTTATTTTTGATCTGAGCTAAATGACATTCACACCATAAGATTTAAATATTGAGAGTAAAACTGTAACAATTCTTCTGACTGCCCTTCCCCATCTCCCCCCACCACCAAATAACAATTTTTATGTTACATTCCAAAATCCAGAATTTTTTTTTCTATTTCTTGATTTAGCTTTATCATCTGGGATTCTTGAGGCCAAGGACCAGGTCTTCTCATTCTTTTTTAATCCTCAATAGGGTTTAGCATGGTACTCAGCAATAAATATCACTTACTGATATGATTATTTTGCAGTTAATTTCTTCAAAGATTCCAAATAATAGAGCTATCTTGTACTCTCTCTTTCTCTTTCTCTCCTTCTCTCTCTCTCTCTTTCTCTCTCTCGGTCTCTCTCTCTCTGTCTTTGTCTCTCTCTCTGTCTCTCTCTCTCTCTGTCTCTCTCTCTCTCTCTCTCTCTCTGTCTCTCTCTCTCTGTCTCTCTCTCATGTAACAATAGCTTTTTATAATTATATATCATTCTTAGGAGCCTAAAAATTTGGACTTTCAGTTATCCTAAACATTTAATTTAATTTCTATAGGATATAATGAAGATAGTTTTATTTATTTATATATAAATATAAACATTTATAATATTTATTTATATATTTATAGAGTTTTATTTATATTATATATAATAATATATAAATATATATATATTATAGATATATTTATATAAGGCTGTTCCTAGGCGAACAGCCTTCAGAACTAGGAAGCATTGAATTCAAATCTTACCTTTAATTAACACTAGCTGTATCATCCTAGGAATCTAGTGAAAAAATGAATAGAATTTTAGACTTGAGAAAAAGAAGAAATGATATTGAATCTACCAGATAGCAATTTTGGGACTCTAAGCAACTTGTTTAATTCTATTTCCACAGCTCTTTTACTTCTACTTTCTTCAACACAAGATGAATTCTTAGTAGGTAAACAGTTAATTACAAGAGACAGAATATCCTAGCAGAGAGAACATTAGTCTTAAAGCTAGGAACACTTTGATTTAAATCTGAATTTGATACATATTGACTGTCGGTCAACAAATATTTATTAAGCATTTGCTTTGTGTTAAGTATGGGGATTTTAAAGAAAGGCAAAAACAGGGTCTATCCCTTTTTAAAGGGCTCACATTTTAATAAAAGAGACAATAGATGGATAACTGTATTTATATATAAATGTATATATGCACATATGTGTATATAAATAGGTGTTTACATAAAATAATATGTAAATATATGTGAAGGATGCATATTTACTTATATATTTATATAAATTCATGCACGTATCATATATATAGATAATAGGAGTCTGATGTGACATCCTATGAGAAAAAGAATCTATCTTATATAGAGAAAAAAGGATATCTCTAGATAATATATAAATATAATATAGATTCAGGTAACCTCAGAGGGAAGGAACTTGGTCTTTGGGTGGTGTCTTTGGAAAAGGCCTTCTAAAGAAGATACAATTTGAGCTAATGGTTACAATAGTATTGTTCAGTCATTCTTGGTTTTGTCTGATTTTCCATGACTCCCTTTGTGGTTTTCTTGGCAAAAAACGCTAGAATAGTTTGCTGTTTTCTTCTCTAATTCATTTTACGTATGAGGAAACTGAGGCAAACAGGGTTAAGTATCTTCTGCAGAATCACACAGGTAGTAAGGGTCTGAGGTTAGATTTTTAACTCAGGAATACTCATCTTCCAAAGTCCAGACTTGGTGTTCCCTACACTGCACTTTCCAGCTGTCCATGGGGGACATTCTAATTCTTCAAAATAACTAAAGGATCTGCATTTAGTGTGTCTCTCTGTAGTTCCAAATAGTTCTAACACTATACTTTGGCATAGATGCCTCTTTGCCATATTTTATTGTTGAATTGTTGTTGAATTATTTCATTTGTATCTCTATGGTAGGATTAAATATAAAGTATTTTATAAGTAGCCAAAAAAAGGAAACAAAAATATACATTTTAGAATAACAACTTGTCTTATCTTTCTCCCCCCTCTCCCAGATTATAGCAGTGATTTGGTTATTTAGAAAAGCTCAAAAATTGGAGTTCACATTGCTATATAGAAAACTACTAAATTTCCTTAATGCTTTCTTTACTTTTTTTTTTCCTTTTTGGAGAATAATGACTTCAGTGATATTCAGGAATATCTGTGAAATCTTAGTCTTTAGGCAAAGGGCTTTCCCCATTCTTTTCTAACAAAATATAGTATATCAGAACACATAGAAGTCAAAGAGTTTTCTCATTTAGCACCAACCTTTTGCATTTAAAAGGACAAGTCACAGTATAACTTGAAACCAACTTTGTATCCCTTCAGAACCTTCAATAGCCTGGTAGCAGTTATAAGTAAATCTATTTTTGAAGAGAGGATGATCCATAGAGATTACTTTAATCCTCTGGTGAAATAGTGTGGCTTTTCTCTCAACTGACTAGTGTCCTTTTCATGTGTCCTTCCTTGCCAAAACCATTATGTAACTCAATGGTGCCTGAAGCCATTGTCTTCTTTCAGGTTTCAGTAACTGGATCATAGCATTCAATGGATTTTTCCTAGATTTTGTCCTTCAGTGATGATTTATTGAAGCTGCTTTGACGTATTAATAACATTTTGAGATTTAATCCCAACTATTTAAACTCTTGGGGCAGCTAAATGGCTCAGTGCATAGAAACACTGGGCTTGGAATCAAACAACAACTAGTGTGTGACCCTGGGCATGTCACTTAATCCTGTTTGCTTCAGTTCCTCATATGTAAAATGAGCTGAAGAATGAAATGACAGACCACTTAAATATCTTTATCAAAAAAATCCCAAATAGGGTCATGAAAAAATCAGACTTGATTGAGCCATAAAATTTAATATCTTTGGTCTGTAATGTTGCATTTCACCATCATTAATGTACATTTATATCATATCCCAGCCTGACAAAAGATATAGGGACTTAAAACATTGTGAATAACCTTAGCCTAAAGGTCTAGGTCCCAACTTATTAAACTATAGTTCATTACCTCACATTGTGTCTTATAACCAAATGTGTGGATTGTGAAATTATGATTTATTATCAGTAATGTTTGATTTGCATATTTATCTTATATACCTTATATGTTTTACCATGTAAAAATTTCTTGGATGAAAAAGGATTGTGAGTGGAAAAGGTTTAAGAAACCCTGGTGTAGGTGATGCAACAGAGTCAGGAATTTCTGAATTTAAATTTTGCCTTAGATACTTCTTTACTATGTATCCCTGGGCAAGTCATTTACAGTTTCTTTATTTGTAAAATAGGGATAATAATAGCCCCTACCTCCAAAGAATAAAATAAATCATATTTGTTAAGTGCTTTGCAAACCTTAAAAGATCTATATAAATACTAATTATTATTAGTCTTATAAAAACAGGATTGCTCTGATAGTGTACAAATAAAATTACAAAGTCTTTCTGAGCAAAGATATTAACCTTCTTTAAGAGAAACAAAGGTGGGTTTAACCCACTATGGTCTAAGACCCCAAGATATAAAATTTACAGTTATTTATAGATCTCTTGATCCATGTATGATACAATAATCTCCTGGGCACTGATTCATGAAAGATTGCATTGTGCAGTTCATTATGTCCTAACTTTATGATGTCCTAACTTTGTTCTTTCTAGGATGTCTCAATTAATTTTTTGATGTCTCAATTAGCTCTTTTATGGGGCTTTCTTACTTCAATAATTTTAATATAGAGATTAATATATAGATGTGATTATTATGTTCACATACTTTATACTAATTTAGTTATACTTCTAAGATTAACTAATAGGCATCTCCCTGTGATTACATCATTGTTTGGTTATATATAGCGTTTTTTGTTTTTGTTTTTGTTTTTTAAGCCAAGAACAATGTTCTTGCTATAAATTAGTTATTTCTTATTTTAGTAATAAAAACTAATAAAAGATTAGTAAGGCAAGACAGACTAAAACATTCAAGGTATTGATTATTGTTTTTTTCCTTTCAATTCTCTCTTTGATAATTTTCTCTTTAAAATTACTTTCTTAGATAAATAAATATTTGTTGTTGTTCAATCCTGTCTGGCTCTTTGTGACCCCATTTAGCATTTTCTTAGAGTGGTTTTCCATTTCCTTCTCCAGCTCATTTTACAGATGAGAAACTGAAGTAAACGAGTTAAGTGACTTGCCCAGGTTCACATAACTAGTAAATGTCTTGAGGACAGATTTGAATACAGATTCTGAACTAGTCCTCCTAACTAGTAGTTCTGGAGCTTTATCCATTGTAAACCTAGCTGCCCAGATAAATAACTAGGAACAAATATGATAGGTACAGATATGATAGATACATAGATAAGTAAACAGGCAAATTGGTAAATTGATAAATGCATAGATAAAGCCTTTATTTAGCACTTACTATTTATCAGAGAATGTCATAAGTGCTGGGAATGCAACTACAATAAAAAAGAAAGACAGTTCCTATTTTCAAGGAAGTTAGATTGAAAAGAGAATGATAATGCATAAAAGAAGGCTGAAAAGCAGGGTGTGGAGTTTATACTTGCAAGCTGAAAAAATACTTAGGAAACTCTGGATCTGAACTGCCTTAGAAGGAAGGTTGGATGTTTTTTAAGATGGGGGCTCTGGGGAAGAATTCTCCAGTCAGCTGAGAAGATTTCAAAGGTGAGAAGGATGCATGGGGCAGAAAAGTAGTGTAGGGAGTTGAGTTGAGTTGAGTAAGAAATGTGGAGATCTGGTAAGGATTTAGGAAAGTCGCCATGCATCTAAAGGTTACCTGTCTCCTCCCAATGTAGTGGACTAATGTAGTGGACTACTTAAATTTTGCAATGTCTTTTATGCGACTGAATAGAAACTGAATACAGTCAACTCTCAGTGATCTACATCTGAATTATCTTTTAACAGCAATGTGGAATAGTGTTTAGAAAGTTAGATTTAGAGTCAGATAAACCTGGTTTCAAATTTCTCTTCAGAGGATTAAAAACAAGTTCTTTTTCAAATCACAGGATCCTTATCTGTTAAATATGTTTGGTATAAGATAATTGTTTTCCTTTACCTTTTTGAAATTGAGTGGGAAGGAAGAAGGAGAGAAAAATGGATTTTTTTCTTTTTCTTTTTTAAATGGTATTTTGGTTTTTTTCCAATTACATGCAAAGAAAATTTTTTTATAATATTTTATTTTTCCAAATACATACAAAGGTAGTTTTCAACATTCACTTTTGCAAAATCTTGTGTTCCAAATTTTTCTTCTTTTTTCTCTCCCTCTCCTCTCCCCAACATAGCAAGCAATTCAATATAGGTTAAACATGTGCAAATCTTCTAAACATGTTTCTAAATTTATCATGCTGCACAAGAAAAATTAGATCAAAAAGGAGGGAAAAAAATGAGAAAGGAAAAAAAGCAACACAGGTAAACAACAACAATAACAAAGATGACACAAAGATAATTATAAATAACATTTTGAGTTCCAAACTTTCTCTTTCTCTTCCTCCTCCTTCATCCCCAAGACAGCAAGTCATTTGATATAGTCTATCCATGTGCAGTGATGTAAAAATTATTTTCATCTTAGTCATGTTATAAAAGAAGAAATAGTTTGTAAAAAAAATTATAGTTTGCAAAAGAAAAGTTATAAATAAAAGAAAGTGAAAAGAGTGTGTTTTCATCTATATTCAGATATGAATAGTAGAGAAAATAGACTTTTTTTGGTTATTTTTTTAATAGGGGGAAAGGGAGGGTATAGCACCTACTATGTGCTAAGCACTGTGCTAAGTAAATTTTACAAATAATAACTCATTTGATTCTCACAACATCCTTTTGAGGTAGGTCTTACTATCATGCTCATTTCATAGATGAGGAAATTGAGGTTGAGTGACTTGCACAGGGTCACAAAATTATTTTTTAAGTTTAGATTTGAACTCAGGTCTTCCTGACTCCAAGCTCTATTCATTGTACTTCCAGCTTCCTAGCTAGGGAAGGGTGAAATACCTACATACTTTTGGTTAATCTTACTGTATCACTAGTTTTATTTAATTGTTTTTCTTTGGTAAAAGAGATCTTCCATGCACTGAGAATCACTTGTAAATGTGAGTTTTATTCTGATGCCTCATTGTGACATAGAGGTGACATTGAGGTATCACAGGCCTTACTAGCCAGTCAATAAGCATTTATTGAATGCTTCCTATGTACCAAGTACTGGGCTAAGCTCTGGAGTTATGAACACAAGCAAAAAGAAAGACAGTGTCTGCCCTTAACTAAAACATGCAAAAGCTGAAAAACTCATCAAAGGCATAATGGAGTAGTCTGTAGTGCAACTTAGAGAGGAATGAGACACAGTTGTCAAGGGTGCCCTCCTTAGAACGAGTCAGTGGGAAGAGTATTACAATAAAAGGAGAGGCCTTTGGAGCAGTGGGTACATTTATTGTGTGAATTTCAGAAATCCTGATTGTAACCTTTGGATTGTGAATCTAAAGAACTTGTGTTCTAATTTTACTGAGCTAAGAAAAATTTGACCATGGTCTTGGCAATGAATGTGCTTTGTCCAAAGATGATCTGAAGTTGGAGAGGTTCATCATCATTACCATAAAGTTGGTTAATAGGTGATATTGATATTATTCATTTTTCTGATTGCCTACGAAACTACAAAGGGTTCTGGGTCAGTATTGATGGGGGTGCTATACAGGTGTTTGTTGTTTCCTTGGATAGAACATAAAGTTTAGGAAGGTAGGGATGAGGAACCTACTGTCTACTTTTGGACAGCTCAGAGTGTTAGGAAATTTTCCTTCTTGTAAAGCCTAAACTTGCCTTTGCATTTTTCAACTTTTTTCTCTTCTGATACTGCCTTCGTCCTACAGACAGACCCACATCACTTCCAGTGTCAATTATTACAATGACTAACTCAAGTCTTTCCCCAATCCATCCTCCACTCAACTGATAAAGTGATTTTCCTTGGATGAAGGTCCAATCATGTCACTTTCTTCACTCAATAAGATGGAGTGGAGTTTTATTGAGTAGAGGTCACTCAATAAACTCCAGTGGTACCATAATAACTTCAAGAATAAATACAAAATGCTCTGGCATTCAGAACCCTTCATAACCTTCCAATTTTCCAGTCTTCTTATGTTTTATTCCCAAACATATACTTTTTGATCCAATGACCTTGGTATCCTGACTGTTCCATGAACAAGACACTCCATTTCTCTACTCTGGGGACATTTTCTTTAACTGTTCCCTGTACTGAGAATGCTCTTCCTTTTTCTGCTCTAATTACTGATGTGTCTGATTTCCATGGTACATATGTGTTTGCATGTTGTCTTCCTAGTAGATTGTAAGCTTTTTGAGAAAGAGATTCTTTTGCTTCATTTTTTTGTAATTCTAGGACTTAGCAAAATACCTGACACATAGCAAATTTGATATAAATAAATTTATTTAAATGATTGACTGCCCTCTGGAGTCAAATAAAATAAATCTCATCTTCCATAGGATAAGCCATCAAATGTTTGACATTATATGTCATCTTCATCCTCAAACCTCCCTTCTCTACTCCAAGTTTTTTCTAGAATAAGCATGCCTAACTTACTCAATAGATTCTCATCTGTCTTGACTGGAAAACTTAATAACTGAGTTGCTTTCTTTTGGAAATTTAATCAATGCCCTTCTTAAACTATGATTCCCCATACTAAAGATCTTTAAACCATGGTTCCCCATACTAAAGATGTAGTCTGACAAGGACAGAATACAGTAGGGTTATGACTTTCCTCTTCCTAGAAGCTATGTTTCTCCCAATAGGGGAGATAGAGTTAGATGGCAACTTGACTGAAAAAGATGAGTCAATATTATGATATGGCAGTCAGAAAAAGATAATGGCATCTTGGACTGCATTTAGATGAGGTATAGCTTTCAGGTATGGGGGAGTGGTCGTCCCTTTGCATTCTACCCTAGTCAGATTTCATCTTCAATATTATGGCTCATTCTGGCCACCAACTTTTAAGAACATTATTGATAAGCTAGAAAAGGTCTGAAGAAAAAGTCAATTAGGCTGATAAAAGGTTTTAAGTTTCTATCATACGAGGACTAGTTAAAGGAACTAAAGATGTTTAGCCTGGGGAGGACAATCATATTCAGTGGGAGTAAACATATTTTGGTTGCTTGAAAAGGGAAAAAAGACATGCAAAAGATGTAGATTTAGAGGCAAATTTAGACTGACATTAGGAAAACATTCCTAGATAATTAGAGTGGATAGCAAAAGTGATATAGTAGTTAGAGCTCCAGGCTTGGAGTCAGCAAAATGTGAGTTCAAATTCATTCTTAGATTCCTGCTAGTTGTGTGATCCCGGGGAAGTCACTTAACCCTGATTGTCTAAGCTTCCTTATGTGTAAAAATGAGTTGGAGAAGTAAATGGCAAACCATTCCAGTCTTTGCCAAGAAAACCCTAAATCAGGTTATGAAGAGCCGGTTACCATTGAAACGACTAAACAGCAAAAGTGGATTGCTTTAGGAAGTAGTAGGTTTCTTGACTGATCTTCCAGCAGAATTTTGACATCTTGTCATTAATAATAATGATGATGATAACATTTATATAGCTCTTTATATGTGTCAGGCATTATGCTTAGTGCTTTACAATTATTATCTTATTTTGTCTTTGAGGTCATATACAAGTTAACCTAGATAGTGGCTATAATAATTCTCCAAAACAGAGGCCTAGAAAAGCCCTGCATCACAATGAGACCACAAATAGAAGAGTTAAGATTTAAATAAAGAATATGTTTTTTCAGGAAAAGTAATTGACATTTTAATTGGGTTTTGTTTTTTAACTAATTTTACATGAAATGAGTATTAGATACATTTAAGTCAAAGAAGGATTCATTCAGAAAACATTTTTTGAGAACCTACTCCATGTAATGGACTATTCTACATGATGGGATTTTTGAGATATGAAGGGAAATAAGTTACAAAGAGCTTATAATTCATTTTTAAAAGAGAGAGAGCATGTATAAAAATAAGCATAGTACATAATGGAACATGGTAAATTCAGAAGCATAGGATTATAGCTTTAAAACTGGAAGAAAGCTTGGGGGTCATGTATATCAACTCCATCATTTTACAGAGGAGGAAAGTAAGATCCAGAGAGTATTATTATATGGTAAGATGTGGCAAAGCCAATATTTAAGCCTCCATTTTCATTCTGGAAATCTATAGTGTACTCTCCATTGGACAATGCTAACGCTAATGCCCATTAAAAACTACATTAAAATTCACAATAGAGACAGTCACTTCCGCTATAGCTATAAGAAAAGGTTTCATGGAAGTTTTTTAAGGTTGGATCTTTCAAAGATAGAAAAATTTCAAAGATATTAAAAAAAAATCACAGAAAACTTCTTTCTTGGTTCCAAGAAAGAATGCTTAGGCTAAATTGATTTTTTTTAAAGCATTGTCATCATGCTTTTTAAGATAGAATTCCTCTTTTTTTAAAACATGTTTTTCCTCTACGTGTGCCTCAGAAGCAGAGTGATTTGTGTATTTTATGTCAGCTGGGGTGACTGGTTGCTATCTCGTGCCATCAAGAGTTGGCAGAAAGAGAAAGATAGACCCAGAATTTAAGACTCTATAGATCTGTACTACTAAGAAGCATTAATAGCAAAGAAAGAACTTGTTGACATGTCATTATTTGGCATTTTGTGGCAGCCAAATGCCAAACTCTCAGATAAATTCTTTAGGAATCCCAGAATAGAGTGGTTTAATATTTTAAGACATGAATTGTTGTGAGGCATTGTGTAGGAAAGTGTTTTGTAAAAGGTTCAGAACTACATAAATTTGTGTTGACTGTTTTGTGACAAATGGAATGAATATAAGTGGCTTAGTTATAGTATATGCTCATTTTGTTATACCACCATCCACCATCTATCTGCCATTACAATGATCAATATCATTGCCATCAATATCTTCATTCTAGTCAATCTGTTTAGAGAAAAACAAATGAACCAGTCTAGCTGAAGTATAGATGGCCCAGAGGACTGAGTAATGAGAAATAGAGTGCTAGAATTGTAGACAGGCACTTGGAAGCTAAACTGAGAAATTTGAATTTTGTTTGTAGGTAATAGGGAGTTTTTCTGTTTGGAGCCGCAATGGTGAAGTTCTATGAAGATCTATCTACCCACATTGTTCAGAATTCAAAGGAGGGAATTAGAGTTAAGAGGCAAGAAGAACAATTAGGAGATTGCAACAAAAGCTAAGAGATATTTGAGCATGTTTGGTGCAGATATGGGGAAGAATCCGGTAGCAATTGAGATGCTGAAGATGCAAGAAAGGATGATTAATGGAATGTAGTCTAGAAGAGGTAGGAGATACAATTCAGTTCACTTCATTCAACAGCTATTTATTTAGCATCAGCTATGTGCAGCATATGCTAGTCACTGAGAATTTAAAAAAAAAAAACATTTCAAAGTCCCTGACCTCAAGAAGCTTACAGTTTAATAGGTTAAACATGCCCATAAACAAATATGAGAAAAGGCAGAATATAAGAAATAAAAGAAAACCACGATTAGTGATAACCTAGGAAAGAAATAAAGGCCTCTTGGAATAGCTGGCACCTGATTTATATTTTGAAGGCATGGAGAGAGCAGATTTCAACAAATGAGAATTCTGTTAAGAATGAAGAGGGGATTCTATTGCAGGAATACAAGAATTCAAGAGCTCCACAAATATAGGATAATGGCAACTAATCCTTTTTTTTTTTTTTTTTTAATATTGGTGTGGGATAAAACTCCAAGGTAGGTTGGAATCAGACTGAAGAAAGCCTCAAATGCTAGGAGGCAAGGCATATGCAGTTTATATTTCATTCAGTAAGTGATGGTTAACCCTCAATTTTTTTTTTATCACAAAAGATCAGCAAAAAGTAAATAAACGAATTGTAACAGATATGAGACGCAACTGAAATCAAAGGGCATAGTTTTAGTAGAATTAATCATCAGGACTTTTGTCACTGGATAACTTTGAGGGCCTTCTTAGGTCTGAAATTCTTTGATTCTAGAGTCTGTATTTCCCCTGAAGAAAGAATAAAGGAAAATGAATTTAAATTCTGTGAGACATTTCAGTTAAAAATTAAGGGAGAATTTCCTGACAGAGTTGTTAAAGTTGAGTTTTTTTGAGGGAGGCATTAAAGTCTCTCTGGTTTTTCTATAGCTTTGATAGCATTAATGACAGGGGAGAGTAACCCTGTATGAAAACTGGGGGCATAAATTAAGGGAGTCCATGAGATGTCTTCTATCCCAGGGATTGGTTCTTATTCTGCAAAAGTTGTGAGAAGGTGTGACTTATGCATTAAGTTTAAAGGATCTCAAATCCTAGAGTCGGAAGGTACTTCGAAGTGATCTATTTAGTCCAAATTCCTCTTTTTACTTATGATGAAACTGAGACCCAGTAGATGAAACAATATATCCAAAGTTCCATTTAAAGCTAAAAAGGCTAGTCTTACTCCTTCATTTAAATTTTTTAAGTTTAACATTTTTTCCAGCAATGAGAAATCATTGTAACTTCCACCCGTGAAATGCAAAACAAAATTTTCCACCTCATTATTGCCTAAATGTTCTTACCTTGCAGTCACTCAAACCATCTCCTCCAGTTTTAACTGTTGCAATATACCAAGATGCTGTAAAACTGCTAAATTCAGGTAACTGAATTTAGGTCACACCAAGGACTGAGACTATAAAGTGCATTTTAATACTTTCTGCCACTAGGTGGCACTCTAATCATTGGCAAGTTAATTTTTTTAAACAATCAATACTATTGATTTTATATATGATAAATTTCTCTTGCTTGTTGCCTCAAAGTCTTCTCATTTGGGGAGCCTTCATTCTGGGAATACTTAAAATTTTTTATACATAGTTTTAGTATATTTTAATTTTCAGTTATTTTGTTAAAAATTTAATAATTTCTTTTAAAAACTGTATAACAAGACGTGAGAGTCAATAAATACACCAGCGACTTGACATATTAGTGGTGCGTGTGTGTATGAGAATTTCATTTTGTTTGATAGAATATAAATTGGCCAACCTCTGTGTTCACCAAGATGTGGAAGGGTGATTTAAAGATTCAGTTTAATTCAATCTCACTGAATGACGGGCAACATGGATTCTTTGTCCTTCATATTTGAAGAATATCATGATATCAGGTAGTTGATACCATGACATGCAAGAGAATTAGATTTAAGCAAGGGAGGGTTGTATAAGATCATTTTCCTCACTTTCTCTTCCAGAACCATCTAGATCCAGTGGCAAGATATAATTCAGGATGACTGGAGATGGTCCTTGATTGGATGGGACATCTAGGTCTTTTTAAGCTAAGGTCTTTAACAAGTCTCCGTTTGACTGAAGCAATACTCAATCATTGATTAAGATTACTGAAGAAATGAGGCAGAAAATGGCTTCCTTTACCTAGTAAAAACAAATAAACAAACAAAAATCAATATAGGAAGGGAAGATTCTGAAGGTTTCTGGCCAAATCAGAAACAATTGCTATTTACATTCATCCTGAGCCAAAGATCTATTATTGTTCAGTCAATGAGAGTCAGAGAAATTTGGGTTTAAGGCCTGGTCCCTAAGAAAGAAATCTAGACAGTAAATCCCAGAATATCTTGCCTGTTTTCAATGAGTAAAATTTACATTCCTTTTGGCAGAACTTCTCAAACCTTTGTTCTCAGTATCTATCTGTTGTTGTTAAAAACTATTGTTGTTAAAAAAAAAAAAACTATCAAGGATCTGTTCAAAGAGTTTTTGTTCACATGGGTTATTTATAGCTATTTACTATATTAGAAATAAAAAATAATTTTGAATTTGTAGACCCTCTGAAAGGGTTTCAGAGACCCCAACAATTCTTTGGTCTACACTTTGAGGACCACTGCCCTGTCTGAACAGAGGGAAGGGAAAAGAAGGGAAAGAAGAAAAAAAAGAAAATAGCTGGTGGGACAGCTCCTACTCCTACATACAGAGGTTGTTACTTATCCGTCATTCTCAGAATTATGACATCATGGGTGTTCTACCATGACATGCAAGATGCTATGATATGACTTGAAATGAGAAAGGGCTGTGCAAAATCACTAGCCTTACTTTCTCTCTGGAGCCATCTGGGTCCAATGGCTAGGTTTAGATCAGGACAATGGAGATAGCCCTGGATGCAATAGGAGGCCTTGACCATTTTGAGCTAAGTGACACAGTAGATGGAGTACAGGCCCTTCAGTAAGAAAGACTTACCTTCCTAAAGTTCAAATCTGGCTTTAGATATTTACTAACTGTGGCAGCATGGGGAGAATGGACAGAAACTTAATTTGGATGCAGTAAGGTCTGGGTTCAAGTTCTGCATCGGGCATGAGTAGCTGTATAATTCCAGCAAGATATTTAAGTTCTCTGTGTCTCAGATTATTTTCTAAGATCATAAGTTGATAAAATATAAATTTCAGACAGATAATAATAACTTCCATTAATAGGAAATTTAAGATTGATCTTCACAGAAGTCCAGCAAGGTAGATACTATTATTCATATTTTTTGAGAAAATATGGCAAGAGAGATTATGACTTGCCTACAGTCACACAGCTAATAAGTGTGGTAGGATTTGAACTTGGGTCTGCCTTCATTCTAAATCCATTGCTTTATGCATTGTATCACTTAGCTCTCTCCCAGAACTGACACTGCTATACATTGCTTGAGTTTTCTCATTGAGATTTCTATATCAGAAAAATCAAGTTTCCATATTAAAAAAATAAATTTCAAATAAAAAAAATAGGAGATCATATTCAGCCCTGGAGAACACAGGACAAAAACATAAAAATAAATCAGTCTCTGCTCTCAGATAATATCCATGATACTGAGAACATGAAAGTCCTTTAACTTGTCTTATTCTCTCTTAATTTCATAGAATTCATGTTAGATGCAACTCCAGAGGAAATCTAGTCTAATCTTTTCATTTTGTTGTTAAGCTTATATATGATATCTCAACATTTCATAGAATCTATTCTATCTCTGACCAATAATCTCTTTTATAGAGTACTTGATGACTAGACCCTCAACTTTGCTTGAAGTCCTCTAGAAAGATGAAACATATTATTTTCTAAGACATTCCACTCCCTCTTTGGAATGCTTTGATATTTGGAAAGTATTTCTCTATATCAAGCTGAAATATTCTTCATATAGTAATTTTTAACTATTGCTCCTCCAGCCTTTTCAAGCTAACTGATAGAAGTTTAGTGCTTCTGCTTCACGTCTGTCCTCCAAATCCTTGAAGAACCTATCATTTTCCCTCAAATAGTTGCTGCTTTACTCTAAACATTCCTATTTCCTTCCATAGATCTTCAGATGGCATGGTGGTCACCGCTTCAGCATCTTGGCTAAATTCTTTTGGACGCTCTTTATCTTTCTCTAACTATGCCAACCAGAGCAGTGACTCATTTACCTATCTCTGACCTTTCATTCTTTCTCTCTAGGACAGTATCTCCTATTACTTCTAGGCAGGATTTACCATGATGACAAAAAAGGAGGCAGAATATTTAATCAATAGATAGGACCCTTTGAAGTTAACCTCCTAAAAGTAATGAGATAAGGTCAGTCCTTCCCGAAAAGAAGTGGGTTGAATTTCCAACTTGTGTCCTCCTTTCATTTGTTGGATCTGTAGCATATTTTGTGTGACCTTGGACAAGTCATGATACATTTTCTCTTTTCCTCTTCTCCCCTCCATATGTATGTCTGCATCACTCTCTATTCAACTATTCTATCTATCCATCTTTCTTCCATCCATCCAAATTTGGATTAGATCTATCTATCTATCTATCTATCTATCTATCTATCTATCTATCTATCTAGCCTATCTCTCCAGCTTTGCCAATTTCTGTAGGTATGCAAGTTTGTAAATGTAATTTATATTTACAAGATTCTAGATATGGATAGAGAAATGTAACCTCACTCTTGTCTCAGAAAGGTGGGATAATTTCTTGAAGCACAATTTAAATATGAGATGATTCTTGATTGGCTAAAGGATCTGAGTTAGGATGACATTTTGGATTAGGGTAAAAGAATCAGAATTAGAAAGAAATGGATTGAAAGAATAAGTGCAAACTTTTGAATCAGTAATGTGACCCCCCCCCCCAAACTGCAGACATTTGCAAGAAGCCAGTTTCCTAAAGTAACCTTTAATTTCTAGCACTTGCAATCACAGAAATTACTAACAGTAGATTTCTCTTGTAAAATTATTTTCTCCTTCATTGAGTTGATATTTTATATCATTCCCAAGTTGATGAGTTCATTTGCTTTTTTGTATTCCATTGTCTTCTTAAATTTGTATAACCTCCCTACTTTCTATTTTATACTTATACTAATAAAAAAAAAAAGATTTACTAGCTATCCACAATTATCTTTTGTATAACCAACATTCAATCTGAAGATTTTCTAGCTATCCACAATTATCTTTTGTATAACCAACATTCAATCAGAAGGTTCTAAGTTGGCAAAATTGTGACTCTCCCTTTGAAAATGAAAAAGGAAAGTAATTTTTATCCTGAACTTTTAAAAGGAGAAGTATGCTACTAGAATACAAATATGTGAAGCATGGTAGATAGACATAATTCTAGCTCAATACCCTTGTAGGATATAAAAGAGGAAAAGAATGATCATTCCTTCAGAGACTGTCTTGGATCCTTTTTGTCCTTTTCCTAATAAGTTACTAATGATAAAGCTGATTCCCTTTTCTTACTTTTTACAAAAGTGTATGTTGTAGGCTCTCCCGAAGTTAGAATGGGTCAGATACTTATCTATCCATGCTGTATGTGGGTCAACTTCTCCACATTAGACAGTTTTCTTATTTGCTTATATCTAACACAGTTTATATACATACATATATACACTTGCTAGATATAGTCATATATAGAGATGAGAACCATGACCATGATTATCTTGATGGAATGAATACCTGAAGAGGTATGTTCTCTAACAATGTGATTTGGCATCTACTCTATAACATAAAGTTTTTGTTTTTCTTTTTACCTTTATAAATTCTGTGTGTTCCATTTCCTCCCCCTCTCCCCCCCCCCCCAAAGCAAGCAATCTGATATAGTTAAGCATGTGCAATTCTAAACATATTTCTATATTCATCATGCTACACAAGAATAATCAGATCAAAAGGGAAAAAGTCATGAGGAAGAAAAACAAACAAGCAAATTAAACAACAAAAAAGTGAAAATATTTGCTTTGATCCACATTCATTCTCCATAGTTCTTTCTCTAGATGAGAATGGCACTTTCCAAACCAAGCCTATTGGAATTGCCTCGAATCACTACATTATTGAAAAGACCCAAATCCATCACAGTTGATCAACTCATTAATCTTGTTACTATGTAAAATGTTCTCTTAGTTCTGGCCATTTATAACATAGTTTTAAGGAGATATCTGTCCATTAAGAAATTGTCTTATTTAGTATCATACATAAAGTATATATTTGAAAAAGAATGATTGTGAACTAGAAAAGTACTAATAGAAATGAGAATACATAGAAATCCAGAAAAAGCATAAAACATAAAATAATGATTTTTTAATAAAAATAATAGTAATAATTATTATTATTACTTTATAGTTAGTATTTATTAAGAGATAGGATTTGATCCCATGTTCTTGATGCTGAAGTTGTCACCAGACCCAGAATTCTGTGATGTATCACAATATTTCATCATCCTAATTTAGTGTAAGAAGAAACTTTTCAGTTTCATCTAGTTTGACCCCTTTGTTTTACTTTGAAGGATACTGAGGTACTACATAAGGGAATGCTACCCACTAATGAAAAAATTGACTTTCCATGACAGTGGATTATGCAACATGTGTATAAAAGTTTTTAAAAATAGCCATTCTAATTCTTTTCCACACATTTTTGTTATTTTTAGTAATGGGACTTTATTGGGAGGGATAGGTTAAAGACAAAAGGGTATCAATTTCAAATGATCATACAAACAAAATTAGGAGTTACTTCCTTTAAGGAAAAAAAAAGAAGGTGGGGAGCCCTGCTCAAAAGACATATGAATAGGTCTCTTTTCTTGGCATAGTAGTGTATAACCGTTACTTCTCAGTGGGGAACAATTGATGATTTATATAAATACTTTGGTGGACAACAGGAAGATTTGACAATTGAATTGCACACTGGGATTTTCTATTTTGAGGCTGACTAGATAATCAACATGTTAATATTTCGGCAACAAGCGACATGAATGTTAGAATGTAGTTTTGCTTAGCTGAGCTAGGACGAAGCATGAGTTTTGTATAACACATTCTTTTAAATATGTAATATGTATTAAATATGTAAATAGTTTTTTGATAAATGTCAAGAAAGTTAAGTTTAGCAACTTCCAAAAGAATGAAAAAAGCCACTTTTCTTTGGAAAAGTGGCTGCTAGACAAAATAGCATGATTTAATCAAAAGAACCCTGGATTTGTGTTCAATGATTTGGGTTTGAATCCTAAATCTGTTATTTACTTCCTATGTGATAATGGGAAAATCACTTAAGTTCTGTGGGCCTTAGTTTTTTTATCTATAAAATGGGGGAATATCTCAAATATAATCAAACCTTCCATTATTACCATCCTTATAGTTAGAGCCTTGTAGGCTTCTGAACACTGTTTGGGGATCAGAGGTACCCAGTTGGCTAAAAGTTCCTTTGGCTCCATCCTAATCTGGGTTTCCATCTCTCTGTCCCTTTAGATGAATTCATGCTCTTGGCTTCCATAACTCTATCCTGGAAGGCTTCATTGAGTCTTGTGCTCTCTTGTGAGGTTTTGCTGACAGGACTCCTTCCATATTTCTCACAAACTTTTACTTCTCTCTTTTTGTGGACATTGGCTGGCAGGATGCTTTTACTATAGTAGGCTTTTGGTCTGTTGCTCTTTTTAGAAAAAATCTTGTTTGAAAGTTGGGTTTTCTATGAATGGATGCCCATCAATTGGAGAATGGTTGGGTAAATTGTAGTATATGAATGTTATGGAATATTATTGTTCTGTAAGAAATGAACAGCAGGATGAATATAGAGAAGCTTGGAGAGACTTACATGAACTGATGCTAAGTGAAATGAGCAGAACCAGGAGATCATTATATACTTCAACAACGATACTATTTGAGGATGTATTCTGATGAAAGTGGATTTCTTCAACAAAGAGAAGATCTAACTCCATTTCAATTGATCAATGATGGACAGAAGCAGCTACACCCAAAGAAAGAACACTGGGAAATGAATGTAAACTGTTTGCATTTTTGTTTTTCTACCCAGGTTATTTTTGCCTTCTGAATCCAATTCTTCCTGTGCAACAAGAGAACTGTTTGGTTCTGCACACATATATTGTATCTAGGATATACTGTGACACATTTAACATATATAGGACTGCTTGCCATCTTGGGGAGGGGGTGGAGGAAGGGAGGGGAAAAGTCAGAACAGAAGTGAGTGCAAGGGATAATGTAAAAAATTACCCTGGCATGGGTTCTGTCAATAAAAAGTTATAATTATGAAAATTAAAAAAAAGAAAGTTGGGTTTTCTTCTTCAACTTATTTTCTGTCATCTTGACAATACTGAGCCACAGTATTGAAAAGTATTCAATCCTTCTAATTTGTTGTGTGAATAGCTTTAAGTAAGGTAGCATTGATGAAGACTCAGAGATAAATCAAGTCTATGACATCATAAAGCTGTGTACTGGGTAAATATGGACCTATTCAGCTAATAAATATATTCTGCAGTGAACTCCATCCTTAAAGAATTTAATCATCAGAAAATTAGAATACCAAATAATCAGTAGAATACTCTTAGAAAGTACCTGGAAAGACTTATGTGAACTAATACAAAATGAAATGAGCAGAACTAAGAAGGTATTGTAAATAGTAGTAACAATATTATAAGGTCATCAACTGTGAATGACTTAGCTAATCTCAGCAACACAATGATCCAAGACAACTCTGGAAGACTTATAATGAAAAATGCTCTCCGTTCCTAGAGAAAGAACTGATGGAGTCTGAGTATAGATTTACTTTTTCCTTTTTTTTTTTTTCTTTTTGGTGTATGTTTTCCTTTACAACATGACTAATATGGAAATAAATTTTGCATGACAACACATGTATAATCTATATCAAATTGGGATTGGAGAAGGAAAGAGAATTTTCAAAACAAATGTTAAAATTGCAATTACATGTAATTGAGGAAAAACAAAATACTAAAATGAACAATTAAAAAAAAGAAAACTAGAATATTCTCAATTATGATAATGGTCTTGATGTCATATTCCAAGTAATCAAGAATAATAAAACACCATAGTGCTGTAGTTCAAATCCTGATATTTCGTGTCAAAGAAAAAATAGAGGAAGTAGCCAGAAAGGAATTCAAGTGCCGGGTAGTCAGTATTACATAAATCCTAAAACCTACCATTCTAAAGAGAGGAATCTTAAAATATAATATTCCAGAGAGTGAAAGATAAAACATGAATATTAAGTAAAATGAGGACTTTTAAGAATTGTGATGTTTCTTGGGTCTTCTCCTTTTCTGCCTCTCTGCAATGGACAAGGAGAATACAGCTCATTGGCACCCATCTGATACCTTCTCCATCTGTAGAGATAAAAGCAAAATCCTCTCCCTCAAGCAGTTAATCTATTTGGTCCTTTCCATTCACCATTTTCTGGATCTTCCACATCACCTGATGATTATATTGGTGCTGCTCGCACTGGACAGATGTGAACAATTGAGACTATACAATGATGAGAAGAGTTTAACTCATGGTGATGAAAGAAGAACAGGTGTCTCTTTAGAACATTAAAGCTATGGAGGGAGTAAATATGATAGAGAACCTAGAAGCAATTTTGTTATATCTTGATGATGTAAGCAGAAAAATAAACAGAAAGGAAAAAGGATACCCTTGGGAAGAAAGAGGTAAGAACGGGGTGGAACAGATTCTGTCTTCAGAGTGTGGAACATTAAGGAATTGAAAGAGCATAACTAAAGCATAAGAAACTATGATTAGGAGTTGAGTGAGAGAAAAAAAAAGTAAAAGTATAGAAGTAAGTGGCATTAAACATAGATCAATGGTAATAAGCACACTCCTCTCAACATATTATTCATTTTTGTAAAAGACAGTATAAAAAGTAAAGGAAGTATAAAAAAGATAGGATCAAGAAAGGTGCATACCTATCAGTCACAAATATCAATGTAAATGGAATGAATTTACCCATTAAACAGAGAAGTTGGAGTAATTATGCTTCAGGTAAAGTGAAAAAGACAAGGCAGACAAGGTAATAATTATATGTTAGGTAAGATAACATTAAAACAAATTCTAAAAAGAGATAAATAGGAACACAACATTGTACTTAAAGGGACTATCAAATTTGATTAACTTTTTCTCAATATTTATATAATAATCAATTTATTGCGTATTGTATATTTATATATCTGAGTGTTTTTAAAGAATTCCCTCATCTGTAAAATGAGGGGATTGGACTAGATGATGTTGGAATCTTTATTAAGTCATTAGAATTGATAGAGACAATAATTATCTAATTTAGCATGGTTCAGTATCCTTGATCTGATCTTACAAGGAGATGTTTTGGGCCAGAACCTGAAACAAGGTACTGAGTAGAACTAATTGATACAATGTTTATGTTCACACCTTTACTCACTGGAGTTCACACATTTGGGAGATTTCAGGGTTTAGTATGAGATATCCGAATTCACACCTCCCTTGAAGCTCTTAGGGCCAGAGATCACGCTGGGAGATATCCCAAAATCCCATTCTCTCATATATAAGAAACAGACAGAGGCTCTCGGAGAGAGTTCAGCTGAGTTACATGGAGAAGGGAGCATCAGTTCAGTTGAGAAGAAACCCTCTCTCAGAGGCGCAACCAGATTCATCTTCATCTCATACCACTGTGGTGGCTGGGCTCCTACACTTCCCCCACTGAGACCAAGATGGTCTGAAAAGCTCTCCAGAAAGCTAACCGAGCCCCAAGTGAAGAGACAAGAGATCCATTCCATCTTTGTGCTGGCTGGAGGCAGAAGAAAGCAGAGGCAAAGGACAAGCTGCAAGAGCTCTTGAAACCAAGCAGAGAGAGAGGCCTCTAAGAAAAACTAACCAGGCTATATTGGAGACAATAAAAGACCTGAACTTTTAGCACCTGGCTGCATTGGGGTGATTATTACTTTCAACTGAAACTAAGGCTGCCTCCAGAAAACCTCCCCGAGAAACCTGCTCCCAGAGAGAACCATCTTATATTATTTTAAAGAAGAACAAGAACTCAACAAGATGATCTCTGAGATTCCTTTCAATGTTAAATCTATGATCCTGGATATTTTTAGGAAAGCTATTATAAATATACAGTACAGATAATTAGAATTATGATATTTATATAAGGCTTTAAGGTTTATAAAGCATTTTATATGTATTATTTCACATGTGTCATATTAATTCTGTGAAGTAAGTACTATATGGTTGACATATAAGATCAGAGCTCAAAGAAACTAAATTACTTGTCAAGATAGAAAATATCTCAATTGCAGGTCAGACACACAGTGTATTACATTACACTGTCTCTTAGGGAAGTATAATATAAGATAAGGTATAATAGGAGGAAAGGAGAAATCCAGAAAAAACTCCTCTCAGAAAATTTGATCAGAGAGGGGATATTTTTAGCTTCAGGTAATCTGAGAAGGCTACATAGAAGCAATGATACCTAAACTGAAACTCATCTATTGCTGAGATGAGCATTCTAAGTTTCTTTTTTCTCATTTTAAATTTTTATTGATAAGTTTTTCATGATTAAGTAATTATATAATCCAGCTGTTTTCAACATTCTTCATAGGATTATTATTTTTTGTTCAATATTTCTCAAGTATTTCCTTAGACCAGAGGTGTCAAACACAGACCACAGATACAACACTCTAGTGTGGAGGGAATCAGATTAAATGTAATTGGCAAATATTTAGTAAAAGAAATAAAATATTATAAAACATACATGATGTTAAGATATGGTTCTCTAAGTAAATATATGGTCTGCAGAGATCCTCATATATTGATTTAATGTCTCTCCTTTGTATTTGAATTTGATATCATATCTTTAGGCAGTGTCTTGTGTGAATAGTATATCAGAGTTGGAGTCAAGAAGATTTTGGTCAATTGCTGCCTCAGATAGTAATGAGCATTATGATTTAGACAAATTAATTGATTGAACCTCAGTTTTTTCATCTGTAGAATGAGTGGACCATAACTTATGACTACTGAGGTCTTTCCTTTCAACTTTAAAGCTATGCTCCTTTGAATTAACTCATATCTAGAGGCTCAGGTACTCAATCTCTGTATTGTAAAATTAATTTATTTAATACATTGTGGTTATTATATTTGCTTTATTCTCTTTTTTGGGGGTGGGGAAGATAGGGGAGAAGTAGGAGGAAAAATAGCAGTATTCCCAGCTCAGTGTAATCTTCTTTGAGATGTAGTCAAAAAAGAGAGTCCTTGGCACTGTTAGATGAGTTAAAATCAGAAATTGAAATATTTTCAGTGGAAATTACATGAAATCAAAGACATTTTTATCTGCTTTGTCTCTGATCCCTCAGGAACATGAGACTTTTCATTTAACTTGCAAATGTAATTTTTCTTGGTTTTGGCTCCCCTGCTAGAACATGCTCTCCTTGAGAGTAAGGATGGTCTTGATTCTCTATGTATATCTTTAGTGCTTAGCACATTTCTTTGTACATAATAAGCATTAAAAAACACTTCATTCACACATTCATTCAGTTAAGCTATTCTAAAATGGAAATGAGTATAAAATTCTTGCTATGATCCCCAAATAGAATGTTATGTGTTATAAAAAAAAATCATAAAAGCTTCAGAAGAAGCTGGGAAGATCTCTATGGACTGAGTGAAATAACAGAACAATTTATATGACAATGACACTATTAAGAAAAACAACTTTGAGGAGGCAGATAGATAGTACAATAGATAGAGCACTAACCCGTGAGTCAGGAGGACTGGAGTTCAAATTCAGTCTCAGGCACTTAACACTTAGTAGCTGTGTGACTTTAGATGAGTCCTTTAACCCCAAGAATTTACAAAAAAAAAAAAAAAAAAAAAAAAAAAAAAAAAAAAAAAGAAAAATAAAACAACAACTCTGAAAGATTTTAGAACTCACCAATGCAATAAAGAGCCAGGATTTTTAAAGGGCTGAAAGTGAACAAAAGTACCGCTTCCTGGGACTTGAAGTACAAAAATGAGGCATATATATTTGGAATTTGCCTATGTAAGAATGTTTTTATTTGAATAAGCTTATCTGTTATTATAGTTTTCTTCTGCTTAATTTCAATTGTTCAAAGTTGTGGGAAATATGAAGAAAACAAATGCTCATAAAATCATAAAATCAAATTTGGAAAAAAAATAAGATTCTCAAAATAACTGCAGTATGATTATTCAACAAGATTTATAACTTCTCTGCATATTAGTATGTGTTTGCCTGAGGGTCTCATAATGTTTATTACAATAATCTCTGATTATTCTTTCCAAATACTCAAAGCAATGCACCTTTTAAAATTAAAACCAGTTTTCTCAAAACTAAAATTCCTAATTCTCAATTCAATTCAATAACTGTTTATGAAATGATAATTATGTCCCAGAGGCACCAGAAGTATAATAAATTCTCACTACAGTACATTCTCTACTCAGCTGTCAAATTGATCTTCCTAAAATACGTATCTGACTACTACTACTCTTTGAACTAAGTTTTAGTGGCTCCTTATTATTTCCAGGATAAAATTCAGGGTATCCTAAAGGGTTTTAGGCATTTTTAAGATACGACTCACTAAGCAGGTAGCTAGATAGTACAATGGATTAAACCCGGAATGAAGAAAACATGCATTCAAATCTGGCTTCAGATACTTTAACTAGTCTTATGATCCTGTACAAGTCATATAACCCTGTTTATCTCAGTTTGCTCAACTGTAATGAACTAGAAAAGGAAATGGTAAGTCCCTCCAGAATCTTTCCTAAGAAAACCTCAAATGGGATAAAAAAGAGTTAGGAACTACTGAACAACTATGTTCTACAAACTATGCTTGGTGCTTGGGATATAAGTATAAAACTGAGATGGTCTTTACCCTCAACAAGCTTATAGTTTAATGGAGAATCAAGATATGTAGGGGTATCTGAATCAGGGAAGGAAGTCATGTTCTGGAAAATCACAAAGAAACTGAGTAGACATATCCTTTCTAAAAATAACTTCAAGAAACCTTAGAAGTTATTTCTGTAGTCCATTTTTTTTCATTTTACAGATGAAAAAATTGAGACCTGAGCATATTAAGAGACTTTCTTGGAATCACATATATCTTATGAATTAGAAGTACCATTTTTACCCAGATCTTCAGCAATAATTCTCTACATCATAACAAGACTACATTACTATACTTGTTAATGCCCCATCATTTACTACATCCTTGACCCACTGATTTTTATGATCATAGACTTCTTGGCTAATATCTTAATAAGACCCAAGGCCCTTAGTCCAAATATATATATTTCCATTATTCTTTGGATATCCTACAATTCTTATTCCTTGGAAATTGGAATGTTTCCACAGTACTTAGCATTATAGCATCACTGGGACAAAAACTGAATGTTGAAAGGATGTGCTTTTTTTTTTTTTTTTTTTTTTTTTGCCATACCTGTACAGCAATTTGGGATTACCAAAATCTCTCTACTATTTCCTAAATGCAATCCAACCTGCTCTATCTTTCTATTCATTTCTTGGCTCAATTTACTTTCTATATAACCTGCTTGTTTAAAATATACGGGCTTGGATTCTACCAGTATGTTTCCTATCTAATTGTATATCACACTCTAAACAATAGACATTCTTCATCTCTTTGTTTCTCATAGGATTATAAGAACAAGAATTTGGATATCAAAGTCCTGTTTTCATTCAACTTCAACACTTTATAGGTGTGAGGAAAATGAACTCTGGGTTAGGTTAATTGCTGAAGTTCATATCAGAGTTAGCACTGGAACTCAAATTCTAGGGCTAATACTTTTTCCATTAAACACAATACCTATTTCAAAGTTAGTGAGGTATAAGGCAAAACAAGAAGTCATTGAATAGTCAGAACAAGAAGCTATACAAGAATTCTTAACCTTTGAACCTTTTGAATCTTCATGGATCCCTTCTTAGAATAATGTTTTTAAATTATAAAATAAAATTCATTGAAAGATGATGAAAACCAAAAGTTACTGAAACTAAAGAATGTAATTTTTCCTGTCCAAATTAATAGATTCCCTAAAATCTATCCATGGACCTGTTTTCAAAGACCTTCTAGATTGGCACTGCCTACTAGAAATTATGCTCAGCTCAACATAGCCTTGAACAACCTAGGATTTCTTCTACATCAGGGTGGGATATTCAAAGAAGAATTTTAAAAAGATATTTAGTAGGAATTTCATCAAAAATGATTATTTTAAAGGAATAAAGAGGGCATTCTGTGCAGCTGAAAATGCAGTAAATTTGGAGTCAGAAGAATTCAAATTAAGTTTTCCTAACTCCTGGGTTCTACATTTCCTCTCCCTTAAATTGGAGATGAAAAATACTGGCACTTCTTCACAGGACTCTTGAGAAGGAAGCATCTGGAAATGCAAAAACAATATAGATGTGAGTTTTGTTATTAGTTGTATGTGCTTGATTTTTAGGAATTGATATCACTACTCAAGGACTTTCAAAGACTCTCATCTGCCTCCAGGAGAAAGTGTAAATTATACATATTTTCTACCAAATTGGTCTCCTTATTTTTTGTATATAGACCTACACTGAATGTAGGGCAGCTTGGTGTGTACCACTGTGCACAGAAAACTGGGCTTGGAGTATCTCTCTGAGTTCATATCTGGCCTTAGACACTTATTGTGTGACTCTGCTCAAGTCATTTAACTCTGTTTACCTCAGTTTCCTCATCTGATAAATGAAGAGGAAGAAAATGCAAACCATTCCAGTATCTTTATTAAAAAAAACCCTCAAATGGGGTCATGAAATGTTGCACATGACTGAACAACAAGATTAAATAAATCTCTGTTCTCAGACTCCTGATGTCTTTTTAGACTCAATTCATGTGCCATACCCCTTTTGTATTTCATATTTTCCTTCCTTGTCAAATTATTGTGTTTACATTTGCTTGTTTTATTGTGGTATATCCTAGTGGAATTTAAGCTCCTTGAGGGCAAACAGTATTCTCATTTTGTCTTTGTATTTCTAGTTTACTGGGTAGGGAATAATAGCTAATATTTATATTGTATTTATTTAGTAAGGCATTTATCAACACCTTTTGAATTGGCCTGAAATTGAATTATATGGTTGTCTTGTTTTTGCTTTATATGAGTTGCATTTGAAAAGACTGTATTCTTCTGCTGCCCACTTAAAGGAGGCCTTGATGATATTGAGTTAAACCATGAAGGATGTTATAATACTCATACCTTCCTATATATGTTTAACAGATATATTCAAGAAGAATTCATAAGCTAGTTGTTGCCATTTCAAAGTTCTCTGTTTAGAAATAAGATTTGAGTTTCTTCATCCTCAATATTTGTAGTATTTAATCCTATTGTGGTTCAGAAATTTTTATGTAAGAGAACAAATGGAAAAGATTCTGCTTTTTAGCTGAAGGGCAGAGATTACTTATATAGACCTAAGACCTCCCTCCTCTCCCCTTCCCTCACCCAATCACTTTTTTCTCTTTTCTCTTGGAACGAAGGACAGTTTTGTAGTAAAAGAAAATTATACTTTATATCTCCCTTTAAAAAATGCATGTCTATTTTGAGTAAGCTCTTTTGCATTGGGCTTATTTTAAATTCATTGATTTTTGTTGTTCTATATCAAGTATACAAACCCAGTATTTTTAATTAGATGCCAGAGATTTTGTTTTCATAATTACAAAGAGGGGATTCACTTGCTAAACTATTAACATTTTAAAATTACAAATATGTCCCATTTTTGTAGCTCTGCTGAGCAGCCTTCTGATTTAAACCTTTTGTGTGTTTAGCTGTTGCTTTTTGCCAGATTTGAGCTGTATAGACTTATTTCTCTTCCTTCCCCACCCCCTCCTACTGCCCCACATATAAAATGTCTGCAGATTATTTAGCCCATGACCTTTCTTTGTGAAGAACCTGGGATAACATCTGTAACATGAATCTGGATCGTTCCAAGCAAAGCATATTTAAATTTATTAAAATGCCTCAGAATTCCAGGGACTCTGATTAAGAGCTCCTCCAGTCTGAGAGTTGACAATTACCTCACTGCCACTTCAGGCCATTGGATGTTTCACATTATCTACCACAGAGATATCCTTTCAGATTAAACATAATCCCATTATAGCTGAATGCTATGGAAAAAGGGCAGAGGGGAGAGGGGGATGTAGTAACACTGATCTGAGAGATGCACAGATGTTTTTCTGAGAATAAATGCTGAATTCTTCCTTTTGGATCCCTGGTTTGGTGGATTCTGGCTAAAAGTGGACCTACGGTGAGATAACTGGAGGTTTCTCTAATGTACTAGATTTAGAGGATGCTCCTTCAGCAGGACAGAGATTATAACTTGGTTAAGAATTATTAGCTAAGGGTAGCTAGGTGGCACAGTAGATAGAACACTATCCCTAAAGTCAGGAAGACCCGAGTTCAAATCTGACTTCAGACACTTAACTTTTCCTAACTGTGTGAACCTGGGTAAGTCACTTAACCCCAATTGCCTCAGGGGGAAAAAATAGCTAAAAATGTATTCTACTGTAGAGTACTCTTGAAGCAGACTAACCTGATATTTCAGTCAGAAGTATGAACTAGATCCTGTGATTTCATTTATATAAGGAGCTTCTTAGTGAAGAAACTGCCTCAAAGAGGCACAGTGGGTAGAGAGCTGAGTCTGGAATCAGGAACATGAGTTCAAACGCGACTTCAGACAATTACTAGCTATGTTACCCTGGGCAAGTCATTTAATTGCTATTTGCCTCTTTTCTCATCTATAAAAATGGATTGTTGTGAGGATCAGATGAGATGATATCTGTAAAGTAATAAAGCACTGTGACTGATAAGTACAATATAAATATTAGCAATCATTCCCTACCTATGTAGGTTGGTACCTTCATTGCAATTTATAGTCACAGAGAGTTGCCTAGGGCACTAAGAGGTTAAATTATTTGCTCATTATCACATAACCAATATGTGTTAGAGACGGAATTGGAATCCATGTCTTCAGAGTTCCAAAGTTGGTTCTCTATCCATTAGGCCAATTTCGTGTTGGAACTGGAACACAATGAGATCCTCATAGATAGCTGAAGTTTTACTTAGTCATACCAGGAGAAGGATACTTGGAGAGAATACAATACTGATTTGTTTGAATGAAGCTTCCACCTGTATTGCCCATAGTAGTCTATTAGTGGCTGTAGACTACCAGAAATCTATATCTATAATCTAAGCACTAGTCCTTTTGTCAAATATATTTATAGGATGATTTTACTATCTTTTAAGGGAAAAGCAGTGTGGTATTCATGTTAGATATTGCTCTTACCATTCACTCCATTCTAATGCCTTGTTAGTTACATCCTGATTGACTTCTGCCCTGTCACTACCCTGCTCTCCCCTTTCTCCCTTCTGAAGCATGCTTATTAGCATATTGGAAGAATTGGATTTGGGTTTCACATATGGTTCTTGTCTGCATAATGCACAAAAATCCCTAGTCATGGCTCTGGAGAGCTCTGATTAGAGTCCAGCTACTATAGGAGAATCACCAGTTCTTGCTTAGCTGAGCAGATTCCCTTCGATGTAAAATATTTGCTCTAAAGGAAGATGTCCGAATTAAATTTTTATTTCTGTATAGTCTTTTGTCATTGTTCATTCATTCATGTCCAGCTCTTTTTGACCTCATGGACCACTGCATGTCAGTGCTGTTCATGAGGTTTTTCTTGGCAAAGATACTGAACTGGTTTGCCATTCCCTTCTCTAGAGGCAAAAAGAAGGGCAAGTAAGTGGGGAATGAAAGATATTGGTGGGGATGGAGGAAGGAGGATAAACTATTTTTAAAAAGCATAAAGGAAAAACCTTCCTAAGAATTAGAGTTTTTCTAAAGAAGGAATAGGCTATCTTGCAGATAGTGTACTTTATTTCACTGGTAGTATTCAAATGCATGGTGGTTATTCCTGAACATAAAGTCAGGATAAAGTTTCAAATATCACCTCAGTTACTAGTATCTGGGCAAGTCACTTAACTGTTTCCCTAAGTTTGTGCATCTAAAAAATGAGGTTAATATTTTCCAGGATCATTGTGAGGATTAAATGGTATTTGTGAAGCACTTGGCACAATTCCTGGCATATAGTGACTGCCATAAATATGTTAGCTGTTATTATTATTACCATAATAATAATGATAATAATTATATATGATAATGATAATAATGGATGCCTAGACACAAACTGGTTGGCCTAGATGAACTCTGATTTTCCTTCTAATTTTTGATATTTAGTGATTAACTGCTTTTCAATGATTGTGAATAACCCCTGATAATTTTCAGTTAAAAGTCAAATAGAATGATCACAGCTTATATGTCTCTGTGACCTTTCTGCTTTGGAGAAAAAAATAATCATATTGTCCTTTAAATTGATCCTTTAAACAACCTAGTGGGGATAGGTGTTATTATTTCAAAATTTTATTTCACAAAACAGATATCTAAGGCTCAGGAAGGTTAAGGAACTCACCAATGGTCAGTGTTTGATGGGTACTGAGGTGTTCATGAATGTAAGTCCAGAATTCTGACATAATTAAATGAATTATTCAGTCACTCAGTCAATAATCAACACACATTTATCGAATGATATTATATAGCAGATACTGTTAGGTCCTGGAGATACAAACTAAAAAGCAAGAGTTTCTGCCTTTGAAGGAAGGGCTTACATTTTATTTTGTTGCAGTTCAGTTGTTTTAGCTATGTGTGTTTCTCTGATTGCTAATTTTTTTTTTTTTTGGCAAGATACTGAAGTGATATGCCATTTCCTTCTCCTGTCATTTTACAGATGAGGAAATTGAGGCAAATGGAATTAAGTGACTTGCCTCTGGCTACAAAGCCAGTAAGTTTTTAAGGCTGGATTCCTGATTTCAAGGCCAGTACAAGTATTGTACCACCAAGCTGCTCTTTACATTCTGTAACATATTTCTATAGTTGGTTGGTTGCTATCCTTCCTCCTCAAAGAGGATCAAAATGACAAAATAACTAGGTCAGAGTAAAGTAACAGTGTACCTGACTGTGGCTGATCAGAACTATAAAAGCTTAGAATGTTCTGCCACAGGTCAGACACAAATATGAACATTTGGCATGAATTCTCTAATTTTATGCATTTTGGGTTTCTTCTGAGATAATTTAATTCTGTTTTGCTAATAGAGAGCATACACCTTCCCTAATGAGATCATGCCATGTTGGACAGTCCTGTGCTAGTGTCTTCAATGTCATGCAATCAATTCTAAAGTTCTTAAGAGAGACCTTGAGAGTGTCCTTGTATTGCTTTTTCTAATCATCTTGTAATCTCTTGCCTTGTGTGAGTTCTCTATAAAATATTTTTTTTTTTTTTTGGCAAGCTTACATTTGGTATTTGAATAATGTGGCCAGCTGAATGGTGTTATGATCTCTGTAGTAGAATTTGAATGCTCAGCAGGTTAGCTCGAGAAAGAATCTTAGTATCTTATCCTACCAGATAATCTTCAGTATTTTCCTAAGACAGTTCATATGGAAGCAATTCATTTTCTTGGCATGATGCTAGTATACAACATTAAGGTCAACACAAAAACTCTGTACACCTTCAGACTTTCAATTTGGTAGTCAGTCTAATACTTCTCCTCTCCCACACTTTCCTCTACTGTGACTTCAGAAGGGGCAGAGGGGAACTGTTGATATGATGTTTATTGCCTGACAACTCTAGGAGAAATGCATGGAACAGAACAGAGGTGTGTATACAACATTTGTAGAACTGACCAAGACTTTTGATACTGGCAGTTTATAAAGCTTTGATATTTAAATACCATTTGTCTAGTACTCTAATACAGAGTGTTGAGTGGGACTGATTTAAAAGATAAATACTCAGTTTTCACTGGGTGAGACAACACTGGCTTAGCAACAAATATTTACAGAGAATTCATTTTGTTAATTTGAGTTCAGATTGATGGAATGACTTGACCATCTTGCTCTAGACAAAGATTCTTAAATTGGGACTCATAAACTTGTTTTTTTTTAATACACACAGATGCATTGATGTATTTCAATACAATTTATTTTTATATATTTAATTTTATGCACTTAATTTTATGTACATTATTCTGAGAAGAGGTCCATAGTCTTCATCATACTTTCTAAGGGGATCCATGACAGAGAATAGGTTAAAAATCCCTTCTCTAGGAGAATGTAGTGGAAAAAAATGAACCAAAACTTCTTGGGAAGTACTTTTTAAAGGAATGTGGACAATCAAAATCATCTCATAAAAACCCTTCTAAATTCTAAGAAGGCAAACAATTATTTTAATTAAATGTTTTACATTTATTAGAGCTACCAAATGATGTCAATTTATGACATAGTAGAGTTGTATTTTTTATGTTCAGTTTGTAATGCATTGGTGTCCTTTGAGTAATCATAGTATACAGTATATTTATGATCATTCTAGAATTTAGAGCATAATTTCAATGCCTGAGGATGGCAGATTGAAAAGAACAGTTAGTTTGTAATCAGAAGAACTGGATTCAAGGGTGGTATTTATTAGCTTCTTGGCTACTAGAAGTCTTAACTTTTTTGAGTCTGAATTTTTTAATTTGCAAAAGGAAGCCTAGTACATTCACTCTCAATCTCATATGATTTTGAGAAAGCCACTGAAAGGGTTTATCAATTTGGATTATTATTACTTTCATACTTCAAGTATCTGTGTTTCTTACTTCAAATTGATGTAATAGGAACTGTGATCTTTGTGGGGGGATCTAAATCTCAAACCTTCTTCACCTTTGGGAGCAACCCCACCCTCCTATCCCTAAGGGAAACTCCCATAATAATCTCCACCTACAATTCAATTGGAAATCTTGTCCTGGGACATAATTATCACCCATTATTGATTAGTTCCTCAATTTATCAGGAGATCACTCCCCAGCTAGTAGATAAGCCAGTAGAGAAAAGTGTATAATAAATCACATAAGTTGTGCACACAACTCAGGTAAGCAAGAAACTGGTGAGTTGGGGGGCTCTAAGTAGTTTGACCTGTAAGAGTGCTCTCCCTTTGGTGAGAATTTATGAGCTGCCTGGATGACACTAAGCAGTTAGAATTCATAAAAGTACTCTTATTTCCTTTTGGTGTTGGGATTCTCTAAGCAGTTATGGTTCATAAGAGTGTTTATTTCTTTGGTAAGATTGAGTGAGTCCTCCATTGAATGGGATAAGATACTGTGAACCATGGGAAGGGAACAATCTAAGATAGCTGGTTCTAAAATCTATTTAGTATCCTGGAAGATAGCTTTTTAAGATAAGCTTTTAAGCTTTTAAGAAATAGGGTAAAGAATTGGGATGAAGTACCAAAATTTACAGGAAAGGACAAAAAGAAAATGATTAAATATGGTTTCTTTTTGGTTTGGGCAGATGTCCAGCTTGGAGGAACTGTCTTCTGGCCAAAGTATGGATTAATATATATATATATGAATTCCAAGGAACTATTTCATATTGAGAAGAGTGAGTTTATATCTTGTGGTTGCTGATTGCAGGATAATTTGTATTGGAAGAGGAGGAAGAGGAGCCAGAAAAGCCCTATTTTGGAACCCCTTCTCAGCCCTGCCTCTTCCCTATTCACCCCAGATGGCCATGGCTTCCTTCAAAACTTCACTTCTTGCCCCCTTCCCAGGGAGGGGTTGAGAACGGGAGCTTGATTGATTTAGAATCACTGTCTATTTCCTTTCCTCATGGCCCTCTTTGGAGAGAATTTAAGCAAATATTAAAAAATTAAAATTAAGAAAAGAATTTTTTTGTGTGTGTGCATGTGTGTGTGTGTGTGTGCCTGTTTTGTATTCTGTTTTTCTCAGCCAGCTGAATTACAAAAGAAAAGATGTGGCCATTTGGTATTTAAAACTATACTTGTATTGTTTCTTTGTTTTATGTCTCTGTTTGCCTATTGTTGATTCAAAGAATTTTTCTTAAAAGTTAAGCTTTCAAGCTTCTCTCTGTAGAGGGGACTGGGGAATGGCCAGAGTTACTGAGTCTGGGAATGATATGTCCAATTCAGCTTCTCCAAAGAATGGTAAATTCCCCAAAACCTCCACCCATGCTCTGGAGTCAGCCTCAGTTTCTGTCTAGATGGGTCCCTATATCCTTACCTTTGGGCCCTCCTGCTGCCCCTCCCCAGAATCCTAAAGTTCTAGGAACTCCAGACTCTGTTAAAAAAAAAAATGTGGTCTATATTTCCATGGCTTGGGAAATCTAGGGAAATAAAATTTTTTCCCCTTCCCTATATGAACAGTTCACATGGGTTTAAATCTAAACACACAAATTTAGGTCACATTTTTTTGGAAGAAAACTCTTCTTTCCCTTCAAAAATTTCACCATTCTAGATTAGCAAAATTTTTACAATAGCTCTTATCTCCTACCCAAAAGTTTTGCTAATCTAGAATGGTGAAATTTTTAAAGGGAAAGAAGAGTTTTCTTCCAAAAAAATGTGACCTAAATTTGTGTGTTTAGATTTAAATTGTATATGATTAGAATTACTTTCAATTGATGCATTTGGAAATAAGATTTTAGAATCAATATAAGATTATAGTTAATACTTATTTAGGATATGTGATCCTTGAGAACTAAATTCACCAAAAGCTTTGATTAATAAAATTTACTACTTGAGATACAATCTCTTGGGATTGCCGCTGATATTATTTGGAGTGTTGAATTCGGGTATGATTGTCTGATGGATCACCAAGTCAATAACCCACCATTTGAAAGAAATATGCCAGAAGCTACTCAGAGGAATATGATTCTGGATTGTTACAAGTAGAGGTTAGTATTTGGGCAAGAGTTGGGAGGACAATCTTGGCCTCCATTTAAAGCGGGATCCTTCTGATTCAGTTTCCCAGTGGTGTTCCTTTGAATAAGAATTTACTTCATTATTCCTGACTCTGGCTATAAAGTGAAATTGTTACTTTGGTTGGTTGAAAACTATAAAAATTACCTAAAGTCAAACTGAGCTAAGCATGCTTTATCCTGTCATGTATGTGCTTTCAGACCGAGGCCTGAAGGACTAATTTTGATACTATTATAATCTTGTCTCTGTTTTTTCCTCTTGTAACAAATTTTTATAATCAGAGCAAGTAGTCAGTAGGAAGCCATGAGCACAATTCAAGTGTGTAAAATCTTGCAGTTTTTAATCTGAAAATATGTGATCATTATATTCTAAATAAGTTGGTAAGTATTTGGCCTACTCATCTATCTATTGCTAGGTGCATATATCTATTTCTTTTAGAAGTTCTTTGTTTGCTGACTTTTGTGATAGGCATCTTTATTTGTGAAGAGTTACTTACTCCAACTACAGGAAACACAAATGGTTGTGATAGGTGGCCTCTAGATGGGAGTTGGGGGAGATGGGAGGTTAAGAGAAGGGTATGAGAGGTCTTCAAAGATTAATAAATAAGAGGAGGGGTTGAATGGAATAAACTAAGTGAAGCTCTCTCATAAGAATGTGGTCTCTACCCATACCCTAATTATAACTTGAAACTTTGCAGTGACAAGTTATGCTATAGCTAAAAGCCACATCTTCACTTATCTTCTTCACTTATCTTAGATAATCAAATTTTCTTCCTGTTCTCTCTGTCATTTTTGCCACAAATTTTCTTTGTTTCTAATGTGGTAAAGAGTGTGTCATTGGCTAGTATTCTTTACCTCTGAGATTTTTAGTCTCTGAGTAAATTTTTAGTCTCTGGATAGATTTCTGCATTTAGAATGGGAACCTGGATTCTCCAATTATTTGGAGAAAAGGTCAGAATAGCTTCCATGTTAGGGTTTATGTAATCCAGTGTTTTGCATTTTGTACTTTGCACTCCTATACCGACACTATTGTCATTGGAACCTTTCTTGTGAGAGTGTAATAAATCCTTTCTGATTTTTACTTTGAGAGTCTCTGATTTTAATTTGGGTAAGCGTCACTGTCCTACACACCTGTGATTTCATCTGTGCAGGTGAGAACTCCATGTATCTATGTGGAATTGTGCCTCCTCTGAAACTTAAATTTTTAGTGTTCCCAAAATTATTAAGTCAAAGTGATTTGACAAAGGTCACACAACCAATAAATGTCAAAATTATCACTAAAGTATTCTGATTCAGGCCAAAAATCTGTGAGATTATAAATCCCTTGAGGGTGGGGATTATCTTTTGACACTTTTGTATTTCTAGTGCTTTGCACAGAGCCTGATAATTAATAGATGTTTTGATGTTGTTCAGTCATTTTTCAGTTTTTATGCCCCATTTGGAGTTTTCTTGACAGTGATGCTGGAGTGGTTTAATAGATGCTTTGATGTTGTTCAGTCAATTTTCAATTATATCCAATTCTTTATGATCCCATTTGGGGTTTTCTTTTATTTATTTTTTTTATTTTCTTTTTTAAAAGTATCTATTTTTTTAATTATAGCTTTTTATTTTCAAAACATATACATGGATAATATTTCACATTCACCCTTACAAAATCCTGTATTCTAATTTTTTCCCTCATTTCTCCTTCTTCCCCCAATTGGCAAATGATTCAATATATATTAAACATGTATAATCCCCCTATACATATATCTGCAAATATCATGCTACACACACACACACACACACACACACACACACACACACACACACAAAATCAGACCCACCATTTAGGGTTTTATGGACAGAGATACTGGAGTTGTTTGCCTTTTTCTTTTCTGGCTCATTTTATAGGTGAGAAAATTAAGGCAAACAGGGTTAAGTGCTTTGTCCAGAATCACATAGCTAGTAAATGTCTGGTGAAAGTTTTGAATTCAAGAAGATAGTTCTTCCTGACTCCAAGACTAGCATCTATCCACTGTGCCACTGAATTGATTAATAAATGTTTATTGAATGAATAATGCAGCCAGCACACAGTATATGGAACACTGGGCCTAGAGCCAGGACGAACTGAATTCAAATAGAACTTTAGATATTTATCAACTATGTTATTCCAGGATAGTCACTTAATCTGTTTCTTCAAATGTGAAATCAAGGTAATAACAGCATCTAGCTTTCAGAGTGGTTGTGAGGAACCAATAAGATTGTATTTGTAAAACTCTTAGCACAGTGCTTGGCATAAAATAGGAGCTTTAATAAACACTTACTTCTTTCCTCCCTTCCTCTATTTGTAAAACTCTTAGCACAGTGATTGGCATACAATAGGGCCTTAATAAATGCCTATTTCTTTCCTTTCTTCCTTCCGTTCTATCCACTAGCCATACTTATTATCTGGACTTTTTTGATCTTGTGACTTTGGTTAGAGATATGATGACTTCTAAATACATTATTCCTATTGGAAAATGAAGGCCTTTTTTATGTCTGTTATTATATGATGCAATTTTCATGAAACTGACAAGTGTCATCTGCCTCTGTTGATAACAAAATGGGATTGCTTTTTACAATATCTGGTACACAGATTAGACAGAATGGCATAGCTTTTAAGGAGTTGACTCTGGAAACCAGGAAGATCTGCATTCAATCTTTCCATCCATACCTACTAGCTTCGTTATCTTGGGTAAGTCTCTTATCAAGATTACAAATCACAGAGAAGATGCCTCCTGGTATTGGTCGAGGGACTTTTTTCATCCCAGAATTTTTCATATTAGCACACCTCACCCTTCTTTCTCATCTTATCATTCTCTGTCTTCAAATGACAAAATGCTTAAATTCAGTTAAAATATTGAAATTCTCAAATGGTATGATCTTATTGAAGTGGACATTCTCTCTACTGATGCAAAGCATGACCAATCCATTCTATGCATCCTGAAATATCCATAATGTCCATATACATGTAATGGTTCCATAACTTGACCACAGGTAGTGTTATCCAAGTTTGGGACCTTTTAAATTTTCTCTTGACATCACCAGGATACCAAATAAGTCATAAGCTCTTTCTATCAGTCATCCCTTGAAATCACCACTTGACCAACTTCCCATATTTTTGTGGCAAGTTCATTTTAAGATAACAATGTCTCCATCTTAGAATTTGGAAGACATTTCACGAAATGGTTACAATTGCTCAGGCTCTTTGAAAGCTTTTCAAGGCTACATGAATTCATTTTTTGCTACCTTAAGACTATAAGTCTCTCCACTGTCCTCTTGTTCATATACATTTAAAATTCTTTAGAGATCTGATGTAACATTAGTTATTCTGAAATAGCAAGATTTTAATGCAGTTTTTAAAAAGTTTAGCCTTCTATATGTTAGCAAAATGACCATCTGATTTTTGTGATATGGCAGAATTTATACAGATGTTTGGCATCTGGTGAACAAAAGGGCCAGTCATTGCTTTCCTATTTCATTTTCCAACCAAATTGTCATAAACACTTTTAAAATGTGCTAATTCATTAACTAGACTATATTCTCCAACTCCTAACATTTCATAATCTCATCTGCTAATATTATTTTGAATTATTTTAATATTTTCACCTTCAATTATCTCCCAAAGATCACAGGGAAATACTCCTTCAGCCCAATAAAAAAAACCTGTTTAAAATTTCCCTAGATCCAATTCTAGTTTTCATTACTGTACTCAGTGATTTTTTAAAAAAAGGAATGTTAAAACTTCCTCTCCCAAGTTTGTACTTGCAGATTCTAAAGGTCAGGAAGGTGTCATTAGTGCTCAGAATAGGAATGAAATTGTATGCATTAAATCCATTTGCCAAGCATTACCTGGTCTTTAAAACTCTTCATTTCTCAAGTTAGGCATTTTAATTATTCTTTGTTGAATGTCAGGAGTATTTCTAAGACATGCTAGAGGAATGTTTATTGCTCCTATAATTTATAATATAAAGGAGATGATGCAGTAGAAGAAATGCCAACTTTGGCATTAAATAGCTTGGGTTCAAATTTGATCTTATTGCTGATGTGACCTTAGTAAAATCACTTCTGTTTTCAAGGCATTGATTTCTTGTTCTTAAAATGAATGGGCATGGTTATATGATCTCTGAGGACCCTTTAGAAATCATGGCTCTAAATCTGATTTCATTTAAAACCATAGATTCCCTAGGGGATAAACAAGCTTCTCTGACTATTTCAGGTGACTACCTGTGTGTGATAGCTTGGCACTCCGGAACTTTTGGATTTGGTGAAATGACTGGTCTTTGCTTAGAGGATGATGAGATGATCCTTTTACTGGCTGCTTCTATTTTTTTCTCCAGGGGGCATCATGTAACTCTGGGACTATGGGAGAAATATGAATAGGTCTGACTTTACTCTCCAAGAGGAGTTTCAATGCTCAACAAGAAGGCACAGCTACAGATAAGTCATTACCTTTTAAAAGTCATTCCCTTTTAAAGACCTGCTCAGTCACTGGCTCTTACTGTTCAATGGCAAAAAAAAAAAGGAAAAAGCTTTGTAATAATAATTTTAAAAAAGCCTCTGAATCCTTAAATAGCAGATGTGACAGTTTGCATGTAGAAAAGCTCTTTGAATAAAATATCCACCTCATGGACAGAGTGCTGTGCTAGCGTCAAGAAAACCAGGATTCACATCTTGCTTTAGATATTTATTCACTATGATATCCTAAGCAAGTCACTTAATTTTGGTCTGCCTCAGTTTCCATATTTTGAAAAAATGAAAGAGTTGGACATGTCAGTCTGACTCAGCTCTCAATGAACAATCATATAAAGTGTTAGTATCTGTTGCATTTTTTTTTTCTTTGGGAAGGGAATAGGAGAAGAGGTTATCAATCAGTCACTATGATGCACCTTCTGATAACACTGTGAAAATTCACATAATGTATACATTAATATTGCATAAATAATATTACATTTTAATGTAAGTAAATTTCATTTAATTATTACATTAATAATACATAATGATATAATAATAATGCATATAACACATTACATAAATGTATTGTTACATTGATAATAATACATAATAATAAAATACATAATACACATTATGTGTTACATATACCATAATAAATAATAATATAATGTATTACATGAATACATTAATAACAAATGCATAATAACATAGTGTTATTGCATCACATTAATAATACATACATACACAATAATAATGCAACATATAATGTAATATATTGATATAATATAATGCATAATATATATAATGTAATATATGTAATAATATATATTATATGTACACATTAGTGATACATAATAATAGAACACATGATACATATGAAGTATTACATTACATTAATATAATACACAATGCATTGGTTATATTATATTTGATATATATAATGTACTATATAGAATATATTACATTACATTAATAAGACATACATGATAATATAATACATATACATGTAATAACATAACAATACACAATGAAGTATATGTATCTATTATGATATATTATAATACATCATACATAACATAATATAATGCAATGCCAAACATAACACAACATACTATGCTAAATTATGTGTGTATAATATGTAACATAATATCCTATCCTATCCTATCTTAATATAAGATATAGTTATATAAATATAACAATCTCATTTGATGTATACAACAGCCCATGATGCATATACCATCACCATTCCCATTTTATAATCGAAAGAACAAGATAAGAAGGATTGAATGCCTTGATCATGGTCATATAGGTAAGGAGCAAGAGAACCAAAATTTGAATCCAGGATTTCTGACTCTGGAGCCATTTCTTTTTCAATTATATGAGGCTAGCTTTTTTGCAAGAATTCAGTTCTAGAAATGTCTTAAGAAGAGAAAAGTAATGATTGAATAAGAAAAATAGTAATAAAATAGCATTTTGAACGCTTTCAGGAACATACTATAAGGAAGATGCCAAGATCTGAGTTCTAATTCTGGCTGTAACACTACTACCTACAGGACCTTGGATAGTTCACTTAACCTCTTTGGTTCCTCATTTTCCTGTTCTGTGAAATAAAAGGGTTAGATTAGTGTCTCTCTGTTTTTCTCAGAGGGAGGAAGATTTTCTCCAGACCACCATCCCTTTTCTCCATTAGTTGCCATCCTAAAAGGATAATACTTTGAAACATTTACAATCCCAATCTTTCCCCAATTGGAACCTCTCAGGAATCATGAATGAATGAATGATAAAACATTGTTTAGCTACTATGTATAAAGCACCGAACAGTTTTCTCATCCACAACACATCCCTTTAAATTAACCTAATACTTTCTCTCTCTTTCCAATGCAGGATTAGGCCTGTCTAACAAAGACTAGCCTGCCAAGTATTCAGAATTCTTGGGTTGCCAGTTCCATCACTATCAGTGTAGCTTGTCTGTCTGTCTGCCTGCCACCTACTGAAGATGAGAGAACAATGACTCACTCCACAGAGACATTCAAAGAAATAATTATAGCAATTATTATCAGTAGGAACTTAAAATGTAAAATGCTCCATAAATGCTTAGTATTACAGAAAACCAGGGAATAGTGCTTGCATTCTAATATCCTTTTACAGTAAAAATGCATTACCTTTTTTCTACTTTCCCACTTTTTTTTTCCTGGCAAACTTTTGTACCCTACGTTCTAAATTTTAGCTCATTTATTGAGCTGACAGGTATTCCTGAATATTTTTGGTGCAAAAATATTACTGTATCTCTCTTCACTCCCCACAAACTACTTAATTGGGCTTCTCAAGGTCTTTAAACCCACCATCCAAATGATTATAAAATCTTAAAAAAACAAAGAATGAACCTGCAATCCTCAAAGCATAAAAGGCTGCCCTATAATTTAAGGCTTGATATATGGTTGATCTATTAAGGGGCTGCTAGGTGATGCCACAGTGCACAGAACACTGTGCTTGATTTCAATTCTGAATTCAGATCTGAATTCAAATTGGGCCTCAGACATTTACTATCTAGGTGACTATGGATAAGTCATTTGACCTTTGTCTACCTCAGTTTCTTCATCTAGGGGATAATAGTATTTATCTCCCAGAGTTGTTGTGAAGGTAAAATGAGATAAGCAATATATAAAGAGTAGTTATCATCATCCTCATCCTCATCATTAATGGGAAATATCAAATGAATAGTACTGAACTCATTTGAACTGTTACACATAATACCAACTCATTTGAAAATTAAAGTCTGTTTCTACAAATTCACTAAAAGTTTATAACATCTCAGTTTCAGTATGGAGTGTCATTTTGGTGATAAGGATTCTAATGAGAATTTTTGAAGATCAGTATAAAAGCAATTCCTTTTTTTCCAATAAATATGGCAGGGAGAAAACAAAATGTCATAATATTAATAAAGTCTCATAAGAAAATGCATGTTTTTGTTACAGATTTTAAATCAGAATATTGTGCTACTTATTTGCATGCTATGTATGATCAGCAAATATCAGAACATGGAATTTGAGATGCTTTGGATTTGTATTCCAGCACATTGGAGAAGCACATGCCAAAAATTTCTGCACTGATAACAGAAGTATTAGACATGGGGTAAGCCATACTAATTACTCAGTGAAGTAGCAAGTAGCAAGTGCTGATTATATCACATCATATTTAACATTTGTAATTCTAATATTGTCAGTGGTTTTAGGGGCCCCAGGAAAATCATCTCTGATTTTCTCTTTTCCCTTAATTATATTTGAAAAGGGAAATTCCATGTCAATGGTAGGTGTAAGCCTCCCTTGGAGGAGATAAAAATTAGATGCTTCAGGCAGACAAAGGATTTGATGTCATAAGATGTCTTTATATTTTTCTGTGGCCAAGGATTAGTCTCTTAATATTGAAGAATCACCCAATTGGTGTGCTTCAGCAGCATTAAAAACAATTCAAAGAGACAAGGTTGAAATAATGTTGAGGCTTAGGGCAATAGATGAGAAGAAATAACAATGTTGAGAAGCAACTATTTTGGCCAATTCAGAAGTTGCATTAATAGGATATCCAGCTAATTGAATAAAGGACATTTGGAATTCCCACCCTCTGTTCTCCCCACATTAGATAGCAATACAAAGTTGAAGAGTGGCTTACATTTGGGTTTTTTCAGAAAGAGAAAAGCTCCAGAACCCATGGAAATGGGGAAACCTTTATTTTCAGAACAATGGAAGCACCTTCTAGAAAGTCTTGTGTCATGCATCACTTACACCACCTACACATGACCAAGAGGGTCTCATCTTCTCTTTTTCCTCTTCTTCTTTCCAAGGTGAGACACATTGAGTTCTAAATATGGGACATTATCCTAAGCAGTGGGGATAAAAAGGCTAAATGATAGTCCTTGCTCTCAAAAAATTAGTATTTTAATTAAAGAGACAATGTGTAAATAACCAGGTACAGACATTATTATTGTTAATCCTTGGTTTTGGAAAAGAACCAGTAATATCAGGAAGATGATGTCTTGACTTGCAATTGAATTAGATTTAAATGCAGCAGAGCAATATAAAGTCTTTAACCTCACTGCCTCCTTCAAAGTCATCAGAATTCAGTGGAAAGATATAGATCAAGACAATTGATGATGACACCAGATATTTAAAAAATATATACAGTGCATGTAGAAGGAAATCTGGGAAGAGAAAGCATGGTGATAATTGAGGGTGGGAGGGATGGTTAGGGCTGATGTGTGAGAGTGGTATGGGGTGGGGCGGGGGAAGCGTAGGAGCTAGGAAAGACCTCTGGTAGAAGTTGGGAGCACTTGTGATTTATTAAAAGATTTAACTGTTGAAATAATGAATTCAACCAGGCTATCATTAATTATTATTCATAGACTAAGATCTGGAAGAGACCTTAGATGCCATCCCTCCCGCTTTGCTGATGGAGAAATTGAGGCTCAGGGTAGTTCAATGATGTGCCCAAGTTCATATAGTAGGAATATGAAGTGGGATTTGAATCTTGAAACCTTTTAGTTCAGTCAATGCTCTTTCTATCACATCACATTAATTACTGAGTGTTATTAGTATCATTAAACATTTTGTCATTATCCATTGTTGTTTTGTTTTCTCCAGTTTTTAGAAATAAAGTGGTACTTCCCCTTATCAAAGCCAAACCCTCTACAAATGATTTGATTCCAATCTGCCCTGTCTTCTGTAGATTACTCTCACCCTCATATCCAATCTTTTTCTTACCTTAAACCCAATCTACTGAAAGAGTTGACACTATCAATCCACTGGCTCTTTTACTATTGCCTCACACAATTACCTCCTTACAAACATTACTTATATTCTACTATTACTCTTAGCTGTTGTTCCCTTCTTATCAGCTAAAATCCTTATTTTAACATTAAAATATTTTCTTAGTAAATTTAAAAAAAACTATTTATAGGGGCAGCTAGGTAGTGCATTGGAGAGAGCATCAGCCCTAAAGTCAGGAAGGCTTGAGTTCAAATATGATCTCAGACACTTAACACATCCTAGCTGTGTGACCCTGGGCAAGTCACTTAACCCTAACTGCCTCCAAAAAAAAAAAAAAAAACAACATAACAACAAATCCTATTTATAGAAAATTCCTTCATTTCTTCACATACTTGTAAAAAATGGTTTCATGATCTGTACTCAAGTGAAATTGCTCTCATCAGAGTTACCAAAGAAAAAACTGCTTTACTTTGTCAATTCTAATGGACCTTTCTCAGTCCTTATATGTTTTAATTACTTTTCTGCTTTTGAAATTATGGATCATCTTTTCTTCCTAAATATTGTCTAGGTGACCAAATAGTGCTCCTGAGATGTCCACATCTAGGCTTAAAGGAAACCTCATGAGTTTGAGAAGTGGGGCAATTCTAAGTTCTTGGTCAATGCCAAATGTACTATGAGAGGTGCCCAGCACAGGGCATGGGTAGGTACTTAATAAATATCTATTGGTGGATTATTATGCCATACTTCCTCAATCTGGTGATAGATGTCTTCAAAGATAGGTAGATTGGTATTTAATAATTTTTGAATATAACTTAAATTTGAATTTAATTTTGAATCTACTGTAAATTTTAATTTAATTTTTGAATCAACTCTCTAGGTCTGAATACTGTACTTAAATACTCATATGTACACATTAAAGGTGACAAATTTATCTTGTTTTATGTGAAGTTTATATGCCAACTCTTAATCAACTTTTTTTAAAGTAGCCATAAAGGTAGGCTTTGGAAGTATTGCTCACAGGCTTTTCAATGTTGCAGTTCATCTTTATACTCAGTACAAGTTGCCTTTTTTCCCAACGTAGTTAGATATGCCCTAAGAGCTAAGTTGTAGAGCTACTGACATTACTAGAAATGAGTGAAACAAGATGCAGCCCTGAACAATGAACAACTTTCAGAGATGTTTCACTTAAAAAAAGGAAAGAATACGTGAATGACAGGAAATTAATGCAACGGTTGGCTGTTACCTTTTTGCTTCATTAGGAGAGCTGAGTGTGAGAGCTTTCTTGGAAAGACAAAATAGCCCGAATATATCCTAGAACTAATGTGATTTTCTCTTTGTCAGGAAGATGTCAAATTTAGGACAGAAGAAGAGGGAGAGGATATAGTATTTATTATTACTTTTAAATTTTATTATCATTTATTAAATATTATATTGTTATATAAACTATTAATGCTTTTAAATTATAATACTATTTTCTCCAAAGATGTTAGACACACAATTTAGGAGACAAGAAATAATCAAACCTATTCTCTTTTATTTCCCCATCATCAAAATTTCTGAATGACATGCTTCAATCCACTAGTCATATATTAGGCATCTCCTATAAGTCATGTGGACAGCCAAATGGCATAACGAATAAAATGCAAGCCTCGTATTATAGAGACCCTTTTTTTCTGAGTTCAAATCAGGTCTCAGGCATTTTCTAGCTATATGATCCTGGACAAGTCACTTAACCCTGTTTGCCTCAGTTTCTTCATCTGTCCAATGAAGTCTAGATAAAGAGATAGCAAACTACTCCTGTATCTTTACCACTAAAAACCCCAAATGGGGTCATGAAAAGTCAGACATGACTAAAAATGATTCAACATCATAAAAGTCTTCTAACATACCAGCCAGTGGGCTAGTGGTAGGGATACAATGAAAAAAGGAAAACACTTTCCATTCTCAAGGACTTTATTTCTATTGTGAAACACCCCCCCCCCCCCCACACACACATTTAATTTAATTGAAGAAAGGAGAAACTTAACAGCTGGCAGGAGTAGAGGCAGCTAGTGGCTCAGTAGAGTGCTGGGCCTGGAGTCAGGGAGACCTGAATTCAAATATTTCCTCAGATAATAGATACTCTGACATTGAGCAAGCTGCCTAACTTCTGTTTGCCTCAGTTTCCTTAATTATAAAAATTGGGATAATAATTGCGACTTTATTCTAAAGTCTTAGGATTAAAAATATAAGTCAGCTTTGCTTAGCAAGTAGTAAGCACGATATAAATGCTGGCTATTATTATTATGAAATGTCTTATTTAGAAAGTAGAATATGAACTGAGTCTGGAAGAAAACTAGAAATTAAAGAAGTAGGGGTTTACAGGTATCACAATTAAGGCATGGAGCTGGGAGAATGGAGTAAGAAGTCCCATTTGGTTTTGAAGGGAGGGAGTATACTATATAATCCTATTTTTGCCAAGAAAACCTCACTATGGTTATGAAGAGTTGGACATGACTGAAAAAATGACTGAACTTTATAATAAAATGAATTGGGTCAGGCTTTCTCTGACATGAAATTAATTTTTTATTATAGCTTTTTATTTACAAGATATATGCATGGGTAATTTTTCAGCACTGACAATTGCAAAACCTTTTGTTCCAACTTTTCCCCTCGTTCCCCCCACCCCTTCCTCCAGATGGCAGATTGACCAATACATGTTAAATATGTTGAAGTATAAGTTAAATACAATATATATAAACATGTCCAAACAGTTATTTTGCTGTACAAAAAGAATTGGACTTTGAAATAGTGTACAATTAGCTTGTAAAGGACATAAAAAATGCAGGCAGACAAAAATAGAGGGATTGGGAATTCTATGTAGTGGTTCATAGTCATTTCCCAGAGTTCTTTCGCTGGGTGTAGCTAGTTCAATTCATTATTGAATAAATGGAACTGATTTGGTTCATCTCATTGTTGAAGAGGTCATGTCCATCAAAATTGATCATCATATAGTATTGTTGTTGAAGTATATAATGCTCTCTTGGTCCTGCTCATTTCACTCAGCATCAGTTCATGTAAGTCTTTCCAGGCCTTTCTGAAATCATCCTGCTGGTCATTTCTTACAGAACAATAGTATTCCATAATATTCATATAACACAATTTATTCAGCTATTCTCCAAGTGATGGGCATCCACTCAGTTTCCAGTTTCTGGCCACTACAAAGAGGGCTGCCACAAACATTTGTGCATATACAGCTGACATGAAATTATTAACAGGGCTCAGTTGTTTTGTAAAAAAAAAATGTGATTTCAACAATGTAAGAAACTTCTGGTAAGAAAACTCTCTATCTAATAACAATATTAGCCTCAAATTGGGATCTCATTAGTGTAAGAAACCCCTGGTATGAAAATTCTTTTCACCAATAATAACAACCATATAATAATAAGTTCCAAGTTGGGATTTCATCAGTTTAAGGAACTCCTGCTATGTAAACTTCTTTTGCCAATGCAGAGTAATAATAACTATCAGAGTACTTTATATAGGCTTTTCTTATTTGATCTTCATGACCCTGTGAAGTAGATGCTATTATTATTCCCATTTGACAGATGGGAAAACTGAAGCAGATAAAGTGTAAATGACTTCTGCAGGGTCACTCAGTAAATGCTAGGCTGCCTCTCACTAATGGTTAGAATCAGAGATTTAGAGGCCGAAGGGACTCTAGACATTACTTGGTCCAGTAATACCAAACCCATAAAACCCATAAAAATGGGGTCCATAGGTCTGTAAGTATTCCTGTAGGTTGCTTATTGAATTAGAAAACAACATACTCACATTTTCTATGTTCTATTGTATTTTAAATTATTTTGTTAATTTCCCAATTACCTTTTAATTTGGTTCTGTAAGCACTTGCTTGTTGTGTTTGATAACTCTGAATTTTAGCCCAATTCTCTGATTTGACAAATGAGGAAACTGAGGCACACAGGATTAAATGACTTGTCTAAGATAATAGAAGCTGTGAGTAGGAGAGCTGGGATTTCAGTGTAGACCCTGGAGCTTCAAATCCTGCCATCTTTCAACTATAACCACACTACTTTCAGTAACCCTATAAGTTTATAGTCTCAATGCTGATTTAAAGCACCTAACCAATCCATCACCAATGAAGCTTTTCAATTGCAATGGTAATGAACCATTAGTTCCATTCTGATGGTTCTTAACCCCCAGTGGTACTCTAATTTCTTTTCTACTTTTCCTCCCCAGCAGAACAAATGTGTTAATAGAATATCACCATAAGGGGAGCAGACTGATCTCTTTTCGTCTATCATTAAAGGATACCCTGTTGAGTTTAACTAATTCACTGTAATAAGTTTTAGAAAAATGCCTTTTTTCCCCCTCCAAGATGCTTATGATAATATGTTTGTTAAAACAAAGCCACAATTCCTTGAACAGCTGGTGTGGCAGCTTTTGACTACTGCCTTACATATATCTATATAACAAGGGCCAAGGGTGAAGGAGATCAGTCTTTGTTTTCCTTGGCTTCCAGCCAGTTCCATATCCTTCCAATACAGATTTCCATTTTTAATGTATTCCTGAGACAACTGTTGGGTAAGAGCCCTTAGTCATAACCTACAGGGTTCAGAGTAAGAGAAACATTGTGAATTTGAAGTGGCTAGAAGTTTCCATTCTGGATTTTTGAATAGTCATAGAATCCCAGAATCACATAATTTGAACATTGAAAGGGGCCTCAGCAACCAAAAGGCCTATTCCATAAGTCAGTTCAAAATTTTTATTTCATACATTTAAACCTGGTCTATTTCCTGAACATTCAATTTTGTTCCATAATAATTTATTGCTTGCCTTGATATGGAGGATTGTCTAGGAATATAGAGGTGTTTTAAGAATATTTCACAGGAATCTCATTTGACACTCATGAAAATAGGAATCCAGGTAGGTGACATCAAATGCAGGTTCTCAGTTCTTCACAAAAAAACTCACTCTTCAAGTCTTAAGGGAATTACACTATATATTTTTGGCCTTTAACTGGTATAATTCTCAGTGTTGTCACATTGGCAGGAAATTAGACTTTCAGAAGAATGGTGTTTCTATGTCAACCAAACATTTATTAAACTGTGCTTTATGCCCTGGAATAGTTCTTCTGAGATAAAGCCTTCACTATTGCAAATAAAAATGGGAATCTATAGACAATCTTGAATTTGCCAGAAAGAACAAAATGATATTTTCAGATATATGCTCAGCTTTCAGAGAAATAATGAATTTATTTGGAGTGCATTTACCCACAATTCATATGAAGAGGGTAAAAATAAGAGGTTATATACAAATAAATGGCAGGAACCCCAAAATGGGGTCTCAGTTAAATGTTGATTATATGTATGAAATAAACCCCCAGTCTGCAACTCAGCAATGATATAAAAAGTTCAATGTGCAGAACAAATGTATAATCATAGATTAAAATGCAAAACATAACTGATCCATTGATAAAAATGGATTCAAAAGTGCTTTGTAAATGTAGACCCAGTTTTCCTCCACCCATCATCCTTTCCTAGTTCCTAGTTCAACATTCTTTTGGCCTGTATTCATTTCTGCGAAAAGAACTAACTCACCACCTCACCCCACTTTGTTCCCTTTAAAAGATGAAACAAAAAGTTCCAATTCATGAGTCAATCAACCCATTCCTAATTCATCATATCACTAGGCAATTGGTTTATCCTTAAGGGATCCACAATAGCCCAAGTCAATTAGTTTATAAGATTTATGAAGCTGTCTTTATCCTTTCTTTATCCAAAGTGTCTTTGTCAATGTCTCTCAGTTTCCTCAGTGAGGTGATCATTGGATAGGTATTTGACCTCTCTAATAATTTTTTATTAAAAAAACTCTTGTTGTAAGCTCATCAAATTGATTAAAGAACTCAGTAAGCTCATTAAATTGATTAAAGAATTCACTTGATCCACTCTTTGCAAATATGTGGGATGATAATAGAATCACAGGCCTAGAAGTGGAGGGGAAAGCTAAGTAGCTTAGGATCAGGAAAACTCATTTTCATGAATTCAAATCTGACTTCAGATATGTTCTAGCTGTGTGATCCTGAGACAGTCACTTACTCTGTCCACCTCAGTTTCCTCAACTGTTTAATGGTGATCATAATATCACCTGTCTTCCAGGTTTATTTGAGGATCAAATAAGATAATAATTGTAAAGTGCTTAGTATAATACCTAGTACATAGTAGGTGCTATTATAAATATTTGCTGTTATCATATGGTCATTATTAGTTCCCTCCCAGGGCTATTATGACCATCAAATGAAAAAAAAATTTACAAAGCACCTGACACATAGTAGGTTTTTAATAAATGTATATTTTCCTGTAGATGAAGAAATTGTAGCCTCTAGAAAGATTGACAAGGCATCATGACATAACAGATGTCACTTAGGACTTGACTTTGGGAGACCTACTCCTCAAAAAGATCCTGGGAAGTAACTTAAAATCTCTGTGACTCAGTGTACTCATTTGACTGTATGATCCCATGATTCAGGAATTTATTGAAGACGACATAGATAATAAACATCATAGGTGAGATCCGAATGTGCTGTTGTTCATCATTCTCAAAGAGACAAATGAGATCAGCAGCCATTGTCTTAACTTGACTGTGAATTGGATTTGCGTGAGACAGAATTGTGTAAAGTCATCAGCTTTACTCTTTCCTCAGAATGTGCTGAGGATACAGAAAAAGACAAAGAATACTCTCTGGTCTCAAGGAATTCACAGATTAAAGGGAAGACAACTTCTAAATAACTACATATAAATAAGTTAAATATAGGTTAAATTGAAGGTAGCTTCAGAGGGAAGGAAATAAAATTTAGAAAGCTTGGAAAAAAGCTTTTACTGAAGGTGGTACTTTAGCTGAGATGTGAAGGAAGGCAGGGAAGGTAGAAGTGGAAAACAAGGAGAGTCTGAGGTATAGCCAATGAAAGTGCTTGTAGTAAGGGGATGGAAGGTCAAGTTGAAGAAGCAGAAAAGGAAAAACCAACATCAGAGTGCTTGGATCAGAGAGGGAGGTAGGGAGGTATAAGAAGACTGGAAAGGTGGGAAGGAGACAGGGTTTGGCACATAATGAACACTTAATTAATGCATTCATTCATTATGAATTCATCTATTTCATTCCAGATGGGAATAAAGAGACAAAAATTAAATAACTTTCTTCAAGAAAGTTATATTCTATCAGGGAAGACAATATATATAAGAATATACAAAGCAGCTAAGTAGTGCAGTGGATTGAGTGTTGGGCCTGTAGTTAGGAAAACTTATCTTTCTAAATTCATATCTATTCTCAGAAACTTACTAGCCATATGACCCTGGGCAAGTCACTTAACTCTGCTACAGTTTTCCTTATCTGTAAAATGGGCTGAGAAAGGAAATTGCAAACCAGTCCAGTATCTTTGCTAAGAAAATCCCAAATGAATTCACAAAGAGTCAAACATAACTGAAAATGACTGAACAAAGAATATACAAAAATAATATTCAAGGTAGTTTTTTGGGGGATTCTAGCACCTGGAGGAAATATTTTTTTTCATTCAATCATTGTAAACTTTTATTTTTAAAGAAAATTTATTTTTAACCTCTCCTATAATTCCCATTTGATTTCTCTTCATTTCACATTTCTTATAACAAAGAAGATAAAAGATAGACAAAAAACAATTCCATGAAAGTAATACACTCATCAAGCAAATCTGACATTAACAGAGCATTCCATCTCTTCCAAGAAAGAAGGGAAGGTGCATCCTCACATTTCTCCTTTGGGCTCAAGTACAGTTTTTATAATATTTCCTTATTCATTTGAGGGACATCATAAAAGATTTCACGTATGAGGTTGTGCTTGAGATGAGTTTTTGAAGGAAAATTGGGATTCCAAGAGACTGAATTGAAAAGGAATATATTCCAGTCTTGGGGGTTAGTTTCTATTGAGGCAGAGATAAGAAAGAGAAGGTTATATATAAAAATGACAAGAAGGCTAGATTAGAAAGAAAGAAAAAAAGAAAGGACTTTAAAGAATAATTTATATTTGGTTCCAGAGGTAATAGGGAACCACAAGAGTTTGTTGATCAGAGCAATGGACTGTTTAGATCCAAGCTTTAGGAAAATCACATTAGTAGCTAATTTTATACATGATAAAGGTGCCTGCTCTTGCTATGGACTAGTCTATATTATATATCCTGATTGTTTTTGTTCAATCACTTTTCAGTGGTGATTGATTCTTTATGAACTTATTTGGGATTTTCTTAGCAGAGATACTATAGTACTTAGTCATTTCCTTCTCTTGCTCATTTTGCAGATGAGGAAACTGAATAAAATGGGTGACTTGTCTGGAATTACACATCTTTTAAATGTCTGAGATTTGATTTGAACTCAAGTTTTGAGTTGAGATTGAAGTTGAGGCCTATGTCTTATCCACTATGCCATTTAGCTGCCTCTATATATACTTATACAATTCCATATTCATAGTCTCATTGTCTCATGATTGGACTTTATCTCATATCTGGACTTTTGCAAAAACCTTCAGGTTGATGTGCTTGCCATAAGTCTCTCTCCATTCTAGTTTATCCTTCATTCAGCTGCCAAAATCATCTTCCTAAAGGGCTAGAATCCCCATGCCATAGAGATGAGGCACCTCAGTAACCAAGTCAATGACAGGGGAGACTGTTTTGCTGTTCCTCCAAGGGAGAGAGTTTTCTGCCTTTCTTCAAAGAGTTGAAATGCCTTAATTAATTTTAAAAAGTATGGCAGTGTCTACTCTAATTTTAGGAAACTGGAGATGGTAGAGACTATACTATATCATTGCTTAGATTCTAATATATTCTCAGAATCTGCCTTCCAAATTGATGATGGATTTAAAGTTGCCTTGACTTCAGGTGGGTCAGCTAGGTGGCAAAGTGGATATGTACTAGGTCTGGAGTCAGGAAGAGCTGAGTTCAAATCCAGCCTCAGAAACTAGCTGTGAGACCCTAAGTAAGTCACTTAATTCTGTTTGCCTCAATTTCCTCACCTGTAAAATGGTCTGGGGAAAGAAATGATGACTCCAGTATCTTTGCCAATAAAACTCCAAATAGAGTCAGAAATGACTAGGAAAAATAGCTTCTGATATTTATTTGCTCTTTGATAATTGTTTTGCCAAGTGACTGTCCATTGTTTTTTTCTTGGCTTGGCTGTTGCTAACTTTCTGTCTTGATTCCAAGGTCAGTATTACCTGCAGTCCTAGAATGATATGAAGGTTGACATTGATAAATCCTTTTGTCCTTAGATTACAGAGGTTCTAGTTTTAGATATTTTTGGCTGGGATTCTAGAAGATGCAAATTGCTATTTTCTTTTTTTTCATATTCAAAAAGCATGTATTAAGCACTTCCTATATCCTTGGCATGCCTACTTGCTTCTGTAAGTTCCTTGAGTGGCTTATACTTCCTCATAGCTCCCATTGGACTATTGTGTGGTGATGGACACAGAGCAAGTACTCCATGAATACTTGTTGGCTGATTGATTCCCAAAGCATCTAAAATTACTTTAAAGTAGTTTTGAGTTTGGGCACTGGGAAGATTTGAGGCCACTGAACATCTGGGTTTGCTTGTCAATGAAACCTAAAGAAACTTAGTATTCCTGAAATTAGGCAGCTAATGGGCATAAACATGCCATGGTACACTTTTTAAATGGAAAAAAGTGATCAGGGGTCAATATCTATCATAGAAAGCACTTATCATGACCAAACTCCTATAAACTAATCTGATATGTCCCTTGCTAGCACTAATAGAAGTTTAGGAATCTATTTCATCATCTTGTTCCATAAAAGCTCCCCATTTCTCCTTAGAGAGAAATCTTGGTAGATTTTTTCCTCCTGTCTGACAATCCTGAATCTCCCTCACCATCCTAATTTTATGAGCTCAAGCAGCCTGCTCTATTATAGAGGTTAATTTATTAAACAAGAAAGGTTAATTGTACTCAATTCAGTGAAAGCTGAGTGAGCATCACCAAGAATTGAATCTGGCCTGCTGTAGGTCAGCAAGAGAGGGATTTTGCAAAGTTTTTTCTCTGTGATTAGCAGAATTGGGAGTGAGACAATCAGCCTTTTCTCCTAGAATGCTATCCACTAGAGAGTCTTTAGAACTCATATACAAAAATAAGAAAATAACAAAAATAAGTGAACAACAAAAAAAGGTGAAATTATTATTTTATGATCCACATTTGTGATCCACCTGACAGTCCTCTTTCTGGATGCAGATAATTCTCTCTGTCACAAATCTGTTGGAATTGGCATGAATCACCACACTGTTGAAAAGAGCTATTTCCATCAGAATTTATCATAGTATAATCTTTTTGTTGCTGTGTACAACATTCTCTTTTATTGTACTTTTAAACTTCAATAACTTGCTGTTCTTAGAACAATTCTGAAAGGTAGATGTTATTATTATCTTCATTTTGCAGTTGAGAAAACTGAGTCAGAGTTTAGATATCATTGGGACACCCTGTATATGAAAGGTCATGAATATTGCTCAGTATATGTGGAGTCACTTTTAGAATCAGGAAAACAGTTTCAAGTCTTTCTTCTGACACAAATAGGTTGTGATATATGTATATACAAGTATATGTATATATGCAAATATATGTGTATGTCTATGTATATGTGTGTATATATATATATATTAGGTTAGGTTGTTATCCGTCCTTATTGAAGAGAAGTGATCGAGTGATCAGACTTTTGGGATGATTTCTCTATCTTTGCACATCTCACATTTCTTCTGAGCTAATTCAATTCTGCTTTGCTCATAAATCACAGCTTCTTTTCTGTTTTAAAGTTTTAAAGTATATATAATATAATATATACATATATATTATACATTGCATCATACATTTAGAGATGGAAAAGGAGAAGGAAAGGGAATTAGCATTTACTTAAACACCTACTATTTGCCAGGCATTATACTAAGCACTTTAGAAATATAACCTCATTTGATCCCCACAACAACCCTATGAGGGATATTCTATTATTAACTTTATTTTACTGTTGAGGAAACTGAAGTGACAGACTTTTAGTGACTTGCCCTAAGTAACGCAGCTGGTTAAGTGTCTGAAGGCTGGGTATGACTTCAGGTCTTCCCGACTTCAGGCTCTGTGGTCGATCCACTGTACTATCTGGCCCACTGAATCCAATCGTCTCATCTTAAAGATGATTAAACTAAGGCACAGAGAGACTTGAACGTATCTCACAATTACTAAGTGTCTGTGGTGAGATTTGAACTCATTTCTTCCTGATTCCAAGTCCTGTGTCTTATTCATTATCATGCTGTCTTTCCATATGCATTTACATATGAGAGGCTTTGTGGCAGAATAGATAGATAGTCAGTTTTGTGGTGACACAAAAATAATTCTAGATTTGGATTTTGGAGGTGGATTCTGATTTGCTCTCAGAGAGAGGACTGTGGTGGTTGAGTATGAATCATAACATAATATTTTCACTCTTTTTGTTGTTGTTTGCTTGCATTTTATTTTCTTTCTCATTTTTCCTCCTTTTTGATCTAATTTTTTCTTGTGTAGTTTTGGCCAGTTATTGCCTCCCTAATCTTGGACAAATAGTTTTATCTGTCTGGGAAATGTGAGGGATAAAACAAGAGTTGGACTCCATGAGTTTTAAGGTCCCTTTCACCTTTGAATCAAGAAAATCTAGATTAATGCCCTGTCTCTGATACATATTATGACTCCCTGACATTAACTGCTGAGCTCTTTAAAGGAAGGGACTGGTTTTTGCCTTAGCACTCTGCCTTCCACATAGAGATGCTTTATAAATGCTTTTTAACTTTTTTACTTGATCCTGGGCAGTTGTATTCACCTTTTAGGATACCAAACAAGCCTCTAAGTAAACAAAGAGATGGAGATACACAGCTGACCTTTATCAGGGGAAAGAGTTTCTACATGGAGGGTTTTTCATGTTGGCAAAATTCTAGATTTAAATATATATATATATGTATATATATATGTACACATATATACATATATATGCATTGAATTATTATTATTTTAGGTATGTTTCTGGGGTTACTATACTCTCTATGCTTTTCTTTAATAACCTCTTCTGAATTCTCAATTGTCTGGAAAAATGATTAACAGTAGGTTTCCTGCTGTTCAGCTCAGTCATTCATGACTTCACCAGATGGTTTTGCTTTTTGGGCCAATGGCGACTTTTCATGTTGTTTTTTCCTCCTTCCCCACGAGCGACCTGCCATTCAGTCAAGTTCCAAACTAGTGCCATTCATTCTCAACCTCATGGCTAGCACAACGAGCAGATGCATCATTTCCATTTTGTGTACCAAGAGCAAACAACTGAGCAGAATATTGTTGTTAGTTGCATCCATGCCATTTCAATAACGCACTTTTTTCTCCCTTCAAATATTTTTTTCCTCCACTCAATTCCCTGGCTGTAGTTTGCTTTCTAATTATTTCAGTACCATTAGCTCTGACCATTTATTGCTCTCCACTCTTGGGTTACACAGTCATATTTATGAATGTGTATTGTTTTCAAAGCTTATTTAGTATTTTGGTCAAAATCATGCTGAGCAAGAGCTATTTAGTTGTTACTCTTCTAATTACTTATTGGTGACCCTTTGAGTAAGTATAACACACACACACACACACCTCACAGAAAGAGAAGTTATACAACACTGGAAATGTCTCCCATGTTGCAAACCACTAATGTCACGTTATCTGATGATATAATAGTGAAGGTGCTAACCCTACTCTCTTTAACTTACAGATATTGTAGAAGGTCTTAGAAACATTTTATTCATGATCTATTTTCATTTTCTAGTTATAAATAATGGAATTGTTTCATTGGTAAGATGTTCATATAGGCCACCACTACTTTGGGTTTTAATTGTTGACCATCATATTAGAAGTGAAATATTATGGTTATTCAAGTTATATGGTATTATATTATAGCAACATTATTAACCAACCTTCCTTCCTTCCTTCTTTCCTTCCTTCCTTCCTTCCTTCCTTCCTTCCTTCCTTCCTTTCTTCCTTCTATGTAACTATGAAGTCACTTATGGTAGACTGAAGAAATGAAAATGTTATCACATAACCAACGTCTTTTCCAGCCTTAAAATTTGATGCCCATGTATATTGTCTGAGTGTTCAAATATATGCATCGATTCTATGACCAAAGAAGGGCCCATCTTTTCTCCTCTCACTTCAATCAGAGGTATCTTAGTAAACTTCAAAGGGCTCTTGAATTTCAACTTTGTTATTAGCATCCTTACAGTATCCTTGGAAACACATTGACTTGGGAGCCAAGTACAAAATAACAGTCTTCTTATGCTTTTCTTAGCCTTGTATAAGAATAGGGATCAAACCAATCAATAATTCACTCTACCCCATCTCATTAAAGTAACTAACAAGAAGCCATACTCTGATATTTTGACTAGCTGAAACATCTTTATTGAATCATTCAATAAATCAAAGTCTTTACAATAATGGGAAAAGTCTCTGATTATTTAGAAATCCTTTAAAATAGTTAATTGAAAAGAAGTGAGAATCACACAAGAGTTATATTTGGATTGATAGAGAAGTATGCCTTGTGGATCTTATATAAAACTTGCAAGCTCATTTGGAATGGGGAATTTGAACATCTTAATGGCAGATGATGTTCAAGCCATTTTTCTGGGGGAGGGAGGAATCAGTTAGTCTTGATAAGCATTAAATTATAATTAAATTAATATTGATAAGTATTAAGTAAATACCTACCAAAGTGCTAAGTGCTGCTAAGCTCTGACAGTAGAAAGAAAGGCAAAAGATAGCGTCTCTGCCTTCAAGGATCTTATGCTTTTATGAGAGAAACAATATATAAACAAGTATGTATAAATAAATCATATATAGCATAAATTTGAAAGAATCAGCAGAGGGAAGGCATTAGTATTTTAAGGGACATAGTGAAAGGTTTTCTGTAGAAGGTGGGGTTTTTATCTGGGCCTTGAAGGAAACTGGAGGTTTTAGTAGTTAACTTTAGATCATGAATATTCTTTGAGCTTAAGTACACTTTCCCCTGGACTATATATATTTGGAGGGAGAGTAAATTCAAGACTTTTGGGGAGATATTTTGGGCCATTAAATATATATATATGTAAGAATATTTCCTAAGGTTATATATATATATATAACCTTAGGAAATATTCTTTTCTAAAAGAAAATTAAGTATAGTTGGCTAATTGATATTAAATGATAATCATGAGAGAAACTCTAATGGTGGGAGGTTATTAATTGTAGCAAAAGATAGAGACTTTCCACCATTTAGAACTATTTCTTTGTTTCCTTCCTCAGTAGTATTTTATTTTTCCAAATATATGTAAACATCGTTTTCAACATTCATTTTTGCAAGATTTTATTTTCCATTTTTTCTCCTTCCTTCCCTCCCTCCCTCCCCATTCTCAAAACAGCAAGTAATTTGATGTAAGTTAAACATGTACAATAATTATAAACATATTTCCATATTTATCATGATATGCAAGAAAAATAAGAGCAAAAGGGAGAAGACCTTGAGAAAAAAAAGCAAACAGCCAACCAAATAAAAAAAGGTGAAAATACTATGAGTCAATCTATATTCAATCTCCATACTTCTCTGGATCTGGATGGCATTTTCTATCTCAAGTCTGCTGGAATTGTCTTGAATCATTACTGAGAAGAGCCAAGTCTATCATAGTTAATCACATAATCTTGCTGATCCTGTGTACAGTGTTCTGGTTCTGCTCATCAGTTCATCTGTTTCCAGGATTTCCTGAAATCAGCCCGCTCATTATTTCTTATAGAACAATGGTATTCCATTACATTTATATACCATAATTTATTCAGCCATTCCCCAACTGATGGGCATCTACTCAATTTTCAATTCATGAAAGGGCTATGTCTATTTGTCTTGGAAGATTTGTAGCAACTGTCCCCTGGGGAATCATTTGCCAATTGAAGAAGTAGGGATTTGGAGAGTTATTCCAGAGGATAACTACACTTGAATTTTAAGAAAAATCATCAGATTTTAAATATGGGAAGCATCTTAAAAGTCAACTAGCAAAATTCCGTTTATTGAACAATTCAACAAAATTTTTATTGAGTATTTACTATATAGATTGTGAAATGGTGAGGACCATGCAAAATTTAGATAAAGCTTCGTTCCTGCCCTAATGGAATTTAAATTTGGTAGGGATTTATATTATATATAGAAAGTATTATAATTTAAAGTAACATGTGATAAACTCATCAGAAAATGGAAAATCAAAACTTTATTTAAAATCCAAGAGGAGAAAATCATTATTGACTAAAGACTTGTTGTGTGTCCTTTGTTTTCGAAAAGGACCAATTTGACTTGCAAATTGGATTTAAGTAGATTCAAGGAAGGCATCATGGAGAAGCAAGTCAGAGTTGGGACAAAAAGGATGGTGAAAACAGACCTTTGAAGACCTGGGCAACAGTGTTAGCCAAATCACAAAAGTTGAAAAATGAAAGGCAAATATTGGCACATGATGAGTAATTCAATTTAGAGTATAAGGAAGGACACACTATGAGATCAGGCTGGAAAGATAGAATGATACCAGATTGTGCTGAGCATTGAATATAGATTGAAGACATTCTAACTCTATTCAGAAGGCAGGAGAATAAGGGATAAGAAGCTTTAAAAGTTTTTGTGTGGAAAAATGACATTGCTAAAGGTATATATGCAGAAAATTAGAGTGTTATGCATAGGATTAGGAAAGAGGAGACAGGGGAACTGTGGAAATTATTTTAGAGGCTATTGCAGTGGCCCAGCTATATTGTCCTAAAGTTATATACTGGGGTATGATAGTAGAAATGAGAGAAAGAACAGAAACTTAAGGAGACTAAATGACTTGCTAAGAATCATGTCACCATTTAGTAGCAGAACTAGTTAAGTATCAATTCTCTGTCCATTATTCTTTTTTTTTTTTTTTTTCTACATCATGCTGCCCTACTACAAGTGTCCTTTAAATGAATATTATTTTTGGAATGAGGATATCAGTAATCAACAGTGATTAAGAGACAGCAATCTATATAATTTAAAGGTCTGTAAGAAGATATGAATTATGTATAATTCTCCAGAGAATACACATTTTTTCTCTTAATTAACAAAAAAGCCATCCCTCCAAGTACCATCTGAATGTGAATGATTTCTAGAGTCTGCCCTGATTTACAATTGCTAAAAATAAGTTTGATTCGAAAGAATGATTATGAAGAAAGGATTTGGAGATGTCATCCAAAAAGTTACTTTGGAAAATGTTGATTTGTTGCCTTGCCATACAGGAGTTGACTTTTCTTACCCTTGGTCATGTCCAGAGTTCAGTCAGATCAATCAAAGTCATGAGGTATCAAGATATAAATGAAAGAAAATGGGCACTCAAATAAGAGGATTTGGATTCACATTCTGCTTCTGATGATTACTACTTGTATGCCTTTGGATGAATCACTTAATATCTCTGCCCCCAACCTCTCAGTTCCCATATCTGTAAAATTACAGGATTGTAATTTTAGAAAATTAACAAAATTACAGATGTCTGGACTAGACATCTCTGAGATCCTTTCCAAATGTAAATGTTTGACCAATTCTGATCTTTGACTGAAAGTAGAGTTGAAAAAGAATATTAATATCTGATCCAATCTCTCCGTTTTTACCAATAAAGAAACTTGAACCCAGAGCAATAAGGTGACTTGCTTAGGACAGATTTAAATCACAAATTCAAATTCTTCTGATTTTCAGTCCAGAGTAAGAATGATCATCAACTCAAGAGAAACTAAAATAAGACCAATTAATGATAACAGTATATAATCTTATATATTTTATTGCTTTAGATCAAAGGGGAAAATCAGAGATTAGGGATATATGCCTCAGCAACACTTGCAAGTGCAGCCAAATCAATTTAAAATATAACTGGGAAATATTTAATGGCATATGTTAAAATATAATAGAACATAGGTAATGCTATTATGTAGTTTTCTAAAGGTTTCTCTTATGTATTGGTATAGATTTATATTGTAAATCTGTCTTACAGCACAATCAAGTTTTAATGCCAAATCTCATTTGAAAAGTGCCAGCTGGTAAGTGACAATTTTGATATATTGCAAGATCTATGCATTATCACATTAGTTAAACTTTCTCAAAAGTGAAAGGAATCTTAGATATTGCTTAGTAGTATCCCTTTATCCTACAGCTGAGGAAGAGGAACACATCAGAGAGAGTGACTTTCATAACATCACACAACAAGGAAATAGCTAAGATTTTGAAATTCCAACTTAGTTCATTTGACTTCAATCATTTCTAATTCTATCAAATTATTATTTCTTTCAGCATGAATTGAATATTTATGTAGAATGTGACCTATACATGAATATTATGGAATATTATTGTTCTGTAAGAAATGACCAGCAGGATGATTCAGAAAGGCCTGGAGAGACTTACATGAACTGATGCAGGAGATCATTATATACTTCAACAACAATACTATATGATGATTAATTCTGATGGACGTGACCCTCTTTAACAAGGAGATGAACCAAATCATTTCCAATAGAGCAGTAATGAATTAACCAGCTACACCCAGAGAAAGAACTCTGGGAAATGACTATAAACCACTTAATAGAATTCCCAATCTCTCTATTTTTGTCCACCTACATTTTTGATTTCCTTCACAGGCTAATCGTGCACTATTTCAAAGTCTGTTTCTTTTTGTACAGCAAAATAACTGTGTGGACATATATACATATATTGCATTTAACTTATACTTCAATATATTTAACATGTATTGGTCAACCTGACATCTGGAGGAAGGGATGAGGGGAAGGAGGGGAAAAGTTGGAACAAAAGGTTTTGTAACTGTCAATGCTGAAAAATTACCCATGCATATATCTTGTAAATAAAAAACTATAATAATAAATTAAAAAAGAGAAGTGCAGTCTAGATATATAATTATCCAACTCATATATCAAAGTAATAAGGCTTTTGTTAAAAAAAAAAAAAGAATGTGACCTATACATGCATAGGAACTATTTCATTTTTTGACTTTATATCCCTATATGTTGTGCATATGTTGTGCCACAGTTCTCTTTTATTATCCTGACTCAGTTTCCCTAATTATTGTGACTGTTTCCCTAAATTATCCTGCCTCAGTTTCCCTGAGTTGTTCTGACTCAATTTTTGCTAAATCCTGCAAAACCACCCCTCCCTCTTAATGATCAGAATATTTGATAAGAATAAAAGATCTTATATTTTAGAATATCAGAATGCCTCTCCCCATCCCAAGCTATTGGAATGTCAGATACCATTTCTCCCCATCTCTGGTGCTTCCCCCCACCCTGTTAGAGTTCCGTCATGCTCTTAGCACTCTGACTCCATCCCAGTCTACCCTGCCCCAGTCTACCCTGAGCCACGTATATATATGTCATTGAGAACTCACATTGTTTGCTGGATTCTTGGAACCGATAGTCTCATTCAGCCCTGGGACCAACCATGGATCCATTTGGTCCTAGTAAATCTCTCCCTTTCAAATAAAATATTATAACTCTCTAATCTCTATCTTGCCTCAGTTTCTCTGGCATTACACATAGTGTCTGCTATCTAATTGTTACTTAATTGTTGCTAAATAAATACCAATAGAATTGAATTTATATCTGTTGTTATTAATTTTTCTTATATGATGATGGAAATAAAGAAAAGTATTAAAATATCTTTTTATTTCATTGACATTTCTACTACTGTGTTAATGAAAATAGTCATAACACAATAGAATTTTTGAATTTATGGATTTTAAAGATGTCATTCCCAATTAGGATAAGAATTCAATTTGGCAAATATTGATTGGATAGCTTCTATGTGCAATACACTGTAAGACAGAAACAAACAAGAAGTGACCTTTGCCTTATACTCTAATATGTAACAAGCAAACACCTTATTTGCTTGATGGATCATTATAGCATTAAATATAACATTAGAATATAGCATTAAAATGATTTTTTGGGGCAAATTTTTTCTCTAATAGGTGTTCAGATCATTGTCCATCTCTGTTATTATGTGTGTATATATGTATATATTGATGGATTGGTTCAGTACATTGCTCTTTTACTGTTTCAGCTAAATATTTTAAGGGGAAAGAAACAAGCACTTATTAAGTACCCTGTCAGATGCAGTGCTAAATCCCTTACTCATTTGATTCTTAAAACAAAACAAAACAAAAAATCAGTAAAGCAAGTACTATTATCATCTCAATTTTATAGTTGAGAAACTGAAAGTGGTGGAACTTAAAGGATTTGCACAGTCACACCTATGTGAACTAGGTCTTCCTGACTCTAAGCTGCCTAATAATGGAAAATAAGATATTTGTGGAAATCACAGTGATTCAGTTCAATCAACATTTATTAATTGCCCATAGACTCTGCTAAGCACTCGGGATATGGAAATTCATTCATTCAATAAGCATTTATTAAATGTTATTATGAGTTAGACACTGAGACTAAAAAGAGAAGTGAGAAACAATCTTACTAGCTAGCTTATTTTCTGGGAAGGAAGGAAAAAGCATTTATTAAGCACCTATGATTTATCAGACACAGTACTAAGTGTTTTATAAATAATGTCTGATTTGATTCTCAAAACAATCCTGTGAGATACTTGCCATTATTTTTCCTATTTTTTAGTTGAGGAAACTGAGTTAAGTGATTCATTCAGAATCACATAGCTATTAAATATCAGATCAGATTTCAACTCAAACTTGTTGATTCCAGGCCCAGCACACTATATACTGTACCACTTGTTTGCTTGGACCCTGCTTTCTTTTTAATTTTCCTTTATTTATTTATTTATTTATTTTTTAAAGGTGAAAATACTATGCTTTGTCTCCATAGTTCTCTCCCTAGATGCAATTGGCACTTTCCATCACAAGTCTATTTGAATTGCCTTGAATCACCATTATTGAAAAGAGCCATTGAACCCTACATTCTAATAGTCTTGCCCTCTCAGATAACTAGGGGAGACAATTGGTTATTTTGTTTTAAAAACATGATGCTTATTTTGAACAGAACATAGGTGGTCACACCCTGCCTGATTAATTTTTTCATGTCGTCTTCATTTTTTGATTTTTTTTGGGTTTTTTGGTCATATTAATCAATCTGATAGGTGTGGGATGTGTAACTAAAAGTTGTATTAATATGGATTTCTCTAATAATAATGATTTAAAGCATATTTTAAAATATTATAGTTTTGATTTTTTTGTTCTAAAAATTGCCTGTTCACATCTTTTGACTGTTTATTGATTGGGGAATGACACTTATTTTTATAAATTTGACTCAGTTTCCTATGTATTTGAGAAATGAGACTTTTCTCAACCCTTTTTTACAATCAGTGTTTTTGCTTTTCTTTTTTGTTTCTTACTTCTTATTATATGTCTTGGTGTTAGAGACGTTTATCCTATCTAGAAAGAGATAATAAGCCTATCAATAGATTTCCCTAATGAGGAAAGAATAGAAATGTTAAACTACTTCAGAATACTACCTCCTTCTTGAAAGGCTCTTCATTTGTCCTTGGGGCTGTAGTTTCTTTGCTTGTTATTTCACATCTTCCCCATCAATCTTCAAATATAGGACACATTATGCCTTCTAATAGAATATCTAGGCAGTGCTTACTATGTACATTTATAATTTCAGGAGATGACAGAAGGTCACCTATGAATACATCTGCTTGAGAGTCTCACTTTTCCCGTCTATATGTAAACTAGTTTTGCCAGTGCCCATAATTTTCTTCCTTTTTTCCTGACATTTTATTATTTGTTTTAAAAAAGACTAATTATAGTGTTCTTTGCTCAGACTCACAGTTCTAATTATTAGTCATGCTGACCTTTTGCCATTCACTGCAAAGAAACAAACTTTACATCACAAACCATATGCATGTGGGATTTAAATGCTGGTTGCAAGAAGGTTCATTCATTACAGTGTCTAAATTTAGAGCAAAGCATCTTTCCTAGGATTGTATTTGAATATGTTTGAGCTCTTTTCTGCAAAGGCGGCTTTATTTTTAATGGAGTTGACAGCAGGATTTCATGACCACTGAGGCCTCTTTATGAAAAATAAAATAAAACTTTATTTATTGCCCGATGAAAAGACTTCTGGGGAGCTAGAAGCTCATGTTCAATTCCATTTGAATTTTAAGTCTGTAAAAGTCAATTTAGCCAAAGCCATTTTGTATGGACTTGGAGTTGACAATTCAGACAGTTTTTATGCAAACATTCAGAGAGATTCCAAACGATTAGACAGCATGTGAACCAAGATACCAAGGGTCAGTTGTAGTCTCAATTACTTAGCTATTTTAATGGATTTGATGTGTCTTACCCCACAGCAATATTTCTTCAGTAGAGGCTTGTCAGATGTGAACCTTGCTTTCTTGACTAATTCCAAAGCATTTTCAGTCTTGTCTAGATAAATATCTATCTCTTTTCTCAAATCAGGCTTCAAAGAACTCCTAAAAGAATAGTCTGTGAGTTAATTTGAAATAGCTATTGGGAGGCTGCTATCTTTCCTTAGTGTCACATAAGCATTAGTTGGAGCATATAAAGATATATAACTTGGAGACAAGATTTGGAAGAGGGTGAACCATAATAGCTATCTTTAAATATTTGAAAGGCTGTCCTTTGGAAAAAGGCTTGTTCTTTTTTGACTCCAAAGGGGAGAGTCAGGAGCAATGGATAGACTTTATAGGGATGAACTTCAAAACAGTTAAAGCTGTCCAAAAATAATGTCTTTCCTCTGAGAGATAGTGAGATCTTTATTCCTGGAGGTCTTTTAACAGAGACTGTATGAATGTCCATTTGTTGAGGACATTTAGGGAGGACTCATTCATGTTATTGCCTTTTGTCTTTTGTATCCCCAGTACTTAATTCAATGACTGCCACAAAATAGATACTTAATAAATATAATATATATGATTAATAAATGATTGTACATATCAGACTGGATGACCACCAAGGTCTTTCAATTCTCAAATTCTGTGATTCTGTGATCCTTCAATTGTGAAGCTGAGTATTTGATTGAAATGTAAGATCTTGTATTAGTCTCTTTTGAAAACACATGGGACTGGAAATTCTAGAACTCCCAAGTCAAGGAAAAAAATTGCAAGCATCAAGAAAAAAACAATTCAAATTTAGTGGAGCCATATTCAAGGTAACACAATATTTAGCAACTTCTACATTAAAGGATCAGAGGGCTTAGAATATAATAGTTCAAAGAGCAGTGGAGTTAGAATTATAAACAAATAAAACTAAGCATAATCCTTCAAGGGAAAAAGATGGATATTTAATGAAATAAAGGATTTTCAAGCATTTGCCATGAAAATATCAGATCAGAATAAGAAATCTGATTTTCAAAAACAGGACCCTGGAGAAGCATTAGGTAAACAGGAAAGGGACTTAATAAGGTTTATCTGTTTCTATTTCTACATGGGAGGATGATACTTCATAACTCATTAGAACTTTCTCATTATTATTACAATTTGAAGAAATATCTATATCTATATGTGTATACATAGCCAGAGGGAATAGGTGTGAGTTGAATATGAAAGGATCTTGTAAAAAATAAATTAAGGGATGAGAGAGGAATATATGGGGAGGAAAAGCTTCTGGAGTGGAGGGAAAAAGAAGGGATGGAGAATGAGTGAACCTTAATTCTTATCAGAATTGACTCAAAGAGGAAATAATGTACACAGTATGAGTTTGGAAATCTATCTTATCCTGCAGGAAAGTAGAAAGGGAATGGGATATGGGAAGGAAGGAGGGTGATAGAAGAAAAGGCATATTGGAGAAGGAGGTGGTCAGTGGCAAAACACTTGAAAAGGGTCAAGGTGAAAAGAGAGAAGAATAAATGAAGGGTGAGGAGCAATAGTAATTAGGAAAAAGAATTTTGAAGCAAGTTTCTCTGATGAAGACCTCATTTCTCAAATGTATAGGCAACTGAGTAAACTTATTTTAAAAAAGTCATTCCTCAATTGATAAATTATCAAAATATATGAACTATGCCCCCAGGGCTATAAAATTACGCATATCATTTGACCTAACAATATTACTGGTAGGCATTAATCCCCAAAGAGTTTTTTTTTTTTTTAAGGACAAGGACCTGTATGTAAAAAAATATTTTTAGCAGTTCTCTTTTCAGAGCAAAGAATTTTAAAATGAGGGGGATGCCCATCAATTGGGAAATGGCTAACTAAATTGTGGTATGCGAGTATGATGGAATATTATTGTTCTATGGAAAATGATGAGCAGGAAGTTCTCAGAAAAATCTGGCAAGTCTTCCATGAGCTCAAGCAAAGTGAAATGTACTGTGTAAAAAATAATAGCAGCATTTTGAGATGATCAGCTGTAAATGACTTTGCCTTTCTCAGCAGTACAGTGATTCCTTTTTTTTTTTTTTTTTAACATTTCTTTGTCATAAATATTTTTTTGTCTGAAGATTAATACAAAACATAAGACTGATACAAAATTGTCATTGGGTGAGTAATGTTGGAATTCTCTAGGAAGAAACTGGGTGTGGACTCTTGAGGATCCAAAGGTAAAATTTTGCCAATGGCAAAATGGACAAAACAATATAATGAAAAGATAAACACTTGCAAGCTGCAGGGAATTAAGGATCCCTTAGGAGTTGGGATTGAGTGAGGATATTGAGAGTAAGATTCACTCACTTACCCTCTTCCTGGACCTAAACTGTTTCTCGCTATTGTGGATACTGACTAGGGTAGCTGTAGAAGGTTATCAGTGGATCAGACATGACAACCACCATATGGGGTGTTGGAAATAAAGATATCAATGAAAGCAGCAAAGTTAAAGTTCTGCACTTCTATGCTCTGGAAGGAGGTTGCCAGCTTGTTGTAGTTCTGTTTGAAATGCTTGATAATGTTACTGATCTCAAACCTGTGGACATCATGTTGTTCTTTATACTCGTAATGGGAAATCACCAGAAAAATTGTATCTCTCAAAGACAAGCACGTCATTCACTTTAATAACTTGAGTGAAATTTCTCAGGTTTATTTCCCACTGCTGAATGTTGGGGATGAACTGATTGACGATATTGGACCAGACCTTATGGAATGTTTCATCCCAAACAGATGTTCAAAAACAAGTACATTCCAACGCGTGGGATGGGCACCTCAGTTTCTCCTCATGTTCCTTAAAAATCAGGACCTGTTAGAGAGTGAGTGAGTGAACCTTACTCTCAATAGAATTAACTCAAAGAATAAATAAAATTCTTACTCAATGTGGGTATAGAAATCTATTTTACCCTGCAGGAAAATGGGAAATGGGATATGAAAAAGAGGAGGAGGGTGATTAAAAAAAAAAAGAAGGCATATTGGGGGGGAGAATGATCAGTAGCAAAATACTTTTGAGGAGGTATGGGATGAAAGGTGAGTGAGAAAACAAACAGAAGAAAATACAGTTAGCAAAAGTAATTTAAAAGATAATTTTGAAGAAAGTTTCTCTTACAAGGCCTCATTTCTCAAATAGATAGGGACCTAAGTCAAATTTATAAAAAAATAAGCACCAACCCCCAATTGATAAATGATCAAAAGATATGATCTGGCCCCCAAAAGCTATAAATTCATGCACATACTTTGACCTAACAACACTACTACTAGGCATGAATACTCAAAAAGATTTTTTAAAAAAGGAAAATGACTTATGTATGCAAAAATATTTATAGCAGCTCTCTTTTTATGGTAAAAAATTGGAGAGTGAGGGGATGCTTATCAGTTGAAGAATGACTATCATATGCCTATTAAATGAGGAATAAACAGAAATGTGTTTGTGATATGTGATTGTTCTATAGGAAATAACGAGCAAGATACTCTCAGAAAAAACAAAAAACCAAAAACCTGGAAAATCCTTAATAAATTCAAATAAAGTAAAATGTACTGTATACAAAGTAATAGCAATGTTCTGGAATGACTTTGCTATTCTCAGCACTACAATGATCCACAATTACTCTGAAAGACTTATGACAAAAAATCCTATCCACACTCACGAGAAGGAATTGACTGTGTCTGAATACATATTGTTTTTTTTTTTTTTCTTTCTCTCTTCCCCTCTTTTAAGTTTATTTTTTCTTGAGATTTTTTTTTATTTGGTGGAGGAATCTATGTGTTCTTTCACAACATGACTTTTATGGAAATGTTTTGCATGACTTTCTTAACTGTCAGTGAGTGGGGACAAAGGAGACAATCTAGTACTCAAAAATTTTAAAAAAATTAAATGTAAAAATGGTTTTAAATATAACTGGGGAAAATGTTAAAAATAAATAAATTTTAGATAAAATAAATACTATTTTAATCACACACAAAAAATCAGGTCCATTGATCCTCCTGAACAAGATCCATTTTTTGTACAAGGCAAAAGTTTTTGGCATCAGGAGAGCTGTGAGGACCTCCTAGGCATGACTAATAGTGGTGCATATCTTTCTCCACCTCCTGATTTTCCATGAAATATTTAAATCAGAACCTCCACATTGTGGAAAATATTGTCCTATTGGCTAGTAAAATAGTTCTCCATAAAGATGTTCTGGGTACCACAGTCCCAGAGAATCAGTAACAGGCTTCCCAGAAATCAGATAGTGGAGAGAACATGCACTTCATTCTGAGCTCCCTTCTACCCTCACTACTGATGACCAAATTCAGTCTCTGAAATAGTGCTTGACTGCTAGAATGCATGAATATTGGGAGTACAACAAATTACCAGCTGAAGATAACTTAGAAGGTCGCCTGAAAAGATTTGTCTTAATTGGGCAGGAGGAAGCCAGTGCAGGCAAGGGTGGCAGAACATGGAGGCTAGCATACGCTTAACAGACCAAGGGTGGGGTGCAGTCTCCATGGGAGTAGAATTTACAGGGAGGACTCTACCACAGGCTGACTACTCTGCTTTGGTTACAAAGCAGCAGATCAGCAGAGAAGTTACACAAACACCAAAGGTAGAGTGTACCCCCAAACACAGGATCTGGCCACAGCCATCCAGCACCAGGACTTAGCACTACCAGAGTGCAGCTGTGCAGCTGACTCTGCGACGTGGGGCTCTTCCTAGGGCAGTTACACCTCCACAGCATAGCTGCTCTTCATAGCTTGTTCGTAGGACAGCTACTGTCCATCTGTCCCTGTTCTGTAGAGGAAGCTGGGAGCCTCCTTGCCCTGAAGGCAGACCCAAAGGGCTTTTGAAAAAATGAGTAAAAAGGCAAAGCAAGCTCTAACTAGAGATAGCTTCCATACAGAAAGGCCTGGAGAGACTTACATGAACTGATGCTGAGTGAAATGGGCAGAACCAGGAGATCATTATACATGGCAACAAGAAGACTATACAATGATCAATTCTGATGGAAGTGACCCTCTTCAACAATGAGATGAACCAAATCAGTTCCATTTGTTCAATAATGAAGAGAACTAGTTACACCCAGCGAAAGAACAGTGCTAAATGAGTGTGAACCACAACATAGAATTTCCACTCCTTCCATTTTTGTCCACTTGCATTTTTGATTTCCTTCTCAGGTTATTTTTACCTTATTTCTAAGTCCGATTTTTCTTGTGCAGCAAAATAACTATATGGATATGGATATGTATACATATATTGTGTTTAACATATACTTTAACATATTTAACATGTATTGGTCTACCTGCGATGTGGGGGAGGGCATGGGGGAAAGGAGGGTAAAAGTGTGAACAGAAGGTTTTGCAAGGGTCAATGCTGAAAAATTACCTTGTATCTTGTATATCTTGTAAATAAAAAGCTATAATAAAAAAGAAAAAAGACATGAAAGACATTTGATCTTTGCTAACTGTCTTGTCCTTTAACAAGAGCAGGCTGAGGCTTCATGAATGTAAAGGATTAGATTTAGTCTGTTTGGTGATAGAACAAAGAATTAGAAGGCATAAAGAAGCAAATTATAATTCAATATAAAAAAAGAATTTCATGTCCAACAGTGGAATGACTTGTGAAGTGTTTATGTTTTCAGTATTAGTCAGATGTGATATCATTAATACAAAGAATTCTTCCAGAGGAAAACTTGCTACCAACATAGTTCAATTACCTTCTATAAATTTCATGAAAGTTGCCTAGAATCCTGAGAGTTTTAATTGATTTATCCAGGGCCATATAGCTAATATGTGCCAGAAAAGGGACTTGAATCCAGATCTTTCTTGATTTGAGGTCATTATTCTGTGTATCCACTTTACACTGTCTCTTATAAGAGTGAAAAATTTATCTAGTGTGAGGTAGGTTATAATATCCCACCACCTCAGCTTCTACTAGTCTCCATCTGGGAAGAAATTTCCCTATTTCAAAGAGTAGAGAGGATACAGGATGCCCAAAGATATGGACCAATTCCAAATATAGTGTCTGAGTGGCAGAGTAGGGCTTGAGATGTGGATTTGGAAGCCAGTGCATGGAGGAGGTCATCATTGAACCTATGGGAATATATGAGATACTGAAAGAAAACAGTCTTGATGATATGCATAAATGTTTAAGTGAAAGTAATGAAGAAGGAAATTGAGAGCTATTAAGGAAAAGAACTTTAGAATTAAGTATTCATAGTTGAAAAGTACTTCAGAGGACATTTACCCCAACTTTTTTACTTTAAAGATGAAGAAAAAAGATGAAGGCTAAGATAAATCAAGTGTTTTGCCCAAGTTCACAGAGAAGGTAAATACTAGGAATAGAATGTGAACCAGGATCTCATGACTCTAGACTTAGTGATCATTCCAACCCATACATTCCAATACAGTTAGTTGGTGGCAGAGATTGAATTTAAATTCAGGTTTATCTGACTCCAGACCTAGCACTCTGACCACTATATACCCTAGCTGGGTTGAGCTGAGATGTGAAGGAAGTTAGGAATACTAAGAGTTGAGGAGAGAATGTGTTTCATGTACAGTAGATAGTCTGTGCAAAATCATAAAGATGAGATGTGGAATGTTAGGTATGAAACACAGATCAGATTCAAGTTGGTTGGACTAAAAATGGTGAGAAAGGAAATAATACAAAATAGACCTGGAAAGATAGATTGGAATTAGATCTTGAAAGAATGTGAATGCAGAAATACTAGATCATAGAGATAATAGGAAGTTACTTATGCTCTTGAACAGCTGAAGAGAATGGTCTGATCTGTGCTTTGGGGATATAATGTAGTATTTATGTGAAGGAGAGTTTGGCAAATGGATAGACTGAAGGTATGGGGTCCAATCAAGAGGACATTATGCTAGTAAATATTAATGACTGGAATTGGTTGGTAGCTGTAAGTAAAGATGAAGGAATGGATATGACATATTGGAGAGAGAAAGGTAACATGTCTCACAAGCTGATTTAATATACGAAAATAAAGAATTGCTAATTAAGCGTGGTATTAAAATTTCAAACCTGGGACCCTAGAAAAAGAGGAGTACCCTGGGCAGAAACAGGGAAATTTAGAAGAGGGATATATTTTTGGGGAAAGATAATGAGTTTTCTTTTGGTTATGATTAATTTGAAGATACCTATAGGACATTTAATTAGAAATATTTAATAAGCATTTAGATATTATACAGGCAGTAACATATACAATTTAATATATATTGAATCTGTTCTGAGTTTAAGTATCAATTGATTTTATATTCACATTTTATATCTGTGCAAAAGCTTTATTTCCTAAAGCTCTTCTACACCTATGGTCTTTTTGATCTTTGCAACAACCAACCCTGGGAGGTAAACAGAATACTATTAAAATCATTGTAAATGTGAAGTAAAATGTGAAGTAAAGGGTTGACCTGAAGCCTTATCAGAAAGAGACCTTGCTCTTCCAGAAACTTAAAGGGAACTAATGAGAATGATTCCCAGTGAAGCTATTTGGCCTAGGGCTGAAAAGCAGAAGTAGGAGGCATAGATTAGTAAGAGAACTCTAATTCCCCTACTCAGCATGAGTTTCACTATTAGGCATTTCATTGAGACTCCCCATAGGACCCTGGAATCTCTTTTCCCCCTTGACCTTCCCTGACCTGTTTTTTTTCAGTGCAGAAGACTTGATTTGAAATTCTGGCTCTGTTACTTATTACCTATGGGTTTTAGAAGCAAATGATCTGAACCTCCTGTGGATTCATTTAACTCATTTTTAAAATGAAAGTATTGTCCAGGGAATAGAAATCTAGAATAACTTTGCCTCAGAAGAAATTGAGCTAAATATAATTTTATTATCAGAGGGGGAGAAAACAAAGTGGGTGGAAGGTTTTTTAAGTGAAGAGCTATTAATACCTTATTATAAAATTAATATGATGCAAATATGATACTGATATCCAAACAAGGGAGAGACAAAGCAGAAAAGGAGAACCATTGACTGACTAATCACAGAAATAAATAGAAATGTGTGTGTGTGTGTGTGTGTGTGTGAAAGAGAGAAAAAGAGAGAAAGAGAGAGAAAAGAAAAAGAAAAAGAAGAAGAAGGAGGAGGAGGAGGAGGAGAAGGAAAAAGAGGAGGAAGAGAAGCTGGATTAAGTGATTTCTTAGGTCTTTTTGACTAAATCCCATGATGCTATGACAGTATTTTCAGTTCTATTCTTTCCAAACTGCCAAATCTATTTCTGGATCTCAACTGGGTCTTAATTACTGCTTTGAAATACTTTGTTGACTACCTGCTCTATACCCCAGATTAGCTGTTTCTAGCTTTTTCTACCATCCTTAATTATTTAATTTCACCACTGCCTTTTCACTTTTAACGGATAAATGCTTTGTTTTGTTTTGTTTTCTCCAAGGCAATTGGGATTAAGTGACTTACTCAGGATCATACAATAAATGTTAAGTGTCTGAGGCCCCATTTTGTACTCAGATCCTCCTGACTCCAGATCTGGTGCTCTTACCCACTGTGCTATGTAGCTGCCCCAGCAGATAATGATTAACCTGAACTAAATCAGCAATCCTCCTCAAGTCTTTAAAAATTCATCTATATTATCTCCTCCTTTCCTGTGTCAGACAAAGTGATGGCCTTAGTTCCTGTAAAATCAGATTCTTCTTTTGTCCTTAACCTCATTTACTTCATGTTGTTCTGAGACCCTGCTTCATTTATCATTTTCTCTCCCTTATTCATCAAACAATCTAGCAGAATGTATTATTAAATTAATACTATGTTCAAAGCACTGTGCTAGGCACTGGAGATAGAAAAAGAATGGAAAAAATCCTTACTCCTGGGGAATTTATATTCACTCCCAGTCTATTGTGTCCTACTCACTAAGAACTGGATACTTGAGTCTTCCCTAACTTAAAATAATGAAACAAATGAACAGTCCCTCCAAATAAACAAGCAAACTTCAATTCAGAGGGAAAAAGTTATGATTTAAATCAATTCACATTGGACCACTATAACTAAAATATGAACAGAAAAATGATTACTTTTTTTACTCATCTTGACACTTAGGTAAAATATGTTTTGAACTGGCTTCTTCAAAATTTCATAGAAATTAGAATGAATGAAAACCTTAGAATTTGGATTAAAAGAATATGGCTCTAGAGACCATTTGCTCTCACTTTATAGATGAGGAAACCAAGCTCTAGAGAGGCTTTGTTTCCCCCTAGGTAATTGGGGTTAAGTGACTTGGCCAGAGTCATATAGCTAATAAACTGGAGTTGAACTCAGGATTTCTTGACTTTAGGGTCAAGTGCTCTATCTTGTAATGTTCTCTTGTTTGGTTTTCTTGAGGTCTCTGGGAGCAGCCTTCGTTTCAGTTCAGTAATCACCACACGAGTAGCCAGGGGTTAAAGTCCAAATCCTTTATTATCTCTTTCAAAGTCTTTCTCCTTTCCTGAGCCCTATTTCTCTCCTTAGTTCCAAGACTTGAGCTCCTTCTGGCAGTCCTTTGTCTTCTCTGCCTCTGCCAGCTTCTTCTCTGTGGCTCTCAATCCCTGCTTATATGCTTCACACTGAGTATAAACCAATCATTTTATTATTGGGAAACCATTATTTGTTTTTTTTATTTTTTATTTTTATTTTTTATTTTTTTTAGTGAATAGATCTTTTCTTTTTTTTTTAATTTTTATTTAATGATTACTTTATATTGACAACATTATCCCTTGCACTCGTTTCTTTTCCGATTTTTTCCCCTCCCTCCCTCCACCCCCTCCCCTAGATGGCAAGCAGTCCTTTATATGTTGGATATGTTGCAGTATATCCTAGATACAATATATGTTTGCAGAACCGAACAGTTCTCTTGTTGCATAGGGAGAATTGGATTCAGAAGGTATAAATAACCCGGGAAGAAAAACAAAAATGCAAATAGTTCACATTCGTTTCCCAGTGTTCTTTCTTTGGGTGTAGCTGCTTTTGTCCGTCATTTATCAATTGAAACTTAGGTCTCTTTGTCAAAGAAATCCACTTCCATCAAAATATGTCCTCATACAATATTGTTGTCGAAGTGTATAATGATTTCCTGGTTCTGCTCATTTCACTTAGCATCAGTTCATGTAAGTCTCGCCAGTCCTCTCTGTATTCATCCTGCTGGTCATTTCTTACAGAACAATAATATTCCATAACATTCATGTACCACAATTTACCCAGCCATCCTCCAATTGATGGGCATCCATTCATTTTCCAGTTTCTAGCCACTACAAACAGGGCTGCTACAAACATTTTGGCACATACAGGTCCCTTTCCCTTCTTTAGTATTTCTTTGGGATATAAGCCCAATAGGAACACTGCTGGATCAAAGGATATGTACAATTTGATAATTTTTTGGGCATAATTCCAGATTGCTCTCCAGAATGGTTGGATTCGTTCACAACTCCACCAACAATGCATTAGTGTCCCAGTTTTCCCGCATCCCCTCCAACATTCATCATTATTTTTTCCTGTCATTTTAGCCAATCTGACAGGTGTGTAGTGGTATCTCAGAGGTGTCTTAATTTGCATTTCTCTGATCAATAATGATTTGGAACACTCTTTCATATGAGTGGTAATAGTTTCAATTTCATCCTCTGAAAATTCTCTGTTCATATCCTTTGACCATTTATCAATTGGAGAATGGCTTGAGGGAAATCATTATTTGTTGTAGGATTAAATCAATGCTAAACTAGATTTAACCATTGTCTTCTTTCCTGGGGCCAGGAAAGGCCTTTCTTAGAGGTTCCTTGGTTCTGTTAACTTGAGCTTGAGCTCTTGCCTGTCTTCTCTGCTCTCTGAATCTCTCCGAATCCAAAGGTTTCTGCTTCAGCCTCCAGCCACCACAAAGGTGGATGATGGAATGAATCTGTCTCAGCCTCCGAGAGGTTCTAGTGAGCTTGTCTTCTCTAGCTCTGAGAGCTTCCCCTCTGTGGCTCTCAGTCCCTGCTTATATGCTCCACACTGAGTATAAACCAATCATTATATCACTAGGAAACCATTATTTATTGTGGGATTAAATCAATTATACTGAACCATGCTAAACCATTGTCTTCTCAATTTCACTTAGTAACTTGTAAGCATCCTTTGTTTCAATTCCAGGGAGGTTTTTATAATTAATCTAAGACACACAGGTAGTTAGTGTCAGAGACAGGAACACAATTCAGGATCTTGAATTCCAGAGTCATAGTACTGTGCTGACTCCAACTTTCTCATTTTATATATGAAGAAAATCAGATTTAGAGAAATAAAGTGACTTGGTCTGAATAATGAATAAAAAAGAGTATTTGATTCTAGATCCTGCTCACTTTCTACTGCATTATATTTTCTCCCTCCTATAGAGTTTATCTCAGTTCCTGAAATCTATTAATATGTTTCCTGTTTATGAAGGGGGCAATTCAACTTACTGTTTTTTTAAAAACAGTTTTATTAATATCTTTTTTTAAAACATAACCTACATTTCTCCCTATAACTTACTCTGACTTTCCAGCCATGCCATAAAAAATTTTTAAAAGGAACAAAAGGAACAATTAAATCAACAAAACATGTCAATTTGTCAACTTTCCCTCCAACCCCTGAAAATATATGCAATCTTCCACATTAGGTCCATGGACCAAAAGAGTATGAGATAGGAATCGTTTTCTTATATTATTTTTCTAAAGTATATTTGTTCTTTGTGATTTTGCAATACCCATCTTTCATTTTTAAAAATAAATTTTTATTTATGTCATTTGTTTTTCTGCATCACTATAATTTCCTCTAGTATCTCTCTCTCCCTCCCTTCTTTCCTCTATCTCTGTCTCTCTCCCTCCCTTCCTCTTTGTTCTTCTTTCTTCCTCCCTCCCCCAATCTCCTTTCTCCCTCTATCCTTCTTTCCTCCTCCTCCTCACATAGAGCCATCCTAATAAAAATAATATTTTAAAGGCAAAAACAAAAAAGAAAAAATAGGCATTATTAATCAACATATTTAAAAAGTCTGAAAATATGTGTAATATTCTGAACCTGTAAACCTCCCACCTCTGTGAAGGACTGGGATGGAAATATCTTTTCAATGCATCTTTTTTTCAAATCATGATTGTTCTTTATAATTGTGTTTTGTTTTGTGATGATTGTTTTTTCTCATTTACATTGTTAGGGCCATCAAGTATTTTGTTTTCTTTGCTGATTTCATTGTACATAAGTTCATGAAAGTCTTTCCATCCTTCTCTATATTCATTATATATGTTGTTTCTTATAGTGCAGTGATATACCATTACATTCAGATATCACAATTTGTTTAGCCATTCTGAAGGAATGGTTCCCTGTGAATCTGACATCTCAATTTATTTTAAAGTCTGTATCTTGTTTTGCTGTGCCTTCCACTATTAGATGTTTGTCTCCATAGAAGCTCTAATTCCAGGAAGGAAGCAGTCAATCAGTCAGAAGCATATCCTATTTGATGAGCATTTAAGTTTTATTTCCCTAGAGAAAGTGCATTTCAATTCATATTGTTCTATAGCCAGCCAATAAGAGTATCCTTACCACTGCATTTGTGTAAAAGGTAAATTAGGCTAAAAATCTTAGGAACCAGGACAGAGCTAACAGATACTGGTGAAAATCCTCTCTGGCTCTCCTTTCCTCCCCTGCTCTGTATCATTTAGGGAAATTGAATAAGGATGGACAGAAAAGAGCGGATGAGAGCATCCATTGAGTGCAAAGGACTTTGTGTTTGTCAAGCAGAATTGCATTGCAATTTGGTGACTTGATTAGCTCCAGAAGGAGTTGACATTCTTTCCAGTGAAGATCCGAACTAGAAGGAGATTCATTCTATTTATCCCAGAGCATAATAGTCGTTGTAGTGTCCGCATCAAATTTGTCACTGTTGTTTACTGTGGTGTATAGAGCTTGGTGCATATCCTTCTTTTGATGGCTTCTCAGGATAAATGCTATTTAAGCCTTACGGGAGTAATGACCTCTTTGAGATCGACTTTGTCAGTAGGTATTTTCTGGGTGGTTGACAGAGAAAGTATTCTCTTAAATCAGAAGCCATTGGATAGGAGGGGACCTTTTTTTTTTTTTTTTTTTTTAACAGAAGCCACATGCTTCCAAGAATAGTTATATATTCTGGGATAGTAATATAAACCAGGAAATATGCTCCCTACTTTCATAGCCACCTTTTAGTGAAATTTTTTTTTAATCCAAAGGTGATCAAAAACATTGTTCTAGATCTGGCAATGGCACTTACTAGCGAAATTAATCGAGGCAAAACTTTCTGAACTTGTTTTTTCTGTTGGATAGTATTTTCACTTTTTATTGTTTGTTTGATATTCTTTTCTTTCTCATTTTCTTTCCTTTTTTGATCTGATTTTTTTTTGTGCATCATGATAATTGTGGAAATATGTATAGAAGAATTGCACATATATACTTGCCATCTAGAGGAGATGGTGTGGGAAAAGAAGGGAGAAAAAAATTTTTAGAAAACAAGGTTTTGCAAGGATGAATATTGAAAATTATCTATGCATGTGTTTTGAAAATGAAAAGCTTTTTATTTTTTAAAAGAAGAATGCTGCTCTCCTGCTAGTTCCTCCTAGGTTTAGCATTTAAAAATTTTATGACAAGCAGCTCATTTTGGATTAAAAGCTGAAATAAACTTTTGAATTGACTCATTCTGACCCATTCATTTTATGGATGAGAAAAATGAGACTCAGATAGGTTAAGTGATTCACCCATATTACACAGGAATTAAATAGAAATCATGGGAATACATTGATGATGATGATAATGATGTTTATGTAAACTTTTAAGGTTTTCAAAAACTTTACAACTATTCTCTCATTTAATCACTAAAACATTTATGAGATAGGAACATTTATGACCCCAGTTTTATAAATGAAGAAACTGAGAGTGATAGAGGTTAGATTACTTGCCTTATCTCACAGAACTAGGATCTTTACAACTTATATTGTTTACTTCTATTTCTGTGCTGAGAAATCTGATCCTTCTTCCAAACAACAGCCTTTTTTTCTTTTAATTTAAGATATAGCATTTCCTTCAGCAGGCTTCTATCCCTTGCTTTCATTTGCTATATCTAAGTTGCTACAGAATGGGAAATTAGACCAGCAGATTGTTAGAAATGTGTGTAAATTGTGAGTAAAAAGTCCCTGAGGAGGGCTTGGCTGCTTTTCTGTGAATAAAGTTCACAGCTTTAGTGCATGCACTTCATGATATCCATTTAAGGCACTCAAAAACCTTTCCAATGACTTTTTCATTTTCAGCTGCATTCTGCATAAATAAAGATGTTGCATACCTGAAAGTAGGTTAGTAACGGGTTACTAAACTACTATTTTCTCAGACTGAGATGATTACAAATTTGGGGCTTATTTGTTAATGTATCTTGTCTATGCTTTAGAATAAAACATACAAAAACACCTCATCACTAGATTTTTCTCTAGGCTTAGCTGAAGCTCCTATCACACTAAAATAATTATTTTGGGGAGAAATGATTTTAGATTGACAAGGAAGATTCTAAATATTAGAGATAGTGTGTTGCCTATTTTTAAAGCATTGGGATGGCTCAACTTAATATTACATTTGCCTTATTTGAACATGACTTTGACAATGAAATTGCACAGTTAGTGACAAATGACTCAAGCTAATGCATTCATAAGGGCAGAAGACTGCTGTCTCTATGACATTTAATGGAAGAGTGCTTGTATTCTGTAAGGTTTTTCTTTTGGTTTACTGGAGATGTACTTAAAAATAATAACAACAATAATATTAACTAGGATTTATATAGGATTTTAAGGTTTGCAAAGTGCTTTACATATGTTGACTTATTTGATTCTCATAACAACTCTATGAAATAGGTACTATTATTATTATCTACATTTTTCCTATGAAAAATTGTTGTTCACATGCCAGGAGAACCTTGTACACAATAACAACAAGATTATATATATTATGATCAATTCTTATGGACGTGTCTCTTTTCAACAATGAAGTGATTCAGGCCAATTCCAAAAGTCTTGAGACAGAGACAGCCATCGAGGACTATGGGGACTGAGTGTAGATTATAACATAGTATTTTTACTCTTTTTGTTTTCGTTCTCATTTTTTTCTTTTTTGATCTGATTTTTCTTGTGCAGCTTGGTAATTGTAGAAATATGTATTAAATAATAATAGCACATTATTGGATTGCTTGCCATCTAGGGGAGGAGGTGGAAGAAGAAAAAAAATTTGGAACACAGGGTTGGTGTGAATGTTGAAAATTATCTAATGCATATGCTTTAATAAAAAAAGAAAAAAATGTAAAAAAAAAGAGTTGTTCAGTTGTTTTTTTTAGTCATGTCTGACTCTCTGCAACTCATATGGGGTTTTCTTGGCAAAGGTCTTGGAGGAATTTGCCATTTCTTTCTCCAAATCATTTTATAGATGATGAAACTGAGGCAAACAGGATGAAGTGACTTGCTCAGGATCATACAGCTAGTAAGCAACTGAAGCTGGATTTGGACTCAGATTTTCTGATTCCAAGCCTGTCCATTTTGCCACATAGCAACCCACCATATGAAGAGATTGAGCCACAAAGAGTCTGTGACTGACTCAGGTCTACATTGCTAGGGAGTTAACGATGGCTTTTTCCCCAGGGATATTTTCTCCCAAAGAAACTGTGTAAACTATTTTAGATTGTAAATAGTAATGATAATAATAAAGAACAATAAAGTCTTCTCTGACAACATTCACATAAATGCAGTCAACAATATTTTGACAAGGAAACAAATAACTGAGTAATGAAGAGTTGTTTATAGAAATAGAAAAGTTTATGATGTCAATTCAGGAGCAGATTATTGAAAGCAAAAATGAAATAAAAGTTATCCTCAAAGATCCTAGATTATACCAAATGTATATATTACACATTTTTTTTTTTCAGGAAACTTGATGTTTTTATTCAGTCATTTTTCAGTTGGATCCAACTCTATGTGAATCATTTGTCATTTTCTTGGCAAAGATTTTGGAGTGGTTTGCCATTTTCTTCTTTTTAATTTATTATTACTATTATTGTCATTTATTTTTACAGGTATTTTTACAGATGATAAGGCTAAGGCAAACAAGGATAAGTAACTTGCTCAAGTTCACAGTTAGTTAAGTGTCTGATGCCACACATATTTATAAAGATGAATCTTCTTGACTCCAGACCCAGCCCTCTATTCACTATGCCACTTAGATGTCTCACTGCAAGCATTAAAATCTAGCAAATAATAGAGCAAGACATAACTTGGTGGCTAAAATTATACTTCAGAAGCTTGCTATCTCCTAAGGACTCCAGAGGTCATTTTGTCCAATCTTCTCATTTTGTAGATTTCAATTTCATACTCTAAATAACACACACCTTGAAATTTTTTGAAGAACTCAACTAATAAACTGCACTGGAACTGAAGCATTATCATAGACTGAACTGCTTGCTACCTATAATCCTCTGGACATAAAAATTAAGTACTTGCTTTCAACAGATTTCATCATAGCAAATACTCTTAATCTTCCTGAGAATGTTAGAATGAAAAGCTTTCAAAATATAGAGAACAAGCAAAAGAAGTAAAAATCTTGTGGGAATAAGATGGAGTCATCCCACTCATCCTGCTTTCTATTACTAGAATTATACTGAGGATGTTTTCAGTGAACCTCAATTATAGAAAGCAATTCTCTTATCCATCTTTTTAATGATGATGATGATGAAGATAACAATAGCTAATGTTTAATTAGGGATTTAAGTTTTGATAAGTGCTTTATATAATTGTCTCATTTGAGCTTCTTACAGAACATTAAATATGTAAGTATAATAGAATTACAACTTGTCTTCGGTTCATTTTTCTCTGAACTAAATTAAAAAAAACAAGGAAAATTAGTAGTAATAATAAAAACAATAAGTTAACTATTTTGCAAGTATCTCATTATTTCATATTAATTGGCAAGGAATTGGTTCTAAGAAGTAACCTGTTATCAGGAAAGTCAGTTTCCTTGTTTTGTATAGATTCACAAACTTGATTCAGTTTTTCATTACCATTCTATGGGTAGGAGTATGAGAGTTGTGTTCCTATGTTAGAGATTTTTTTGATTTAGCAGTAAGGGTCAGTATTGCAGAGCCCAAACTATTGGGCATAAGCCAGTCATAAAATTTGGAACAACTATTTCCTGACCTAATTTTCAACTATACCTAACATACCTAGACTCTACCAAAATGTGTATACAATGCTAATAAAGGTGGATTGTGAATTCAATTGATCTGCTGTTTGTTTGTCCACAAGATACCAAACAACTGAATTGGCTGATTTCTTTCAATAAATGGAGTTTCTTTTTTAATTTGTAAGATTCATTCTTTTTTGCTTTTTGTTGGTTTGTTTCCATCTCCCCCACCAAATTGGTTATTTATATAGTGGGTATGCCATCTTAGAAACATAAGATCATATTTAGCTAGAAGGAACCTTGTGTATTATCTAACCCTCCTTTTGCAGATGAGGATCCTGAGGCCCATGATGGTTAATTAAGCACAAAAAGATCACCTAGGTAGTGAGTATCAGAGTTAGAAATAGCCTCCCTCTCAGAGGCCACCTCTTCTTCTCTGCTAATTCCTAGTCTCTACAGTCAAATCTCATAAATGACAAGAAATGATCTATTCAACACCAAAGTCTTTTTTGGGGGCTAGCTCTTCCTAAGTATTGCCTTGATTCCTTGCTGAATGTTTTATGGGGGGTCAGCCTATATAAATATATAGTAAATATATATACACACAACATATGTACGCTTAGATGTGTATATGTATAAAATACATATGGATATAGGTATATATAGATAAATAGATATGGATATGGATATGACTATGGATAGAGATATAGAAATATAGACATATACATTTATCAATAGAGAGGTACTTGGATAGAATGAACTTACATATAAATATATTGTGTTGCTATACATACAATTTATATGTATATATGTATCCATACATTTGCATATATACATATATACATGTATATCTGTAATCAATTACTGTTTCTTTTTTTGCGTTCTTTCCTTGACAGCTAGGTGGTCCAGTGGGTAGGGTACTGGGTTTGAGATCCAAAGATTTAAGTTCCAATATGAGCTCAGATATTTACCAGCTGTGACTCTGGGCAAGTCATTATCTCAGGGCACATATATGTATGAATACATCCATATCCATATGTGTATATGTGTATATGTGTATACATGTATATATACACAATACCTCTAGGACTGGAGATTTGCATGGATCGAATTATTTTACCCTGAAATTTTTATGTATAAGTATCTATATACAATATATGCTAGAAACTAAATGCTTGTTTTTTTCTTGCATTCTTTCCTTGACAGTTAGGTGCTTCATTACATAAAGAAGCAAGTCCTGAAGTCAATTTGAGGTATATAGAGGAGATAATTCCAATTGTACAAAAATCATGCAAACATTTAATAAAAATAAGGTAATGTGACAAAAAAATTAACACCTACCTACTTCTCTGAGTTATTGTGAGGAGAAAATAAGATAAAATGTTAAAGCATTTAGCAAAGTACTTGGTATATAATAGTTACTACATAAATGATTACTTCCTTCCCACTTTTATTCCTTCAATAACTTTCATTAGATTATTTGTGTTGGATTTTCACTGGTTGCCTTTTTGTTTTGACAGGATTCTTGAACTTCTATCCACTATATCATGTCATTCAAAATACAAGTTTTTTAAAAAATAATAATAATAGTTTTTTTATTTTTCAAAATACATGCAAAGATAGTTTTCAACATTCACTTTTGCAAAACTTTGTGTTTCAAATCCTCCCCTTTCCCTCTTTTAGACAGCAAGTAATCCAATATAAACAAGAAAAATCAGATCAAAAGAGAAAAAATGAGAAAGAAAAAAACAAGTAAACAAAAACAATAACAACAAAAGATGAAAATATATTGTGATCCACGTTTATTCTCCATAGTCCTCTTTATGGATACAGATGGCATTTTTCTGTGACAAGTCTATTGGAATTGGCCTGAATCCCCTTGTTGTTGAAGAATCAAATCTATCACAGTAGATCACCACATAATCCTGTTGTTACTGTGTACCATGGCTCTACTCACTTTACTTAGCATCAATTCATGTAATTATCTCCAAGTTTTCATGAAATCATATTGCTTATCATTACTTATAGAACAATAATATTTAATTGCATTCATATACTATAATGTTTTCAGCCCTTCCTCAACTGATGGACATCCAGTTAGTTTCCAGTATCTTGCTACTACAAAAAGGAGTGCTATAAATATTTTTGCAATGTGAAAAACAGACCCAGTAGAGACACTGCTGGATCAAAGGGTATGCACAATTTGATAGCCCTTTGAGCATAATTCCAAATTGCTCTTCAGAATACTTGGATCAGTTCACAACTTCACCAACAATGTATTAGTGCCCCAGTTTTTCAATATTCCCTCCAACATTTCTCATTATCTTTTCTTGTCATTTTAGCTAATTTGAGAGGCATAAAGTCATACCTCAGAGTTGTTTAATTTACATTTCTCTAATCAATAGTGATTTAGATGATTTTTTCATATGACTAGAAATGGCTTTAATTTATTTTTCTGAAAATTGTCTGTTCATATTCTTTGATCATTTATCAGTTGGAGAATGGCTCCTATTCTTATAAATTTGAGTCCATTATGTATTTTAGAAATGAGGCCTTTATCAGAACCCTTTAATGTAATTTTTTTTTTTGCCAGCTTTCTGTTTCCCTTCTAATCTTGGCTGCATTGGTTTTGCTTGGGCAAAATCTTTTTAATTTAATATGATCAAAATTATCCATTTTGCATTTCATAATCTTTACTAATTTTTCTTTGGCCATAAATTCCGCCCTTATGCACAGATCTGAAAGATAGACTATCCCTTGCTCTCCTAATTTGCTTATAGTATCATATATATAGTATGTTTAAGTCATGAACCCATTTTGATCTTATCTTGGTATAGGGTATTAAGTCTTGATCAACACCTAGTTTTTGCCATATTGTTTTCCAATTTTTCCAGTAATTTTTGTCAAGTGACTTCTTATTCTAGAAACTGGAATTTTGGTGTATATCAAACACTAGATTACTATAGTCATTGACAGTTGTGTCTCATGAATCTAATCTATTTCATTGATCCACTACTCTCATAATTAGTACCAGCTGATTTTGATAACCACTGCTTAATAATATAGTTTTAGGTCTGGTATAGCTAGTCCATCTTCATTTGCATTTTTTTTTCATTAATTCTCTTGAAATTCTTCACCTTTTCCTCTTCTAGATGAATTTTTTTTATGGCTCTATAAATTAATTTCTTGATAGTTTGGTAGATTAATTTAGGTAGAATTGCCATTTTTTTGCTTGAATAAGTTATGGTATATGAAGTTATGGAATATAATTGTTCTATAAGAAATGATCAGCAGAATGATTTCAGAGAGACCTGGAGAGACTTACCTGAATTGATGCTAAGTGAAATGAGTAGAACCAGGAGACCATTGAACCTGGCAACAAGGTCCTTGAACAAGACTATACGATGATCAATTCTGATGGATGTGACTTTTCAACAATGACATGTTTTAGGCCAATTCCAATGATCTTGTGATGAAAAGAGTCATCCACACCCAGAGAGAGGGCTGTGGGAACTGAGTGTAGATCACAACATAGCATTTTCACTCTTTTTGTTGCTGTTTGCTTGAATTTTATTTTCTTTCTCATTTTTTCCCCTTTTGATCTTATTTTTCTTGTACAGCAAGATAATTGTATAAATATTTTTAACTTATATTTGTTACCATGTTTAACATATGTTGGCTATATGCCATCTAGGGGAGAGGGAGTAGGGGAAGGCAGGGAAAACTTTGAAACACAAGGTTTTGCAAGGGTCAGTGTTGAAAAATTATCCATGCATATGTTTTGAAAATAAAAAGCTTTAGTTAAAAAAAGGAATTGTCATTTTTATTATATTAGCTCAGTCTACCCTTGAACACTTGATATTCTTCCAGTTGTTTAGATCTAACTTTATTTGTGTGAAAAGCGTTTTGTAATTATATTCTTATAGTTCTTGGCAAGTAGACTCCCCAATATTTTATATTATTTACAATTATTTTAAATGGATTTTCTCTTTCTATCACTTGCTGCTGTACTTTGTTGCTAACATATAGAAATACCATTGATTTATGTGAATTTAGTTTGATTACTACAACATTGCTCAAGTTGTTAATTGTTTCTAGTAGTTTTTAGTTGATTCTCTAGGGTTCTCTAAATATACCATCATATCATCTGCAAAGAGTGATAATTTAATTTCCTTATTACCTACTCTAATTCCTTTAATCTCTTTTTCTTCCTTTATTGCCAAAGCTAACATTTCTAATACAATATTGAATACTAATGGTAACAGTGGGCAACCTTGTTTCACTCCTGATCTTATTGGGAATGGTTCTGATTTATCTCCATTACATATGATGTTGCTGATTGTTTCAGATAGATGCTACTGATCATTTTAAGAAAAATTCCATTTATTCCTATGCTTGCTAGTGTTTTTAATAGGAATGGGTGTTGGATTTTGTCAAATGCTTTTTCTTCATCTATTGAGATAATTATATGATTTCTGTTTGGTTATTGATATAGTGAATTTTGTTAATAGTTTTCCTATTATTGAACCTGTCCTGCATTTCTAATATAAATCCTACTTGGATATAGTGTATTATTCTGGTGATGTTACTGTAATCTCTTTGCTAATATTTTATTTAAGATTTTTGCATCAATATTCATTATGGACATTGGTCTATGTTCTTTTTCTGTTTTGGCCCTTCCTGGTTTAGGTAACAGAATCATATCTGTGCCATAAAAGGAATTTGGTAGGACTCATTCCCTTATTTTTCCAAATAGATTGTATAGTATTGGAATTACTTGTTCTTAACATGTTTGGTAGAATTCACTTATAAATCCATCTGGCCCTGGGAATTTTTTTCTTTGGGAGTTCATTAATAGTTTGGTCAACTTATTTTTCTAAAATGGGACTACTTAAATAATTTTAAAATGCTAATCTAGGCAATCTTTCCTTTTTCTAATCAAATTAGCTGAAGGTTTATCATTTTTTTCTCCCCATAAAGTCAACTCTTAGTTTTATTTATTAGTTCAATAGCTTTCTTACTTACAATTTTATTCATCTCTCCTTTGAGTTTCAACGTTTAATTTGTATATAATTGGGTTTTTTAAAATTTTGTCTTTTTCTAGCTTGTTTACTTACATGCTCAATTCATTGATTTTCTCTTTCTCTATTTTGTTTATGTAAGAATCTATAGATATAAAATTTCCCCCAAGAATTGCTTTGGCTGCATCCCATAAATTTTGGTATGCTGTCTTATTACTGTCATTCTCTTGGATGAAATTATAGATTGTATCTATGAATTGTTTCATTCTTTAAAATTAAATTATTTAGGTTCCAATTAATTTTTAGTCTATTTTTCCTCAGCTCTTTATTACATGTAATTTTTATCTGCCCTTCTACATTTGATTGTGAGGTATTTGTGCCCTAATACATGGTCAATTTTTGGCAGGTTCCATGTACAACTAGGAAAAAAAAGTATATTCCTTTCTGTTCCTATTTAATTTTCTTCAGAGATTTATCTTACCTAATTTTTTAAAAATTCTATTTATCTTATCTTCTTTCTTGTTTATTCTGTGGTTTGATTTATGTAGTTTTGATAGAGGGACGCTGAGATCCCCCAGTAGTATAGTTTTGCTGTCTGTTTCTTCTAACACTCTTAACTTTTTTAAAAAAGGAATTTGGATGCTATAACAGTTGGTGTTATTTGTTTAATATTGATATTCATTATCTATCATATAGAAAATATACATTATCTATGTATATAGATATACATCATATCTATAGATAATGATATTATCATTATCAAATATCTATATTCCCATTAGTAAGATTTAATTTTCTTTCTTATCTTTTAAAATTAGAGCTTTTTTTTTTTTTTCTTTTGCTTAATCTGAGATCAGGATTTCTACCCCTGCCTTTTTTTTTTTTTTTTTTTTTTTTACTTTGAAGTATAATAAATTCTGCTCCAGCCTTTTACTTTTGCTCCGTGTGTATCTCACTACTTTAGATGTCTTTCCTGTAAAGAACATATTATAGATTCTGGCTTTTAATCCAATATGCTATTTGCTTCCATTTTATTGGAGAGCTCATCCCATTAAAATTCACATTTAAAGTGACTAATTCTGTATTTCTCACTATTCTATTTTTCCCCAAGTTATACTTGTCTCTTTTCTTTTCCTCTTTACCTCCTCACCAGTGTTTTACTTCTGATAGCACTTCCCTCAAAATGCCCTCCCTTTTTCCAGAACCCCACTTTCATATCTTTTTCCTCTCCTACTTCTGCCCTCCCTTCTATTATCCTCCCCCTTTCCTTTCCTCTTTTGTTTCCTACTTCCAGATATAATGAGACAAGTTTCTAAAAAAAAAATACATATGATATTCTCTCTTTGAACTAAATCCAATGAGATTAAGTTTCAAACAATATTATTTTCCCTTTCTTCTTTCCATTAACTCTAATAAGTCTTTTTTTGTCTCTTCATGTGATGTAATTAAAATCATTTTGTCTTCCCTTTCCTTTTCCTTATGTACAATTCCTTTTCCACCCTTAATTTCTTTTTATATCATCACATTAAAGTCAATTTATAGCTATACCCTCTAAGTATACCTCCTAATAAAAATACAGTTCTCAAGAATTACATTTATCATCTTCCCATGTAGGGAGGTAATTATTTTTACTCTTAAAAACATAGGTTTTTTTCTCCCCTTTTTATCTTCTTTTGCTTCTCTTGAGTTCTGTATTTGAAGTTCAAATTTTCTGTTCAACTCTTTTCATCAAAAAATAGTTGAAATAATAAATTATAAAAAAATAATTTATCCAATTTTAGTTTTTAGTGAATTATTTTCTTTAGTTATACTTTCCCCTCCTTTTTCATTTCGCCAATTGTACTTAAAAAAAAGTTTTGTTCATTGGATTTTTTCCATTTCACTATTTCTATTTTTAAGAAGTTCTTTTCTTTTTCTATTTCACCAAGTCTATTTTTTAAGAAGTTATTTTCTTAAGTATATGTACTTAAGAGTTGTTTTCTTCAGCCAATTTCTGTTTCTTTTTTCCAAACTCTCCTGCAAAATTTTCATTTCCTTTCCCCATTTTTCTTCTCTCTTTTAAAAAATTCTTCGAAGAGAGCCTTTTGAGTTGAAGAATAGTTCATATAATCCTCTGAGGCTTCATCTTGAGGCATTTTGTCTTTAGGGTCTTCAGGGCTTTGATTCTTTTCTTCCCTATCTTCATAATAACTACCTATAATCAGAGCTCTTTTTGCTTTTTTGGATCATTTTAAAAGATTGAAGCCTGCTTGTAGAGAACAGGAGGGAATGTCCCAAGATTCCTTTACAGGACGATAGGGCCTTTTCACTGCCCTGGGCCCGGTGGTGTTATTGGTTTCCCCTCTGATCTGGCTGGTCCTGGCCATGTCCTGCCTCTTATGCTGGGGTTCAGGAGCTCACTATTTGCCTTCTGTAGTTGCATTGGAACTCTCACAGCTAGTTTGCTGATCCACTGGCCTTTTGAACCAGGACAGAATAGTCAATACTTCAGTATTTTAGCTAAGAACTTCCCACTATATTCCCCTCAAATGACTCTCTGCTCTCCACAGCTGCAGTTGTGCTGGGCTGCATCTCCCCTCTCCTACCTGATGGAGACAGACCTTTCCTGAAGTTCATTCAAGATATCTTATGTAGGAAATTTATTACATTCCAAATATTTGTGGTTTCTGTCATTCCAAAATATATGCAGATACTTGACCTAGTGTTGATTCTGAGAGAAGATAGGAAGAGCTCAGACAATCTACTCTCAACCATCTTGGATGTTCCTTCCCCTTCCTCCCCCCCCCAAAAAAAAATACAGTTTTGACAACCCAAGAAGAGTGCACATATTGGCTGGAGAAGAACTGTAATTCATGATTGAAAGTGCCCCACAATGAGCTGCCAACACTGAGGGTCTTCTTATAAATTCTATTTTTTCTCATTTTACGAAAAACTTTTTGATGATACTGTGCTGCTCTTACTTGTGATCTTGAAACTCAGACCAAAATTCTAGGCCATTTTATGAACTCGTAGCCAGAGGGAAAAACAGAAAAAAATACAATATCATTTCTATTCAGCTTCTAAACAAAGAAAACTCAAAAATATGTCCATGTGTGAGGCTATATAAGTTATTTAGAAATGATTTGTAGTCTGAAGGATTTCACTTGTTGGCAACTTGAGGAAGAAAACACAACCCACAAACTTTAGGATATACAATTAAATGCTCAAAATTCCATTTTTAATTTGATTTGTATCAGCATCCTTGCCTAAATCAGGATTTGATAGGGACTGTTTGTTAAAGCAAAAGACAATGCATAAAAAAGAAACTCTGCTAATTAAGAGAATGTTAGGGGAAAAGATGCTTAACCTTGATTGATTAGTGAGTGATTAAAGGTTACAGGAAAGTAGCTTTCATCATAAGCCTGGGATAACAGAGAAATAGGTAATGGGAATTTCTTGAATGAATGGGGCCATCAAAATATTGATAATTCAAAGATATTGATCAATGTTAGGACTTTTGCTGAAATGTTTTTGTCCTTGTCTAAAAAGAAAAGCTAACAACATAAAAAAAAAAAAAACCCTACTTTGCAGGCTATATTGTGCTGAAGGCCAGTTGACTTTCCTTATTGATCTTTATTTTTCTATCATTTTTTCTGTAATTGGTTGCTCAGAAAGTGTACTATTGGAAGAAAGTGTCATTGCATGATTTAAATAAATTGGTTTGTAAAAAAGTGCAACTCCACCCTCAAGAAGAATATATTGATTACATTTTTTTCTTTTTCCCTGTATGGGGAATACAGAAATCTGGCTCTATAAGATAGTTGGAAGAGAGCAGAATGGATTGCCTTTGGAAAACAGCAAAGTCCTTTTAATAATTGCATGCTTTACCCTAAAACAAAGACCTATTTTTCATATTGATATTTTTCTGGTATTGTTTTTTGGCTTTGAATAATAGCATAAGCCAATCTCTAAAAACATGAGATTTATAATCATGGAAAAATAATAAAAGAGGTACATAGTGGACATTAATAGTCGGAGACACATTATAAACAAGAAATGTTTAAGGAGATGTTTATGAAAATATGATAAAACTGTATGGACTTTTTGCCCATATTTGTTCAGTCAATTAGTCACAACTATTCATGACTCCACAGATTCAGTATGCCAGGCTGTTCATGACTCCATAGAACAGTATGTCAGGCTGTTCTACCATCCTACCTTTAAGTTCATGTTCACTGTAATATATGGAATAAAACTCACCAATTAGACTGTGAGCTCCTTGAGAGCAGAACATTTTTTTCTTTGTATTTTCCAGTACTTAGCACAGTGCCTAACAAATAGTAGGAACTTCATAAATGCTTGCTTTTGAGTGCCGTCTATTTCTCAATCATTGTGACAAGTGTTTGAGATACAAAGAAAAAAAATAAAACAGTCCCTGTACTTTAGAAGCTTACATTCTAACATGAAATAAGAGATAGAGTGCTAAGTCTGGAATCAGAAAGACTCGTTTTCATGAATTCAAATCTGGACTGGCTATGTGGTTCTTGGTGAAAACAGTGAAATGGTTTGTCATTTTCTTCTCCAGCTCATTTTATAGATAAGGAAACTGAGGCAAATAGGGTTATATGTTGCCCAGGATCTCACAGCTAGTAAGTTTCTGAGGTCTTATTTGAACTCAGTAAGATGAGGCTTCCTGGCTCCAGGCTTGGCACTCTGTCCATTGAGCCACTTAGTTGCCCCAATATCAGTTTACCTTCCATTTAAAAATAATTATTGATATCTTTTATTTTTATATTACATTATTATTTTTATATTTTACATTTGCATTACTATTTTGATTTACTATTACTATTTTCCTCAAGTATACCTCCCCTCCCCTCCAAAGATCCAACACTTGCAGCAAAGAATAAAACAAGAAATGAGAGGGGAAAAGGCAGTTCAACAAAAGCAACCCATTCATCAACCAAGTCTAACAGTATATACAAAATTTTAAACATTAATTAAACAGTGTTAAACAAGAGCCTTTCCCCAATAGATAACTAGGAACAGATAATAGGAACAGACCATCATTAACAGATGAAATGAAAGCTACCAACAACACATGGAAAATACTTCAAGTCACTAGTAATAATATGAATGTAAACTAAATCAATCTTCCATATCGAACCAATTAGAAAAGATGGAAAAAGAGGGAAATGACATTTTGTAAAAAGGCTATGGGAAGATAGGTTACATTAATGCATCGCTGGCAAAACTATCAATTAGTTTATTCTATGGAAGACAATTTGGCATTATATCTCCCAAATCAATAAACAGGCATCATATCCTTTGACGCAGCAATACTACTGCTTGGTTGGTAATCCAAAAGAACTCAAAGAAAGAGAAAAAGAACACATGTACAAAAAAATTTTAGTAACACATTTTGCTATAGCAAAAATTACTGGAGCGGCTGTTCTGCCAAACTCCTAACAACAAAGATATTGCCTATCATTTGGAGAACAGTTGAACAAATTGTCTTATATGAATGAAATCCAATATAATTGTGTCATAAGAAGTAATGAAATAGATTAATAGAAACTTTAGATCAGTATGTTAATAAATATTTAATAACTGGATCTTCAGGGGGACAAAAAGACCCATGACATACTTTTAAGTTTAATCTTTACTCTTGAAATTTTCAATATCATTTTAAAGATCTAGACAATAAGAACAACAATAAGTCAAACTTTAAGTAGTTATTGTTCAGTCATTTAGTTGCGTTTTGACTCTTTGTTACCTTATATGGTGTTTTCTTGCCAAAGATATTGGCGTGATTTGGTATTCCTTCTTCTGTGGATTAAGGCAAACAAAGTTTAAGTGACCTGCCTATGATCATATAGCTAATAAGTGTCTATGATTAAATTTAAACTCAGATTTTCCTGATGCTAGGCTTAGTGCCCTATCCTTAGTGCCAACTGTTAGCATATTTTTGTTGTTTAGTAGCATTTATTAATTATTCTAAAGTAAATACTCACACTGAAAGTTGAATAATCAGTTCTCTCAAGTCAGATTGATCTGGCTCTAGGACAGTACAAACCTGTCCAGGAGAACATGTATGAATTGAAAGTTTATACAAATGAAGTGAACAAAGGGAGGAGATTATTTTATACAGTGATTACATAACACTACAAAAAAAAAAAAAAACTTGAAAAACTTATGAGCTCTGACCAATGCAGTGGTCAGTCAGGACTCTGGAAAGCTAATAATCAAGCATGCTTCCTTCCTCTTGGTAGAGAAGCTTCAGGGATTGGTAAAACATGATGTAAAGGCTAAATCTAGCATATTACCTATTTTTGTACAGACCAGTATCTAAGAATATTTTTTACATTTTCAGATACAATTATGATTTAATTAAATTTGATAAATTTTAATTTGTTGACCCCTGGACTAGATGTAGAATGAAATTTATATCTTTTGGATGTAGTCCTGTGTAAATTTGTTTCTCTTGATTGAATTTAATTGTTAAAATGTAAGATTTTATTATGTGTGTATGCCTCATGTTCAAATCCTTGTCATTGTCAGATTAAAAAATTAAGCAAAAATGACCCTTGGTTTTAAAAGGAAAAAAAAACCCTACTAGCTTGGTTTTACATCAATTTAAATATTTTTCTTAATTATGTAGATATGTCAATTGGAAAATGACACTGCTATTTAAAATGCCATTCTGCTGCTCTCCATAATTAAATCAGTAATATCATACCAAACTCCAACCATTAAAGTGAGTACTGATCAACACAAATGTATATATTCTTCAATATTGGTATAAGAAAACCTTTGGGAAAAAACTTTAAAAAAAAGTGGATTAGGAGTTTGGCAGAATAACAGCTCTAGTGATGTGTGATGAGTGCATGAATATGTAATAGAAAAGCATGTGTTTGAAACAGGTGAAGAGAAGAAGGCAGAGGAAAAGATGATGGGAGCCATATTATTTGTCTAAAGGGAAGACCCATAATATTTACATATCTTGGAATTCACCGTGTGAGTGACCTTTAAGAAGTTATTTGGTCCTAGTGGACTTTAGTTTATTCATCTGTATAATTAAAAGTTTGGAATAGAATGTCAAAGATCTCTTTAAGTTCTGAAATTCTATTGTTTAATGCTTCAATACCATCACTTCTTGTGATTGAAGGGAACATGAAAATCTAATTAATTAGTAGGTACTGACCAACTAAAGCATATCTAAAGAATGATAAAAGAACTGGAAATCATGCCATAAGAGAAATCCTCAAAATAACAGGAACTGTTTAATTTAGAAGAGAAAATATATTTGAGAGTCTGTCATGTGGTAGTAAGACTAGAACAGATAGGTGGAACAGTGGAGAGATTGTTTGGTTTGAAATCAGGAAGACCTGAGATCAAATAGGGCCTCAGGCACTTACCCAGTGACCCTGGCTAAATTACTTATCCCTATTTGCCTCAGTTTTCTAATCTGTTAAATGAACTAATGAAGGAAATAGCAAACCACTGTAGTATCTTTGTCAAGAAAAACCCCAAGTAGAGTCATGTACAGTTGATATAATTTAAAAAATGACCTAATAGCAACATGTAAAAAAGATGTAGGCTAGTTCTGTTTTATTTCTGAGTTCAAAGCTAGGAACAACAATGTATAAAAGATCTTCTTACATTTAAAGCTATCCAATTATAGAATAGGACTGACATGAAATGAATAAGTTTCCAATCACTAAAGTATTTAAGAAGAACTTAAATGATCATCTGTCCTTTTCTTATGTTTCCTTATACTTATTTTAAGGTTTACAAAGTGGGTTGAACTTCACAACAGCCCAACAAAATAGATATATGCCTAGTATTAATCAGAGACCTTATGTCTTTCAAAGTAGATAATTTTATAATGTTATTTCTGAAATATTCTCCTGGTTCTATTAACTTTGTTTTGTTTCAGTTTAGGAAAGTCTCAGATTCCTCTGCACCATCCTCTTTATTATTTCTTATCACATAATAGTTTTCTGTTACATTAAAATACAAAAATTTGTACAAGCTATTTTCTGTTTGAAGGACACCTTCTAAAGTTCTAGTTCTTTGCCACCAAAAAAGAAGCTGTTATAAATATTCATAGAAAGGCATGGACAGAAACATACTACAATGAGTTTCAATTTGCACTGAAGGAATCATAGATCTCTCATAGTATCATAGATCCATCCAAGTAACTTCTTGGGTCTCATGTGCATTATTGGAAATTATGAAGAATAAAAGATTCCTGGATAACTCTTCCCATTGTCACTTGGACAAAGAATGGTAAGATTAATGAGGAGGTTGTGGCTTTCAGAAGAAAGTACCATAAAAGTAAATAATGTTGAGCCACTAAAATTGAGTTTAAAAGCTTTTTCAGGTCTAATTTCTGGCTCTTCCTTTCTGTACCTAAGGATCACAATAAAGGTAAATTGAATGAATTTATGAATAAAATCCTTGTTTTAGAAAACTGCATCTCCTTTTCCTTGCCCAATTTCCTAATTTTTTTTTTTTTTTTTTTTTACATTCTGCTGCCCTCTCAGGCTGCATTAGTCACACCACATTATGTTGCACTAAGTCAAGTGACACAATGTGACTGGGGATGTTTGGATGTGGAAGAACATGTCTCATTTGGGATTAGGGAAAATGTGCTTACTGAAAGCAGCTGTCTCTGCATTTCGTTAATATCACTTTCCAACTAGGAAATGAAAATGTTTGCTAACTAAGCATTTTCATGACTAAAATTGAGGTATATATGTATTTTTTTTAAGTCGATGCTATTTTTTCCTAATTGAAAGCATTATGTATTCATGATCTTGCTAAAGCTTTCATTGATTGAAACAAAGAATAGACAATATAGTGAATGCCTGTCAGTTTCACATTAAAGTGTTTTCCTGAGAACAAGCTAATTCTAGAACATCTCTTCCCTCCATCTTCACACCATGAACAAAACACTCAGTGTCCCAGACAACTCCCTAAGACAATAAGTTACAGAGGAATTTCTTCTTTGCGTCAGTGAAGGAAGTTTCCATACCAGTGATTTTGAGGGCCAATCAGAGATTTGTTCCACTGTCATATATGACTTTAGGCAAGTCACTTAACTTATGCACCTCAATTCTCCATCTTTACAATGAGAAGATTAATGAGGCAGGAGATTTAAAGTCCTTAGCATCTCCTAAAGTCACCAGTCTGCCTCCTGCCTCTAAAATGAATTCAGCAAATATCACATGTATTTTTTGTGTAGATCTATTATAATTTACCTTTATATTCTGACAATTTGTGTGGATATCCTCTTCATGAGCCAGAGAAACTCTGTTCTATATAAAAGACTTCAACCAATGTCAATGGGTGGATAATCATGCTTTTGTGGAAAGGATTTGAATCTGCAAGCAGAAGATGTGAGATTGAGTCTCAGCTCTTTTAGCTTCTAACGCTGTGACCTTGGACAATTAATATAAACTCCATGGGCTTTCGTTTCTGGATCTGTAAACTCAATATAATAATATCTATATTTTTCTTCATATGGGACTTTGTGAGTATCAAATGTGACAATGAATACCGAGTATTTTATGGGCTATAAGATCACACACACACACACACACACACACACACACACACACAGATGTTGATGTATTTGTATGAGAGCCATTTTGAGAGAAAGAGAGAGCCAGAGCCAGAGAGCCAGAATGAGAGTCAGACACACAGAGAGACACAGAGACACAGACACAGACATACCGAGAGAGAAAAAGAGACAGACAGTAACAAACAGACAGACAGAGATAGAAAGAGACAGAAAGAGCCAGAGCCAGATATAAGGAGAGAGAAAAACAGAGATAGAGACAGAGAGACAGAGACAGATAGCGACAGAAAGACAGAGAAAGCCAGAGTCATTGCTAGAACTAGAGAGAAAGAGAAAAACTGATAGAGATAGAGAAAGAATCAGACACAGAATAAAAAAAAAATGAGAAAGATAGTGATAATGGATAGAGTACTGTTCTTGTAATTAAGAAGATATCTATTCAGATTCTACTTCTGACATTCACTAATAGTAATGACTTTGGACAGGTCACTTGAACTCTCCTCTACAATAATATACTATTTGTTAAATGAAGGAAGCTGGATCAGATGGCCTTTAGAAAATCTAGATCTATGAGCAAGTCATTTTCAGCTCTCTCTATATGATCCCATGATATTAGTAACTAGTACTCTTTCAAAAAAGATATATTTGTATCTTTTGTTTTTTTGATCACTTTCATTTTGGAATATTTCCCTCCTTCTTCCCCTTCCAGTGAACCATCCCCAGTAAAAAGGATTAAAAGAGAATAAAGGAACAGTTTAGCAAAACTAATTCACAATAAATAACTAGGACAACATTTTCAGAGTTCAATACCTGTGGTCTCCCACCTTTGCAAAAAAGAAAGGAAACTTCAACAATAATAATTAATGTTCCCACTCCCAGTTGCCATAGGAATACCACTGTCAGGGATATCCTTTCCAATTTTATCCTTAGGATTACAGTTCCAAGCACCCTGAATTCTAAGACTTCTGTGAATTTACTAGGAGGTCACCCTGGGGTCAAGTGGAAGAGTCTTATTCTAAAACTAATAAGCACTTTTTATTATAAAAGACCCTGATCATATCTTCTAGATATCACACTGACATACAGAATGGCTGGGAAAGTTTTTTCAGTTCTTGCTATTCTTTAATCCTTCCTGACTCATTGATCCAACTCTAAGAATTTCCTGTCCTCCTTACAAATGGCATACAACATCACACTTACTCTTCTTGAATTCTGTGATTTTTTTTGTTGTTCTAGGTTTATTTCTTCCTTGCATGTGCCTCATGGAATTTATAGATTCTTAAAGATGTGTAAAATGAAACCCTGATGAAAGGATGAGGGTCATGCATCCACTAACACTCCTTTTGGATAATTTAGAGGAAAAGTGTAGTGGAGGTGAAAATTGTCTTCCTAAGATTGCATTCCATTCCTTTCAAAAATATCCATTGTACAGCTGCCAAATTGTTATTCCTGAAGCATAGGACTTACCATGTCATTCCCTTAGTGTAAGTGATTTCAATGTTTCTTTATTGTTTCTAGGATAAGAGACAAATTCTTCTGCTTGGCATTTAAAACCCTACTCAATCTGGCCTGACTTTATTTTTCCAGACTTATAAGACTTGACTCCCTACCACATACTTCATCTTAAGTAGGACAATGGGAAGAACAAAACAAGTATTTATTAGTCAACTATTATGTGCCAAGGGCAACTAGGTAGCACAATGAATAGAGTACCAAGTCTGGAGTCAGGAAAACTCACCCTCCTGAATTCAAATCTGATCTCAGACACTTAGTAGCTTATAACCCTAGGAAAGTCACTACACCCTGTTTGCCTATTTCTTCATCTGTAAAATAAGTTGGAAAAGGAATGACAAACCACTCCAGGATCCAAATGGAGTCACAGATGGACATAATTAAGATGACTCAAAAACAACAAATTATTTGCTAAGAACTTTATAAATATTATTCTATTTTTTCCATATTCAATTGATCTTTGGTCTCCAATTCCCTCCTTCTTGTAATCTTCTTGTCCTTCCCTGTTCTCCCAGGCCAGCAATACTCTTGATCTCTTTCCTTCCTTTTCTCCTCCTTTTTTTCCTATATCTCTTCCTCCTTCTCTGTCTCTTTCTTTTCCTCCTTTCTTTTTCTCTTTCCTTCCCCCAATATATTTATAGACAAAATGAACCTTAGAGACCATCTAGTTTAATATCCTTATCATGGAGATGAGAAAACTGAAAATTAAAAGACTTTTCCAAGATCACAAAACTAGTACAGGATATAGTTGAGATTTGAAGCCAGGTCTTCTGATTCTGGAGCCAGTGCTCTTTCTTTATAACTATTGGCCCATGAAGCTGTCACACTATGGTCTAAAGCTAGTGTCTAAGTGATATGTCATGCTCTCTATAAATACTAAAGAATTCTCAGACACCCTTGGTTGACCACAGCCAATAAGAGGACTTTGTATTTCCCCATAACTATTGCTTTCAGGAAATTGGAATTACAATTACATGTTCACCAATTTTGTTCTTGTTCCTTAATTAAAAAAAAAAAAAAGGTTAAAATTTCTAAAAATTAAACTAAATTGAAAAATAAATATAAATCAATTAATAGATTTAAAATATCATGAAATATGACCCAAGAAAGATACTGAGAAGAGTAAGCCATGGATTCAGTCCTCAAATGAATTCAATCAATTGTCCTGTAAATGAAATGCATTTATTTATTTTGCTGAGGCAATTGGGGTTAAGTGACTTGCTCAGGATCACACAGATAGGAAATGTTAAGTATCTGAGACCAAATTTGAATTCAGGGCTGGTGCTCTATCCACTGTGCCACCTAGCTGCCCCAATGTATTTGTTTATTGATGCAAAATGGCAAGACTGGTACAACTGAATTTTTCTTCATAAAGTCAAAAAATTGTCCTTTTTACTATTTCTTTTTATAAACTACCAAAAAGTATTTTTTAGGGTTTTTATTTATTTTATTTTATTTATTTTGCTATTTACATCTATATATGTATATTCACATACATACACGTACACACAATTATGTATATATACATAAGTGTATATGCATATATGTATATGTATGTATCTACGTATATAAAATGCAAATATATGTGTGTGTACATAGCCACATATATACATACATATTTATATATATACACATACACACTGGAAGATATAACTATTCATACTAGCTATATAAATCCTGTTCCAAAGGATTTCAGACAACTTTTATTTGTCCTACTTACTGGGATAACTTTTCACTGAACAACATGTCCTTTCCTCCCACCCACCTGCCCATCTTATGATACATTATTTTTATCTCTGGGTACAGATTTTAGGTATTCAAAGAAATACAGAAGTATGGACCCTCAAAAGACCTAGCTTTGGACTTACTATAAAGGACAGCATTTGAGATTGCACTTAGCTGTAATTTTCAGTGGGATTTCTAAAATGGTAGAAAAAGAATTTGATATCTCTCTCTTACTTTCAGTCTCCCAGGACTCTAGATTGCCCTATGGATTCTTTCAGTGGTCTGTCATTTACTCTGACTGGTGGTGAGATCAGGACAATATAAAGAGACAGCTTCTTGTAGTGAGCTTTTTCTTCTCAAAACACAGCCAGGTGATAAAAGTTCAGATCTTTTATTATCTCCAATATAGCCCGGTTAGCTTAGAGGCCTATCTCTCTGCTTGGTTCCAAGAGCTCTCTCCAAATGTCTTTAAATACAAAGGTCTGGTCCTTCAGCCTCTGCCTCTGCTTTCTTCAGCCTCCAGCCAGCTCCAGTCTTCATGTCATTCCAGTGAAATCTCGACTTGTAGCGTCTTCCTCTCTGAAGAACTCTCCGACTGGCCCATTGGCCTATTTATGCTCCTTCCAGAGAGAGGGATTATGGGTAGTTCTACTTAGTACCTTGTTTCAGGTTCTGCCCAAAACATCTTCTTGTAAGATTAGATCAACTCTAATTAGTTAGCAGTTAGTAAGGATTCCAACATCTCCCCCTTTCTTTTGTTTTAAAACATAGGGGGTTTCTGAGGGGGTACACATAAATCCATCAATATGGGCCAGAACTTTGTAACAGATATACATGGTATACATAAATCCATCAATATGGGAGGCATTATACATAATTTACATAAGTACATAGCAATATAACACAGGCTAGTAGTAATGTAACAACATGAATCAACCTAAAAATTTACACATGTCCATAAGTCCTAGAAACAGTCCAATAGGATTCCATTGTCCATTAGTTCATGTGCCAGGAATCCAATAGTTCCTGTAAGCCCTGAAGTACTGCAAAAATCTGATCAACAATTTTTCATCTCAGGGAACCCAATGATTCTTGCTGGTTTTTCAAGAAGTAAAACAGTTTCATCTTGTGTTAGGAAATCCAATGATTCCTGAAGCTTTTAAAAGTCTTTTTAACAGTTTCATAGTCAGCCATCTGATTCTTTCTCCATCTGTGGAAATATAAGCAGATCCTCTTCCCCAAGCAGTTAATCTAATTCCCTTCTATTTACCAAATTTGGGATTTCTCCTCATCATCTGGTAATTACATTGGAGTCGTTTGCATTGGATATTGTCTTGTTGTCTTAAAAGGCCTGTATTCTTCCCAACTGTAATCCTGATTGCTTTTCTGTTGGTTGATGACATCAGAATCCTGAATTTCTAAAGTCTCTCTGGGTGTAACCTCAGCTGCTATCATGCCCCACCTGTCCTTTGATTGATACTTTAGAGCTGGGCCCTGCCTCTCATTCCTCTGGGTCAATATACATTTAGAGGCCCAATGAAAGCCTCGGTTACATTTTGGACATGGGGTTTTGGGTTTTCTCTCACCCTGTCTTCTCACTCTATCTCCATATCTACAATGAGCTCTCAAATGTCCAATTTTTCCGCACTGAAAACATCGACGAGTTTCTCTAGAATTCCTCTGCCAAGAAGGACCTTGTCTTTCCATGTTCATCATAGTCTGGGCATAATAAGCATTTGTGCCCACTGTGGCACAGCGTCTTATGATTTCTTCTAAAGGAGCATCTTTGTCTAGCCCCCATATAATTCTTTTGCAAACCTCATTGGCATTTTCCTTAGCCAAATGTTTAGTCATTATTTCTGTTGCTGCATTGTCTCCAATGGTTCTTATTACAGCTGTTTGTAAACGTCCCACAAAATCTGCAAAAGGTTCGTTGGGACCTTGCTCTATTTTTGAGAAAGCATTATTTCCATCTTTCTGTCCAGGGAGAGAATTCCAAGCTTTTATTGCAGCCTTAGAAATTTGCTCATACACTGTTGCGGGATAATAAATCTGTTCTGAACTCTCTGCATACTGACCTTCACCAGCTAGTTGGTCGAAAGTGATTTGTATAACAGCTCCTGTTTGCCTATTGTGTTGGGCTTGAATCCTACATAATTCATGAAACTCTGAAAGCCACAATAAATTTTGTCCCGGTTCAAGACATGTTTTAGTGATGGATTTCCAGTCATTCGGGGTTAGGATTTCATAAGACAAATTATCTAGTAACATCTTCACATAAGATGATGTAGCCCCATAAAGAGTGCAACCCTTTTTCAAATCTTTAATTTTTTCCAAATTAAAAGGAGTGTATCTTCTCTCTTTTTGACCTGAGGAGTTGAGCTCTTCAATCACAGGATATGCATTTATAAAATCAGATATATCTTCTCCTTCATTTTTTGCTTTAATTAATGCCTTTTCTAATCTTGTCAAATTCTGCTTTACAGGAGAAGTTGACTGTGTTTCTGTCTCCCTCCCTCCCCCTTGTTCCACCCATGAACGGTTAATTGCGGGGGGAGGGTCATGAGATGTGGAATCACTTAATTCCTCCTGCTGTGAAGTATCATACTCAGAATTGTAATTAACTCCATTCTCATCTGATTCGTCCTCCTTTTCACCTAGTAAAGTTGGCAATTCTTCCTCCTGTACTTTCCTTTTCATCATTCTATCACTTAAATAACTTCTTATAGCCAATTGTATTACATTATATGTATTAATTATTGTGTTAGGCCCATTTTTATCATAGAATTGACAAAGATCCTCTCCAACCAATTTCCATTCATTTAGATCTAATTCCTTATCAAGAGAGAAACAAGGACATATGTCCTTTACAGTTTGTAAAAATTCAGTGATTTGCTGTAAACTTATAATTAAACCTTGGCTTTTCATAATTTTGACAATGCTCTCTAAACATTTTCCTTGAACAGAAACAGGCTGTTTTCTAAATATCTGTCCCATCTTAGATGAAATTCTACTTTAACTCTTTTAACAAAATTTCTTTGTTGTACTCACTCTAATTTCTGGGTTGAAGAGTCTTTTCCACTGGATCAGGATCAGAGGCTTTTCCACTTGAATCAGGATCGTAGCTTTTCCACTGAAATCCACTGAGGGGTCTGTTTGTCCCTGTTCAGGCGCCAAAATGTAGTGAGCTTTTTCTTCTCAAAACACAGCCAGGTGATAAAAGTTCAGATCTTTTATTATCTCCAATATAGCCCGGTTAGCTTAGAGGCCTATCTCTCTGCTTGGTTCCAAGAGCTCTCTCCAAATGTCTTTAAATACAAAGGTCTGGTCCTTCAGCCTCTGCCTCTGCTTTCTTCAGCCTCCAGCCAGCTCCAGTCTTCATGTCATTCCAGTGAAATCTCGACTTGTAGCGTCTTCCTCTCTGAAGAACTCTCCGACTGGCCCATTGGCCTATTTATGCTCCTTCCAGAGAGAGGGATTATGGGTAGTTCTACTTAGTACCTTGTTTCAGGTTCTGCCCAAAACATCTTCTTGTAAGATTAGATCAACTCTAATTAGTTAGCAGTTAGTAAGGATTCCAACAGCTTCTAACTTCTGGCCCCAAGGTCCACAGTACCAGCTTGGTGAGTTTGTCAAACAGTGAGTTTGACAAAATGTTGGCCAGAAGTTAGAGCACCTGTTTCCTCTACTCTCTTGTGACTAAATATTTGCTCTAAAAAGTTTTTTGGTTGTCTGTAAAAAGGAATGAAAAAGAATGGGAAAACTGTTTTAATCTTAAGAAGAATAACTCAGTTGTGTCAGTCTTACCATTTTGCATCAGTAATGAATATATTTAACTTACATGCCAATGGGGTTATTCATTAGAGTCACACTAAGAAGATAATAAAGGTTAGGATCTTGTACATGGGGGTGAATGGGTCACAAAATCTAAGTAAGTTATGCTCTATTATTGCTGTGCCGCAGTTCTTGTTTATTGTCCTGCCTCAATTTCCCTAAATTGTCCTGCCTTAGTTTCACTAAATTGTCCTGCCTCAGTTCCCCTAATTGTTGCACCTCAGTTTCCCTGAATTGTTCTGCCTTAGTCTCCCTGAACTGTTCTGTCTCAGTTCCTTGAATTGTTTTGCCTCAATCCCCCTGGTTGCAACCTCCCTTTTTTGCTCATTAGAACTTAGATAATTAGGGCTATGGAGATTTGACATTCCAGAAGATAAGACTCTTGATGTCCTATCTCAGATACCTAATTGGCATTTATATCTCTAAGTCCCAGACTTCCTGGCTCTAGTTGGACATCTCCTAAATCCTCCCAATTTGTAAAAATTTATGGTCCTTCCCTAACCTGTAAGAACCAGATTGATGATTCCCGCTCACTAGAGTTTGGACTCCACCCCCCTGCCTTTGTCTATCTACTGGAGCTTAAAGCCATATATATATCATTGAGAACTCACATTCTCTGCTGGATGCTTTGAGACATCAGGTCTGGGGGCAAAATGCCTTAGCACAATCTCTGCCTCTCAAATAAAATATTAAAAACTCTCTAATCTCTCTCTTGCCTCAGTTTCTCCAGCATTACATTATTGGAATATACATGCCACTAGGTAGGAATTTAGAAAGACAACTATCTTACATAAGTAAACAAAGTATTGGCTGATTTCTGAGAATAGCCAGGGGCTTTGCATATGCAAAGAGGGAGTGACCAAGAAGTTTAAGCTTAGAATTTTATCTGATGATGTTTCCAAATATGGCACTGAGAAGCCACTCATAGGGTACCAGATGAAACATTGTCTTCATAAGAACAGGAAAGAAATACTCAAATTAGTGAAGAATTCATATAGGAGAACAATAGAAAATATATCTCAGAAATGTATGCTTAGGCAAGAATAATTAGGTCTTGAATACTAATGTAAAGGAATCTGTTTTTTTATTTTATTTTTATTTTTCACTTTACAAGCATATATTTTGTCCTTTCCTTCTCTAATTTTGCATTATGGAAGAAAGGAGTGAGGGGAAAAATCACCACAAAAATACATAGTCAAAAAAAATTTCTACATTGATCATATCCCAAAATGTATGCATCATTCAGTATATTTTGTTCCTGATATCTCTTTTAGAAGGTGGATAACATTTTTTTCCCTTTCTGTGTCTATGGTTGCTTATAGAGATCTTAAATCTTTAAAAATTCACTTTTTAAAATACCGTTATTATTATTATATAAATTGCTTTCTTGGTCCTGATTATCCTTTCTGCATGAGTTTTAACAATTTCCCCCAAGTTTTCCTGAAACCATTCCCTTTATCTTTTTTTCAAAGAAGAATGGGGGAGGGAAAAAAGCATTTGTTAAGGAAAACTGTGCTAGCTTTAACAATATTATCTTATTTAATTCTCATACCAATCCTAGGAAATTAGTGCTATGATAGTCCCAACTGAAGAAACTGAGGTGACAGATTAAATGACTTGTTAAGTTTTGGGGATACAGATGTGAAAAGAAAAATCAGTCTTTTCTCTCAAAGAACTTACAATCTAATGATTCCTAAAATATAAAACATTTGTGCACAAAATTAGTGATGCTTCTAAAGTCCATATATGCCTCATCTAAATACAAATCCACACATTTGTATACTATGTTTATATCATCTGAAGGGATCTAAGTAAGTCACCATCACTAGCTGAAGAACTGAGCCTTCTAAATTTCCAAATGATTAAAATTAATGTCTATTTTATTTTATTGATATTCCACTCAAAATGTTTTCTATTAAATTCCTTATAGCATTTAATTAGGCAAATTATAAGTTTGTGAACCTTTTAAATAAAAAAAAATATTTACTCATACAATCAATGCTTATTAAGTTTCTTCTAGGTATAAAATGAGATAGCTAGATGACAGTGGAATAGAGAGCCAAGCTTTGAGTTATGAAGATCTGAATTCAAATCTAGCCTCAGACACTTACTGTGTGACTTTGGGCAAGTCAAATAATCTTGTTTGCTTCAGTTTCCTCATCTATAAAAAGATCCAAAGAAGGAAATGGCAACTCATCCCAGTATCTTCACCAAGAAAATTACAAATAGGTCATGCAGAGTCAGACACAATTGAAACAAGCAAATGCTTAACAACAAAAATCATGAAACACTGTGCTAGATAGTGACTTTAAGATAGAAATTCTTAAAATTATTTTGTTCTAAAGAAAGTTCTAAAGTATTCTCTCTAAAATTTTTTTTGAAAACATCATACAAATCACTGTAGGAGAAAATTCATTTCAACAAACTTTTAAGTAGAGGAGGCAAATGGGAGGAAATATTTGGGGAGCAACTTGTGCAAGGGGAAGAATTATAAGATCATATACTTAGCTAGAAGTAATTATACAACTCATGAAACCCAATAGGTTAAGCTATTTACCTGGGTTAGACAGCTAGCAAGTGTTGGAAGCAGGATTTGAAGTTAGGTATATTTTATCTCCAAAGTCAATGCCCAATGAGAGATCTAAAGATAGAATATCATGTATCAGGACCAAGTTGTTTAGGACTTTGTAGCTGTTCAGATCTGTTCAGTTGCAACAGCACAAGCTGGTCAATCACAGTCATAATAAAGTATGTGTAAAGGAAAGAGAGTCAAGTTTAATCAGACTGGAAAACAAGGGCAGATCCATATTATAAACAAGAGTAACTAGCTTTTGTACACAGGTTGTATGGGACAGAATACAAAGGATGAATATAGGAGGATGAATTGAAATCTCTATTGTAGAACTCTTTAGTACTTTTTTCTGCCAAAATTTTCCCTTTCCTGAACTTTCTTGTTATTATGAAGAATACCATTAAGTTCCAATCACTAAGACTTAGAATTCTAAAGTCATCTTTGATCTCTCACTTGAACTCATTCCCCATATCCAATCATTTGACAAATCTTTGTTATTATTCTATCCAAAACATTTCTCATTTGTAACTCCTCTCTATTCCCATATTCATCATCCCAATTCATTTCCTTATCACCTTTTTGAGGTGATAGACTATTAGACAACAGCCTCTTAATTAGTCACCCCATCTCATCTCTCCTCTTAACCCACCCTCCATACAGTTAGTTGCCATTGTGATTCTGTTAAAGTATAGATAGGTCTGATTGTATATGTATTTATTTACCAGTAAATGTCAGTAGCTCCTTATTGACTCAAGTCAAATATTATTTCATCTTTATCTTCATAATTTTTATTTTTGTATAATTTTTGTAATGTATATAACTTTATTGTACTAAAATATACTTATTATATTAATATATATTATAATAGACATAGTTTTATTATACTTATATATCCATGTAATTTATAAATAAATATCATTTATTTATATGCTCCATTAAAAATTATTTGAGGTGCATTATTAAAAAAGTTTGGAGACCATTGGTATAGATTTTTGATGCTAATGAGAGTTTTTTTCTCACCTACTTTTTTCTTTCCTGCTTTCTAATTAGTTTTCTCTTCATGAAGCTTATATAGCACAAATAAGGGTGTGTATTTGTCCTGAGTGAATGATGGGCGATTGGATTTTGGTATGCAGTTTATTGTGTTCTGGATAATGTCAGTCATTATTCTATTTGATGTGTAGAGCATTCTCAGATTGATATGTTTAAAATTAATGAGGCATTTGTTCTCCCTGTGAAGAAAGCTAATAAAGAAGAACTTTTCTCTCCATGAATTATGGAGACAGAATTAAAATAAATCAATTTTATTTTTGGAGGGGCAATTTCTGAATTCCAAAGGCATCCTAACAGTTACTACGAGTTGAAGTCTGCCATGAAAAATTAATGAGCAATTTTAAATCACAACCAAATAAAAATAAATATGTGCAACATTTGGGGTCTTCATCATTTAAACATAAAATGGAAGAGAAACTGTAGATTTTAATTTCTGGGATCTTATGTGGTGTGACATTCCTCCTCTGGGCCGTCCATGTGCTTTAGCACTTTTAGTTTCACAACTCATTAAGGAATAAATAGAAAATAATTTCTGGAAGAGCTAGTAGGAAATAATTTTCAAGACCTCACTAGGTCAGGAAGCTATTGATGACTCTAAGCAGTCTACCTTTTAATGGCAGCATCTAATATAGCTACTGATAGTGGTGTCAAAGATACTTTCCAGGATATGTCTGACTTCCAAAGAGGTGAGCTGATTATATTGCAAGGATGATAAGTAATAGGAATGAATGAATGGATCAACATGCATTAAATGCTTATTATGTACAAATGAAAACCTATGTATTGGTCTAACATCATGAAATCCTAAGTTGACATAAAGGAAGACCTTTAAAACTTATGAAGGACAAGAACAAACAATGAACAAATGACCTATTCTATATAATATAATTGCCTCTGTTTGGCATTTAAATCTCTTCACAATCCATGCTTGGTCTACTTTCCTAACCTTTATAATACATTACTTTTGTTTATACACTCTATGGCACAGCCAAATGGTCCTTCTGCTTTGTTTTCTATACTAGATACTCTAGCATCTTTATCATTTTTAGGTCCTGTGATTAAAATTATTTTGTTCTTTACTTCCACTACTTAGAGCATGTCATCATTTCTTATGTTGGTTATGAAGCCTTTCCTGATTTCCCCAGCTCTTAATTTCTCCCTTTTAGAATCATGTTGTATATATTTTGTATATGTATACACACACAAACACACACACACACAAGTACACATTGTCACCTCATAATATAATGTAATCATCTTCAGGGCACAATTTCATTTATACGTTCAGATCTCCAATGCCTGGCAAATAATAAATGCTTAATAAATTTTTGTTGATAGATTAATGTGCCCTATTTGAGGGAATATGTCTTTCCCTAAGTTCATAGCTATGTTGATAAATGAAAATAATTGTTTTTCTTTTAGATCTAAAAGCTATAATAGTTGATCTCCTCTTGGCATAAAGAAATTTAAATATGTCCTATTGGTATCAATGGCACTGTAAAACTGATAATTTATATCTATCATCTATCTATTTCTAGAGATCTATACATATAGATACCATATCCATCTGTTTCAACAGTCTCTATATAGGTGCATGTTGATATAGATAGACGTCCCTATATCTGCACAAATAGATATTTATATCTCCACAAACATATCTCATAGACATGTGTGGATGTTTACAAACATACATATGTAGAATACCCCAAAAGTCTTAAGAGTAGTTTCAAACTATTAAAGCTTAAAACTGCACTTAGTCATTTGGAACACCCTATATATGAAATTGATCACAATGGGGTTCTCATTTCATTTTCCTAATCAGCCATCTTCAGTCATATCTGATTCTTTGTGACCCCATTTGGTGTTTTATTGACAAAATTACTGGCAAAATTTTTGCCCTTGCCTTCTCTAGCTCATTTTACAATCGAGAAATCTAAGGTAAATAATGTTAAGTGAGTTGCTCAAAGTCACACAGATAGGAAATATCTGAGGCTGTATTTGAATTCAGCAACTCTTTTTGACTCTATGCCTGAAACTCTATACACTGTGAGATCTAAATGTCCAGCTCTTTTTTTCATTTATCCTCCCCAAAGGATACTTGAATATGTGATGAAAAACCTACAGTACTTATAAAGCAATGAACTCTCTCTCTCTCTCTCTCTCTCTCTCTCTCTCTCTCTCTCTCTCTCTCTCTCTCTCTCTCTCTCTCTCTCTCTCCCCCTATATGTGCTATGGCTTACATATTGTACAGGAATTGCAACTTTACAAGGACTAATATATCCTAACTAAAACATGTTATATATTATCATTACAACATACTGGTTTGTATATCAGTTGAATAGACCATAGATAATGCTTCAAAAGACAGTTCTTAAATGTATAGCTCCAGAATCTGAGTTATGGGGGCTTCTTGTAGTCTTAATTCAAAAAATCCTCACTTTCCTTTAAGGCTTCTGTCAGAACCTAAATATATTTTATTAGCAAAAATTACATTAAAAAAGACACATTACCAACTGTTTTGCTTCCATACCTTAAGGACCATAAGACTTTTCCATTTGATTTAAAGCTCAAACCTTTAATATGCGTTGTCTCTCAAATTAGAACATGAGCACCTTGAGAATAAAAACTGGCTTAATATTGTAAGCCCACTGCTTATCACTGTGCTTTGGACTTAGTAAGTGCTTAACAAATACTTCATTCATTCATTCTTAACATTGTATTGATACTCCTGGAGCACACACATTGTTCAACAGTCATCCCTCACTTTGTCACATGACCAATTAATTTGCTTTTCCACTTATACATCATAAAACTCTCATACACAATGCAGAGGCTATTCCAATACTGATGTAGCAGAGTATGAATCGATTCTTTGCTACTTAAGTTAATTTTGACCTGAAGCTCAACACCAAGAAAACAAAGTTCCTCTATTGACCAACACTGCACTTGACACATGTGGAACCATTGGTTACAAATGGAAACATTTTGACTGTAATGAATAAGTTCACCTATATCAGCAGTAAACTTTCCAGGGATGTCCACATAAATGATGGTTGATGCATGCATTGCCAGAGCTAGCTCAGGGTTTGGGATCTTCTGAAGGAAAGCATAAAAAAACTAGAGATATCAGGCTGCATATGAGATTGAAAGTTTACGGAACCATTGTTCTATTTACATTGTTGTTTTCCTGTGCAACCTGGACAATCTATCAGTGCCATGCCAGAAAACTGAATTGCTTCTACTTGAATTTTCTCAAGAAGTTCCTGAAGATTACCTGACGTGATAAGTTACCAGACCTGAATGAAGTTCTTTTTAGAGCTAAACTACCAAGCATTCAAACTCTATTGCAAAGAGCACAGCTCTGATGGAATGCCATATTCATGCTTACCCCCCAAAAAAACATTTTATGAAGAACTCACACAGAGTAAGTATTTCTTCTTACAAATGGTTGTAAAAAGAAACGGGATAAGAACATTCTCAAGATTTTTTCTGAAAAACTTTAATAGTGACTCTGAAACATAGGGAAATGCTGGCAACAGGACTATTCAGCATGGTGTGAGCCTCTCCTTTTGTCTTTGAGTGACCGTCAACGTTAAATTTTTGGAGAGTAGTATTCAATGTCTTGCATCCATAAAGCAAAATGTACTGGAAAATAAATTAGTATTAAAAAGATGTGCCTTCATTTTTGGGAGAAGCTTAAGGTCATTAAAAGAACATTATAAAGTTGATTAAAAAATGAAAATGGCAAACGTTGGAGGATCTGTGGGGAAATGGACACATTAATATACTGTTAGTGGAACTGTGAATTGATCCAGCCATTCCGGAAAGTAATTTGGAACTAGGCCCCAAAAGTTGCTTAATTGTGTATACCCTTTGACCGAACAATACTGCTATTAGTTTTATATGCCAAATAGATCAAAGAAAAAGGAATAGGACCCATTTGCATGAAAATATTTATAGCAGTTTTTTTTTGTGGTAGTGAACTTGAAACTGAGTGAGTGCCCATGCTGGGGAATGGATGAACAAATTATGGTTTATGAAAATAATGGAATGTTATTGTGCTCTAAGAAATGATAAAAAAGGTTTTTCCAGAGAAATCTGGGAAGATTTATGTGAACAATTTCAGATCACTCTCTTAATTCGCTGTAACCTATCTACCAATTTCCTTATCCACTTGAAAATGCTCTCTCCAAAGTTATGAATGATCTCTTAATGGCAAAATCTAATAGACTCTTCTAGAACTTCATTCTTCTTTACTTTTATGTAGCCCTTGGCATTGCTAATCACCTTCTTTTCCTGTTTATTGTTTCCTCTTCAAATTTTTGTAACATCACTCTTCTCTGGTTCTCTTATCTGTCTCACCATTCCTTTTCATCTCATTTTCTAAATCTAAGTTAACACTCTCTCACTTTAGGTATCCCATCCAAAGCTGTCTTAGGACTCTTCTTCTTCCATAATATCTTCCTTCATGGTCTTATTAGCTCCCATGAATTCAATTATCATCTCTGTGCTGGTGAGTCACAGAGTTATTTATCTGGTCTCAATCTGTTTGCTGATTTTGAGTCTTGTATCATCAATTGCTCAGTGGTCATCTTGAAGTGAATGTCCCATGGACATGTTAAACTTGATATGAGCAAAATAGAACTCATTTTCTAACTCCAATCTCCCCTTTTCTGAATTTTTCAGTTAATTAAAAAGATCTCACTACTTTGCCAGTCATTTAGTCTCACAACATTAGTGTTATCCTTAATCTTTATGGACTCTCACCCTATACATCCTATTTATCAACTACTATTGACTGTGCATTTGCAAAATCTCTTGTACATGTTCCTTTCTCTCTTTTGAGACTATTTTGTGCAGGCTCTTTTCATGACTTATTGATTATTGAAACAGCCTTCTGATTGTCCTATCTGCTTCAGTCTTTCCCTACTCTGGTCTTTCTTTTACTGAGATGTCAAAATAATCTTTCTGATTATATCATCTCAACTACCATTCCTGAGGACCATGATGAAATATCCTATCCATATTCTGACAGAGAAATGATGGGCTTAGGAGGCATATCGAGACATAGTTTGCAGATGTGATCAATAAAATATATTTTTTTGCTTAATTAAACATATTTGTTACAAGATTTTTCTTTTTCTTTTTAATAATCAGGGATCTGAAAAGGAGAGAAAATAGATTTTAAAAAAAATAAAAAAATTGCAATTCCCAAAGGCAATCCAACTTGCTCCTTTTAATTCAGACTGATTAAAAAAAATAAAATGTCCCATTTACAATTGCTGGTCTTTTATTTTCTAATCCAATCTAACCCCCAAATCGCCTATTATGTAAGCCCCTGCCCCTGTGCTGGACAGTTGGAATACCAGTATCTCCAGTGAACTGGAAGTTGATTAACTAATCAATGAATATTTGATTAATTAGCCAGCTGGCACCTTCTAGCACATATATATGTTTATTTTGTATGGATGTGATAGTTAAGAAAGAGTATGAGAAACAAGCCAAGAAGCTGCTAGAATTAATATGTAAAATATTAATACATAAAAATTGCTCCAAAATATTTTGAAGAGAATATCTTAGCAATTGGAAAGCCTCAATATAAAAGGTTCAAATTAAAAAAATAACTATTTGTGCCCTTAAGAAGCTTATATTCTATAGGGGGATGATGACAAGCAACATGCAAACAGATGAGAATTTAAACATATATGTCATATTTTGAAGGGAAGGATAAGAACACAAATAATTAGGAAAAATGAGGGGAGGTTTCCATTATGAAATTACATATGAGCTGGGCTTTGAAATATTCTGAGAGGAGATGGAGAAGAGAAGGTGCAGGCATGGCGGACAGTCTTATAAAGGCATGGCAAGTGATGTCAACATTAGTTTTAACTTTTCCTTTTCCAGCTACTGAACAGGAACTTCAGAACCCTATGGATTTTCCCTGTCTTGTTCATGTTTATATATCCCTTCTCTCCTTTAACTTTCTAGTCATTAATTCCACATTCAGTTTTCAGTTTACCTTCATGCCCTGGAAAGCAAAATCTTAGAATGATTTGCTTGTCTGTTTTCTATGAAAGCCCCAAAGAAATATGATCTGTGTGGCTAAACTGGACACTCTGAATCATATCATGCAACAGTCTCATTGTACCTACCATTTGCAGCAGGAGTCTCTTATTAAGCCAATAAAAATTCTCTTGCACCTTTCTAAGCCCATGTTTCCAGGTGAGAAAATGTTTCAGATTTTGTGAGTTTCTATTATATATATTGTAAATCTTAAAACTCCTGTCTCAAATAAACAATGAAAAATTGAAAAGGAAGCTAACCATACCATGAAATATAGATTAAAATGTCTTACAATAGGATTATGCTAAGTCAGTTGTCGACTGTAGGAAATATGAGTGTTGGCCTAAGAAAGTATAGCTATCCCAACTTCCTATTATTTCTCTGTTCCTTTGACTCATATCTCTTGTCTTAAAAAACAAACATAAAACAAATCAAAATACCCCATCACTTTGATGAGGCACCAATTAAAATCCTGTCATAGATATAGGAACTCATCATTGCCTGGAGTTTGCATCACATGAGACAAAGTTACTTGCAAATCTTGTATGATAATCTATACTATGGAAAGAACATTGTCCTTAGAGTTAGAGGATCTGAGTTTCCAACTCTTCCATCACTTAAATCTCTCCAGGGTTGGTTCATTTTTCTCATCTATTAAATGAGGGAGTTGGGCGAGGTGACTCTGAGATTCTTCCAGTTCTTTGTCTATGATTTTATGGTCCCATTATGAGTGGGTAATCTTTGAAATAGGAAACTGTAGAATTCAACCAAATAACTTATTAATTCATCATATTGTATTTGGAAATTAGGATGTAAAAGAAAATAGGAAGCAGGAAAGGAATAATAAACATTTAATTAAGTGTCTTGCTATGTGCCAGGCACTATGCTAAATAGGTTACAAAAATAATCTCACTTGGTCCTTAAAACTACTTAGGAAGTAGATGTTATTCCTATTTTACAGTTGAGGAAACTGAGGCAGACATTGGCTAAATGACTTGCCTAGTGACCTGCAAAGTGATTTACCCAGGGTAAAGTGTGTGTCTAACGATGGGTTAATTCAAGAAGATGAGTTTTCCTGATTCCTCTCCCAGTGTCCTATGAGTGTGCTACTAACTGCCTGAAGTCAGTGCTATAAGGATAAATATCTTCATTTTACTGAGGGGAAGCTGAGGTTTAAGAAATTAAGTGATTTACCCGTCATCACACAATTAGCAAGTATTAGAGGAAGAATTCAAACTAAAAGCTCTCCTGAATTATAGGTCAACAATTTTTTCTCAACCCCACGCTATCTTTTGCTTAGAGAAAACTGAATAGATTTGATCATGCCTGCTGGAATTGGAATAAAAATGGCAGGTCACAATATGGAATTTTTAAAGAGTTGGAACACAACTAGCATTGAGGAAGCATATGTAAAGAAGTGACTTAGCAGAATCACTGAAGATTCTAATCTCATAACCCAATAATGGACAGAGATTGAATTTTGAAGAAAGAGAATCAGTTTATTAAAGTAATTCCCTGTTAAGAAAAGTGTTAACCTCTTTCAGTTTGCATTCAGAAGTCAAAATAGAGTAGTAACTGCCATTTTTTTCATTGGTAGTAAATCTCTAGGGAAAGGTGTTTGGTTTTATAGTCTGGTATATTGAGGTCCTGGAGTAACAAGCCTGGAGTTTGTTGTTAGAATCTTGATAACTTTAGATAAGAGTAAGTGATAGTGCTTGACAGTGTCTGTGGAACAATTTTATAGATAAATCAATCCAGAAGCATTTGTTAAGAATCTACTATGAGCAGGGGCTTACCTGGGGTTACAAAGACAAAAAAGAAATTGTTCCTGCCTTCAAAAAAACTGATATTTTATTAAGAAGAACAATATATATTAAGGAAGTGTACATACATAAGTAAATATAAAACATATACAAGATATAGATTGCCAGGTGGCTAAGTGTACAGAGCAACAGATTAGGAATCAGGAAGACCTGAGTTCAAATAAGAACTCAGATACTTAGCAACTGTGTAATTCTGGGTAAAGTCATTTAATTTTTGCTTGCCTCAACTTCCTCATCTGTAAAATAAAGATAAAAATAGCTTCTACCTCTCAAAGTTGTTGCAAGAATCAAATTAGACAATGATTATAAAGCACTTAGCCCAGTGCCTGGCATGTAGTAAGTGCTATATAATGCTAGCTATTATTATTATCACTGCTTTTACATTCAAGGCAGTTTCAGGGTGGAGATAGGTACCAGCAGTTTGGGATTTGGGGAAGTCTGTCTTTTCTTCCTTGGTTAACCGATTTGCCCAGGGTCACACAACTAGTGACTGAGGCTGGATTTGAATTCAGGTGCTCCTGACTTCAGGGCTGGTGCTCTATCCACCATCTTGTTGCCCCAAAAGATAGTTTTAGATTATAGATTTAGAGTTGGGCTGGATCATTTTGCCCATTCTGTTAATTCCTCAGTTGGGGAAACTGAAATCCAGAGGAGTTAATAATAATAACAATAATAATATCTATGTAGTACTGTATGTGTTTTGTTTTATTCTCATAATCCATATTTTGCAAATGTGGAAATGTAATCAGAGAAATTAAATGATTTGCTCAATGTCAGTGAACTCTAGGGTAAGGATCTGACCCTTCCACTTGAGTGAAATGGGAAACTGAGTACTCAGAATAATAACAGCAGGAAATTCAAGATTCAACACTAAAGATTTGTTAAGGCTCTGGGAAGAAGAGCAAAAGACTAGCTCTTCTACCAGAAATATGTGAGATAACTTCCTGGACCTTTACCTAACTGCTTAGAGAAAAAAAAAAGTGACATTATTTAATGGCTTGGAGATATTCAAGAAGTCTCCAAACTAGCTATCTCTATTGAGGAAGTCTGAGGTAAACTAAGTCTCCTTGGTTATTTTAGTGTAAGGGATTACTTATCTCTAAATAAATATCCTTATTGTGAGGGATTATATGGTTTCTCACAAAATTATTAACTAAGGTAGATTGAACCTATAACATAAATTTAGTTTATGAAGATCTGATGGGTTTGGAAAATGAAATTCTTTGTACAAACCTTATAACAGAATGCTCATACTAGCTCAAGTAAGCATTTGTAAATTTTGTAAGGCTGACCACCATAAACCTATAAATTTAGACAAACACACCTGCAAACATTTGTAAACCTTGTGAAACTGACCACCATAAACTTAGATAAACATATCTGAAATAAGCCAACTATATCAGCTTGGCTATAATTTAAAAAACCTGTGCTATTTCCATCTAAGCAGACAGTGAAAATTAATTGAATAAGGGGAAGGGGAGGTCATGAATTCTTGTGCTTTATGACTATATAATCACCCTTAACTTCTGTGACAATTGGTCTCCTCCCAATGGAGAACTCCAGTGAATGGATCTTCTACTTCTCATGAGATTCTAATAAAGTTTCTGTTCTTCACTTTGAGATATCATTGAATATTTTAAGTTTGTGCTTGCCGTACCATACACTTTTCATTGGATCATCTTTTTGCTGTTCTATTGTTTATCATGTTTGATTTTTTAAAAATTAATTACAATTATTACACTATTGTAATAAATATTATGTATTTATTTATTTTATTTACAAAATATATGGATGGGCAATTTTTCAACATTGACTCTTGCAAAACCTTCTGTTCCAAATTTTCCCCTGCTTCCCCCCATCCCCTTTCTTAAAAGGCAGGTAGTCTAATACATATTAAATATGTTAAAATATATGTTAAATCCAATATATGTATACATATTTATATAGTTATTTTGCTGCACAAGAAAAATTGGATCAAGAAGAAAAAAAAATCTGAGAAAGAGAATAAAATGCAAGCAAACAACAACAGAAAGAGTGAAAATGCTATATTGTGGTCCACACTCAGCTCCCACAATCTTCTCTCAGGGTTATTCACTGAACACTTGGGACTGGTTTGAATCATCTCATTGTTGAAGAGAGCCATGTCCATTAGAATTGATGAACATATAGTCTTCTTGTTGCTGTGTATAAGATCGCCTGGTTCTGCTCATTTCACTTAGCATCAATTCATGTAAGTCTCTCCAAATCTCTTTGAAATCATCCTGCTGATCATTTCTTACAGAAAAATAATATTCCATAACATTCATATACCATAATTTATTCAGTCATTCTCCAATTGATAGGCATCCACTCAGTTTCTTGCTGCTACAAAAAGGGCTGCCACAAACATTTTGGCACATGTGTATCCCTTTCCTTCCTTTAGGATCTCTTTGGGATATAAGCCCAATAGAAATACTGCTGGATCATAGGATATGCACAGTTTGATATCATATTTGATTCTTTATACCCTATTTGGGGTGCTCTTGACAAAAATAATGGAATGGTTTCCTATTCCAGCTCATTTTACAGATATGGAAACCAAGATAAAGAGGGTCGAGTCACTTAAGTAGGGTCTGAGACAGCATTTGTACACAGGTCCATGCTCAAAGCTGTATCCATTTTGCCACTTAGCTGCATTCCTGTATTGTTTGAATGCCACAAATGTACACTTGCCAAAAATATTATTTTATGGAGAACTCACACAGGGCAAGCATTCACAAGACAATCAGAAAAGGTGATACAAAGATACTCTCAAGGTCTCACAAGTTTTTAGAATTGATTGTATGACATGGGAAACACTGGCATAAAATCACCCAGAATGGCGTGCCCTCATCAGAGAAGATACTGTGCTCTAATAGCAAAGCAAAATTGAATTAGCCCAGAAGAAACATGAGATGCACAGAATTAGAGTTCACCCCAATTTGTGGACTATTTGTGTCTGATGGTGTCAGAGCATTTTGAAGTCCTATTGGTCTATTCAGCCACAGTCAGACATACTATAACTTGACTCTAAAATGATGTCATTTTGATCCTCTTTGAGAATGAAGGACAACAGCGTTCCTATGAATTTACATAAAGTTCCAGTCCCTATTAACTTTAGTCTGTAGGTCTCTTTAATCGCTTGTGAATTTGGAGAAGGGAACCAATGTCTGTAAAATGAAGCCCATTAATGTGGCAAAATAAATTCAGAATTTGCAATCATTGTACAGGCTTTGGCAAAAGGGCTTATTAAGCAAATATATAGAGCAAATAAGGATGACTTAGGGTGACTTAGAGATGTAACTATCTCATAATGAGGTCTTTTGGAGGCTTCTCTAATTCCATTCCATAAAATGGTGAAGACTAACTCACCTTAGTAACTCTTAAATACGAACATATTATTATAGGGAGATAATATCTCCCTATATATAAAAAAATGTTGTGTAAGAATGTTCAAACATTTTGGAATAATGAAGATGTTGGATTTGCCCATTATGTCATTTTTTTCTATTTCTTGATGCAAATTACTGAAGTGTCTATATTAGGCAGCCTATGTTTTAGCCTACTTCAGATTTCTTTGTGTACATGAAAGGGACACACTTGCATTGTAATATCATTGGTGTGAATACTTCCTCCAGCATAAATTGCTTATTCTCTATGACTTGTTAAATTGTCTTTGAAAATTTCTAGAAGCAAAAAAAAAAAAAAAAATCTTCCTTTGGTCAATCAATCTGATACTGAATCTTGCTGGTCTTAGGCTGGTCTTCGAGTGCTAGTGCTCTGTCACCTAAGCCTTCTCACCTTGGATGAAACTACTGGAGCTTGCATTCCATTGACATAGCTTGTGAGAACCTAGAATCTACTCTCCTAGCATGATAGTCTTTAGAGTACAACTTTTTAAAGATATCACATAGCAGAGTGGATAGGGCACTAGATTTAATATCAGGAGGAAATGGGTGAGAATTTTCCCCTGAATTCAACTCTGTGATCTTGGATAAGTCACTTAATCCTTCTGTCCCTCACTTTCCTCATTTGTTTAATACTGGAATATTTTCTTTTCCTCCTTCCCTATATCAGTGGGTCTAAAGTAGTGATGCTTCCCATTTGCTAATCTGAAAATTGAAATGAAATGAGTCATCTATCTTTTCTCGAACCCCCCAAGAAGGTAGTTGTAATGTCATATCAAAGTACTTTAATTTCAGTCCATAAAGATGTTGTGGGCACAATTATTATATTCTAATCTGTCTCATCTAATAAACTCATTTTCTTATCTTTCATGCACAACTCAAATGTTACTTCTATTGGGAAACTTTCTCTGATCCCTCTGTTAGTTCCTGTCCCATTTCCTGTAATACCACCTCAGACCTCACTTAACACTTTGTTTGCAGCTGTAACACACTTAACCTTTATTAATTTGGTTCTTTGTATGTTTTGTAGTCTTTTTGGGGAGGCAGAGAATTCCAAAGTTTAAAGGACTGGGCTTCAAAGGCAAAGAAGAGCTTTCAAGTCTTGACACATACACTGTCTATGTAACTTTGGACAAATAATTTTAACTTCTTAGTGCTGTAGACCAATGGTTCTCAAAGTATAGTTCAGAGAATCCTGGAGGGCTCTGAAATTCTTTCAGAGGATATACAAATTCAAAATTAGTTTTTTATTTCTAATTATGGTAAATATCTATAAATATAATCTCCTCAAAACAAAAAGTCTTTGGACAGATCCTCAATATATATATATTTTTTCAAAATCTCTAATTTTATCTCAATATTTTTTAATAGCATAAAAGGAGATTGAAAATAAGAGCTTGAAAATCATTGCCTTAGATAACTCTAATATTATAAACATCAGAGAAAGGGCTGATCTATATTGGTAGATGCAATTCCCTCCCCTGGAAATTCCATTGAAATAGCAGGTTGAGTCCCTATCCATATCTCTTGCTAGACTTTAAATTCTAGGAGGATAGGAACCTTTTCTCTCTCTCTCTTTCTCTCTCTGTTTCTTTCACTCTTCTTCCTCTTCTTTCTCTCTTCCTCTCTTTCTCCTTCCTTCCCTCCTCCCTTCCTCCCTCTCCCCCCTCTCTGTGTCCTTGTCTTTCTCTTGTTCAGTTGTGTGCAAGTCTTTGTGATCCCATTTGAGATTTTCTTGGCAAAGATCCTGAAGTAGTTTTCCATTTCCTTTCCCAGTTCATTTTACAGATGAAGTAACTGAGGCAAACAAGATCATGAAGATGAATCTTTCTGACTCTAAGCCAAGTATTCGGATCACTGAGCTTATAGAAACTTTATCTTATCTAAATTTTAAATCCTATCAATCTTCTTCCTCCCCTTTTCCTTCTCATTATAGCAAAAATAGAAAGGGTTTAATAAATGTTTGTTGAATTGACTCTTAACAACAACAACAACAACAACAACAAATCCAAACAAACAAATAAGTATATTGTCAAAATCCATTCTTATTTTCAGGCTTTCTCTTAGGTGTATCCAATTATTGTTGGATCTACCAAGAAAGATAAACAAAATCATACCAATGGTTGAGAATGTTTCCTCAAAATCCAGCTATCCCTTTTTTTCTGGCATACTTTACTACCTAACTCGCCATTACTTTTATATTAGACGTAATCTTTGTTTTTTCTGGCTGGCTGGCTTTTTTGTCCTGATTATCTATCTCTATATGCTCTGATTACTTCATTTGGGCTTTTGATTTCTCTTTTTGGCTTTGGACTCACTCTTTTCCTGATCTTTAGCTTGATTATATATGATCTCTTCCCTCTTGTCACTTTTTCCACCTCTTTTTCTCTCTGTTCTTTGATTTTGAAAACTTGTCCACTTTCATAAGTTGAACCATAAGCTCTATATAGAGTTCTCCCTTTCCTGTATCTTCAGTCACAAGCTTTGCCCTAAACTTCAGTTTCATATCAATGATAGCTCCCTATCTCATGTCCTGCCAACCCCTCAAACTCTCCATGATCAGAACTAAATTTACTCTCTTACCCTGAGGATCTTTATCTCTTCCTGACTTTCCTCCTCTCCATTTCTACAAATTATATACCACAGTTATTCTATTATCCTGGACTGAAGTTATATATGAACTTGGAAACACAATGTCACTTTGAGGATGGCAATTCAGTATACCGAAAGTGAGTTTAGAAGGTACTTTATTTGAAATATAATAGCTTTTTAAAGTCTAGTTTTTTAATGTGTACAAAATGCTTTGCATACGATATATTCTTTATTCCTCTCGGTGATCCTTCATCTAAGCAGAATGAGGTTAACTCAAGTGACAGCCCTTTAAGCATTTGAATACAATCGTTATATCTCATAGTTTTCTTACCTTTATAGTAAATCTCAATTTCCCCCCATAAAACTTATGATTTCACTGGTACAGGGAATTTCTTCCACAGTCAGTCAGTCAGCCTCTTCTTTGCCATGTTGTTGCCATTGGCCAATGCAAGATTATATGACACAGTTGTGTCAGAGATGAGACTTAAATTTTCAGTTTCTGAGATCAGCTCTCTAACTACTATGCTTTGTTGTAAAATCCCAACTAACTCCCTGGAGGCCTCAGGATCAGCCAAAGTCAGGATAAGCAAAAGTCCTTGGTCTTCAAGGGGAGAAGTGAAGGAGATGGACAAAACTGCTAGGAGTTTTGCTGAGGATCCCTCCTTGATTCTGGAGTCCAGAATCTCCACACTTTTCTCCTCCTCCTTCGGCCAAGTGAAGTTCTCTTGCCTCTCTCACTCCATCCTCTAATCCTTACTTACAATTCTCTTAACCCCAACTATTGAGCCAGCAATAATTGAGAGAAGAGAAATTCCAAACATATGCTAATAGAATTATTGCTCAATGGGTAATTAGCCTTAAGTTTTCTGTTGTCTGATTCAAGCACATCTTTTAAGAGTTTCAGCTCTTTACACTTTGTTGTCTTTTTAAATTATGTATCATGACTCACACTTTGGCCATCATAATAGGTAGCATACACATAGAACTTTAAGTTTTTTAAAGTGTTTTGAATTATCCTATTTTATCTTGGGAATAGGTTTTTTAAAATATAGATTTTAGGGGAGCAAACTGAGAAAAAAAAGTTTAAGTGTAACTCCAGGGCAAGTGCTCCCTTCACAGTGTCATCTAATTGCTTCTGATGTGCTCTTAATAAATAAAGCCAAAGTAAAAATATAAGTTGTTTTACTATTTGATTTTATTGCTGGAAGGCTTTCTTTATATTTAAGATTGAGTAATGGTAGGGCAGGCAATATTCTCTTATGGGCAGTGAGATAAATCCCTTAGAACCTAAGAGTTGTTTAGGTTCTTTGGTGGTTTGGCATGGAGAAATAAACATGGAAAGCCTATCATAAAGTACCCGAGGAAACAGTAGAGACACTTAATGTGGTATGAAAAGCCAGCAATAGAAGAAAAAAGAACAAAAACAACAACACTTTAAGTTTATTTTATGAGGAAATCAACAAACTGTGCTTTTTGGTGTTACTTTTTATAATATTGAATGTCTGTCACCAACAAATGTGAGAAAGAAATTGATTTTTTGTTTCCAACAGAAGGCATGAGAAAAAGAGTAGGTAATAACAGCTTATTTTGAGGGTAAATTTTTTTTCAGAAATTATGAGTACTAGATTTTTTGCTATTAAACCATGACTAGTCCCATATTAATAAAATTATTAAGAGATAAAAGATAACTTGTGTTTTCACATCATCTTTTTTTTTAAAGCCTTTTAGTATATTTTATTTTCCCCAATTACATGTTAAATTTTTTTTAACATTATTTTTTAAAGTTTTGAATTTCAGATTCTACCTTTCCCTCCCTCTCCTATCCCTGAGATGCTAAGCTTCACATTACCTTACTATACATTCCTTTCCTATTTGGCCATTGTGTAGAAACTGGGACACAATGTCATGTCTGTCCCAGTCTCATCTTACCTGGATCTTTTATTTTATTTTATTTTATTTTGGTGAGGCAGTTGGGGTTAAGTGACTTGCTGAGAGTGACACAGCCAGGAAATGTTAAGTGTCTGAGGCCAGATTTTTGAACTCAGATCTTCCTGACTTCAGGGCTGGTGCTGTATCCATTACCAGCTATTTGCCCCTATACATTCCTTTCCTACTAGTCGATCCTTATAACAAAAGAGAGGAGAGAAGGGGAAAAAAAAAAGCTGGTGGCTCAGCAAAACTAACTCTATTATTAACTGAATTCAATAGAAGTTGGGGTGTTACATAGCCATAATTCCTTACCTTATTGTTTTGAAAATTTGCTACCCTAATCCTAAATTATTGATATTATTATTTGTAATGCATGCTCTCCCGTTCAAAGGCTTTTGGCCATCCCAAACAAAAATGTTTGGTCTTTAGCTGTTTGAAATCCTAAATCCCTTAAACCTGCTATTTCTGTATTTTTGAATGTCTGTATCTACCATGTTTACTTGGAATATTATTTTCTCCTAATACTGGTTTTTCTAGAAGTTGTTGTCTTTTGGAAATTAGAAGTGCAACAGGACTAATTTGTTTTCACAATTTCTTCTCCAGTTGCCTTTCAGAACCTTTTTTTTTTTTTTTTTTCTCATCAAGGTACTCATGGATGTTCTTCAGCTGGATTTGACCTTATCCTTTCTTCTGCCTCCAGGTTTATTCATTGGAATTTTCCAATTTACAACATACCTAAGATTGTGTACTATTCAAGAAAGTTTAAAATATTATCAGAAAGATTCTATCTCACCTGGTCAGGGGAGAAAGAGTCATAAAAATACCACCTGTAAAAACAGCCTATAGATTTTTGCCAGTGTGAATAAGTTGTCTTCTTATTTTGGAACTCCATTCAATCTGTTGGATCATCTCATTCTAGAACATTCCTCTGCCATGACAGACCCATTTTCCCATAGGTAAATTTCAGGTCCTCTATTTAGTTTATGGGTCCTTTGAACTCCTTTTCATGTGTTTCTTCCCAATTATAAAGTAAATTTCTTGAGGGCTGGAATTATTTTTCTTTTTGCTATGCTTTATAATTCTTTCTCTCTCTCTTTTGGGCAAAGCAATTGGGATTAAATGAGTTGTCCAAGGTCACATAGCTTGGAAATGTTAAATGTCTGAGGTCAAATTTGAACTCAGATTCTCCTGATTTAGAAGGCTGGTGCTCTATCCACTAAACCAACTACCTGCCCCTGCTTTATAATTCTTATAGCATTTATTATATGAGAAATTTTTGCATTTAAATGAGAAGTATCAATGGTCAAGGGCCATCATATGTTGCTATCAATTAGTCATGTCAAACTGTGATTCCATTTATTTGTTTTTGGCAAAGATACTGGAGTAGTTTGCCATTTCCTTTATTCATTTTACAACTCATTTTACAGATGAGGAAACTGAGGCAAATAGGGTTAAATGATTTGTCCACACAATCAGTGTATGAGGTCAGATTTGAACACAGGTTCACTATGCACTATGGATCCATTTAGCTGTCACATAGGAAGAGCTTAATACATATTGCCTGCTTGTTGCCTCTGAGAGAGAGAGAGAGAGGGAGAGAGAGAGAGAGAGAGAGAGAGAGAGAGAGAGAGACAGAGTGACAGAAACAGAGACAGGGTAACAGAAACAGAGACAGAGACACAGAGAGGCAGAGAGAGACAGAGAGAGAGAGAGAGAGAGAGAGAGAGAGAGAGAGAGAGAGAGAGAGGAGGAGGAGAGAAGAAGAAGAAGAAGAAGAAGAAGAAGAAGAAGAAGAAGAAGAAGAAGAAGAAGAAGAAGAAGAAGAAGAAGAAGAAGAAGAAGAAGAAGAAGAAGAAGAAGAAGAAAAAGAAGAAGAAGAAGAAGAAGAAGAGGAGGAGGAGAGAGGAAGAGAGAGAGAGAGAGAGAAAGAGAGAGAGAGAGAGAGAGATTCAAAGAAACTTTGCTTGTGATGACCTTTCATTGAAAAATATTGGCAAGTTCTATCTTTCTTACTCTTATATAATAGATACTGAGATGGGCATAACATTTGGAAGAGATTTTGCACTTAAAAAAATCACAAATATAAAGTTAAATGCTAACTCTTTTTTGCTAATTCAAACCTTTTGCCAATGGTCATCAATAGAAAGCAGTGGAGTTCTTAAGATACTTCACTTTGAAGGAGATAAGCTAGGGCATTTCATTAGCAGTCTTTTCAACTCAGTCTATAATCCAAATGTTCAGTTTTCTGAGAAATGTTTCCTTCCTTCATCTTGCTGAAAGACAAAATCCTCATTTAGTCTTTTTGGATTTTCTAGTCCGAGATTTAAAGCTTTCTGTGAGCAAGTCAATACCTTCTTTCAACATCTTGATGATGTCTCCGTTTTTATGAGACACATCATTAGTTTTGAACTTGCAGAAAAAAGATTCATCAAACTCATCTCTGGAGTTTCATTAGAAATGCTCAGTCCTGAAATTTTATGTAATGCTATTCCTGTCAAGATTCTTTTTCTTTTCCTTCCTTCCTTCCTTCCTTCCTTCCTTCCTTCCTTCCTTCCTTCCTTCCTTCCTTCCTTCCTTCCTTCCTTTCTTTCTTTCTTTCTTTCTTTCTTTCTTTCTTTCTTTCTTTCTTTCTTTCTTTCTTTCTCTTTTTTCTTTTCTTTCTTTTTCTCTTTCTTTCTTCTTTTTTCTTTTTCTTTCTTTCTTTCTCTTTTTTCTTTTCTTTCTTTTTTTGAACCATCCTTTGAATAGAATTTAACTCCCCTATGTTCTCTTGTTTTGTGCTTGCAATATAATAGAACTACCTTAAAAACAAAAACAAACCCTTCCAAATTCTTGTATTATATTTTCATGGTTTTTCTTTGAATCTGCTCATGTCTGAATTGGTAATCAACATAGCAAAGAAACTTTCTTCAGTTCCCTAAAAAATCCTCATTAATATAAGAATGGTAGATACTCTTGGATATAGGAGTAAAGGTTTGGACCCATGATTTCAAAGATTTGAAGAATCCCCTCTCACGTGAAGACACTTACTCTTAACACAGGTTAGTCCCTTCTAAGCAAATTTAGTCTTAGAACATTGCCTAGATCATACAGTTATTAGGATGTTGATGTGAATCTAAGATCATTTCCATGTCTTTGAAATGATTATCCTTGCTGCCTGCAATGACATTCCCTCTTCAAGCCCATCTCATAGGATTACTTTCTTTCTTCAATAAACAGTCCATACCTTTTATGTGGAAGCTTTCTTAGATCCTTTCAACCACTGGTTTCTTCTCCCCTAATTGACTTTGTTTTTATCCTCATACATGCTCTGTCTCTGTCTTTGTTTCTGTCTCTGTCTATCTCTGTCTCTGTCACTGTCTCTCTCTCTCTTTCTCTGTCATTGTCTGTCTCCTTCTCTGTCTCTGTCTCTTTTTTCTGTCTCTCCTTTATGTCTCTGTCTCTGTCCTTGTCTTTCTGTCTCTGTATCTCCCTCTCTATGTCACTATCTCTGCCTCTCTCTGTCTATTTGTATGTCTCTCTGCTCTGTCTCTCTGTCTCTCTCTGTCTCTCTCTCTCTCTCACACACACACACACACACACACACACACACACACACACACACACTCACACACAGGGACTAGTCTATAGATATTTATTCAGTGCCTATCATATTTCAAGTATTATGCTAAGTACTGGGGACACAAAAAATAGCAAAAGACAATCCCTGCCTTCAATGAATTTATAATCAAATATACATACCCACCCACACATCTACTAAGCATCATGCAATGTACTGTAGTGCCAGACAAACTGAAGCAAGTTAATTTAGGGAACCTGAGTCAGGATAATTAGGGAAACTGAGTCAGGACAATAAAAGAAAACTGTGACATAACATTCCACACTCTCTCTCTTCTGAATATTCAAATCATTGAATTACCTTCCTCTAGAATGTCTTAGCACCATAATTTTGAGCAATCCTAGCAAAAAAACCAAAATAAAACTAGAAAAATGCAAGGACTTATGGCAAGGACAAGTTTCTCCCTGATAACCCCAGCATTATTAGCATAAAAGTAGCATTCCTCATTTAGGGAGACACACAGGCCTCCCTGTGTAGAAATAGCAGGTCCTCTGCAGTTGAGGAGCATCTCAGCCAGAGAATCCAGTCTGAGATGGACAGTTCACTATGAGTTAGGTCTGTGGTAATTTGTGCATTTAACTCAGCCTCTGCTTATATATAGAGTAGCAGTACTCAAGACAGTCCTGTTGCCTATCCTAAAAGGGGCACCCCAAGTCTGTCAGGGACTCCAAAAGGGAGAAAAAGTGGGGCCTGGAGTAGCTCCACCTATCCCCTCTCAATAGAACAGGAGCTGCTACTAGGATCCAAATTTCTGAGCAAATTATGCAGTTAGACCAAGGCAGGCAACCCTGAACTATTAGAGGCCTGATACCAAACTGCTGAAATATTAATTAAAGAACTGGGGTAACAAGAGTGGAGAAACAGATCAGAGACACTACCAGTCCCCTGACAAGTGTCTGATTTCTGGTTGTTTCTAAAAAATAATCCCCCAAACTGAGTCTGCCAGGGCAATTCCAGCAAGCTAAGGGATTTATTTCAAAGTTAAAACATAATCAGTAAATTTTAAGCAAGGAGTAAAAACGAAAAGGATTGTTTAAATAATTTCCAATTCAGTCTGAACTAATGAGATACAGGGTAGGGCAGACGTGCCTAAGAAAAATACATCAATTTCCCCAATTTTCTAACCAGTTTCTTCCTCCCCCCTCTTTTTTATTTCTCATGGAAAGGAATTATCAAAAAACCATTCCACATATGAATCCTAAGAGTGAATCAAAATTCCTATACATAACAGACAAGTACAGTAAGCTTCCTAAAAATCCCTCAAACATACAGCAATAGTTACACAATTTTAACACATCCATCCCAAGTTTTAGACACACAGTAATAGATGACCCAATCAGGGTTCCTAAATTCCTCATGTCAGTCCATTAGGGGTAAGGGACAAAGTTTCATTCAAAACTGCTTCAGACTGGGCACTGGCAGGAGGTTCTCAGTCCATACAGAAGATACATGTGGTGTGGCCTGGTATGCTGGCAAACAAAGTTGATCTAGGTCCCAGAAGCAAATCAATACTTGTAATCTGACCAAAATCTAGAACAAAAAATACAAATCTAATAAATAAAGGTTAGAACAGACTGATACAAAATGTGAAGAGGCCAGTATGAATTGGCCAGCAGCTTAATAGGTTTTTTCCACAGGACAGGCAAATGGCTGTCAGCTATAGTCCCCATAAATAAATAGCAGTTAGAACTCACTTTGCTAACTGTCCTCTCATTATTTAGTAACCTTTGAAAACCTGAATATCCACAGACACAAATATTCAGTAACAGATAGATGATTAAACTAAATACTTATTTGCCCAAGTATTTAGGATATAATGATTACATATAACCAGGTTGGAAACGGCAAGGTATGACATAATTGAATTGCATTAATAGTTTATATTGACCATTGCTCTGATTATAGAAATTATAGGAGGAAAAATGCAGGGACATAACTATAACATAACATAAGCAATCAAAATTGATCCCTAAGCTCATAAGCCACTTTAACACAGTTTACTCCAGATAATTGTCCCAATGGAGCTTTGAAACTCCCAAATAATATTAATTACAAGCCCAAGAAGTTTTACCCCCCAAAACAAATCTTATTAACCAAAGTTTCAGATAAATCCTAAACAGACATTTACCATAATCTTATATTTATAACAGTAAGAATTTGTCTCAGTAATTTCATTTCTTTCTTATCTGAGTAGACAGTTTCATAAGTGAACATTATATATACAAATCATTTTACTTTAAAATACCCAATACATAGACAAATATTCTAAATTCTGTATTGTTCATAACAGAAACATTTTCAAAAGGACAAAAAATATATTATTTTCAGAAGTCCTTTAAATGATGGGCATATCTCAAGATAAAATTAATGAACTTAAACAGAATACCCAATTCCACATAAAAGCATCTGAAAGATTCTTAAAAATATCCTTTAAACAGTAGAAGCTATTAATATAAACTCCTTTTGTTCTCCAGAGGCCTTATCTAAACTAGCTCAACCCAAGCCACGGCTGAATTTTAAACTACTTCAAAGAAAAACTTGAGTGTCAGTTTTTAAAAGTTTAAAATCACAAACAAATTTTATACTGAGTACAGTTGCAACATTGAAATAACCAATCCCCAAATTTCTTTTTTTTTTTAATTTTTTATGTAATAATTACTTTATATTGACACTCGTTTCTGTTCCGATTTTTTTTTTCCCCTCCCTCCCTCCACCCCCTCCCCTAGATGGCAAGCAGTCCTTTATATGTTGGATATGTTGCAGTATATCCTAGATACAATATATGTTTGCAGAACCGAACGGTTCTCTTGTTGCTTAGGGAGAATTGGATTCAGAAGGTATAAATAACCCGGGAAGAAAAACAAAAATGCAGATAGTTCACATTCGTTTCCCAGTGTTCTTTCTTTGGGTGTAAATGCTTTTGTCCGTCATTTATCAATTGAAACTCAGGTCTCTTTGTCAAAGAAATCCACTTCCATCAAAATATGTCCTCATACAACATCGTTGTCGAAGTGTATAATGATCTCCTGGTTCTGCTCATTTCACTTAGCATCAGTTCATGTAAGTCTCGCCAGTCCTCTCTGTATTAATCCCCAAATTTCTTAATTTAGCAGAGCTCCCAACCAAAAGGACAAACAAGTCATACAGAACACACAGACATAGAGTGTGCAGTTATAACATTAAACAAAACATTTAACTCAGACTAGAGGCTATCTGGAAACCTTAGAATAGCCCTGAGGGAAGCTGTCAGCTCGAGATGGTACCCAAAAGGTACTCAGAACCAAGTAGTGCCACATAGTGTTCCCAGAGTTGTATGACTCATCAGCCCAATTTTTTCTGGGAACCAGATTTGCTAGCAATCAGACCAGACAGAAAACTTACCCTGCAGCAGTTTGAAACCAGATTCTCCCTTGGCCAAATGGAGGTCTCCACTGTCAGGCATCAGGTACAGTTGTGGCTGAAAACTGCTTTTTCCCGGAGGCTCTGGGAAAACAATCCAAAGGGCCAGCCTCTCCAAGCAAAGATCTCCACCTGCCCAGAGATCTAAGGTGGAGACCCAAATGTTTCTATTCTCTAATCCTACTCTCATTTTCTAACATCTCAGTGGGAAGCCTCCAAAATGTAATGCTGGAGAAACTGAGGCAAGATAGAGATTAGAGAGTATTTAATAATTTATTTAAAAGGGAGAGATTTACTGGGACCAAATGGATCCATGGTTTGGTCCCAGGGCTGAATGAGACTATGGTCTCCAAGAATCCAGCAAACAATGAGTTCTCAATGACATACATATACGTGGCTCAGACTGAGGTAAGACTGAGACAGGGGCAGAGTCAGGGTGCTGAGAGTGGGAATAGGACTCTTACAGGGTGGGGGGAGCTGCTGGGGATGAGATGACATAATGGGGGTGAGGAACCCCAGAGATGGGGAGAGGCATCTTGATAAGACTGTATCTGATATTCTAATAGCTTGGGATGGGGAGAGGCATTCAGATATTCTAATATATAAGATCTTTTATCCTTATCAAATATTCTGATTAGGAGGGAGGAGTGTTTTTACCGGGATGAGCAGAACAATTATAAACTGAGGCAGAACAATTAGAGAAACCTAATTTAGTCAGGATAATTAGGGAAACTGAGTCAGGACAATGAAAGAGAACTGTGGCATAATAGTACTAAGTGCTGGTGATAACAAAAAAAGGAAAAAAAAGTGAAAGTCTACTCTGAGGACCTTGTGATCTAATCACACACACATTTCTTTCTAGTTAGAATGTAAATTTCTTGTAAATAGGGATTGTTCCATTTATTGTACTAGCTCTATTATAGCAATCTAATTCAGCCATCTAAAGCATACATAAGCATTCACACACATAAATCCTGGATTTTATACATACATACATACATACATACATACATACATACATTTACACACAAACCCTAGGTTTTATTTTTATGTTTTATCTGTTCTTTTCTGATCTGGTAATAAATATAACAGAGAAGAGATTCTTTTAAGTGCTAAAGAATCTCTCATTAATGACAGGTGCTCTAATTTGAAAACTAAAAATAAAATAAAAACAAAATATAGAATATGAATAAATCAAAGATTGCCATATGAGAGAAAACTATCATCTCCTAGCTAAATGAGTCTTAATTTAATTTAAATTTTAATTGTCAACAGCGTTGAGGTATGAATAATGTTAATTAAATAAGGCATGATTAGCTTAGACAATTAGTTACAGATTGTTTTGTTGTATATCATGCAGTTGTTTTCATTATACATAGCATTTATGTACTATAGATAGGTGCATCTACTCCATTTGATTGTTCTTAAGTAACACATAATATTTCTCCAGATCCTTATGTTATCCATTTATTTAGCTAGTGATGTTTTAGCATATTTGAGGGAATCTTGACATTATGATTTTATAATCTCCACATCTTAATTAACAAAAGTACAGACAGTTCTTCAGACCGCTTATCATTGCAGAACACTGGGGACCATTGTTGTTTCTGCAGCCTCTCATCACTGCAACTTTTATTTTGTCTGCATTTTCTCAAGTAGGTTTTTCTATTCTCATCTGAGCTTTGCTTCAAATCTTCTGTGAGATTTGAACCTGGTTGTTTCTGGGGAGAAAGATGTTATTTTCTCAAATCACAGTTTGAAGTTTTGAATATCAGCGGATGAAGATGATTGGACATTTTACAGAACATGGGAAGCAATAAATTGCAGAGATCCATGAATCATGAGGTAGGAGAAAGAGAATTTTAAAGATTAAAATAGGAAAGTACATTGGGAATTAAAATAGGAATTTGGTCAAGAGAGCTCATTTGAACCATCAAGTGCAGAGAAAATGCCTCAGAAACCTTAAAGTTCTCTACACATACATTGTGAGCTATTGTTTTGGGAGATATTTCATTAGGATTCAGGGAAATGCCCAATACACTGCAAAAGTATATTGCAACGTTTCAGAGATATGTTCTTTTTCTCTGCTTTCCACAATGTTGTTGAAATCACATAAAATTCTTTTTTTTTTTTTTTTTTTTTTTGATGTGGAGCTGGCAAAAGCACTGTTAGTCTATAACAGTGCCATAAAAACTACACAGAAAACTCATATATATATATATATATATATATATATATATAGTAGCAATCCCATTGAAAGGGTGAATAACAGACTTTCCTTTGATTCCTGTCCAAAAGCTTCACCTCTCTGCTCAACCATAATTGGAATTCAAAATTTTCTACATTTATACACTGAGCTTATACAGTTCTGTTTCCCCCCTGCTTTGCTTTTATCTGCATTTCTATATTTGTCTCCCTCCCTATGATTTTTCTTGTGATTTCATAGGCTTTTCAGGATTGCTCCTTCCTGGACAACATTGAGAAGTAAATGAAGAGAAGAATGGTAAAGACAGGAGATGACTGCATTGAGGATCAGAGGATTTGAATTTGAATCCTCTTCTGACTATGTGTCCTTGAAAAAAATCACTCCAGTTTTTTCAGAGTTGGAGTAGATTACTTTTAAAGATTATCTGGCTAATTATCTTGATGTAACTGTGTGCCCTTTGATCTTTGGGGGAAGGGTGAATTCTGGGATGGTGAAACCCTAAAGATCTCTGACCTCTCCCAACCTTTGGGAGGGGCCCCACCCTCCTGTTCATGGGGGAAACTCCCATAGTGAGTTCATTCAATTGGAGATCTTGGCCTGGAGCATAATCACCACCCTCTATTGGAATGAAAATTAGTCCCTCAAATTGCTCCCTAGCTCCGGGCAACAAAAATCCAATATTACCAAAAACCTGTAAACCCATTTTTGCAAAATATCCTAACAGGATTTTGCCCTCTGAGAAAATTGTTTTCTCAGAGTAAAGCCACCTTTGCTAAAACCTGGCTTTGCTAATCCCTTTGGAACTAGCCCTCTGGGAGGTTATTTCTCAATGTATTAAACTCATTTTTGCCACAACCTTGCCTCATTCAGTTTTGGGAATTCTTTCACAAAGCAGCCTGTGACACTCGGCAAGGGGACCCCATTGCTGTCAGGGGATCTTCTAACCCTCATTTTTCACATCTCAACAATCTGCTTTATCCTCTCTTCTGTTTCCATTTCTAGTTTGTCTTTTCCTTTTTCCTTTTCACTTGAGTCTCTTTCCCTGGGCCCATGATTCCATATAAGATTTTTTTTTGCTCTCTTCCTAAATCAAAACATTCTAAGAGACTTAATAATTGAGGGATAGACTATAGACTGAATTCATTCATGCTGAAGTATGAGTGATTATAGATTCATTTAATTAAAATTGGAAGGGACTTTATAGTTTAGTTAATCAGGTGGTCTTAAATAAGGAAAGTTAGATTTAGAGACAGAACAGTTAGTAATAATATTAATAAAATCAATAAAGATTTTTAAGTGTCTACTTTTCAGACACTGTGTTAAGTGCTAGGGATGCAAAAAGAGGAAAAAGCGTCCTTGCCCTCTTAAGTTTACAGTGAAATGGGGAAACAATATGCAAATAAGTGTAAACAAAACAAGCTATATACAGAATAAACAGGGAAAAATATAGAAGATAATAATTAAGAAAGATTGGGGAAGGCTTCTGATAAAAGATGGGATTTTAGTTGAGATAATAATATATGACTTTAAGGTTTGGAAGTGATTTACATATATCTCCTCATTTTATCTTAAAATGTTAGAACTTGTTATTGTTATCCAAATTTTACAGATAAGCAAATTGAGTCAGATTGACAGTAAATCATATGCTTCTGGATTTTAAAGTTACATAAGAGATTACAAGAAGTGACAAGATTATATAAAACTATGGCAAATCAAGAACTACATAAGAAAGATCTTAATATCATAGATAACCACAATGGCTACTGATCTAGAGCCAGACATTCTGGAGAAGGAAGTCAAGTTGGACTTAAGAAGTTTTGCTAGCAATAAGGTGTGAATATGATAGAATTCCAGCTGAGCTATTTAAAATCCTTAGTCTAACAGAGATGCAAATGATCATCCTTTTATTAATAATCTGTTGGCCTTATAAAATGATTAAATTAGCCAGAAACTATATATCTCAAACCTTTTAAAATATCAAAGCTATGTTGACCAGGAAAGGACTTTAGAGATGAGTCTGAATTGACATTTGCCAGGAAATGCAGCACTCTAAATGGAGAGCTCAGGGTGAGATTTTTTTCCCCCCAACTTAGAGGAATTTAAATTGAGATTTTGGCCCTTCTCAATCTAAAACTTTTGATTCTAAACTTTGATCATTTCTGGATCAATATTGTAGGGAATTTCTAACAGAGAAGAGAATTTCTATAAGTGATCTGAGTTGGAGAAGAGTTGTTTTGAGACCACACCTGAAACATAGGACTGTATCAAATGTTTTCAGAGGAACAGATGTAGACATATGGAACAATTGATTGACTTAAGATAAGACAGGATTGTATATTGTCACTTTATTTATTTAACTTGTATGCAAAATTCATCATACAAAATGCTAGGTTGGATGAATCAAAAGCCAGAATTTAAATTGCCACGAAAAAGATGAACAATTTCAGAAATGCAGATAATACCACCCTGATGATGAAAAGTGAAGAAGAATTAAGAAGTCCCTTGATGGGGTGAAAAAGGATAATGTAAAAACTGCTTGAAGCTTACTTAATATTAAAAAAGGAAAAAAAAAAAAAAAACAGAACAAAACTATGGGCAACTGGCCCCATCACTTCCTAGCAAATAGAAGAAATGGAAGCAGTTTTTAGGCTCAATGATAACTGCAGATGGTGACTGCAGCTATGAAATTAAAAGACAGTTGCTGCTTGGAAATAAAACTATGGTAAGTCAGAACAGCATACTTAAAAAAAAAAAAAAAAAAACAAAACAGATATTGCGTTACTGACAAAGGTCTATACAGTCAAAACTATAGTTTTTCCACTAGCTGTTATCTCAGTATAAGGAAAGTTAAATATTGCAGAATCAACACTTTCATATTGTGGTGCTGGAGAAGATTTTTCTTTTTTAAAAAAATTATTTGATTTTTTTATTTTCCCCCGTTACATTAAAAAAACAACTTAAATATATTTTTAAACTTTTAGTTCTAGATTATTTCCTTTATCCCCATCTCCAACCCTCATTAAGAAAACACATGTGAAATTATGCAAAACATTTCCATAAAAAAAGATTCGTGCTATGAAAGAAAACATAGATCTCCACTTCCTACAGAAAAAAAAAAAAATCCACAAGAAATATAAAGTTAAAGAGAGAAAGACAGAGACAGAAAGAGAGAGAGATAGAAAGAGAGAGCGAGAGAGAGAGAGAGAGAGAGAGAGAGAGAGAGAGAGACACACAGAGACAGAGAGACAGACAGACAGACACTGTTTCAATCTGTATTGAGACACAATCAGTTATTTCTCTGATTATGGATAGGATTTTTCATCATAAGTCCTTCAGAGCAGTAGTGGATCATTGTGTTGCTGAGAATAGCAAAGTCATTCATAACTAATCATCCTAAAACATTGCTATTAATTTGCTATTAATTGCTATTAATACATTTCACTTTATTTGAATTCATAGAGGACTTTCCAGATTTTTCTGAGAGCATCCTGATTATCAGTTCCCATTGAACAATAATATCCCATGATAATCATATAACACAATTTAATAAGCCATTTCCCCAGTTGATGGGGAGCCCCTCATTTTCTAATTTTTTGTCCTGAGAAGAGAGCTGCTATAAATATTTTTGTACATATAGGTCTTTTTCCTTTTTTTTTTTCTAAGATCTCTTTTGGGATTCATGCCTATTTTAGTGGTATTGTTATATCAAAGGATATGCATGATCTTTTGATCATTTGTAAATTGGGGTATGAGTCATTATTTTTTTTAAATAAATTTGACTTGTTTCCTTTTATATTTGAGAAATAAGGCTTTATCAGAAAAACTTGCTTAAAAAATCTTTTTACAATTACTATTGCTAAACTCCCCCATTTAGTCTATACTCTCTCTACTCTCTCTTAGAGAAGATTTTTAAGAGTCCCTTGGCCATTAGATCAAATTAATCAATATTTAAGAAATTAATTCAGGTTACTTTCTGGATGATCAAATATTAAAGCTGAAATTCAAATATTTTGGCCATATAATGAGTAGACAGGACTGTTGGGAAAATATTAAAGCAAAAGGAGAAGGGGATGGCAGAGGATGAGATAGTATAATGGAAACAATGAAAAATTGGATAAAACTGATCTAATAGATTTGTGATGGAAAGTGCCATTCACATACAGAGAGAACTGTGAATACTGTATTAAGCACAGTATTATGAAATAGTCTAGAGATAATCTTAGATTTGAGGAGAAATGGATTCAAATCTCTCCTCTCATTAATACTAATTAGAAGATTCTGGGCAAATCATTTAATTTATCGAAACCCAGGCTTCTCTATAAGACTTTGAGTTGTATGATAATTATTGGTAGACACTGGTAGAAATGCTATCTCACCAGGAGTTCCTTATAGAGATGAAATCTGTATACTCCTTTCTCAACCCTCACATAATATAAAATACTTATGTATTATTTTCAATGCCTACATGCAAAGGAATTACAGAAACTTCAGATCAAAGGGAGAAATGATTTGCCTACCTCCTTTCCCAAAGTACATTCCATAGGAATTCTTCATCAATGTGCAGTATCCAAACTTAGGCTCAATCACTGTTTTTGATCATTCTGTTTCCATGCAATTAAGCTAGCAGTTATTTCATGTCTGCTTTATCCAGGGCACCAAGTGCATCCTTAAAGGATATACAACTGAATAAGAAAAGGTTTTGCCTTCAAAAGCAAAAACAAACAAACCAACAAAAACCACTTGAGGTCATTGGCTCAGAGCTGCAAGAGGTGATCTAGTTCCCTGTTCCTCCTCCCCTCAATTCTTTTATAATGAGTGAACTGAGGCCCAGGAAGGTTATTAATTAAATCACTGATTTAGAAGGGTCAGAGACTTTAGAGACTATTTAGTCCAATGTTACCCCTGATTTACAAATGAGGAAATTGAAACTCAAGGAAGTTGTTTCCCAACTCTATCTATGTGTTAAGTGTCTATGTCTATCCCAACTCTATTTATGTCTCTATGTGTTGTGTTAGGAAGCACTATTTGGATATAATTCCTTTGACCTGAGAGTAGTGTTCTTCCTAGTGGTATTCACTGTCATTTAAAATCCCTTTTGACTGACAAATGTTACATTTCCAATGCTTAGGATATTATTATTATTTTGGCTGAGGCGATTGTCACTTAATCCCAATCTTGTGACTTGCCCAGGGTCACACAGCTAGGAAATGTTAAGTGTCTGAGGTCAGATTTGGACTCAGGTCCTCCTGACTTCAGGGCTGGTGTTCTAGCTACTGAGCCACTTAACTGCCCCTTAGGGTATTATTATTATTTACCCCATCCTCATCAACGACATGTTGTTTACCTGCCATTGTTCATTACTATTTAATATTCTGTGGTATGTGGTAGATGGATTAAATTAAAATCACTTTTTGTAAATGGGTGTGTTATTATTATTAGCCTATTCATTACCTACTCTCCTAAAACATACTTACATTTTTCCTTCAATGATTTCATTTTTGAAAAAAAAAATCAATATGACATGTTAATTTATTTTCTCTCCTCCTACTAATCTAATCATGTTCCTAGATACTATTATAAGTATTCTATGGAAAAACAACTAGAACATGTACCAACTCTTCTGTGACCCAACATTCATAGTTATCTATCTATCTATCTATCTTTCTATCATCTATCTCTTCTAATCAATCATCTATTACTATCTTATTTATCTTAGTGTCTGAGGTTTTGTGATCTCATTTGACAAGATACTAGAATGGTTTACCATTCCTTTCTTCAGCTCTTTTTACAGGTGAGGAAACTGAGGAATCCTAAGCAGGATTAAGTGACTTGTCCAGGGTCATACAGCTAGTAAGTGCTCACGGCCAAATTTGAATTAAGATCTTCCTAAATCTGGACCTGATCTCTGTGCCCTGCACCACCTAGCTTCTCTCTCTCTCTCTCTCTCTCTCTCTCTCTGTGTCTTTCTCCCTCTCCCTCTCCTTGTTTCTGTCTCCCTCCCTCTCTCTTCCTCTGCTTCTCTCCTTCCCCCTCTATTTCTGTCTCTCTTTTTCATCTCTCTCTGTCTCTGCCTCTATCTCTGTGTCTCTCTCTGTATCTTTTTTCTCTCTGTCTGTCTCTCCATCTCTGTCTCCATCTCTGTCTCTGTCTCTGTCTGTCTCTCTCCCTCCCCTCTCTTCCTCTGAATCTCTTTCTCTTTCCCTCCCTCTCTCTCCCCCTCTCAGTTTCTCTCTCACCTCTCTCTAATCTCTGTCTCTGTCTCTGTTTCTGCCTCTTTCTGTCTCTATTTGTCTGTCTTTCATACCCCCCCTTCCCCACTCTGCCTTGCACACACTACAGAGAGAGACAAAGAAAGAGAGAGAGAGAGAGAGAGAGAGAATCAAATAGCTTAAGTTCAGGAGGTGTGTGAAAAGTAAGAGGGACCAATCAGTGCATGGACTGAAGCACTAGAAGATAAAAATAGAAAAAAAAAAAAAAAGCTTAAGAAAAAACTCAGGCAGCTAAATTTATCCATTGTGGGAGGCAGCAGACTCGAAGGCTATATGATCAACTATAAAAGAATACATATAGATGAAGAGAAAGAATTATCTAATATCAAAAACTAGTATGAGTAGAAGCAATGTCCTGGAGCTAAAAAAAAAAAAAAAAAAAGGACGTGCTTAGATAAGACAACCAGGTCTTAAAAAGTTCTTGTAAGGGATAAAATATGCACTGTATGATTCTATCTATAAAAGTAATAATACCAAGAATGAGCAATTATAGAGCCATTTAGGGTTTACATTGTATTTTCTTCATAATGACTCTGTGAGGTAGATTAGTATTACTATACCTATTTTGCAGATGAAAAAACGGAGGCACAGAATGTTTAAGTGACTTGCCCAAGGTTACACAGCAAGGATGTGTGTCAGAACTGAGTTCTTGATCAAGGGTCTCCTGCCCTGAAATCCAGAACATTCTCTCTTGCAGTTATTTCATTCATTCCTTTATTCATTCACTCATTCATTCATTCATTCACTACTAACATTTGCTAGTGCCTACTATGTTAGGCACTAGGTGTTAGGGAGATAAAAAGACAAAAATGTCATAATTCTTGTGCTAAAGGAGCATACATTTAACCAGTGAAATGATGACATGTACACTGGTAAGAAAATACAAATGGGAATAATTTGTAGGTTATATAAAGAAATCCAAAACTGAAAATGATTGTTTATATGCATATATATATATATATATATACATATGATCCATATTAGAGAGATACATACATATACTATACACATGTACATAGATACACATAAGTCTACTTATGTTATGTATATGTAAAAAGTACTTGGTGAAGGAAGAAACTAGCAACTATGAGGAATCAGGACAGGCCTCCTATGTCGATTAGTATCACTTGAATTAAGACTTGGAGAAGGGTAGAGATAGATTGTGATGGGATGAGAATGAATATTAGGATTTCTGGGAGGAAAGAGTATGAAAAGGTATAGAAATCTCAAAAGAGTTGAAATGTTGCATTTGGGGAATAATAAATAAGTAAATTGGCTGGATATTAGCTCTTATTATTCAATACATGAATAATAAGAGCTAATATCCCTATAACACTTTTAAGATTTATAAATCTTTCCATATATTGCCTCATTTGATCCTCATAACAACCCTGTGAGTTAGATGTTATAATAATTATTATTTTACAGATGAGGAAATAGCCTATATAAAGTTAGGTAACTTGCCCAAGATCATACAACCAGAGTCTAAAATGGGATTTGAATTCTTCTCCCTGATTGTATACTATCCACAATTTTGTGTATAATAACCCTACAAAGATGGCTGAGTATTGCCTCAAATAAAGGAAGGAAAAAAGAACAAAAGAAAGAAAAAGATAAAGAAAGAAATAGAAAGAAAGGTAGGAAAGAAGGAAGAAGCAAGAAAAAAGGAAGGCAGGGAGAAAAAGAATATTGAATTTAACCCAATAATTATTTGAGGGAAAGAAATGGATTTGAACTATTCCTCACTATTCAACTCCCTGCCCCTAGGGAGGCCTAGAATCGTTAAAAAAAAAAAAAAAAAAAAAAAAGGAAAGAAAAATAGAATTCATCTATTATTTTCAAACTAGTTTCTTAAGAAAACAAATATATTTACAAAAGCTAATGTATAACCCAGTGTTCAAGCCTGGCACATGTATGTAAGTCTTTCATCATTGGTCAAGAGAATGATTACTTGAGATGTTTGCTTATATAAAATGGGGTTGAGAACTTGGGAAAAGAAACAATTTCTTCTTCTTCCTTTGGGAAAGAGCAAGTGTGATTTTAGAACATCTTTGAGGAGAAGGACAGAGAGGGAAACAAAAGACTGTGTCTGTCTTCATTTCTCTTTTCTCCCAAGTTTCCAAGTCAAGTTCAATCCTCATGCAAAAATATAGCAGCAAATAATTCCTTCTATCAATGAGGATAATTGTATTCAGCAGGTTTGAACTTAAATTTGTTACTCAAATTTGATTTTGTTTAGTGAAAACATCATCTGAATATCAGAAGTAGCTTCCAGTTTTTCTTTCCTTTTTTTATACAAGTAACTGCTATTTGATACCAAGTAATCATTCTTTTTTCCACTAAGAGACCCTTGTGTTTTAGATTAGGATTAGCATCAGTAGGATTAGGATTAGTAATTTGGACAGGGTTTAGCCCTGCACCTGGCCTCTAATAAGAGGGTTAAGGTCCTTTTTTCTCAAATTTTTCTACTTGTCAAACTGCAATCTCATCATTGCAGGGGAATTTTTTTTTTTAAATAAATCTTTGGTTTGTATGTCTAGGTTTTTCTCTAATAGGGAGTGTTATGAAGGTACTCAATGTGCAAAACAAATCAGACATACAGTAGAGTATTTTTATGCACAAAAGAGATGCTAAATACAGTATATTCACAAGCACATATTTGACAAAACCAAAATTTAAATGATATTCATTAATTTATTCTAACCATTTAGAAGTTAGTGATAAGGTAGGAAGAATGAATACAGTCTATCTCCTTTCTTTCCTCATGGTTGTCTAGATACTGATAACTTTGCTTGCTATATTGAAGAGACAAAGTTAATGAAGCAAGCAAGAAGCTCTTTTCACAGATGCAAGAACTCTCTTTCTCCCTGGTCATGAGATGGGGAAAGGAATAGGGAAACAGGGGGCCGCTAGGTGGCACAGTGGATAAAGCACCAGCCCTGAAGTCAGGAGGACTTCTGGCCTCAGACACTTAACACTTCCTCACTGTGTGACCCTGGGCAAGTCACTTAACCCCAATTGCTTCAGGGGGAAAAAAAGAAAAGAAATAAAGAAACAGGTTTTGCATGTCATACAAAAATTGAATTTTTTTTTCACTTCTGGATCACAACATTACCCTACGCAGACTCTAAAGCTTACTACATAGTGACTGGGAACCTGAAAGGACATTTCTGAGAATGTCCTAGGAGATGACTCTTTCTACATTAATGTTAAATTTAAAGAAGAGTTTTAATATTTCTCTTTTTTTCTTATGCCTGAAACTTGAAGAGTTAAATTTCTTTGGAAAATGACTTCCACAATGCTACATTGGCTTATAGTTTAACTGATATAAGTAAATCCATAATAAAATCTGCTATGTACATAAAGAAATATTTTATTTTAAAAGCTCAGTATTGAAATACACCTGTCAATATATTTTTCTGCTATAGAAATAAATATGGAATAATAAGATATGGAAGATAACATCAGATTTATATTGACAAATTTTGTTTTTGTATAATTTTCAATATTAAACATAATTCTGTCCTTACCTTACTAATCATCCTTTGTAACATAGATTTAAGAAAAAACCAAACATTTCAGCAAAATTTACTATCCCATAAACACCAAATCTATTGCTTTCAAAGAAGTGAAGGAAGTGTATTTTCTCAATTCTTTCCCAAGGAACACCTACTAGGTTATTATAATTTTTTCCATCTTCCTCCTTCCCTCTCTTCCTTCCTTCCTTCCTTCCTTCCTTCCTTCCTTCCTTCCTTCCTTCCTTCCTTCCTTCCTTCCTTCCTTCCTTCCTTCCTTCCTTCCTTTTCCTCTTTCCTTCCTCCCTTCTTTCTTTTTTCTTTGCCTCCTTCTCTTCCTTTTCATCCTTTCACCTTTTGAGAGAGCCTCACTTGGTTTATATTTTTGCAGTTATTGGATATATTGTTTCTTTGTTCTGCTTACTTCGTTTGATCTCGTTCTTATGTTTTTGTATGATCTTCTGGATTCATTATTTAGTACCACATTTGTTTAGCCATCTTACAATCAATGAGCATCTGCTTTTCTCTCAGTTCTCTGCTACTATATAACATGCTGCTGCAAATATTTTTGTACAAAGGAGATTTTTGAAAGCATTTTTAATGGTGCTTTAATTCATGCAGTATCTAAATCTGATATACTTTGAATTTGTATGTAATCCTTTGTGATCAAATAGGAAGCTTTTATATTCTATGTCTTTTATTTTTAATTTTCAGAAACAATTACCTTAAATTAAAGATTTAGCACAAGTATATGGGGATACAAAGCCAAAAATAAAAGCTCCTGACTTCTAAAAAAAAGATTTAGCCCAAGGTTTTTGGAATACAAAACCAAAAATAAAAGCCCCTGACTTCTAATAGTTTGCATTCTGCTGGTGGAATGCAATGTCCCCTAATAAGTAAATGTATGGTGATTTGAGAATTGAAAGAGCACCAACAACCAATCAGTTCAGGGAAGATTTTATGGAAGGATGACCTTCAAAAAAGACATGACTTCCACGATGTGGAGATGAGGGAAAGACATGACTTCCAAGATGTGGAGATGGGGGGTGGATATTTTTTTTAAGGTTGGGAGGCATGAAAACGTACATAAGTAGAAGTTGGTTTGTCTCTTGAAAGAAGGGATAATAGAATATTCTTGTTTCCAAACATAGATATGATATATATATAAATTTATTTTAAAAAAAATACACAGTGTATAATTTTGGCATTCAGAAGTCACTACAATCATGTACTCATTTTAATAGTGCATTATTAAAATGTCCAGAACAAAAAAAAGGGGGTTGTAGCAGGATCATCATTAGCATCCCTCACATTTCAGCATCTATAGACAAAAAGACATTTGACCAAGCCATGTGTCATTGGAGCAATCATGTAGAAGTGACATATTGTAATCAACAAATGGTTGAGAGGATACTAAAAGCAGGTTGGAGATAAAGATAATAGTATGAATGTCAGAATGAGAGGCTCATGGAATTTCAAGTTTTTCTCAAAAAAAGAGAATAGTACCCCCTCCCTCCAGTCCATCACAATTTCTGAGGATTTTAGCATAATCTCAGGGAACATTGTGCTTCTCATGAAAGAGAATTTTTACTGTACAATTGTCGTGTGTCTGAATGCTTTCTCATTAGGTATCAGGGATGATTATCTGAAACATTGCTCAGTACAATAAATTATAGGCTGATTGCCAATAAGAGATTTGGGGTGATAAAACCGATAGCAAATGTCTTTTCTGCTAGCTAATTTACTGGTTATAACCTTGGCCCTCCTTAAATCAAAGAAAAGGCAAATTGACCTTGTTCTTTATTTGTTTGAAAGGCAGTACAATATATCCAAATAATACTAGAATTGAGTCCTAGATAAGAGGAATCTGGTGATATGCAGCAGAGTGCTTCCTTTCTCTCTGCCTCAGTTTTAAATCTAGATAGTCAAAACCTACTTTATATCAATGAATGTGTGCATATGAAAGTGTATAAAATTGTGGAAAATGGAATAAATTTTCTGATAGCTAAACTAATTCATAAGCTTTATTTTTGAGATAAGTAGACAGGCATATTAATGACAGATGATATCTAGATAGATGCAGGGATACATAATTTCACATCCTACCTCATTAAGAGATGGCTTGTTCAGGGTTATATTATCAGTATTCCAGGATGTTTCTAAGGCATTTTCTAAGACATTTTTCTGTCTGAATCTCTCTCTCTTTCTCTCTTTTTCAGCCATTTATTCTCTATCTCTCCTCTCCCAATTAATAATAAATACTATTGATATTTTTGATACAATTGATAATGAAACTACATATTTTTCCTATAATTATCTAAAGAATAATCTTTCACATTTATCTAACATAGGAGACTAAATGGAATTTTAATCCAATTAGATCCTCTTTGATTCCCCCCCCCTCCCCCCCCACCTCCCCCCCCACCTCCCAGTTAATGTAATTACCCTTTAACTCACAAATTCTGGTCCCTTTGAATTCCAATAGAATATCTGGACCTGTCCCAGCCCCACTCGGATCGGAGCCAACTTTGGGGTTACACCCAAAAGCCCCTCGAGCTAAATCTCCTATTATAAAAGGGCCACTACTGGGAACCCTCTCTTTGCAGAGATCCCAAACACGCTAGCCATATGAGGACCCTCTGTCCACTGGACCCTCTGTCCAGTGCCCTCCTTATTTCTGCCTTCACGTATCTCCTTACTTCTAAACCCAATAATAAACCTCTTTTATCAATCTAGCTCTTGGGCCAATAAATGCCTTTATTGGGAACTCATGCCACTACCAGACCTCATTTAACGCTGTATCCTTGCGCTGAATCCAGGGGAATTGCAGGGGAGCTCCATTTGACTCCCTGTACCCTGAACATGCCACTAGACCTCAACTAAACCCTAATTTCATTTAGGTACCCCAAATCTAGACCTCAACAATACTTCTGTATATGTATATATCTAATACTTATGTATATTATTTATATATAATAAGTTATATATACATAATCATTTTTTAGAAGAGGGTTTTTAAAATTTTAACTCTAGTGTCCTTCTCTGAAGATGAACTTTAGTCTTCCCTATTCCCTTATTAAGTTTCTATGGCTGGGTTCTTCTTTGCCTGAATCCAAGGTTTTTTCATTCATTTACTTATTTTTTTAAATAAGAAGTATTAGTGTACGCACCTCTAATGGTGAGGTGGGAGAATAGGGACTTTAGTTTTATTTAAGTTTTCCCCTCTGATTAGAACCCCAAACCAAGAGTTCCTACTTCCTGCAAGCGCTCACAGCCAACAGCATCCCAGCCCTGCTGTGTCTGCACTCAAAATGTGCTGATTCCTTCTTGCCCAGGGTCATCTCTATAGCACAGCTGGGCTTGGTGTTCCTAATCAGCTAAGATTCCCTCAATCTGTTGGGATTCAGACACCTGACTCTGCACACAGTCCAGGAGATGAAAACTTCTGTGGTTCCTGCTGAGGCTCAAGCCACCCCTAGTTGCCCCAGGATTCCTCACTTGGTATTTCTACTGAGCTAACCTGGAGGCATTGGCACTTTACAAGGGTTAATTTCTGACCTGAAGTCTTTCTTTAGATCTTTAGATCCAGTTCTGCTCCAAGTCTTTGATTTTTTCACCAATCCATGTTTGCCCTCAAGTGCAAATTTGTTCTATTTGTGGGGGAAATCTGGACAGCTTGAAATTTACTGACCTACTCCTCCATTTTCCCAGAATCTTCCCCCATCATTTTTTACAATCCATTAGATTCATGTACCACAATTTGTGTCTATTCAATAGGCATCTACTTTGTTTCCAATTCTTTGTGGCCACAAAAAGTGTTGCTATAATTATCATTTTTTTCTTTCTTTCATTTCTTTTTTTCTTTCTTTCATTTCTTTCTTTCTTTCGTTCTTTCTCTCTTCCTTCTTTTCTTTCTTTCTCTCTTCTTTTCTTTCTCTCTTCTTTCTTTCTATCTAATCTATCTATTTATTTATTCATCTTTATTTTGATACATGTGGAATCTTTATTTATTTATTTTTTTAATCAGCGAATTATTTGAGAATATATGCCTGGCTATGGAATCACCGGATCAAAAGATATGGACAATTTGGTTACTTTCTTTGCATAATTGCAAATGGCTGTACTCTATCAAAAGAGCATCAGTATGCCTATCTATCTACAACCACTCCAACATTGACTATTTCTATCTTTTATTACCTTCCAAATTTTCTGGGTGTATGGTGAGACTTCAAGATTATTTTGATTTACATTTTTCATATTATCAAGGATATGGAGCATTCTTTTATATTAATGTCAGTTATTATTAATTCAGTGACTCAGGTGATTGCCAAGTACTCTGTGACACCCTTTAGCATTTTACAGATAAACCTTTTCCATCCAGAATGGCAGAATTAAGATGAAAAATTGATGTTCTGCTCTATCAAAGCCCTTCTGCAAAGAGTGAAGATGAGGGAAAAAATTGAAGAGAGAACTAAAAAGATAGATAAATGTTGAATATGATACTTGAGAGGACTCCTTATAGAAGACTACATCTTTTTATCCCATCTGATTGCACTGAGGTCAAAATGACACTGATATCTAATGTTGATATTATTAAATTAATATTTGTAGATTAAATTAAATTGATATTACTAAATTTGTATTAATGTTACTAGTAATAGTGATAATAGTATTAACTCACATTTATATAACTTATATAAAGCATTTTCCTCACAGTGACCTGCTTAAGTAGATATTGCAAAAAGATTTTCCTTCGTTTTTTTCAAGTATACAAACAATCTCTTTTCCAGGGGTGCAGACTGAAACCCATCTATCATATTCCATTCTTCTATGTGAACTCTCAGAACTTTTGTCAGCAGGGTCCTCATCAATTTCTCTTACCATCTGAGGGGTAAAAAAAAAGAAAGAAAGAAAAAAGAGAGATGAACAATCTGGTCCAATAATACTTAATTCTAACCTTCATATAATAACCCAGTATGTAGTCATCCAGCCTTTGCTTGAAAACCTTTTGCAAAATTTATGATGCTATTAATATCTCCATCCCTACTTCCAACATGGTTTAGGCAAGATATTCCCTAATAATCAATAAAGCTAGCATTGGTTGTATTAGTGATACAAAGACAAATGTAAAAATTCCTGAGATGAAAGAGCTTACATTTCATCAAGGGGGACAATATGTATATTAAATACAAGAAATTTTTATACAAAATACATTTAAGACTTTTTTGGGGGGTGGCATTCATAACCAGTGAGATTAGGAAATGTTTTATGTAAAAAGTGACAGTTGAAGTGAACTTTGAAATAAATTAGATGGCACAATAAATTGTGAGCTGACCCCAGCTTCCCACTTCTATGCTCTTTTCATCCCCTTACTGACCCACCTCCCTTAAAGTCCAAGGCTTTGCCTCTTTTCCCCTAGATAAGACAAGACAGACAAGAATTTATAAGCTGATTCATTTCCATTTGTGGATAAGCTTTAGTAAATCCTATTCTAGGTATTTAACATGAGTAAAAACTGTAAATGGAGGAAATGTTGAAGTTTAGTAGGGACCTCAACAGAATGGAGTCACAAACTGATGTTGTGAGGTGTCTCCAAAGAATTTTCAGACTTGAACCCGTCTCCAAGTCAAGGGGCAAAGTTTATTGTAATTATAACACCAATTGAAACAGGCTAAGTTCCAAAAGAATTTAGCAAAGAACCAAGAGCAAGAAGATAGATTTATTGGACAGTTAGATTGGAGCTTTATGTTCCTTATTTGATAATTTTATGGCTTTCAGGTAGGTTTGAGGGATGGTCTATTCACTATTGTCACAGGAACTTGGTTATCATTGACCAACAGATTATTTGCCTGTCAGTTAGTAATGTTTGTAGGACTGTTCTAAAGCCAGAAGACTTTAAAATCATTGACAGAAAAATTGTCAAAACAAAAACACTCTAAGGTCAGAAGATCTCAGAATTACTAATATATCTTCCTTAAAGTGTAAGGGAAGAAATATTATTATATTCCTAGACCAAAAGACTTTTACAATCATTGATGAACAGATTGATAGGTCAGGAGACCCTCAGGATCACTGATTCTAAAGTCTTCTGACTTCAGAATCATTGACAGATTGTTAGAACAGAAACATTATAAAATTGGGGAGGGGGACCTCTTTACTGCCATTTCCCCTAGAAGTTATACTCCAACAGAAAGTTACTGATAGTGACTTTCAGTTGTTAGGCAGTTCGGGACATTCACCTGAGCTGAAGTCAGCAAAACTTGAATTTAATTTCTGTCTTGGATTCTTGCTGATTGTGTAATTGAGGGCTATCTCTGTCTGCCTTAGTTTCTTCTTCTGTGAAATGGGGATAATAGTAGAATGTGCCTCCCAGGGTAATGGTAAGCATAAAATATAATGTTATTTTTAGAACACCTTACAAATCTTAAAAAGCTATGGAAAGACTAGCTGTTATCATCATCATTATCATTCTCTATCCATGAATTTCCAATTGACTTGGAATATTTGCAGTTGGACATCTTACTGCTATTTCAAATTAAGTATGTCCCAAATTAAACTCATTGTCTTCCTCCCCAAACCTGCTCTATTTTGTTTTAAGAAAAATTTTTGATAATCTTTGTCTTCATTTCTGATATATCTGTCCCCCTCCCAGAAAATCATTTTTATAATAAAAATCATTAAAAAAAGGGACAAAAATGAATAGTATGCTGATCCTGGAGTAAGGAAGACTCATTCTACTGAATTTAGATCCAGTTCCAAATACTTACTAATTGTATGCTCTTAGACAAGCCATTTAACCATGTTTGCCTCAGATTCATTTGTAAAATGAGCTGGAGAAGGAAATGACACCAGAAAGGGTGATGAAAAATTAGTTGAACATGACTGAATCTACTGAACAGCAGAACAACAACAATAACTGGGATTGTAAGAGACAAAGGGGAAGAAAGAGAACATCCTTGATGTTAACTTAAGAATAATATATTTTTAATTCTCCTTCACCATTTTAAATATATAACTAAAGTAGGAAAAGTGGGTGGGTGAGTGGAGGAGCAAGGAAGCTAGGTCTTATGATTTCCCAGTGGTAAAGATATTTTCAGATAGCACATTTTTTTTCCTAACTGCAGAAGCTTCCGATTTGCTTGTGATTCCGATTGTTGCTTGTGTAATTGAGGGCTATCTCTGTCTGCCTCAGTTTCTTCTTCTGTGAAATGGGGATAATAGTAGAATGTACCTCCCAGGGTGATGGTAAGCATAAAATGTGATGTTATTTTTAGACAGCTTGTGAAAAGACTGAGGATGAAGGACAGAAAGAAGTCCAGTCTGGCTGAACCATGAAGTATATGAAGAAAAGGAAAGCATAAGACTCAAAAGGTAGGTAACAGGTAATTTATCCTTTTGGTCTCAATTTCCTCATCTGTTAAATAAAGTCTTTCTGCTCCATAATGATTCTGGTCACAGATCATGCTCCACTTCTGCGTATATGTGTGAAAATAATTCTTACCTTCTCTGTGCTCATAACCCCATCTTTATAGCCTTTAGGATGTAATTTAACTCCATGAATCTGTAATCCCAGATCAAGGGTGCCATTTTCCTTTTTCATCAAATATCTGAATCTCTAAAGCTATAGGAATAGCCCCAACTCTTTTGTCTTTTAGACAGTGTGAAGTTTTGTATTTAAGCTAACCTTTAAAGTGACCTTCTGCTCCTCTCCCATCATTAATCCTTTCTTACAATTGAGGATGTGTCTTTTAACTTTTTCACCTTAAAACAAAAACTCTTTCTTTATTGAAAAGCTATTCTTCCTTGATAGAAATGTAATTTCAGTTTATCTCCATTGACATTTGGAAGTTGTATGCATTCATTAAACATTCAAATTGTATAAATAATGCGATCTGTATTTTAACAAAGGGAGCTTTCATGGCTGAATAGGTTGTTCCCTTGGCATTATGACAGCTAGTGGGAATCGGAAGCTTCTGCAGTTAGGAAAAAAATGTGCTATCTGAAAATATCTTTACCACTGGCAAAATCATAAGACCTAGCTTCCCTGCTCCTCCACTCACCCACCCACTTTTCCTACTTTAGTTATATATTTAAAATGGTGAAGGAGAATTAAAAATATATTATTCTTAAGTTAAAAAGGCAAAGAAAAATTAATGTGAATCCATTTTAGCTAAAGTAAGTCTTAAGGACAAATTAAAACTGGCTGATGTAAAAAAATAAAATAGGTAACAGAAAAAAAAAGTTTTTTGATGCTTTCTCTAAACTCAGTTCTTGAGTTGATGGAGAATGAGCTAATGTTGTGCCACAGTTTCCCTAAATTGTTCTGCCTCAGTTCCTTGAGTTGTTCTGCCTCAACCCCCCCAGTTGCAACTCCCCTTTCCTATACATCAGGACTGAGATAATTAGGGCTGTAGAGATCTGGCCATTCTGACATTCCAAAAGATAAAACTCCAGATGTCCTATCTCAGATACCTAATTGGCATCCTTAATCTCTATTCCCAATTTATCAGAATTTATGGTCCTATCCCCCAACCTGTCAGAACCAGATTGATGGTCCTGTCTTAGAAATTCCTGTTCACCAGTTTGGATTCCAACCCCTGCCTTTGTCTTAGAGTCCTGATCTTAGAGCCACATATATAAAAACCATTGAAATCTCACATATGAAGCTGATGCTGCTGTTGAATGCTTTGAGACATCAGCCCTGGGACCAAACTGGATCCTTTGATCCCAGAAAATCTTTCCCTCTCAGAAATCTAAATAAAATATTAAAACTCTGTAATCTCTATCTTGCCTCAGTTTCTCCATCATTACATTAAGAATCTCAGAAGGATTATTTTCACCTTCATTCACTTAGGGCACAAATACTTATTACACCTTCTATGTAACAGACCTTGTACTAGGCACAAAAAAGAAACAGATCTTAATCTCAAGGATCTTATATTCTATCAGAAGAAATAATGTACTCACATTCATACAAACTATGTATAAAATAAAACAAATACAGTATAATGAGGAGACCCTAAAATGATACATATTTAAATAAGATGGAATAGAAGCTAAATTTTGAGTAAATGCCATAGATGATCTGGAGAAGGGATCATGAAAAGTAGTTCCTTCCTCTTAGGAGAGAGGTGGGGGACTACAGGAGCAGAATATCACATGCATTGTCAGGAAAAAAAGTGCACTGTATAGATTCTTTTTGTTTAGTTGTTTTTCTTTATAACAAGGAAGGATCTAGTTTTAAGATTTAGGGTCAGTCTTTATTAAAAAATAATTGTTATGTTTATATATGTATTTGAATTCATATATATGTATATATATTAATTTATTTCATTTTTCATTGATATGGAATAAAAGAAGAGTTTAAGTAGCATAGTATAATAATGATTGCACATGAAACTGCAAATCTATTACATACAACTTGCTATTCTTTTAATATAAAAAATCATCATATAAATTTTAAAAATATATTTTATTTCACATGTTTTAAGAAACTAAATCTATGCTTAGTTGCACTATTTAAAAATGTACTATCTAGGCCCTTTCTCCCCATTTCTTTATTTTTCAACAAATTAATAAAATAAAGTAAAATAAAATCTGATTAGGAAAAGACCAATTTTCTAGCTTGGGAAATATAGTTTATCTTTCCTTCCTCCTTTTATCCACTTTTGTCCCATTACATTGCTCATTTATTTCACCAAGGAAAGGAGAAACTCATAAGTTAAACTTTTTACTTGTTATATCTGATGAAAGATTTAACTCGGCAAGAAATGTGAAGCAATTGGTTTAATGAGGTTCAGGCATTCTCCTGAATTCCATTCACCTAGCTGCCTTTTCTCCACAGAATACCGAAGAATCAAAGCTATGTGACCTATGAGCCTACCGTGAAGACCTGTTGATTGGCTGCTGTGTAGAATGTCATCACTCACAAAGCAGAGATGCCTCAGAGGAGGTCATGGGTAAAAGTTGTTCCACCCTAACCTGAAAGATTTCTCCTGAATGACTGAGTTTATATGAGAAAGCTTGCCATTTCAGTACAAACTCCCTTAATGATATTGCTTTTCTGTGGTTGCCACAGTATTACTAAAATATGTAAATGTGCAAACTTTACTTTAACAAGCTCTTTTTGAAGATATGGGTGTGCCCTTTTTGATGGAAAAAATAAAATAAAAGATAATTAGGCTGAATACTCTGAAGGGACTTTCGTTTCTCCCATAGAATATAGTGAAATATTTTCCATAAGCTTGGCAATTTAATTTATGCAAGAAAGCTGCATTTATATACTCCTGCAGAATGGCACTATAGATAATAATAATTGCACAAATTTATATAGTACTGTTGAGTTTTAAAAGAAAGGATGTCATTATAATAACCAAGTTTGCCCCTACAGAAAAGATCAATTAATCAACAAGTATTTATTAATAAGCTAATATGCCTGGCACTGTGCTATTCTCTGGGTTCACAAAGATTCTCTCTTCTTTATAGAGTTGGGGAACAAAGGGTGTGGAGGTAGGTGGCACAGTGGCTATTTTACTGCTTTTGGAGCTAGAAAGACTCAAATCCAATCTCAATCTATTTCAATTTCCCCAACTTTAAAATGGAGATAACACCTACTTCCTAAAATTGTTGCGAGGATCCAATGAGATAAGGTGGTTAGTACAGTGCCTGGCACATAATTTTCACTATATAAATAATTATTTCCTTCCCTTTCTGGGATATTACATATATTGTCACACTTGATCTAGGTTTGTTATTTTTGCTGAGTTTTTTTCTTCTTATTTCTTATTTATTCTTTGTTACAAGGGGTGGCTTACTGGGTAAGGAAAGGTGGATGGAAGGGTATATTCAGGAAGTCAATTAAAAACAAAATTAATTTTTTAAAAAAGTACTTTTCTTGTATCAGTTCTGGGGAGTAGGTTATACAAGTATATTGTACCCCCATTTTATAGATGGCAAAATTGAGCCTAAGGCAAAATGATTTATCAATCAATTAAAATGATTATTCCTAATAGGTTTCATCACTTTGTCAATGATTTCACCATTTACCTAGGTCTTCACATTCAGTATTATGTCATTATTCTGCCTCTTTCTTCTTATTCTTTGATCCAAGCTGTTAACACATTCTTGTCATTAATTCCTCCTTATCATAGATCTCATTTGTCCCTTCCCCTTTTCTCTTACCAATGCTACATTCATTCAGATTCCAATCATGATTTCAAGTGGCGTCTTAATGAATATTTTTTTCTCTACTCCATATGGTGACAAATGCAGTATGACCCTAGCAAATCATTTAACCCTATTTGCCTCAGTTTTCTCATCTGTAAAATGAGCTGGGGAAGAAAATAGCAAAACACTCTGAGATCTGCCAAGAGATAACAGAACAACTTTTTAGTTGAACCACTTCATCCTTCATATGTCTGCTGTTAGCTGGATAGTGACAACTGTGTTAACATATTATGAAATCCTTTACTGAATCAGTTAAGAAAAAAATTTGAACTAGTATACCCATGATTTTTCTGTAGTCTACAATCATTTAGGTTCATTTATCTCATTTGTCAAATATGATAATAACGAACAAAATACCCACAACTTAAGGTTGTTGCGAAGATCAAATGAATACCGATATTGTAGCCAAATTCGACATTTACATGTTTTTTCCTACTCTTGTCCAGCATATTCTTCATACCTGGAACATACTCCATCTTCTTTTTTTTACCTCTTGCAATTTCCACCTTCTTTCAAAGCTCAACTCAACAGCCATCTCCTAATGGAAGCCCATCATGATCCCCACACTTGCCATAGCCTTTCCTCCAGAAAATCACTTTGTAATTACTTAATTTTTCCTTTTCTGTGTATAAATTGTTTTCTCTTAATAGGAGAGAAACACTTTGAATACAGAAATAGTGCATATTTTTCTCCCATGAAAACTAACACAACTTAACACATAGACTTATCACATAGTAAATGATTTAAAAAAATCTTCAATGAGTGGCTCAATTGATGATATAAAACACCATGCAAATCTTTAGGTGGTACAAATATATAGACTTATCTATTTATTAAAGTAGAATGTAGGTTTTGAAAGAACATATTTTACTAATGAATTTAATGCTTTGGGGCATTTTTAATTGTTGTTTTTTCCTAATGAAGATTTAGGAAACCCTTTCTGTTATGATATTTTAATAAATTTAAATTATGATTTTGTGATTATATGATTTTAATAATCAGAGTAGGAAGCAGAATCCAAGGATGCTTGTGTGATTTTCTCTGCCTTCTCACCCTTCAAATCCTCCCTATTTATGTTATTAATGAAAATGTCAGGCATGTAAGCCTTTTGCTTTTAGCTGGATGCTGACAACCATGTTAACATATTATGAAATCCTTAACTGAATCAGTTAAGAAAAATATTCTGTTAATTAATAGTTATAAGGCAGAGAGTGGACTTATTTATTTGCTCCTTTCTCCAAGAAGCTAGAAAGACATAGCAAATCTCCCCTTGAATTTTAAGAATTGAAAATCAGCTAATTAGCCGTCACCTTAGTGGCCCATAGCTCATTTGGCAGAAACACTGATGCACTCCTGGGGGCATACAGGTTTTCTATTGACATCAGAGGCACATTCATTCCTCTGTAAAAGAAATGTGCTGTCAGTACAAAATCAACATAAGAAGGTCAATTTCCTAAGGAAATGGAAAAGAAGAGGAAATGAAGAAAAAGTAGACTATGCTTCCCCCCTCCCCCCTTTATTGTGATGCTAATTCTGACCTTTTCACAGAACTGTTCCTAACTAGAATGGAGTGATTTTGGATTGTTTCCTTGAATGCCAGATTTAAAGGGTGATCCGAGAACATGTAGTCTACCAAACAGCATAGAAAAAAAGAGAGTATCTACAGTGAACTATGAGGAAGAGGAAAACAAAGAATAAGAATATTTCTGAGTCACAGAGATTTGGACTGAGAGAAAATGAAAAATACTTTGAGAAAAGTGCCATTACCAAATAGAATCTAAAAGTATTTTTTTCCCCAAAAGAAAATTGAGAGATTTTGAGATTTATAGAAAGACCTGAGATTTTGCTGATTTTGAAATTTAAAAAACCACCACCAACAAAAATTCCCCCACAAACTGTGATTTTATCAGGTCTGTAACTCAGTAGGTAAGTGTTAAGAGATTTGTATGAGGTTCAGAAAAATTAAGGGACTTGCTTAGATGTATCTAATAAATATCAGAGGTACATTTAAACCTAGGTCTTTCAAGTACAGAATTTTGTGCCCTATTCTATGTTGCCTAAAATAGTAAATTATAAGTCCGTTATTTATTTAGCAGGTTGTAATTGAGTTTCAATTTTTACCTGAGCACATTTAGCATACACTAATTATATTATTCATATGACCATTCAGTTTGGAATTCTCTTTTGATTTGTAGCTGTGATTATATCTATCTGTATATATAATATATAATTAATCCATCTCTGGGGCAGCTAGGTGGTACAGTGGATAGAATATCAGATCTGGAGTGAGGAAGACTCATATTTATGAGTTTGAATCTGGCCTCAGGTATGACTAGCTGTTTGATTGTGGACAAAAAAAAAAAATCTATATCCATATCTATTTATCTCTACCTTTGTATTTACACCCATATCTGCATCATTCATATCTATGTCTATATATCTACATCTACAAATATGTATTTATCTATATTCATAACCACATCTATTAATAACTATAATTTTGTAATTATGTCATCTATACTTATTTTTCTCTATATATCTGTATTTATATCGACCATCTTTATTTCTCTTTTTATCTGTTTCTATTGATTTTGTCTAATTGCTAAAAATTGGCTACCAATTAATTATTTTTGAGGGGAGGGATAAAAGCATATAAAGAAATAGGCACTAGGTGCAACTAGGTGGCACAGTGAACAGAGCATCGGCCCTGAAGTCAGGGGGATCTGAGTTCAAATCTGTCCTCAGACACTTAATACTTCCTATCTGTGTGACCCTGGGCAAGTCACTTAACTCCAATTTTCTCAGGGGAAAAAAAGAAATAGGAAAACTCATAAGAAATTTGGGCAACTAGGTGGTGTAGTGGAAGGAGTGTTAGGCTTGGAGTCAGGAAAACTTATCTTCCTCAGATACTAGCTGTGTGGTTCTGGGCAAGTCACTTCACCCTGTTTGTCTCAATTTCTTCATCTGTAAGATGAATTGTAAAAGGAAATGGCAAGTTAGTTCAGTATCTTTGCCAACAAAACTTCAAATGGAGTTACAAAGATTTGGATATGACTGAAAAATGAACAACAAAGAAAGAGGAATAGAAGAGTGATGAACTACATTAAAGATGGGAGTAAAAATATCATTAAAATGATTATTCTTTAAAGCTCAATTAAATACTAAATTGTGATAGGAGATTCAGTGTTGCAGAATGAATAGATAGTTGGCCTTGGAAACCTGGGATCAAATCTTGCTCTGACCCAGGCTGACTTTATGATCCAGGAAAGTCGCCTAACTTCTCAATTCCTTCAAACAACTTTCTAACTCATTTCCTCAATTATGGAGATCACAAATTCAGAGTTCATTGAAATCCAAGTAGGCAAGATGATGACAAAATCTAGATCCTTCTATCAACCAGTTGTTAAATTTCTCATTGTCTCCAACAATTTCCAGGGCTGTGACTTACAGCAAGACTTTCTGATCTGCACTGGTAGAAGGAATTTCTAGATTAGTAATGGTTTCAACACACACACACACACACACAAGTATATATCTGAAAAATTTTAGAGGTTGAAATTTGATTTGATTTCTCCTATATATAGGTCCTCAATGCATGTTATTTGATTTATCTTGTATTTTTAAGTCCTTTAATAAAATAGTCTCATGAATAAAATAATCAATGTAGGAATATCTACACAAGTAGGTACTTTGACAGAGGATAGCTTAACTTTTTTTTCTTTTCTAAAGTCTCATGTTATCCTTCTTTTGACCAATATCTTTGTTTTCTATATCTCAACTATAACTTCCTTTTAGAATTCCTCAGCAATCACCCATTATCCATTTGTCTCATTCTCTTCATTCAAATACATGATTCCAGTCCAAGACTGCATCATCTTTTACCTTAAATTTGAATGTGCCCATTGTATTTTACTTTAACCCAGCTTACCCAACCTATTCATTTTGCATTTGTCTATGAACAACTTGCCCAAGGCCATACAGGGAGTAAGCATGAAAAATAAGATTTGAAACCAGGTCTTCTGATTTCAACATATTGCTGTTCACTTGTTTAGTAGGATCCAATCTTTGTGATCCCATGGACATGCCCGTCTCTTCCATCCTTTACTATTTTCCAAAATTGATCCAAGCTCATGGTGATTGCTTTCATGACACTATCTACCCATTTTATCTTCTTTTTTTTGCCTCCATTTCCCCTAGACAGTGGGGGGAAGTGGGGTGAGAAATCATCATTTTTCAATGAAACCTGTCTTGTCATTATGTGGCCATATAAGTTAAGCTTCAATTTTAGTGTTTAATTTTCTAATAAGTAACCTGAATAATTTTTTTTTGTATTGACAGATTTGATCTTCTTTGTATCCAATAAACTCTCAAAAGTTTCCTCCAGCACCCAATTTGAAAGCATCAATTCTGTAGCATTCAGCTTTTCTTTTAGTCCAGTTCTCCCAGCCATATACTGGAAAAACAACAAAACAAAACTGGAAAATACTAGAAAAAGCAGAGCTTTGACTATGCAAATCTTTATCAGCCAAAATGACATTTTTGTTTTTATTATGATATCCAGATTCACCATGGCTTTCCTTTCAAGGATCAAGCATCTTTTAATTTCATGGTTGCAATCGCCATCTGCAGTGATCTCTGAGCCAAGAATATAAAATATGACACTGCTTCCATTTCTTCTTCTCTTTGCCAGGAAGTGATAGAATCAGTTGCCAGGATCATAGGTCTTCCCTCCCTTCCGTTCTCTCTTCCCTAACCCCCCATATTAAACTTCAAGCCAATTTTTGAACTTTCCTCTTTCACTCTTGTCAAGAGATTTCTTAATACTTCTTCACTTGTCTACATTATTGTTTGTATAACTGAGAATATTGATATCTTTCCCAGAAACCTTAATTCTAGTTTTTGATTCACCCAACATGGCATTTCACATACTACACTCTGCATATTGGTTAAATAAATAAAGTGACAATATAAATCCTTGTGGTACTCCTCTCCTAACCTTAAACTAAGCAGTTATTCCATGTTTAATTGAGGAATCTGCATACAGGTTGCTCAAGAGACAAGTGGGATGATCTGATATTCTCATCTCTTTGAGGATTTATCACCTTTTGTTGAGATCCACATAATCATAGGCTTTTGTATAGTCAGCACAGCTGAAGTACATGTTTTTTGGGGAACTCTCTTGATTTCTTCATAGTTCAATGAATATTGACAATTTGGTCTTTACTTTCTCTGCCTCTTCAAAAATGATTCTGCTCTTCTGGATTAATATGAATATATCATTCATATATTGCTTAAATTTAGCTTGCAGATGGTGTATGAAATGAGCACTAGTTCAATAATTTGAACATTCTTTCATGTTGCCCTTCTTTAGGATTGGGACATAAAGTGATCTTTTCCAATTCAGGAGTCACTATTTAAGTTTTTCAAATTTGGTAGCATATTGAGTTTAGTACTTTAACAGCATAATCTTTTAGGGTTTTAAATAATTTAGTTGGAATCCTGTAATTTCTACTAGCTTTATTGTTAATAATGCCTCCTAAGATACACTTGAATTTATTCTTTAGTATGTTTGGTTCTAGATCAGTAACCACGCCACTGTGGTTATTAGTGATGTTAACATCTTTCTCGTATCATTCTTCTGTATATTCATGCCACCTCTTCTTAATCTCTTCCACTTCTATTAATGTCCTTTATTAAGTTTATTTTTGCATGAAACAGTCTCTTGACATCTCTAATTTTCTTGTAAACATCTTTTGCTTTTCCCATTGTTATTTTCTTCTATTTCTTTGCATTTCTCTCTTAAGAAAATCTTATCTTTCCTTACTATTCTCTGGAATTTTCCATTTAGTTAGGTATTTATTTTCCTTTCTCTTCTGACTTTTCTTTCATTCTTTTCTCTGGTATTTGTAAAGTGTCATCAGAAAACCATTTTGTTTTCTTCTTCTTCTTTTTTTTTTAAACATTTTTGGGAATGTGCTTTCTGCCTCCTGGACCTCTGTCTCATGTGAACCTCTGTCCATAGTTCTTTAGACACTCTATATACCAAATCTAATCCTTTCAATCTGTTCAATCTGTTCCACTTCATATTCATAAAGAATGTTATTTAGGTCTTAGCTATATGGTCTGATAGTTTTCCCTATTTTCTTCAATTTAAGTCTGAATTTTGAAATAAGAATCTTATGATCTGAGGCACAGTTAATTCCAGGTCTTGTTATAACTAACTGAGAATTTCTCTACCTTTGACTGCAAAGTATATAATCATTCTTATTTCTACCTTGACCATCTGGTGATGTCTATTTGTAGATTCTCCTTTAGGATTTTTGACAGTATTTGCTATGACTAGTGAATTATATTGCAAAACTTTCTTGATCTCTGTCTTGCTTCATTTTGTATTGCAAAGCCAAACTTGCCTGTTATTCTAATTATCTTTTGATTTCCTACTTTAGCATTCCAATCCCCTATGACGAATGTAATATCTGTCTGTCTTTGTGTATGTGTGTGTTTGTGTTTGTGTTGGTTGTTGTCTTTTGTTTTGTAAGAGAGCCACAATGATATCACTATATTAGAATTGAATTACAATATGCCCAATTATGGCTGATTGGACCAATACGAGTTTGGAATGCTTTGCCATAGGTTGGACACAAATAGACTCTATGAACATGTAGTATGGCTTCTCTAACTTTTCGCATCTCACTTTTCTTTTAGGCTAATTCAATCCTGTTTTGCTCATAGAGCACACCACCTTCTCTGATGAGGGCACTCCACGCTGGAAGGTCCTGTGCCATCGTCTCCCATGTCACATAATCAATGTTAAAGTTCCTAAGAGATATCTTGCAAGTGTTCCTATATTGCTTTTTCTGATCATCTTGTGAGCATTTGCCCTGTTTGAGTTCTCCATAAAATAATCTTTTTGGTAAGCAGACATTTGGCATTCAAACAATATGGCCAGCCTAACAGAGTTGTGTTCTCTGCATCTGTTGGAATGCTTGGTAGTTTAATTCGAGAAAGGTCCTCAATGTCTGGCATTTTATCCTGCCAGGTGATCTTCATGGACTTCCTAAAACAATTCAAATGTAAGTGATTCAGTTTCCTGGCATGGTGGTCCAGGTTTCACAGGTATATAACAATTAGGTCAGCATAATAGATTTGGAGACCTTCAGTTTGGTAATCAGTCTAAAACCTCTCCTCTCTTGCATTTTTCTTCAGAGTCTCCCAAGTACTGAGCTAATTCTGTAATGTGTGTGTCAATCTCATTATCAACGTGGACATCTCTGAAAAGTACACTCTAAGGTAAGAGAATGGATCCACAACATTCAAAACTTCACCATTTGCTATAACTGATGGTTCCACATATGGATGGTGTAGTGCTGGCTGATGGAGGACCTGTGTTTTCTTGGTGTTAATTGTTAGGCCAAAATTAGCACAAACAGCAGAGAACTGATCCATACTTTATTGTATCTCAGCTTCAGAGGCAGCATTGAGTGCACAACCATATGTAGATAAATATGTGTTTCTAGAAGATGTTGTTAAGTCTTGATGATCTTTGGCCTCTTAGGTTTCAGTGTTGAAACATGGACTCATATTGTGATGATGAATGGTTTGCCTTGAAATTAAACAGATATTCTGTCACTTTTGAGATCACACTCTACAATATTGCTTTTTTCTCATCCTGTTATTGACTATGAGCCCTACTTAATTTCTTCTACAGCATTCTTGCCCACAAGTAGTATATGTAAAGATCACTTGAATTAAATTAATTCATTCTCCTCCATTTACAATGTCGATGTTTAATCTTTCTGTGTTCTGTATGACCATGTCTACTTTACCTTGTTCATAGATCTTACATTCTAGATTCTTATGCAATATTGATCTTTACAGCATCAGAATTTCCTTTTGTCGCCAGACACATCCATAGCTGAGCTTCCTTTTATCTTTGATGCAGTCACTTCATTAGCACTAGAGCTACTATGGATTGTTCTCCCCTCTTCCACAACTCTCAACCTGAGGGGATCATTATCTGGTATCTCATATCTTTTATAGTTTTAATGCTGCTCATGGGGTTTTCTTGGCAGAAATACTGAAGTGGCTTGCCATTTCCTTCTCCAGTGGATCACCTTGATCTGACTATCTTGAATAATCCTGCATGACAAAGTTCATAGTTTCACTGAATTAAGCAAGCCCCCAGCCATGACAAGGCAGTGATCCAAGAAGGGATTTCCATTATACCACACTGCCAAAAGCTTCCTAATTGGACTCCTGGATCCCAATCTTTCTGTTATCCAATCTACCTTTCCAATTAATAATCTTAACGCATGGTTTTAATTGTGTCAGTACCCTACCAAAAGGTTTCCTGTTACCTCTAGAAGAAAATGGAGATTCCTTAACACAGGTTTTTAAAGTTCTCTTGCAATCTAGCTCCTAATTACCTTTTAGATTTATTTCACATCATTCCCTCTTGCACAGACTATCTGCATTTTTTGGAACATACTGCCTCCTGAATTTTGCTCTTAGAATCCTAAAGCTTCCTTCTAGGTTCAGCTCAGTAGCCAACTCCTATCAAACCTTTCTTAATTAATCAATGAATGTATCAATTAATCCCCATTGATTTTTTTCTTTGTTTATCTACATATTTTGTTTTTATATTACTTTCATTTCCCAATAGGACCTTTCTTCTCTACCCAAAAAGTAATCTTTCTTCAAGCATTTACTAAGCAACAACTATGTGCTGGACACTGTGCTAGACAGTAAAGATATGAAGAAACAATATACAAATAAAATAATCATTGCTCTCAAAGGGTTTACATTCTCTCAAATGCATACATTCATAGATGTATATACTTTCTCTCTCTCTCTCTCTTCTTCAATATCTCTGTCTCTGTCAATATCTCTTTCCATCTCTGTCTCTTTCTCTCTGTCTCTGTCTGTCTGCCTCTCTCTGTCTCTCTGTCTCTGTGTCTGTCTCCCCTTAATATTTGCAGCACGGGGGATGGAGGGAAAGAACAATTATTCCTATGTTCAAAGGTACTCTACATGTCCACATGCCTAAAATAATATCCTTGTGAAGCTTTTAGCACAATGCCTGTCATATAATAGATGCTTAATAAATGTCTATTCCCTTTCCTACTCTAAAACTGTAATTCACAAGCTCTCATTAAGAGAGATATTTTTTAATGATCAGGCAGCAGATATAAGTACAAAGGTGTTACAGTGAAAATAGTACTTCACTTTGATTTCTGGCCAATCTTTGATTAGTCAATGCCAATTTCCCTTTTAAATTCAATTGGAGAATAGCTTTTAGAGAGAGAGTTGTATGTAGACACAGTTTTGCACTTATTTCTTTTCCTTTTTAAAAATTTTATAATATTACATTTTCCCAAATAAATACAAAGATAATTTTTAACATTTACCTTTGCAAAACCTTGTGTTTCTCCCTCTCTCCCTTCTCTCGCCTCCTCAAGACAGCAAGCAATCTGATATAGGTTAAACATGTTGCACTTATTTTAACATATGAATATTTCATTATCTCTCTTCTCTACTCCTTACATTCTACAATTGGATCAACTAGATTGCATAGGGGAACCAACTTTCCTTTTATACAAAGTACTAAATAATTTCAGGGCTGAGGGGAAAAGAAGCACTTGTACTTCGGTTAATTATGAAGTGTTGTGTAAGGACATAGTATAGAACTGAGTTTTGAAGGAAGTTGTTTATTCTTTTTTCTGGTTGAAATGTCTTTATATTTATTTGTTCTTGCCCATGTTATTTGCTACTCTATAGAATGTATACTGCTTTCTTGTAAAATATGAATTCTTAATCCCTAGCATGTTTCCCAGCACATAGTAGGTACTTAAAACATGTTTATGGGATATATATTGTTTCCTCTAGTCGTTTCATCTAGTTTTTGATTACGAAAGGTGCTTCCCCACACAAAAAAATAAGCAGCTCCTTAGAGCCCAGAATAACCATTAATTTACAGTTGTATTTTATTGCTGCCTGAGACTCAACTCAGAAATGTTCCACGCTTGAATACTCAAGAGAAAAATCCATCTGCAAGCCAGCTCTCTTGCCAAAGGAAATCAAAGACCTTTCTTCATGGTGGAGATATGGGTCAGTGGTTCAATTAAAGCTATGGTCCCAAAGGCAGTTCAGAAGGTGCCTGCCAAAATGGAAAGAAAGGTAAAGAACTGTCTTGCCATCTGTTCTTGTGTCAATAAATTCAATTGGTGTCATTCTCCTGAAATAACATAAAAGAAACATTGGAGTTTTCAGACCAGATTTTCTCCAACCCCAACTAGTACTGAATACTAAGCACTTCTATAATAATATAGCATCCTTGAAGCTTTATGAAATATGATATTTGAGAGGCTGATTATATAGGGGATATGTGGATTGAGGAAAATGGCTGATCTCAGATTGTCCCTACTAGAGAAATTTCTTAAAATATAGTCTTTTAAGTCACAATTAAGAACGTCAAACACTAGAAGATTTTATGGCTGTTTCACATCTTATCTAGATCAAGATAACTTGAGATGATATTGTGTTTGCCTAAATATATAGTAAGCTCCCTCCCTCCCCCTCTCTGGAATTAGGAGCTGTAAAAAACTGCCTCACCCAATTTATTGATGGGGGCATTTTGCAAGTGGTCTGTTCTGGTCTGTCTTTCTGAGTTTTCATCATTCACATACTCAACTATGAAGAATTCTGCGCTGAGCACTCTATTTTGTAACATTGGTTGAACAACAGAGACGCATAAGATCATAAATTTAGAACCAAAAGGTATCAGAGGGTATTTAATCCCACCTCCACATTAAAAATGAGACCCTCAAAGTGGAATAACTTATCCAAAATAACACAGATAACTGGCAGAGCTAAGCATTTAACTCAAGACTACTGACTTTGGATCTAAGACCCATTGTAGAGCTTATATTGACTCCAAAAATCCCTGTACATTTGGGTAAACAACATTTTTCCTTTTTGCAGTTTTCAATCACTTAGTCAATATTCCAAAGATCTGTGGTTTCACTAGTTTGTATGCTTGCTTCACTGATGCAAATCATAGAATTGTAGCTGTTGAGTTGCAAAGAATCTGAGAAATAATTTAGTTTAACTCACTGATTTTATAAATAAGGGAATTGAGATAGCCAGGGATTTGTCCAGGTCCACAAGATTGAGCATCTGAAATAGGATTTGAACAAAATACATCTCCTTTCTGGAAGCAAGGGAGACAGAAACAACTGTGTTCTAGATAAGAAAAGGTCAGTGAAAATCCTCTTCCTCAATCTAACTGTCATTTATTTGGGAATATATGGTACCTCTATTTCTTTTTATTTATTCTTTTTTGATTTTGAGTATTCTGAAAAAGTAGAACCTAGATAACTAATAAAGCCAGGAAATCCATCAAAACTTTCAGAAAGACCTCATGAAATGTGATAGGAATAGGAGGTGAGTTTGGTGAAGAACCAGAGCAGCAAATGATCTACCTACACAATCCAGTCCTGCAATATATTGCTCTGTAAGCCAAGATATTACACTTACATTGTGGTGTAGATGGGAGGAATTATCACAGGTGAGTAAGTCAGAAGCAAATATATTGAGAACTCCATGAAGAGTGGGAAAAAAAAAATACTCCAAGCCAGGAGTTAGAAAGGAGGAAGAAAACAAGAATTTATTTAGTGCCTATTATTTGCCAAGTATTATTTGATTTAACCTTCACAATAACCTTAGTTTAGCCAATCTCCTAAGATGGTTTACCAGGTTGTGGCTTCTGCTTATACTATAGTTTCTTGGAGACACAGGTGAGATTAGGTTAAGGGTAGCCAATGGCCTGCCAGTGACTTAGAGTTTGGATGTGAAGACCCAGTAAAATGGGTAAATGAAAGCAATTTGTTCCAGTGGCTATAAAGGCAGGCTCTGTGGAATGCTTAGATCAGGTCAGATACTAAAGATGTCAAGATCATTCACTGCATCCTTTGCCATTACTAGTGTCTTGACTTTTGTCCTGTCACTGCACTTGGACAACTCTGGAACACTGAGTAAGGTTGATGACTGCATGATGACTGCCTCTTTTAATTTGTACACAAGTCATCACCTGTGATGTTATTGGTCCTCTTAGAAAATCAAGGCAGCTCTTCCCTCCACCCAAAATAAAACAAAAGAAAACAATACCACCAAAGGCAAAAATAATCCTCTAAAAGAGGTACTATTTTTTTTTTAAATTTCTAATTTAAAATTGAAAAGCTGAGACAGAAAAAGGTTAAATGACATGTTCAAAGTCACAGAGATTTTAAGTATCTGATTTGAATTCAGTTCTTCTTGACTGCAGGCTCTGCACTCTATTTTTCTGAGCCATCTACTGGCTTCACAAAGAGTTTTTTGTCACAAAGACTTCCTACCCATGTGTTCCATTTTTGTACTTTAAAATTGATTCCACTCTTCCCAGAGACCTTAAGTATGTGCATAGTGAGAGTGAGTCTCCTAGTTTGGAAGGATTGTTTTGTAACTATTGTTTTCAATATGCCTTCTCAGAAAGTAGCCTCTTACCAAAGCTAATTGATATTAACTCGTTCATTAGTATTGGGAAAGGAACCAGACTGGGGCTTATGATAAACAGTAGTAGAAGCCCCAAACTCTCAGGTTTACTTCTATATCCTTGAGAGGAGAAGAAACCATTTCTCTCTGGAAATCTAATTTGTTAGTCCAGTGCTTTTGGGAAAATGAATCCAGAAAGGGTGCTTTATAAGCAAAAATGTATTAAGTTGATGAATAATGTCACTAGGCCAAACTTATCTCAACAATTCTTTTTTTCCCCCTAATTTTATGGCAACTGAGGTTAAGTGACTTGCCTTACTTGGAGTCACACAGCTAGAAAGCGTTAAATGTTTGAGACTGGATTTGAACTCAGGTCCACTCAAACACAAGACCAGTGTTTTATCCACTGCTCTATTTAGGTATACCTCCCTTCCCCCAGCAACTCTTAAAACCATGTAGAAAAAGGTTATATTCTGTTATTGGATTGAATATTTGCTTCAATAAAATAATAATTCACTGAAATAACAGATTATTATCTAATCCAATGTAATGTTATGTACAAATAAAGTTTTTAATAAATGTTGATTTATGGGAGTGTTCTCTCCCATTTTCCCCCTTGACTCCGACAAAAAGGAATCAGTAGCATAGGAACATAGGCTTATCTGTTAGGGATCTAAGAGGCTATGTTGCCCAATTTCATCTTTTTCTACCATTTTATATGGAGTATGAAGAGCTATGATTTCAATATACCATGAGGAAACTTGAGAGGGCAGCTTCTAACCAAGTGTGAGTATCTTCTACGTGAAGAAATAGCTGATTCTCCCTAACATCGAGGATCCCCTCCCAAACTACCTAGTATTTAAATACTGTGCCTTTATTTTTTATATATTTCCTTCAAATTTATTCTGCATATGTTTGTTAGGTACTTATTATACTTAATGGTATTAGTGGGGCACAATGAATAGAGGATTGGGCTTGGAGATAGCAAGACTTGTATGTAAGTCCAGACTAGGATACTTCTTAACTATGTGATGCTTAATAAATTACTTAATTTCTATCTGCCTCAGGTTTCTTATTTGTAAAATAAGGATATAAATAACAACTACCTCCAAGGATTGTTATGAGGATAAAATGAGAAAATATTTGTAAAGTACTTTGTAAACCATAAATATTATGTAAATGTTGTTGCCATTTTTATTATTATTTGCCCCATTAGAAAATAAGTTCTTTGTGATTAGATGTTGTTTTGGTTTTTGAATTTGTATTCACATAGCCTGGAACATGGTAGATGCTTAATAAATAAATAAAAAATAAAATAATAAAAAAATAATAAAATAATAAATTAGATTGAACTAGAACTGCTGATGATGCTAGATGCTACACCTGATAGAAGAAAATGCTAGGTATTATTTTCTTCTCACAATATTGCTCAGGGTTTGAAAAATATAACTCTTCTATACTTCAATAAAATGTGAACAGACTCTACCATTCTTCATAAAGAGTAGGAACTCTTGTCTGCTTTCATCTTTATTTTTGTGTTTCTTTCCTTTAGCAAGTGTCCTCCCAAGCACCAAAAGTTCTTATAAGGCCTGGGAATATTGGTCACAAGTGCAGGATCTAGAAAGTCTTTTAAAATTATTGTAGCAGTAGTAGCAGCATGACTGGGCTTATGGCAGGGAAAACATCAGATCGAGGCCACTGGATTGAGTGTCAAGTATGGCTGACTGGACCTTGCCTGGTGCAGTCTTGAAAAGAGAGATCGCTAATTAGAAACCTTAGAAAAACTACTTCATATCCCAAGGGGCTTTGAGTATTGGCTTCCCACCTACCTCTACTAATTGTAAAAAGTCAATTTATTAACTTTAATGAATTTTGTTCTAATCACTCTATAATGCATGATATTAATATTTTATGCTTAGCATTCCCTTTTCTGTGTGGGGATAAATGATCTGTTCCAAACCTGATTCATGTTCATACATTGGACACTTTTTTTATACTTTCCCCTTTTCTGAAGAAGTCATTAAACTTTCAAGGGACTTATTATAATTAGCAACTTTTCTTGTGATACCAAGATAAAATGATGAGTTAATGAATGAGAATAGGGAATCCACTTCCTCTAGTTAGTGGATAGGTACAGGCTAGGGAGTGGTACAAGTAGCTTGTTAACCTCTAACCTCTATTCTAGAATTCTTTGCAATTCAATTCAATAATTCAATAAATTTGATTTAGTATTGATATTTCTTGAGGGAACCTCTATTTCTATTATACTAAATAACATATTTTCACAAAACAAATTTTGGGAACTATTGGCTCTCTCTGATTCCTGAAATTCCTTTATACAAGTCTTTCCCGATGCTTTCAATGTGGTTGTCTAATTATTTCGTATTTACATGCATTTACTCTCTTTATGTTTATCCTTTATGTAATCATATATGCCTGTGACTTCTATTAAATGTAAATCATTGATTGTTTTAATCCCTAGTATCTAGAAGAGGGTTTGGTACATACTTATGCACACACACACATACACATACCCTTATTCCTAATAAATACTTGATGCTGGCTAAGAAAAATTTATCACAGAAATAACACTATTCTAACTTAATTAATAAGTTAAATGATGTCCATTTCCCCTCATTAATAGTACCAATCCATCCAAATCTGTCGAACACCTGCATACAACATATTAGAACTACTCTGTGATTTACTTGTTTAGTTTAACATTTATGAGGTCAGAAAAGCCTCTTCTATTTACTGGCTTTTCCTATGAATCTGTTTAAGTCACACAAATTAATTTGTATAGGATCAATTCTAATCTTTTGCTATTGAATGTTTTATGGTTTGTATTAATTATGGAGCATGGCCTGCAATTACTGCATTTGCTTATGGACCTATTCAGCTTCACCATTACAAACAGTTTTATTATTCCAAACATTGGAATATGATTTAATTCCATTAACACTGATTCTGAAACTACTTTCAAAATATTTATGAAACTCCTAAGGGATGAGTAGGTCATTATTTTTCCTTACTTTGCTGAAGTTTTTGCATTTAGGACCTCATTTGAAAATTCAGGATATTCATATGCTGAGGGTCTGGGAGGAATCTGGCAGTAGACTTAATCACAATGAAGGAATAACTCAGAGGAAACATTCAGCACAATAATTTCAATGTCAAAGAATTTTTATTTTTTCAGAATAGCAAAGCACCTTATCTGAGGCATATGACAATCTATACTTTAAGAAGACTGTTGTCTTTAAATTTTTTTTCCAAAAACTTTATATTTAATAATTTTTTATTTTAATTTTGTTGTCATGAATTGCTGTGGCTGAAAATATTTGATAATCTGATAATCCACTTGGTAATGAGCAACTCTGAGATTATCCAGGTTGGTTCATAGATGGCAGATATTTAGCCCATCCTCTGGAATCTAAGGAAACCTTTCCAGCTTGGAAGGAGCTGACTGTCTTTATATTCCATGCTATAGGCTTTGATAATCTAGAGTTCCTTAATGTCAAGAGGAGGCATTGAAGGACAACTTACCTTTTTTTTTTTTAAACACTAGCTTTTTATTTTAAAAATATATGCAAAGATAGTTTTCAATATTCACCCTTGCAAAATCTTGCATTCCAAATTTTTCTCCCTCCTTTCCCCCACCTTCCCTTAGACAACAAATGATCCAATATAGGTCAAATATGTACAATTCTTTTAAAATATTTCCATGTTTATCTACTGTACAAGAAAACATAGACCAAAAGGAAAAAAAATGAGAAAGAAAACAAAAAGCAAGCAAACGACAACAAAATGGTGAAAAAGCTATGTTGTGATCCACATTCAGTCCCCATAGTCCTCTCTTTGGGTGCAGATGACTCTCTCATCATAAGTCTATAGGAATTGGCCCAATCATCTTATCGTTGAAAAGAACCATGTCCATCAGAATTGATCATCACATAATCTTGTTGCCATGTACAGCGACTTGGTTCTATTCACTTCACTTAGCATCAGTTCATATAAGTCTCTCCAGACCTCTCTGAAATCATCCTGCTGATTGTTTTTTATGGAACAATAATATTTCATAACATTCATATACCGTAATTTACTCAGGCATACCCCAATTAATAGGCACCCACTCAGTTTCCAGTTCTTTGACACTACAAAAAAAGCTGCTGTAAATATGTTTGCACATGTGGATCCCTTTCCTTCATTTATGATCTTTTTGAGATACAGGCCCAGTAGAGACAATGCTAGATCAAAGAGTATGCATAGTTTAACAGTCCTTTGGATACAGTTCCAAATTGCCTCCAGAATGGTTGGATCAGTTTACAACTCCACAAACAATGTATTAGTGTTTTTTTTATTATTTATTTACATTTATAATTAAATTTATTATTATCTTTGAAGGACAATTTTCTTGAAGGACAACCAGATTCAAACAAATGTAACCCCTTTTGATTTTCTCTTTTATTCTAATATTTGGTTTGAATTGGGCTTTAGTATTTGTAAATCAATTATGTAATCATGTGAGGCAGAAAGTAATTACAAAACCAAAGCAACAATTTCTATCTCTTATACCTGGTGGCTCAGCCCCTCATTTTATTTCTCTAGGCTCAAAAGGATGTTTGGATTCATGTAAAAACTCTGAGATATTAATAAAGTTTCAGAAAATCTCTCTAATCAGCTTGCCATTCCTACTCAAACCTAGAGAAGATCTCTTTTCCCTTTTAGGATTATAATAATATTAACAATAATAAATCAAATTTGTCCTCAGCTAATGGCTGTGTGATCCTGGATAAGTCATTTAACCCTGCATGTCTCAGTTTACTCATTTGTAAAATGAGCTGGAGAAGGAAATGGTAAACCATTCCAGTGTCTGTCGAGGACTCTTGAAGAGTTAGACATGACTGAAATGACACAACAATAACAACAACAGCTAGTTTTTATATAATGCTTTAAGGTTTGCAAAGAACTTTACAGATATTAACACATTTCATTCTCCCAACAACACTGGGAGGTAGGTCCTATTACAATTCCCATTTTATAGATGAAGAAACTCCCTCTTTCTCAATTTCAAAACACCTTTATAAGCTTGGACAACCATCACTTTAAAAGACCATATATTCGAATAGCAATTTAAAATAGTATAGAAACATAAACAAACATTATAACAATCTGTAGAGGCTGCCAAGGATGCCGTACCCTGTTTTTTTTTTTTTTTTCTCTGTCATGTCCACATGATAAATAAAGAACTTGGGATGTTAGGTACAACTCATCTTCTCATTCTTTTCTATTAATTAATTAATCAATTACTCATTGAACAACTTAAGTGCATACTTATTTATAATAATAATATTATATATTGTATTGTAATATAATAATAATGCTTATTTATAATATTTCTAAGGGAAAATGTATTCTAATAATCCAGCAGCCAATTTATGAAGTAATTTTGTAGACACAACTTGATTATGAGTTGAGAAATGTTTATTTTATAATTTTAAAAATATAGGGAAGGGAGGGATTTTCTTCTATCTCCCATCATGCTGAATTCACACTCACCCATAACCATATTCATATAACACTTGAATTTATTTAAGGATGTAATCTGTTTTCATTTATTACAACCTTGCGGAAAAGAGTGGCTAGTAAGCAGTTTAACTTTATTTTTGGAGCTTTTGTTAAATTAAGTAGTTTCCTTAATGTTTTGTTTTCAAGGTATCAATAAGATGACTTTTAAGAGAAGATTCAGGATTGCATTTTAATAGAATAAAGCAATCTTTCTTTGTAATAATCCCCAGGACTGTCTAATCTTATAGGTATTTCTAGTACACACTTAAAAAAAAAAAGAGTCAAGTCTTCTCCCATTATTTTTTATTTTTATTTGTCCTATAAAGATAGGAAACCCACTGGGTAGACATTGTGATTTTTCTTATCCCCTGTACCCACAGAGAGCTGTTAGTGTATGATTAATGTTAAAGGAAGATTTTAAGGATAAATGAGTCAGATCTAGGGTAGGGAGACTGAACATTTGTACAGAACTTGTCCTTGTCAATGGCACCTTGTATACAATGCCAAAATAATTATTTGAAATCTGTAGAATTCAGTCAAACCAATTAGTCAGCATCTTGTAGATGAACCACATTGCTTTATACTGAACCCAGCTGGTTTTTGAAGGGGAAGGGAACATGCATGCTATAATCACAGCAGTAGTTCTGTAGGACATTACTTTTGTATTTTAATGTCATAAATGTATAAGCTTCATTCCATAATTCTCTGAGAACAGAAAAGCTTTGACTCCTCTTATTAGATAGAATATATTTAATTAAAGCCTCACAGAAGATGGTATAATTTCTCTAGGCTAACATTCTCAAAATGCTTTGTAGAGTATTTTCACATATATTCATGACCTGCAAAATGTCAACACACGTTTTTAGAATACTCTATCACTAAAGTTCCATCCCCTTTTGTAGACAAGCCAATTCATGCCATTCATGAGCATTATGGTAGATGCTATTATGAGCTTACAATGGGAGAATAGCACAATGCTAAGGCATTTAAACAGCTATCAAGCTTTGAAGTGGTTTTATTTTGAAGAACTTCATTCTAAGGATCTCTTTAGAATGACTGCATACTATACATAAAATTTTCTAAATTAGAATTGCTCATGCTTTCAAGTTTATGTTCTTATATCACAATGATACTTGCCTTCTGCTTTCAAATACACACATTTCTCCAAATGTGTATGCCTGTGTATATATGTATGTATATTGCATTCATAGTTCTAAAGAAATATAGATATATTATAAACTGCATATCTAGTAAATGGAGAGCTAGCCTCAGGGTCAAGAAAATGTGGGCTTAATTCACACTTCTAACTCATACAGACTTTATAGTGTTGGGCAAGTCACTTAACTTCTATTTACTGTATGCAACTCTCTGATACAGGGATTTTTTAAAAATAACTTTTTATTGATAGAACCCATGCCAGGGTAATTTTTTACAGCATTATCCCTTGCATTCACTTTTGTTCCGATTTTTCCCCTCTCTCCCTGCACCCCCTCCCCCAGATGGCAAGCAGTCCTTTACATGTTGAATAGGTTACAGTATATCCTAGATACAATATATGTGTGCAGAACCGAACAGTTTTCTTGTTGCATAGGGAGAATTGAATTAAGAAGGTATAAATACCCCGGGAAGAAAAACAAAAATGCAAGCATTTATATTCATTTCCCAGTGTTCTTTCTTTGAGTGTAGCTGCTTCTGTCCATCTTTGATGAATTGAAACTGAATTAACTCTCTTTATCGAAGAGATTCACTTCCATCAGAATACATCCTCAAACAGTGATACAAGGATTCTTAATTAGTGTCCCTGAGTAAATTTCAGGATGTCTTATTTTGGATGGAAAAAAAACACACACCTTAATTTTAACTATTTTCCAACTGAAAATTTAGCTTTTCCTTCAATTATGAATTTAAAACAAACAAACAAAATCTCATTCTAAGAAGACCATAGGTTTCATCGGACTGCCAAAAATGTACATGACACAAAAAAAGTAGAGAATCTTGTAAGAAATAAACCTTTTGGACTCAGAAAGGAGTGAAGGTAAAAGTCTGTTTTATTACATGCAATTGCAGAAGTGGGTGTGTCCTATTATAAGATAGTAGAAGCATATACTCAGGAAAGGAAGAGTAAGCATTATATCACTCTCTTCCTGGCCATAAGGTCATTCCTCTCCCTATTTTCTGAATACTCCAGAAAATACAACTTCCCACTCTACCTTCTACATACTTACTCCTATATGTTCCTCTTACACCATAAACATTGCATGATCGTTAAAAAGAACCTAAGTACCTTCTGGGGAGAAGTTAGCATTCATAAAGCAATCAAGCATGCATACTACAGCTAAATTCCAAACTTTACCCTATTTTCCTTTCTTCATGACCCTCAGATTTTTTAGTTTTGTTTTAACTACAAAATTAAAATATAATACTTATAATGGGATGTTGCCTTTATAGGATGTTGTAATTATTTGCATATTTCTGTGGAAAGACCTTATATCTCACAACTCTATTCTAAGACTTTAAGATGAAGAATAATTGTTGAACTGCATTGGCAGAGGGATTTTTCTCACTGAAGAACTCTTTATACTGTTGAAATTACATGAACACAGGATTTGGTGTTTGAGTATTTGAATTCAAATTCCAGTTCTGTAATTTATTCTCAGTTCAATATTTGGAAAGTGATTTAGTTTCAATGGACCTCAGTTTCCTTATCTGTAAAATGAGAGGATAGAGTGAAAGGATTTCTGAAATTCTTATGATTTAAATCTAAAGATTCTCCTTATAATCACTGAATCACAAAATTTTAGCAGTAGAAGGGACCTATGGAACCATAGATTCCAATTTATATCTTAAAGGAACTCATGCTATCACACACCCAACAAGTGATCATCCCATTTCAGATCAAAGATTTCTTTTTTTTTTTTTAATTTTTTATTTAATAATTACTTTATATTGACACTCATTTCTGTTCCGATTTTTTTTTCCCCTCCCTCCCTCCACTCCCTCCCCTAGATGGCAAGCAGTCCTTTATATGTTGGATATGTTGCAGTATATCCTAGATACAATATATGTTTGCAGAACCGAACAGTTCTCTTGTTGCATAGGGAGAATTGGATTCAGAAGGTATAAATAACCCGGAAAGAAAAACAAAAATGCAGATAGTTCACATTCGTTTCCCAGTGTTCTTTCTTTGGGTGTAGCTGCTTTTGTCCGTCATTTATCAATTGAAACTCAGGTCTCTTTGTCAAAGAAATCCACTTCCATCAAAATATGTCCTCATACAATATCGTTGTCGAAGTGTATAATGATCTCCTGGTTCTGCTCATTTCACTTAGCATCAGCTCATGTAAGTCTCGCCAGTCCTCTCTGTATTCATCCTGCTGGTCATTTCTTACAGAACAATAATATTCCATAACATTCATATACCACAATTTACCCAGCCATTCTCCAATTGATGGGCATCCATTCATTTTCCAGTTTCTAGCCACTACAAACAGGGCTGCTACAAACATTTTGGCACATACAGGTCCCTTTCCCTTCTTTAGTATTTCTTTGGGATATAAGCCCAATAGAAACACTGCTGGATCAAAGGGTATGCACAATTTGATAATTTTTTGGGCATAATTCCAGATTGCTCTCCAGAATGGTTGGATTCGTTCACAACTCCACCAACAATGCATCAGTGTCCCCGTTTTCCCGCATCCCCTCCAACATTCATCATTATTTTTTCCTGTCATCTTAGCCAATCTGACAGGTGTGTAGTGGTATCTCAGAGGTGTCTTAATTTGCATTTCTCTGATCAATAATGATTTGGAACACTCTTTCATATGAGTGGTAATAGTTTCAATTTCATCCTCTGAAAATTGTCTGTTCATATCCTTTGACCATTTATCAATTGGAGAATGGCTTGATTTCTCATAAATTTGAGTCAGTTCTCTATATATTTTGGAAATGAGGCCTTTATCAGAACCTTTAACTGTGAAAATGTTTTCCCAGTTTGTTGCTTCCCTTCTAATCTTGTTTGCATTAGTTTTATTTGTACAAAGGCTTTTTAATTTGATGTAATCGAAATTTTCTATTTTGTGATCAGTAATGGTCTCTAGTTCATCTTTGGTCACAAATTTCTTTCTCCTCCACAAGTCTGAGAGATAAACTATTCTATGTTCCTCTAATTTATTTATAATCTCGTTCTTTATGCCTAGGTCATAGACCCATTTTGATCTTATCTTGGTATATGGTGTTAAGTGTGGGTCCATGCCTAATTTCTGCCATACTAGTTTCCAATTATCCCAGCAGTTTTTATCAAATAATGAATTCTTTTCCCAGAAGTTAGGGGCTTTGGGTTTGTCAAACACTAGATTGCTATAATTGACTATTCTGTCTTGTGAGCCTAGCCTTTTCCACTGATCCACTAATCTATTTCTTAGCCAATACCAAATGGTTTTGGTGACTGCTACAAAGATTTCTAATAGTAGAAAACCTATTATCTCCTAAGACAAATCATTCTACTTTCAGATAACTCTAATTATTAGAGTTTCTCCCTAAATCAAGTGGAAATTTCAAGCGGAAAAAACCCAATTTTCCTAAAGTACAATTTTAATTGTTATATCTTTGCTCATACACAAAACTGGATGACTTCCAATTACATACAAAAAAAGGTCTGAAACCTTTTTCTTCTGGCATTCATGCTCTTCAACAAATTGGCTAAAGTTATCTTTTCCAGGCTACTCTTCCATTACTTTGTGTCTGTCCTCTTATGTTCTTCCTGTTTTTCCCTGACCATACTGACCATTTTCCCATTGATATCTTTCCTATATTAGTCTTTACCTACAATAACTTTCTGTCTACCTTTTCCTCTATATTCTTTGTTGTTTTTACCAATTTCTACTCATCCTTTAAGATATAAAACAAAAATTTTTCTGTGATTCATTTAGTAGCATCTTTTTTTTTTAGTTACCACAGCCTTTTATACCTCTTTATTGTTCTTGTAGGGTATATCTCATATTATAGTCACAATTTTTGTGTACATAGTTGCGAACGTATCTCATCTTTTCTACTTGACTGCAAATCTATTGGCATCCCTATCAATTGTGTCTTAATCATCGTGTAACACTCTGTGTATATGACATAATACAAGACTGAGCATAGCCTTACAGAATGCCAAAGCTGGATGGGGCCTTCGAAGCCTAGACCTATGTCTGAATAGTATGTCTTCTATAATGTATTGTATGCTATCAATCTTCCCGATATTGCTTTAAAAAGATAAGGTGATACTACTTCTTAATAACTGGACTTTTTTTTTAAACACACGTACAATCATCTTAAATGTATTTCCACATTAGTCATAATCAGGGCAAAAGGGAAAAATATAAGAAAGGAAAAACAAACAAAATGGTGAAAATGGTGCTTCAATCCACATTAATTCTCCATAGTTCTCTCTCTGCAAGCAGATGGCATTTTCCATTGCACATCTTGGGATTGTTTTGAATAACCTCATCGATGAAAAGAGCCAAGTTCCACAATTGATTATAACATAATCTTCTTGTTACTGTGTACAATGTTCTCTTTCTTCTGCTCACTTTACTCAGTATCAGTTCATGTAAGCCTGCTCATAATTTCTTATAAAACAGTATTCCATTACATTCATATATAGTTATAGTAAACTTATTCAGCCACTCATAGACAGCCATTCATTTTCCAATTCCTTCTTAAGTAACTTTCTAAAACTTTTGGGTCCATAGGGGCTGAGGCATATAACTCCTTCTTTACTAAATAGGGATCCATCTGCTGAGGAAAATATTATCCTCTAATGTGAGAGATTACATTCCTTTTCCTCACATCCTTGAGTTCATTATATCCCTGTTCTTATACCTTGAGAAAAATTTACTTTTTAAGTCACTTAGTAAGGTCCAAATAGATATAGAACAAAAAGGTAAACAATGTTTAGTATAAAAGGCATGGAGCAAGGATTTATTTTCTACTCATGAAAGAAATGTCATAATAAAAGTCTCTTAGCTTGAAATGACAGGAACTTTAAATAGGATTTAATAATCAGTTTTAATATGTATTTAATATGTATTGATAAAAAACTTAAATAAGCTAAATAGACAGTAGGATGAATGACTGTTCTATTCTGCTGGGACAAAGAGGCTAAAATATCAGAAAATGAAACAATTTTCAGGACTGTTGAATACACATTACTACCTTTCAGTTAGATACTACAGTGTCCAAACAACTCCCAGTTCATGTATTTTGGGAAGCTAGTCCAGGGTTTATGTTTAACCTCTTGTTAGTTGTTTGTTGCTAATGAAGACACTCCTCTTATCTCCAGGTATTTTTTTTTTTTAACCTGACCAAGGGATCAGGTTTTCTACTTCTGAAGTCATGAGGTTTGCCTCCTCCAAGACTGGATATGTCTGCGTTAGGATCTCTGACGAGTCACCTGTAATCAGGTAAAGGAACTCACAGGAGAATAGGCAGTTTGAAACTTAGACTCAAGCTCATCTTGTTGAATCATCATGCCACATGAGAGTAATTGCCATATAACTGAGGTGAGAGAAGGATTGTCACCCTTTTTATCTATCACCTCCAATGAGAGGTTTAAAGAATATGCATGAATTTAACAGTTGTTGTAAGAATGAGTCATCTCCTTTTAAATCTCTAAGCCATCAACTCCTTCTGTTCTGTGGTCAATAATAGACTTGCTCCTTCAACCCCATAAGCATCTATATATATATATATATTTATAGATAGATAGATAGATAGAATTTTTTGAGGGTATGCTTCAATCTGTATTCATGCTGTAGTCAGGTAGAATAGGTTAGCAATCTCTCTGCACAACTTCTAGTTACAGAACATTTTATAATTTTCATTAGCAGAAGTTATTTTGTCTTCTCCCTTTCTCTTTCTCTCTCCCGCATACTTACAAGTGCATGCGTGCGCACACACACACACACACACACACACACACACATACTCAGACACACTTATTGCAGGCCAAAATGACAAAAATATGCCTCTCAGGACTTCGAAAAAGCTCACATGAGCTCAGGTATATACACTGCATTGATCTCTTTAGAGAGTTAATAAAGGACAATGTTTATTCAGCTTCTAGTTCTTACTTTATGGCTGTATTACTATAAAAGCCTTCTAATCTGACTTTTTGTCCCCTTTTTGAGTCTTTCAATCTATCCTGAATATTTCTCTACTGGAAAGTTTTTCTTCCTCCCTTCTTCCTTTCCTCCCTCCCTCCCTTTCTCTATCACTTCCTCCCTTCCTGCCCCCTTTTTTCCTTTCTTCCCTCCTTCCCTTCCTCTGTGCCTCCCCCCCTTCCTTCACTCCCTTCCTTTTTGTCTCCATTCCTTCTTCTTTCCCTCCTTCTCTCTTTCTCTTTCCTTCTTTTCCTCCTTTCTCTTTCTTTCCCTCTCTCCCTTTCTCCCCCTTTCTCTTTAGCTTTCCTTTCTCTCTCCCTTTCCTTCCTCCTTCCCTCTTTCCTTTTCTTCCTCCCTCCCTCTCTCCCTTTTTCCCTTCCTCCTTTTTCCTTTCCTTCCTTCCTTCCTTCCTTCCTTCCTTCCTTCCTTCCTTCCTTCCTTCCTTCCTTCCTTCCTTCCTTCCTTTCTTCCTTCCTTGTCATTAAAACTCATCTTTCCGAGTTCAAATCTCTCTTCAGACACTTATTATTAGTTATGTGACTCTAGGTAAATCAGTTAACTCTGCTCACCACAGTTCTGTAAAATGAGCTGGAGAAGTGCGGTGTTTTTCTTCTTTATAACATATAAATGATGGTTTTCTCTGGGAGAAGATAGGTTTCCCGGGGAGATTTTCTGGAGGCAGCCTTAGCATCAGTTCAGATCAATAATTACCCCAAATGCAGCCAGGTGATAAAAGTTCAGATCTTTTATTATCTCCAATATAGCCCGGTTAGCTTAGAAGCCTATCTCTCTGCTTGGTTTCAAGACCTCCCTCCGAATGTCTCCAAATCCAAAGGTTTTTCCTTCAGTCCTCCAGTCAGCCAAGTGGAAAATGGAATGGATCTCTCTTGCCTCTGAGAGAGGGCTTCTGGCTCTCAATCTCCCAGAGTGCTCTTTTCTGACCCCAGTCAATGTTCCGAAGTAAAACTCCTCACTCAGAGAGGGCTTCTGGCTGAACTCACTTGACGCTCACCTCTCAATCTAAATTCAGCCGAACTCTCTTAACTGGGCTCACTGAAGCTCTATTTATGCTCCTTCGAAAGAGACGGATTGTGGGATGCAAGAGAGAGGGATTATGGGTTTCTTCCCAGAGTGCTCTCTGGCCCCAAGAGCTTCAAGGGAGGTGTGAATTCACAAAGTTACACAGTTAACTTTGTGAATCTCCCATACTTGTGAATTCCAATGAGTAAAGGTGTAAACACAAGCATTGTATCAATTAGTTCTACTTAGTACATTGTTTCTGGTTCTGGCCCAAAACATCTCAACTCTAATGACTTAACAGTTTGTAAAGATTCCAACAGAGAAGGAAATGGCAAACCTCTCTCGTACTTTGACAAGAAATGGCAAATGACCCCCAAATGGCACCATGAAGAATGGACACAATTGAAATGAGTGAACAACAACATCAATTGGGGTTATAACTTATAACACTTTTGTATTTTATTTTCCTTCTCCATGACCCTGCATATATTTCCCCTTCCCCAACAGAAGACACTTTTTCTTTCTTTTTTCTTTTTTTTTGTTTAGTATTTTATTTCCTCCCCCAATTATATGTAAAATTAGTTTTAACATTTGTTTTTGAAAATATGAGTTCCAAATTTTCTCCCTTCCTCCTGCCCCACCCCCATTCATTGAGAAGGCAAGCATTTTGATATGTTATATATATATATATATATATATATATATATATATATATATATATATATATACACATATATATATATACTCATATAAAACATATTTCCATATTAGTCATGTTGTGAAAGAAAACAGATAAAAAACCTCAAGAGAAATAAAATAAAATAAAAAAGGTATGCTTCAATCTGTATTCAGACACTATCAGTTCTTTCTCTGGAGATAGATAGCATTTTTTCCCCCTCAAAAATACTTCAAAGTTGTCTTGGATCATTGTATTGCTGAGAATAGCTAAGTTATTCATAACTGATCATTTTACAATATTGCTGTTACTTTGTACACTGTACATATCACTTTGTATCAGCTTCTGTAAATCTTTCCAGGTTTTTCTGAGAGAATCTAGCTCATTTCTTATAGCACAATAATATTCCATTACAACTACATACCATATTTTGTTCTGCCATTCCCCAATAGATGGGCATACCCTAAATTTCTAATTCTTTGACACCAGAAGAGAAACAATATATTTTTGTATATATAGATCCTTTTTCTTCCTGTTATTGCACTATAAGAAATGATGAGCTGGATTCTCTCAGAAAAACAATTCTTATTTTTGAGATACAAACCTAGTAGTGGTATTTCTAGGTCATTATGTTAAAGGATGTGAATGATTTTGTATAAATCTCTGGATACAGTTCCAAGCTCTACAGAATTGTTGAATCAGGTCACAATGCACCAGTAATGCATTAATGTTTCTCACTGCCCTTTCCCCCATTTTCCCAAAATTTATTATTTTCCTTTTCTGTCTTATTAGTCAATCTAATAGGTATGAAGTAGTGTCTCAGAATTAATTTAATTTGCACTTCTCCAATAAGTAGTGATTCAGAGCACTTTTCTATATAGCTATAAATAGCTTTGGTTATTTCATCCGAAAACTGTTCATATATTTGGATAATTTATCAATCTTAATTTTTGACTCACTTGCCTATATGTTTTCAAAATGGGGTTTTTATCAGAAAAAAATCACTTCAATTTTTTTCATAGTTGCTTATTAACTGTATTTCTCTGCATCCTATTTCCCCCTTTGTTTATTCTGTCTCTCATCAAAAGTGTTTTGTTTCTGACTACCACCTGCTCCTATCTGTAATCCCTTCTATCACTCCCCTTCCACCCCCACTTTCTTATCATATTCCCCTCCTACTTTCCTGCAGAATAAAATAGATTTCTATATTCAATTAATTATGATACATTCCCTCTTAGAGTCATTTCTGATGAGAATACAGTGTACTTATTTCCTCTGACTTCCTGCATCTTCCTCTCCACTATAAATTGCCTCTTTTATATGAGATAATTTGCTCACTTCTAACTTTTCCTTTCCCTTTTTCCAAGTACATTACACCTTAATTTTATTCTTTTAAAAAGATATCTCTTCATATTCAACTTCTACCTGTGCCCTCTATCTATTTGTACTCTTTCTATTCACCCTATTAATGAGAAAATTCTTTTTAGTTACAAGTATCCTCTTTTCAAGAAAGGATATAAAAAGTTTAACTTTAATGAATCTCTTAGGAGTTCTCTTTCCAGTGTGTTTATTTAAGCGTTTCTTGAGTTTTGTATTGGAAAGTCAGAGTTTCTATTTAGCTCTCATCTTTTCATCATGAATCCTTGAAAGTCCTTTATTTCATTGAATATTCATTTTTGCCCTGAAGGATTATACTCAGTTGGGTAGATAACATTATTTTTCAAAACCCTTGATCTTTCAATGTAGAAGCTGCTAAATCTTGTGTTGTCCTGACTGTGGCTGCATGATACTTGAATTGTTTCTTTATGGTTGTTTGCAATATTTTCTCCTTAACCTGGGAGTTCTGAATTTGACTACAATATTCCTGGGAATTATCATTTGGGGATCTCTTTTAGAAGATGATGGGTGGATTCTTTCTATTTCTATTTTACCCTGTGATTGTAGAATAACAGAACAGTTTTCCTTTATTATTTTTGAAAGATATCTAGACTCTTTTTGATCATGGTTTTCAAGTAGTCCAATAATTTTTAAATGATCTCTTCTGGTTCTATTTTTCAGTTTAGCTATTTTTCCAATGAGATATTTTATACTGACTTCTATTTTTTCATTCTTTTGCTTTTATTTGATTGCTTCTTGAAGCCATTAGCTTCTATTTGCTCAATTACAATTTTTAAGGAATTATTTTCTTCAGTTAACTTTTATACCTCCTTTTCCATTTGGCCAATTCTACTTGTTAAGGAGGGTTTTTATTTTTCCCAGTGAATTTTGTGCTGCTTTTTCCACTTGGGCAATTCTTCTACTCTTTTTTTTTTTTTTGACCTAGTCTCTTTTTTTAAGGTGTTATTTGCCCAATTCATACTTTTCTTGAAGGCTCTGGATGTAGGAGCTTTGACTTTATTATCTTCTGAGTGTGTGTTTTGAACTTCTTTGTCACTGTAGTAACTCTCTGTAATCAGAATATTTTTTTCTGTTGTTTGCTCATTTTCCAAGCTATTTCTTAACTTTTAACTCTTTCTTAGAGTGGGGCTCTGCTTCCAGGGTGGGATGATGGTGCACTATTCCAAGCTTCAACAGTTTTGGAAAGCTATTTTCAGAGATACTTCTAGGGACCTGCAAGTTTCCAGCTTTTCAAAGGTGGTATGATATAAGAAGAGGTGTGTTTACTGTTCTCCTGCCCCATGCTTTGACCACAATGACCACAAGCATTCTTCTTTGCCATGGAAGTATGATGAGAGTCCCTGTTCAACTGTGGCAGCAAGCTTTGGTAGGCTATAGTGCTCTTCCTCATCCTGAGACTGCTATCCAGGGTTGTGTATAGGCAAAGCAACAGCATTCTGCCTCAGTGCTAGCAACAAGACTCCCATAAGCTCCTTCTGACCAGTTTTTCTCTTTTGATTCTCTTAAGGTCTGTGAGCTGAGAGTTCTAGAAGCAGCAGCTGCTACTGCTGATTCAATGACTCTCAAGGCCCACTCCTGATTTATTGGGTCTGGGACTGTTTGACAGACCTATCCTGCTGACCTTCTTGATTGTTTTTGGTTGGAAAATTATTTCTTCTTGTCCTTCCTGTCCTGATGCTCCAGGATTTTTTAATGGCATTATTTGAAGGTGTTTGGAGGGATTTGGGGGGAGAGCTTAGGTAACTCATTGCATTTTCTCTACTATCTTGGCTCTACCTCCAAATTGGATCCTTTCTGCTTTTAAAAATCTTTATCTTCCTCAGATGAAATCTTATCTATGAAACTTTTTCTGACTACTTACATATTCATTCTCTTCTATTGTCACCATTGCCATTCTTAGTAACTTCTTTCTTCTCAAATGACCTTGTTTAAATATTTACGCATATGTTCTATTCTTCCAATAAAATACAAGCTTATGGAGGGCAAAGACTTAATTTTTGTCTTATCTTCTTGGTCATGTCTGATTCTTTGTGACTCTATTCAGGATTTTCTTAGTGAAGATATTTGCCATTTCCTTTTCCAACCCATTTTTACAGATGAGGAACTGAGGCAAAGTTAAAGGACTATTTAAGGGTCACATAGCTAGTAAGTCTGAGGCCAGATTTCAACTCATGAAGATGAGTTTTCTGATTCTAAGCCCAGTACTCTATCCCCTATACCACCTAGTTATCCTATTTCTGAAATATAATAGGTTCTTAATACATATTTGTAAATGGGATTTGAATAATTTTTTTTTACTATTTTCTTTTTAAGCTAAATAATATTTTTAAGATTCATATATTTCAAATGGGATACACTTTAAAAAGTCTCCTCACACTGACATAATGTGTGTGTGTGTGTGTGTGTGTGTGTGTGTGTATGTGTGTGTGTGTGTGTGTGTGTGTGTATGTGTGTGTGTGGTACTCACCCATATCCACTCACACCACATAAATTCATGCTTGCATGTTGACCAGATTTGCTTTTATGCCTTTGGCATTAATCTATCTATATAGATTCCAAGGTCCTACTAATTAATTTGTGAAAACTACAGGGTACAGGAGATATTTTTTTTCTCAAAGAGATGAATAAGACATATTGCTTTCTTAAAATAGGTGATACCCTCTCTCCTACCAATGGTTCTTTCAAAGCCTATAAGCATAAATATAATTAAGGTATTTCATTAGTATCTAAGAGAAGTAGGAATAGAAAACCAAAACAACAGAGGGAGCTAGATTTTGAAAGATAAAAAAAACTTCTTTATAATGAAAAATTCCTTTCTAATGAAATTTTTTTTTCCATTTTAAAAATATTTTACGAATGTTTATATATGATTCAGTTTTGGTTTAAAAATGTAAAATGATTTGGGATTTTAATAAAGAGCTTAGTTATCTTTTTTATGGATCATCTTCATTTAAAAAATGTTTCTCACTTTCCTCAGTTTAGACAGCCATATCACATTACAACATATATTTTAAAGTGACTAACAAATCAATTGAGTCCTAACATTAGATGAAATACCTTTTCTTATGGACAGGGGCACACTTACTTAATATAATAACAAACATTTATGCATATGACTGTTGCTTGGTCTTTCCCTTTCTCATATTGCACTGTATGTTGTTTTTCTGGTTAGTCTGCTCAGTCTTCACATAGTTCTTGGAATTCTTCTATTCATTCTTCTTATGGCACAACAATATCACACTACTTTCATGTACTACAATTTGTCTAGACATTTCTCCATCAATGAGCATCTATTGTGTTTTCAGTTATTTCTTATAACAGAAAGTGTTGAGCTCATACTTAAAATGGAAGGAGTATCAGTCCTGGATTTTATATGAATATTATATCATTCTTGTATATGCCAATCCTGTTAGGTATCCACCATAGATTAAACCCACCCCTTATCCTAAGAAAAAGTGGTGTTGTTTAGCAGAATGGATTATGAATATATTTGGAACACAAACACAATGCCCTTGTGTAGCAGGAAAATCATATGAAAGGATGATTGTATTTAAATTTCTTGGATGTCATGAGAGAAAAAGGAAATAAAGTGGGCACATATAATGAAAGGGAAGCAATTGAAGAACAGCCCATATGTTTCATTAGTGTTCCTATAATGTTAAATGTTCAGCATAATTGGGTGGTTATCCTGTGTTAAGCTTAAAGGAGGTTGTGGAAAGGGGTCACATTAGATGGGCAGATGTGGAAAGGCTATGATTATTAGCATGGAATGGAAAACCTATATCAATTGCAAAACATATCCATCTATTGGAGCACATGAGTATACTTGGAAAAGACTGGATATGATTAGTGCAAACTGAATTAAATTGATGAATGAATGAATAAGTTTATAACTATCAAAAATCAGAGTCCACTTTTAAAAATACTTTATTTCTTTATTAGTTTCACATCAAATCCTACTAGGGTGATCAAGTCTGGCATAAGAGAGAATATTTTCTTTCTTCCTTTTTTTTCCTTTTTTTGAGGGGTGGGGAGTAAGTCAATTAGAATAAGTGACTTACTCAGGGTCACATAGCTAGTAAGAGTCAAATATTTGAGGTCACATTTGAACTCAGGTCCTCTTAATTCTAAAGCCATTATTCTACCCACTGAACTCATTGTTTCTTTTTTCTTTTCTTTTCTTTTCTTTTCTTTTCTTTTCTTTTCTTTTTTTTTTTGTAGTAAGTTTATTTATTTTTAATAAACATTGCTTTTGGAATCAAGTTGGGAGAGAAAAATTAGAGCAAAAGAGAAAAACCATGGGAGAGACAAAAAACAAACAAACAAACAAAAAAAAACAGAAAAAAGAAGTTAGCATAGCATGTGATGATTTACATTCAGTCTCCTTAAATATTTTTTCTGGATTTTCTGTCCAGAGTCTGTTGGGATTGCTTCAGATTTCTGAACGCTGAGAATAGTCATATTTTTTTTCCCCATTTCTAGTTTGTTTGACTGATTCTTGCTGTCTCACAAAATTATTAGCTTCCATTTGCCTTCTTCTAGTTTTTAATGTGTGATTTTCTTCAGTTATTTTTTATATCTTTTTTTCCTGTTGGTTTATTCTACAGTTTAAGTAGTTGTGTTCTTCAGACAATGTGTTCCCCCCCCCCCCCCCCGCTTTTTTTTTCCAAACTGTTGATTCTTTCATGCATGCATCTCATTTCTTTCTCATTTTTTCTTCTACCTCTCTTATTTGCCTTTTGGAGTCTTTTATGAGCATCTCCAAGAAGCCTTATTGGACTTGAAACCAATTTACCTCACTTTTTGAGATTTCTTCTGTAAACATTCTGTTTTATTCTAAGTTTGTCTTTTGGGCTGCCCTGTCAGTAGCTTTCAATGATCAAGGTTCTTTTCCGTTTCTTGATCTTTTTCTTTCCTTTTCTTTTGGTATTTCCTCCTTTATTACTTTTAAGGTAGAGTTCTGCTCCTGGGGTAAAGGTGGCAGTATTCCAACCTTCCTGTGCAGCTCTGAACCTTGGTTCTGAGCACAGGGGCTCCTTGTCTTTATGGGGGGTAGCTTTGCTTGCTCTGTTCAATAAACAGTTTGGTTTACCAGATTTTGCCTTCTGGGCTGGGATTGGAAGCTCCTCTGATTTGCTCCTCTACTGAGCCAGGACTAAGGGTCTTAGTTGCTGATTTGCTGTGATTAAGACCCTCTTACTGGCTTTTTCAGGGTCTTCCTGACCTGGGCTGACAACTTTTTCACCCCAGTGAGATTGACTTTTCTTGAAGTTTTTTCAGTCTATCTTGAGCTGGAAAGTGGTTTCATTCCATCAGACTCTGTTTAGAGACTTGGTTTCATGTAGTTTTTGAGAGAAGCTGGGAGATCTCCAGCAGTTTCCTGACTTTACTTCACCATCTTAGCTCCACCCCCAGAACTCCCAGATATATTCTAACTCCTTGTTTCTTAAAATTTATTTTTGATTTATTTTCAAAATTTGTTTTAGAATTGTGATATCATCAGTTCAGGGAACTTTTGTTTGGAAATTCTATCTACTGATCCAAAAATTGGGGAACTTAGCTCTAATTTCTAGTCTTAGTGATTTAGGGTACTGAGAGGTTAAGTGATTTCTTAGGGTCACAAAGTATGTCGGGGATAATACTTGAACCCATATTTTCCTATCTCTAAGACTGTTCCCTTATCTATCACAATAAGCTACTTTTTCCTTCTTTGTATTAAAATGCTTACAAATGAACAGAGGTGGATTATCTCTATATAACAGACTCACTAAATTTCTATCATTCCAAAAAAGTAGCCCTGGTTACCTTCTTTCTATAACAGGAAAAAAAAAGTCTAAATGGAGTATTATATCATGGGCCATTATCAATATCCCATTTTCTTCTAGGACTTCTTGACTTTGCTTAGTGACAACATTGTCTAATCACATACATTGGGTTCCATTTTTCTCAGTGTCTAAAACTAGTAAGAAGATCAATGTTTTTGATCTAATTGACTAGTCAATTAAGACTTTAAGACTGATTTAACTGTGGAATTTTCCCCAAATTGACTAAATCAATCAGTTGAGTAGATACAGTTTTAAGTGACCTTTTTTTAAAAATAAATTAGTCCATCCTAGAGGAAGTATGATTTCTCTGTTTTTTCCTTTTAATGATACCTTGTGGTCTAAATGACAATATAAAAATGAAGATAGATGATCTTTGAGGTCAAGAAGGAAGATAGAATATAGAGAATCAAAAAATGAAGAGTTAGAATATTACATGTCATTTGTGACCTGGGTGAGAAAAGGAATTGGGTATCATGGAAGAGAGTAGATATTAAAAAAAACAGAAAAGCTTCCTACTGCAGAAAATTTGCTGTAGAAGTACTTCCTGAGATACTGAACAGAATGGGTATAGGCTTGGTATAATTTCAACAGTTTGGAAGTAAAAAGTGCAATTAACAGGGCAATGAAGACTATGTACAGAGAAAGACTTTAGGAGATATAGTGGTTAAAGGGAGGAATATGATTAAGTAAGGATTTCTCCCCTCTCATCCAAATGATCTTCAGAGAAATAGTAACCTCAATGAATTGTTCTTGAGGGGGCATGATCTTTAGATAAATAATAACCTCAGTGAATTATTCTGGGGGTCATGGAAAAGAAGATAGCATTTTGTTTTATTTAATGGATGAGTTAACAGTTTAATTAGTTGTCATGTATCATAGGCTACTTTACTATTATTTAAGAAGACAGAGTACAAAGGTAAAAAGCACTGGTCTGGTGTAAGTGGACCTGTTTTCTATTCCCTCATGTTTAGGATGCAGTCTATCCTCACTTTTGCCTCCTTTCCTTCAAGACACTGCTCAACTGGTGCCACATCTGACTTCAGATTTTCTTTGCTTTCCATAGTGCTTTCCTACTCTTGATACTATTTTTTTCTTTACTCTGTGTGAACTTGTCCCTGTATATGTTCCATTCTCTCAGTAGGATATAAAATCATTGATGGTGAGGTAGAGCAAAAGGAAAGGAAAGGAAAGATCCTCCTATGTCCCAGATTTCATGCAAAGCACTTTAAATATATTATCTCATTTGATTTTTGCCCCATGAGGTAGGTATAATTATTCCCATTTTCTAATCAAAGACAATGAGGAAGACAAAGGTTAAATGATTTGTCCAGAGTCACAAAGTCACAAAGTTTGTGTCTGAGGCCAGATTTGAATTTAAATCTTACTGATTGCAGTCTCAGCACTCATATGTTCAGCAAGTAGTATATTATCTGATATTTATTAATTATCTGATAAATTCTTGTTGAGTAAATGGAATAGAGTCTCACTCTGACATTACTCCTCTTCTTCCTCTTACTATTAGTACTCCTATTACTACTACTACTACTACTACTACTACTACTACTGCTGCTGTTACTACTACTGCTGCTACTGCTGATGCTACTATTACTACCATGACTGCTACTATTGCTGCTGTTGCTGCTGCTGCTACTGCTGTTAATACTACTACTACTACTACTACTTGCTGCTACTGCTGCTGTTGTTACTACTACTACTACTGCTGCTGCTACTGCTGCTGTTGTTGTTGCTGTTGCTGCTGCTACTACTACTACTACTTTTATTACTATTATTTTACTCCTGCTGTTGATATTACTACAACTAGATAGTTAGTGTTTATATAGAACTTTACAAAGAATTTTACATGGATATCTTACTTTATGGTCACAAGAACCCCATTAGCTAGCTACTGTTGATATATCCATTTTATAGTTGAGAAAACTGAGGCAGAAAGCATTTGCATGAATCAAGGTTCATAGATAGAAAATATCTGAGGCAGGATCCAAAAAATGTTATGACCTTTCAACTTTAAAATGAAAAAGGTAAAAGGGATGATTTCTGAAATCAATATATAAGTCTTCTGTGAGTCCCTACTTCTCTTACTATATTTCATTCCCTGATATAACTTTTCTGATAGCTTCTTTTGCCTATGCTTTGTCCTCAAGCCAATTGAATGCTTTTTCTAATAACTCACATAAACTATTTTATTGAACTCTTTTCAAAGTCCTGTTTCTTCTGTTCCTTTGAATTTCTCTGTCAGCCTCAAGGTCTCGACTCCCTTCAATCTTTACTCTTGCAGGCAGCTTCCTCTGTTACTTTAGATGTTTCTGAGCCATGGGAAACCTATCTCTTGCTTCTTTAAGAGCTCTAAATCTTCCCTTACCCTTCAATGCCTAATCCCAGCTTGATTTTTTTCCCTCCTGTTTAACTTCGATTTTTCTTTCTGAAAAGAGAAACTTGGTTTAAAGATTTAGTCGAAGATCAGTGGTCATTCAGAGAACTGGAAGGGAATTAAGAGCTCATTTATTCTAATTTCCTCATTTTACAGATGAGGAAACTGCAGCCTAGAAAAGGGTAGTGATTTGTTCAATCTTATTAGGGGCAGAGCTGGGGCTAAAACTCATTTATAGGTCACAGGATTTACATCTGGAAAAGGCAATAAAGGCCATCTAATCTAATAGCGTTATGTTACTGATGAGGAAAAAGGCTCAGAGAAGTTAAGGACTTGTCCATTGTCACACAGTATATCCTTTGTCTTGCTCTAAGAGTTTTATTTTACTCTTGGATCATATATTATGTTTTAAGAGCTAAGGAGAGGTTACGTAAGAATGAATCTATAGAATCAGAACCAGGAAATTATTTAATTTATTTCATCCCACAGTCTCAATCTGATGTAGAGATAACCTTGTATTCTCAAACTGCATACTAATAGAGTCCAAATTCTGTTTTTTCCCCCTTCCAAGCTGGAAAGGATTCCTCTTGGTTCTGATGAGACAATCTAGTCTCTGAGGAACTGTCCAGCTAAACCCAGAGAGACTCATTAACAACTGAAAATTTTTTTGACCATCTCAGAATCAATTACTTTACTCAGAGTTGAATATAGTAGAAAAGTAGAAAAATAGTAGATAGTGATAAGGATTTGAAGGATAAAACCAAGAACATTGTTGGAAGAGTGTACCGGTGATGCAAACCTTAAAGATTCTAGTTTAAAAATCTCTGTTTAAGAGGTTGCCAATAATATGTCTATCTGGGATAGATAAAAGAGGTGAATACTGACCTGAGCCCAGAGTTGAAAAGGAGGTTTGATTTCAGGAATTTGCAAAGCTCCTTTACTTATCCCAACTTTTTCAGCAAACCAAAGCTCATCTTTTCAGAGCTAACATTTTATTCATGCTTTATACCAGCAACATGTGGAATGCTATTGTTTCTAAAGAACTAAAATAAATTAAAAATTCTTCATTTCCAACTGGGCCACAATCCTCTGAACTTTAACATCTTTTGACATCTTCTCAGCTTTTGGTACTCAAACCTCATCAGCATCCTTTGATTGAAGGGCAGAGCAGAAAGCTCCTCCCCAAGAAATCCTTTAAGGAGGGTGTCCAGGTCAGCCATTTCTTCAATTCTCATTAGCTATGCCAAACTCCTTTGTACTTTTCCATCATGTTTTTGTACTGGATACTTTCCTGCCACTATTCACTTTTCAGCTTTCTTTTGTGTGTTCTTTCCCCATTAGATTGTAAGTTCCTTGTGAACAGGGGATGTCTTTTTTTTTTTTTTTAATTGCATCCCTAGTACTTAGCACAATGTACATAATTTACCTGGTACATAATAAGCACTGAATAAATGTTTATTCACTAACTGACTTTTAGGCATCACAGCAAGGGCAAGGAAGAGGTGAATGATGAGTGATAATAGGTCACCATATATAATCAAAAAGGATCTCCAAAGTAATATAGGAGTAAAGATGTCATGAAGGAATTGAATGATAGGAAGAGAAAATGGATTGGCCATGTGACAAGAGTGAGATATGTCAGGTAGGCTTTATTGCTACCCTTGTGTCCTTCAGAGAAAGTGAGAAATGACTCCAGTACAATGTGAACTCCCTGCAGCAAATTTTTGGAAGGACATGCATTATCAGCTAGATAGTTCATTAAATAGAACACTGGGATTGAAGTCAGAAGACCTTAATTTAATTTGATCTAAGTCACATATTAGCTGGGTGACTTTGAGCAAGTCCCTTCAACTATCACAGCTATTTTCTATCTGTAAAATTGAGATCTGAATAGAACCTACTTCCCAGTGTTGTTGTGAGAATAAAATGAAATATTATTTATGAAGTGCTTAGAAGAGTGTCTAGAAGATAGTAACAGGTGCTCAATCATCATTATCACCATCCATCATAATTATCATCATCTGTTGTCAACATCATTGTTATCATTGTTGTTACAGAAGTTACTCAAGCATGAATGGATTGCGATTTGATTTGTAGGAAGGGATTCTCAAAATGGTGCAATCAAAAATCCAGGGAATCTTTGATAGATGAAGTAGAGTCAAGGTCAAAGGAAGTGATTTGAATTGAAATCCAACTAAAATGACCAGATAAATTGATAAAGCATGCATCCAAATTAAAAACTTCAAGAGATGTTGTCTAGAGTCTTCACTGGTTACTTTTTTTTTTTTTTTTTTAAAGAATGTAGATTGAGTGCAACATGAAGGAATAAAGATCAGGGAAATGGGATAGGAGACAGTGGAGATAATGGCAGTGTGTCTATCTGTTAAAGTCTCGGGCACAGATGATCTTCTCTCACAACTTTCAAAATGCAACAAATGACATCAGTGCAGACAAGCAGAAAAGAACCATGACAATACTCATTTAGTATTATAGCCTCTGTAAATGACAGTTATTAATTGGTATATCTACAGAAACTGTAGTAAAGGGAAATGATGCAGAATTTAGTGAATGGGCATAGACTTTTTGCTCTGGAGTTAGTAGGAAGACCTGTATCCATGAACAAAAGAACTTGATAAGAGAAGAGGGCAGAGAGAGGGTAAAAAGTTCATATCAAAAGCCTGCTCATAATTTTTTTTTTTTTTTGTGGAAAAGATACAGTATTACATGTCAGAAGTTTGAGGTTATCTTGGCTTTACCACTTTGTGACTTTTAAGTAAAACTCAACTTCCCAGAAAAGCATCCTCATTGATAAAATATAGATATTAAAATATCTATTAAAATTTATAAATATAGAAATTAGAACATATTCTCTTTAAGGTTTCTTTTAGAGATAAAAAACAAGCAAGCAAAAAAGGAAAGTAATCAAGAAAGAAGGAAAATAAGCAAGTAAGCAAGCAAGAAAGAAAGAAAAAAAGGAAAAAAAAGAAAGAAAAGAAGAAAGCAGGAAGGAAGAAGGAAAGAAGAATGGCAAGAAAGAAAGAAGGAAGAAAAATAGACAAATATACACACACACACATACATATGGATACATATATACATAAGGAAGGATGGAAAGAAAGAGTACTTTATGTATGTATGTAAGTACTAAGTACTTACTGTATGATAAATATTGTGCTAGACTCTGGAGGTACAAATACAAGTTAGCTAGGTAATATTTATTTTCAAGAGACTTAAATTCTAATGGAGGAGGGCTATGCTTATTCATGCCATAGACTATCCATTCTCCTTCTAAGATTTCATATTACCACCTGAAAAAACTACCACCCTGTGATCTTGCTCTTTTGATTGATAACTTATGCTTTATCACTACATTTTATGAAGAATCTCAGCTAGTTTTCACTTCACTAACAATTGACTTATTTCTCCAGACTCTTTCTCCTGCCACCTTGCCATTAACCATTACCCTGTCTCACCCTCCTTGACACACGTTTTTACTTATATATGTTGTCTTTTCCCATTAGAATGTAAACTGCTGCCCCCTCCCCTCTTTTTCATTTGTATTTCTAGCACATAGGATGCATTTAATAAAAGTTTTCTCTCTATTTGTATTAGTCAGTCTGTCTCCCTATCTGTTTTTTTCTCTCTCTGTCTTCGTTTCTGTCTCTGTCACTGTCTCTGCCTTTGTCTCTCTGTCTCTCTCTATCCCTCTCTCCCTTTGTCCCTGTCCCTCTGCCCCTTTGTTTTTGTCTGTATCTCTCTCCCTCTGTCTCTGACTCTCTCCTCTTCCATCACATAAAAGGGAGTTGGAAAGTACAAGTTAGAAAATTGAAGGGTTGCAGCAACATTTGGAAAGAGTGATAGAGGCCTATGTTCCAGTAAGATATAGCAAAAGCTCATTTATCAGAACTGAGGAATTCAGGAGAAGTCACCAAGTTTGTAGTATGCTATTGTCATGTTGTGAGTAGCTCCTGGTCCTAATAATTTTGTAAAATACAATTCTAGAGACTTTTCTCCTTAAACAATCTTGTTCCTTATGTCTTTCCCTCAACAAAAACAAATAAGCAAAATTAACTAGCTAATTAACTGATTAATCACATAATTAAATGAAGCAGTCATTGCTAAACTTACCCAGCATGTAGGTACACCTTCTGTAGGTATGAACATTAATTAATCACTATAGAATAAAGTCACATTCTAAATGTATGTTTTATAATGTATTATAAGTAGGGATACTTGCAGTAGATCAGACACACAGGTCACATACAACATACAATGTAATGCTGACATTACAAAAACAGAATATTCATTGAATGTACTACTTTAATATACATTTATAACTTCTCTCCTTATCTCTGGGCCATTATTTTGGAGCTAATACAGACCAATTCAGCCTGATTCTTCTGTGATGACATACTGTATATTCTGTATTCTATAAACTCAAATTCCCTAGCTTCTAGTTTCAATCCTCAGCCAATGAATGTCTCAGATTGATTATTGTTGTCTCTATCCCAATAAGTCAAGGCCTTTACCTAGCTTCCATCTAGGAGCAGATATCCCCAAAAGACGTTCACAGGCCTTATAGGTTTTCCTAACCATGAAATTAGTACCTACAAGCAGTTTCTTCTTTCTTTGAATTGTGTTTTGGATCTTTAACATAAATTCTGAGCTATATAGGCAACTCACCATCTTCATTTGGTAGAGAGGTATTTTGTATTTCTTTGGATGACTTTCTGTGAATCCTTGTCTTTCTTTTCTTCAGAAAATCTGTTTTGCCAAGATAAGGTTACTTGATAGACTGGGACATTATGCAGTCTCTCAACTATTTTGCATGAGGTATCTTTCTATCACCAGCAAACTGGGCCAAGTCTTTTTTTTTTTTTTTTTTTTTTTTTTTTACTTCACTCCCTCTTGGTTTCTTCATCTGAAAAATGTTTGTTGTAAGGATCAATTAAAGTAATACATGTAATAATGTAAAAGATTTTGCAGACCTCAAATTATTACATAAATATAATTGCTTGTAGTGACAATAATTACTCTTCTACTTCCCTGTGTTGTCCCTGGACACCAGATTTCATAGAAAGACTGTTCCATTGCTGGAGATCCTGATTATACCTTTTGAGCTGAGGATATAGCTAGTCAGAGAACACCTTTAATTATTCTTTCTATTTTCTGAAACATCTTAACACAGATTAATAGAGAAACAAGGCTTCTACCCAAACCCCTGCAGAGAAGAAAGAAGTCTAGCACAATTCCTGACTTTATCTGCATATACTATAGAAGTCACAAGCTGACTCTATTGAGCCTTCTGTATAGGCCTCAGGGTCCTCAGCATGCATAACAGCATCCAATAAATAAAAGCTCTAACTTTCAGTAGCCTTGTATATAATAATGTATAACTAACCTTCTTGATGTACTAAAGATAGTACATTGTTGAAGAGTTTGTTGTCAAAAACTCAATCATGATTAGGATGGATACTACCAGAGAAGTTATATATTGAAAAATCATTCTACTCCAGCACCTTGGTTATTGTAGATGCTTTCTATTTCCTAGTTAGGTAGGTCTGTACATACTGGAGGAAATGGTCTGGCAACAAAAGAATATATCTTTTTTATTCTTTCCATATCCTTCTAAAATAATAGAAGGGCCAGCTAGGTAATACCATAGTTCATAGTATCAGATTTGGAATAAAAAACAATTCATATTTCTGTGCTGATATCTGACTTCAGACAATTAGAAGCTATCTGATCCTAGACAAGACACTCACCCCTCAGTTTCCTCATGTGTAAAAGAAAATGTAAGTTGGATAAGAATATGTATTTCATATTGTGTATATATATATATATATATATATATATATAATATATATATATATATACACAATTCAGTGTAATTCCTTCTAATTATTTATTTGTGTCTATGGGATCATAGATTTAGAGTATGAAAGAGCCTTCAAAGTCATCTAATCCAATATCCTTATTTTAAATGTGTAAACACTGAGATCTAGAGAGGTTAAGCAATGTGACTAAGATATTTCAGATAATAAGAATCAGACTATAAAAGCAAGTCTTTGGAATATGGAAATTTAAGGTCATAGAATTAGAGTAAGTAGGAATCGTAGAGGCCATAAATCCCAACCAATTCATTTTACAGATAAGTAAAGTAAAATTGATAGAGACTTAGTGACTACCCCAGAGTTATATTTCAATTTCTTACACAAGATTTGAATTCATATCTTCTTATTTCATGTGTAGCATTGTATATACTATACCACTGCCTTTATAAGATAGATGAAGAAGGTAGAAAGAAGTGTGTCACTTATGCAGTTGTTAATTATTAAGTAATTATGGAGATTATTATGATTTTTTAATTTATGTACTGAATATGAAAAATATGAAATTAAAGACATTTCAACTATTTGAATTGAATAAGGTTTCTTTTAAAAAACTATGTTTTCTGGTTGAAATTTTTTTTTATTTATTTTATTGTCACTGCTTCCTATAGATACCAAAGCCTTTCATATTTCCTTCTTTTCAAGTAACCATTTTGTATTTACATTAAATATTGAAAAATTGCAAAACTTTCCAATGAAAAATGTATGGTCTAAAAATCCATTTAAGTAAATCTAAATGAATGAAGAATATCTATTGTTTAAATTAAGATACGTGCTTGAATGTAATCCAATTGAGTTGGTCTATCATTATATATATAGCTGAAGAAATACTGCATATGGACAATGAACTGGTTTAGAATTGAGTAAGAGGAGCTGGCCATTTAAATGACTTGTATTTAATAAATAAGATTATTCTTTTAAAGACTCTAAACTTTTCCTTGAAATAAAGGGTCATATTTTTGACCCAATGATGCCATAGAATTATGAATTATGGAAATCTTTAGGGAATCTAAGTTGTAAATGACCATAAAATGATAGAAAGACACGTGTTGGGCCTAAAGAGTCTAAAGCATAATACTTATAGGACAAGTGGCAGTAAAGATTTGCTGTGTTATAACACAGCACATATATGGCTGGGAAAGAAGATGGAATGGTCATGTGGTGAGAGCAAATGATAATCAACGGACAGCCCATAAGCACTAATGGTACTCACTCAAAGTCAGGAGAGTTGTAGGAGAACTCCCAGCATGTTTGTTGTATCTCCTTTGGAGCTTTTATATAGGCCTTGAATAAGAGATAAACAGGATGAGAAGGCTTGGATAGGGTGTACTATACAAAACTAGAGGAAATATCAACATTGATAAAATCAATTAAAACAGTGAAGTATTTATCTTTATATCTTTATTTTTATCTTTATTTGCTTTATAAGGAGAAAATAAAATATTACTTATTCCAACACATATATAATCTTATAGATAATGCTTATGATATATTATACTTTTAGACTATATATACATATATTATAATTATATGGTATCTTATCAGAGAATTTAGATGATGCTATATTTTTAAATTCTCAGTCTATTGGGAATATCACTCTAATATTCATATTAAAGACTATGAATTTAGAGTTGAAACTTTAGGGGATCATCTAGATCTAACCCATTCTTTAACAGATGGCATTGAAAACTTAAGGAAGTTAAGAGATGTGCCAAAGATCACATAAGAAAATAAGGGAGCAAAAATAGGATTTGAATCTAGTCTTCTGACTCTAAACCACTTTTTTTCTTTCCCTTTATTTTGTATCTTTTTCTTTATATGAGACTTAAAAATGGTCCCATACTTGGCTCTTTCCAACAATGAAGTGATTTAGGCCAATTCCAAAAGACTTGTGACAGAGCTATCTGCATCCAAAAAAAGGATTATGGGGACATAGTTTCATTTTTGTTATTGTTGTAGGCTTGCTTTTTTTTTCTTTCTCATTTTTCTTTCTTTTTTGATCTGATTTTTCTTGTGCAACATGATAAATGTGGAAATATGTTTAAAAGAATTGCATATGTTTAACCTATATTGGCTTACTTGCTGTCTAGGAGAAAGTGGTGCAGGAAAGTTTGGCAGAAAAATTTGGAACACAAGATTTTGCAAGGATGAATGTTGAAAACTAACTTTGCATGTATTTTGAAAATAAAAAGCTATTATTAAATTTTTAAAAAATGACTCCTTAAACCAAATTATGGCAATAAATCCATTGTCAAGCATGAAATTTCATTTATCATTGGCTAATACTTTACTTTTTATGTGCTATGGTGAATCTCCCCATGTATTTTTCTCTCCTTAATTGTTGGTCTCCATTGACTTATGTCATACTCTCTTAGCTGACAGAATATTTATTTTACAGCTTGATCATTTTTCTATTAATGGTTTATATCCTTATTAAAAATTGCTGGGGAAAATTGATTTAATAGGTGACATATTTCTAGCTATTTGACTTTGTCTCTTTTTCTCTGGAGGAGCTTTACTGGGAAGATCTCAGCTTTGTCTTGTAAAGATATTTTGATGAAATGCTATGGTACTTCAAAGTCAACAGAAAAGGATGAGGCACACTCCATCTTGTGAAAGGAATTCAGGGTTTCTATAAATCTTAGTCCCTTGCTTCATAAAGTGTTCATGAGCTAGAGTGGCAGCAGCCACAGTGAATACTTACATTACAGTTGCAGTTTCCTGTTCCTGTCAGGAACTGCTGATATAGTAGCTTGAGAGATTTAATGGCAAACATTTCATTATGAAAAGAGAATCAGAGGAGGTAAACAATTTCATGCATAAAATTACATGGCATGTACTCGATGTTTAGGTTTAAAATACTGACTTACACATATATAGACACTAAACCACAGTAATTAAAAAGAAATAACAACAACAGCAGCAACACAACATTGGAAGTCAGGAACCTTAAACCGCGCAACTGGAACTCTTAGAGAAATAATTGGGGCAAGAGACAGGGGAAAAATATTTCTGCAATTCCTGCTCAGGTGAAAATACAAACAAACTGATTGAAGTGGCATGGATAAGAGTTTCTGTTAACAGTAGAAATTGAATAAATATGAATTCAGGCTTGCTCTCATTGCAACTCCACAGTGATGGAGTGGAGATATTTTGTGGCATAATTTTAAAAAATTCTTCAACATATAGCAACCATAAACCCTTAAGTTTTGATTCTTTCAAGGATATGTTGGTCAAAATATTCCTATTATAAAGTGTTCACTATACTTTTTTTTGAGGAGACAAAAATTGGACATTTGAGAATGCTTAAAATAAGTAGAATTAACAAGTTTTGAACCACATTCAATTTAATTCAATTCATACATTTATCCATTTGCTCATTGAATCAGAGAATTTAAGGATTTCAGAGTTAGGAGGGACCTCAGAGACCATCCAGTTTAATCCTTTTCCTTCAAAGAAAATTCCTATTACAGACTCTTCAACAGAGTCATTCAGCCTTTGCCTGAAGACTTTTAGCAATAGGGCACCCACTACTCCTCAGTGCAGCACATTCCATTTGGTAATAGTTCCATTAAGACATTTTCCTAACATGAAACAATTTGTTCTTTGCTATTTCTACCTTTTTCTACTAATTCTGTCTTCTCAAGTCAAAGAGAACAAGTTTAATCTCTCTTTTACATATAAGGCTTTTAAATATTGGACAACAGTTATCACATTCCCTTTACCAAACTATGCACCTACTGTAACTTTTCTTTTTCAATCCAAATTTAATTTTTAACCCCATTCCTTAATTCATATCCCACTACTATGGAAGAACAATAACTGTTATTTCTGCTATGTTGAAATAAACACTGTTATTCATTCTCAACATTCTCTGAGGTGTGTGTCAACCATTTACTTATAAAAGAGAAACATAAACTATGGAGTCCATTGGAATAAATGAATGGTTCTATTTGAATCACTTGTGCCAGGGAATTTCATGTTTCATTTCACAAGGTATTGAATCAATTTATTTGAATTTATTTAAGCTTTTCGGATTTGACAAGAGAAATTACTTTTTGTTTAGTCATTCAGTCATGTTTGACTCTTTGTGACGACATTGAGGTTTTCTTGGCAGAGATACTGGAGTGGTTTGATATTTCCTTCTCCAGCTCATTTTACAGATGAGGAAATTAAGGCAAACAGAATTAAGTGACCTGCCCAGATAATATCGGGCAAATGATGCTAAAAGATGATGTATACATACATACAATTTTTATCATGGATCTATATTTTATTCATTGTTGGACTAATAAAAATGAATGAATAAAGCTTTTATTAAGTCCTTATTGTATGCAAATCCTTGTGCTGACATTGTGAACACAAATAGAGCAGTTACTGCTCTAGAAAAGTTCATATTTTAATTGCGGAAACAACATATATGAATAATATGTATGTATGTATACGGCTATGTGTGTATATGTGCTTATGCCTACATGCATACTACCATTTCATCATGTCTCAGGAAATTTATCACTGGGAAAATTCATCATTCTGCAAGACTGAATCAGTTTTGGTACTCCTACTTTATTACTATCCTTTGAGCATCTAATGGGAGGATAGGACCAGGAAATTTTAGGAGAGGAGACATTTCATTTCCCACCGAGTTGCATCTCTGACTTCCCTACTGCTCAGTTATCTTCTTTTGTCCTTCCCTTTTTCTTTTATGTGTCATTGTAAGATTCTTAAGGGCAGGGAGTCTTTCTTTTTCACATTGCCCTCCCAGCCTATGTATTATAATAATCAGCATAGAGAATCATAATCATAGAACAGCACTTACCACAGTGTCTGACACATAGTAAGTATTTAAATATTGACTGACTTTACAATTTTTTGGGTACTTCTCACCTTCTCTACTCTAGCTTTTCAACTTCCTTTTGCATGTTGTCTTCCCACAATAAATTGTAATCTCGGGGTCAAAAACTATCTTTCCCTCTTTCCTTCCTTTAAATTTTTTTTCATCCCAAGCACATAGTATAGAGCCTAGTACAAAAAAACACTTAATAAATATTTAATTACTATATTAGTCCCATCATAGTATATAGATTAACATAAACAAGCAGACTAATTTATATAATTGATAGATTATAATATTCATAGAGCAGCAGATTGATATCATTTCCAATTTGTGCTATTGGTTATAAGTAGAACTTTTAGGTAGTAAAAAAAGGTACAAAAATTAGAGCTGAAATTTTGAGAGCCCAAATATGCTAGATCAGTTCTGTAAGCTCATCTATCACTCAAGCAGCTGCTCCTGTCCTAAGTAAGAATCCCTTAGAGGAAAAAAAATTGACCTCTCCTTGTTTTAAAAAAAATCCTATCAAAGCAGACAAAGTATTCTAGTCACATTTCTATTCCGAAGCTTGACTAAGCTGAAACTTTATTCAAATGAATGCAGGGCCAACTTTGAGCAGGTTGTTACTATTCCAAATAAGATTAATGTGTTTTTTGTTTTCTTTTGGGCTTGAATGGACAATATTAAGCTGTTTTTTTCCTTTCTTTTTATTGTAGGAATGTTTCACTCTGTCAGTGAAAGATGGAAAATCTTGGGAGAAGCTTAGGGAAATTTAGATTCAAAATCAATATTGTAAACAAATTTATTTTTTTTTCATGGTACAGTATTTAAAACTGGTAGAATACAGTTTAAATGAGGGTGCATCCATTTATCTACCTTGCTTGCCAGAGGTATATGTAAAATCTATTTCATTCTTAAAACAAATTATAACAAATTGTATAGCCTTGATAAAACCATTGGTCTATTAAAGCATGTTAGGGGAATGGCAGTGTGGATAACCTAGGTGATATTGCTTAGTAATATAAATGAAAATATTAGTTATGTTCTGCTTGCAGTGATTATTGATTATGACTTCTGATGGCATTGTTGAACCGATCAAATGGGACACAATTAATGCTGAACACTAAGAGTTTTTGAAGCTAAAAAGGTAAAGATGTGGAAAAGAATGTCTCTTTTGAACTTATATTAAGACACTTAGTTGATTCAGGTTTTTCATTGCATAGATAGCTTAACATGGGACTAATGTACTCAATCGTTTATGAGAAGTAGATATATACATAAGATATTACAATGTTTATCTTTCATTTTCGCAGATAACAATCTACCAACCTTATGGAAACAGTATTACTGCATCAAATGTGATAACATGTAAGATGCTTTGGACATCTTAAAGTACTACAAAATATTGATTATTATATTGTTGTTCTTGTGGTGTTAGAGTGGTCTTTAGATTCATAGAAGAAATCATAATTTAAGGATACAATGTAGATTGTAAGAATTGTGACTCAAATGTGACAGTATGTTAAAAAGTGCTTTGTTACCCTCCATTAAAACCTTTCTCTGATGTTACACTGTTATATGAGGGTGACCTTTTTTTGTAGTTTCAAAGAATATTTATGTCAGTAACATCCAAACCAGAGATAGAACAGCATAGCTAATAGAGAGAACTGGCCTTGGGACAGAAGATCTGAGTTCAAGTCCTATGTCTGACATACACTGGCTTTATGACTTGGGGCTAGTCACAGTCATCTAAACAACTTTCTAAGGATACATATTGCAAAGAAGGTTTATTCCCTTACCTGAGAGTCCACTATACCAATGAATTCCCAGATCCAATCTCTATTCTATTCCAATTATAATAGGATCATAGGAGCATAGACTTAGACTTTAGAAGAATTTAAAGAAACTATCACATTCAAATCCATTTTATTGATAAGGAAACCAAAATTCAAAGAAGTTAAATGCCTTGCTCAAGCTTTCATGACTTTGACCCTATAACCAGAGTCAATATTCTTTCTACTTTTGCAAAATTATTTTATTTATTGTTTCATTCTCTTATTTTATTTTTAAAAATTAATTTATTTTTAATACACATTGAATCATGTTGGGAGGAAAAAATCAGGACAAAAGGGAAAAACCGTGGAAGAGGAAAAAAACCCAGAAAAAAAAGAATTGAACATAGCACATGTTGATTTACATTCATTCAATTTCCACAGTTTGTTTTCTAGATGCAGATGATATTTGCTTTTTTTTAAATAAATGTTTTTAAAAAACACATGCAAAGATAATTTTCAATATTCATCCTTGCAAAACCTTGTGTTCCAAAATTTTTTCTCCCTCCTTTCCCTCACCCTCTCTCCAAGATGATAAATAATCCAATATATGTTAAACATGTGCAATTCTTCTACACATATTTCCACAATTATCATGCTGCACAAGAAAAATCAGATCAAAAAATAAAAAAAAATGAGAAAGAAAACAAAATTCAAGCAAACAATAACAATAAAAAAGCGAAAATACTATTTTGTGATCCACACTCAGCATAGTCCTCTCACTGGGTGCAGGTGGCTCTCTTCATTACAAGATGATTAGAACTGGCCTGAATCACCTTGCTGTTGAAAACAGCCAAGTCCATCAAAATCGATTATCATGTAATCTTCTGGTTGCAATATTTTTTTGGTTCTACTCACTTCACTTAGCATCAGTTCATGTAAGTCTCTCTAAGCCTTTCTGAAGTCATTCTGCTGATAGTTTCTTATAGAACAATAATATTCCATAACATTCATATACTATTACTGATTTAACCATTACTCTTAACTGATGGATATCTACTCATTTCTCATTTCCTTACCACTATAAAAAGGGCTGCTACAAACATTTTTTGCACATATGGGTCCTTTTCCTTTTTTATGATCTTTTTAGGATACAGACCCAATAGAGACACTTCTGAATCAAAAATAAATTTGATAGCCTTTTGGGCATCGTTCCAGATTTCTCTCCAGAATGGTTAGATCAGTTCACAACTTCATCAGCAATATATTAATGTACCAGATTTCTCAGATGTGCTCCAACATTCATCATTATCTTTTTCTGTCATTTTATTTTCTGATCAGGAGTTATTTAGAGCATTTTTTTTCATATGGCTAGAAATGGCTTTGATTTCTTCATCTGAAAATTATCTGTCCACATGCTTTGATCATTTATCAATTGGAGAATGACTTGTATTCTTATAAATCTGAGTCAATTCTCTACATAGTTTAGAAAGATGATCTCACATTCTGGTAGTTATTGTGTACAATGTATTTCTGGTTCTGTTTGTTTTGGGCAGTTTCAGTTCATGTAAATATTTCCAGGCCCTTCTAAAATCAGCTTGTTCATCATTTTTATAAAACAACAATATTCCATTACCTTTATATAGCACAACTTATTCAGCTATTCCCCAATTCTTGCAAAGTTATTTTAATGATATCCAAGCTATTCCTTGAAAGAAAAGCTCAGATACCCTTTGATCCAGCAGTGTTTCTACTGGGCTTATACCCCAAAGAGATACTAAAGAAAGGAAAGGGACCTGTATGTGCCAAAATGTTTGTGGCAGCCCTGTTTGTAGTGGCTAGAAGCTGGAAAATGAAAGGATGTCCATCAATTGGAGAATGGTTGAGTAAATTGTGGTATATGAATGTTATGAAATATTATTATTCTGTAAGGAATGACCAGCAGGATGAATACAGAGAGGACTGGCAAGACTTACATGAACTGATGCTGAGTGAAATGAGCAGAACCAGGAGATCATTATATACCTCAACAACGACACTGTTTGAGGATGTATTCTGATGGAAGTGGATCTCTTCGATAAAGAGAGCCTTAATTCATCAAAGATGGACAGAAACAGCTACACCCAGAGAAAGAATACTGGGAAATTAATATAAACTGCTTGCATTTTTGTTTTTCTTCCCGGGTTATCTATACCTTCTGAATTCAATTCTCCCTGTGCAACAAGAAAACTGTTCGGTTCTGCACACATATATTGTATCTAGGATATACTGTAACCCATTCAACATGTAAAGGACTGCTTGCCATCTGGGGGAAGGGGAGGAGGGAGGGAGGGGAAAAATTGGAACAGAATAATGCAAGGGATAATGCTGTAAAAAATTACCCTGGCATGCGTTCTATCAATAAAAAGTTATTAAAAAAGAAAGAAAGAAAAGCTCAGAGTTTTAGCACTGAGGTTATTTCTATAATGTAATTTGGCTATAAGGCCAATAGGGCACTTCTTTGACATCTTTAATGAAATGAACTTAAAGTTCATTTTTAGTTGTAGATATAGATATAAACAGATTGACCCCATTGTAGACAAGAAACTGTATAAGAGAAGGTGGGCAGAAAATGTCCTAAAATATGATTGAAAAAGAATAAAAAAGATGAACTGGCATAATTGATGGGTCTGGCTCTGGCCATTACCTGTTAGTTTTGTTTAGAGTCAGAGGGAAATGAGTAACTCAACAACATTCAAACAATAATAAAAAGAGGTTGACTTTGCCACAGCATAGAAAGACTAATTAACGAGGATAATGTGGCTTGTAGGTTAGATAGATGTTTTTTCCTTTACCTCCATATGGAAATGCTTTATTCATTAACAAAGGGTGTAGTGACTGATGTGGCCTTAAGACATTGCTAAGACATGCTAAATTAGAAGGGTCCTTGTTTTTATGTTTCTCTATCCCTTTAGGGAGTCAGGGAGCCACTTAAGTACTGCCAAATGCTACTGGGAAGCTGCAACAAGATAAATGGGGCTTGACACTTTGCCTCTTGGGACAACTTTACCACCTTTGAGGGAAGAAAACATATAGACATATCCACTAATGAGGGAAGAGGGAATCCAGGTAGAAAGTAATCATATTATAATTGAAAATTCAGCAAGAGCAAGAGATAATTGATGGGTAACTTGGATGTCCCACGGACAAAATGCCAAAAGAATATAGGGATGCCATAGCAACTTGGATAAAATTCTTGTATAGCATTTGTAATAGGAGAATATGCACAAGATTGGTGTCAGGATGGATGGGAACACAATAAGTACTCACAGTAATATGATAATAATAATGATGATGATATTGATGTCTTACACTGATATAAAGCTTTAAGATTTGCAAATTGCTTTACAAATATTATTTCATTTGATCCTCTTAACAACCTTTCAGGGCTTGTTCTACTATTACACCAATTTCAGTGAATAATAATATGAATAACAATAGCTAGCATATATAGCACATTAAACATATTCTCTAATTTTATCCTTATAATAATTCTTTGAGTTCTTTGCTACTTTTAATTTCTATTTTAATAATGAAAAAAAATTTCAAAAAAGGATATGTGATCCTTTTAAAGATATTTAGATCCATATGATTAACAAATATTCAAGGCTAGAAATGAATTTATATCTTCTTGACCCCTAGTGTAGCATTCTATCCACTGCACCACTTAGTTCTGACTTTATTCTGGCTATTCCTACTAAGTTGGAAAAGTTTTCAGTATATGAGATCTTTGTTTTTGTTTTTCTGAGGATTAGCTTAGCTTGGTTTCAAGAACTTCATCATTAGGTTGCCTGTAGATATAATATCTGTAAGCTTCCTTTGTTTCAAGTTTAGAATTCTGGCCCATAACATCTCTCATTTTCTTTTGTTTTAGAACTTAGGTTATCATGACCTCCCTGACTTCTCAAGAACTCCAAAAAAGGAGGTGATCATGCCTTCCCTGACTCCTTAAAAAAGAGGTGAAAACACCATAAAAGGAGATGATTGTCGGGCACCAAAATGTAATGTTCTCTTTAAAATTTAATGTTCTCTGTTGAGGTTCTCCTAGGGTTTCTGGAAACAGCCTTTGTTTCAGTTCAGTAATCACCATAAGTGCAGCCAGGTGTTAAAGTCCAAATCCTTTATTATCTCTTTCAAAGTCTTGTCTCCTTTCCTGTGGCCTGGTTAGCTTTCTTATAGTCCAGATCCTTTATTATCTCCTTCCTGAGACGGGGCAGCTTTCTGGAGAGCCTTTCAGTCTGGCCTTGGTCTTAGTTGGGGAAGTGTAGGAGTCCAGGCCAGCCACCAGGAAGATCAAAGATTGAATCGAATTTCTCCCCTTGGTTCTGAGAGCTTAAGCTTCTACCAGTCCTTTGTCTTCTCTCCAAATGTTTCTGAATCTCCCTGGCTGAGGCTTCTAGCTTAATGCTCCACATTGAGTACAAACCAATCATTATATCACTAGGAAACCATTATTTGTTGTAGATTTGTTGTTGTTGTTGTAAATTGCTTTACAAATATTATTTCATTTGATCCTCTTAACAATCTTTCAGGGAAACTATCTTCCCCCTTGTTCTATTATTACACCATATTCAGTGAATAATAATATCAATAACAATAGCTAGCATATATAGCACTTTAAACATATTCCTTAATTTTATCCTTAAAATAATTCTTTGAATTCTTTGCTACTTTTAATTTCCACTTTAATAATGAAAAAAATTCAATTTGTTGTATCAATGCTAAACTAGATTTAACCATTGTCTTCTTAATTCCACTTAGTACTTGTTTCAAGTTCTGGTCCATAACATCTCCTTGTAGGATTAAATCAATCACACTGAACCATGCTAAATTAGATAACTAGTGCCTCTATCAATTCCACTGACTTAGTACCTTATAAGAACCCTTTGTTTCACGTTCAGAGCCCATAACAAATATCCACCCTTAGTCACTGGAGAGGTTCATCTACTTAGACTTATTAAGGGAGTTATGGTATTTTCATTAGAAAGTATTCTCACTGACAAAATCATCAACCATTGACATAATGGAATATTACTATGGAAAGCATAGATCTGATTCTGTAAACACCTATGATTGAAAATATTCACTAGGCCCAGAAATCAAAATGCTTCTGTCCAATTAGTCACTCTTTTTTGAACATTGCTATTTGAGCACTGTAAAATCAGATGGTGAGTTCACTGGATGGAATATTAAATGTTGTAGTGAGAATGCTGGTGTTCAAACACCAAAATTTTTTGCACATGTGGGTCCCTTTCCCTTCTATATGATCTTTTTAGGATACAAACACAGGAGAAACACTGCTGAATCAAAGGGCATGCACAGTTTGATAGCCCTTTTGGCATAGTTCCAAATTGCTTTCCAAAATGGTTAAATAAGTTCACAACTTCACCAACAATGTATTAGTGTTCCCATTTTCTCACATCCCCTTCAACATTTGTCATTATCTTTTCCTATCATTTTAGCCATTCTGAGACGTATGCCTCAGATTTGTCAGTTGTCTTTATTTGCATTTCTCTGATGAACAATGATTTAGAGTACCTTTTCATATGACTAGAAAAAGTTTTAATTTCTTCATCTGAAAATTGTCTGTTTATATTCTTTGACCATATATCAATTGAAGAATGACTTGAATTTTGAGAAATTTGAGTCAATTCTCTATATATTTTAAAAATGAAGCCTTTATCAGAACCCTTGAATGTAAATCTTTTCCCCTAGTTTATTGATTCCCTTCTAATTTTGTCTTGCATTGTTTTGTTTGTACAAAACGTTTTCAACTTAATATAATCAAAATTATCCATTTTGCATTCAATAATGTATTTGAGTTCTTTTTTTGGCCACAAATTCCTTTCTTTTCCACAGATCTTAGAGGTAAACTAGTCTTTGTTCTTCTAATTTGGTTATAATATCCCTCTTTGTATCTAAAATATTGACCTTATTTTGGTAGATGGTGTTAGGTGTGGGCCAGTGCCTGGTTTCTGCCATATTAGTTCCAATTTTTCCAGCAGTTTTCGTCAAATAGTGAGTTCTTATCCAAAAGGTGAGGTCTTTGGGTTTGTCAAACACTAGATTACTCTAGTCATTGACTGCTTTGTCCTGTGAACCTAACCTATTCCACTGATTGACTACTCTATTTTTTAGCCAGTACCAAATGGTTTTGATGACTGCTGCTTTGCAATATAGTTTTAGGTCTGGCACAGCTAGGCTACCTTCATTGGTATTTTTTTCAATAATTCCCTTGAAATTCTTGACCTTTTATTTTTCCAGATGAACTTTGTTATCACTTTTTTTCTAGATCTGTAAAATAATTTCTTGGAAGTTTTATTCATATGACACTGAATAATAGTATTGTCATTTAAATTATAGTCACTTGCCCTACTCATGAGCTCTTGACATTTTCCCAATTGATTTAATCTGACTTTATTTATGCGGAAAGTGTTTTGTAGTTACATTGATATAGTCCCTGACTTTCCTTTGGCATATTGACTTTATATATATATTATATTATATAAATATTATTATAAATATTATTATTATAAATATTATTTATATATTGACTTTGTTGGTAATATGTAAAAATGCTGACAATTTATGCAAATTTATTGTTACATGCTTTTTCTGCATCTATTGAGATAATCATATTATTTTTATTTGTTTGATTATTGATATAGTCAATTATACTAATGGTTTTCCTAATATTGAACCAGCCCTGCATTCCTGGTATAAATCCTACTTGGTCTTAATATATTATCCTCGAGATGACTTTCTGTAATCTCTTTGCTAATATTTTATCCAAGATTTTTGCATTAATATTAATCAGAGAAATTGGTCTATAATTTTCTTTCTTTGTTTTCACACTACCTAGATATCAACATCATCTCTGTATGGTAAGGGATTTTGTTGGAGTCTTTCTTTCTCCATTTTTTTCAAATAATTTATATAGTATTTGCATTAATTGTTCTTTAAATGTTTGGTAGAATTCACATGTAAATCCACCTAAGGAAATCTTTTCCTTAGGGAATTGATAGCTCATTCTATTTATTTTTCTAAAATGGGTCTATTTAAGTAATTTTTTCCTCTCGATTAATCTGGGCAATCTATATTTTTAGAGATATTCCTGTATTTCACTTAAATTATCAAATTTATTGACATATAGTTGGGCGAAAAACTTCTAATTAGTGCTCTAATTTTCTCTTCATTGGTAGAAAGTTCTCCTTTTTCATTTTTGAGACTAACAATTTAGTTTTCTTTTTTTCCTTTTTTCCAATCAAATTAACTAGAGGTTTATCCTATTTTATTGTTTTTTTCATGAAACCAATTTAGTTTTATTGATTAATTAGATAGTTTTCTTACTTTCAATTTTATTAATCTTCCTTTTACTTTTAGAATTTCAAATTTGGTATTTAATTGGAGGTTTTTAATTTGTGTTTTTTCTAGCTTTTTTTAGTTGCAAGTCCAATTCATTGATCTTTATTTTATATAAATAAGCATCTGGAGATATAAAATTTCCTATAATAACCAGTTTGGCTGCATCCCATAAATTTTTGTATGTTGTCTCATGATTGTCATTCTCTCTCTTTTTCAATATTTCCACTACATTTATTCTCCTTATGTCTCTCTGGATGTGAATGGCATTTTCCGACCTAAATCTATTGGAATCACCTTGAATCACCAAACTTTTGAGAAGAACCAAGTACATCGCAGTTGATTATCAGTATGTTAACTTTATAAGAAAATATTCTAATGAAATATTCAGTTCTTTTCAGGCTAGGCTATTTTTGCTTAATAGTGATGTGATCTTTCTGAGATTTCCCACTATCCTAACTCATGCCCAGAATTAGGAAACTAGTGGATTAGATAAAATCCTTGGCTTGGAGTAAAAAAGACATGAGTATAAATCCAGCCTCAGATATTTAATCCCTATATGACACCTAAGTACTTCTCTGTGCCTCAATTTTTCTCATTTCTCTCTCTCTCTCTCTCTTTTTTTTTTGTAAAGCTTTTTATTTTCCAGAAATATGCAAGGATAACTATTCAACATTGACCCTTGCATAGTCTTGTGTTCCAAATTTTCCCTTCCTTCCCTCCACTCCCTCCCTTAGATAGCAAGCAATCCGAATATATGTTATATGTGTTAAAATATGTTAAATCCAATATATACAAACATATTTATACAATTATCTTGCTGCATAAGAAAAATCAGATCAAAAAGGAAAGAAAATGACTAATAAAACAAAATTCAAGTGAACAACAACAAAAAAGAGTGAGAATGTTATGTAGTGATCCACACTCAGTTCCCACAGTCCTCTCTCTGGGTGTAGATGATTCTCTTCATCACAAGATCATTGGAAATGGCCTCAATCATGTCATTTTTGGAAAGAGTCACATCCATCAGAATTGATTATTGTATACTGTTGCTGTTGCTGTGTACAGCGATTTCCTGGTTCTGCTCATTTCACTTAGCATCAGTTCATGCAAGTCTTTCCAGGTCTCTAAAACCATCCTGCTGATCATTTCTTTCAGAACAATAATATTCCATAACATTTCTAGCCATCCTCAAACTGATGGACATCCACTCAGTTTCTAGTTTCTTGCTACTACAAAAAGGACTGCCATAAACATTTTTGCACATATGGGTCCCTTTCCCTCCTATATGATGGCTTTCGCTTACAGACCCAGTAGAAACACTGCAGGATCAAAGGGTATGCACAGTTTGATAAATTTTTAATCATGTTCCAAATTGCTCTCCAAAATGGCTGGATACATTCACAATTCCACCAACAATGTATTAGAGTCCTAGATTTCTCACATAGCCTTCAACATGCATCATTACCTTTTCCTGTCATTTTAGACAATCTGAGAGGTGTGTAGTAGTATCTCAGAGTTGTTTTAATTTGGATTTCTCTGATCAATAGTGATTTAAAGCACCTTTTCATATGACTAGAAATGGTTTTAATTTCTTCATCTGAAAATTGTCTGTTCATATTCTTTGACCATTTATCAATTGGAGAATGAATTGAATTTTGATAAACTTGAGTCAATCCTCTATATATTTTAGAAACGAGGCCTTTACCAGAACTCTTAAATGTAAAAAGTTTTCCCCAATTTATTGCTTCCATTTTTATCTTGTCTACATTTGTTTTGTTTGTACAAAACCCTTTTTAACTTAATATAATCAAAATTATCTATTTAGTTTTCAAATATCAAGTCCCAGTTCTTCTTTGGTCACAAATTCCTTTCTTCTTCACAGATCTGAGAGCTAAACTATCCTAATGTTCCTCCAATTTGCTTATCATATCATTCTTTATGTCCAAATCATGAACCCATTTCGACCTTATCTTGGTATATGGTGTTAGGTGAGGTTCAATGTCTAGTTTCTGTCATACTAGGTTCTAATTTTCCCAGCAGTTTTGTCACATAGTGAATTCTTATCCAACAGGACTCCAGGGCTATCTAGTTCAACCCTTTTCCTTTTACCTATGAAGAAATTGAAACTGAGGGGTTTAATTGGCTTGCTCAAGACAACAACAATAGCAATAAGAACAATAATAATAGTTAGCATTTTAAGTTTTGCAAAAATGTTTTAATTTGCTATGTCATTAATTGTCACAATAACTCTGGGATATGTTTGATATTATGAAGCCCATTTTTCAGATGAAAAATTTAAGGCAGAAAGAAGTTGAGTGACTTGCCAGGATCACAATAGATAGTATCAGGGAGGATTTGAACTAAGGCTTTCCTCTTTTCAGGTATAATACTCTCACCATTGAACCATCTGCTGCAATATGCAAGGTGGAATTTGAATGTATGTCCTCAGACTCAGAAGTCCTTTCCACTGTTGTGATGACTGTGTATTTAAAATCAGCCAGAGTCAGGAATTCAGGTTAAGGGAAAAATCTTCAATCTTTATTCTCAGTAGAGGTGAGGGGGGATTGCGATAGCAATATGGGCAGACAGGAAGCCAGCTATCAGAGGGGGATTGGAGGTGAAGGGCGGTCACGATAGCAATGCGAGCAGCTGTGTCAAGACGCCAGCCAGCAGTCTCTACTTCTGCTTCTCTTTCCCCTCCCTTGCCTCCACCCACCAAAAACGTCATTTCCTATACAACACATCAGGACTTGCACAAAGAGTGGGCAGGGGCCATTCTTTCTCCGAGCATATATATTAATAGAGTATGGTCCAATTACTATTTAGCCTCACATACTTGGGACCTCAGTGCATCAACTCAAGCCTTAGCCCATTACACACTGTATCATATTTTGAAGATGATCTAGACAACTATATATCAAAGAACTTTAATAGATAAGTGCTTTAAGAATCCATGAATAGTAGGTCATATCCACTCAACCTAAATCATGAGCTAGTATTGGAAAATCTTAGTGCAATATTAATTAGATCCTTTCTGGCTTGGGATTTTTGGTAGGACTTTTGACTTAGGCATTGGAAAATATCCTTGCTTTCTTCCTGAATTTCTATCTAGGTAGAGGTTACAGTCTGCCTTTCTAGTTAAGTTCCATTATTTCTCATTAGCAAGATGAAATTGGAAAGAAGCATTTAAAACTGGTTATTCTTATGCAAATATACCTTGTCAGTCTGGAAAGTAGAGGCTTGATATTTTCTGTTTCTCTGTTGTTGTGGTTGAACATGACATTATGCAGGGAACTTGTTATTCTATTGTCAGTGATTCATGTAGGACATGCTTCTGTCTGTTCTATTTCTTTACACTGTCTTAAGCCAAAGTATATAGGTTTTCCCCCCCTTTTTCTAAAGAACAATTTTTGCCTTGTTAATCCGGAAGGGAACTTTCTTGTTTCATTCTCATTGTTTCAGAAAAGTTTAAAAAAAAGTCCCCAAAATAAAGAAACAAAAAAGCTTTTAAAAAGTTGATTCTTTTGAACACTTACAAAAAAAAGTACATAATACAAATAGCACTAAGTTTGGAAATTCAATTCCTCCCCTAATCACAACTACACCTAGGCTGAGGCTTATAGAACAATGACAATACTTGCTATCCTTCAGCATTACAAAAATTATAAAGCTTAGCATTTTGTTAGCAAAAATAATTGGCTAAAATTGCAAGATAAAGTGAAGTGAGCAGAACCAAGAGATCATTGTACACAGCAATGGCAAGATTATACTATAAACAATTCTGATGGCACATGGCTCTTTTTGACAGCAAAGTGACTCAGGTCAGTTCCATTGGTCTTGTGGTGAAGAGAGCCATCTGCACCCAGACACAGGTTTGTGGGGACTGATCACAACATAATATTTTCACTCTTTTTGTTGTTGTTTTCTTTCTCATTTTTTCTTTTTTGATATGATTTTTATTGTGCAACATGATATTTGTAGAAATATGTATAAAAGAATTACACATGTTTAACATATATTGGATTGCTTGCTGTTTAGGGGAGGGAGTGAAGGGAAGGGAAGGAAAAATTCAGAACAAAAGGTTTTGCGGGACTGAATGTTGAAAATTATCTATGTATATGTTTTGAAAATAAAAAATAAAAGCTTTTTAAATTTAAATTTAATAAAAAAATAAAATTGCAAGCTATTAAATGGTATACTGGGGTTGAATGAACAGATCAATGAACAAAGCATTTATTAACCCTTAGTATATACAAAGGGAATTCAAGTAGATATAACAGAAAAACTAAGTAATAGCTACTTTCCAGAAATTTGTGTTCTTTTTTATAAAGCTTTTTATTTTTCAAAACACATGCATAGATAGTTTTCAACATTCATCCTTGTAAAACTTGTGTTTTAATTTTTTTTCTCTTTTCCTTCCCCTACCTCCTCTTTTAGAAGGCAAGTAACCCATGTTATATGTTAATATATGTTAAACATGTGCATTTCTATACATAGTTCCACTATTATGTTACACAAGAAGCATAAGATTAAAAAGGAAAAAAAAAAAAAAAAAACATGAGAAAGAAAACAAAATGCCAGCAAACAGCTAAAGTGAAAATACTGTGTTGTGATCCACACTCAGTTTCCACAGTCCTCTCTCTTGGTATAGATGGCTGTCTTCATTACAAGACCATTGCAACTGACTTGAATCATCATTGTTGAAAAGTCATGTCCATCAGAATTGATCATTGTATACTCTTACTGTTGTCATGTACAAAAATCTTCTGGTTCTACTCACTTCACTTAGCATCAGTTCATGTAAGTTTCTCCAGGCCTCTCTGAAATCAACCTTCTGATTGATTCTTATGGAGCAAAAATAAAGGAATTCATATTCTAATGGAGAGAGAACACTTATGGAAGGTTTAATTTTCGAGTCAAATAGAAAGGCTCCATGATTCTTAGGGTACAACAGCAAATCAGATGGCAATATCTCTTCATTAATGTTGTTTACACTGATAAAGTTGTATCAGTTTCTGACCTTGTACCATTTGAGAGATTTCTTTTCTATATCTTTGATAGATGTGGCTGTAGGAACAGCTGCCAAACTGCTTCTAAACAGGGGTGATGACTATTGATATTACACTGGAACCATTAATTTATCAAAGACTTTTGTATTAGAATTTTGGACCATCTCCATCAGAATCTGAGAAGAGATGATGGTCATTATGATGGCAGTGTTGGTTTGAATGGCTTGGCACATGCTGATTTTCTCTTTTCCTTGCTGTTTGACTTGCCTGTTTTTTGAGAGGTAATTGGTTAGGAGATAGTTTCCTGGCTTCTTTCCACCCTATTATCATTTCTGCCAGTAACCTCCTAAACAGCTGCCCTTACCAATATCTATATCCACCTACTTCTCTCTATAATAGGGCAATATCTTGGTGATTTGTCCCAGGTTTAGAACTCTGCTTTATTTAGATTTATAATAGAAAATAATTCTGAGAATAGTCATTCAATTAAAATAACTGACCTTTCTTCAGATCGTTTATATTTGCAAAATTCTTTTTTCTAAAAAAATTATCACTAGTATTTTCTTTTTTCAAATATATTAAAGATAATTTTCAACTTTTTGTTTCAATTTTTTCTCATTCCCACCCTTACCTATGCTTTCCCTAAGACAGCAAGCACTCTGATATAAGTTAAATATGCCATTGGCAGAATTATTTACATCAAATATGGTTCTCTTTGATCCTCGCAATATTCCTATGAGGCTTGGTAGGAAAGCATTATCTCCATTTTTACAGATAAAGAAACTGAGGATTAGAATGGTGAAGGAATTTGTTCAAGGACATATGGTAGATCCAAGCTTTCTGACTTCCAAGTCCTTGGTAATTTTTTTATCATTCCCTATTGCCTCTCTGAAGGAGAAATAATGTCTTTTATATCCTTTAGAGGAAAATATCAACTGTGCTATCTGACTTACGGAGAATTTTAAGAAAGAGGCTTTTGGCTAAATTTCACAAATAAAGAAAATCTTAAATCCCTGCTCCGGCTAAATTTCACAAATAAAGAAAATCTTAAATCCCTGCTCCTCCACTCACATATTTCTTTTTGGTGAAGCCCTTCCACAACTTCTACTCATGATGAACTTCTAATATGGAACAAATATCTTCGCTTTGCCAAAGTGACAAAGGATGCTAAAATTGCTTGAGAAAAAACTAAGATATATGAATAAGAAATCATCATTTTGTTGTATTTGATGGAAAAGAAGTTCATTTTTCTATTTTTTTTATTGCAAGTATTGTAACACCAAAGTGAAAATAAGCAAGCTTTCTGCCAGCTGTAATTGATGATGTGCATAAAACAAAGACGCTGGAAGCCATTTTCTGGGCTCTGTATACTCAGTGACAAACAAACACATTGGCAATGAATGAATATGTGCATGTGGTTGTGGGTGATAATGTCTGAAATTAATACCTTTTTGAACTTCCTATGAAATGAATAGAGCAGAGACAGTTACTGGGAGATGTCCATTGTAAGACAATTGGCCATTTTCATGAAGTATGTTGATATTGGTATATGACCAAGCTAATTGTAAAATAGATGAAATTATTTTTTTTCCTTAGATACACTCCCATACAACAGACATTATTTAATTACTTTTGGAAAATGAAGATACAAGAGACCGAATGGGGGAGATAAGGAGAAAAAGAGAGAGAGAGAGAGAGAGAAAAAGAGAGAGAGAGAAAGAGAGAGAGGGAGAGAAAGAGAGAGAGAGCCACATACAGACACACACAGACAGAGACAGAGACACACACAAACATTCACAGAGTGCTTAACTTTTCACTATCCCAGACAATTTACCTAAGATCGTAAATTGCAAAAACAGTTATTTGCATTTGTAAAGGTTGTTACTTCATTGGGAAAGGCTTACATTGGGGAAAACACAGGTGGTGTTTTAAAAAAAAAAGGTATAAAAGCTGTTCTAGGAACTATGGGATACAGTTTTGATACCTTCATGCTAATAAATATTATTTAGAATAAAAAAATACATAAAAAAGTATGATCAAATTTCTAGTTAGATAAGTTAGATAAGAAGATAAGAAGAAATCACTGTGACTTAAGAATAGAGTTGGAGTCAGGGAAAGTTTCATGGAGAAAGTGATATTTGAGTTGGACCTTGAATGATAGGTAGGCTTTCAGTAGGCCAAAAGAGCATTTCAGGCAAAGGAATTGGTATTAATGGAAGTATGAAGAAGTTGTCTACAGGGGATAGCAACTAATTCACTTTGGCTGGCATTTAGAGTGGATAATAATGAATAGTTTGAGTTAATGTTGGAAAGGTAACTTTAAATTAAATTATGGAAATCCTTGTATATTCTCTTTATATGCCCTTCTTGCAACTCTCAGAAACACCCCTTTCTCACCCCCAGGCTCCAGTGCCCTCATCCTTTGCAAAGATTTCATATGACTAGATACTTACCTCCTAGTCTTATTTCACAACAGTGCCAGAATTCAATCTCTCCTAGTTGGACTCACTGGGCAGAGACCTGCTCTCCACCAGCTGTCAGATTATAAAGAATCTCATAAATGCATACAGTGAGATTTTATAGCCAATATAGCCTGAATGCATTAATGCTTCCATGTATTTTGTATTTTAAAATTCTTAAAGCTAGAAGCAATGTCATTTGAGAAATTTTAAAGAACCAAACTCTGTCATTTGACAGAATTTTTTTAATCCACAAGGTCAAAAAATGAACATATTCATTTCAAAGTAAAATTATAATAAGTTTTTAAGTCAATTATGTTACTTCTTCTCTAACGCTAATGAGCAGCATTCTGGAAAAATGTACTTGAAACAAGGATTCTTACAACAAGATGTTAACTCAATGGAATTGATAAGGCAATGGTTATCTAGTTTAGCATTGAGTTCTCTAGTTTAGTATGATTGATTTAATCTTACAACAAATAATGGTTCCCTTGTGATATAATGATTGGTTTATACTCAGTATACTGTAATGATATAATTGTAATAGAGTATATAAGCTGGGACAAACTTAGCTAGAGACCTTCCAGTTTTATCAGCCTTGTGGTGGCTTTCCTGAATTTCCTCCACTGAGACTAAGGCCCATCTGAAGGCACTCCAGAAAGTAAACCTGGGCTCCAGACAAGGAGACAGACTGTGAAGGAGATAATAAAGACTTTTGGATTTTATCTCTGATTATTCTCGTGGTGATTATTCTGCTGAAAACCAAGGCTAATCCTGAGCTCTCCAGAAAGCTAACCAGAACATTACAATAGGATTTTATTCATAGCAAGAAATAAGTAGGGTCATGAGCATTTGTAAAAATAACTATATTTATGATGTATATTGCCAGGAACCCTTTAAAAACATTCTAGACTTAGATAAAGTCTTAGTTTATTTTGTCAGATATGTAGCTAAAACTAGGTCATCACAGATACTGCTCTAAGCATCAGAGAGCTGGAAAAGATCTTAGAGGTCCTCAATTCTTTCTCAAATCCAGTCACTACATTTCAGAAGAACTGAGACCTTGATAAATTAGTCAACTTGGCCAAAATCACAGACAGTAGTATTGGAGTTGGGTTTGAATTCAACTCCCTCTGACTAAAGAGAAATAGATAGATAACAGGGAGACAGATAATATTACAATTTAAAACTAAATCAATGTGTAGCTTGTTTTCTTGCCCATCCTGATTTATAAGATTTGTAATGCAAAAAAAGACTGCTGGCCCCAATGGCCCTAAATGGGATCATCAGCCTACCATGGAATTCTTTCCTCCAAACACCTACAGTCATATTATACATCTGTGACCTCATGAATGAGAAAATGTTTCTCATAATACTAAGGACCTATATTTATATGCTATATTCAGATTCTCAAAGCACTTTGCACGTATTATTTCAGTGGAGCACAATAGTCTTATTGAATTAGGAGCCATTATTCCATTTTGTAGATCAGGAAACTGAAGTTCTTAGAGCTTGATGAGTTCTAATTTCCATTTTCCACTCTATCCCCTACTCCAATAACTAGCAATTCTAGTTCCCAAGACAGGTTTCACAAAATACGGAAGTTGCTTTCAAAATACTGGAGACATGTTGGACTTCTAGACATAAAACCTCTGGGAATGAGTGTGTGCGCGGGATGGATTCAATAAACCCTGATACAACTTTAGAGATCCCTTGACACTGGGAAGATATCAAAAAAGGAAAGAAAGTAATGTTAGATTCTGAGGAAATACACTTGCGATTTGACCACTGCTACCTCAATTTCTCTTTTTTTTTTTCCTGTTGTAAAATTATTTTAATGGTGTTTTATTTTTTCAAATACATGCAAAGACAATTTTCAACATTCACCTTTGCAAAAACTTGTGTTCCAAAATTTTCTCCTTCTTTTTGTCTCTCCCCCTTTCCTAAGACAGCATGCAATTTGATATGGGTTAAACAAGTGCAATGCTTCTAAATCTACTATCATATTGGTCATGCTATACACAAAAAAAAAATCAGGTGAAAAGAAAACACTAGAAAAAAACCAAGCAAACAACAATAACAAAGGTCAAAATACTGCATTTGATCTATATTCAGTCTCCATAGTTTTCTCTCTAGATGTGGATGACTTTTTCCTTTACAAATCTATTGAAATTGTCTTGAAGCATCTCATTGTTGAAAAGAACCAGGGTCACCACATCATGATTACATGATTTTGTTGTTACTGTGTACAATGATCTTTGGGTTCTGCTCACTTTATTTAGCACCAATTCATCCAAGTCTTTCCAGGCTTTTCTGAAACCAAGTTGTCAATTACTCTTAGTAACTAATTATTAAGCTGTAACCAATATTTCTACTGCTGGAGTTTAAGTATTTTGAATAGTCCCCTAAATTTCACCATCCTGAAACAAAGCCCTAATTGACTTGACCTTGTTATAATTCTCCTACCTTCATACTCTATATAAAAAAAAGAATATACCCCTAGCATAAACTTTAGCATTTCTATTTCTATTTTTCCAGTGCATAGCATGATACTGTATATTCAATTGGTTCTCAATAAATATTTTTTTCATTGTTTGATTGACTCATAATAACTCTGGGATTAACACAACCTGATAAAACTACTCAATTCATTTTACTTCAACATTCTCAATTTCTTTGATGAACATTTTGTTTTCAAGGGCATATCAGAAATATTGGTTTGCAGAGCTTTCTAGTGGGGAAGATGCCAGATTTAACAGCTTTTATTGTATTTGTTTTGGAAGGCTATATCTAGAAGTATGCTAACATTTGAAGTTGATTGTATAATGAATCAAATAAGGGTTTTCAACTGTTTTTTGGGATATAAAAATTATAGGACATAAGGCATATTTTAATATATTTGAACATAAACCAAATGCAGTTTTCACAAGCAAATGGAATGTTTTAATCCAAATAGCTAGTTATCTTAAAGATGATGAATTTGAAGTCTGAAGGAACTGGAAACAAGTTCATAACATTTAAATAAGTTGTGAAATATATGAAATGATGCAGTTAAGTTTCCCTGTAAATGCTGTCTAATGGAAAAAACTTTAAAGTGAGAAACCTCTATGTCAGTAAGTTTCTAATGCTAAGAATGTTGACTCATGGTTTTAGGTGCTGCCAAAAATGTACTACTAACAAGAATGACTGGATTTGATTGTTCTATGTCCTTGGATATTCTATATCCAAATTCAAGAGTCATACAAGGAAATATTTTCATGAACTTGACAGGCTTTGTGCTATATTTGCTATGCCTACAAACTCTTCTCTACTTGAAATCTCCAAGTTTAATTCATTTATCCTTTAAAGGGATAGAGATTGGACCTGTAATTTTATATTATATAGGGTAGAAACATGAGCTCCCAGTTATAGACTCACAATGCTCCCAAGTCTGCAATAACCACATTAAAATATAATTGGTAATTATTTAACAAAATAAAAAATACAATAAAACATAGATTTTATATACATATATATTTAAAACTAAGACATTATGCAGCCCACACATGTACCTCGTTGTATAAATAAATGTGCACACACATGTAGATATGTTCATATTATATGCATATATACACACATAAACATACACACTATATGTATATGTATATATGTGTGTGCATATATGCACACAATAGGTTTAGGAAATTTCTTGCTTGAAGAAATCTCCTCTACCATCGCAGGTAAGCCATCTTTGCCATTTATAATCTTAGAGAGAGCTTCCTGAAGTAAAGAAAAGTTAAAGAAATTGCCCAAAGTCACACAGTGTGAGAGACAATACTTGAACTCCGTTGTTCTAGGCTTCAAGGACAGCTCTGAATCCCTTATATCCTTTTCACTTTCAGTTTTTTAAAACATGAGATAATTGATTGATTAAATATGACCACATTGCCATAAATTCTGTATTACTTGCCATCTTGTTAACCCCGGTTAATGCTTTTCTCCCTTCTTTCCCCTTACCCCCTTCCCAGTATTAAGCTTGTGATCACCACTGCCATGAATTCTGTAATAAATTATATGTATTTTCTATTTTAAGGAGAAGTGACATGCTTTAATAGACTGTGAAGTGTACTTAAATCTAAGAAGATCTGAGTTCGAGTCCCACCTTTGATTCATACTAACTGTGTGACTCTCTGTAATTCCCTTTATCTCTTTGTGGCCTAAGCAACTCAAAAAGATTATACATTTCAGCAAAATTGTCATCTTACAATGATAGAAGGAATCCTATTCCTGAAAAGTTCTATATCAGTGAAATCAAAGGTCTAGTTCCTATTCTTATTCTGTCCCAAATGACAGTGAAATTGTGTGCTTATAAAATAAACTAGAAACTGAGGTATCTATTCTGATTTTTAAGGAAAAGACAATAAGTGAATGAGAAAAATCAATCATTTTAATGAGATAACATTTGTAAAATGTTTAATACAGTATCTGCCACATAGTGGGCACTTAATTGATGCTTGTTCCCTTCTCTTCATCCATTCCTTTATTGAGAACAGAATATGTGTCAGGCACATAGGTACTGAGGATATGAAAAGAAAAATAAGAAAATCCCTGTAATTTATGAAGCTTACATTCAAATGGGAAAACACAAGACATAGAGAAATTTGGCCAGGGAATGATGTTTTGGAATGGAAAGTCATGGTGATGATAACAGCAGGAAGATCAATATGACAGTCTGTGGATAAGCCCTTTCGAGAAGAATGGTATTCATTGGTTTAGAACTCTCAGAACAAGAAATGGAAAATGATGGTGGGAGGCAGGAAGAAAAAGGGGAAAGGAAAGGTCAGATAATAGCTATGAAGAAGATCAAGTCTAGAGTTAGCCAGACACAGTGAAACCTCTCCAATAAGTATTGTTTTTCTCCAGGACAGGACTTTCCCAAACTTCTGCCAGGACTGGATCTCTCCACACTTTGGTGGTAGTTGCAGTGATTACAAATTGGAAAATTACTAGATTAAAAACCTAGAATTTTTGTTGAAATATTTAGATGACTGAAGCAATATTGGGAAGTTTTAGACTGGTTTATTCTGCTTATTTCCTTAATAACTCAATACATATTTGTTTATGCATATTGACCTAGATTACATAGAGCTCAGAGATACACCAGAGGCATTTCTTTTTTGAATAACTACATGTAGCCTACTTTTTACTCTTCCCTGGGGTTTCTGCAAATTAATGAGTTCAGTGTGTTTTTACAAATAAGTCTACTTCAATTGCCTTAGCCTGGATCAACTGAGTACCTGTTAAATCTTCTCAATCCATTTGCACTATATTAAAGCATCCTGCCAAAAACATATATTTGAAAAGTAAAAACATCTCTTCAGGATTAAAATAATTATCAAAGGGGGATAAACATTTATTGATTGCCAACTGTGTGCAGACACTCTGCTAAGTGCTATACAGATATTATCATAGTTTATCCTAAACAAAACAAAACAAAACCTTGAGAGATATGTGCTAGGTTTTTTTTTTTTTTTTTTTTTTTTTTTTTTTTAACACTTGAGAAAACTGAGGGAAAAAGGGTCATATAACTAATAAGTATCTGAGGTCAGATTTCAGTTTCAGTGTCTCGGTTTCTGTTTCTTTCCCTCTGTCTCTGTCTCTGTCTCTTCTGTCTGTCTGCTGAAACTAAGTGCAAAGATGATGTATTGCATCTTGCATTTGGATATGAGTTTGTATTTCTAAACATTTTACTGTCTCCTCCACACTCAATAAAAGTCTATAACAATGTGAATTAGAAGAACATGGCAGGAAATGTGCATGGAAGTACATTCCCTCAAAGAGGAAATTTTGAAATTTTATAACCAAGAATATGATACTATAAACCATCCTTCTCTTTAACGAAGGGAGATTTCCTGGGTAGGGTTTACTTCGGGCTTGGCTAATTCTAAGGTCGATAGTTTGCATACTCCTTTTCAAGAGGAAGATAGTTTTCTAAACAATATGACTTTTGGAGAAGGAAAATTGTCAATATGACCTTCTCAATTGAATTACTAATGTCTCAGGAAAGCAGGAGATCTGGAATGTATATGTCCATCTCCTTACTGTTATTATTAATTACTTAGTAAAAATCTTAGAGGAATGGGAACATATGGTTATCAGTTCACAAAGTGTATTTCCTTTCCAGGAGGAGTTTAATAAACAGTGTTTTTAGGAGACTAGAGTGATTGTGAAATATGAAAATAGAGAATCTCAATGTTTATCAAAGGATGGCTCCATTAGCTGTCCCAAGTATAATTCTTTTCTAGCTGAGGTGACTTGTATAATCTTCTTTCTGTGGGATCCTCTGGGTAATTTGTAGATTATTTTTACATTATTACATACACATATTCATTTTTCTGACTTGAGAGCAATTTGAATGGGTGACCTTGAATAGTTGTATTGGATTTGGGGAATCCTTTTTTTTTTTTTTTTTTTTTTTTTTTTTTAACCAACATTTGGGGAAATTCAGACCTGAACTATACCTGGGATGCATTTTGGAAATTTCTTATAGTAACTCTAGGGGGGATGATGAACTATAAAGAGATGAAGGTCAATTTGAGGATTATATTTAGTCTATGTAAACTTCAATACTTTGATGGAGAAGCTGTACTCACTCTTTCTCTTCATGCATAGACACCTACATATACATATAAATAAGTGCATGTATATTATAATGGACATACATGTTGATATGCTCTTTCTTTGTTTTTTACATATATATATATGTTTAAATCTATTTAATTCAGTCATCTTTCAGTCATGTTTGACTCCATATGATTCTATTTGTTTTTTGTGTTTTTTTTTGGCAGAAATACTGGAGTGCCTTGCCATCTCTATCTCCAATTCATTTTATAGATGAGGAAACTAAGGCAAGCAGAGTTAAGTAACTTGCTTGGAGTCACATAATTACTAAGTGTCTGAAGCCAGAATCGAACTCTTTGCTACTGCAAACCCTGCACACACCATTATTATTATTATTTTTTTAAATTTTATTTTTCCTGAGGCAATTTGGGTAAAGTGATTTGCCCAGGGTCACACAGTCAGGAAGTGTTAAGTGTCTGAGGCCAGATTTGAACTCAGGTCCTCCTGACTTCAGGGCTGGTGCTCTATCCACTGCACCACCTAGCTGCCCTGCACTCCATCTATTATGCCACCTAACTGCACCATATATCCATGTTTATATCTATCTATACAGCAGAACTTTTTGTTGTTGCAAAGCACTAGAAACAAAATGGGTTACATAAATAACTGGCAGTAACACAGCCTCACAAATTCACACATTGTGTATACACACACACACATATAGCTGCACTATTTATTAGATGAAAGAACAAAATAAGTTATTTTGAGTAACTGATAGTGATATGCAATTTAAATGTAAAGATTGACCACTAAGATCTAGAGAGGAAAATAGGACATTTTGGGGGTTGAGATAATTTGCTCTCTTATTTTTAACTTCTATAATTTCAACCCTCCTTTGTCCCAAGACCTGTGCTGACTACAAGTGCCTCTAATATAGTAAGCACTTCAGAAACCTTTGTTAATGGATAAAACTCCTTTATTTTATTTCTAAATTATTTTGCACTTAACAAAAAATAAACATGAACATTTCCCTAGACAAGGAATAAGAGAAGATTGTCTATGAAATATTTATTATTCAACTTTTTTTTTGGGGGGGAAATAGATATTCAATGTATTACACCCACATGTCTCTGCTTCTTTGTATCTCTGATGGAATTTCCTTCTGTATTCTTCTGTGTGTGTTATATTTTTCCCAACCCTATTACTTTCTTTCAACCCCAATTCCCCTATATTTCTCCATGATCTAAAATAAAAACTGATCTTTAGAATAAATATAGTCAACAAAACAAACAATTTATTTGCCATGTTTGAAAATGTAAATTATTATCAGCACCATTTCTTAATCATCATTTTCCTATGAAGAGATAAGAATTATGCTTCATCATTAATATTTTGGAATTGAGTTTGGTCATAGTGTTGGTTAAATTTCTTAAGTGTTTCAAAACCATAGTTTTTGTAGAAATTGTTTTCCTGATGGGTTGTTACACTTCATGCTCAAAGAGGATCAAATTGACATCACTATGCTGGGGTCAAAGTACAATGTGTCCAAGTGTGGCTGAGAGTGCTTAGTTCTCTCTATGTTATCTCACATTAAGTCCCTCCTGATTTGTCTGACCCTTTATCATTTCTCATAATACAATAATGGTGCACTATTTTATATATCATAATTTGTTCAATCATTATCCAATTGATGAGAACCCACTTGGTTTCTAATTCTTTGTTACAACAAAAAGCTCTGCAAAAGATTTTTTTTTTACTCTTTGCCTTCTATCTGTGATCTCTTTGGGATACATATCTAGTAATAGTATATTGAGTTCAACAGGTTTGCCCAGTTTAGTAATTTTTTTGAACATTGTTCCAAATGTTCCAAATGCCTTTATAAAATGATAGGACCCAATTCACAGTTCTGTCTCCATTGATAATGTACAATTGTTTCGATCTTCCCACAGTTGACATCATCCCTTTTTGTCCTCTGAAAGGTATGAATTGTTTTAATTTTCAGTTATCTAATTTTAGCCAAATAATTATATATTAAGAGCCATCTGTCTTTAAGGTATTGTGCTAGATGCTGAGAATATAAAGGCAAAGTGAAAAAAATAACCTGTGTCTTCAAGAAGTTTATATTCTACTATAAATATATACATCATGTATATAGAAACATTTATTTAAAATTATTTGTGAAGGAAAAGAATATTGGAACAAACTTCTTACAGGATGTAGTGCCTGAATTTATCCTTGGAGGTAGCCAGATATTCTAGATGGCATTTCCAACTAGGTGACATAGTGATAGATTGCTAAGCATGGAGTGAGGAAGATTCAAGTTCAAATGTAGCCTTATATACTTTCTACTTGTGGACTTTAGTTAAGTAACAACCACTGTTTGCCTAAATTTCCTCAGTTGCATCATGGAAATTATAATAGCACCTACCAAATGACATAACATTATTTATAAAGCATTTAGCACAGAATCTGGCACATAGTAGATATTATACAAATACTAGCTATTATTATATTCCAATTCCAATCAAGAGATTCATCCTCTGCAAAGATAGAGATGCAGGCTTAATTTTGGGAATAGCAAATAGATCAGTTTCTCTGAAAAATATGCTTGTGAAATAACAAGGGGATAGTAGATTGGAGACAGATTAAGAAGTATTTTCAATGACAATGGAGAAATTTGTTTTTTATTTTAATGATACTAGGGAGCCATTGAAAGCCCTTGAGCCAGGAGTGAAAGAGTCAGTCTTGTATGTTAGAAAAATTATTTAGCCAGCTTTATGGAATATAAAACAAAGGCTCAGAGATAGTAAATAGTTCATTCCAGTTTATATAGCCTGTTAATGTCAGGTCAGAGCTAGAATTTGTTTTCTGACTATAGTCAGAATTCATTCTATTTACCATACTGTGTCTAGTATGTCAATGAGTAGAGTTATGATAGAAAAATTCATTCTGTAACATTCCCAAGATTCTGTTTTACTTAGGCAAACTATATTAATGACTTTGTCTTATGTTCTGATGGCAACCCCCTGGCAGGGGGCTCAAATATACACATCGCACAAATTCAAATAGACATGGTGTGAATAAGTAGCAGGATTATTTTATGAACATGAGTCTTAGTACATTTTGTCTTGAAAGCATTAATAAATCTGTTCTGCAGAAAACTTGTCTTGATACAACACCTTCCCTCAAGGTAATGAGGACTCTTTCCTCATTTATTACTTGTCTAAGCTTTAACCTCTGCAGTGTCCCCTGAGTTAACTTACAATTCAGGTTTTAGTGTGATGATTTATGTATCAGGTTATTAAAAATTCAGTGTAAAATATACTTTTCACTCAATATCCCCTAAAGTCATTTTAACTGTGGCTTTTTTACCCAAAGAATTTTGGGGAAAACTGAAGTTTGAAGCACTAATATTAAGGAAATACTAAACTATGTTTTCCTATTCTAGCTCAGCATAGTTTGATAATGTATCTTCTGGATCTCAACAAACAAGCAAACAAATAAATGAATCAAAAGCCAAAAAAATCTTGTTCTGTATGGATTGGAAAATCAATGCTCTTTTTCAAGCACGAACTATTGACGATATATTCCCCTATAGCTTTAAAACTGGCATCTGACTTTTATGTTGGAGATTGGAGCTGAATGAGCATCTTTTAAGTTATCTTTCTAAGAAAAAAGAAAAGAATTCTCTTTTCTGCTGATCTCTCTCCCCCAACACCATCAACTAAAAAGGAATATGAAGACATTTCCAGAGACAAAACATCTTAGTACAGATTATCTAGATATTTGAGATTAAAGTATTTTTAGTTTGACCTGAATGACTCAAATCACTGTCTTGATATTCCACTTTGTGTATAGATTTGACCCCAGAATATAGTACACAAATGCTTTATATTATGATAATTCCCCCCAGTACTTTAGTGTATTCAAGATCTTAATCATGTGGACATCCTTTCCATTAGTGCAGATTAAAATCCATTTTTTTTTAAATCTTGTGTTAACTCTTGTTCTCCTGAATTCTCTAAAGAGAATCTAACCATAATCTGGAGACCCTTTTTAAAGAAAAGATCTTATTCTGGGGCTCACAATCCCATGAGGAGCTCATGAATGTATTCCAAGGAGTATTGATGAAAATTTCATCTAAACTTTTACTAACTCAAAGTGAACTTCAAATATAATTGTAGGCTACAAAATATTTCAAGAATCCATGGGACTTAATCATACTGCTGAAAGGGTCCCATGATACAGAGAAGGAAACAATGTCTAGCTCAGAATTTTTTTCTTTTTAGTATTGCAAATACCAACACAACTCTGGAATCCACTTGCTATTTCTTGCTTTTTATATCACTTGATTCATTTTTCAAATCAGATATTACTTGGATAATAAACCACTTTTTAAGTAAGTCATTATTTGGAACACGTGGCAACTTGCTAATGCTCACTATTTGTCTGTCAGTGATACTAAGAGAACTTGCACAATCAGAGAGAGAGAGAGAGAGAGAGAGAGAGAGAGAGAGAGAAAGAGAGACAGACAGAGAGAGAGAGACAGAAAGCGAGACAGAGAAAGAGAGAGACAGAGAGAGAGAGAGAGAGAGAGAGAGAGAGAGAGCGCGCTAAGTCTTAGCTGATTTTTGGTTTCCAATGTCTCCATAGCAAGTTAGGCAGGGAACTTAGATTTAGATTTATAACTGGAAGAAACCTTTGAGGTCATAAGTTCAAATCCTTTAATTTCATTTGTTTAATTTTACTTTTCTGAACTTGACAAACAGCAAGACAAACAAACAAACAAAAAACCTCCAGGCATTTTCATAGAAAGAGCTGAAAAAAAAAAAACAACAAACAAACAGAAATACAGAAAAGGATAAGGGTGCATGGATCACAGGTTAAGAATCCCTGATTTCTTCTAAACTTCTCATTTCATAAATGAAGAAATTTAAGATTAACAAGATGAAATAATTTGTTCATGACCAAAGAGGAAGTATCCAGCAAAGTTGGGATTCAAATTCAGCTGCTGTAAGGAACTCCAACATTTACTTTTTCAAATTTAGTGCTGTCTCCACTGCCTCCCGTGTTTCTAAATAAGTAGTTTTCTGTGAAATATTGAATGCTTTGTTTGTGCTTCTTATACCCTGACTTGGGACCCTGTGATTTATGGACACCAGAGAGCTAGTACTAAAATTAGGTGTTCTTTGGTCAATAAAGTCTTTTTCAATCCCATGAGCTTGGTCTAAGACAGCGATAACTTTTTTTTATGTGCAGTTATTGACACAAATGGCAAATTATTAGTGTGATAAATCAGATCTCACTAATCAAATCAGCAAATCATCAAGGCACTGCCAATGTTCTACCCATTTAAAAATTACCTTTTTATTTACAAATATACATTCTTCTCTTGACCCTTTCATGGAGAGAGAAAAAAAAAAACTTCTCTGGATTAACTTTCTGAACTTTTTTGGCTGTGAAATATTAATAGAAGGCAACAGAGCAAGCCCAGATCTTGGAGTGATGAAAAGCTGGTGGTATTATTTTCATGGGTTATAGAGCCTGCATGCTTCAGGCCTAAAGTGGGACTGGAAGAGCATTAAGGGTGAGCCATAAAAATAAAAGCAAAGCCTTGGGTCTTACTCTCCAGCACCACTGAGTCTCTTGGAAGTGAGGACTGGCACTTCTCAAGTGCCTATTATTTACTCAGCTACAGACTTCTGTGGTTTTTAGACCCAAAGAGGGATAAAGTCTCCACAGGCTTGGAGAGGTCTAATTCTTTTTCTGAGATGTCTTATGGGCCCTTTAGCTATTAAATTAACTTCTGTCAGGCTGGAAACCAGAGAAAGACAAGACACATATTTCTTATGTGATGCCCTTTGGGGGAAAAATATCCCTCCTATTTGATGGTGCTTTAAACCACTGAATGAATTCTGGAGATTTAAAAATGCTGGTTTCATTTTCAGTTTGGAGAGAAAGGAGAGCTGGTGATGATTTTTTTCTCCAGGGATTATTTCAGAATAACCATCAATTAGTATTCATTTAGTGCTTACCTATGCTTAACACAGAAACAATTAAGGAGACATGGTCCCTGCCCTCAAGCACTTATAGATGATAATTGAATAAAAACAAATGTGGAAAGACAGCCACAGATACAACTATAGACACATTAGACCTTGTAGGAGGGACTATGGCCTTTATGAAAATTAGAGAGGAGAGTCTTATTTTTCAATATTGCATGAGAAACATTGCTCTAGAACAATCACTCATTACTTGAGGTTTTTGAAATTTGAAAAGAAACAAATTAAAAAATTGTATTTAATATGATGAACTTTCTTTGTAATCCTAAGTATTTTATTTTAGACTTAAAAAAAACAAACTATGCATTACTTGAGAGCAAGTCTTTTGCCTTTCTTTGTATTCCTAGTGATGCGGGAAAGATTCCTTTCTAGATTCCCACCCTCTCCTAGTTAATAATGTAAATTTCCCTTTAACTCACAAATCCTGGTCCCTTTGAATTCCAATAGAAGATCTTACCTGTTCCCAGCCCCACCCAGATATGCGCCAACTTTGGGGCTACACCCGAAAGCCCCTCGAGCTAAGTCTCCTCTTATAAAACGGCCCCGCTGGGAACCCCTCTTTGCAGAGATTCCAAACATGGCTACCATGTGAGGACCCTCTGTCCACTGGACCCTCTGTCCAGTGCCCTCTTTATCTCTACCTTCCCCTATACTTTAACTTTGCTTATCTAATAATAAACCTCTTTTGTCAATCTAGCTCTCCGGGCCAATAAATGCTTTTATTGGGAACTCGGGCCGCTACTAAACCCCCTTGTGCCGAATCTGTACCCCAAACCTGGCACTAGACCTTAACCCTAATTTCATTTAGGTACCCCAAAGCTAGACCTCAACACTAGAACTTAGCAAAGTGCTTTTCTTTCTTTCTTTCTTTCTCTCTTTCTCTCTTTCTCTCTTTCTCTTTCTCCTTTCCTTCCTTCCTTCCTTTTTTCCTTCTTTCTTTCCTTCCTTCCTTCCTTCCTTCCTTCCTTCCTTCTTTCCTTCCTTCCTTCCTTCCTTTGTTCTCATTCTCTCTCTCTCTCTCTCTCTCTCTCTCTCTCTCTCTCTCTCTCTCTTTCTCTCTCCCTCTTTCCTTTCTTTTTGATTGTTAAGGCAATTAGAGTTAAGGGATTTGCCTACAGTTACACAGCTACTGCAGTTCTCACTCCAGATTTAATGTTCTGTCCATTGTGCCATCGAATTGCCCCTGATCTTAAATTCTTTCAGAGGGAAAAAACAAACATACATACATATACAGTGTGTCCTAAAAGTCTTGGTACAGTTTTAAGCTTAAAATCCTTTATTTTATGATTCCAAGAAGCTTTAATAGTTTAAAATTTTACTAAGACTTTTTGGCACATTATTAAGGAATATAAAATATATAAATAATTAAATACAAGATAATTTTGAGGTTTTCAGTCAAGGTAAAAGCTCTTTCTTTCTAGACAAAATCCTGCTTTGACAAGATCTAAGAAATGGACTGTCTTTTAATCCTTGAATTATAGAAAGTTAAAGTCAGAAGAAAATTCAGACATTATCTAGTCTAACCTCCCACATGGTGAGGAATCCCCTCCACAACATCCCTGACATATTGCCATCTAACATCAGTTAAAATACTTCCTGTGAAGGCGAACTCACTATCTCCCTGGACAGACTATTGCAATGTCAGACAACTCCATTTGTTAGAAAGTTTCCCTTTTTATGTAGCTGAAGCATACCTCTATAACTTTCAGCTACACACACTAGTTTCCACCTAGCAAGGACAATATTGAAGACTATTTTCTTTCCTGTGTGACAGTTTTCAAGTCCTTAAGTAGCCTGACTTATCTCCCCTTAGTTTTTCTCTTTGATAAGCTAACCAGATTTAGTTACTCATAAGACATAATTTTCCCTCCTCTGGAAATATGTAGTTTATCAGTAATAATAATATTATTTCTTGTACACTGAATGATTCATGTCTTTTAATGCAGTCCCTGATTGGAAGAGCTGTTTAAATTATCAAAGCATATGTTAAATCACACATATTAAGCTTTTCATACTTATTCTGGCCCCAGATGGCAGAATTGGGTGGTAGAAGGTATAAACAATCAAATTTAAGCTTAATATTAGGGAAAAAAAATCTTTCCTAACAATAGGAATCACCCCTAAGTAAAATAGAATGAATGCCTCATGAAATAGTGGATTCCTACTCATTATAAGGTTTCAGGCACAAGCTGAATGACCAGTTCTCAGAGATGTTACAGGAAGGAATCTTTTCCAACTTTATTTTAAAAGATTGTCCCATCCAAAAAGGAAATTTTGTTATTCATGTTTCACTATATATAGTAGATTGTATTATAATATGTGTTTAGCTATGGGCCAAATCTGAAGTTCACAGGCTTTGTTATGAGTACATACATTTTTATGGCTGATTTCTTAGGTTTAGTGAAGTTTCAGAAAATCTTTGAAGAAGAGATGGGAGAATAGTTGAGAGATAGAGAGGAGATTTTTGTCTTGTCAAGGAGAGTCAGAGTCAGAATATTAAATAAATCAACTGGTGAATAGTTTCATTCAATAGGGTACATAGGACGTTAGAGGCAGGGAAATATGATGGAAGTCAGCTAGAATGTGGCTCTTAAAGAGGGTCATACATTATTGAGACACAGAATGGTATGGGGGAACACATATGGAGAAAAGCATACTGGATTTGATAGTAGATGATCTGGATTCAAATCCTCAGTGTATTTATGATGTTGGGTTAAGCAGTTTTATTTTTTTTCTCTTTCATTTAGGCCAGCTCAATGAGTCAATCTAGAAGTTGAAGGTAGGAAGATTCTGGCAGCTCATAAAATGCAATAAAAATGACTTTACTAGTAAGAAAAGATAAAAAGAATATTGTTCCGAAAGTTAAAAAGATAGTAATTCAAAACTCTCCATTTATTTAACATTCAGGATGGCAATTGGCCAAAGTAAATGAGATAGGTATTACTACAAGACAGTGAGAGCTCATTTAAGACTTCCAATATCAATTTTCCAAGGTTGTGTGGTTTGTATCTCAGAAGACAGAATACCTGAGGGACTCCTCAAATACTGTTAAAATTCACCCCTAGTCTACAGCAACTATTTCCATAAACACCTTCTGAATTAGCAGTTTCTCATATACAAAATGAGGGATTTGGATTGGATAGCTTCTGCTTCTCCTTCCAGCTTTCAGTATATTATTCTAATGCTGTGCTGTTCTTACATTTAAAAGACTTGACAATTGTGCCCCAGCTAGCTTAATAGTTCACATTTGCTTCCATTGGTCTCACTTTTCTTGATCAAAAATGGACTTGATTGTGCTGGCCATAATCTTCATCCCAAGAGTATGATTGATTAGTCAACATTTACTTAGTACTTATTATAAACTAGAAGTGGTTAAACTCTTGAGATATAATGAAAGGTGATGAAAAGTAATGGATAATGGATATGGAAGTGTTTGATAAAGAGAAAAATCTTATACAAATGTGTGCTGACAATAATAATTATTGATATTTCAAGAGGCAGAGGTGAGATTGAGGGCACTCCAGGCAAGAGAAACCAATTATGAAAGTGCAGAGACAGGAAACAGAATGTCCTGAATAGGGAAGAAGAAGGTGAACTTTAGTGGAATAAAGAGTATATAAAGGGCAATAAGTTGAAATAAGATTGACATGACATTGTGTATCTATGTACACAAAGGTAGCACCTAAAGTCAGGAAGACATTTTCCTGCATTCAAATCTGATCTCAGGCACTTATTAGTGATGATTATAGTGATATTATGAGAAATTAGATTTTTGGAGGAATTTATGACCAAAAAGAAGTAGAAAAAATTATGGATAATACAATTTTGATTATAGTAAATTAAAATATTTTTGCACAAACACAGCCAATGCAGCCAAGATTAGAAAGGAAGCAGAAAGCTGGGAAACAAATTTTACAGCCAGTATTTCTGATAAAGGCCTTCTTTCTAAGATATATAGTTAACTGAGTCAAATTTATAAGAATGCAAGTCATTCCCCAATTGATAAATGGTCAAAGGATATATAGACCATTTTCAGATGAAGAAATTAAAGTCATTTCTTATAGAGGGCTACAGATAGTGGGGGAACTCTGGGTAAGGTAAAAGACCCTTTAGCCCAGAGGGAACCTGCTGACAATGTCTGGTTTGTCTCCCCATCTCTCCTAAGGGCTCTTACCCTTTCTGAGAAGTCAAGGAGGGTGTGACCACTTGTGTTCTACTTGAAGCAAGGGATACTTACAGTAAAGAGATCCATTTATATATCAATAGCAGGATGCTTATAGTTAACAGTTGTACAGTGTGCTGTGGTGATATAATGCTACTGCTCAATGTGATATTAGCACTTGCTCACTATGATGTGGTGATGTAATGCTACTATAGTTAGCATTTGCTCAGTGTGATGTGGTGATATAATGATTTTCTAGTTGGCACATGCTCAGTGTGCTGTAGTGATGTAAACATACTAAGGTATTTAGGGGCTGAGAGGACTGAAAATAAACAGGACTCCATCTTTGATCATCTTCTTGGGTATCCTGCCTTCTTCACTCCTCCACTAAAACTAAGGATGTGGGCTGGTCCAGAGATCCTCCAGAGAACTAGTCTAGACAGTATATTTTGGCACCCCAGAGTGGGGGCTCTAAAAAGCATAGTATATTTTGGTATCCAAATTTGGGGGCTCTAGAAAGCACACTACAATTTTTAATCATATGAAAAATGCTCTCAATCATTATTGATTAGACATATATAAATTAACACAACTCTGAGATACTATCTCATCTCTCTCAGATTGGCTAAGAAGACAATAAAGACAATGATAAATGTTGGAGGGGATATGGGAAAACTGGGACACTCATACATTGTTTGTGGAATTGTAAACTGATCCAGCCATTCTGGAGAACAATTTGGAAGTATACCCATTGAGCTATAAAACTTTGCATACCCTATGAGAAGATCTAAGTCTATTATATTGATCATCACTTTTGATCTAGCAGTGTAACTACTGGATTTGTATCCCAAAGAGATCGTAAAAGAGGAGAAAGGACCCACATATGTTAAAAAAAATATTTGTAGCAGCTCTTTTGTAGGGGCAAGAAATAGGAAATGGAGTCGATGTCCATCAACTGGGAAATGACCCATTATGACATAGGAGTGTAATAATGGATTACTATTATTCTATAAGAAATGATGAGCAAACTGATTTTTAAAAAGCTTGGAAAGACTTACAGGACAAACTGATGCTGAGTGAAGTGAGCAGAACCAGGAGAACAATATATACAGTGACAACAATATTGTGTAATGATCAACTCTGATAAAGTTAGATCTCAGCAATACAGTGATCCGAGACAATTCCGATGGACTTGTGATAGAAAAATGCCATCTGCATCCAGAGAGAGAACTATTGAGAATAAATGAGAATCAAAGCAAACTATTTTCATCTCTTTTTGTTTTTTCTTTCTCGTAGATTTTTCTTTTTTTTGTGATTTTTCTTTGACAATATGGCAAATATGGAAATATATTTAAAATGATTGTACATGTGTAATCTATATCAGAATGCTTGCTTGGAGAGAGGGGAGGTATGAGAAGAAAGGAGAAACAATTTGGAAATCAAATTTGTACAAAAGTAAATGTTGAAAATTATCTTTATATGTAATTGAAACAAAAAACAGTATTGAGAAAACAAAAAGTACCACACACACACATAAATGTGAAATGAACTGGTTATTTGTCATTTGAAAAGTGATGTTGTTAAAATGGTATTTTCTGGTGCTGGGGATAAGGATTGTTTCTTTCATTGTCTTTGTTCCTCAAGTGCCTATCATAATTGTTAGTCTCAAAGTTTCTACTTAAGATCCATTCTAAGATCTTAGAGATACCATCCCTGGAAGACTGGTTAAAAAATGAAATATATATTTTGGCTATAGCATCTCAAAAAAGTTGAATAAGGTTTGGAGCAGTTGGAATTTGTGTCAGTGGAGGGTGTATCCATATTGATAAATAGAATTTTGTTCTATTGTTCTTATGTTCTTAAGGGCTCCACAGTGCTTGCCAATAACTTTCTGTTTTTTAGATTTTGTTTGCACAGAGTAAAGGAGAAAATGAATGGAAGTAATTATCTAGAACATTTGGATCAAAATGTTTTTGCTCCAAATAACCAAATTTGCAGCTACTACATTTGCTTGAAATATTGAGATGAATGATTCTATGCTCTACTTCCTTTTGTATGTATGGATACATATTGTTATGTCAGTCTCATTTCATATTATTACCCTTTCTTCATTTTTTCACTCCAGTAATAGTGCTCTTCTGACCATTCTCCATATAGGGCATTCTGTTTTCTATCTCTCTGTTTGCATAAGTAGTTTCCCAAGCTTGGAATGCCCTTGATCTGCCTCTTGAAATCTTTAGCTTCCTTCAAGCACACTGTAGGTGTTCTTTCCTATATGAAACCTTTTTTGATTCCATCTTCCGAATGAGACTTTGCATTATTTTATATGACATATTTACTTACATTAATGAATGAATGAATGAAAAAAAATTAGCAATGCTTTGTATGTCAAGCACTATTCTAAATATATATATTATATACACACATATATGTAAATTATATATACATACACATATACACAATATACATATGTGTATATATGTGTATGTATATAAACATATATGTGGAGACAGAAACAAAGAGAGACTGAGATGGAAAGAAACAGAGCAACAGAGATTAAAGACAGAGAAACAGAAATAGAATCAGAGACAGATAGAAAAAGAAACAGAAACAGAGGCAAGAGGACTTGAAATAGAGGCAGAAAGAGAAAATAGAGACAGAGAGAGACAAAGAGGAGGAACATAGACAGGAAGAGGCAGAGAGATAAGAAACATAGACAAGGATAAAGGGATATAGAGAAAAATAGGAGAGAGACAGAGAGACAGAGACAGAGAGAGACACACAGAGAGAGACAGAGAGAGAGAGACAAAGAGACAGAGAGAGAATATGAGGCTTTCTCTATAAGTCTGAGAAACCTATTTTTCCCTGTATTTCTCTCCCAAGACATCTGGAATCATGTGTGTGTTCTCTCTCTCTCTCTCTCTCTCTCTCTCTCTTTCTCTCTCTGTCTCTGTCACACACACACACACACACACCACACACACACACAGCTTAAAACCCCATATGTGTTAGTTATTATGATCATTATTAAGACTCATTTTTATTTTGAGTTTTTACAATTTCTTTAGGTGAGAAAACCAGGTTATCTAATCCTTTTTTTTTCTGTACTTTGAGCTAAGCCTCTTCAATCTGCTTCTCCTTAGGCAGCCCTCCAGTTTAGATCTCTACTTGTGTCTTTGTTCACTTCAGGGAGCTCACTGACTTCCAAGTCCCCTAACATATGCTTTGCCAAGAAGGCCATCACTGAGGTTGATTTTATACGCTATTGACTTGTTGCAGAATCCAAGTGTTGAGAAGCAAGTGTTTGTAGAATGCAGATCATGAGCAAAAGCCTTTTAGAAGACTTGCACCTTTATTGCATTGTGAAAAGAAATAAAGAAAGGGAGGGGAATGTGGAGAAAGAGAGACATACAATGTGAAACTCTAAGGAAACTAGCAAATTGGGAACTGGCACCTCTGCAGGGATAGCTGTCATCGCCAGTCAATTCCTTCTGGAACTATCAGCTAGAGGCATAAACACAAAATCAGAATAAATTATGAATCATTACTTATTCCCTTTCAACAGAATCAAAGTGAAGGAAATCTAATAAATAAGGCTCCAATTATGATGCTGTATTGTCCTCCACCCTAGCCCAAGTCTTCACGTTTACAGGCTTTCTCTAACACAGACAAGCTCCCAAGTTTTGCTTTGTTTCAGCCTGCCCTCCTCTGAGCCCATCAGTTTCAATTTTATTACTGACAGAACAACATCTGTGTTCTCTCCCCTTTTACCTTTGTTCTTGAATTAGCCTTTAGAAATTGCACGAAGAGGATATCACATCCTCCTGTCTTATTTCTAACTAGACTACATAGAGATAAAACATTTTATTTCATGATCAAGTTAGATATTCTATTTAGAAACAAAAACAAAACTGAAATTGATTACAGATTTTGAAATCCATTTTTAAAAAAAAATCAGTATATTTTGGATCTAAATTCCAAAATAACTCTGAATTCTGGTATACATGTCTTGAACTCAAATCCAGAATGACTAGATCCTTAAAAATAACTTCTTGAAAATCAATTAAGGAAATAGAAATTCTAGAAACCAGAAAAAAATAAATATAGTTGATTGTGTTTAGAGAAAACCAAAAGAACACAATGTGGGGTTTGATTAGGATGGAGGAGGAGTCTCTCTTTCTTGTTCTTTCCTCACCTTCCTATGTTTTACCATCCTTAATCCCCTTTTATTCCCCAGTGTAAGCTGGGATCTTTGAAGCTCATTGTTTCAGAGGAATTGAATAGTAGCTGCTTGATATCAAGGGCTGCTTTCCTTCTTCCCTCCCTTTCTTCCTGTCTCTCTCCCTTCCTTTCTTTCCTTCCTTCCATTGTTTCTCTCCCAGCCCCACCTCTGTCTCTGTCTCTCTTTGTCTCTCTTTCTGTCTCTGTTTTTCTCTCTATCTTTATCTCTCACTGTGTATCTCTGTCGCTGTCTCTTTTTTGTCTCTGTCTATCTTTCTCTGTCTCTTTCTGTCGCCCTCTCTCTGTTTCTCTTTTCTCTTTTCCCGTTTTGTCATTCTCTGTCTCTGTTTCTGTCTCTGTCAAGGTCTCTCTGTCTCTGTCTGTCTCCCCCTCCCTGTTTTTTGTTCTGCACCTTTCTTTTTCTCTGCCTTCCTCTGTCTCTCTTTCCTGTCTTTGTTTCTGCCTCAATCTCTACCCCCCCCCTCCATACACCAGTTATCTCTAGATGAGGAATTCTTAACCTTATTTGAATCATGGACCCTATTTACAGTCTGGTTAAGCCTGTGGACCCTTGTCATAATAATTTATTTTTAGCCTACATTCATAATTGAAGAAAATGTTAAATTTCAGTTAGATACTGATGAAAATAAATTTGTAAATTTTTTTCCTATTCAAGTTTGCATGCCCCCCTGGAATCTTTCCAAAGTCGAGGGTGTTTAAATATACAGAAGAATTATTTGAATGCAATTTTTAAACTTTTAATACATTTCTCTTCTCACCTAGAATTTTATTCTAGAAAAATCCCCAAATACTGCTAAGTTTTAACTCATACCTCATTTTCCATTAAGATATCTTTTCCCCCATAGGACCACAAGAAAATACTAACACATTATAATTTAGTTAGTATATCTTTACTGCAAAAAATCCAGAAAGATAATAAAATACAATACTGACACTCCCCAAGCAGCTGTGCACCATCAAAAGGTCATGTATTGCCATGTCCAGCAGTCATCACCAATTCATTAATGACTTACTTCATACACTTTGTCCAAGTGAACTAACTCCCAGAAGTCATTGGTAGAGGACAATGAGCTTTCGTTTCAAACCCTGCCCTTACCTCTGCCCTCACTATGGATATCTCTGTTTAGAGTTGTAGATGGGGAAGAGGGAAGACTTAGCTTCAAATTCAAAGTAGCTACTCTGCTCTGATTACCACAGATTTGGCTGTTGATTTCTGGCTTATCATCAATTGAATTTTGGGACTGAAAGATCATTGGGATCCTATAAGATTTCTCTGAAAATGGTTCTGCCCTTTGGTCTGTCATAAACACCTGCTACTGGTTATGTGTCCTAGATATAACTGGGTTGATCTTTCCATATTTTTTCGATCAGTAATATTCTGTTCCTTGAAATACCTATAATTCTGAATCTGAACTCCATGGCTACTCAGGAAAATGGAACAATGAGAAGAGAGGAAAGAAGATTCCTTTATAGATACATTTTCCATTTCTCTTTCTTTATGAAAGAGCTGTGGCTTACTGGCTCAAAATCTGAGTCACGGTTTAGCATGTCTCTGGAATCCTCCATTAAGCAAGTCAATATATCCATTTAAAGTGTTCCATCAGGGTGACACTTCACAATGTCCTGTTGCTTTTTATTTCTAGGCACTGTCTTTTGGCACTTTGATTCTGCTCCTAGTGCATATGATTCTTGGTAGAAAATCAAGAATATTCATGGGAAATTCCACTTTTCTAGGCAGGATCTAAGAGTTGAATGCATAAAAATGATAAAATCATTTATTTAGAGGCAGAAGGGGCCTTAGAAGGCAAAGAGCCCAACCCTGTCACTTAAAGATGAGGAATCTCAGTCCTAGGGACATTAAAGGAAGGAGGTGGCACAAAAATAGAGTGTTAGTCCTGGAAGACTTGAATGCTGTCTCAAATATTTACTAGATGTTAGATGCTGAAAAATTCACTAACCATTTCTAAATCTCAGTTTTTTTCTTTTTAAAATGGGAATATAAGCACCTGTTTCATCAAGTCATTTGTGAGGATCACATGAGAAAACAAATGTGTTCCTTTGCACATCATAAAATGCTATATTAAATTTAGATCTATCAGGAATATATAAAATGTTATTATATGCCCAGGGTCACATAGCAAGTAAGCATTTAAGATAAGATTCAAACCCAAGTTTTTCTGATGCCAAGTTCAATACTTAATACATCATACCATGTTGCCTATGAAATCACTGATCTCTCTGTGTGTATGTTTGTGTATATGTACATGTTAGGAAGCATTTCATGCAGTCTCCAGAGGCAGTTAAGGAAATCTAATAAAGCTACATAGTGCTCAATCAACAAGTATTTTTGAACTCCTGCTTCAGTTCTTGTATTAGAATAGAAAAAAATTGTCATGGAATGGGAAGATCACTGTATCTAGTGTCTCCTCTTTGCTATTTATACATTGTATTTAGTAAGATGCTGTGAAGGTTTCTTAAACCTCAAGACCAAGTGTAGCTTTTTGCATATAGTACTAACTTAATGAGTACTTGTAGCCCTAGCTAACGAATGGAATTGTTAAAGAAATGAATGGAATAGAGCCCTGGTTAGTCTGCAAACTGAATGTGTCCACTGCCATGTTTATTTTATGAGTATCTGATGAAAGAATTAAAAAATGATGGATGTTTTATGGTGACTTGGAGATGAATGAATGAATAAATGAATGAAAATATTTATTAAACACTTACTGTATGCAATGCTCTGTGCACTGAGGTTATACATTCTTCTCAAGGAGCTCACATTTTAATTGGAGAGGTGATACCTTTGGAAAGTTTAAGCTACAAGTCAGATGAAAAAATTCCCATGATCCTTAAGATGTAGAAGCAAAGCAAAAATAATTCTTCTACTTTAATGTCATTTATACTGCAAAAAGTCATCAGTTTCTCCTGTGAAGCTATTTCTCAGTATCACGGACAATAGCGGTGATAACTTTCTTCCCTTGATCTTCAGTAGCTGTGGCTGCATCTTTACTATGGTTGCTTCCCAGGATGATGGAAATGGACAGATAAAAGCTATTTCTATTCTCAAGATTTTGGGGCTCAGGATTCTAAGATGTCTCTTTCAGGGTCTGTGAAAATATGATAATCAAGATGGTGATGGTAGTTTGACCTGGTTGTATATGCCACTTTCTGTCTATCCCTCAAGGTACCTTGACTTTGATGCATGTGAGATCCTTTTATATCATTGATTTTTCTAATATATGTGCTTAACAGAAAGAAGAAAGAAGTTGTGTTTTGGGGAACCCAGGAGGATGTTATGATGTGCTTCAGAAGACAGAGTGCTTATGATGGTGAAATCACAGGTTTTTCAGAACAAACCAAAAAAAAAAAAAAAGAATTATTATGATAGGTGCTTCAAAGTAGGGGGAAATAAAGAGAAATATTTTTCTTGCTCTTAAAAGACAAATTTCTTAGAGAAATGAGGAATAAGAAGGGAGGAAATAAACAAACATTTGTTAAACACTTACTATGTGCTAGGCACTATACTGAATGCTTTATAATATTATGCCATTTGATTCCCACAATAATCTTATAATTATTCCTATTTTACAAATAAGAAAAATGAGGCAGACAGAGATGAAATGACTTGCTCAGGTAGGTGCTATTATTAATCTCATTTTACAGATGAGGAAATTGCTATCATCAGAGATTCAGTGACTTTTTAGGGTCACACAGTTAGAAAGTATCTCAAACCATATTTGAATGTCGGTGTTCCTGATTTCAAGTCCAGGGCTCTACTCACTGCACTGGACCAAAAGAGTAAACAATAATGAGACACAACCAGGAAAGTAAAAGGTGGCATTCAGAGATCAATGGATGAAGAGACTCAAGTTGAATTATTGAATTTAATTCCATAATTAATATGGAATTTCCAATAATGGATTTTTGCTTATGAAACGTTTGTCCATTAATGTGCTGAATGACAATTAAAGGTAAACCCAGGAGCTAAGCATTCAGGATAAAATATAAGCCTGTAATATAAGGAAATTGTAAGAAAATTCCCCCCAAAAGGCAAAAGACTGAGGATAATGCTTCAGTTTGCAAGGCAAGTGGAGTTTTGTTGGACTTGGGTATGTTTGCACAAACTAGTCTTTGTCTTCATAGTAAAAGAAAAGGAAGAAAGGACTAGAATTCAATTCAATAACATGTATAAAGCTCATACTCTTGGCAAAGCAATGTGCTAGGTCAGAAAATCAAAGACAACACTGGAATATTCTTTGATCCTAGAAAGTTTATATTCTACTGAAAAAGTGTTTCTTTATTTACCAGGTTATCATAAAGATAGAAGCAAATAATAAAGTCCTTTAAGGAGGAATCAATGAATCAAAAGGATAAGAAGAAGCAATAGGAATTCCCAAACTACTATCAAGAGAATGTGTCAGGAAAGTAAGGATACCAGAACATTTGGGAACAGAATGATGTCTTGCTTATAAAGGGAAACTGGAGGAACTCACTCAGCATGTGGGTCAGTCATTAAATTTTTTGCTAAATATAGCCTGTCAGGCACTGTGCTAAGCCTTGAAAATACAAGAAAGCAAAAGATAGCTCCTTGTTTTCTCTCTCTTTTTAAAAAGAGCTTTTATTTTTAAAATGCATGCAAAGATGATTTACAAATTCACTTCTGCAAAACCTTGTGTTCCAAATTTTTCTCCTTCCCTTCCTCACCTCCTCCCTTAGATAGTAAGTAATCCAACATATATTAACACATGTGCAATTCTACTATACATATTTCCACATTTATTCTGCTGTACAAAACAATCAGATCAAAAAGGAAAAAAATGAGAAAGAGAAAAAAAGTAAACAAACACCAAAAATGGGGAAAATACTATGTTGTGATCCACACTCAGTCCCCACAAACCTGTGTCTGGGTGCAGATGGCTCTTTCCATCACACTCTCCATCAGGTCTTTTGAAATTAACCTGAATCACTTGGTTCTTGAAAAGAGCCAAGTCCATTAGAGTTGATCATCATATAATCTTGTTGTTTTTGTGTACAATCTTTTCTTGGTTCTACTCACTTCACGTAACATCAATTCATGTAGGTGTTTTCAACCCTTTCTGAAATCATCCTGTTGATCGTTTCTTGTAGAACAATAATATTCCATAACATTCTTATACCATAACTTATTCAGCCATTCCTCAACTGATGGGCATCCACTCAGTTTCCAGTTCCTTGCCACTACAAAAAGGATAGCAATTATTCTCAAGGAGCTTAGAGTTTAATAGGAAAACAACATATAAACTTTTAGAACAATCAAGTAGATGTAGGAAAAATTTGAAATAATCAACAAAGGGAAGACACTAGAATCAAAGGAAATTAGGAAAGGCTTCTTATAGAAGGTTGGATTTTGTTGGTATTGGAAGATAGTGGCTAACATTGAGGAGGGAAGCATGTCAGGATTATGAGACATTTAGCAAAAATTCCTAGTATCTGAAGATGGATTATCTTGTCTTAGGAGATCAGTGTCATTGAATTGCAAAATACATGGAGAGGAGAGGAGGAAGAGTGTAAGATATTAGAATCTGCTTCTTATGCAGCAGAGAATGGTAAGGATTTATAGATGGCATCAATACATCTAGCATTAGTTAAAGGAAAAAAAAGATGAGTAGTTATTACACTGTAAGCCTCTTGAGGGCAGACATTGTTTTTTCTTCTTTTTTCATATCCTCAATGTTTAGCACATAGTAAATACTTAATAAATGTTTCTTGATTGGCTGATTAATTAGGTAGTGTTTGTTAGTGTCTATGCCAATGGGATATTAAGGTGACTTTATTGAGTTAACATAAGCAAGAAAGAAAATTACTTTCTTCTCTGACAATGTAGTGTAGTGAAAAGGTCATTGACCCTTCGTTATAGTCCTCTTTTTGTACATATATTTTGTTTTGTAACAAAAGAAAGATCATTGGATTTGGAATCAGGGAATCTGCATTCAAATTCTGGTTCTATTGTTGGCTATCTGAATTCTTTGGATCTAGTTTCTTCACTTGAAACTTGAAGAGGTTAGACTAAATAATGCTAAAGGTCTCTTTTAATCACAAATTTATGGTCCTTTGTATTTCTGGAATAAAGTAAAAGTTTTCTGAGATTTTTCAAACCTAAGGATCAATGCCTACCCCTGATAATTCCTCTGAGGACAAAGAATAACCCAAGAACATTCCTAAGGAAGATGAATTTCCTTATGGCTCTCATTAAAACATCTGTATAATTGACCATCTAAGCAACCATTACCACTGTGACACTTGTTTAGGGTTATGAAAGTAGAAAATAAACAGTTACGGCTTTTCACAGTTAGGTTAATAAAAAGGATCCAATGCCCAAGTCTCTAAGCATATCTGTAAGGATAGATGTGCTTATTTACAATGAATGACTGCAAGCATAATAAAGAATTGCTGAAATCATACCTATGTTGCCTTTGGTCGGGGAACAGCTTTTGCTCTGAGCAATCATTCTGCACATGTACATAAATATTACCAAGTGATATCATAGACTGCTCTCAAATGCATTTTTTGTCATTGCTCACTAGATGTTTAAGTGAGCAGTTTGGTGCACTGACACAACCTTATCATCTATTAAGTTTATAAAAAGAAGGTTTATGAAAGCTTAATTAAGGGACGTTTCTCTGTTCCTGGTTGTCTAGAAAGTAGGCAGGTGAATGCTAAGATTCATTTGAGTGTAAAGAATTTAGGTTACGTGCCTAGTAGAAAATGTCCCAGAAGCAGATATTTTTCCAGAAACTTATTAATCAACTGCTCTTGATTTCTTCCTCTTCCCTCCTCTCTTCCATCCCTTACTCCTCCTTGCTCCCTTTCTCCTTTCCTAGAGGGATACCATTCATTACCTGACAATAAAAATGTCACTTACTTTTTGGATCCAGATAAAAAGGGCTAATCTGGGAATCATAAAAATAACATATCCTTTCCCATAACACTTTAGCACCTGTCAATGTTATAACCTTTTAAGCCATGTGCCACATAAACAAAATCAGGAAAAAGCTTTGTGATGCATCCATCTCACATGCTGTATATTAATATGATGGACGCTTTGTGACTATTACTCCCAGGGTGCACTAGTGTTGTCATTCAAATTGATTGCTGCCTTTGTGGAGATGCCATTACTTTTATTTAATTAATACTTTGGTTTTAAAGATGAAGATCACTTTGAAATCACATTATTTGTCACAAAGGGTTATTTAAAGCTCATTTATTTTTCATGTATGAAACTCTTTTTCTTTGGTGTATCTTTTATGCTGCATAAAGCTCAGGGTGTCAGAAGAAAGTGAAGAAGAAAGAAAGATAGGGAGAGAAACAGAGACAAAGACAGATTCAGAGAAACACAGAGAGAGACAGACACAGTGATAGAGATACACATACCCAAAGACAGAGACAGAGACACACACACACACATACAGAAGAGACAGATAAAAAGAGACACACATACACAGACAACGAGACAGAGAGATAGAGACAGATAAAGACAGTGAGACAGAGACAGATAAAAACAGAGAGACAGAGACAGAGTAAGAGAGAAAGAGACAGAGACAGAGAAACAAATACCCACACAGAAGTGGGTGGTGAGAAGGTATGGTTAGTCTTGTTTTTAAATCCTTGGGTTCTGTCAGGGTTAATGCTTAAAGCTGGAGTTCTCAGCATGCAAAAGACAATGTCAGAAATATTCTATGGATCCCAGTCACCCTGAAGTTAAAGGAAATTAAAAAAAAAAGTGCAACTATTCTCCAAATATAATCCCATTGTATAATTGGAATCTGCATACTTGCAAAAAGAGAGCTTGTCAGTTTTTTAAATGAGTTTTTGTAGAACTGCTTAGTTCCAAATTGAAAAATGTAGCAAATTATAATTAGATCATTGCTAAGGTCAGTATTTTCAAGTGGCTGTTTACTGATGGGGCTCTTTTCATACATTCATGCCCACCCATCATTTTTTCTCCTTGAATAGAAGAAAGGCCATGTATAATCCCTTTGGGACATATTACTTATCACGCAGCCAGTTCTGCACAGTAAGGGGAACAACAACAATACTCTATATTTATAAAACCCTTTTGTTGTGAAAAGAGCAAAGTGGTTTATGAATATGATCAGGAGAATCATCCCAGGATCCCTGGGAGTATGAAAGACCTGGGCTATATCATGGTATTGGAAAGAATGAAATTCAGGAGAGAAGCACAATGGCTAGATGAACAACAAAGAAGAGAAAATCAGAAGTAAGAGTGAATGATTATCTCACTCTTAGTCCTGTGTTCTGACTCTTTGGTTTCCTGGATAATGAAGTTTTTGTGGGAGAGATTTTAATTAGATGGAAAGATTTGATACAATTCAGTTTCATAATCATTTAATTGACTCTGTGTCAAGAGAAAGGAATCATTGCTGGATGGACCAGTGGCTCCATTGGTAATCACATGATGTCAAGAGTTCTAGAGGGAGTGAAAATGGGAGAATGAATTCTCTTTTCTTTAGGGCCATGCTTACTTTTTGTAATTTCATAACATTCAATTTTTTTGCTTGGCTATGCTTACTTCACTTTGCATCAGTTCCTGTAAGAATTTCCATGCTTTTCAATATTTATCATGTTTTCATCAATATTCATCATTTCTTATAGCATAGGAATGTTCTATTACACTTGTGGATAGCTTAAGGAAGGACACAGGTAAGACCCCAACAAGATGAGAAGGCATGGGTAAGTTTCATTTTGTACTGAAGAATGTCTAATGAGTGTGAACCCAGATCCATCAGAGCACATGTTTTGGGGGTAATAATAGCAGATATGTTTTACACTCAGGGGATTAAAAAAAAAACCTTTAAAGACCTATAATGTAAGAGTATTTCCAGATTTCCTCAAAGTAACTGAGAAAATACCAGGACTTTGAGCTGAAAGTATTCTAGGAGTGATTTAAGTTCCAGCTTCTTAAATTGTGGTTTTCAATCTCAAATGGGGTCATGCAAAGGAAGGTGGAGGTCATGAAACTGTGACATAAGTAAATGTTTGATTTGTATACCCATTTTATATACCTATATGCTCGGGGTCACACAAAAAAATTCTTGAGCAAAAAGAAATAATGAGTGAAAAAAAGTTTCTTAAACTTGGGACTTCTTGAGACATCTCTCTTGATGTGTCAACCCTTTCTTTCTATGGATGAAGAAACAATACTAATTCAGGTTGTTATTTGTCCAAGATCACACAGGTAGTAAGCATCAAAAGTAGGATTTGAACCTGATATTTTGATTTCAGAATTAGTACTTTTCCTGTTGTATCACTATGAATATTTCCCAATATTTTTATAGGAAAGATGAAGATATATGGGCTAGATGACATGGGTTTGCAACTGGACATAAAAAAATGTCATAGATCAATGATGCAAATAATCATGAGCTGAACACCAACTATGCTGCCAATGAATGATCAAGGCACATATAAGAGTAAATATATGAATATATGTATGTATGTGCATATGTATATATACATACCTACACAGAAATAGAGAGGGAGAGACAGAGACAGAGAGACAGAGACAGACTGAGAGAATGAGACACACACAGAGAGAGAGAGAGAGAGAGAGAGAGAGAGAGAGAGAGAGAATGAGAGAGAGAGAAAGTGAGACAGACAGACAGAGAGATGAGACAGAGACAGAGACAGCGAGACAGAGAGAGACACACACAGAGAGAAAGAACACTTTGAAATTGCAATAGCAGATACTCATTCCCTATGACCCTTAAATCACCTATATATCTGAGTTTCAGGTCTTTGTCTGCAAAATTAAAGGCTATTTGCTAAATGACCTCATAAATTTAAATGTATGATCCTAAGTGAAGGCAGAAAATATATCCTGTATCACAACTGGAATTCTATCTACAGAAGGAAGAGGGGCCAAGTTTGAGCATCTGATAAGTGTAATTGAGAGACAGGCAATAGGACTTAAGGCAAAAATCAAAACAGCATGTCCAGCCCATTAGACTGGAGCACTCTTCAGTAGAAATTGAATACTCAGCAGTTTAGCTTGAGAAAGGACTTCAGGGTCTGGTACCTTATCTTGCCAGGTGATCTCCAGAATCTTACTAAGACAATTCAAAAGGAAGCAGGTCAATTTGCCTTTATCACATAGTGCCTGGCACATAGGAGGTATTTATTAAGTACTTGACTTTTTAAAAGACTGGGTCTCTCTATCTCCCCAAACTAAAAGTTTAATACAGTCTCAATCTTATTACTGATCTGAATAGAAAATTGATCTGCTCTATCTTCAACTTGGGCCATATCCCCTTTAGAAGCAATTACCTTCCTTTCTTCACAGAGCTTATCATATTAATGATGAACTTGATGCAGACCCCAGTTAGTTTAGCCCACAAGTTTAGAATTTCTCAGCTTCCCCCATAGTCAGGATTATAGGAGTTTGCTACCATGCCAAGAATCAAGTGCTTAATCGGCTGAATTAAGCTCAAAAAATTTTTGGCAACAATTTTTCTGACAATGGAGTAATGACCTATTTAAAGAAATATTCAATGTATTCTAAGTATTTCAGGTAATTTAAAGAATCTTGCCCTGATTATTTCTTATATGGATAAATCTCCAGATCCTACTCCAACTTCTTATTTTTTCTGCTCTCTAAATTTAGATTTTCCTACAAATATAATGTGACTGTAGTAGCAATCTCACTGAAGTTAAAATGATTTGTTTTCAAAAATAATTGCTGGATCATCAGGAGAAGCAGGAAGTAATAAAGTATAGCCTAGAGCTAGGGATAGGTAGGATATAATGCAATGGCCAGAATATAGGATTTTTGTCGCCATTTATGGGATTATCTGATTTGAGCCAAGAAAAAGCTCTCCAGGAATCCTTAAAGACACATGTGCAGCTAGCAGAAACTTATAGATATTTACACAAGAATAACATTTTCATATCATCCTTAAAGTTTAATTATTGGTTTATAGAGGGAGATGGAGGTGATACTTCAATCCCATCTTAGAGGATTGTTTCTGTTCAGACTTTTGATTACATATTAATCATTCTAATGACATTCTGAAGGTTTTCTTATATATTTTCTCCTTTCAATAGAGGAAATTATTGAGTTAATGATAGTTTATACCATTTTAAAAATACAATATATACAGATACACACATATATATTTGATAAATTATGTATATACGTATACATACATAACAATATAATCACATGTAGTAAATATACATTATATATAATATAAATATAATAAATCTATATTTGTATATATCTGATAAGCTATATATATTTGAAAAGTTATATATAGTACATCTATATATTTGATAAGCTATATATGTGTATCTAAATCACATATGAACACATATTTGAAAAGCTATATATAGTGTGTATATGTATATATATATGTTTGATAAACTATATATGTGTGTGTATTTCTATATATTTTTGATAAACAATCTACAATATGAATGTGTTTTTATATATTTGATAAGCTATATATGTATGGATCTATAATTGTTAAGCTATATAGAGAGTGTTTATGTTTGATTATATATATATATATATATATATAGATATATTTGTGCTTTGTCTGTGTATTTGTATATATATATTTAATAGTTATATGTACATAGACTAGTCCATATAGGCAGGTACACAGGCATACTTCCCAAATGCTTGATAATTGCTTATCAAATTGAATGGAATTGGATAGGGATTCTGGACTCACTATCTACTACTGCTTGGCAAAGTTTATAACTCTCAATTCATAGAATTAGATGAGTTCACTGTATCTTTTACTAGCTTATTTTACACCCATGACCAAGGGTGGTGGCTAGGGATGATGGAGAGTTGAGCTCCTTTTGTAAGGAAAGCCAGGAATGTAATTTTTGGGGATAAAACAGTGTCTGAGGCATTGCAGATTTTCTACATGACTAACAAGAGAGATATTATGCTCCCAAATGATCTCACCACAATCAGTGGCTGACTGAGGACAGAAGGACATTTTGACATAGGGCTGTAGGTATATTTTCAAAGCTTAGGGGTCCCCAGCCTAATTACAATCAGTTGTTTACTCAATTGCAAAGCAATTATTAAATTCCTATTATACACCAGACACTGATATTGAGGATGCAAGGATAAAAAGGAATAAACAAATTCCTATCTGTAAGGAGAATAAATTTCAAAGTAGAGACAACGAGGCAGTTCTGGGAGGGCACTAGCATTTTTGGTGGGATTAAGTGAGATACAGAGGGACTCAAGAAGGATTCATCTTGAAAGATCTGGCAAGATATCCAGACATTACTTGGGGGTCTACCATCAGGATAGTTTATTAAGTATGGCTATGAATATTTTTGGAAATTGGTATGATACCTCTTTCTCGAAGGCAAGTGGCAGAATTCTGACTTTCCACATTAGAGAATGACCCAAAATTATGCATTCTATATTTCAGAATTAAAACTAATTTAATAACTCCTTCTGAAATTGATGCTTTGGGTCTATGTACTTTATTCATTAATGGAGAAAAAACATTGTGTCTTAATGAGAACCAACAGTTGAAACTGGTCTTGAAGGAGCTATAGTAGAGTGGGAAAAACATGGATACTAGGGGTAGATGTCCTGTGTTCAAATCCCACTCCCACTATCTATAACCCCTATGATTTTAGGGAATTCACATAACCTCTCATGATCTTATTTTCTTCAACATAAAAAGAACTGAGCTAATTTATTTCTAAGGTCTTCCCCTCCTCATGCCACCATATTAAATCCTATGGACTTTACTGGGCTTTGTTGTGCTAGATGATCACTACTATTCCTTTCTTTTGTTGAACTTTTATCTTAGGGACTTGTGAAAAAGTGATTTCAGGTCTACCTACCAACCCATTTCTGCGATTCTCTTTTTCTGAATTCTGAAGCAAATCTGAACAGGGTGTGAAGAAACAAGAATGACTAATAGCTCTTCTTTGGTTCGCTGTATTTACCATCATTTCAATTTGATATATAGCATGTAATTTTTATATTGAACTTTACCATGAAGATTAGTCATTGTGTTTTACCCAGTAGTGAAAATAGATGAGAAATTTAACATGACAAGATCTGATTTACTAGGCTTCAACAGGGAGTGAATTTCTCACTGGCATCCTGCCTAATGCTCTTGGAAGGCATTGAAAAGTTACCTGAACCCTGGGAGCCATTGAATATGTGGCTCAAGATAACATGGCTTAACATGTGTCTGTTTCAATTAAACTAAAAGATACATATAGATGAGGATGTTTGCCTTAATTGACGACTTTGGAATATGATAAAAATATACAGCTGTATAGTTGGTTGTGGTCAAATATTGCTAAATTGATTGTGCAAGATTTAATTCCATATTGGGAGGTGATTTGCCAACATGAATTCCTACATTAAAGGGCTTTCAGCATTGAAACAAAATATGATTTATTTTGACTATATTCTAAGCATTGAAAGAGAAGAATAAAATAGGAGGACATTTTCAAAAATTTTGATTGTGGATTTTTAGATTTCCTTTACCTATTTTTAAATTTTTTGTTTCAAATTAGAGTGTACCCATTGATAACTATAGTCATAATGAATAGTAGCTTAACATTTACAAAGCACTTTTAATCATAAGGGTTAGGTACCACAAATCAATCAACATTTAATAACTGCCTATTATGTGCCAGACACTGTGCTATGTGCCAAGGATATGAGGTAACAAATGAAACAGGCCTTTTTCCTCAAGAAACTCACATTCAAATTGTATCCATCAATAAATCAACAGGCCCTACTATGTCCCAGATATTATGTTAACTGCTAGGGATATAAAGATGAAAATGAATTATTCCTGGAATTTATGGAATTAATATTCTGCCACGACAACATGTACATATACAAGAAGTATTATTATTTCTATTTTATGAAGGAGGAAAATAGGATTCATGGAAGTAAACAATTTGTCCTTGCTCACAAAGCTAATATTATCTGAAGAAGAATGTGAACTCATCTATACCTGACTGCAAGTCTGTCCACTGTGCCATGTTGCCCTTTCCAGAGTCATGGCAATAGAAGTAGGAAGATCTGAATTAACACTCGACCTCAGATTCTGTGTGGTCTGAACGGGTCCCTTAATCACTATTAGCTTTGGTTTCCTCATCTTTAAAATGGGAATAACGGTTTTCAAGGTTTTTGTGCAAGATAAGATAACATATGTAAAATGATTTCTGAAATTTAAAATTATAATTCTCTGCTCTAATTATTATTGTACTTGCAATACCTGTGGCCTATTAATTAAAATTGATTGAGTTTCTGCTCTTTGTACAAATGTAGTACTGTGTCTTGATTATGTGAATAGAGAAAATAAAGTCTGTACCTCCAAACAGCTTTCATTCCATCAGATATAAGCATCCATCATTTGTAATGGGAAAATGCTTTATTTTGCTCATGATATCTTTTTATCTGGAGGGAATAATAGTTTTGGGACACTTTTCTTCCTTTGGCCCCAACCAACAAATAGCCTTTATCACCTTATAAAGATTTAATCCAAGATTCCATTAGTTAGAATTTGATTTTTAAGTAGAAATGAATATTTATGTCTAGACCCAGACAATCAACAATCTGAATTATATTTCTGAAGGAGATATATAGACTGCTTACAATGGTATAGGATAGCATAATGAGATTTTTTTTTCTTCTAGAAGTTATATTTCCAGGGGAAAATAAAAGCACTTTATAGATTTGTATCCCAATGGTAGTAAAGTTTCTAACTAGGATTTATACATATGCCTCCCATAAAATTCTCCTTTCTTTCATTTCCTCTCAAATACAGCTGCAGAATGAAATTCAGCAGGTGCAAAAAGACTATCTTGATGAAACATTCAGTAGCTTTCCTGTTTAAGAACAAGAATAGAGTGCTTCAGTGTTATAAGAATCAGTTGAAAAAATAAGCTATTTATTATCATGTAAATACTATGAATTTTAAAATCTATTTCCACTAGGATTTATATTAATATTATAACATACGTTACCAATAGATATGGAGAATTTACTATAGGGGAATGTATGAAATTGTGCAAGAAAGAAATGATATACAGAAAAATGGTTTCTGGCCCTCAGCACATAATTATTGGTTAGCTCAGTATATGGAGATTTCTTTATTTCTGGAGTTATTTCACTTCATTCCATTCCATTCCCATTGTATACTACTCTACTTCATTCCACTTTTTTCTACTATATTCCATTCAACTCACTGAATTCCATTGCATTTCACCCAACTTCTTTGTACTACATCCTGCTCCACTCTATTTCACCCCAGTCTACTCTATTCCACTCAACTTCACTGAGTTCCAGTGCATTCTATTCCACTTCATTCCACTCTACTCCACTGCTGTCTATTGAACTCCATTTTACTTTTTCTACTCCTCTACTTCACTCATCTCCTCTTCATTCTATCCCATTTCATTTTATTCCATGTTATTATCTTTCACTCTACTCCAATCCATTTTATTCCACTCTATTTCACTTCATTTTACCCCACTAAACCTCAAATTTCACTCATGTTTTCTTTTAATCCCTCTCCCTGAATTTTTTTTTTTAGGAAAGGTAGTTTCATGTAGTGGATATAGGAGTAATCCCTGAATCAGAAAAATTCAAGTTACAAAGTCCTAATTCTGACACATACTAACCATGGGACCATGGGTGAGTCACTTAAAAGTTTATTTCCTCAGGCATCTGTCTGAAATTATAAATTACAAACTGTAGTGTGAATATTTAAGAATTAACTCCCCCAAAATGTTCGTATGACAAACTTTTAAGTTTAAATTGAAAAAAAAGTAACATTTCCTCCATCATTTTAATGTCTAGACAATCAATAAAATAAGAAATTAAACTCTGATTTAAAGTATTTGCCAATTTCGAAGTATAAATGCTTACAATGAATATACGAAAATCAGCTTTCTAGTGAGGCAGCTCCTTTTGGCACCAGCATCCTTTCCCTGACACACAGTTCTTAGTAGATAAATCCCTTTGGCCTACATTACTTAGAACACTTCTTTAAAGGCAATTTGCTCTGTGTTTCCTTCCCTTCCTTCTTATTTTCTTCCTTTCTTTTCTCCTCCTTCCCTCCTTCCTTCCTTCTTTCCCGCCTTCCTTCCCTCCTTCCTTCTTTCCTTCCCTCCTTCCTTCTTTCCTTCTTTCCTTCCTTCTTTCCTTCTTTCCTTCTTTCCTTCCTTCCTTCCTCTCTCCCTCCCTCCCTTCCTTCCTCCTTTCCTTCTTTCTTTCCTTCCTTCCTTCTTTTCTTCCTTTCTTCCTTCTTTTCTTCTTCCTTCCTTCCTTCCTTCTTTTCTTCCTTCCTTCCTTCCTTCTTTTCTTCCTTCCTTCTTTCCTTCCTTCCTTGCTTCCTTCCTTCCTTCCTCCCTTCCTCTCAAACAATATAGAGAAAAAATTGCCTTAATTGATATCTAGTGAATTAATAAATTCAAGTTTAAGAAGTCTTCCTTTTGAGGGAAAGGGATGCATGTGTGCAAAAATGTTTGTGACAGTTCTTTTTTTGTAGTGGCAAGAAACTGGAAACTGAGTGGATGCCTATCAGTTGGAGAATGACTGAATAAGTTATGGTATATAAATGTTATGTAATATTATTGTTTTGTAAGAAATGATTAGCAGAATGATTTCAGAGACACCTGGAGAGACTTACATGAACTAATGCTAAGTGAAATGAACAGAATCAAGAGATCATTGTACACAGCAAGAACAAGATTATAAGATGATTAATTTTGATGGACATGGCTCTTTCCAACAATGAGATGCTTGAGGCCAGTTCCAATGATCTTTATGATGAAGACAGCCATCTACACTCAGAGAGAGAACTGAGGGAACTCAGTGTGGATCACAATGTAGCATTTTCACTCTTTTTGTTGCTGTTTGCTTGCAATTTATTTTATTTCTCATTTTTCCTTTTTGATTTGATTTTTCTTGTGCATCAAGTGAATTGCATAAATATGTATGCATATGTTGAATTTAACATATGTTTTTCCATGTTTAACATATATTGGATTACCTGTCATTTAGGGGAAGAGGTGGAAGGAAGGTGGGGAAATTGGAACACAAGGTTTTGCAAGGATTAATGTTGAAAAATTATCCATGCATATATTTTTAAAATTTAAAAGTTTTAATAAAAAAAATTTAAAAAAGAAGTCTTCCTTTCCTTAGCTAGGTGAAGTTTTATTCTTTTTTTCATAATGTGTAGATACTTTCTGCATGGATACTAATATTTGAAAGGGAAAATTTGCATTATGCATATTTTAAATTCCAGCTACATTTGAATAGTAGACACATTTCTCCCTGTTGAAAGAATAGAATAAAATGTACAATAATACTTTAGATTTAAAAAAGATATAATAACTTTCTTCAGGAATTTTATTTTTCCCTGAGTGTTATATATTAGCTGCCCAATGTATTTTGTCCATTTTCTTGCTTTATCCAGAGGCTGAAAACATTTTTGAAATAAATTAGCTCCATAAGGCAGATCTTTCTATTAAAAAATACATTAAGCTAGCTGCGATGCTATTTAAACCATGTTGATCTTTTATTTTAATACTCCAAGCGTCAACTTTGTTTCTAGGGAAAGCAAAGTTGGCCTGAAGCTTCCCAAGGGCAAGGCATCTCATAATTTGACTGTGGCCCATATTTTCTGACTAGTTTCTTTCCCACATCTTTTCATTTGATCTCACTTATTCCAGAGGTAGCCTTTAAAGATGACAGTTTCTATTTCATTAGGATGAGTGCTCTCCCCATAGGGATGTTCATATTAAAACCTTTTGTTCTTATTCCATTTGGGGCTAGTAGGGGGAAATTGCTTTATTATTATTATTATTATTATGAACATTAACACTATAAGGTTTGTCTTGTTTTGGTCTTGCTCAGGAATATTAAATGAATATAGTGTCAGTTTGGGCATCCTGTATTCACATTTTTTCTAGATATGGTTTAAAGTGTTGCTGGTTTTATATTTCTGTGTGTGTCATGGCCTCCTTTCGTAGGCTGGTAAAGCCTATGAATCCCTTCTTAGAATAACATTTTAAAAATATGAGATATGAAATAGCATTACAAAGGAAGAAAATTATATTACATATTTATCAAAATAGTTCAAAATCAGTTGCTAGATTCTTGGTTAACATCTAGAACAATTGAAATCCAGAACAAGGCTTCTTAAACTTTTTGTACACATGACTCCTTTTCTCTCAAGAAATCATTATACAACCCATGGCAGAGAGATATATAAAACAAATAGACAAATCAAAGTGTTATTGATACATCATAATTTTGTGAGCACCCCCTCCCCCATTCAGTTACAGGACTTTATAAGGAGTCATAACTCAGAGTTTAGGAAGCTTTGATCCAGACAAAGATACTATACAGACATCATGCTACTTTTCTTAGATGTATAAAATGGGAAATGAACATGTCTTGATCAAGGGCTCACTTTCTGAAGGAATAAGAAGTAGTCAAGTTTCATATGGAGAGATGGAAACCAGAATTCTTAAAGTCTTAAGAAAGTGGGATATACAATGTTTTTAAAAAGCTTTTTAGGGGCAGCTAAGTGGTGCAGTGGATAGAGCACCCACCCTGAAGTCAGAAGGACCTGAGTTCAAATCTGACATCAGACATTAATACTTCTTACTTGTGTGACCCTGGGCAAGTCACTTAACCTCAGGGGAAAAAGTTTTTTTTTTTTAAATCTAATATATTACTGTTATATATTTTAAAAATATTTTAAATATTAAAAATATATAATATAAAATATAAAACTTTTAAATTAATATTTGTTTTCCACATTGAATAATTTCCCCCTTACCTCCCTTCTTTCAAAGAGCCACTTTTTCTAACAAAGAATTAAAAAAAAAGAAAAAGAGGAATAATAATACATTCATTAAAACCAATTCATATATTAAAAAATTCTACCTATATGTAATATTCAATCCTCATGCACACCTCTGCATGTACACAATGCAACTCTCCTCTCTCTGTCTCTGTCTCTCTCTTTCCTCCATATTATAAATGTGTACATGTGTTGTTATGATCTTTTATATATTCTTTTGGTCTAAGTTTGTTCTTATAGTTTTACAATATTAAGTTTATTATGTGTGATTTATAGTTTTACAATATTGAATTTATTATGTGTGATTATTGTTTAACCCATTGTTACCATTGTGTGTATGATGGGCCAAGGTCTAAGAGCTTGCAGAATGAAATTCCTATTACTAACCTATGGGAGAGGCAGAGTTTGTGAGTATGCTTCTATATGTTTATGATGATGTTCATTAGAGGAATTTTGCTTTCTAATTTAGGTAGTCTATGACTGTTGTCTGTCATCTTATCAACCAGTAAAGAAAAGACTTTTGTATGGTTACTGAACCAGAACTGATTGTTCATACAAAAGATTTGAAATAGTTAAATGGACCTTTTTCCTTTTTCCTGCCCACATGTTATAATATTCAGAAAGCTGAAGAATTGGTGGTGGTGGTAGGGTACACTTCTTCCCACTGACCTATGAAGTATACATACTTCCTAAGCAAGCCTGTGTTTAAGATGAAGCTTGTCTCTTGCCTTTCCTTTGGTATGGGAAATTGTGAAATCTTGAAAAGTTGGAGGAGTCATCAGAGATCCAGTGGCTGAAGCTGGGAAGGGGGGTACTCCTAAGAGAGACATAGCCAGCTTCCTTTGGAGATCAGACACATAAATATAAAGGTAGTTAGGATTAAGACTTCCAGAATATATAATGACTCAACCTAATAATGGCTCCATTTTACATAAATTCATAAATATATTTTATTACTTTGTTATTATTTTTATGACTTTTTATAGCAACACACAAGAATATATATACATATATATGTATGTATATGTATGTTCATATTTGAGCATATATAGGTTTATATGTATAGATGTAAATACATATTTTTCCTCTTTACATTCTTGGACCATAATTGGCCTAACAAATCCTTAATTAATGATTAACTACTCTTCTTCCAATTCTTTGCAATTATAAAAAGCACTGCTATAAATATTTTGGCATATATTGAGCTTTTCTATTTTTTGAATGACTATTGTAGTATTGAATCATTTCCCAAAATTCAATATAATCAAAGTTGGTGAAATAGTCAGTGTTGGAGCAGGTGTGGAAAAATAGATATGCTGATGCATTGTGGATAGAGTTGTGAATTCTATAACCATTACAAAAAGTCATTTTTAATTATGCAAATAAAGTGATTAAAATGTTTATAACCTTTGCACAAACATTCTACTAGTAGATATATACTCCAAAGGAAGTTATTCAAAACTACAAAAATTCACACATTTTCTTTACTAGAAATTACTGTTTCATAGTGGAAAGAAAAGTGCATCTAGAGTTAAAAGATTTGAGTTCAAACCTTAATTATTCTATTCTTTACTTTAGTCTTGATATTAGTCACTTCATTTCTTTCAATCTGTTTCTCCAATGACAAATAGAATGAATGATACCTAGTCTCACCATTTCAAAAAAGATTTTTACAAATGTTTTATAAAGCAAAGCAGAAATGAAAATGCAAACAATAGTTATTATTATTCTTTTTTTTCAGTTTCCCTGCTTCTTCTAAGTGTTTATATATAGTTTGTTAGGCCAATTGGCATTGGAGTGAGGAAAAGTTTTTTTAAAAATTAGATGCTAAGTTATAGTCATTGAAGATTGGAAAAAATAACTATCTACAATGTGAATCAATAAAAATTTCATTTCAATAAATAAACACAGTCAATTGTCAACTTTCATGGAGTAATATTTGTAGAAAAATGCATGAAAGTAAAAAAAAAAGAAGGTTGATACATAGAATCTGTGAGAAATAGGAAGATAGAACAACTATCAAAAACTGTAAATCTTTCATATCAATTTTGATAATATACACTTTTCTTAGCATGGTAACTGAAATAACCCATAAAATACAGTTCAAAAAAATAAAATTGGAAATATGCAAGACATCTTTCTTTGTTAGTAATTCCCTAGAATTCTATGACCTTTTGTGCTAATGTCTCAATAAAAACAAATACATTTGAGATAATATTCATTTTTCATAAGACATTTAATTTACAGTACAATATATGCTGTACAGCAAATAAAAAATTAAAACTAAAACATCTTTTAACCTGATTCTTACCTTTCACTGTGTCAGATGGCAATGTGAGGACACTGTTATATAATATTGTTTGGCCACCCTTGAAAACCAAGGAAGAGGTTGCTGAAACTTTAGTTGCTGCTATTTGAGATTAGCAAGGCCTTGACAATACTTCCAATACTTTATCCTTCACGATTGATATATGGCATTGGAGATCATGCAGTATACACCGACTTGAGAGTGGCTATAGACATTTTGGCATAAATGTTATCTAATACTTTTATTTTCTCACTAATCCAAATGACTGATTTTGCACATTTGGGCTTAGAGCCCAAAGGATTTGCACTGCATTTAGGGGCATAGTGTAAACCATGAGTTTTAAAGGCAAACAATGAAAATAAGTAATGAATGCATAGGGAACTCTACATCATTAAGATGAACAAGACAAGTATGTGTTTAATAAGGTACCACTTGCTCCATAAACTTGGGCATCTCTCATTTTTTCTCTACTGTGCACAGTCTTGAATGTGTGTGGTTGCCATTGCAAAAGTAAAAATTAGGTAATTTAAAAAATTGCAGGAGTGCTTGAAGTCACAAAAATTTAACATGAAAGAGTTAAAAATTGATTATATATATAAATATATGATAAATTGTCAGAATATCATTTATAACATTTGTTTGCATTCTTAATGCTTAGCACAGTGGTTCACACATGTTAAGTGTTTCATAAATATTTTTTTCATTCATTCATTCATGAGACACAATTGTAATAACACAATAGCAGGAAGTAGAAGGAAGTTGACTGTTAAATTTGAAATTAGGAGAGCTCTAGGTTTGAATCCTATCTCTAATAATTGTCTTATATATGACCATATGTAAGTCACTACTTTTTAGTTTGCTCATCATAAAAATGTGGATAATATTTCTATTACGTTCCTCACATGGCAATGTAAAGATCAAATAAATAATCAATGTAAAGTTCTTTGAAAACCTTAATTCACCATACAAAGGCAGCTCCTAGTAAGCTTCAATTGGTAAGACTGGTGTTCCAGGACTGCTTCTCTCTCATTATAGGGTACTTCATGTCCATTTCAGAGATCTTTATTTCCCAAAATCACAGAACCTACAAATATTTGGAGAGTAACAAATTTCCAGCAGATTTTTTTGGAAGAACTGAAAAAGTTCTGGCTCAATTAGACAGTGGCTGGGAGAATGGGAAGGAGGTTTCAGGTCAAGGTAGGTGCACAGCAGCATTCAGGAAGACTCCAGGGTGGGAAGGTTTCCACGTGCTAGGGGAATCTTGTAGCCAGAATACAGCAATATTTGCTACTCTGTCCTGGTTCAGAAGCTAGTGGATCAGAAGACTGTCTGTGAGACCTATAACATGACTACAGAAGTCAAATAGTGAGCCCCTGAATCCTAGCATAATTGTGAGACTTGGCCATGACTCACCTGGCATGGGAAGGAAGTGTGCAGCCCCAGCTCCAAGGCAGTGTGAAGCTTCTGTTGCCTGTAGAGGAGGCTTGGAACAATATCCCATTTTCCCTAAGAGCAGACCTCAACCTTTAAAAATGAGCAAAAAAGCAAAAAGAGCTCTCACCACAGATAGCTTTTATGGAGACAGAGAAGAACAGACCTCAAACCCTGAGGAAACTAAAGGCAAAACATCTCCAGATGAAGCTTCAAAAGATGATATAAGTTGGTTTCCATCTCACAAAGTTCTCTTGGGAGAATTCAAAAAGGATCATAAAAGAGAGTTAGAATTAAAAATGGGAAAGGAGAGGTTGGGAAAAGAAAACAGAAAATACCTGAAGGAAATCACTTCTTAAAAAATAGTTTTGGAAAAATGGAAAAAGAAAACAACTCCTTGAAAAACAAAATTTCTGAAATGGAAAAAAAAATCCAAAAAACAAAGCATCTCATTTAAAAGCTTAGCTGGCCAAATGTAAAAGGAGATAAAAAAAAAAAAAAACTGACTGTAAAAATTAGAACTGAACAAAGGGAAGTGAATGATTAAATGAGACATCAAGAATCAGTCAAATAATACCAAAAAATAAAAGAAAATGCAAAATACTTCATCAGAAAAACAACTGACCTGGGAAAAAAATTCAGGAGACACAATTTAAGAATAACAGGACTACTTGAAAACCATGATTGAAAAAAAGAGCCTAGACAACCTCTTTCAAGAAATCATAAAGGAATACTGCCCTAATGTTCTAGAGCCAGAGGGTAAAATATCTATTGAAAGAATCCACTGATTACCTCCTGAAAGACATGCCAACATGAAAACTACAAGGAATATTGTAGCTTAGTTCTAGAATTATCAGATCAAGTAGAAAATACTGCAAGTAGTCAGAAAGAAATAATTCAAATATCGAGGAGCTATAATCAGGGTTAAACAGGCGTTAGCAGCTTCCACTTTAAAGCATCAAATGGTCTGGAATATGACATTCCAGAGGGCAAAGGAACTTGGACTGCAGCCAAGAATCAACTATCCAGCAAAATTAAGCATTATCTTTTTTTATTTATAAAACATATGCCTTCACATTGACCCTTGCAAAACTTTCTGTTCCAAATTTTTCCCTTCTTCCTTACCATTCCCTTCCCTAGATGGCAGGTTGTCCAATACATGTTAAATATGTTAAAATATATGTTAAATGCAATATATGTATACATATTTATACAGTTATCTTGCTGTACAAAAAAAATCAGATCTAGAGAGAAAAAAACAAAACCTGAGAAGGAAAACAAAATGCAAGTAAATATCAACAGAAAGTATGAAAAAGCTATGTTGTGGTCCACACTCAGTTCCCACAGGCCTCTCTCTGGATGTATATGGCTTTCTTTATCACTGAACAATTAGAACTGGTTAGAATCATCTCATTGTTGAAGATAGCCACGTCCATCAGAACTGATCGTCATATAGTCTTCTTGTTGCTGCTCATTTCACTTAGCAATAGTTCATGTAAGTCTCTCCAGGACTTTCTAAAATCATCCTGTTGGTTGTTTCTTACAGAAAAGTAATATTCCATAACATTCATATACCAAACCTTATTCAGCCATTCTGCAAATCATGGGCATCCATTCAGTTTTCAGTTCTTGCCACTACAAAAAGGGCTGCCACAAATATTTTTGCACATGTGGGTCCCTTTTCCTCCTTTAAGATCTCTTTGGAATATAAGCCCAGTAGAAACACTGCTGGGTCAAAGGTATGCACAGTTTGATAACTTTTGTGCATAGTTCTAAATCTCTCTCCAGAATGGTGGGATCCATTCACAGTTCCACCAACAATGTATCAGTGTCCCAGTTTTCCCATATCCTCTTCAACATTGGTCATCATCTTTTTCTGTCATCTTAGCCAATATGACAGGTGTATAGGATATCTCACAGTTGTCTTAATTGCATTTCTCTGATCAATAGTGATTTGGAGCACCTTTTCATATGACTAGAAATTGTTACAATTTCTTCATCTGAAAATTGTCTGTTCATATCCTTTGACCATTTATCCTAAGCATTATCTTTCAGGGGAAAAGATGAACATTCAGTGAAATAGGGAATTTTCATTTATTTTTGATGAAAACAAAAAATTTGATCTTCAAATATAGAAGTCAAGAGATGCATTAAAAGGTAAAAATAGAAGGAAAAAAACCTATATTTTTAAAGGTTAAAATGTTTACATGCCTATCTTGGAAGATGACATGTTTAACTCTTGAGAACTGTATTTTTGTTAGGGATCTACTTAGAGACTGTAGATATAATTTGACTTTACTGTGATAATATAAAAAAGAAGCAATGGCTAAAAAAAAGGGATTCTAATGAAAGAAGAGGGAAGGGGAGGGAAAATGGGGCAAATTACATGACATGAATAGGTAAAAACTGTAATGGGTTGAGGCTTGAGTTGATGAACTGAGGTCCCAAGCACGTGAGGCTAAATAGTAATTGGACCATACTCTATTAATATATATGCTTGGAGAAAGAATGGCCCCTGCCCACTCTTTGTGCAAGTCCTGATGTGTTGTATAGGAAATGACGATTTTGGTGGGTGGAGGCAGGGGAGTGGAAAGGGAAGCGGAAAGAGAGACTGCTGGCTGGTTTCTTGACATAGCTGCTTGCATTGCTATTGCGACCCCCCCTTCACTTCAAAAAGAATAAACATTGAAGATTTTTCCCTTAACCTGAATTCCTGACTACTCCTGATTTTAAATACGCAGTCATCACAAAAAACAATCTATTGCATTTGAGGAAAAGAAAGGAAAGGGGTGAGCATATTTGACTCAAAGAGAGAATATTAGACATATTTAGTTTGATATAGAATCTTGTCTCATTTTATAGGGTAATAGGAGGAGAAAGGGGGGAAAAGGGGAAAGTAATAGAAGTAGAAATGGAAAGGGAAAAGACTAAAAATGGGGGCAGGTGCTGTAAAAAAGGGCAGATTGAAGGAGGTGATGGTCATTAGCAAAACTGTGGTGAGGAGGGAAGGGGGAAAGGAAAAAGAAAAAAAAATTCTAAGTTGGGAAAAATAAGATGGTATGAAATACAGAGTTAGGAATTTTAATTGTGAATAGGAATGGGATGAACTCTCTCATATAGCAGATTGGATTAAAAGCCAGAATCCTACAATTTGTTGTTTATTAGAAACACATTTAAAGAACAATGATACATACAGACTAAAGGTAAAAGCTGGAGCAGAATGTATTGTGCTTCAGGTGAAGTAAAAAAAAAAAAAAAAAGCAGTGATTGTGATCCTGATCTCAGATCAAGCAAAAGTCAAAGTGGATCTAATTAAGAGATAAGAAAGGAAACTATATCTTGCAAAGGATACTATAGATAATGAAGCAATACCAATACTAAACATATGTACCAAGTGCTATAGCATCTAAATTCCTAGAGGCAAAGTTAAGAGAGCTGCAAGAAGAAATAGACAGCAAAATCATACTAGTGGTTTTTTCAGATCTTGTTTTTTCAGAACTACATAAATAGAACCATAAAATAAATGAGAAAGAAGTTAAGGAGGTTAATAGAATTTTAGAAAAGTTAGATATGATAAACTTTTAGGGAAAAATTGAAAGGAGATGGAAAGGAATATACTTTTCTCTTTGTGGTATATCAAACTTATACAAAAATTGACCATGTATTAGGGCATAAAAACCTCAAAATTAAATGCAGAAAGGCAGAAATAGTAAATGCATCTTTTTCAGATCACAATTCAAGAAAAATTACATATAATATAAGACCAAAGGAAAATAGACTAAAAAATTAAATGGAAATTAAATAAGCTAATCCTAAAGAGTGAGTGAGTGAAACAACAAATAATAGACACAATCAATAATTTCATCCAAGAGAATGAAAATAATGAGAAAACATACTAGAATTTATGGGATACAGCCAAAACCATTCTTAGGGGAGGTTTTATATCTTTAAATGCTTACTTGCAAAAAATTGATAAAGAGTAGGTCAATGAATTGGGCATGCAACCAAAAAAGGTAGAAAAAGAACAAATTAAAATCCCCCAATTAAATGCCAAATTTGAAATTCTGAAAATAAAAGGGGAAATTAATAAAATTGAAAGGAAGAAAACTATTGAACTAATAAACAAAATTAAGAGTTGGTTTTTATGGAAAACCCCCCAACAAAATAGATAAACCTTTAGTTAATTTGACGAAAGAAAGAAGAAAATCAAATTGCTAGTATCAAAAATGAAGATGAATTTTCCACCAATAAAGAGAAAATCAGAGCAATGATCAGGAGATATTTTACCCAATTGTATGCCAATAAATTTGATAATCTTAGTGAAATGGATGATACTTACAAAAATATCGATTGTCCAGAGTAACAGAGGTGGAAATTAATTGCTTAAATAGAAAAAGAAATGGAAGAAGCTATTAATCAATTCCTTAAGAAAAATTCTCCAGGGCCAGATGAATTTACATGTGAATTCTACCAAAAATTTAAAGAAGAATCAATTTGAATATTATGAAAACTATTCAGAAAATTAGGGAAAGGAATCCTAGCAAATTCCTTTTATGACCTAGATATGGTTCTGATACCTAAATCAGGTAGGGTCAAAACAGTGAAAGACAATTATAGTCCAATTTCCCTAATGAATATGGAAAAGTAAAAATCTTAAGTAATCCAAAAAGATTTCAGCAAGTTATCTCCAGTATAATATACCATGACCAAATAGGATTTATACCAGGAATGCAAGCAAGGCTGGCTCAATATAGGAAATCCATTAGCATAATTGACTATATCAACAACCAAACTAACAGAAATCATTGACAATAGTCAATGACTATAGTAATCTAGTTTTTGACAAATCCAATGACTCCAGCTTCTGGGATAAGAAGTTAGTATTTGACAAAAATTGCTGGGAAAATTGGAAATTAGTATGGCAGAAAGTAGGCATTGACCCTCACCTACCACTAACCATGATGAAGTTAAAATGGGTTCATGATTTAGACACAAAAAGTCATGCTATAAACAAATTAGAAGAACAAAGGAGAGTCTACCACTCAGATCTGTGGAGAAAGAAGAATCTGTGAACATAGAAGAACTAGAGTATATAATATGAGATGCAAAATGGATTACTTTGATCACTTTAAGGTTAAAAGTTTTTGTAGAAACATAACCAATCCAAACAAGATAGGAAAGGAAGCAGTAACTTGGGGAAATTTTTTTACATTCAAAGTTTCTGATAACAGCTTCATTTCTTTTTTTTTTTTTAATTTTTATTTAATAATTACTTTATATTGACAGAATCCATGCCAGGGTAATTTTTTTTTTTTACAACATTATCCTTTGCACTCGTTTCTGTTCCAATTTTTTTCCCCTCCCTCCCTCTACCCCCTCCCCTAGATGGCAAGCAGTCCTTTATATGTTGGATATGTTGCAGTATATCCTAGATACAATATATGTTTGCAGAACCGAACAGTTCTCTTGTTGCATAGGGAGAATTGGATTCAGAAGGTATAAATAACCTGGGAAGAAAAACAAAAATGCAGATAGTTCACATTCGTTTCCCAGTGTTCTTTCTTTGGGTGTAGCTGCTTTTGTCCGTCATTTATCAATTGAAACTCAGTTAGGTCTCTTTGTCAAAGAAATCTACTTCCATCAAAATATGTCCTCATACAATATCGTTGTCGAAGTGTATAATGATCTCCTGGTTCTGCTCATTTCACTTAGCATCAGTTCATGTACTCGCCAGTCCTCTCTGTATTCATCCTGCTGGTCATTTCTTACAGAACAATAATATTCCATAACATTCATATACCACAATTTACCCAGCCATTCTCCAACTGATGGGCATCCATTCATTTTCCAGTTTCTAGCCACTACAAATAGGGCTGCTACAAACATTTTGGCACATACAGGTCCCTTTCCCTTCTTTAGTATTTCTTTGGGATATAAGTCCAATAGAAACACTGAACAGCTTCATTTCTAAAACATATAGAGAATTGTCTCAAATTTATAAGATTTACAATGGCTTATATTATCCAATTGATAAATGCTCAAAGGATATGTATAGATAATTTTAAGATAAAGAAATTAAAGCTATTTCTAGTCATATGAAAAATTGCTCCAAATCACTATAGATCAGAGATATGTAAATTAAGACAACTTTGAGATATGACTATACCACTCTCACATTGCTTAATATAACAGGAAAAGATATGAATGTTGGAGGGGTTGTGGAAAAACTGGGGCACAGTTGCGAAATGATTCAACCATTCTGGAGAGCAATATGGAACTATGCCCAAAGGGTTATCAAACTGTGCATACCCTTTGGTCAAGCAGTATCTCTACTAGACCTGGATCTCAAAGAGATCATAAAAAAGAGGAAAGAATCCAAGTGGGCAAAAATGCCTTTTTATAATGATAAGGAACTGGAAACTAAGTGGATGCCCATCAGTTGGTGGGCCTGAATAAGTTATGGGATATGGATGTTATGTAACATTATTGTTTTATAAGAAATAATCAGCAGGATGATTTCATTGAGACCTGGAGAGACTTACATGAACTGATGCTAAGTGAGGTAAGTAGAACCAGGAGAACATTGTACACAGCAACAGTAAGATTATATCATGATCAATTTTGATGGATATGGTTCTTTGTGAGGAAGAGAGCCATCTGAATCCAAAAACACTGTGGAGACTGAGTGTGGATCACACCATAGTATTTTCACTTTTTTGTTATTAATGTTTGCTTGCATTTTATTTTCTTTCTCATTTTTCCCCTTTTGATCTGATTTTTCTTTTCTTTTTTTTGTGCAGAATGATAATTGCATAAATATGTATAGAAGAATTGGAAATATTTAACGTATATTGGATTACTTACCATCCAGGGAAGGGAGTAGAGAGAAGGAAGGGCGAAAAAAAAAAATTGGAACACAAGGTTTTGCATCTATGCATGTATTTTGAAAATAAAAAGATTTATAAAAAATAAAAAAAAATATTTATTCCATTTTCCTCTGTTTTCTACTTCCATCTGTTCTCCAAAATTCTGTGATGGCACATACTTATAGCTTAAATCCCACATCCTATCTTCTCACCCCTTCATAGCCATTTAGATAAGTTGTTTTTGTCTTATGCCTTTCAGCATATTGACTAAGCTAAATCCTAGCCAAGTCAACAAGAATATATTAAGCACCTACTATATTCCAGACACTGTGCTAAGTAATAGAAACCTCTCATTTTCCCAGCAGGTGATTCTAAAACTTAGCCTCTAAATTCTTCAGAAAAAGCAAGGTCTTCCCATCTCGCTAATGACTAAAAATTCAATCTTTTCTTTGGGTTTAGATGTCTTACTATTTACTATAGACTCCCTTCTCCTTGGCATACCTAAATAGTTCATCGTGAGCAATTTATATGTAGCCTCTAATCTTGATTGCTGATGTCTAGACTAAAAACTATGATATGATCATTTGTCTAGTGACTATCAAATAGTTCTTGTTTCTGAGGTTCTTAGATTTTTAAACTTTCGGTCTAATCCAATTTCCCATGTAGCTGAGAGGGTGTGAAAAGGGCTAATCTTTGGGACAAGGTCATTATCATCTTTCCCTGCTTATCAGAAGGACTAGCTCTTTTATATATAGTTATAGCCAACATAAAGACTTAAAAGTGATTTTGAAACCTACTCTTCCATTAATTGTTGTTTATTGTTCAGTCATTTCTGACTCTTCTTGACCCCATTTGGGGTTTTCTTAGCAAAGACACTGGAGTGGTTTGTCATTTTCTTCTCAGCTCATTTTACAGATGAAGAAACTAAGGCAAACAGGTTTTAGATATGCAATCTAAAGAAGATGAATCTTTCTTAATCCAATCCCAAATGCTCTATCTAATTGGGCCTCCTAGTTATCTGATTTTTCATTCATACAATTCATTTTTATTGTCACATAGATATTGGGTCTTAGAATCTAGGTCTTCAAACTCTGTCTAGTTAGGATTTATTTTCATCATCTTCTAAAGGCTTTTAATGAAAGCTAGACAAAAATAAATTATTTTATATATCTGCATACATATATTACCTATTATTTTAATCCCTAAGATTCAAAATTTAGGAGTTATCCTTAACAACTCACGATCCCTACCCATTCTTTCTTCTTCCATATCTGATCTTTTGCCAAAGTTTATCGATTTCATCTTTTCACCATCTCTCGTGCATGCCCTTCTCTTCCCGATCATGGCCAATATCTTGTACAGGCTTTTATCATCTCATACTTGGACTTTCCATAGCCTGTTGATGGTTTTACCTGTTTCCAAGCTCTCCTCAATCTAAATTCCAATTCAATCTCCATTCAGTCACTGAAACAATGGTTAGCCAGGTTCTGATACCTTTAGATAACCCATGTGGAATATGTATATATATGTGTGTGTGTGTGTATATATATATATATATATATATTAGGATAACAGGTAGAGGCAGAGTAGAATTAGAGAAAGAGGACTAGCCTTAGAATCAGGGAAATTTGGGTTCAAGACCTAACTTTGATATTGGTTTTATGAGCAAGGAAAGACCTTTAATTTTTCAGTGATGCAGGAAACTCACATGATGAAATTACAGAGTTTGTGAGAAATGGAATTAGAAGAGGGAATTTCCTGATTTGGAACTTTATTATACCAGTAAATTCCTAGGTCTCTTTCATATCCAAACATTTATATAACATTTTAATGTTTAAAAAGTACTTCAAGTGGAAAAATAACTTGTATTCTTGTTCAGTGTTGGTTCAGAATTTCTGTGAAATTTAATGTCAAATCTATGACTTCAAACTCCCCCCCCCTCCCCACCCCCCGCTCTTGTCATACAGACTCCTCTCTCCAGTCCTGCATTTACAAAATTGTACATAATACCAGGATAATAACAATGTTTCAGTAGAATGGTGGTCCTTGTTGTAAATGTTACTGTAGCCTTTTTTTCATCTTAAGAGAAAAGTGCACCTTAAAATAACAATCATAGTGAAAAGCAGTAGTTTGTACTTTGGGAAGTTGCCTGAACCTAATGCTTGTAAGCCAGAGATTGCTCCTCTTAACAGCTGGTGGAAGCATCCACTAGATATAGCTGATATGTTTTTGTTATTGCTGGGGATTATCTCCTTGGCAGCAAATAAAATGAGATCCTGAGTGTTTGATTTGTCATCTCTGTCTGTGCACTTGTATCAAACGATGGTCTGAGCTAAGTTTGGGTAAAGGATTAAATCTCTTCTTTCCTCATCTCATGTAGCCAAAGCACAAAAAGAAAGTCAAGACAGGACCTTAAAGAATATTTTTGAATCAAGAAACATTTACTGAAATGTTAAGCTAACTTGGCTCATTATCATCACCATCGTTTCTATAATAGATGAATATTAATTGTGGCCTGGAAACATAGTTTTTGTCCATGCAATCTAATCAGTGCAGGGGGAGAAAAAAACAATTTAGAAATATATGATTAGAGATGAAGAGGTAAAAATTTCAACACAGTTCAGAGAGCCCTCTCTGCTGTTAAATACTCATATTTATTTCTGTGAACTTCCCTTCATTTCTCCTCCCTGGTAGAGTTGTGTAATTTCAGAAATAATTTTAGTTCAAAGGTAAGGGAGTAAGGGCTGACACCTGAAAAGAAGGAGACTTCGGAACAAATGGAGAGAGGAAAGGCACAGTAAGAGACTAAGCAGAGGAGCAGAGATCAGGATCTTAATCTTGGGGAGAATATGAAAGAATGAGAGAGTGACAGTGGACTGAGGCCTCAAGATTTCAAAGATACCCCTTTTATCATGGTGTACAAGAGAAAAAACACTAACTATCAAAGGAGCTCAATAATCTCTGTCACAGGTAAAACCTTGTCTGACATCTTTTGATTTGGCTGCTACCAACAGTGCATCTCCAGACTCATGGAGCAGCTGAAGACAGCAACACTGGTATAGCAGCTTTGAGCTTGAAGTGTAACTGATTCAAGAGATTTCAAGGGAGGGTGTTGGGAGTTTGCCCTGTTTCTGACTCTAAGCCTTTCCCCATGCTTGGATCATTCCTGATTGGGGAGAAAAGAGTGGAAGAGAGGAGGAAAGAGAGAGAGGGGAAGTTGTTAGAGTAGAGGGGAAGACTATTGGAGAAGTATAATCTGGGGCAGCCAAAGAGTGCAATAGACAGACTTTGAGTCCTAAAGTCAGAAAACTTGAATTCAAATCAAGCCTCAGACACTTAACTAGCTCTATAGTCCTGAAGAAGTGAATTTCTTTATTTGTAAAACTGGGATAATAGCATTTATTTCTGAGAGTTATTGTGAGGATCAAATGATAATTATATATAATGTAATATTTCCTGTAATAATTATCCATATAATTTAATATATTCTTTAATATATAAATTCTATAATAATTATAGAAGGTTTAGCAGATAGTAAGCCATCATAAATATTAATTGTTATTATTATTATCTGGCTGAGCATTGCTCAGTACTGTACATTAGTCTCAGGATTAATGTACTTGAGAACCCTCTGGGCCTACATAATAATTATACTACAAAATAATACTATATAGTATAACAGATAGTGTTGAAGTGGGAGGTTGGAAGATCTAACTCAAATCCTAACTCAGACATTACTAAGTGATTGTGAATAAATTTTTACTTTCTTTTTTTTGTGCCTCTGTTTCCTTCTTTGCAGGCAATAATAATAATATATTTTTAATGAGGTTATCATGAGGATTACATGACATAACAAATGTAAGTGCTCTGTAAGATTTAAAACACTATATACTACTAGTTTTAATAATAATGATAATAATATCCCCTCTGTAGACTATACATTGGATGGAATGTAAGGTATATATTTATCTTTTATATATGTATACATGTATAAATGATATTCATAAATATATTTTATATGTATACTCATAAGTGTGAATCTATTTATCTATAAGATCATGGCCATTATGAAATTTGCAGCTTAATTCATAAATAACAGTAACAAAGTACTTTACAAATATTACTTAATTTTATCTTCACAAGAACCGTGGAAGGCAGATACTATTGTTACTTACATTTGACAGATGAGAATGAGGCAGGCACAAATAGAAGCTAATTATTTAATCAGAGTCACACACCTAATATCTGATATCAGATGTGATTCACTAACTCCAGCTCTGGAATTCTATCCACTGCTCTCCCTAGCTGCTTCTAATAGATTCAGAAATTTAGAACTAGGAGGGACTTCAAGGACCATCTAGTCCAATCTCCACAGATAAAGAAACTGATGCTGTGGTATGTTAACTGATTGACACAAAGTCACCTGGATACTAACTGTAAGAGGTAGGATTTTAATCCCAATTCTTTATTTCTAGGAAGAGCTTTCTTTCTATTGTATCACTCTCCTTTCTTTGCCTATGGTTCCTCTCAATGTTTTGGTTCATAACATGTTCTTATCCTGGGTGTTTCTGTATCCACGACTTCCCTTCTGCAAGGATTTGTCCACAATGTCTGTGGATCTCCTTACTTAACTCTTTTTTTTTTAAATTTAAAATTTATTTATTTAATATTTTCCCCTAGTTACATTCAAATTTTTTTATTATATTTGTTTTTAAGATTTTAAAGATAGGTTTAAGATAAGATTTAAGATATGTTCTCTCCCTTATCCCTACCTATGTGAAGTTATGCAAAATATTTCCAAAAAAGGCCAGTTGTGAAAAAAAACAGATCTCTCACCCTAATGAAAATAGAAATCCTCAAGAAAAATTGTTAACTTAACTCTTAACATTATGTGGGCACTAATGCAGAAATACAATTTTCATTTTCTTTTTCATTGGTGGTAAGTTCACCCTTTTCATTTTTGATGCTGATGATTAGGTTTTTTTCTTTGCTTTTTCTGATCAAATTAACCAAAGATTTATCTATTTTTTTCATAAAACCAACTCTTAGTTTTATTTATTAGTTCAAGAGTTTTCTTAGCTTTTGATTTATTAATCTCTCCTTTGAGTTTCAAATTTCTAATTTGGTATTTAATTGGGGGGGTTAATTTGTTTTTTTTCCCCTAGCTTTTTTAGTGGCATGCCTAATTAACTGATCTTCTCTTTCTCTATTTTATTCATGTAGCTATTTAGAAATATAAAATTTTTCCTAAGAAATGCTTTGGCTGCAAATCATGAGTTTTGGTACATTGTCCCATTATTGTCATTGTCTTGGATGAAATTATGGATTGTTTCTGTGATTTGTTGTTTCACCCTTCATTCCTTAGAATTAGATAATTTAATTTCCAATTGGTTTTTGGTCTATCTTTCCCTGGTCCTTTATTGAATATAATTTTTATTGCATTGTGGTCTGAAGAGGAAGCAATTACTATTTCTGCATTTGATTTTGAGGTTTTTATGCCCTAATATATGGTCAATTTTTGTGTAGGTGCCATATACTGCTGAGGAAAAAAAAAGTTCATTCCTTTCTGTCCCTATTCAGTTTTCTCCAGAGGTCTATCACATCTAGGTTTTCTAGATCCTATTAACCTCTTTAGTTTCTTTCTTGTTTATTTTGGGGTTAGATTTGTCTGATCCAGTAGAATAACTTTGCTGTCTATTTCTTCCTGTAACTAGTTTAAAATAATCTCTAGGAATTTGGCTTCCCTACCATTTTGCATATACACATTTAGTATTTACTACTTCATTATTTACAGTACCCTTTATCAAGATGTACTTTTCTTCCTTATCTCTTTTAATAAGATCTATTTTTACTTTTGCTTTATCTCAGATCAGAATTGCTAGCTCTGCTTTTTATTACTTCATCTGAAGCTTAATGAATACTGATCCAGTCTTTTACCTTTACTCTGTATGTGTCTCTCTGTGTCAAATATTTTTATTTTGAACAACATATTGTAAAATTTTGTTTTTTCATCCATGCTGCTATTTGCTTCCATTTTGGGGAGAGTTCATCTTATTTACATTCACAATTATGATTACCAGCTCTGTATTTCCCCTCCATCCTATTTTCTCCCCATATGTACTTTTTTCCTCCCTTTCTACCCTGTTCTTAGTCCTGTTTTTTTACTCACCTTACCTACTACCTTATCTTCTACCGCCTTTCCTCCCTTCTCTTACTTTCCCCCCTAGTGTTTCTGTCTTCTATCCTTTTATCTTCTCTTCTATCTTGTCCCTCCCGTTTTTACTCTTTCTCCTCTTACTTTTTTATAGTTTTACATAATTTTCTATATCCAAATGAATGATTAAGTTATTTCCTCTCAGAGCCAAAACTGATGAGATCAAGGTTCGGACAACATTCATTTCCCTCTCTTCTTTTCCTTGATCTTTTAATAGGTCTTTTGCACCTCTTCATGTAAACTAATTGTCCCATTATATCTCCCCTTTTTTTTTTCCAGTGCAGACTTTTTCTAACCTTTAATGTCTTTTTCTTTGATGTTATCACATCAGAGTCCATTCACAACCACACTGCTGGTCCATGTCCAAACTCAGATAACTGTAATAAATGATATTAAAGAAGTTTATGAAAGATTAGTGTTCTGTGAGATCTGAGGATAAAGGAGGATCCTTATTGACTAGAAACATCAGGAAAAGAAGGCTGTTTGGGCTAAGTTTTAGGGAATGGATAAACATGTATTACATGATGAACAGGGAGGAGTCATTTATGTGAAGAGAAAAAAGCAGAATAGTATGAATAAAGGGCCAAAGGCAACAGAGCATAATCACCTATTGAAGAAAGACTTCAGAATTGCCACTGAACTGCTATATAGTTTAAAAAATGGAATAATGGGAAATATTTATAGCAGCTCTCTTCATAGTGACAAAGAACAGGCAATTGGAGGGATGCCCATCAATTGGAAAATGACTGAACAAGTTTTGGTATAGGATTTTGATGGAGTACTACTATGCTATAAGAAATGATGAGCTCAGTGATTTTAGGGGAATAACCATAGAAAGATTTGCTCCCAATAATGCAGTGAAATAAACAGAAGCAAGAGAACATTGTATTCAGTAATAGCGGTGTTGTTTTAAGAATGATTTTGAGCAAATAAGTTACTTTGACTCATGAATAACCAAATTAACTATAAAGGATATATGAAAAAACACTATGTGAAGATTAAGAATTGATAAATATTAGTATGTATATAATAATTTTACATATACTTACCTATTTATCTAATCGTAGCCATTTCTGGGGGTAGAGGGAAGGAAAAAAAAAGAAATTTACATGATAACTTTGTTGTATATTTGCAAGTTATAAATAATAAATTTGCAGTTTTATGTGCAATCATCTTTTTTTTTTAATTTACTATGTAATGGAAATGCATGTTTTATTCCATAAATTAAAAAGAAAATTGAAACAAAAAGAAATAGAGATTGACAGTAGATAGAGGAGATCACTGAATATCAACAAAATGTGAATGTCACTTAATAGTAATAATGATAATAATGATTATTTATAGAGCATTTTGTAGTTTGGAAAGTCCTAAAGCTTATCTGAGTTTTACAGTAATGCTGTAATGAAGGCTAAAAGTACAACCAACTAGCACATGTGTTTATGTTATATGTATACATGTATGTATGAATATGAATATGTGTACATATATAGCATTTAAATATGCATGTAAAATAATATTTTTGTTGGTTTTAAAATTTGTAAAATGCTTTGCAGATTTTATGTGATTTTATCATCTCAACAGCACTGGGGGATAGGTGTTATTATTATCCCCATTTTGTAGAAGAGGAAACTGACACAGATAGAAGTTATATGACTGGCCCAGGGTCAAATGATTATAATAAGTAGTTGAGGCTGGTTTTGTACTCAGGTCTTCCTGACTCCAGATCTAGGCTCCTATCACTGCCCTAACTTAATTGTCTTTGTGTGTCTGTCTCTATACATCTAAAATTGTGTGTATATCTATATCTACATATATCTACATATATATATATATATATATATAGCTACACACATTTGTTATTTCTATATTCATATATACACATATGAATATATTCATCTCAAATACATGTATATATATGCAAAATATATATTAATATGCATAGATTGGTATATAAAATAAATTGTTTTTGTATAATCTCATTTGATTCTTACAGATAATTATTTATGCTAGGTGCTATTTTTCCTCCATTTTACATATGAGGAAATTAAAGATGAATGAGGGCAAATGGTTTGTTTAGGATTATGTAGATAGTAAATATTTCTAGGGGCTACAGTACATAGATTGCAATGCCTGAAGTGAGGAAGATACATCTTCTTGAATTCAATGTCATCCAACACTTAACTAGTTGTGTGACTCCAGGCAAATCACTTAATCTTATTTGTCTGATTTTCCTCATTTGTAAGGTAAGTTGAGAAGGAAATGGCAAACCACTCCAGTATCTTTGCCAGAAAAGCCCTATATGGGATCATAAAGAATGTGAAACAAGAGGCAGAGTCAAAATGGCAAAGGCAGGAATTCACCAGAGTTCTCTTCCAAACTTCTCCAAATACCTGTACATAATGACTTTAAACAAATTCTAGAACAGCAGAACCTAAAAAAGATGGAGTGAAACTGTTTTCTAGTCCAGGACAACTTAGAAAATCAGCAAGAAAGGTCTGTCATACTGAGGTGAAGTAGACACAATCCAGCCCAGGATGCCAATTTAGCTCTGGCCCTGGAAGACCAGAAGAAGCCCTTTGAAGCCACTGAATAGAGTGAGGTGCCCCTTGCTTCTAGAGGTCTCAGCCTCCAGATGATAAGGAGGGGGGACACCTAGTCAGAAGGAGTTCTTTTTGCTAGCTTTGAGGCAGGACTCTTGCTTTGCCCATACTCAGATCTGGGTCACAGTCCTTAGTGACAGTCCCAGGGTGAGGAGCACACTACAACTTTCAGCAATCATGGAGTGGTCTTATCATCTTGTTCTACCAAGGTCTTATAAACTAAAAAGTATATCTTTCTTGGAACAAGGGTGTAATAGGCTGAGGCTTGAGTTGATGCACTGAGGTCCCAAGCATGTGAGGCTAAATAGTAATTGGACCATACTCCATTAAAATATATGCTTGGAGAAAGAATGGCCCCTGCCCACTCTTTATGCAAGCCCTGATGTGTTGTATAGGAAATGACGATTTTAGTGGGTGGAGGCAGGGGAGTGGAAAGGGAAGGGTTAAGAGAGACTGCTGGCTGGCATCTTGTTACAACTACTCGCATTGCTATCCGACTGCTCTTCACCTCCAATCCCTCTCTGCTAGCTGGCTTCCTGTCTGCCCATATTGCTTTCACAAGCCTTCTTCACCTCTACTGAGAATAAAGATTGAAGATTTTCCCCTTAACCTGAATTCCTGACTCCACCTGATTTTAAATAGGCAGTCGTCACAAAGGGAAATTAAAATACTAAAAGTATTTCTATTAATAGAGCAACCCTCAATTCTATTCATGTTAGCCTAGAGGGAAATTGCTAAAGGTGCATTGCAAGGCTGTATTCTCATCCTCTTTCTGGCTATTGTTTTATCAAAGAATTGGTGTAAGATGCAGGAGACATATTTATATAACTCGTGTATGACCCAAAACTGGGGAAGGGATAGCAACTCTTTGGATGACAGATTTAAAATCCCTCCAACCTTTCAACAGTATAGGGTAAAATAATGAAATAATCTAACAAACCTGCATTTAAGTATAAATATCACTGAGCACATAGGTACAAAAGAACAACTATACTAAATGGCAGAGGGAGAAAAAACAGCATTTCCTGAGAGAAAGACTCTAGGGTTTTGGCTGATTGCATGCTGGGTTTTGTCAGACTGACAAAAAAGCTAAGATCATTTTAGCCTATGTTAATAGGAATAATCTATCAAAAATCAATCAACAGATATTTATTAGTAACCTGTTGTGTACCAGTTAGTGCTAGTGCTGGCGAGGCCAGTCTAAAGAGTGAAACAATCTCTACTAGCTTAGAGAAGATGTACTGGCTTTGACACCAAGAGTACCTGGATTCAAGTTTTCCTTCTGACACACTTAGACATTTTAGCTCTCAATATTCTAGGCAAATTTTTAAGACTTTAAACTATAAAGAAGATGATTATATAAAATTGTAGAGAAAGTTTCCTAACCTGAGAATTCTATGAAGCTTTGATATCAGACATCCAGAGCTCTATGATGATGGCATATGGTAAATTAGATCAGTTTATAGGAAAGCATGTTAGAGTCCTGAATGAATAAACATTCCTCAAATGAGGCTCTCAAGACAGGAACTCTGGAGTTTATAATAGATATTCTATTCAGGAGTTTTATAGTTACACACAGATGCATATGTAACATATATATATATATATATATATATATATATATATATATACACACATAAATACATACATACATACATTTTTCTATATACATATTGTCTTCCCCATTTGAATATGAACACTTTGAACTCAATCCTTGATAATATATTGCTGTATTGATGATATAGTCTATATAATCAGCACTTAGCACAGTAGCTGCACAATTTTATTTTTCAATTGTTTTAGTTGTGACTTCTCTGTGACTCCATTTTGGGTTTTCATGGCAAAGATACTAAAGTCATTGGCCATTTCCTTCTGCAACTAATTTTACAGATGAGGAAACTGAAGTAAACAAGGTTATATAGCTAGTAATTATCTACTGCTAGATTTAAACTTAAGTTTTTTTGAATTTAGGCCTGGTGCTCCATTCACTGCCCTGGTATACAATAGACAATAAGTGTTTAATGAGTAATTCTCAATGATACCTTGCAAAACTAACTATATCTTTAAAAAATAACCCTAAAAAAGCTTTGTGGATTTCACAAACAATGCCTTATTTTTTTTCTTGCAATGCCTAATTTTTCTCTATAACTCTGTATTATTGGATCACATAGATTTAGAGCCAAAAAAGACTTCAGAAGTCATGAAGTACAACCTCCTTTTAAGAGGTCTGAAAACTGAACCCCCGGAGATGTTAAATGACTTTCCAAGAGTCACTTGGTGTTAGGATTCTTACAAGATGCTAAGTCACTGGAATTGATAGAGACAATAATTATCTAATTTAGCATGGTTCAGTATGATTGATTTAATCCTACAAGGAGATGTTATGGGCCAGAACTTGAAACAAGGTACTAAGTAGAATTGAGGAGACAATGGTTAAATCTAGTTTAGGATTGATTTAATCCTACAACAAATAATGGTTTCCTAGTGATATAATGATTGGTATGTACTCAGTGTACAGCATATAAGCAAGAAGCTTTCAGGGTCAGGAGGACAAGCCCGCTAAAGGACAAGCCCACTAGAGGACAAGCCCATTAGAAGACAAGCCCACTAGAAGGTCTTGGAGCCTCAGCCAGGATTCAGTTGAGCAGTGATTCACAAGCCAGAGAAGGCAACTTAAGCTCTCTAAACCAAGACTACAGAAGGCCTCTAAGAAAAACTAGCTGAGCCCCAACTAAAGGAGATAAGACTTTGAAGGATACAATAAAGGATTTAGACTTTAATTCTTGGCTGCATTTGGGGTGATTACACTGAACTGAAACTAAGGCTGCCTCCAGAGACCCCAAGAAAACCTGCTCCCAGAGAACATTATATTTTAGAGAAGAATATTACAACTTGGTTTATAATAACTGATCCCAGATCCTCAGTTTCTGCATTCAAAACTCATCCTTCTCATTTCCAAGTCATAGAAGTCTGAATATGGTAGATTTTACTAAGGTGTTAAGACTTTATTCAAGTTATGCTCTCCTTCAGTTTTAATTCCTTTGTACATCAGCAGCCATTTTTCTACACTTGATATGACCTGATTCCCATAGAAGTTCTTGGTAACTAGACTGTTTGCCTTTTCTCTTAGTGTTCCCAAACTTAGCAAGTAGGCACTTCAATAAATGTCTATTAAATTGAACTGCAGACAAATCTTATTAGGAAGACTTGCATTTTAATATGATAGATACTAATCCCTCCAAATTCTAGTGTTTTCTCTCTGAAGTTGTCTTCAATTTTTTTTATACATAACTTTGCTGTGCATAGTAATTTGTACCTTATCTCTCCAATTGGATTGTAAACTCCTTGCAGGCAAGAGCTTCTTTTTTTTTAATTAAATTTTTTTTCCTTTTTTTTAATTATAACTTTTTATTGACAGTACATATGCATGCATAATTTTTTACAACATTATCCCTTGCACTCACTTCTGTTCCGATTTTTCCCTTCCCTCCCTCCATCTCCTCCCCTAGATGGCAGGCAGTCTTATACATGTTAAATATGTTATAGTATATCCTAGCTACAATATATGTTTGCAGAACCGAACAGTTCTCTTGTCATACAGGAAGAATTGGATTCAGAAGGTAAAAATAACCTGAGAAGAAAAACAAAAATGCAAAGAGTTTACACTCATTTCTCAATGCTCCTTTTCTGGGTGTAGCTGATTCTGTCCATCATTGATCAATTGGAACTGAATTAGATATTCTCTTTGTTGAAGATATCCACTTCCATCAGAACACCTCCTCATACAGTATCGTTGTTGAAGTATATAATGATCTTCTGGTTCTGCTCATTTCACTTAGCATCAGTTCATATAAGTCTCTCCAAGCCTCTCTGTATTCATTCTTCTGGTCATTCCTTATAGAACAATAATATTCCATAATATTCATATACCACAATTTACCCAACTATTCTCTAATTGATGGGCATCCATTCATTTTCCAGTTTCTGGCCATGACAAAAAGGGCTGCCATAAACATTTGGGCGCATACAGGTCCCTTTCCCTTCTTTAATATCTCTTTGTAATATAAGCCCAATAGCAACACTGCTAGATCAAAGGGTATGCAGTTTGATAATGTTTTGGGCATAATTCTAAATTGTTCTCCAGCATGGTTGGATTTGTTCACAGCTCCACCAACAATGCAAGAGTGTCCCAGTTTTCCACATCCCCTCCAACATTCATCATTATCTTTTCCTGTCATCTTAGCCAATCTGACAGGTGTGTAGTGCTATCACAGAGTTGTCTTAATTTGCATTTCTCTGATCAATAGTGATTTGGAACACCCTTTTATATGAGTGGAAATAGTTTCAATTTTTTCAATTTTTTTTTCATTAATTCCCTGGGCAAGAGCTGTTTTTGCCTTATATTGTATCACTGATGCTTAACACAGTGCCCAGTTCAAAGCAATAAAATACTTGATGATTTGGCAACATATTGGCAATATTTTTCCAATTATATGCCAGAAGGAACTCTAATTATTTCATATATTGCCCTTTCTCCTCTTAGAAAGCTGGAGTTCTGGGAATGCTTGTTCTTAGACAATGAAACTCTGTTTGGTCTTGATGTTTTTCATAATGATGTCCTCATTGTATTTAATGCTTTGCTTTTGTAAATGTAGTGTGTCCTATGTTGAGAGCAATATCTACAGTGAAGGTCACAATCCTTGTAGATTCATGAAGGGAAAAGAGTGGCACCAAACAGTAGGTAGCAAAACATTTTGCTATTCAATGAACAACAAGGTCAATTGCTTCATATCTGCATGTGGTTCAACACAGCTGGAGTGAAAAAAAAAATCATAATGCTCGACTGGCACTCTGGAGTAGATTAATGTGGAATAATAATGGAGTTGGAATCATCAGTTTATTTTTAAAAAACGTCAGTTTAGCAAGGCAAACATTGAAAGCTGAGGCAGCTTGTCTGTCCAAAAGGAAAAAGTGAGAAAAAATATTAGAAATATGTGTAAGGAATATAAAATATACCACTTTTCTCTCTTAAGTGTTAGACCTGAAAAAAAAATATATATACACACATACATATACATACAAATGTACATATGTTTATACATATCTATGCAAAATATATTTTTGAACAGATACTGAACGCTTCTGTAATTTGTCATCATGATTACATTTTTGAGTAAAAAAATAATCAGTGGAGGAATTTAGTTTGAGGTACAATGATGAAAATTTTAAGTAATAATTGCAGTAATTAGAATTTAACTCTTTATATCATATATCTCACTGCAAGTCTAACAAAATTGGTAATTTCCCTTCTTACCTCTTTACCCAAGGGAAAAAAAATTAAAGAAACATACTTGGAATCCTTTTGAAGGGTCAAATATGAAAAGCACCAAATGCTGATAATTTTGCAAATGAGAAATCAGATATAAACTATCTTCAGGATGGTGAGAAAAATATCAAGTTGTCAATTAAAAGGTTGCATGTCATGATCTGAATTGATAAAGGGAAACCATTACAAGGTATACTGAGAGTAAAGTTTGACATTTTAACCAAAGACTGAGACTACAACACACTCTAAACCTAATGTTTTTTGACTTCATTGGGATGTTTACATGTATTACGAGCTGGAGATGAAATTCCTTATGAAAGATGTTTTGTTCATGGAAATAAAAAGTTTGCCTAACTATTATGTTCATAATTAATAAATTATGACATTCAATATTACTATGTATGACAATCTGAAATGTTTTTTTAAAACTTAAGTAGGGCTGTGAAATTAATGACTAAAATAGCCATATCAAACACTGCTAAGGTAATGATGCAAAAGAGGGAAAAGAAACTTTCACTTTTGTCTTTTTGGCATATTTGCCTTTTGGAATTGAAAAATCCATTAAGATCCCTTGAGATAGATAGATATAGAGTTTTGAAGATGATTTAATATGTGAAAAGAGTATTAGATTTTTAACCTGAGTTGTTTTGAATAGTTTCTGATATATTTTAGATATGACATATATACATATATATATTTATATTTAAACATATATAGGCTCTGTCAGTTGTATGACTTTGCACAAGTTACTTAAACTTTCATAGGGTCATAGATTAAAATATGAAAGGAATCTAAAAGATGAGTTTTTCCATCTCTCTAATTTGTCGAATTAGGAAACTGAGACCCAGAGGATTAAGTGGTTTACCCAAAGTTTCATGAAAAGAAAACAAAAAAAGTTTCTGATCATAGATAGTTGTTATGGTGACAAGAAAGATCAAAACACACACTCAGAAGAAGATAACAAAGTCAAAGTTCCTACATCCAAAGTCTCCAAGAAAAATAAGAACTGGACTCAGGTTATGGAAGAGTCAAAAAAAAAAAAAGAACTTTGAAATCAAATAAAAGAGAGAAAAAATTAGGAAGAGAACTGTGACACAAAAGGAAATACAAAAAGCTAAGTAGAAGAATGCTTTAAATATGAATATTATGGAACATCATTGTTTTATAAAAAATGATGAGTAGAGAAATGCAAATTAAAACAATTCTGAAGTGCCACTACACATGTCTCATATTGGCTAAGATGACAGGAAAAAATAATAACGAATGTTGGAGGGAATGTGGGGAAACTGAAATATTAATACATTGTTGGTGGAGTTGTGAACTTAATCAATCATTCTAGAGAGCAATTTGAAACTATGCCAAAAGGGCTATGAAATTGTACATACCATTTGATCCAGTAGCATCTCTACCTGGCCTGTATCCCAAAGATATCATAAAGGAGGAAAAGGGACCCACATCTGCCAAAAAATATTTGTGGCAGACCTTTAGATGCAGTGGCAAGGAACTGGAAACTGATTGGATGCCCATCAGCTGGAGAATCATTGAATAAGTTATGGAATATAAATGTTATGAAATATTATTGTTTTATAACAAATGATCAGCAGGATAATTTCAGAGAGGCCTAGAGAGAATTACATGAATTGATGCTAAGTGAAGTGAGTAGAACCAGGAGATCATTGCACACAGCAATAACAAGATTATATGATAATCAATTCTGATCGGCTCTGTTCTTTTCAACAGTGAGGTGACTCAGGTCAGTTCCAATGGTTTTGTGATGGAGAGAGCCATCTGCACCTAGAGACTGTAGGAATTCAGTGTGAATTAAAAAATAGTATTTTCACTCTTTTTGTTGTTGTTTGCTTCTATTTTGCTTTCTTTCTCATTTTCTCCTTTTGATCTGATTTTTCTTGTACAGCATGATAATTGTGTAAATATGTATAGAATAACTGCACATGTTTAACATGAATTGGATTTCTTGCCATTAAGGGGAAGGGGTGGGGAAAAGGGAGAGAAACAAATCTGGGACACAAGATTTTGCAAGGGTATATGTTGAAAATTATCTGTGCTTATGTTTTGAAATAAAAAGCTTTATTTTAAAAAATTCATCAGCAGGATGATTTCAGAAAGGTCTGGAGAGACGTGCATGAGCTGATGTTAAATAAAGTGAGTAGAACCAGGAAAGCATTATATACAGCAACAAGATTATGTGATAATCAACTCTGATAGATATACCTCTTTGTACCAATGAGATGATTCAGACCAATTTCAGTGGTCTTGTGATGGATACAGCCATTTGTGTCCAGAAAAAGGACTGTGGGGATGAAATGTGGATCACAACATACCATTTTCATCTTTTTTTTGGTTAGTGTTTTCCTTGCTTTTTTGTTCTCTTTCTTATATTTTCCTTTTTGGTTTGATTTTTCATGGGCAGCATACAAATGTAGAAATATACATAGAAGAATTGCACCTGTTTAACATATGTTGTATTACTTGCTATTTAGTGGAAGTCAGGGGAAGAGAGAGAGAAAAAATTGGAACACAAAGTTTGTAAGTGTGAATGTTGAAAATTATTTTTGTATATATTTTGAAAATTAAAAGCTATTTTTTTTAAAGAGGCAAGAAAAAGCTTTTACATTGGAGGGTAAGAGAGAAAGGACACTAAATTGGATATGAAAATCTATTTTACATTGTAGGAAAATAGGAGGGGAATGGGAAGTGAGAAAGAGAGAGGGTGGTTAAGAGAGAGCATACTGGGAGAGAAAGTGATCAGTAGCAAAACAGTTTTGAAGAGGACCAGGATGAAAGGAGAGAGAGAATAGAACAAACGGGGGAAATACAGTCACCAATAATAATGGCAAAAAAGAATTTTGAAGTAAGTTTCTCTGAAAAGGCTTCATTTTTCAAACATATGGGAACTGAGTTAAATTTATAAAAGATAAGATCCATGGCCAAGTTGATAAATGATCAAAATATATGATCTCTTCCCAAATGCCTATCAATTCATGCATATCCTTTTACCTTGCAATACAACTACTAGGCATGAATACCACAATAGATTGTTTTTTTTAAAAAAGGAAAAGTACCTGTAGATACAAAAATGTTTATAGCATCATTTTTTTAGAGCAAAAACTGAAAATTCATTGTCTATGGTACCCTTTAACAAATGTAGTTTCTTTCCTCTTTTAATGAAGATCTATATTTTGCTTTTGCTTTGAGTGGGATCAGAATTTCTACTCTTGCATTTTTATTTTTTATTTTTTGTTTCAGCTGAAGCATAATGAATTCTCTTCCAGCCTTTTACCCTTACTCTTTATGTATCTCTTTGCTTCAAATGTGTTGCTTGTAAACAACCTATTGGAAGATTCTGGTTTTTAATCTGCTCTGATATCCACTTATCTTTTATGGGACAATTACAGTTATGATTATTAGTTGTGTATTATTCTCCATCCTATTTTCTCTCATTTATACTTTTTTCCTTTCTTTTCACTCCGTCCCGCCTTAGTATTTTGTTTCTTGCCAACCGCAATTACCTTCCCTTCTACTACTCCTCTTCTATTCTCTTACCCCTACTCTCCTAGTTTCTGCCCTCTCTTCTATCATATCCCTCCCTTTTCTTTACCTCATTTCCCCTTACTTCTTTATAGGGTAAGAAAAATTTCTTTACCAACTGAGTGAATATATTATTTCCACTTTGAGCCAAAACTAATGAGATTAAACTTCAGACAATGTTTATTCCCTTCCCCTTTTTTCCTTTATTGCAATAGGTCTTTTATGCCTTTTTCATGTGATCTAATTCATTTCATTTTACCATCACCTTCCTCATTTCCCAATTCAATCCCTTTTCCACCCCTCAATGTCATTTTTCTTTAATATCATCAAATCAATTTATACCAATACCTTCTGTCTATGCAAACTCTTTCTAACTGCCTTATGTTTCTTATCAACAGAGTAGCTTTCTATGTTTGTTTCTTTTCTTTTTCTTGCTTAACTTCCTTCCTTTCTGCCTTCCTTTCTTCCTTCCTTCTTTCCTTCCTTCCTTCCTTCCTTCCTTCCTTCCTTCCTTCCTTCCTTCCTTCCTTCCTTTCTTCCATCTTATTTTGAGACTTTTAAAGTTGAATTCAGCTCCTGATGTATAGGGGACTCTGTCCCAATCTTCTTGTACAGCTTTGAGCACAGGTTTTCTTGTGTTTTATGTATTGATTACAAAAAGGGATAGTCTGACCTAGTCCTCCCTGTTGTTATCTGATTTCCTGGACTGGCAATTTATCTTCTGTGCTGGAATTGGGGGCTGCCCCACTGTTCTGTTCTGCTACTGAACCAGCATCTAGAGTCCTAAATGCTGAACCGATGTAATTAAGAAACTCTTATTAACTTTCCTGGACACTGGAAACATCTGAGCTAGGCTGAGCATTCCTTTCACCTCAGTGAGACTGATATTTCTTGAAGTCCTTCCAATCTATCTTGAGCTAAAGAACAGTTTTATTCCATCTCTTTAAAGACTCTGTCATTCCACACACTGTTCAGAGGCATATTTCATATGGTTTCCAAGGAAAAATTATTATTTTTTTTGTTTACCTTTTAAAGAAAATTTGTTGGCACACTATTTCTGGCTTCCTTGAAATCATTCAGAAATAACAAACTATTTAAAAATTTCTTGCTTTTCAGGAAAAAAATCAATCATCATAATTCTATCTAAAGAAGCTGGAACCATGGTTATATAATGAGGAAAACCAAGCCTATGAAATAAATCCTGATAGGTTCCTTAATTTTGCTTCCCTTTTTTAGTGACCAAAAATGTAGTTCTTAATTCAGATGATATTTCTCCCTCAAGTTTATTTTATTTGTTTCAGGATACATTTTCTAATGCAGGAATTTCTAGAAGGTCTGAAAGAGATGTTTGAATTTCTTCATCTGAAAATTGTTTGTTCCTATCCTTTGACCAATTAATAATTGTAGAATGCATTGTATTCTTGTAAATTTGAGTCAATTCTGTCTATATTGTAGACATGAGGCAATTATCAGAACCGTAGGATGTAAAAATTTTCCCCCAGTTTATTTTTTTCCTTTCTAAACTTGTCTGCATTGGATTTTTATTGACATATTGATATAAATTATTAAATTTAAAATAATTATAATTATCCATTTTGCATTCTGTAATGTACTGTAGTATTTCTTTGGACACTTTTTTCTTCTCCACAGATCTGAGAGGTAGACTGTCCAGGAGACAATACTTTGCACAAATCTTCAAAGAATAGGTTTTCTGGCAAAATGAGTCTCTATGTGTTTTCCATCATTCAGGATGAATTTCTTCTCTCTCCAGTCTTAGTTGAACTTGATGGTATTCCAGGCACAAGGTTCAAATTGTTGGGTGCTTTTTTTTTTTTTTAAGTTAGCTGTGTGGAGTAAGGTTATATGAATAGTCTCTGAAGTGGGGAGTTTCTGGGTTGCCTCTACTGTTATTCAAATAGCCTCACTCTACCCAATTACTTAGGCAAATACAGAAGACAGTCTGTTTCATGAGTTCTAATTTAGATTTCTGGTATTAGTTAAAGAAGCAATCATGCTTCTTCCAACTATCATCTTGGTTTAAATTGTGAATGATTATTAACCAGAAAATATATCGCATCTTCATTTACCTTTGTAACCATCATTTTTCTTCTAAATGTCTTCTTTAATTTGATTATATTTTGACTTTCACAAAGAGTCTTGAAATTCTCTAAAGAGTATCATGAAGATGAAAATTCAGAGCTTCTGTCAAAACTTGTGGTTGTAGGTGAAAAAAGATTCTTGGAATCACAAGTAAATCCAAATTATTCTGAGATTTCAAGTCAGATTGCATCACTGTCTTTTTTTCCTGAGGATTTTTGAGTACCAAAAAAGGAAATCTAGACCATTGATAAAGACATGACAGAATCAAGAATAAAGTCTTACCTCAAAGAAACATCTTCTTAATGTCAAAACAAAATTTACTTCAGGAAGACATCTTGAAAAAAAAACAAGCAAAAGTTTAGGTTGTACTTGCCAGATGATTCTGTGTATGCTCTTCATATAGAGAGCTGCCTTTTCTGAAAGAAAGAAGGAAAAGACAAGTTATGTCTACAAAGGTAAATGAGAAACTCATGTATTTCCTGATTAATAAAATATATGTTGGAACTCATTTTGCAAGAAAAACTATTTTTAAAGATTTTCACTTGACATTGTCTCCTGAAAAAGTCCTCAAAATATTTCATAACAGAGAAACTAAATTTCCCCAAGGCAAACATGTCTCTCAGACCTTCCAGGAATTCCTCCATTGGAAAATGTTTTGTTCAAAAACTACAACAAACTTTGATAGAGAAATATTCTCTGAATTAAGAACTGCATTCTTGGTGACTACAAAAGGGAAGCAAAGTTGAAAAACATTTTTCTTTTTCTTTTTTTTTTTACAATATAATATTCAATGTGTATGCTTCATTAAACTGGAAGATAATTGCTTTTTGCTGCCAAATAATGGATTTTTTCAATGATTTGTTTGTTATAGTCCTGGATGATTTCAAGGAATCCAGGAATGCTGTGCAACAAAAATTTTAAAATAGAAAAAACAAAAAAAAGAAGAAGAATCTTGAACTTCTCTGAAGTGCTCCTCATTTTATAATGAAATGTCAGAGCCTCAACCAAGACTTGAACTTCTAGGCTAAAAAAAGTCATGCTATCTTGTTTCTTGGAATCATCAATAAATCCAAATTACTCTTAGATTGCAAGTCAGCTTGTATCATCCCTTTATTTTCAGAAATTCCCTTCAATACATGAAAAAGGAAATCTGGAGTGCTGAATGATGAAAAAATATCAGCTCCAAAAAGAAAGCTTTACCTAGAAGAAATGCCTTCTCAAAACCAAAACATAATCTCTTTCAGGAAGACATATTGAAGAAAAGAAATTAAAAAGTAAGGTTGCGTTTTTGTCAGATGATTCTGGATATGCTCTTCATATAGAGATCTGCCCTTTCTGAGAGAAAGAAGGAAAAGTCAAATGATGGCTACAAAGGTATAAGAAAAAATGATGTGTTTTGTGCTTTGTAATCATTCACAAGTTAAATTGAGCTGACAGGTAGAAGTTTTTTTTTTTTTTGATAAATAATAGCTTGTCATTTTCAAAATGCATGCAAAGATAATTTTCAATATTAACCTTTTCAAAACCTTGTGTTTTCAATATTTCCCCCTCCCTTTTCCTTGCTCCCCTCCTTCAGATAGCAAGTAATTCAATATATATTGAAATATTTTTATTAGGTGGAAGAAGTTTTATTTCTTCTCAGATTCATGCCAAGTATCTAATTTAAAATTAATGCAAAAGGAAGTCTTCTGTATTTGGCGAAATTACATGTGTGGAGTGAGGCTATATGAATGATGATAGAGGCTGGACTTAAATTCCAAATTTTCATCTTTTTGAAACAATTCATATAACCATACCGCACATAGTTGACAAAGAAAAAGAAGCACCAGTAATTTGAATCTAGTGCCTTCAGGAGTGTAAAGGCTGGAGAAAAAAGAGATTGAGATGTCATGATAAAAATATTTCTGGACCAATTTTGCAACCAAAAAAAAAGTATTTAGAAGGATTTTGACAAAATGTGGTCTCTAAAAAGTGTTCTCATAACATTTCTTTATACAGATCTTCAAATCCTTCAATTCAATAATCATTCTCAGACCTTACGAAAATTCTTTTATTAGAAAATGTTTGCTCAAACAAATATCATAAATTTTGATCCAATATCACAACTAAATGAAGAATTATATCCTTGGTAACAGCAATATGAAAGCCAAGTTGATAAAACTCTAAGGAATCATGTCTAAACTTTCATTTGCCTCAATAAACTCTTCACTTTCAGAGCTTGAGTAGACTGTAGGATGGTGATTATCTTTTACAGCAAAACCATGGATTGTTCTATAATTTGTCTGATATATTCCTGGATAATTTTAAGAAATCTAGGAATCTTAAACCAAAAAAACCAAACAAAAATATAGAAAATGGGGGGAAATGAAAAGAAAAAGCTTGAGTTCCTTGTAATTTGCTACTGATTCAATAATGAAGACATTTATCATTTTGGATAAATTAGCTGTGTTGCATGGGAATATATTAATAACTAAAGTGGCTGGTCTTGAAATCAAGATCTCCACACTGATAAAACTATTCACCGCACAGCTGACAAAGGTAAAAAGGCACCAGAAATTTTAACCTATTGTGTGGTGGTTCATCACGCCCTGCTAACGCAGGAGAAAGAAGAGATTCTGACCTAATGATAAAAAATAAGTCTGGATTCATTTTGCAAAAAAAAAAAAAATTGAAGAGTTTTCACAAAATTTAATCTCCAGAAAATTATGTCATAATATTTCATTATACAGATCCACAAGTCAATTAAGTCAAACATAATTTTCAGACTTTGCAGGAATCCCTCCGTTAGCAAATGTTCCCTTAAGCAAATGCAACAAACTTTGATCAAGAAATATCAACATAATAAAGAACTACATTTTTTGTAACTGCAAAAGATAAGTGAAATTGAAAAATCAGGAATTAACTCTGAGATTTGGGTTTCCTGGATAAAATCCTCACTTTCTCAGCTTGATTGGACTGAATGATGATGGGGGAAAAAAGCTTTTTCAATGACTTGTCTGATATATTCCTGGATGATTTCAAGGGATCCAGAAATGTTGCATCAAAAATAAAAAAAAAATAGAAAATAGAAAAAAAGAAAGAAGAATCTTGAACTTCTTTAATTTGCTACTTATCCAATAATAAGGATAAAAACTAAAAGTCTCAATAAAGACTTGAGATTGTGGATAAAAAAAGCATGCCTTCTTGCTTCCTTGAATCACAATTAGTCCAAATTATTCTGAGATTTCAAATTTCAGATTACATCACAACTGTTTTTTTCTGAGATTTCCTTCTGTAATTGAAAAGGAAATCTTGAGTGCTGAATGATGAAGAAATGCCATCTACAAGAAGAAATCCCTCCTTCAAACAAATTTCATCTAAAGTCAAGACAAATTTGACTTCAAGAAATTATCTTGAAGAAAAGGAAGCAAAAAATCACGGATGTTCTTGGTAGGTGATTCAGTGTCTGCTTTTCATATAGAGACTGCCCTTTCACAAAAACAAAGAAAAAAAAAGTCATATGATGGCCCCAAACATGAGAGAAAAATTGACATATTTGCTGCTTCCTTATCATCTAAAAGTTAAACCAAGGGCATAGGTGGAAGACATTTGAATGCTTCTCAAATTCATACCAAGCATATAATTCAAACTTCCTGCAAAGACACTGTTACCTATTCTGCTAAATTGACTATATGAAGAGAGAGATTATGAATGACTGAAGAGGCTGGCCTTTCACCTAGGATCTTCACACTGCTGAAGCCTTCAGATAACCACACAGCTGATAGAAAGAGAAGCACCAAGCAGATGAACCTAGTGGCCTTTCATAAAGGAAAAGGGAAAAAAAATATGATGTCTCCAAAAGAGAATGCAAAAACATATATTTTCTGCTTTCTTATCACTCAAAAATTAAACCAAGGGTTTTGATGGAAGAAATTTGAGTACTTCTCCAATTTATACTCTCTAATTCTTAACTCATGGAAAATACACTCATCTATTTGGCTAAATTAGCAGTGTGGAGTGAGATTATGTGAATTCCTGGAGAGAATCGTTTTGAACCCAGGACCTCTACACTGCTGGAACCATTCATATAACGACTTATCACACAGCTATCAAAGAGAAGCACCAAGAATTTGAACCTAGTGTCTAGGGGACCATTAAGACCTGTTATGGCTGGAGAAAGAAGTAATGTAGATGTAATGATGAAAAATAAGTTGGGACTCACTTTGCAAGGAAAAACAAACTTTTTGAAGAGTTTTCACAAGAAATCATCTCCTTAAAATGTCGTCATAATATTTCATTATACAAATACTCAAATCACCCAAATCAATCATCCCTCTCAGACCTTTCAGAAATTCCTCCCTTAGAAAATGTTCCTTTAAGCAAAAATAACAAATTTTGATCAAGCAATTTCACCTGGACTACTGGGGGTGGAGACAAACTGGGAAGTTTCTTGAGCTCTCCTAGTAAACCATTTATTGTCATATGTATAAATACTATAAATCATTCTTAATCAGAGAAATACAAATTTCAGAGGTACCACTGCACACATATCAGATAGTCTAAGATGATAGAAAAATATAATTATGAACATTAAAGGGAATGTGGGAAAACTGGGAGACTAAATAGATTTTTGTTGGAGTTGTGAACTGATCCAAACATTTTGGAGAGCAATATAGAATTACACTCAAAGGGCTATCAGATTGCACTTACCTTTTTATCCAGCAGTGTCTCTACTGGACCTGTATCCCAAAGAATATATAAAAAGGGAAAACAATACATATGTGCAAAAATGTTTGTAGCAGCCCTTTTTGTAGTTGTAAGGAATGAGAAACTGAGTGGATGCCCATAAATTGGAGAATGGCTGAATAACTTATGTACATGAATATTATGGATTATTATTGTCCTATAAGAAATGATCAGCAGGATGATTTCAGTGAGGCCTAGAGAGACTGACATGAACTGATGCTAAGTGAAACGAGCAGAACCAGGAGAACATCGTACACATCATCAAGAAGATTATGCAATGACCAATTCTGATGTATGTGGCTCTTTTTAACAATAAGGTGATTCAGTACAGTCTTGTGATGGAGAGAGCCATCTGCATGCAGAGAAAGGATTATAGGCCTGAGTGTGTGTTACAACATAGCATTTTCTTTTTTTGTGTGTGTCATTTGCTTGTATTCTTTCTCATTTTTTGCTTTTTTTGATCTTATTTTTCTTCTGCAGCATGTTAATTGTGGAAATATGTATAGAAGAATTGCATATGTTTAACATATATTGGATTTCTTATCATCTAGGGGAGTTGGTGGAGTGAAGGAAAGGAGAAAAAATTTTTGGAACACATGGTTTTGCAAGGATGAATGTTGAAAGGTATCTATGCATGTATTTTGAAAATAGGAAGCTTCATAAAGTTTTCATAATATTTCATAATACAGAAACTAAATTCCAACAAGTCAAACCTTTCTCAGACTTTCTAGGAATTCCTGCTTTGGGAAATGTACTCTAAAACAAATAAATTTGATGGAGAAATATCACCTGAATGAAGAATTACATTCTTGGTCATTACAGAGGGGAAAGAAAATTAGAAACCTCTCAAGATTAATTTAATATATTTGGTCTCCCTCAATTCCATAACCACTGTCCCAGATTTATTAGACAGAATTATGATGATTGCTTTTTCCTGAAAAGCAATAGATTTTTCAATAACTTGTCTGCTATTACGGGATAGGGATCCAGAAATGCTGGGTCAACAAACTTTTTAAAGGCAAACAACAAACACAAAAAATTAAGAATCTTGAACTTTTATAAAAAGCTCTTCATTTCATAATGAAGATTAAATAGTCAGAATCTCAGCCAAGACTTGTGGTTGATGAACCACAGATTGATGAAAACAGATTCTTGGCATCACAAGTAAATCCAAGTTATTCTTAGATTTCAAATTAGATTTCATCCCTTCTTTGTTTTCTGAGGATGTTTGAGTATCAAAAAATGAAAATACTGACTTCTGAATGATGAAGAGATGACAGTTCCAAGAAGAAAGCCCTACCTGGAAGAACTGTCCTCTCAAAGCCAAAATAAAATCTACTTCACATTCTCAATGAATGATGAAAAACAAGTGAGATTGTATTTTGCCTCAAAACCTAATATTTGAAGAGTTTTCAGAAGACATTATCTTTTGAAATAGTCCATTATGTGAAGCTAAATTCAACCAATTCAAATATTTCTCTTAGACTTTCTAGGAATTCTTGCATTTAAAATGTACCTTCAAACAAATAAAATAAAGTTGATGGATAAATATCATCTGAATGAACAATTACATTCTTAGTGACCGCAAAAGGGATGCAAAATTGAGAAACCTTTCAGAATTTATCTCCTAAGTTTTATTTCCCTCAATACTATAATCATAGTCCCAGCAGAACTATTATGGTTTCATTTTCCTGGAACACAATAAATTTTTTTAGGGACTTTTCTGTCATTCCTGGATGATCTCAAGGGATCCAGAAATGCTGTGCCAATAATTTTTTTTTAAAGTTACTCAAAAAACAACAAAAAAAGAAGTATCTTGAACTTCTCTAAAGTGCTACTCATTTTATAATGAAGATGAAAAGTCAGAATCTCAATCTTGGCTTGAAGTTATGGGCAAAAAGATCATCTCATTTTGCTTCTTGAAATCACATGTTAATTCAAATTATTCTTAGGTTTCAAGTCACTGCATCACCCTTTTGTTTTCTGATGTTCCCTTCAGTCCCTGAAAAAAAAACAAAAAGCAATAACTTGAGTGCTGAATTATCAAGAAATGACAGCTCCAAGAAGAAAGCCCTATCTCAAAGAAATGTCTTCTCAAAGCTAAAATAAAATCTACATGAAGAAGACATCCTGAGATAAAGCAAGCAAAAGAGTTTCATTGCTCTTGCCAAATGATTCTGGGTATCAGAGTTATATTCTTTCAAAAATGAAGAATGAAAAGTCAAATGATGTCTACAAAGTAAACCATAAAGTCATATATTTTCTCCTTCATAATCATTAAAGTTTAAATCAAGTTGATAGTTGAAAGAAGGTGAAAGGATGTTCATAAAGGGAATCTCAACTCATGTAAAAGACAAGCTTCTTTGTTTAGCTAAATTATCCGTGTGAAGTGAGGCTACCTGAATGAAGGCATTATCTGGTCTTGCACCTTCCTCATTGCTGAAACCATTCATATAAACACACAGTACACAATTGGCAAAGAAAGAGAAGTCTCAAGAATCTGAACCTAGCATCTCATGTGTGCCATCTAGTCCTGCTAAGGCTTTCTTCTTGGAGCTGTCATTTCTTGACAGGAGACTGGAGAGAGAAGAAACTCAACTGAAGAAACTACGTTTGGAACAATTTTACAAAAAAAAAAAAAAAGTAGTATTTTAAAGGGTTTCACAAGAAATTGTTTCCTGAAAAAGTATTAATAATATTTCAGGATATAGAAAAAAAATTCCAGCAAGATTGAGAATTATTTGTTTTTCCAGGCTTAGCAGGATTTGCTGGACCTCTAAGCTTCTTTCTCTTCACCAGTTATGTGATTTGTGCCTGTATGAATGATTTCCGCAAGGTGGAGGTTCTGACTTCAAGATCAGCCACTGTCGTCATTCAGCCAGGCAAACTCCACACAAATAATTTAGCAAAATGCAGAAGTTTGTATTTTGCATGAGTTTTGAATCAGATTCTTGTTATGAATTTGAGAGGCACTCATTCTTTTTTTACCCATCTATTTCATTTAACTTTTGAATGTTTATGAAGTGGCAAATATATGAAATTTTCATTTACCCATGTAGACATCATTTGTCTTTCCTTCTTCCCTTCAGAAAGACAGATCTCCATCTGAAGATCATACTCAGAATTATCTGGCAAAAACAACCAAACATTGCTTGCTTGCTTTCCAAATGTCTTCCTGAAGTAGTTGCTATTTTGTCTTTCTGAAGATATTTCATTGAGGTAGAACTTCTTAATGCTGTAACTTCTTCATCATTTAGAAATCAAATTCCCTTTTTACATAAGGAAGGAAACCTTACAGAAGATTGGAGGATATGCATGTCACTTGAAATTCAAGATTAGTTTGGATTTACTTGTGATTCCAGATAGAAACATGGCATGGTCTTTTGCATCCCACCTTAAGTCTTTGTTGAGGCTTGTACTTTTTGCCATCATTGTGGATGGAAAGGGCATACTATAAAAACTGAAGGTTTATATTTTTTGTCTTATTTTTTCTTTTTGTTGGCACAGACTTTCTGGATCCCTTAAAATCATCAAAGAATAAGAGACTTAGTCATTGGAAAAAATCTATTCTTAGCCAGGAAATCATTATTATTGTCAAATCAACCTGGCATATTATGATATTGTAAAAAACCAAACTTATACTTAGATCCTGAGACACTTCTCAATTATGAATTCCTTTTGCAGTCTCAAGAATGTAGTTCTTCACTGAGGTGATATTTTTCCATTAAGTTTGTTGCATTTGTGTGAGGGTATATTTTCCATTCTAATAGTCATGTTTAATTTTATTTTGTTAGAATTTAATTTCTGATTGAATTTAAATTAAATATCCTGAAATATGAAGACTGTTGAAAACCTTTTAAAATTAGTTTTTCTTGCAAAATATTTTCAAAGTGATTTTTCCTCATCCATTGAGAATTCCTTTTTTCTCCAGGCTTAGCAGGACTTGCTGATCCTGTAGGCCCTAGGCACAAATTTTTGAGGCTTTTCCCTTTGTTAGTTATATGTTCTATGGTTATATGAATGGTCAGCAGAGTGGATGTTCTGTCTTCAAGAATAGGTTCTGCCATCATTCAGCTATGTATACAGCACAAAGCTAATCTAGCAAAAAAGACAATTGTCTTTTGCACAACTAGTGAATTAGATTCTAATTATAAATTTGAGATATACTCTCTTTTCTTCCACCTAACCATTCCATTTAATTTTGAATTGTTTATGAAATGACAAGTACATGAGTTTTTCATTTACCCATGTAGAAATCTTTGACTTTTACTTCTTTGTTTCAAAGTTGCAAAAGTTTGTTACCTGGCAAAAAGAGTTTTACTTTTCATCTTGCTTTTCTGCTGGTACTTTGACTTTTAGAAGACATTTTGTTAAGTTAGAGCTTATGTTAATTGCTGTCAATTCATCATTCAGTACTTAGATTCCCTTTTCAGATACTGGAGGATATCTCAGAGAAGTTTGAGGATTTGTATCTCACTTAAAATTCAAGATTAATTTGGATTTACTTGTCATTCCAGGAAGAAAGATGGCTTGGTCTTTTGCCTACCAGCTCTTGTGTTTGTTGAGGTTTTTACTTTTCATCTTCATTATGAAAAAAAAAATTGCATGTTTCTACATCCTGAAATATTTTATATTGAATATATGGCTATATGAAATGTTTTAAAAATTAGTTTTTTCCTGCAAAATGTGCTTGAACTTATTTTTCATCATTCATTGAGAATTTCTTATTTCTCCAGGCTTCGCAGGACTTACTGGTCCTCCAGATCCTAAGTACAAATTCTTGGGGGTTCTGTCTCTTGGCCAATTGTGTGTCATGTGCCTATATGAATGGCTTCAACTGGATGAAGGTTCTGAGTTCAAGACCAGCCTCTGCTATCATTCAGCTAGATGTACTCTACACAGCTAATCTAGCGAAAAACAGATGATTGTCTTTTATAGGACTCGTGGATTAGATTCCTATTATAAATTTGAGATATACGCTCTCTTCTTCCACCCAACCATTTTGTTTAATTTTGAATGTATATGAAGTGGCAGGTACATGAGTTTTTCATTTACCTATGTAGATATAATTTGACTTTTCCTTCTTCTATTCAGAAAGGCAGATCACTAACTGAAGAGCTTATTCAGAATCACCTGGCAAGAACAATCTAGCTTTTTGCTTGGTTTTCTTCCAAATATTGATGTAGGTATAGAAGTAGATATAGAAGTAGATGGTAATTTTGCTTTTTGAAGACATTTCATTGATCTAGGTCTTGCTTCTTAATGCTGTAAATTCTTCATCATTCGTTAGTCAAATTCCTTTTTCAGATGCAGAAAAGTACCTGAGAGAAGCTTGGGGAAATGCATCTCACTTGAAATCCAAGATTAATTTGGATTTACTTGTGATTCCAGGAAGAGCAATGACTTTGTCTTTTTCCTACAAGCTCAAGTCTTTGTTCAGGCTTTTACTTTCCACCTTCATTATGGAGTGAAAGAGCATAGACTAAAAATTGAAGATTTATCTTCTTTTTGTTTTACTTTTTTTCTTTTTGTTAGCACAGCCTTCCTTGATCCCATGAAGTTATCAGGGAATAACAGACTAGTCATTGAAAAAAAAATCTGCTATTGGCCGGGAAATCACAATCTTCATCATTCTGTCTAATCCATTCAGGATATTAATTATTATATTGTGAAAAACCAAATTTGTAGATAAATACAGAGATGTTTCTCAATTTTGCATACCTTCTGTAGTCACAAGAATGTAGTTCTTCATTGATGTGGTATTTTTCCATCAAGTGTGTTTCCTTTGTTTGAGGGTACCTTTTCCATTGCAGATATTCCTAGAAAGACAGCAAGTGATATTTCAATTAATTTTGTTAGATTTTAATTTTTGGTTGAATTTAAATTCAGTATCCTGAAATATTATGAAAATTGTTGAAAACCCTTTAAAATTAGTTTTACTTGCAAAATGTGCTCTACATGATTTTTCATCATTTATTGAGAATTTCTTTTTTTCTCTAGGCTTAGCAGGGCTTGCTGGTCCTACATGCCTTATGTACAAATTCTTGGGCCTTCTCTGTCTTTGCCAGTTGTGTGTTGTGTGGTTATATGAATGGCATCAGCAGGGAGGAAATTCTAAATTCAAGACCAGCTTCTGCCATCATTCAGCTAGGAAACTCCACACAGGTAATTTAGCAAAAAGCAGAATATGGTTTTTTGCACGGCTTGTGAAATAGATACTAAGTATGAATTTGAGAAACACTCAAACTTCTTCCATCTATCCATTTGATTTAACTTTTCTATGTTTATTAAGTGGCAAATGCATGAGTTTTTCATTTACCAAGGTAGAAATCATTTGACTTTTTATTCTTTCCATCAAAAGGGAAGATATTTTTATGATGAGCATACTCAGAATTATCTGGCAAAACCAATCATTTTTCTTCACTTGTTTTTCTTCTCAAAGTAGAAATAGATTATATTTTACAGAAGACATTTTGTTGAGGGAGGGCTTCCTTCTTAATTCTGTGATTTCTTCATCATTTAGCAATTATATTCCCTTTTGAGATACTCCCTTTTGAGAACCTCAGAGAAGACTAGGCATGTACATCTCACTTGAAATTAAAGAATAATTTGGATTAACTTGTGATTACAGAAGAAAGATGGCCTGGTCTTTTGCCTATCACCTCTGGTTTTTGTTGAGGCACTTATTTTTAATCTTCATTATGAAATGAAAAAGCATGCTGTAAAAATGAAAAAAATTTCTTTTTCTTTTGTTTTTCTTTTTGAAGGTACAGCCTTCCTGTATTCCTCGAAAGCATAGAGGAATAACAGAGAAGTCATTTAAAAAAATCTATTGTTGGCCAAGAAATCACAATCATCATCATTCTGTCTAATCAGCCAGAGATATTGGTTTTTGTGTTGTGGAAAATCAAACTTGCAAATAAATCCTGTGAGGTTCCTCAATTTTACATTCATTACTTGCATCTTCATGTACATGATACTTCTCCATCAAGGGTGGATTTGAAAGAACATTTTTTTTCTAAGCAGGAATTTCTAGAAGATCTGAGAGAGATGTCTGACTTGAGTATTGTGTCTGTATCCTGAAATATCATCAGGACTTTTGAAAACCCTTTAAAAATTAGATTTTCTTGAAAAATGTTCTCTATCTCATTTTTCATCATTTATTAAGAATTACTTGTTTCTGCAGCCTTTACAGGGCTTGCTGGTCTTCCAGGCCCTAACTATAAATTCTTAGGATTTCCCTCTCTTTGCCAGTAGTGTGAACAGCTTCAGCAGGTTGAGGGTTCTGAGTTGAAGATCAAACTCTGCCATAATTCAGCCAGATACACAGCACAAAGCTTATTTAGCCAAATGCTTATTTAGCCAAATGATTGGTTTTTTGCACGATTTATTAATTAGATTCTCACTATGATTTTGAGAAACAACCATTCTTCATCCACCCATCTATTTCAGTTAACTTTTCAATATTTATGAAGAGGCAAATGCATGAGTATTTTGTATATCTGTGTAGACATCATTTGACTTTTCCTTCTTCCCTTCTTAATCTGAAGAGCGTACTCAGAATCATCTGGCAGTAACAACCTAAATTTTCCCTTGGTTTTCTTCCAAGTGTCTTCCTCAAGTAGTTGATATTTTGGCTTTCCAAACACATTTTGTTGAAGTAGGGCTTACATTTTTGAGTGTCAATTCATCATCTTTTAGTATTCAAATTTCCTTTTCAGGTATTGAAGGATACCTCAGAGAAGATTGGGGAAATTTCCAAGATTAATTTGGATTTGCTTGTGGTTCCAAAAGGAATACCTCATGTCTTTGTTCAGGCCTTTAATTTTCACCTTCATTATGGCTTGAAAGAGCATGCTATAAATATGGGAGATTTTGCTTCTATTTTTATTTATTTATTTATTTTGTTTCACAACCTTCCTAGATCCCTGCAAATCATTAAGGAGAAAGAGTCTAATCATTGAAAAAAATTTAATATTGGCCAGGAAATCACTAACATCATCACTCTGTCTAACCAATCTGGGATATTGGTTATTATACTATGGAAAAACAAACTTGCAGATAAATCCCAAGAGGTTTCTTAATTTTGCATCCCTTTTGCAGTCACCAAGAATGTGGTTCTTGAAGCACATCTCCATCAAAGCATTTTCTCAATTTGAGGGAACATTTTATAAAGCAAGAATTCCTAGAAGGTTTGAGACAAATGTTTGACTTGGATGAGGTTTGTTTCTGTATCCTGTAATATAATGAGGACTTTTGAAATCCTTTAAAAATTAGTTTTTCTTGAAAAAATGTGCTCCACCTAATTTTTCATCATTCCTTAAGAAGTGCTGCTTTCTCCAGGCTTAGCAAAACTTGCTGGACTTCCAAGCTCTAGGCACAAATTCTTGGGGCTTCTCTGTCTTTGCCAGTTGTGTGTTGTGTGCCTTTCTGAATGACTTAATGTTCTGAATTCAAGACCAGTCTCTGCCATTATTTAGCCAGGTACACAACACACTGATGATTTAGCAAAATGAACAAGATTGTATTTCACAGAAATTATGAAATAGATTCTAGTTATGAATTTGAGAATCACTCAAACTTCTTCCTCCTCTTATTTCCTTTAATGGATGTTTATGAAGTGGCAAATAATTGAGTTTTTCCTTTTGTAGCCATCAATTGGCTTTTTCTCCTTCCCTTTATAACTGCAGATATCTATATGAAGAGCCTACTGAGATTATCTGGCAAAAAGTCTTTCTTTTTGGCTTGCTTTTCTGCTAATTATCTTCCTGAAGTAGTTGATCTTTTTGTTTTCAAAAGACATTTTTTGGAAGTAGGGCTTACTTTTAATACTGTCAATTCTTCATCATTTTGTTGTCAAATTCCCTTTCCAAATACTGAAGGGTATTTCAGAGATGATTGGGGAAAGAAAGATGGCTTGGTCTTTTGTCTACCAGCTCAAGCCTTTGTTGAAGCTTTTACTTTTGATCTTTATTATGGAATGACAGAGTATTCAATTAAAATGGAAGATTCTTCTTCTATTTATTTTTTTTTCTTGTTTTTTGTTTCTCATCCTTAATGGATTCCCATACAACATGTTGGAATAGCATAGATGTCATAGAAAAAAAAATCTATTTGAGATCTTAGATAGATGTTTGACTTGGATGAATTTTGTTTCTGTATCCTGAAGTATTATGAGGATTTTTGGAAACCCTTTAAAAATTAGTTTTTCTTTGAAAATGTGCTCCACCTGTTTTTGATTTTCATTGATATTTTCTTGTTTCTTCCAGCTTAGCAGGACTTGCTCATCTTCCAGGCCCTAAGTACAAATTCTTGGGGTTTTCCTCTCCTGGACAATTGTTTATTGTGTGTCCATAAATGGCTTGACCAGAGTTGATTTTCTGAATTCAAGACCAGCCTCTGCCCTCATTCAAGTGGGCATATTTCACATAGCCAATTTAGTGTTGTCCTTTGCCTGACTTGTGAAAGAGATTCTAATTTTAAATTCATGAAGCACTCATTCTTCCACCCATTTAGTTTGTTGAACTTTTTAATGTTTATGAAGTGACAAATTCATGTGTTTTTCCTTTACTTTTCCTTCTTCTCAGAAAGACATATCTCTATTTGAAGAGCATACTCAGAATCATCTGGAAAGAACAACCTAACTTGTTGCTTGGTTTTCTTCCAAATGTCTTCCTGAAGTAGTTGATATTTTGTCTTTCCGAAGGCATTTCTTTGAGAGGCTTACTCCATAATGCTGTCAATTTTTTTTTTTTTATCATTTAGAACCAAATTGCCCTTTCACATATTAAAGGTAATCACAGAGAATACTGGAGGATATGCGCTGCACTTGCAATCCAAAATTAATTTGAATTATGATTCGAGGAATAAAGATGGTTTTCTTTTTTTTGCCTCCTACATCAAAGCTTTGTTGAGGCTTCTACTTTTCACCTTCATTATAGAGTAAATAAGCATACTATAAAAATGGAAGGTTCTTCTTCTATTTATATATATTTTTTCTTTTTGTTTCACAGCTTTCCTGGATCCCTTCAAATAAAAAAAGGAGTAACAGTCCAGTTATTGGAAAAAATCTATTGGTGACCAGAAAATCACAATCATCATTACTCAGTGTAACTAACCATACTGGGATACTGGTTATTATATGATGGAAAATCAAACCTGAAGATAAACCCCAAGAGATTTCTCAATTTTGCATCCATTTTGTAGTCACCAAGGATGTATTTCTTCAAGCACTTGATCAAGGGTGTTTTCTTGGTTTGAGGGAACATTTTTGTGAAGAGGGAATTCCTAGAAGATTTGAGAGAGATGTTTGACTTGGTTGAATTTTGTTTCTTTTACCTGAAATATCACAATGACTTTTGAAAACTCTTCAAAATTAGTTTTTTCTTAAAAATTATGTTCTGACTTATTTTTCATCATTCATTGAGAATTACTCATGTTTCCAGGTTTAGCAGGATTTGCTGGTCCTATATGAACCAGGTATAAATTCTTGGGCCTTTTTTCTCGTTGCCACTTGTGTTGTGTGCCTTTCTGAATGAGTTAAATAGGTTGGAGATTCTGAATTCAAAAGTCCTTATAATACTTTAGGACACAGAAACGAAAATCAACCAATTCAAACATCTCTCTCAGATCTTTTAGGAATTTCTGCTTTGGAAAATGTTTCCTCAAACCAAAAAAAAAATCCTTGATGGAAAAGTATCACTGATGAAAGAATGACATTCTTGGTGACTGGAAAAAGGATGAAATTTGAGAAACCTTTAAGGATTTGTAGGCACATTGGATTTTCTACAATATTATAACCAATGTATATTATATTATAACCAATATTATAATCAATGTCCCAGAATGATTTCACAGAATAATAATGATTGTGATTTCCTGGTAACAAATAGTTTTTTTTTTTCTATGACATGCATTATTCCTACATGCTTTCAAGGAAACCATGAAGGCTGTGAAAAAAAAAAAAAGAAAGAAAACAAAAGACACAAATAGAAGAACACTCTTCCATTTTAATAGTATATTCTTTCATTCCCTAATGAAGATGAAAAGTAAAAGCTTCAGCAAAGGCTCGAGCTGGTAGACAAAAGATCAAGCCATCTTTCTTCCTGGAATCACAAGAAAATCCAAATTAATCTTGGATTTCAAGTGAGGTGCATATCCCCAATCATCTATGAGATACTCTTCTGCACCTGAAAAGGGAATTTGACTATGAAATGATGAAGAATTTATAGCAATAAGAAGGAAGCCTTAGCTCAATAAATATCTTCAGAAAGTCAAAATATCAACAATTTGAGGAAGTCATCTGGAAGAAAACCAAGCAAAAAAAAAAATTGGTTGTTCTTGCGAGACGATTCTCAGTACATTGATTAGATAGAGGTCTTCCTTTCTGAAGGGAAGAAGGAAAAGTCAAATGATGTCTACATAGGTATACAAATTTTGCCTCTTCTTAAATACTGAAAAGTTCAATGAAATAGATGAGTGGATGAATAATGGTTGCTTCTCAAAGTCATAATGAGAATTATATTCATAAGTCATGCAAAAGACAATCTGTATGTGGCTAAATTAACTTTGTGTTGTGTACCATGAAGCTGGTCTTGAATTTTTGGAGAACCCTTTAAAAATTAGCTTTCTTGATGAATGTATTCCACCTAATTTTTCATCATTCCTTGAGAAGTGCTGGTTTCTCCAGGTTTAGCAAGATTGCTGGCACTCCAAGTCCTAGGAACAAATTCTAGTGGCTTCTGTCTGTTGGAATCCTTACTAACTGCTAAGTAGTTAGAGTTGATCTAATCTTACAAAAAGATGTTTTGGGCAGAACCTGAAACAAGGTACTAAGTAGAACTACCCATAATCCCTCTCTCTGGAAGGAGCATAAATAGGCCAATGGGCCAGTCGGAGAGTGCTGGAGAGAGGAAGACGCTACAAGTCGAGATTTCACCGGAATGACATGAAGACTGGAGCTGGGGAGGCTGAAGAAAGCAGAATCAGAGGCTGAAGGACCAGACCTTTGGATTTAAAGACATTTGGAGAGAGCTCTTGGAACCAAGCAGAGAGATAGGCCTCTAAGCTAACCGGGCTATATTGGGATAATAAAAGATCTGAACTTTTATCACCTGGCTGTGTTTTGAGAAGAAAAAGATCACAACATTTTGGCGCCCTGAACGTGGGACTAACAGACCCCTCAGTGGATTTCAGTGGAAAAGCTACGATCCTGATTCAAGTGGAAAAGCCTCTGATCCTGATCCAGTGGAAAAGACTCATCAACCCAGAAATTAGGGTGAGTGCAACAAAGAAATTTTGTTAAAAGAGTTAAAGTAGAATTTCAGCTAAGATGGGACAGATATTTAGAAAACAGCCTGTTTCTGTTCAAGGAAAATGTTTAGAGAGCATTGTCAAAATTATGGAAAGCCAAGGTTTAATTATAAGTTTACAGCAAATCACTGAATTTTTACAAACTGTAAAGGACATATGTCCTTGTTTCTCTCTTGATAAGGAATTAGATCTAAATGAATGGAAATTGGTTGGAGAGGATCTTCGTCAATTCTATGACAAAAATGGGCCTAACTCAATAATTAATACATATAATGTAATACAATTGGCTATAAGAAGTTATTTAAGTGATAGAATGATGAAAAGGAAAGTACAGGAGGAAGAAATGCCAACTTTGCTAGGTGAAAAGGAGGACGAATCAGATGAGAATGGAGTTAATTACAATTCTGAGTATGATACTTCACAGCAGGAGGAATTAGGTGATTCCACATCTCATGACCCTCCCCCCACAATGAACCCTTCATGGGTGGAACAAGGGGGAGGGAGAGAGACAGAAACACAGTCAGCTTCTCCTATAAAGCAGAATTCTAATCTTTAATTTAAGATTAGAAAAAGCATTAATTAAGGCAAAAAATGAAGGAGAAGATATATCTGATTTTATAAATGCATATCCTGTGATTGAAGAGCTCAACTCCTCAGGTCAGAAAGGGAGAAGATACACTCCTTTTAATTTGGAAAAAATTAAAGATTTGAAAAAGGGTTGCACTCTTTATGGGGCTACATCATCTTATGTGAAGATGTTACTGGATAATTTATCTTATGAAATCCTAACCCCGAATGACTGGAAATCCATAGTGAAAACTTGTCTAGAACCGGACAAAATTTATTGTGGCTTTCGGAGTTTCATGAATTATGTAGGATTCAAGCCCAACGCAATAGGCAAACAGGAGCTGTTGTACAAATCACTTTTGACCAACTAGCTGGTGAAGGTCAGTATGCAGAGAGTTCAGAACAGATTTATTATCCCATAACAGTGTATGAGCAAATTTCTAAGGCTGCAATAAAAGCTTGGAATTCTCTCCCTGGACAGAAAGATGGAAATAATGCTTTCACAAAAATAGAGCAAGGTCCAATGAAACTTTTGCAGATTTTGTGGGACGTTTACAAACAGCTGTAATAAGAACCATTGGAGACAATGCAGCAACAGAAATAATGACTAAACATTTGGCTAAGGAAAATGCCAATGAGGTTTGCAAAAGAATTATATGGGGGCTAGACAAAGATGCTCCTTTAGAAGAAATCATTAGACGCTGTGCCACAGTGGGCACAAATGCTTATTATGCCCAGACTATGATGAACATGGAAAGACAAGGTCCTTCTTGGCAGAGGAATTCTAGAGAAACTCGTCAATGTTTTCATTGCGGAAAAATTGGACATTTGAGAGCTCATTGTAGATATGGAGATAGAGTGAGAAGACAGGGTGAGAGAAAACCCCAAACCCCATGTCCAAAATGTAACCAAGGCTTTCACTGGGCCTCTAAATGTATATTGACCCAGAGGAATGAGAGGCAGGGCCCAGCTCTAAAGTATCAATCAAAGGATAGGTGGGGCATGATAGCAGCTGAGGTTACACCCAGAGAGACTTTAGAAATTCAGAACTCTGATGTCATCAACCAACAGAAAAGCAATCAGGATTACAGTTGGGAAGAATACAGGCCTTTTAAGACAACAAGACAATATCCAATGCAAACAGCTCCAATGTAATTACCAGATGATGAGGAGAAATCCCAAAAGTGGTAAATAGAAGAGAATTAGATAGGTTAACTGCTTGGGGAAGAGGATCTGCTTATATTTCCACAGGTGGAAAAGGAATCAGATGGCTAATGATGAGACTGTCAAAAGAACTTTAAAATCTTCAGCTTTCAGTTCCTGAAAAACCAGCAAGAATCACTGGATTCCCTGAGATGAAAAATTGTTGATGAGACTTTTTGCAGTACTTCAGAGCTTACAGGAATTATTAGATTCCTGGCGCATGAACTAATGAACAATGGATTCCTTATGGACTATTTCTAGGACTTATGGACATTTGTAAATTTTCAGGTCGATTTATGTTGTTACATTACTACTAGCCTGTGTTATATTACTATGTGCTTATGTATTTTAAGCAATTGCAAGAATCATTGGATTTCTTGAGATGAAAGATTGTTGATGAGACTTTTGCAGTAGTTAAATTTTCATGTTGATTCATGTTATTTGTTACATTACCACTAGCCTGTGTTATATTGCTGTGTGCTTTTGTAAATTATGTATAATGCCTCCCATATTGATGGATTTATGTATACCATGTATATCTGTTACAAAGTTCTGGCCCATATTGATGGATTTATGTGTACCCCCTCAGGAACCCCCTATGTTTTAAAACAAAAGAAAGGGGGAGATGTTGGAATCCTTACTAACTGCTAAGTAGTTAGAGTTGATCTAATCTTACAAAAAGATGTTTTGGGCAGAACCTGAAACAAGGTACTAAGTAGAACTACCCATAATCCCTCTCTCTGGAAGGAGCATAAATAGGCCAATGGGCCAGTCGGAGAGTGCTGGAGAGAGGAAGACGCTACAAGTCGAGATTTCACCGGAATGACATGAAGACTGGAGCTGGGGAGGCTGAAGAAAGCAGAATCAGAGGCTGAAGGACCAGACCTTTGGATTTAAAGACATTTGGAGAGAGCTCTTGAAACCAAGCAGAGAGATAGGCCTCTAAGCTAACCGGGCTATATTGGGATAATAAAAGATCTGAACTTTTATCACCTGGCTGTGTTTTGAGAAGAAAAAGATCACAACATCTGTCTTTTTCTAGCCTGTGTGGTGTGTGCCGTTCTGAATGTCTACAGCAGGTTGGAAGTGCTGAGTTCATGACCAACCTCTATCATTAATCAGGAAGATAAACACCACACAGCTGCTTTGATGAAATTCAGAACATTTTCTATTGTAGGACTTGGGAAATACATTCTAATTATAAATGACTTTGAGAAGCACTGAAACTTGCTGCTCTTATTTACTTCTTTTAAGTCTGAAATGTATATGAAATGGCAATTACATGAGTTTTTTGTTTATTGATGTAATTATCATAGAGTTTTTCTTCTTCTCTTTCAAAGATCAAATATGTATAAGAAGATTTCACTGATCATTATCTCACAAAAAGTTTTCCTCTTCGTTTTGCTTTCCTGGTAGTTGTCTTATGGAAATAGTTCATTTTTGGGGAATTCAAAAGACATTTCACAGAAGTAGGTTTTGCTTTGAATACTATATATTCCTTATCATTTCATAATCAAATTCCCTTTTCAGATACTGAAGTGTACCTTTAACTTGATTGGCCATATGAACCCAACTTGAAATCCAAGATGAATTTGGATTTTCTTCTGAATTCAGACAGAAAGATGGATTGGTCTTTTGTCTACCAGCTAAGTTGTTACTTTTACATTTCATCTTCAATATGGATTGAAATAGTATATAAGCCAAATGGTCTTCTTCCTCTATTTGTATTTCATTCTTTTTGTATCATAGCTGTCATAGTTTCCTTGAAAGCATAACTCATAGAAAAAAATTTACTGTGTACCAGGATATCATTAACATCATCATTCTGTCTAATTATGCTGGGATATTTGTTATAATACAATTGGAAATCAAACTAGCAAATAAATTCAGAGAGTTTTCACAATTTTACATCCCTTTTCCTGTCACCATGAATGTAGTTCTTGAAGCACATGATACATCATAATGAAGTGTGATTTCTTGCTTTGAGAATAATTTTCTAAAGTAAACATTCCTAGAAGATGTGAGAGAGATTTTTGACTCTATTAAGTTTTATTTCTGCATCCCAAAAATTATAAGGATTTTGGAAAACCCTTTAAAATTTAGTTTTTCTTGACAAATGTGCTCCACCTAATTTTTCATCATTCCTTGAGAAGTACTGGTTTCTCCAGGCTTAGCAGGACTTCCTGATCTTCTAAGCTGTAAGTACAAAATCTATTGGCTTCTGTTTTTTGGTCTGCTGTGTGGTGTGTGTCTTTCTGAATATCTTCAGAAGGCTGGAGGTTCTGAGTTCAAGACCAGCCTCTACCATTAATCAGTAAGATTATACTACACAGCTATTTTGATGAAATGCAGAACATTGTCTTTTACAGGTCTCATGAAATACATTCTAGTTATAAATGACTTAGAGAAGCACTGAAACTTGTTCCTCTCATTTATTTCCTTTATCTCTTGAATATTTTTGAAATGGCAAATACCTGAGTTTTTTTTTAACTTATTGATATAGTCATCTATTGATTTCCTCTCCTTTTCTTCAAAAGAACAGATAGTTATATAAAGAGCCCACTGATCGTTCTCTCACAAAAAGTCTTCCTTTTTAGCTTGCTTTCCTGGTAGTTGTCTTCCTGAAGTAGTTGATATTTTGCTATTCCAAAGACATTTCATGGAAGTAGGGTTTGCTTTAAATACTGTCCATTTCTCATCATTTCATAGTCAAATTCCTCTTTCAGATCCTGTACTTTACTTCTGAGTTGTTTGACCATATTTACCTCAACTGAAATATAACATGTATTTGGATTTTCTTTACTGCAGAAAGATGTCTTGGTCTTTTGTCTGTCAGCTAAGTTATAGCTTTTACATTTCATCTTCAATATGGAATGAAATTGTATATAAGTAAAATGGAAGTTTCTTCCTCTATTTGTATTTTATTCTTTTTTGTATCACAGCTGTCATGGATTCCTTGAAAGCATGTAGAAATAACTCACAAGTCATAGAAAAAAATCTACTGTTCTCCAGAAAATCACAAACATCATCATTCTGTCTAATTATGCTGGGACTTTTGTAACTTTGTCAAAAAGTAACAAGTGGGAAAATCAAATCTGCAGACTTATCTTATAGAATATAGTTATAAATTACTATGAGAGACACTGACATTTTTTCTCCCTATTTATTTTCTTTAATCTTCAAACTTTATTAAGTGATACTTAAATGAGTTTTTCATTTACCCATGTAGCTCCTTCTCTTTCCCTTGAAGTCAAAGACTCTTTTCTTTCAAAAGTGCAGATAGCATTATGAAGAGCACATTGAGAATTATCTGGCAGAAAGTTTTTCTTTTTGCCTTTCTTTTCTGCTGGTTGTCTTCCTGAATTTGTTGATATTTTGTTTTTTAGAAGACATTTTGTGCTGGTAGAGCTTATTTTGATGTCATTTTGTAGTCAATTTTTTTTCAGATACTAAAGAATACCTCAGAGTTGATTGCCGATATAAACACTCTTGAAATCCCTTTTCTTGTCATTTTGTAATCAAATTTCTTTTTCAGATACTAAAGAATACCTCAGAGTTGATTACCAATATAAAACCCTCTTGAAATCCCATATGGATTTTGATTTTCTTCTGATTCTAGAAAGAATGATGGCTTGGTTCTTTGTCTACTCACTAAGTTCATGCTTTTGCTTTTCATCTTCTATAGTTAATGAAAGAGTATACTACTAAAATCTAGTATTTTATTCCAATTTTTTTATTATAACCTTCATGGATTCCTTGGAAGCATGTAGTAGTACTCCACAAATTATAGAAAAAAATTTACTGATTACCAGGAAATTACCATTATCATCATTCCATCTAATCATTCTGGCATATTATTTATGATATTGTAGAAAATCAAATATTCCTACAAATTCTAAAATATTTCTCAAATTTGCATTACTTTTCCCGTCCAAGACTGTAGTTCTTCAAGTACATGACTCTCTATCAGAACTGTTTTCTTGGTTTGAGTGAACATTTTTCAAAATAGGAATTCCTACTAGATCTAGGAGAGATATTTGACTTGGTTAAATTTCATTTCTGTATTCTGAAGTATTATGAGGACTTTTGAAAATCCTTTAAAATTACTGTTTCTTTCAAAATGTGCTCTTCTTGTTTCTCTAGGATTAGTAAGACTTGATTGTCTTTCAGGTCCTAGGTATAAATTCTTGAAGTTTCTCTTTCCTGTCCATTTTTGTGTTGTGATCCATTAGGATGACTCCATTGATTTTCTGAGTTCAAGAACAGTCTTGGCTCTCATTCAGCTAGGAAAATTCCATATAGCAAATTTAACAAAATACTGAATTTTGTCTTTTGGACTAATTTGTTAATAGGAATTTGGTTTGAATTCCAATTCCAGAAGCACTCATTCTGCTTGTACCCATTTACTCTGAAAACCTCTTTAAATTAGTTTTTCTTGGAAAATGTGCTCTAACTCATTTTTCATCATTCATTTAAAGTCATTTGTTTTGCCCTGCTTAGCATGACTTGGTGGTCCTACAGGCACTAGGTACAAGTTCTTGGGACTTCTCTCTTTTTGCAAGTTGTGTGTTATGTGACTTTCTCAATGACTTAAAAAAGGTGAAGGGTCTTAGTTGAACATCATCCTCTGCCTAATTCTGCCAAGTATACAACAAAAATTTTAGCCAAATGCAGAAGATTCTTTCCCACGACTTAAGATTCTCATTATGATTTTGAGAAGCAACCATTCATACATCTTTCTATTTTGTTTAACATTTCAATATTTATGAAGAGTCAAATACATGAGTTTTTTGTATACTTATGTAGACAACATTTGACTTTTCCTTCTTGCCTTCAGAAAGGCAGATCTCTATCTGAAAAGGTTACTCAAAATCATCTGGCAAGTACAATTTAACTTTTTGCTTGGCTTTCTTCCAAATGTCTTCCTGAAGTGATTGATATTTTTACTTTCTGAACATATTTCTTTGAGCTGGGGCTTCCTTAGTGCTGTTAATTCTTCATCATTTTGTAATCAAATTCCCTTTTCAGATAGAAAAAAAAAAGATTATTTCAAACATAATTGAGGAAATGCATACCACCTGAAATCCAAGATTAATTTGGATTTTTCTTTTCTTTTCTTTTCTTTTTTTTTTTTTTTTTTTTTTGTGATTCCAGGAAGAAAGATTTTTTTTTAACCAGCTCACGAATATGTTCAAGCTTTTTTCTTTTCATCTACATTATGGAATGAAAGCATATACTATTAAAATGGAACATTCTTCTATTCTTGTTTTTTTTTTTCCTTTTGTAGTCCATCCTTCATAGATTCCTTGAAAGCATGTAGGAATATCACATAAGTCATCAAGATTAACAGGAAAACACAAACATAATCATTATGTGTAATCATATTGGCATATTGGTTATGATATTATAGAAAATCCCCTGTGCCTCTAAATCCTCAAAGGTTTCTCAAATTTCATCCCCTTTCCACTAACCAAGAATGATATACTTCCATCAGGTGATACTTTTCCATCAAGGATTTTGTTGTTGTTGTTGTTATTGTTTTGTTTTGTTTTTAGGGTACATTTTCCAAAGCAGGAATTCCTAGATCTGAGAGAAATGTTTGACTTGGTTGAATTTCATTTCTGTGTCCTGAAGTATTATTAGAACTTTTGAAAACCCTTTAAAATTACTTTTTCTTATAAAATGTGTTGGCCTTGATTTTTATCATTCTTTGAAATCTTGTTTCTGTAGGTTTAGCAGGACTTGCTCTTCTTCCAGGCTCTAGGTACAAATTCTTGAGACTTCTCTTTCCTGACCAGTTTTTTGTTGTGTGCCATTCTTATAGCTTTACCAGCATTGATTTTCTGAGTTCAAGACCAGCCTCTGCCCTCATTCAGGTAGACATATTCCATATACTTAATTTAGTAAAATGCAGAAGATTGTCTTTTGGATGACTTGTGAATAAGAGTCTGGTTTTGAATTTGAGAAGCACTTATTCTGTTTTCACACATTTATTTTGAAAACCCTCTAAAATTAGTTTTTCTTGAAAAATGTGCTCTCGTTCATTTTTCATCATTCATTGAGAATTACTTATTCCTCTAGGCTTACCAGGACTTTCTGGTCCTCCAGGCCCTAGGTACAAGTTCTTGGGACTTCTACCTATTTGCAAGTTGTGTGTGATTTTGAATATCTTTAGCAGACTGAAATTTCTGAGTTCAAGACCAGCCTCTGCCATCATTCAGTAAGGTACATAACATATAGCCGATTAGCCAAGTGTAGATGATTGTATTTTGTATGATTTGTGAAATAGATTCTGGGTATAAATTGATTTGAGAAGCACTCAGAGCTGTTCCTCCTATTTATTTTCTTCAACACTTGATTGCTTAAGACACATAAGTCATAGGAAAAAAAAATCTGTTGTTGTCCCCAAAATCACAAGAATCATCATTCTGTTTAATCATTCTGTATTATTGTTCTGTAAGAAATGACCAGCAGGATGAATACAGAGAGGCTTGGAGAGACTTACATGAACTGATGCTAAGTGAAATGAGCAGAACCAGGAGATCACTTTAAACTTCGACAACGATATTGTATGAGGATGTATTCTGATGGAAGTGGATTTCTTTGACAAAGACTCAATTTCAATTGATAAATGATGGACAGAAGCAGCTACACCCAAAGAAAGAACACTGGGAAATGAATGTGAACTATTTGCATTTTTGTTTTTCTTTCCGAGTTGTTTTTTCCCTTCTGAATCCAATTCTCCTTGTGCAACAAGAGAACTGCTTGGTTCTGCAAACATATATTGTATCTAGGATATACTGCAACATATTTAACATATATAGGACTGCTTGCCATCTAGGGGAGGGGGTGGAGTGAGGGAGGGGAAAAATCAGAACAGAAGCGAGTGCAAGGGATAATGTTGTAAAAAAAATTACCCTGGCATGGATTCTGTCAATATAAAGTTATTAAAAAATAAAATAAAAATATTAAAAAAAAGAGGCAACTGTTTAATCATTCTGGGACTTTACTTATTGCATTGTAGAAAATCAAATGTGCCTATAAATCCCAAAAAGCTTTCTCAATTTTGCATCCTTTTTTAGTTTTCAAGAATGGAATTCTTCCATCAAGTGATACTTTTCTATCAATGTTATCTTCTTGGTTTGAGGGAACATTTTCCAATACAGAAATTCCTAGTAGATCTGAGAGAGATGTTTGACTTGTTTGAATTTCATTTCTGCATTCTGAAGTATTATGAGGACTTTTGAAAATCCTTTAAAATTAGTTTTTCTTTCAAAATATTCTCCAACTGATTTTTTCTTTCATTGAGATCTTTTTTTTTTTTTTTTTTAAATCTCCATGCTTAGTAGAAGTTGTTCATCCTCAGACCTTAGGTAAAATTCATGGTGCTTCACTTTCTTGACCAATTGTGTGTTGTATTCCTATATAAATGGCTACATTTGGATAGAGGTTCTTAGTTCAAGGACAGCCTTTGCCATTATTCAGCAATGTATACAACATTAGCAAAATTAGTAAAATGCAGAAGGTTGTCTTTTGCATGACTTGTGCAATAGATTTTAGGTATGAATTTGACAAGCACACAAACTTTTTGCAAATACCTATTTGGTTTAACATTTGAAAGCTTATGAAATGGCAAATGCATGACTTTTTCCTTTAGTGACATAGTCATTGATTCACTTTTTCTCCTTCCCTTTAAAAATGCAGATATCTATATGAAGAGCCCACTGAAAATTTTTTGGCAGAAAGTCTTCCTTTTTGGCTTGCTTTTCTGCTGGTTGTCTTCCTGAACTAGTTGATGCTTTGGTTTTCAGAAGACATTTCGTGGAAGTAAGGCTTACTTTTAATACTGCCCATTTCTCATCATTTTGTTTTCAAATTCTCTTTTCGGATACTAAAGGTTAAGTCAGAGATGGTTGGTGATATAGACCCCACTTAAAATCTAAGATTATAAGGCTAGCTTTCTGGAGGGTCTTGGGACCAGCCTTGGTCTTAGCAGAATAACCATCATGAAAATAGTCAGGAATAAAATCTAAAGTCTTCATTATCTCTTTCACAGTCTGTCTCCTTCACCTATGGCTGGGCTAGCTTTCTGGGGGACTTTCAGATGGGCCTTGATCTCAGTGGAGGAATGCAGATGTCAGGAAAGCTACCAGGATGGTGGGAGATAGAATGTCTCTCTTCCAGTCCTTGTTGACTCTTATATACTTTATTATAATTACATCATTTCAGCATATTGATTATGTGAATTTAGAGAACCATTACATCACATACTAAGTACTAAGTATGTAAACTAGATAACCATTGTCTCATCAATTCCTCTGAGTTAACACTTTGCTTCAAGTATACTTCTCCACAGGTCTGGCTCTCTATACAAGATGAATTTGGATTTTCTTGTGATTCCAGACAGATAAATTACTTGGTCTTTTGTCTACCAGCTAAGTCTTTGTTGAGGTTTATACTTTTCATCTTCATTATGGAATAAAAGAACATACTACAAAAATGGAAGGTTCTTCTTCTATTTGTGTTTTTCTTTTTGTTTCACAGCCTTCATTGATCCCTTGAAAACATGGAGGAATAATACATAAGACATAGAAAAAAAATCTATTGTTTTCCAGGTAATTACAAGCATCATCATTCTATCTAATCATCCTGAGACATTGGTTATTGCATTGTGGAAAAATCAAACATGCCTATAAATCCCAAAAGGTTTCTCAATTTTGTATTCCTTTTTAAGTCACCAAGAATGTAGTTCTTCCATCAGATGATACTCTTCTATCAAGGTTATCTTCTTGAGGGAATATTTTCCAAAGCAGAAATTCCTAAAAGATCTTAGAGAGATGTTTGACTTTGTTGAATTTATTTTCTGCATCCTGAAATATTAAGAGGACTTTTGGAAAACTTTTAAAAATGTATCTTTTTTGCAAAATATGCTCCTACTGATTTTTTATTATTCACTGAGAACTTCTTGTTTCTCCAGGCTTAACAGACCTTGCTCCTTGTCCAGATCCTACGTATAGTTCTTGGGGTTTCTTTCTCTTGGCCTGTTGTGCATTACTTGCCTATATGAATGGCTTCAGCAGGGTTGATGTTCTGAGTTCAAGTCCAGCCTATGCCATCATTCAGCTAGACACACTCCACACAACTAATTTTGCAAAGTGCAACAGATTGTCTTTTGCACGACTTGTGAATTAGATTCTTATTTTGAAATTGAGAAGCACTCTTTCTTTAACCACTTATTTATTTTGTTTAACTTTTGAATGTTTATGAAGTAGCAAATGTTTATGAAGTTCATGAGTTTTTCCTTTAGTTTTCCTTCTTCCCTTCTGAAAGGCAGATCTCTATCTGAAGAGCATACTCTGCTTTATCTAGCAGGAACAACCTGACTTTTTGCTTAGTTTTCTGTCAAATGTCTTCCTGAAGTTGTTGATATATAAGCTTTCTGAAGATATTTCATTGAGGTAGTGCTTACTTCATAATCATGTCAATTCTTCATCATTTAGTAATCAAATTCCCTTTTCAGATACTGAAGGGGATGACAGAGAAGATTGGGGGATATGCATCTCACTTCAAATTAAAGGTTATTTTGTATTTATTTGTGAATCCAGGAAGAAAGATAGCTTATTCCTTTGCCTCCCACCTCAATGTTTCATTGAGGCTTTTACTTTTCATCTTCACTATGCAATGAAAGAGCATACTATAAAAATGGAAGATTCTTTTATTTGTGGGTTTTTTTTTTTTTTCATTTTGTTTCATAGCATTCATGGATCCCTTGAAAGCATGGAGAAATAACATTAAATTCATAGAAAAAATCTATTGTTTGCCATAGAAACACAATCATCACCATTCTGTTTAAATATCATGGGACATTGGTTATTATATTTTAGAAAATCAAACCTACATATAAATCCTGAAACTTTTTTCAATTTTTCATTCCTTTTCCAGTCATCAAGAATGTCTTATTTGGGCTGGAAAATGCCAACTGTATGCAAAGAGAGAACTATGAAGACCAAATGGAATTGACTCATACTTTTTTTCCACCTCTATTGTTGCAGTTTGCTTTTTCTTTCTCAATATTTTCCTCCTTATTTTTTTCATAATATGACTAACATGGAAATATGTTAAAAAGAAACACTGTACATGTATAACCTATATCTGATTACTTGCTGTAATATAACTCAAAATCTTACAAAAATGAATGTTGAAAACTACCCTTCCATTTAATTGGAAAAATACTATTGACACAAAAATTAGAAGAAAAAAACTCCTCAAATTTGTATGCTGTACCAATTGGTGCATATACGTTTAATACTGATATTGGCTCATTGTCTATCATATCTTTTAGCAAGATCTAGTTTTCTTTCTTATCTCATTTAATTAGGCCTATCTTTGTTTATTTTTTTTCCTGCAATCAGGATTGCTAACTTTTCTTTTCTTTTTTTTTTTTTTTGAACTTCAGCTGAAATATAATAGATTATTCTTCAGCACCTTACTTTTACTGTACATGTGTCTTTCTGCTTCAAGTATGTTTCTTATAAATATAATATTCATTTTCATTGTATGGGAGAGTTCATCTCATTCACATTCCTGGTTATGAATTACACCAGTGTATTTTCCTATATTTTGTTCCTCCTCTTGTTTGTGATTTCTCCTTTCATCTTTTTCCTCCTTTTAAGTTCTTTGGTTTGTTTTACCATCTTTCTCATCTGCCTTCCTTAGTGTCCACCTTCTTCTTTTCCTTAATATCCTCCCCTTCCTTTTCCCCATCTAGTAAGTTTTATTTCTACATTCTCTTGATTGTGTATATTATTCCCTATTTGAGCCATAACAGATAAAAGTGAGATTTAAGCAATGCCTATGGCTACCTTCCCATCTTTTCTAATAGAATTTTTGTGCCTCTTCATATGAAAAAAATTACACCATTCTGCCTCTCCCTTCCTTTTTCATCCTGTGTACTTTTCTTTGTCATCACTTTGTGTATGTGTGTATGTGTGTGTGTGTATGTGTGTGTATCATTCCCTCAAATTTACCATATAACCATACCTTCTACATGTATTTCTTCTAGTTGTACTATTATTGATACAACAATGAAGTCCAAGTATCATTTTCCTCTATAAACACTAACCTTTATATAACCTTTCTGTTTTCTTTTCTCTGTATATCTGTTTATTCTTCTCTTGGATCTTATTATTGGAAGCCATTTTAAAAAAAATAGTTCTGGTATTCTTTTTATGAAAGCTTGAAATTCTTCTGTTTTGTAGAATGACCTTTTTTCCCCTTGAAGTAGTATTAGCCTTATTTTTTCCATGTAGGAGACCCTTAGTTGTAGTTCTAGCTCCCCATGAGGCATTTTACATTTTCTTCCATTTTTTATTATTCTTTTGGATTTGCTTGATTGTTGTTGTCTCATAGGGTCATTAGCTTTCAATTGCCCAATTCTAATTTCCAAGCTGTTATTTTCTTCAATTTGGCTTTGTATTTTTTTTTTCCATTTAGCCAATTGGACTTTTTAAGGAGATGTTTTCTTCAATGGATTTTTGTACCTCATTTTCCATTTGACCAATTCCATTTTTAATCTATTTTCCAAGCCAGACTCTTTTTTTTTCATAATTATATTACATTTTCCAATCTTTCTTCTGCCTCTTTTATTTTAAAAGTTTTTTTTTTTTTTTTCTGAACTCTCTCATGAGTTTTTCTGGAGTTGAGATTACTTCTTGCTTTTTCTTTTGAATTTTGCTTACAGGTGATTTGACATTGTTGTCATCTTCTGAATTTTTGCCTTGGTCTTCCCTGTCATCCATTTACTCATTTCTCTCTCTCTCTCTCTCTCTCTCTCTCTCTCTCTCTCTCTCTCTCTCTCTCTCTTTCTCTTCTTTCCCCCCCTTTCTTTTTCTCTCTCTCTTCTTCCTCTCTCCTTTTTCCTTTCTTTTAAATTTGAGCATTGTTCCTTATGTGGAAAGAGCTCTGTCTTGGTTTTCTTGTTCCAGTTGCTACAGCTACTGCTGAGCTGGGTTCTTAATGGTATGTAGTATGTTCTTAGGGCAGATGGGATTTTTTTTTGTTTGTTTGTTTCACTGGGGCTACATTAAGGCAAGTAAAGATTTGACTGCTAGGGTAAACCCAGATAGCCTGGACCTATGCCAGAGCATGTAGTTATGATTCTTTGGAGTTGCAATTTGCAGATTAACTTGATTTTGTCAAGGTACATGGAGGTTCTGGTACTGGTGTTCTCCTGTCTCACCACTCTGGAGGTCAGAATATCTTGGTAATTTGCTAAGGTGGTACTTGCTGCCAATTTACTGGAAAGTTTCCTATCTTGGATTATAGCCCTTCCCTACCTTACACTCCTACCCCAAACAAGACTAAGAGTGTTCTTCTGTTGATCTTTCAAGTTTTCTAGAGTAAACAATGTTTTAACCTCTCCCCTTTGCTAGTTACACTGCTCCAGAACCTGTCCTGGGTATTTTATGGTTATTCCAAGGTGAATATGGAAAGGTTGCAATAATTCATTGCTTGCTATGCTATCTTGGCTTTTAAAATTAGCTTTCTCTTCTTTTTAAGAAGACTTTTTTAATTCTTATAGCTTCGGTCTTGAGCATGTTAATCCTCTCATTAAAAAGCTTCACAGCTCCCTTTCTCTTCTAGAATAAAATATACACTCTTTTGTTTGACATTTTCAATTTATCACATTCTGATCCAATTTCTCCTTCTGAGTTGATTTCAAATTGTTCCCTCTTCAAAACTCAATATTCCAACCAAATTGACCTAATTATCATTTTACATATATGCCATTAAATATTTGCACCTTCCAATCTTTTTCACAAATGGTCTCACATGCCTTGAATGTGTACTTCATTTTTCCCCCAGAACATCTTTTGAGGTTTGTCTCAATACAATAGCTCTTTCCCGGTTGTCCTAATTTCTCCTTTGAGATTACTGTCCATTTTGTTGCTACTATTTTTGTAATTGTTTCTCACTCTTTCTGAACTCATTTGGGGTTTTCTTGTCAGGATATTGAGGTGATTTCCTATTTTCATCCTCAATTTATTTTGGGAATGAGAAAATGGAGGCAAATAGGACTAAGTGACTTGCCTAGGATCATATTGCTAGTAAATGCCTTGGGCCAGGTTTGAAATCAGAAAAACTGACTTTTCCTGATTCCAAATGTGATATTCCTTCCACCACCCCACATAGCATTTACGTTGAATTTATCTTCCTCTCTAGTGGCTGTTGCTTCCACCAGAATGTGATCTTGAATAAAGAAACTGCCTTTGTCTTTCTTTGTATTTTTAGCAATTAATAGCATGTTTGACATATAGTAAAATTTTTTTTTAACTGATTCAGTGACCATTTTTTAAAATAAAAATTTGGTGTTAATTTTTTTCAGCAACTACTCACCAAAATGAGTTTCCCTTTACTTTTTATATATATTGTACTCACTTACCAGTGTACACATTACCCTTGTAATTGTCTTCTTCCTTAACTACCTCTTAAAAGAATTTAAGTTCCATGAGGGAGCAGAAATTTTTGTTTTTATCTTTGTACCTCCAGTACTAATATATATAACATGCTCTAAAGATCATGTGCATTTAAAAAACCACTCCTTTTAAAAATGCAAAACAATGCAATAGAATTCACAGAAATTATTGAAAATACACTTAAGGGCACAATACCAAAAAAAAAAAACTTTGCTAGTGGATTTACATAAAAAGAAAGGGATCTAATGAAATTATAACTGGTTTTGTACATATTAAATATTTAAGAAATAAATGCTACAATATATAGTGCCAGTTACCACAACTAGTTTGCAAAGTCAAGGGCTTCCAGGATTTGAAGGAGTTGTCAAAGCAGAAAATTGACAGGAATAAAAGGATGGTGTGTGTAAGTAAGGATCAATCATCCTTAGCCCCAGTCCCAACTATAACAGAAAATATAAAATAAATATGGCATATTATCTTGAAAATGACTTAAAGCTTGTTCATGGAAGAAGACATGAAATAGGTCCAACCTCTGAATTATTATGAAGTAGTAGAAAGAGGAAAAGTTGTAATATTAGATGTGGATAGATGGCCCTTATAGGTTTCTCGTCTTTTCTCTAGGTTTGTATTTCTCATGATTGAAATTGTACATATAAGTACACATGAAATTTAAACTTGCTCAAATTTTTAGAATTAATGTGGGTGTTTGATGATTTAACTCAATCTAAATAAGAGATGGAATGGGAGCTTCCTCAAGATAAGGATTGCTTGATTGCTTCATTTTTGTGTTTGTATCCTCTAGTGCAATGAACATATGTGACAGGGAAACAGTATCATTGAGTGAGTAGGAACAGGAATGTTGTTTCCAACATTCCAATTGATTTTAATAGTTTTAGATTTAGTTCAACTGAAAGTGGGGAAACTGAGGCTTAAGAAAATTGCCCAATGTCATACAGGTGACAGGTAAGGTGTGATTTGAAACAAAGATTTCTAACTCTAGAGGTAGTACTCTTTTCATAATGTTCTGCTGCCTTCATTGTATAAAATTAAATAATGTAAACAACAAAAAAGCAATTTTGACTTAATTTTCCATTTTGAAATAGTGAACCTGATGTAGCCTCTAGGAATCAGTTTGCTAAATTTATGAAATACTGGTCCATTAGGATGAAACAGTCCTGAAAGGTAAAACTGTTTTCTCCTTTGACTGTTAGAATGATGCACATCTGGCAGAGTTTGTTGATCTCATTCTGTCTTACAGCACAAGCTGGATTTCTGACAAGCTGTCAAGTCCAGTAAAGGACTGAGCAACTTTCTTCCCTGTAGGAGATGCCTCCTCCCAGAGTGATTTGAAATAGGAAAGCTGTCTTCAGAATCAGACGGGTAGAAAGGCAGGATAGGAAAAATTAAGATTTGGTTGATCACTCATATGATCTGTTGATTTCACGAGAGTCATTTGGAAAGAGTTTGCTGTGCTTGTAATATGGGAGGTGGATTGTTGATGTTACAATCTATAAATGTATGTCTGTGTACAGAGACAGATCTTGAAAATTCAGAGTAGGCACACATAGAATGGAATGCTTCTACCTGCCTCAACAATGAGTGCTAGCCAGAATTTGTAATGCAAAGTCACCTTCAGTGGGTGTTTTTATAATGAGGCTGGATCTATGACTATGCTATTGGCATATTGGAAAACTTGGCAAATCCATGCAGGCTATCATGCTCTTTTCTCTATCAGAAAGAAAGGAAGAGAGAGGAAGAGGGAGAGTAAGAAAGAAAGGGGAGAATTGAGGGAGGGAAGAAGGAGAAAAGAAGGAAGGAAAGTGAAACAGAAAAAAAAGAGAGGGAGAAACGAAGGAAAGAAAGGGCAGATAGGAAGAAATGAATAAAAGAAGAGGAGGAAAAGAGACAGACATACACCCAAAGTCAAAAAAAAAAAAAAAAAGAGACAGAGATATACAAAAACAGACAGACAGTCAGGCATTCAGAAAGACAGAGACAGAAACAGACAGAAAAAGAAAAGATAGAAAATAAAATACAAAGAGACGCAGAGAGCTATAGAGATAGATGCAGAGAAAAAGATGAGACAAAGAGAGAGAAAATAGAAGGAAAAACAAACAGGAGCACTTTACAAAAGTACCAATCTAGATCCCAGCCACTAGTGAATTCTCCATTTTTGATAACAATAAATACAAATTCAAAAATGTGGAGTAGGCAGGGATTTCAGAAGCCGCCTTGTCCAAATCTTTCACTTTTCAGGGAAAAGCATTAGATCCAATAGAATTAACTAATTTATCTGAGGTCACAATGAAAGGAAATCCCAGAGGTGTATTTTGAACCTAAGTTTTTTGACTTCTGAACCATGGTATCCTGCTACCCCTAAGCTGGCTGAATTCTTTTAGAATTTGGACTTTATTCAATGGAATTACCAGGCTTTTAAATTACTTAAATTTACATGTTTCTTTCCATTCTGTAAGAGTAAGGGGTAACTATAACCAGAATGTATTTAAATTGTAGGAAATAACAGTCAAAATACTTCGTTAGCCTGAGGCAATGCTGATGGAAGGAAGGGCTCATTTTATTCTTTCCTAGAGGTTTTTGTTAGGAGTAGGGAATCTAAACCCTTGAGGCAGTCATGATAAACTAGGAGACAATTGGAAAAAGAGTATGTTGCTCCCCTCAATTCTCTATAACCTCTGTATTTTGGTTAGATGGGAAGTGAACCACTTAAGTAATGTGGTAGGAAAGAAGCAAAATTACCAAGAGTCAGGACAGATGTATATTGAGATATAGCCACCTAAGGGGGGAAGGAGAGAGAATAACTACAAATCCCTAGTGACCTTGTGTGAGATCATAAACTACTAAGATACAAGATAAGAAATTACTCACGAGACTTATGTGTTTCCCTTAATAAAGGGAATAAATAATAAACCCAACCCTATTTTAAATCATGGGAGTTTATGGATTGAAGGGAATGCTCATGAGTATCTTTCTAGAGAAAGAGAAGAATCAGACATTTAAAATACCCAGATTCCCAGATCATCAGGGTGGAAAATGAATTCTAATCCATTTTATTTGCATAACAGAGAGTGGAAACAAAGGAGAAATACCAAGAGGCATAATCTTTCTTGGCAGAAAACTGAGGGGACCTCTTTGAAAAAAAAGTTGCAGAAAACATGAGTAGAATGAGATGAAAAATCATCTACTGAAAGTGGCAAAGTTACAAAGAGAGATGGCGAATCTAGCCTAGAATGGCAGCATCTGCTCTAGACAACTCCTAAAAAATATGCACTCAGAAAAGAGATGCAAAGTGAAGCATCCACATAGAGGATTAATGGCGGGGTGTTACCCACTAAAGCCCCACCTAAGGCAACTCTTTAAGTGACTGAGATTGACCCTTTCAGGGAAAGATGATACCTGGTGGACATTTTTACTTTTTACTTGAGCTCAATTGTTTTCCTTAAACTCTAAATAAATGAGTGAACCTGTGTGCATGAAGATGAACCTGATAGAATGTAATCATCAGAATGCGAGAGGAAGGTATTAGATGTAGAGCTCCCATATTCTCTGAGTGGGACAATAAGGCAGAGAAATGAAGAATCTTCCAGTCATTAATATTTATCAAAGGCTTTTCATGTGCTAGACAGCTCCAGCTCTTAAGGAGAACATGATATATTAGGGAAATCACTATGTACAATCAAATTACTAGCAAGATAAATTTTAAATCATCAACTAAGGGAGGGCATTGGAATTAAGGGTGATAGAGAAAGGCTTTTTGCAAAAGGTAGAATTTTAGTTGTGACTTGAAGAAGGCAGCAAGAAGATATAGATATAGAAAGGAGAACACCATATGTATGGGGGATGACAACCAGAAAAAAATGCCCAGTCTAAACAGAGTATCTGATTTAAAAAATAGCAAAAGATCTGTTTCACTGGATCATAGAATATACCAGGATGGGAAAGAAGAGGAATAAAATATAAGAAGACTGAAAAATCGGAAGGACAGTTTATGAAAAATAAATAGGGGATTTTATATGCTACATAGGGGAGGGGTTGAGAGACACAGACATTTATTGTGATATGATTAAACCTCTATTTTAGGAATGCCTTTCTATTTGAGTTTGAGACAACTTTAATTGTCTTGGGGGAAAATGTTTGACATTATTAGAGTACGTAGTATTTTAGAGGTTGAAATATAGTTGTAAACAAAGAATAATTTTTTTCAAGGAAAAGTCCAAGTAACCAATGATCTATAAATCCTTACATAGGTATCAGCAGGAATGCCTTTCTATTTGAGTTTGTTATCATTAAGGCATTTAGATGGCCCAGTTAATAGAGCACTGGTCCTGACATTAGGAGGTCAAGAGTTCAAACCCCTTTCTAGCTGGGTGATCTTGCACAAGTTATTTGACCTTAATTGTCTTGGGGGAAAATGTTTGGCATTATTAGAGTATGTAATATTTTAGAGGTTGAAATATAGTTGTAAACAAAGAACAATTTTTTTCAAGGAAAAGTCCAAGTAACCATGATCTATAAATCCTTACATAGGTATCAGTCTTTATTGATTTTGTCCAGCGTACAGAATTTTGTTGCCTTTAGATCTTATACAAATGAAACCATTTAGTCAAACTCCTATGCTTCAGATTCTCAGAAATCAGCATGGTAGAATGGTATGACTTGGGAGAGATATAGGTTCAGAATCATATATTTCAGTAAAAGAAAATATATAGCTATACTTGATAATTTTGTTACTGTGGATAAGACAATTAATCTTGGAGAGTTTTAGATTTCTAATTTTTAAAATGGGGCAATACCGCCTATAGTACTTATCTCATTAGATGTTTTAAGAATCAAAATAGGACACTATATGAAGAATTTTTTTCTGAAGGTTAAAAAGCCCCAGAAATATCACTTATCCCATTGTTTCTACTTTTGATTGACCTTAGCCATTTGACTGTTGAACACTTGTCTTCCATTGCCATTTAAAATTTCTCTGAGTTAAGTCTTATTTCCATGCTACCTTGCAAAGATGTTGCAAAGCATCTAGGAGCCAAGACAAGAAAAGTTTTACCTCTTCAGTCTTACATTGGTGCCATGATTAGAATAGAGTGAAAAATACTAGATATACAATTTTAAATCTGTTTCTATTTTGCCAGTATGCATTTTTATTTATGATAATTTGTTCTTTAGGGGATAGAGGAAATAATTTTACTGATGCCATATCAATATATTAGGGTACTTGATGGATAATGAGTTCCCTGTAACTAATCATTTTTCTGTAGAGTCTGATTGCTAACTTTCAGTGAATATGGTAAATGAGATGCTTTAGTAGATGCTGTACCAAAAGGGCTCTGAGTTCCCTTCCAACCATGAGATTTTTCCTGGAATTGTCCCTAATTCTGTTTATCTACAAACAAGGCAGTCTATGATAATGGGACAGAACTCTGGCTTTGTAGGAGAAGACTTGGTTTTGAATCTCTGCTCTGCTAATTACCGTGGAATTTTTGAACCCAACACTCCACCTGTTAGGGCCTCCATTTTCTGATCTTTAAAAAAAGAAGAGAGTTGGAATCAGACCAACTCTTACCTTGCTCAGTTGAAAATCCAATAGTTCAGTAAATATGAATACTTTGATGGAGTGTCTGTTTCATTTTTGCCTTCATACGCCTAGTGACTAGTTCAGTCCCTCATAAAAAGACACCTAATCAATGTCTTTTGAATCAAATCAAATTAATTCATTATTTTTCTTTTCTAATTGTGTATTTTTTTAAAATTCCTTTTTATTGAGGGGACCAGCATACTTCTAGTCACCCAGATTTACAACTTCTAGTCATTCTCACCTCTTTTCTTGCCTTTATCCTGACGTGTTCAAAATTTTCTAAACCCTACTGATTCTACCTTCCCGTTATTTGTTCCATCTTTCTCCTTAACTTCACTCAAAGAAACACTAACATTGTTAAAATTTATTCTCTTCCTTGTTTGCAGTGTGACAGTAGCCTATTAATTGTTCTCATTGCAATAAACCACTCCCCTCTATAATCTATGTTCTTTTTCCATCCCTGGAATGTCTCAAAATCATTTCACATTTTGACTTAAAGAAATAGAAAACAAACAGTATGTTTCAGAATGTTTAGAGTACAGCCATTAAACACAGATTTCTACCCAAACAAAGCCAGCCATTCCATTCATAATTCATCAATACCATTGTATTTCCATACACAAATATGGAAATAGTTAATGAAAATAAAAATTTCCTCAAAGCACTGTGGAATAATTAAACAGGGTTTAATGAGGGATCTTGAAAGCAACTATACAAACTTTGATTTCAGGAGCAGAATGAACTAAATAAAAACCCAAGGCTTTCCAAAGCTTTAATGTTAGGTAGACCTATAATTTTTTAATTTTGATTTTAAAATGGAATTAAATGAAGGGATAGTGATTGTCTACCATATTCAATTTCCCTTTTTTTCTTTTTCTTTTCATAAAAGGTCATTATGTGAATGTGGTAAGTATGCTCTAGTTCTGTTTCTGAGAGCCACGGTGATTATATCTGCCCCTCAAGTATAGAAATTACCCAAAAAGATTTGATGGTCATCTGAGTGGGAATCCAGCTTGCAGGCTGCACTAGTACATCCCCAATTCAGATCCAGCCTTTGCATCAGTGACAGTACTGGTGGCTTCCAGATCTCTCAGTTTGAGTCACCAAAGTGGACTTAGAAGGTCAGCAGAAAAGGTCTGTGGAAGCTTAGCATGTAATTCTAGCATAGGTTACACAAGCACAGCCCCAGTCCAGATCCCAATGTCAGACCCCAATGTAAGATTTCTGTCTGAGTCAGCAGTAGTGCTAGAGGTTTCTGGACTTCTCAGCCCAGGAATACCAGGGAAAACTTGGAAGTTCAGTGGAGAGGGTCTGTAGCACTAGGGTGGGAAGCCAGTTCTATTCCAGTAAAGGCTGCTTCAAGGAATCCCTGATCAATAGCCCCATTTCCATCCAGCACATTAGATCTTATAGCCACAGTAGGCTATAACAGCTCCAGGGTAGAAAAGAGGGCTTGTAGTTAGGTTCCTAGAAGGTTCTCTGAAAACAGCTACATAAAACCCCTGAAGTTTGGCACAGTGCACCCTCCATCCTGGAAACAGAGCCCTACTTTAATGAAGAGTTAAAAGTTGAGTAATTGGCTAGGAAAATGAGCAGACAACAGAAAAAGTTATAATGGTGACAAGAAGGATCAAAACACACACTCAGAAGATGATAAAGTCAAAGCTCCTACATTCAAAGCCACCAAGAAAAATAAGAATTGGGCTGAGGTCATGGAAGAGCTCAAAAGGAATTTTGAAAATCAACTAAGAGAGATAGAGGAGAAATTAGGAAAATAATTGAGAGTGGTACAAAAGGAAATGCAAAAATCCAATGAAGAGAAGACTGCCTTAAAAAGCAAAATTGGCCAGAACAAAAATAATCTCCTCTGGCATAGAATTATTTTTAATATATTGTAATATATGATTAATTTATGACACTGAGAGAAGTTAATATGTATTAGAGGCATGACTGGAAATCAAGTATTCAGAACCCAGTTGGGAAAGGCGATACAAAACCTCACTGAGGAAAATAATTCATTTAAAATTGGAATTGATAAATAATTAATAATTATCACGAATAATCTCATGAAAAATCAAGATACAATAAAACGACCCTCCTAAAAAAGAAGAAAAATCAAAAAGAATATGTAGTATCTCATTGGGTATTTCTAATAGATTCAGGAGAGATAATTTAAAAATTGTTAGTCTACATGAAAGTCATGATTGAAAAAAGAGTCTGAACATAGTCTTTTTAAAAATTTTTTTTTATTTTAATAGCCTTTTATTTACAGCATTGACAATTGCCAAACCTCTTGTTCCAATTTTTCCCCTCCTTCCCCTCACCCCCTCCCCCAGATGGCAGGATGACCAGTAGATGTTAAATATATTAAAATATAAATTAGATACACAATAAGTATATATGTCCAAACCGTTATTTTGCCATACAAAAAGAATTGGACTCTGAAATATTGTACAATTAGCTTGTGAAGGAAATCCAAAATACAGGCAGACAAAAATATAGGGATTGGGAAGTCAATGTAATTTTTCTTAGTCATCTCCCAGAGTTCTTTCGCTGGGCGTAGCTGGTTTAGTTCATTACTGCTCCATTGGAACTGATTTGGTCCATCTTAATGCTGAGAATGGCCAGGTCCATCAGAATTGGTCATCATATAGTATTGTTGTTGAAGTATATAATGATCTCCTAGCCCTGCTTGTTTCATTCAGCATCAAATGAACATAGTCTTTCAACAAGTTATCAAGGAAAACTGTTCTCATTGATATTCTAGAACCAGAGGATAAAGTGGAAATTTTATTCTTAAATTTTATTTTATTTCTAAAATTTTGAGGGGGAACAGGGTAGAAGGAATGAGAGTATAAATGGCAGGAAATACAGTTAGCAATAGTAAAAATAAAAAGAATTCTGAAGCAAGTTTCTGTGATGAAAGATGTGATAAACTAAGTAGCTGAAGAAATTAAGGCAAAAGAGATATGAAGGTTAAACCATCAAGACTTTTTGCATGTCATTACATCCAACCTGAGTTTCCCATGTGGTTAGTCCACAATAAAATCAACTAAGGCAGGTTTGTAAGTATCACCCAATCTTTCCATGATACTTCCCCTATGGGCCATTATGAATCTCTGAGAAACAGGCTTCCCTAATTCTTCATATGGAGAATTTGCATCAGAAAACTAGCATGATTGAATTTGTGCATGATTTTTTGAGCAAACTCCTGATGTTGAAATCTCTCCACATTCAATATGCCTATTTTTTTAATAGATAAGAATTATGAAGTTGCCTCAAATTTAATTTAAAAAGTAGAAATCCTCTTGCTTACAAATGCATTTAACACATTTAGTTTTAATAGAGCAATCTAAAGAACTTTAAATCTTTTAAAACTTCATACAAAAGTAATTTAAAATTAAAGACAAAAATTAAGGGAATAAAAATCAATTGGGATATTGAACAAATAACAATTTTTTTTTGTCTATCAGCTATTCATTAATTTATTGCATAGACCTAAGATTTCATTGATAGGAAACTTAATTTGGAAAAAAAAATGTTCTCCTCTGGTATAGAATTATTTTTAATACATTCTAATATATGATTAATTTATGACAGTGAGAGAGGTTAATATGTATTAGAGGCATAACTGGAAACCAAATATTAAGAACCTAGTGACCAAATCTATTTGTATTACAAATGTCTTCAATTGATCATAAAATGATATATTTCTCAGTGTCCCCAGCAACTGGGTTATATTTTTTCAATTCACAAATTTAAAGCTAGAAAGGACTTTTGGGATCAATTAGTCCAATTGCCTCATTTTGTAAATGAGAGAAATAAAGGTCAGAGATATGCAGTAACTGATCTAAAGTCAAACAGGTGGCAAAAAACAAATCCAGGCTATCTCTTTCCAAAGCTAGTACTATTTTCTTTGCACCATCTTAATTCTCTCTGTACTATTCTGTTATTTCAGTTTGTCAATATCTTTCCTAAAGGGTGTCACATAGAATTAAGTATAATATTCTTAATATAATTTGATCAATATATAGCATATGTTGTCCCTCAACATTTTGAAGACTATCTCTTTTTTAATTCATCCTGAGATTGTTACCTTTTTTTGCTTTCTTTTTTTTTAATTGAAGCTTTTTATTTTTCAAAAGATATGCATGGACAATTCTGCAACATTAGCTCTTGCAAAATCTTGTGTTCCATCCCCGCCCCTTCTCCTATCCCTGTCCCCTAGATGACAAGTAGTACAATATATGTTAAACATGGTAGAAATATATATTAAATCATATATATGTATATATATTTATACAATTATCTTGCTGTACAAGAAAAATCAAATCAAACCAGAAAAAAAAGATGAAGAAAATAAAATGCAAGTAAACAACATCAAAAAGAGTGAGAATGCCATGCTGTGAACTACACTCAGTTCCCACAGTCTTCTCTTTGGGTGTATTTGGTTCTTTTTCTCACAAGACCATCAGAACTGGTCTGAATCATCTCATTGTTGAAGAGAGTCATCTCCATTAGAATTGATCATCATATAATATTGCTGTTGCTGTGCACAGTGATCTTCTGGTTCTCCTCATTTCACTTAGCATGTCTCTTCAGGCCTCTCTGAAATCATCCTGCTGATTGTTTCTTATAGAACAATAATATTTCATAACATTCATATACTGTAACTTATCCAGCCATATTCCAACGGATAGGGATCCACTCAGTTTCCAGTTTCTTGCCACTACAAAAGGGCAGCCACAAACAATTTTGCACTTGTGGGTCTCTTTCACTTTTTTAAGATCTCTTAGGGATATAACCCCAGTAGAAACACTATTGGATCAAAGGGTATGCACAGTTTGATAACTCTTTGGGTATAGTTCCAAACTGCTGTCCAGAATGGTTGGATCTGCTCACAATTCTGCCAATAATATATGTGTCCAAATTTTCCTACATCCCTTCCAACATTCTTCATTATCTTTTCCTGTCATTTTAGCCAATCTGAGGTGTGTAGTGGTATCTTAGAGTTGTCTTAATTTGCATTTCTCTGATCAATAATGATTTGGAACACCTTTTCATATGATTAGAGATTCAATTTCTTCAGGTGAAAATTGTCTTCATATTCTTTGACCCATTTATCAATTGGAGAATGGCTTGAATTTTTGTAAATTTGGGTCAATTCTCTATATATTTTAGAAATGAGGCCTTTATCAGGACCCTTGAATGTAAAATTATTTTCCCAGTCTATTGCTTCCCTTTTAATCTTCTCTGTATTAGTTTTGTTTGTACAAAAACTTTTAAACTTAATATAATTGAAATTATCTATTTTGTGTTCAGTAATGATCTCCAATTCTTTTTACTCACACATTTCTTCCTCCTTCACAGATCTGAGATAAACTACCCTATATTCTTCTAATTTGTTTTTTCCCATTTTTTCAATAGTTTATATAGCATTGGAGTCAATTTTTCTTTAAATGCCTGGTCCTGGGGATTTTTTCTTAGGTAGTTGATTAATAGCTTTTTCTTTAGGTAATTTATTTATTCTTCTATTAATCTGGACAATCTATATTTTTGTAGTTATTCCTCCATTTCACTTAGTTTATCAAATTTATTGGGATAAAGTTGGGCAAAATAACTACTAATTATTGCTCCAATTTCCTTTTCATTGCTGGAAAGTTCTTCCTTTTCATTTTTGAGACTAACAATTTGATTTTCCTCTTTCCTTTTTATAATCAAATTAACTAAAGGTTTGTCTATTTTGTTGTTTTTTCCCCTTAAATTAGCTCTTAGTTTTATTTATTAATTCAATAGTTTTTTTCCCTTTCCATTTTATTATTCTCTCCTTTTATTTTTAGAATTTCAAGTTTGGTATTTGATTGGAGGTTTTAATTTGCTCTTTTTCTAGCATTTTTACTTGCAAGCTCACTTCAGTGTTCTTCTCTTTCTCTATTTTATGCAAGTAAGCATCTAGAGATATAAAATTTCCTCTTCTTACTGCTTTGGCTGCATCCCATAAATTTTGGTATATTGTCTCATTATTGTCATTAAATTATGATTGTGTCTATGATTTTCTGTTTCATCCATTCATTCTTTAGGGTGAGATTATTTAGTTTCCAATTGATTTTTGGTCTGTTTTCCACTGGCCTTTTATTGAATGCAATTTTTATTGCATCATGATCTGAAAAAAATGTATTTGTTATTTCTGCCTTTCTGCATTTGATTTTGAGGTCTTTATGCCCTAATATATCATCTTTTTTTTTTTTTTTTGTATAGATTCCATGAACTGCTGAGAAAAAAAAAGTGTATTCCTTTCTGTTTCCATCCAATTTTCTCCAAAGGTTTATCCTACCTAATTTTTCTAGTATTTTATTTACCTCTTTAACTTCTTTTTTATTTAATTTGTGTTTTGATTTATCTAATTCTGAGAGAGCAAGGTTAAGATCCCCCACTATTATTGTTTTGGTATTTATTTCATCTTGCAGCTCTCTTAACTTCTCCTTTAGGAATTTAGATTTTATGCCACTTGATGTATATATGTTTAGTATTGATATTGCTTCATTATCTATGGTACCCTTTAGCAAGATATAGTTTCCTTTCTTATCTCTTAATTAGATCTTTTTTTGCTTTTGCTTGATCTGAGATATGATGATTATCCCTGCTTTTTTTTATTATTATTACTTTACCTGAAGCATAATAGATTCTGCTCCAGCCTTTTGCCTTTACTCTGTATGTATCACTCTGCTTTAATCTTGTTAACAATATATTGTAGCATCCTGCCTTTTAATCCAGCCTTCCATTTTATGGAAGAGTTTACCCCATTCACATTCACAGGTAAAACAACTAATTCTGTATTTCCTGCCTTCTTATTTACCCCAAATTATGCTGTTCTCTTTTTTTTCCCCTCTTTCCCTCCTCCTCAATATTTTGCTTATGACTTGCCTCAAGTCATTCATTTCCATTTGTTGAGTTCTGATTTTTAGTGAATTATTTTCTTCATTTACTTTTTTTGGTTCATTTTGTATTTGGCCAATTGAAATTTTAGATGAATTGTTTTGTTCTATGATTCTTTTTTTTTTTTTCCATTTCACAATCTTTCCCCCTTTATAACTTCTCTCCCTTTCTTATATCTCCCCCCTCCTATTTTCTTTTCCTTTTCCCCTCCAACTTCCCTATAAGGTGAGAGAATTTTCTTTGTGAAACCAAATATGTCTAATATTCTCTCTTTGAGCCCAATCTGATGAGAGTAAGATCCACACAATGTTCATTCCTGTCCCTTTCCCCTCTCATTTATAATAGGTTTCTTTTGCCTCTTTGTGAAATGTAATTTCCCTAATTTTACCTCCACTTTCCCCTCTTTCCAGTACAATCCCATTTCTACCTCTAGTTTTTTTTTAAATAATAGCAAAATCAAATTATACATGCATTCTCTATCTATGTAAACCCATAACAGAGATATAGTCCTCAAGAGTTCTTTTCTTTTTACCTTTTTATGCTTCTCTTGAGTTCTATATTTGGAGGTAAATTTTTTTGTTCAGCTCCAGTCTTTTCATTAGAAATAAATTAAACTCACCCGTTTCATTTAATGTCCATCTTCTTCCCTGAAAGAAAATGCTTAGTTTAGTGTGATAGTTTATTATTGGCTGCATTCCAAGTTCATTTCCCTTTCAGAATTTCAGATTTGAAGCTCTTTGATTCTTTAAGGAGGAATCTGATATGTCCTGGGTAATCCTTATTGTGGCTCCTCGATATTTGAATTATTTCTTTCAGGATGCTTGTAATATTTTCCCCTTGGTCTCATAGTTCTGAAATTTAGTCACAATATTTTTTGGAGTTTTCATTTTAAGGTCTCTTTCAGGAGTTGATCTATGATGTCTTTCAATGACTATTTTGCCTTCTGATTCTAAGACTTTGGTATAGTTCCCTTTAATGATTTCCTGTAAGATAATAGAGTTCTTTTTTTCATCATGGTTTTCAGGAAGTCCAATAATCCTTAGATTGCTTTTTCTAGATCAATTTTCCAGGTCAATTGTTTTCCAAGTATGTATTTCATATTTTATTCTATTTTTTTTTTTTTTTTGGTGTTTTTTCTTGACTGATTCCTGATGTATCATTGAGTCATTCATTTGTTGAGTTCTGATTTTTAGCGAATTATTTACCTTTTTTGGGTCATTTTGTATTTGGCCAATTGAAATTTTAGATGAGTTGTTTTGTTCTATGATTCTTTTTTTTCCATTTCACAAATTCTATTTTTAAGAGATTTGTTTTCTTTTCCCATTACAAAATAGATTTGACTATTGGAAAGTGGATGGTTATCTTTTTATTGTGATGTCATCTTTCTGCCTTATATTGAGATTGTAGTTCACTAAAATTTCTAGATAACTTTCATTCAAAATATTATCTGGTTATTCCTCATCATCTGAAACCTGCATAGTTGATTCTTTAAATCTATATATAGGATTTTATACTTTCAAATTTTTCTTATATTATGTTTGGGCCATGTTTCTAGATTATTTGGTTGCTATGTTGCTGCAATTTATTATTTATTGTTGGAGTTGATGATGGAAGTTTTTTTTTTTTTTTAATACTTACTACTTCAATCCATCACATTAGACATCCCTCCTAAATTGGCACTGTCTGTGTATTTGTTAATCATGTCATGCCATGGAAAGTACTAACCATTAAAAAAATCTTGATCAACACAAGATCAAAGGCACTAGAGATGAATTTTCAGGTTTGCATTGATCCATGGATAGCAACTTACAAAACCCCGTCAATCGACCAGTTTTGAATCCTATCATCTTATCATCATAGTTATCTCTCGTTATCTTTTCAGACAACATAATAAGCTTTATTAAATATTGTGCTGAAATCTCAGTATATCATCTATAGTTTTCTCCTTATTAGTAATCTTGTCCAAAAATTTTGAGGTTAATTTGAAATGATGTGTTCTTTATGAAACTATGCTACATTTATTGGTCATAAGTTTTCTTTAATAAATGCCAAAAACCAATTTCTCTCATAATAATTATACTCCTGAATTGTTTTGTATAGGTACTATATCTCTATATTATGCTTTGTGACAATAGAAATTAGATCTTATCTAAATTATATATCTTTCCTGATTAATAAAATTTTGTTGAACTGGAGAAGAAATTATATTTCAGTGAATCTGTGATCTAATCCATTTAAATTAAGGGTTCTCAATTTACTGTCTATGGATAGTTTTTTTTGTCTTTTTTATTATAGATTTTTATTTATAAGACATATGCATAGGTAATTTTTCAGCATTGACTCTTGCAAAACCTTCTGTTCCAACTTTTACCCTCCTTCCCCCCACCCTGTCCCCTAGATGGCAGGTAGACAAATACATGTCATATATGTTAAAGTATATGTTAAATGCAAAATATGTATACATATTTATACAGTTATCTTGCTGCACAAGAAAAAATGGATTTATAAATAAAGTAAAAATAACCTAAGAAGGAAAACAAAAATGCAAGTGGACAATAACAGAAGAAGTGGAAATGTTATATTGTGATCATACTCATTTCCTTAATTCTTTCTCTGTGTGTAACTGGTTCTCTTCATTACTGAATAATTGGAACTGATTTGGTTCATCTTATTGTTGAAGACAGCCACATCTATGGATAGATTTTTAAGAATTCCATAAACCTGGATGGGAAAAAAAGATTATATATTTGTTTTCATCAATTATAATGAAATTTACCATTTCCCTCAGTTATTTAAAAATGTTATTCTGAGAAGGGGTACTTAAATTTCTCAAAAATTGAAAAAAAAAGGATAAATCCTTTTTATTAAAAGAAAAATGAAAATCCCTGGCAGAGAAAGTATAAGAAAATGGTACTGCTACCAGCTCATACATACTTTTTTCTCCTGATTTTTGTTAATGACCTCTTATGAATCATTATATGATCTATATGGCATGCTGATAATTTTTCTTTCTACTTTTTAAGATTCTGTGGCTACTTGTGCAAAATTTCAGTTTATACACTTTCCCTCTCCCTCTCCCCCCCTCCCTTCTTCTCTCTCTCTCTCTCTCTCTCTTCTCTCTCTCTCTCTCTCTCTCTCTCTTCTCTCTCTCTCTCTTCTCTCCCTGCCTGTGTCTGTCACTCTTCTTTCCTCCCTTCTTGTATCTCTGTCTCTGTATCTGTCTGTCTGTTTCTCTTTTTTCTCTCCCTCTTCCTCTTTCCCTCTTCTCTTTTTTCCTTTTTTCTCTCATTATATGAATGGCCCACCTTTTGTCTTTATCATTTGTAAGATAACATCCCTCAGGTTGATACTTTTCTGCAAGTCGTTATTGTATCAGGTTTTAGTACATGCAAAACTATTCTGCATTTCTCAACTGGTTTTGGGGTCACTCACAATTTTTATGGTCCAATGAAAATGGTATGTTTTTCATATATAAGCAGAATCATCAGAAGGAGATTTTAATTCTTTAATAGGGAGCAATTTTGTCAGTGTGGATCTCCAAGTTCCTAGGAGACTAGTAAGAGCAGAAGGAAACATCAGACACATCTTGGCCCAGCACCTTCATTTTACCAATTAAAAAAAAATGTGTCTCCCATAGCACAGATGTTTTCATTCTTCCATGGAAGAAGGACTCACACTGATAAATTGAGAGATGTGCTCTAAATTAACTCCCCTATTAGAACTATTGTGGGGATATTCTAACTTTTCATTATCTTTTAAAGTTCTTAAGGGTAGAATGATGTTATTTAAAGACATTTGAATAAACTGCATTTTATATGGGAAAAAGACAGTTTAACCTAAACTTAATATAGTATTGTATGTCATCTCTAGCAACTATCATGTGAATGTCATCTTGCATTGTGAAGAAATTATAGCTTTAAATTCATAATTCACCAAATTTTCCATTCTTTGAAATGTCTCCTCTTAGTACATTTGTATCTTCAGGTGTTAAATTTAGTGTCCATTTTTGATATGTAAGGATTTGTGAAGTGTTATACCAATATTGACAAATAAGTTATCTGATTCACAGACAATGGTGACTTTGGGGTATTGGTCCTTACTGCATATATACATGGATTATAACTTCTGCAAAGAACTTGGAGAGTTCTTTCAGTCCTTTCTCCTCTCTTCAGAGAAAAGTTGTCTTGAACCGTAAAATTAGTAAGAATTAGTCAAAATTTTAAGGACCTCCCAAGAGTATGTTTTCCCTCCTTATCATTAGCAAATAGATGCCATATTTATTCATATTCATAAGCATCTTCTTGAAATTTGACCCACTGTTCTATTGTTGTCACACTGTGAGGGTTCTTTTGAATTCATGAAACCCCAATCTGTGACTACATAGAATTTAACCCAAACCCTGGGAGCCTTTTTCTAAACCTCTTCATAGTGTGGCAAATGTCCCTTTCCCAAGCAATATCTTATTCTATTCACAAAGGAAATTAAAAATGTCTAAATGGTTATTCTCTGTGAAAAAGCCATATGTTTATTTTCCTGTGTGAGGCCACCCCAATCAATGAGATTTTGTACATTTCTTTTATTCTCTTAACAAATTACCAGTTGACATGTCCATAATCTATAGGGAAAAGAGCTTTCAAAAATCCCAGGTAAAGATTCAACTCCCCTGCAAGTTCATCAAATTGACTGAAAGAACTTCTCTGCTTAATTCCATATATGTATGTATATATATATATTTGGTTTCTTTGTGAATATGTGATTATATATGTGATATAGCAAAGTATTAGAATTCAAGGAAGGGAGACATTTTAAAATCTTTACTAAATATTGGTAAGATCACTTAATTTTTCTCAACTTCAGTTTCTTCACCTTTAAAATAGACAGTGACACTTAATTCAGAGAATTTTATGAAGATTCTATGAGAAATATATTTAAAGCACTTTGGAAAGCTTCAACATCTTTATAAAAACTAGCTATTATTTAGACTAGTGTTTCAAAGATGCCGCAGACTCCATACTTTACTATCTAATAAGTACTCCTTCCACAGCCCCAGAACCTTTCTACTATTCTCTTACTTTTCTCATCCTTTAAATCATCTCTAACTTTATCCCTAAGTGAGATATATAAATCTGATAATCTTTGGCTCCACTCTTCATTTTGGTGGGTTTTCAAACCAAAGAACCCCTCCATAGCCATTATTATTCAATGAGTGATTTTCCCTCTTCTATCATATAAACCCCTGTTCAGAGATCATCTTTGTTTTTGTATTGGTATCTCCAGACAGAACAAAATTTGGCATAAACTAATTACTTATTATGTGTTCTCCATCCAAGTGATGTTTTTAAATAATGGAAAGAAATGCTTATTTTCAATTAAAAGTTACCAAAGATAAGGATATAATTTTTTCCCCATCCAAGTTCATATGCTCCATGAAGTTTGTTCCCAGATCACCTGGAGTTTAATGATCCCTTTTGTTGAGTTATAATTTTTCATTTTATATTAATGCTCCTGAATTTAAATGTGTTTTAAGCAGTTTCTCATAAGTACAGATTACATAAGGAATAAAGGACAATTTCTTCTTCTGCTAATTGAAAATGATTTTTTTTTCTGACATAAGTTAATCTTGGGAATTCTGAGCATACACTTGTTGAGGGAAAATTCTATTTCTTGTTATGAATGAAGGCTGCAAGATTCAATTAAATTCAGTAACCATTTATTAAATTGTTATTGTGTTATTTTTCCTGTGTCACAGTGTATTTATAATTCTACGTTAGGTTAGAAGTAAATGTATCTCATGCACAAATGAAAACATTTGTGTAGTCAGGTGGAGATTTTGGCATGGATTTAAGAAGTGGAAGGGAAACAGAAAAGAAAGCTGAGTTTGTATTTTTAATCTTTGAAATAAACAACAATAACCTGTTCTAGAGACTCCTTTATTGTTTGATCTATAAACTAGGAATTAATAAAAAGGAAGATGCATTTTTCCTCCATAAAAAAGGAAAACATCTTCTAACCTTGACATCCAGATAGTCAGATTCTATATAGAGGCAGATAATGGTGGGAAAGGACAGGGAAAGCACATAGGAAAAAAATCAGCATTTAGATTCCACATTGGGTCTGTGGGGTGGAGGAACATATCCAACTAATAGATCAGCCGAGTGAAGAAAAAAATACTCTAAAGGTTGCTGAATTCCATTATGGAATTTGTAGAATATTATTATGTCATGAAATATACATCTTTTATATCTTCTTTTTGACACATGCAGATGAGGGTGCTCCTAGTGTGATTGCATTTATGGAAAATTTGATAGCTAGGTGTTAAAATGTGAAAAGTGACAAAGATACTGCTAGGAAGAAAAAGCCCTTCAGCATACTGATGAGAAAAGACAGTGGGGATAAAAACTTGGCAGGCAAGCTTTATTTCCCTATCTTATCTCTGACCAAACCAGCACATCTTGAAAATAGTTCAAACTGCTTCTAAGGGGAAGCCTACTTTATGTATTTCTTAAACAGAAAATCAGATTAAAATATATGTGATGTCTATATCTACAAGGGCTGGTGTTGTATTAAGCATTTTTGTGCATATACACCTGTATGTTTGTGTGAAACATATATTTCTCATGAATATTTCAATTTCTGTAAATTTCAAAGTATGATTTTAAAAAATGGTCATCAGTGAAAATTTAGGTGCAATCACATTAATCCTTATAAATAATGAAAAACACCAGTGTGCAAATAGCAGAATAAGAAGAGGTGATTTGCATTTGGAAATTTTGTGACTAATGAAATATTATTTTCTTCACAATTTCTATACTTCTGAAAATAGACCTTTTATCAAAACATGACAGATTTTATACTTAAAGTTTCCATGAAACTACTAGTAGTATGGCAGGAGAAACAGTAAATATGGGTTCTAAGAACCTGGGTTTTAATCCCAGGTTTGCAACTTATTGCCTATGTAATACTGAGCCTCTTGTAGTCTCAGTTTCCTCATTTGTCAAATGAAAGAGGTTGGACTAAATGACCTTTCAATTCCCCTCCAACTCTGCATCTCTAATTCCACAAGTGTTAACTTTTTTGTAATAATTTTATTTATTTTAATGTACAAGTGTTCACTTTTTATAAACTTTAACAATATTCATTGAATTATGAGAGCCTTAAGAGATGTTAAGAATCAGTTGGCCCATCCCTTATTTTACAGATGCAGAAAATGAGCTCCTGACAGCTTTCGTAGTTTTTCCAAGATTACATATGTTGCGTTCATAATATGTGGAATTTGAATCTTGGTTTCTGGTTCTAGGATATTTCCATTTCTCCATGCTTTCTTTCATCTAATCTAGAAAACCTGCCCATTTATGTTACCTCCCCCCGCCACAAAAAGTCATAAGCACATAGTGAAGGATTAGAGATTGAGAATCCCAACAACCACTTGCTCAATGCTTTATTCTCTTCCAGAAAATTGTTCTCAGATGAATGCATCTACTGAGAGAAAATGTACTACTATCTCAAACTTCTGAGTCTCATTAAAAAAAAAAATCTCACTGTTGGGAAACTCTTCCCTATGATTAATATTAGAAGGGCTGGAATGTAATAATAACTTGACAAATCAAGTACCACATTTTAATTTTTATAATTCATTTATATATTTTAATTTTTATAAATACTAATACTATATATTTATATATGATAATTCATAAAGTGAAGTAAATAATATGATAAAAATTTAATTTCAAAGTAAATTTATAATCAACATTTTATACCAATTGATTCATTGAACCCTTATATTGTTAATTAAAATTTGCCTCAATTCAGTGCCAACCTACTGATTCTTTATCCAATGATGTAGATGTAAAGTATCTGTTTTTGAGAAAGAATCAGTGAGGTGATTCAGGGCAATTCCAATGGTCTTGTGATGAAAAGATTATCTGTATTCAGAGGATTGTAGGGACTGAGTATGGATCACAATATAATATTTTCACTTTTTTGTTATTTGCTTGTATTTTGTTTTCTTTCTCACTTTTTCCCTTTTTGATCTGATTTTTCTTATGCAACATGATAATTGTGGAAATATAAATATATATTATATATGTATATATATAAGAATTGCACATGTCTAATATATATTGAGTTTCTTGACATCTAGGGGAAGGTGTGAGGGAAAGGGAAGAAAAAAATGGAGCACAGGGTTTTGCAGGGGTGAATGTTGAAAATTATCTCTGCATATATTTTGAAAATAAATAACTTTAATTAAAAAAATTAAATCTGTGGACAAATTTGAACTCTGGAAGATGGACTTGCCTGACTCCAGGCTTGGCATTCTCTCTACTGTACTACCTAGTAATAGGTTGTGGGGAAAAAAGACAGTGAGATTAGAATATGATGCATATTTGAGTCTTGTTTCTTACTAACTGCATGACCTCAGACACAGACATTAACTTCTCTTTGCTTGCTTTCTCACTTATTAAATGGATTTAATAACATTTATGGACAACTAGGATATACAGTGCATGGATTATTGGGCTTGAAACCAGAAAGATTCATCTGCATGAATTCAAATCATCACATGAATTCAAATCAGACACTTGTTAGCTATGTGATTCTGAGCAAGTCACTTAATCCTATTTACGTTAGTTCTTCATCTCTAAAATGAGCTGTAAGAGGAAATGGCAAATCACTCCAGTATCTTTGCCAAGAAAATGCCAAATAGGGGTCATAAAGAATTGGATATGACTGAAAACAACTTAACAGCAAAAATAACTTTCATAGTGCATGGCCAATTTGTAGTTGTTAATTGCAAAATGCCATGGAAAAATTTGGAATGCAAGGTTTTGCAAGGGTGAATGTTGAAAATAATCCACTCATATGTTTTGAAAAAAAAAACATGCTTTTATAGTAATAAATAAAAATCAAATCAAATCAAATCAAATAAAATAAAATAAAATAAAACGATAAAATTAGAAAAAGAAAAGAGTCACAACATTAGAATTGATCATCACATATTCATGTTTTTGCTGTTTGCAATGTTCTCTTGGTTCTTCTCACTTCACTTAGCATCAATTCACATAAGTAAATCTCTCCAGGCATCTCTGAAATCATCCTGCTGATTGTATCTTGTAGAACAACAATACTTTATAACATTCATATATCATAACTTATTCTCTCATTCCCCAACTAATGGGAATCCACTCTGTTTCCAGTTCCTTGCCACTACAAAAAAAGGCTGCTACAAACATTTTTGAATATATGAGTCCTTTCCCTTTTTTATGATCTCTTGGGAATACAGAGAGAAACTGCAGTATCCTAGAGTATGCAGAGTTTGATAGCCCTTTGGGCAGAGTTCCAAATTGCTCTCCAGAATAATTCTATTCAAATTCTCACAGAATATTTAGTAAATTAGAGTGCTTCTAGTATTCATTCTTGTTATATATCTATGATTCTATTATTTTTCCCCCTCCCATTTTACAGCTATTATAATGCTTCAATACTACAAATATATTGCCCCTTTACTTTTCTTCTCTAGACTAAATGCCCAAAGTTTTTTCAATAATTGCAGCTGAAATCATTTAAAATTATTATCACTTAATAAGCCTTTTTATCATAGAACAAACCTTTTTGTTTGTTTTAAGCAAACTAAAAACACAGTAAGCACACAATGGGTAGGCTCTATGCTGCAGCAGAAAAACCAATGGATATAATATCAGGAAGATCTGAATTGTAATCCTCCCTACACTAATTATGTGACCCTGAACAAATCACTTGATCTCAATTTGTTCATTTGCAAAATGAGGATAATAACACTCACTTGCCAAGGTTGTTGTGAGGGTCAGATGAGATAATAATTATAGAGTGCTTTGTACAGTGTTGGTACATAATAAACACTCTACAAATATTATTATTATGCCCCACTCTACAACTAAAGTCCACTGTTTCTATGCTAAGAGGAGTGTGTTGTGTACATTCACTGGAACCAAGATAATTCATGGCATTCTATCTATATTATTATGTATTTTAGCAGTGATTGGCATAAATATTGCAGCCTTGGCTTTCTTTTATTTCTTCTGAATTATTTATCTCAACTCTAGCATAGAACATAGATGCTAATGCTCACTTGAGATGTCAGGTACAGTGATTTACATCTGTACTTTTTAAACTTTATCAATAAACATCCATTTAATAAATAAAGGGACAGCAAAGTACCAGAATATCAAAAAAACTAGGACATACTACCTTCTCTATAATATCATTTCTAGAAAGAACAGCATCATCCTTAAAAGGTTTGAAACAAAGCATTCCCCCAACTGATTTTACTTCTGAATTTTCACTTGTTTGGGTATGGTAACTTAGTAGATGGGCTGAATTGTTTATGGAATGTAATAATCAAAGTGCTAGATAAAGCTCTCTTCATCCTAGTCTTGGCTAATGGCAAAATCTTTTATGAACTCCAGTTTCTGGGCCTCTGATGACTACTGGGATCTTTAGAAGTTCACAAGGATATTGCCTAGTCCAGTCTGTCTACTCTATCCACATAATATCAGGAAATAATGGAATATAACACAAAAGCTCTATGTTTCTCCGTTTTATGGAGTATTTGCCAACTCTCTCCAAATCACAAGGTAATATTTATACTCACTCACCACCATGGAGGGAAGATACACCAGCCATTACCTAGCCATTACCAACTTGCCCAGTATTAGGGAAGGTTTTTATCTCCCCCAAAAAGAGATAGCCTGCCCATCTTCATATTTATGGACTCATCATCTTCCATTCTGTGCAGTTGAGGGAAAATGATATTTTTGATTCCCTTGTAGCATTTATCCAAAAAGGGGGAGGAAAAGTTTTAAATTTTTAAGTTGAAAATTTAAGTTGAAAATTTCTTTCCACACACAAACTAATGATAAATAGCATTACACTAATATAGCCAACTGGGAGGCAAACAGACTTTGTTGGACTATAAATAGTTTTTGCAAGTTGGTTTAATTAATCTGCCATGCTTCATTTTGATGGTTCTCTGTAATGTTGACTCTTCCCTTAGAATTGGTAAATTCCTGCTGTTTTGTAGATATATTATACCTGTTGCTTTGAAGATGCATGTTGACTTTCTGATACTTACAAAGATAATGATAAAGAAAATACACACACACACACACACACACACACACACACACACACACACATATATATATATATACACATATATATATATAAATAATAGAGGTAGGATAGCCAAGGTCCAGAAAACACTCCTGACTCATTAATCCATGACACACATGGGGAATGGTGGCTCTGCTGTAATTATGTTGAGGGTAGAGAAAGACTACTATTACACATCTGTCAATAAAATCACATCTTATCAACTGTAGTTCTAATTCTAAGAGTTTAATTATCAAAACCAGCACCTTATTTTCTATTTTAAAAGACACAGTAGCTTTCCTTCTTATTGTTATAATGGACAATAGGACAACAAAGGGACCATTCAGGATCTATCATAGTATTCTAAAAAGGCAAATTTTATTTCATTGTGAGGACCTCTCTTGGCTAACTGTAGTTATAAAACTCATCATTTCCCCAGGGCTCCCAAATCACAAATGACCAGAAATAGTCCTATTCCCTCAAATTTTCAAACATTGAAAGCAGATATAGAATATGCATAGATAGTGTGAATTTGGGTGAAGTTGATGATAACATAACCTCTAAAGTTCAAGGAAGAAAATTCTGAGTATGATCAGAAAAAAACTCAAGATTTTTAAAATCAGAAATATAATAGAAATATTTATTCCCACAGATATGTTTTAAAAAAAGCCTTAAGAAAATTTGAAGCCTTTACCAATGAAAACATGACAATATAATTTCAAAAATATAAATCCCAATGAGTGATAAAATATATAGCTACAGACAGAAACCAACATGGTTGCAAAAAGAATTTGGAGAATTAAAAAGAAAATGTTTTAAAAAATAAAAGAATGGTTCATATCAAAGAAAAATGAGAAAAATGGAAGGAAATCATAAGTGAATGCAGTTATCAGGGTTAAAATAATGAGTTAAAGCTTCTGAAAAATGCTAAAGACTTAAAGGGCATATATTTAATTTTGGTAGAAAAAAGCGGAAAATTACAAAATAATGACTTGGAAAAAATTATTATAACAGGGTTTTTCAAGGGTCAATGTTGAAAAATTATCCTTGTATAGGTTTTGAAAATAAAAAAAAATGACTTAAAGAAAAAAATTTTTTAAAAGAGAGGGAAAACCTTTAAAAAAAGAAAAAAAATTGTTGAAACATCAACATATGACAAAGAACCACTCAATTCACAGTTCTCCTCCCCCATTCTTTTTCTACCATCTGAAATAGTAGAAGAAATAGCATGCAGTTTAGATTCATAATAATAGATTCATAAGGAGCAAAAATTATGAAAATTTAAAAATATTTGGACCTGAATCATTAATGTTTTTGTTGATTATGATAACATTATGAAGCATAAGTTCACTGAAGAAAATATGTTTATTGGTTACTTGGTTCTCATTACTCTGACAAACCTAAATTGCAATCAATAAAGTAATAATTTTAAAAACCAGTTCAGTTTAAAGGAGTCTAGAACTCCAAACCCAGATTTAGATATGACCATGGAACCATCATTATTAAGAATATTTGAAAAAATAGAAAATGGCAGAGCTGCTAAAAATTAAATATTTAAAAATGATTTTCTAAAAGCTTTTAAAATGAAAAGAAAGAAGAATGAATCTTGGAATTGCATATTAGTGAATGTGATAATACTTTCTGGAACAATTTTATAATTTATTCATCAGACAGTAAATATTTTTTGGTACCTATAATGTACCAGGTACAATGCTAATTGCAGGGAATACAAAAAAAGTATAAAAAAATAGTTTCTGCTTTCCAAGCTCTCAGTCTAATAAACAAAACATAATGCAAACTACTTCTATAATGAAGCTATATATGTTTCCATTAGAAATAAGAAGCAAAGAGATGACACTAAAATAAAGAGGAAATAGATTCATATAGATAAAGCAATTTTTACAAGTATTTGAGGTTCAGCCAAGAATAAACTACCCAGCTAAGCTGAACATTTTTTTTTCCCATGGAAGAAGATGGACATTTAATGAAACAGAGGAATTCCATTTGTTTCTAAGGAAAAAAAAAACAGATTTAAACAAAAACTTTGATCTCCAACCACAGGACTCAAGAGAAATATAAAAAGGTAAAAGGAACACTTGAGAACTGTATTTCTGTTGTGGATATACATAAAAACCACATGGATAATTTGATTTTACTATACAACATAAAAAAGGAAATAGAAATGGAAAGGAGATAGTGTCAGAAAAAGGGAAAAAGGTAGATAAAAAGAGGGAAACTACATTTCATGATAAGGTAAAGGAAAACTATCGTATCTGTGAGATCTTTGAGAAGGCGAGGGACATTGTGTGAATCTTACTCTCATCAGAGTTGGCTTAAAGAGGAAATAATTGACATATTTGTGTTACAGAGAATCTTTTCTCACCTCATTTAAAAGTGGGAGAGGAAAATGGAAAAGGAAAAAGAGTAATAAGGGAAGGGTACAAGAAAGGGGAAGGGTTTCAAAGGGAGGAGGGAGAGATACAAAAAAGGGAGAGCTGCGTGAAGCAAGTGGGACCAATAAGTTTAATCCTAGGGAAGAAGGGAAGGAGGGCAAGAAAAAGAAAAGTATAATCTGGGGATATTAGGATGGCAGGAAATAAAGAATTAGTAATTTTAACCATAAATGTGAATGGGATGAATTCTCCCATAAAGCAGAGGTGGATAGCAGACTGGGTCAAAAGCCAGAACCCTACAATATGTTGTTTACAGGAAACACATTTAAAACAGGGAGATACATACAGAGTAAAGGTAAAAGGCTGGAGCAGATTGTATCATGCTTCAAGTGAAGTCAAGAAAGCAGGGGTAGCCATCCTTATCTCAGATTAAGCAAAAGCAAAAACTGACCTAATCAAAAGAGATAAAGAAGGAAACTATATCTTGCTAAAGGGTACTATAGAAAATGAAACTATATCAATATTAAGCATATATGCACCAAGTGGTATAACATCTAACTTCCTAAAGGACAAGTTAAGAGAGTTGCAAGAAGAAATAGACAGCAAAAATATAATAGTGAGAGATCTCAATCTTGCACTCTCAGAATTAGACAAATCAAACCACAAAATAAATAAGAAAGAAATTAAAGAGGTAAATAGAATATTAGAAAGATTAGATATGATAGATCTTTGGAGAAAACTGAATGGTGACAGAAAGGAGTATACTTTCTTCTCAGGAGGTCATGGAACCTACACAAAAATTGACCATATATTAGGACATAAAGACCTCAAAATTAAATGCAGGAAGGCAGAAATAGTAAATGCTTTCTTTTCAGACCATGATGCAATAAAAACTACATTCAATAAAAGTTAGGGTTAAATAGACCAAAAAGTAATTTGAAACTAAATAATCTCATTTTAAAGAATGATTGGGTGAAACAGAAAATTATAGACACAAATAATAATTTCACTCAAGATAATAACAATGATGAGACATCATACCAAAATTTGTGGGATGCAGCCAAAACAGTGATAAGGGAAATTTTATATCTTTAGAGACTTACTTGAATAAAATAGAGAAAGAGAAGATCAATGAACTGTGCTTGCAACTTAAAAAGCTAGAAAAAGACCAAGTTAAAAATCCTCAATCAAATACTAAGCTTGAAATTGTAAAATTAAAAGGAGAAATTAATAATATTGAAAGTAAAAAAAACTATCAAATTAATAAATAAAACTAAGAGTTGGTTTTATGAAAAAATGAATAAAATAGATAAACCTTTGGTAAATCTGATTAGAAAAAGGAAAGAGGAAAATCAAATTGTTAGTCTTAAAAATGAAAAGGGGGAACTTTCCATCAATGAAGAAGAAATTAGAGCAATAATAAGGAGTTACTTTGCCCTACTTTATGCCAGAAAATTTGATAATCTAAGTGAAATGGATGACTACCTCCAAAAATATAGGCTTCCCAGATTAACAGAGGAGAAAGCAAATTGCTTAAACAGTCCCATTTCAGAAAAAGAAATAGAATAAGCTATTAATCAACTCCCTAAGAAAAAAATCCCCAGGACCAGATAGATTTACATGTGAACTCTACCAAACATTTAAAGAACAATTAGCCCCAATGCTATATAAGCTATTTGAAAAAATAGGGAATGAAGGAGTCCTACCAAATTCCTTTTATGACACAGAAATGGTACTGATACCTAAACCAGGTAGGTTGAAAACAGAGAAAGAAAATTATAACCAATCTCCCTAATGAATATTAATGCTAAAATCTTAAATAAGATATTAACAAAAAGACTACAGAAAATTATCCCCAGGATAACACACTATGTATGACCAAGGAGGATTTATACTAGGAATGCAGGGCTGATTCAATATTATGAAAACTAGTAGCATAATTGACTATATCAATAACCAACTCAACAAAAACCATATGATCATCTCAAAAGATGCAGAAAAAAAAATTGATAAAATCCCACATTCATTCCTTTTTTTTTTTAAATTTTAATTTAAATTTTTTTTTAACATTCACTTCTGTTCCGATTTTTCCCCTCCCTCCCTCCACCTCTTCCCCCAGATGGCAAGCAGTCCTTTACATGTTAAATGGGTTGCAGTAGATCCTAGATACAATATATGTGTGCAGAACTGAACAGTTTTCTTGTTGCACAGGGAGAATTGAATTCAGAAGGTATAAATAACCCAGGAAGAAAAACAAAAATGCAAATAGTTCACATTTGTTTCCCAGTGTTCCTTCTCTGGGTGTAGCTGTCTCTGTCCATCATTTATCCATTGAAACTCAGTTAGGTCTCTTTGTCATAGAAATCCACTTCCATCAGAATACATCCTCATACAATATCATTGTTGAAGTGTATAATGATCTCCTGGTTCTGCTCATCTCACTTAGCATCAGTCCATGTAGGTCTCTCCAAGCCTCTCTGTATTCATCCTGCTGGTCATTCCTTACAGAGCAATAATATTCCATAACATTCATATACCACAATTTACCCAGCCATTCTCCAATTGATGGGCATCCATTCATTTTCCAATTTCTAGCCACTACAAACAGGGCTGCTACAAACATTTTGGCACATACAGGTCCCTTTCCCTTCTTTAGTATTTCTTTGGGATATAAGCCCAATAGAAACACTGCTAGATCAAAGGGTATGCACAAATTGATATTTTTTTGGGCATAATTACAGATTGCTCTCCAGAATGGTTGGATTCATTCACAACTCCACCAACAATGCATCAGTGTCCCCGTTTTCCCGCATCCCCTCCAACATTCATCATTATTTTTTCCTGTCATCTTAGCCAATCTGACAGGTGTGTAGTGATATCTCAGAGTTGTCTTAATTTGCATTTCTCTGATCAATAGTGATTTGGAACACTCTTTCATGTGAGTGGTAATAGTTTCAATTTCATCATCTGGAAATTGTCTGTTCATATCCTTGCAAAGGATAATGTTGTAGAATTATCTATGCACATGTTTTGAAAAATAAAAAGCTTTAATAAAAAATAAGAAAATAAAAATGTAAAAGACTCAAAAAACCCCAACTCCAATAATATGTTATTTACAAGAGATACAGCTGAAATACAAAGATATACACAGAGATGAAATAAAAAGATGAAATAGAATCCAATATGGTTCTGCAGAATTAAAAAAAAAAGGCAGAGGTAGGGATCATGATCTCAAACAAAGCAAAAGGAAAATAGAATTAATGAATGAGCTGATAACAAAAATTATATTTTGATGAATAATCAAGTAATATAAAATATAGAAATTTTATTTGAAGCCTATTTTCTCACATGTATAGGGAACAATTTTTTTTTTACAAATGATAAATTACCAAGGAATATAAACAGAATTTTCAGAAGAAAAAAATAAAAGTATTTATATCAATATGAAAAAAAATGTTCCAAATTACTATTGATAGGAAAAATGTAAATTAAAGTGACTCTGTAAAACCACCTCCTACCTATAAAAAATGACAAATGTTGGAAGGAATGAAAGGAAATACACACTAATAGAAGGTTATGAAATATTTATTTTATAGAAACTGGGTATACTTTTTGACAAAGAAATATTATCAGGTCAGAATCACAAGAAGATCAAAAAAAATTAAATAGACCTAGATACACAAAAATGTTTATGACTTTCTTTTGGGGATAACAAGAATTAGAACTTTTGGGGCTAGCAAGAATAAGCTCGAGAATGGCCAAAAAAATTGTGGTATATTATTTTGATGGAATAATATTATCCTATAAGAAATGATGAGGAGGCTATTTCATAAAAATGTAGAAAGATTTATGTGAACTGATGCAAAGTGAAATGAACAAAATTCCAAGATCTTTGTACACAGTAATAGCAATATTGTCACGATGAAATGTGAAAGACTTAGCAACTGTGATCAATAGAGTAATCCAATAAAACTCCAAAGAACTTATAATGAAAAATACTGTGCACCTCCAGGAAAGAACTGATGAGCTCTGAGGGCAAATTGACACATGCATTTCCTATTTATGTCTAATTTATGTGCCGCATGATGTCACATGTATAATTGATATAATATTGCTTACCTTTAGTAAATGGGTGATTTGCTTAGAGAAATTAAAATCTTTTTTTCTAAAATCTAGATACAAATAAATAATAATTATTTTTTTAGATAAGAAATCATAATATATCCAACCATTCTGGAGAGCAATTTGGAATTATGCTCAAAAAGTTATCAAACTGTACATATCCTTTGATCCAGCAGTGTTACTACTGGGCTTATATCTCAAAGAGATCATAAAGAAGGGAAAGGGACCTGTATGTGCACGAATGTTTATGGCAGCCCTCTTTGTAGTGGCCAGAAACTGGAAATTGAGTAGATGCCCATCAATTGGAAAATGACTGAATAAATTGTGGTATATGAATATTATGGACTATTATTGTTCGGTAAGAAATGACCAACAGGATGATTTCATAAAGGCTTGGAGAGACTTACATGAACTGATGCTAAGTGAAATGAGCAGGACCAGGAGATCATCATATACTTCAACAACAATACTATATGATGATCAACTCCGATGGACCTGGCCATCTTTAGCAATGAGATGAACCAAATCAGTTCCAATGGAGCAGTAATGAACTGAACCAGTTATGCCCAGTGAAAGAATTCTGAGAGATGAGTAAGAACCATTACATTCCCAATCTCTATATTTTTGCCTGCCTGCATTTTGGATTTCCTTCACAAGCTAATTGTACAATATTTCAGAGTCTGCTTCTTTTTGTACAGCAACATAACGGTTTGGTCATGTATACTTATTATGTATCTAATTTATACTTTAATGTATTTAACATCTACTGGTCATCCTGCCATCTAGGGGAGGGGATGGAGGGAAGGAGGGGAAAAATTGGAACAAAAGGTTTGGCAATTGTCAATGCTGTAAAATTACCCATACATATAACTTTTAAACAAAATGCTATTAAAAAATTAAAAAGAAAAGAAAAGAAATCACAGCAAAAAAGAGATAATATAAATTCCCTCTTGCCCAAGTTCTTAAAGCTAATCAAATGGGAAGGAGAAGTTGATAGTGAAGCATTGATATTTATATTTCATTCTAATCATATTTAGCAAGCCATATGATACCTACAATATATAAATTCTATGAAATCCTATTTAGGTTCTAGCATTTTATCTTTTCTGTTAGTTTCAGCTATTTCTACATTGAAGTCACCAACTATTTGTTTGTTGGCAATCTTTTTCCTTATCTTTTATTTCCTATAAATATTTAGATGTTAGACTATTTGATATTAAATATTACTATGATGAGGATCCTCAATACCATTTAAGGAAATTTGTAGGACAAAATTATTTTGATAATAATATAAATTCTATTTATTATTAATTAATTAAAATTAAATTTAAATTAAATTTTTGATTTATAAATGATTTAATTAAATCAGAATTTGAATTCAGGTACTTTCAAATCAAGCACCTCTATCATGATATCATACTATAAATGGAAAAAAAAATGCCTTTATTACTAGAGCCAAACTTAAATACTTTAAAAATACATCCTTTTATGGCCACTGTATAATTTAATTTAATAAAAATTAAAATTAAAATTAAAACAGTAAATATTATTTGGCAAAATCCATATAAACAAAAGCCTTTTGAGGAGTATTCAAAAGTTTTATGAAGAGAAAATGGTAATTGGACAAAAAAAAGATTTGAAAAGCACAATTCTAGAATTAAATTCTAGAATAATTCTAAAGCGAAGTAGGATGAAATGAAGCTCAAAATGTAGTCTAGATAAAATTATTCAGAGCCTTAAATACTAATATGAGAAGTTTGAATTTTATCTTATGGATCATAACAGTCAGAGAAGATATTGAGCAGGGCAGTAATATTACTAGATTTGTATATTAGAAATATTATATTGGCAGGAGTAGGGGCCCTAGGCTGGAGCAGGGAATACTATAGATAAGGAAACTTAATACAGTTTTTTTCCAGTAGATAAATCATGTGAAATAACTTATGCCTTCCCTTCAAAGGGTATTGTCTAAATATTTATTTTGTTCATTCCTTAATGTTAGTATTATATATTGAGAAGTGGAATGGTCCTCAGGGGCCCCTTCATTTTATACATGAAGATAGTTTGGTTCAGTGAAGTTAAATCATTTGTCTACAATCACAAAATAAATGACAGTCAGAATTTGAATTCAGGTACTTTCAAATCAAGCACCTCTATCATGATATCATACTATAAATGGAAAAAAAAATGCCTTTATTACTAGAGCCAAACTTAAATACTTTAAAAATACATCCTTTTATGGCCACTGTATAATTTCTTCAGCTTCATTTGTCTCCTCCTTGGCACAGCATTCAAGATCCTTTCCCTTCATCATTATTTGCCCTTTTATTGAGTGCTTTTTTTGCTCTTTCACTAACACAATTCAGAATCAAGAGATCACATTTAAACATTACCCATAGTTAATCAGAGCCAAGGCTTAGTAAATCTAATTAAAAACAGAACTTAAATGAGAATTGTTATGTCTGTTTATAGGATTTTTCAAGTAGCTTAATACCACTGCTTGATGGCAAAGTTCAAAGCATTAAGTTGAAGAGTTGCTAACAGATGGTAACATTTCTCCAGATGTGACGCATTTGAATAAATAATAAACTCCTTTTGAGAACTGGGAGTTGACAGAGAATAATTGTTTTCCATATTCCACAACTGGTCAGCCCAAACAAAGTTTATTTGTCATATCCACATCACTTATTTTAACACATGCTACAAATACTTACTTCTTCCTTCCATTTTCCCTTCCTTCCTTCCTTCCTTCCTTCCTTCCTTCCTTCCTTCCTTCCTTCCTTCCTTCCTTCCTTCCTTCTTTTTCTTTTCACTTTCAACTCCTACCTCTCTCTTCTGCTCCACTCACCCTTTCTTTCTTTCCTTCCTTCTAGTATTTTTACATCACTTTTTGCTGGAAGGAAACAATGGAACTTGTAAAGTGAACAATCAGGAAACTCTTACTCATGTATATTAGAATGCAATTGTCACCTTGAAGCCTTAGAAATTTATCTGGGGCTCTTAGAGCTTAGTGAACTAGTCAGTGTCATACAATGAGTATGTGTCAATGACAAGGCATGACTCTAAGGTTAACTCTCTTGTGGCCCCATTATAAAAATATGAACTTCAAAAATACTAGAGCCTCCAACCTCTACACAACTGCCATTTTTTCAATTCTGTGTAGGTATAAAGCCTATTAATCAGAATATATGTGACTGTCTGCTTTTCTTTTATGTAAAATTTTAAAAGGAGACCAGCTCCTCTCCAAAATATGAGTTAAACAAAGCTTCCAGTTTAATTTCCAGCTAAGGAAGAAAGTGATCAATGAAAATGTAAGGGAAATGAAAAACAAACCCTCACAATTGGGCGGTTGGCTCTCAGAGAGGATCATTAAAATTGAGCACAAACACTACAATGACAAAAATGTTTGTGCTGCTGAATGACAAACTCTTTGAGATTATAGACTGTATTTTTGCCCATGAGATCACCAACTTTCCTTCAGAAAGGTATGTTTAGCTTATTGCCTTGTGAAATTAAAAAAAAAATAGGGGTTGACATTCATCCATGCACCAGTGAGTTCAAAAGAGATCTCTTATTTTCATTTTTCATATTTTTAGCACAAACCAGCACAAAGTATCAATGGAAACATTTCCATATTCAAAGAATAAGAACATGTAAGAAGCCATGAACTTTTATTATTTGTAGTTTATATTAAAGAGAATGTTAATTGTAACAAGGAAGTTTTAAAAAATTGCATTTGTAGCATCTTATGGGTTTTTTACTTTTTCAGATCAATTGAAGAAGCTAACTCTAAGAATACACACACACACATTCATTCATTCATTCATTCATTCATTCATTCATTCATTTCTGTCTGAGAGAATTTTGAATATTATTCTGGAAAAAATGTATTGTGAATTTATTTTCTCTTGATATAAAGTGGATTGAAGAAAAAGAACAATAAGAAAACCAACATGACTACAGGCAGCACTGAAATGGGGGAAGATTTGAGAAGAACTCAATTTTCATCTTTTAAGTATGACTTGAATTGCTCCAGAGGTGAAGATGGAGGGGTATGACCAATTTGCAATAGCCACAAACTCAGTCTGTAAAGCCTTTTTCTGTCATCCAGGGAAGATGGGATCAGAGGAATTTTGTTTTCTGGACATCTTGTATCTGGGAGTGTTATAAATGTTATGATCCTTAAACTTTCCTATTTTTTACTACTTTCCTTCAGAAAGAGAAGATACATTTTTATCACCTAAGGGTAGTTATAATAATCACAGTTGTGACTATTGCTACAGGCAGGAATAAAGGTAGATCAACGAAATCTAGGCCAAAAGTGCATGGCTTTATACTGCAGTCAAGACAGCTAATATGATTGCTGCCTGAGGACAGTAAGTTCCTTCGTTTCACTGCAATTGATCTTTATTTTTTTATATTTGATGAAGAAGGCAGGATTTTGGTGTTGGCTACATGATACACATATCTTCACTGTCTAGAAAGTTATGTGAGGCACAGGAGAAGAATGGAACCAACACGGAGATGTATTCTATAAAAAAAAAAAAAAGCATAACAAAACAAAAACAAAAACTTGATTTGGAATCAAAATCCCTAAATTTGAAGCCTCATTGTTGCTGACTAACCAGCACATTATATTTAATGTTTTTGAATCTTAGTTTCTTCAACTGTAAAACAGAGTAAATAAAAGTCTAACATTTACTTCATAAGGTTGTTGTAAAGAATAAATTAAATAGCATATGTAAGGGAATTTGAAAGTGTTATATAAATAGCAGTTGTTACAATATTATATTTTATAATGTATATTATATAATATATAACATTAATAATTTTAGGAATTAGCTCATCCTTTTCAAGACAGAATGGTCCAGGGATAAAAGGCTACCTTGTTATCATTCTTTTATATGTAATGTTTTATGCACTCCTGCATAGCTGAATGTAGAAAACTGGAACTCTGGAGAAGTATACTTGAAAGAAGGTGTTAACTCAGTGGAATTGATGAGCTGATTGTTCTCTAGGGTTACCTGTGGCTCCCTCTCTTGTTTTTGGAGGAGCGTCTTGATGTTTTTGTTTCTCCTCTCTACTATTGCCTATTCTTGAGGATTAAAAGGTATGCCAGTGGTGTGTAAAATTGTATACTGGGCACCAAAGTGTGCAAAATGTTTAGAAGTATATGCAGGTCCATTATCTGTTTTTATTGCTTGTGGCACACCCATAATTGCAAAAGCTTGAATAAGGAATTTAGTGACCACTCGTGTTGTCTCTTTTGCTGCTGGTATTGCAAAAGTAAATCCTGTCTATTACAGCATGGATAAAAGATATACGATCAAAAGATTTATAATGGGTCACATCCATTTGCCAAATTTCATTGAGTCTGAAACCACTAGGGTTCTTCCCTGGAGGGAGTGTAGGAGCATGGAAAGGAAGGCAAGCTGTACAGGCTTTTACAATGCTCTTTTACTATACCTCTTTTATTATCTCAAATTGCAAACGTAAAACCTCACATTGGGGGTTAGAATATAATGTTCTGGCTAACTTTGTGAAGAAGTGATGAAGGCAGGACAGCTACCAGGAGGCTGTTCAAAGATGGAATGTCTATCTTCCAGTCCTTCTTAACTCATATACCTTATTGTAATTATATCATTACAGCATACTGATTATTTGTGAACTTAGAGAACCATCACATCACCATACTAAGTACTAAGTATATATGTGAACTAGAGAACAATCATCTCATCAATTCCATTGAGTTAACACCTTGTTTCAAGTATACTTCTCCAGAGTTCCAACCCTCTACAGCTGAATTAAAAAAAAAAATGTCTTTTGCAAATGAATAAAAATAATAGAGTGTAGTGTTCTCTGGTTCAGTTTTCCTGGGGGATCTTGAGAAGCAGCTTTCCTTTCAGTTCAGTAATTACCACAAGAACAGCCAGGTGTTAAAGTCCAAATCCTATATTATCTCTTTCAAAGTCTTGTTTCCTTTCCTGGGGGCTGGTTAGCTTTCTTATAGTTCAGATTCTTTATTATCTCCTTCCTGGGGTTGGGCAGCTTTCTGGAGAGCCTTTCAGACCTGCCTTGGTTTCCGTGGAGAAATGCAGGAGGAGCCTGCCACCAGTGGCCTGACTGAAGATCGAATGAATGTCTGTCCTTGGCTCCAAGAGCTTGAGCTCCTTCCTGTCTTCTCTGCCCTCTGAAAGCTTCTTCTCTGTTTCTCTCAGCCCCTTCTTATATGCTCCACACTGAGTATAAACCAATCATTATATCATTAGAAAACCATTATTTGTTGTAAGATTAAATCAATCATACTGAACCATGCTAAACTAGATAACCATTATATTTATCAATTCCACTGACTTAATACTCGTTTCAAGTTCAGAGTTCTGGCTCATAACAGTGGAGTATAAAATCATCTCTTATAGACTCACATATACATCCATTATACAACTTCATCAGAAGCAGCAAGATAATGACATACAGTTTGTCCTGTTCTCAGCTGTTTTTAACTTCTTGTATTGTTTCTATATTTTTACACGTTATCCATTTACATATTTCATTACACAAATCTTGAAGACAATGAGGATTTTATGTGTTCTCAGTAACCAACACAGTTCTTTGCATGAACTAAGGACTAAATAATTATTTTTTTCATTCACAAATTTATTCATTTAGTATGGTGCATATAAAAAAGATCATTTTAATGTTTTTAATTTCAGTATTTTAACTGCACAATTGTAGGGAACAGTTTGGTCTGTTATACTGATCTGGTTCTGGTACAGTTTATTGTTTGAATTTTCAAGGATATGTTGAGGTCTTTGTTTTTAGTATAAGATAAAGGGAATGATTGTTTGTATCATGCCTGCTACATATCAGGCACTGTACTAATTTTTTTTTTTTTTGCATTTTCCTCTTAACAAACATTTGATCCTCACAACAACTTTGAAAGATAAACACTCTTATCCTCAATTTACATTTTGGCAAACTAATGATTAAATAACTTGCTCATAGTCACACTGTCTGAGTCTGTATGCAAACTCAGATCTTACTCAGGTACAGCACTGCACCCACTACATCACTCACTATACCATGAAATATGTAAATCTTGCAATATGTAATTCTAGACACCAAGTAACTTCTTTTTTAGAATTCAGGAGGTGATTTTTTTTTCTCTTTCATCATTAACTCCTTTTCAACAAATACATCTATATGACACATTCCTTTGTTTGATGATTCTTTGTAGATATCATAGTGAAGTTCACACTATTATGCTTGGAAGGGCAATTTGATTATATTTTGGGGTACTTTCCAATTCATAGACTCTACCCAGAGGTGAATCATTTTAGTCATATTCAATAATCCCAATCGTATGTACTTTTTAAAAAGATTAAATATTTCTGAAGATAGTGATTTCTGATTATTGTAATGGTCTTTCCACAGGAAGATGATGATGATGATGATGATGATGATGATGATGTCATTCTTGCCAATTGGGGATTCTGGCAGAAATAGTGTGATATTATTAACTTTTTAAAATATAATATTTTGTGATCTGTTATACAAATGCATAAAATTACTCTTTTGAAATTGAATTAGAGAACTGTGAGTTTCTTTTCTAAAGATTTATTGAAATATTTTTCAGGAATTATTATTAATCTTATATATTATTATCATGATTATCATCATCATCAAAATTACCACCACTATTAGCACTACCACCTCACAATTACTAGTATAACTACTACTACTACTACTATTACTACCACCACCACTACCACTACTACTATTACTAAGTATTAATACTAGTGCTGGTAGTAGCAGCAACAGCAGCAGCAGCAGTAGTAGTAGTGGAAGATGGCAAACAAAATACTACACTGTTATCTGTTAAAAGTGTGAAGAAAGACCTAATTGAATATATAGTATATGAAGGATTTTTGGGAAAGAGAATAATATAAGAGAAAATACATATTATATCTAATCCAAGCACTTAGAGTATACAAATCAACCAGATCAAATTTTTATAGAAATATAAGATACATTTCAATCAAAATATTAACCTCAAAGTATATGTCCTATGGCAAAGAATTAGATTGTTGGATTTTAAAAAATATTGTCCCATCCTCTAATTAGTGAGATTTCTATCATATTATTCAATTTGGGCATACCTTTTGTTTTCCAAACTTTATGGCTTTGTGCAAGTTTGTCCTGATTTTGGAATCTTGCTTCTTCTTTTCACTTGCTAAGTGGCTATTCATACTGAAAGCCCTATTTAAATGCTTCTTTCTCCCTTAATATTTCCCTAGTCACATCTCTTAGCAATAAATTTTCCAATCTGCCTTTTATTTTACTTTCCTCTTCCGTCTTCTTTGATGAATCTACTTGGCATATAGAGCAAAGATGAAAGTAGGAAAAAAAAGGGAAAAAAAGAAATGGGAAGGGAACACAGTTGAGTTCTTCACCCTAATTGTCTTCACAAAGACTTAAAAGTTAATAATACTTACCTCTCATGTGGAATATAATACAAAATATCATGAGTCATATACTTTCCAGTTTTGGTTACATAAAAAAACAGATTGAGTTCTGCAGGCACAAGGAATATGGTAAAACTAAAAACTTGTCATATAAGCAAGATATAATACTTCATATAATATATATAATATTCATATAATACTTCAGGGCAAAAGAGTTTTCAGATAAATCATAAAGGAGAATAACCTTATATAAGGCATAGAAATATTTGCCAAATGACAAATCTGTTTCTTACTACCTAGTTCTGAATCATAGATCTAGAGCAGAACAGAAATAGTCTTCCAGAGTTAGGAATGGTTATGTTTCCTACACTTTGCACTGAGGCAAGGAGAACATTTAAAAACAAACAGATTTTATGTGGCTCTGACTCAAAGAACAATTATTAAGGGGTCTCAATTTCAGGTTCCAGTCCAGTCTAAAGTTTAAAGCAAAATATATAGAAAAAAATTATAGATCAAGGAGGAATCTGCTGTGCATTCAATCTGAATGAGTGGAGTTTTTCAGTTGGCCATAGTACCTGAGTGAAGCAGCAGTCTACTGGACTTGAACTAAGATAAGGCCATAGGCATGCTACTTAAATTCAAACACAAGCCAGGAACTTGTAGACCTCAAGAAAACAGGGTGGAAATTAGCTATTGCAATGGATTAGACCACTTTTGGAGCTTGTGGACTTCCAGCTTGAGTTGTTCCTGAAATCCTAAAATAATACACAATCAATATTGTAAGAAAGTATTAGCTGGAAGAGCTTAGAAATTTTTTTCCAGATGTTCATGGACCCTATCAAAAGGAAGTGTATTGAAAGAATGAGCAAACATAAATGAATGCCATAATAAAAATCTATTATTTTTGTAGAAGTTTCTCAGGATAAAACTCAGAAAAAGAGAACAGAGCTACCTAGGAAGCTTTGTATTGCACACATAGGAATGTAAAAAAAGTAACATTATAAAATGCTAAACATGGGTGAACAATCCCTGGGAAGTTGGAATTCTGTTTTCCTGACTTTGACTTCAGTGTTCTTCCTTTTGTGTCATGATATATCTTTCATACTGAGAAAATCACAACTCCTTTGAGTACTTTTGTACATAAATACATTCATTATATATAAGAAATTACACAAACACCTGATACAAAAAAAGAAACATTATATCTGCTGACAATAATTATTACTATTACTTTTTACAAGTATGTAAGTTTTTTGGTTACTATGGAATGGATGAAGTTGGTTTTGCAGTCAAGCAGACCTAAGTCCCATATATATTTCTGATACCTACTAGCTGTGAGTCACTAATTAAATTACAGACTCTCAGTGTGCCTGGAAATATTCTGAGATTATAAACTTCAATGCTGGTCAGCACTAAAATGGTAGAGATATTTTCTGCACTGGGAGTACTGAATATTTATCACATTACTTTTAATTTCTCTATAAATTTTTATCTTCAAGTTCTTGAACAAATAATAATCCCTTAAAAGTCAGACTGTGGGTGAATAAAGCATTTAAATATAGATCAAAGATGAGTTTGCTCCTCAAGTTATAAGGTTAAACTCTTTGGATGTTCATCAGGTGGAAAATGGTTGAATACATTATGGTGTATGAAGGTATGGGATATTATGGTTCTATAAAAAATAACGAGCAGGCTGATTTCAGAACAGCCTGGAAAGATCTACATGAACTGATGCTGAGTAAATTAAGCAAAACCAGGAGAACATTGCAAACAGCAACAAAATTAAGTGATGATCAACTTTAATGGACTTGATTCCTTAAAATGTGGTGATTCAAGGAAATTCCAATAGATTTGGGAGGGAAAATGCTATCTTCTTCAAGAAATAAAACTATGAATACCTAATATGAATATTCACCTTTCTGTTTATTTGCTTTTTCTTTCTCATACTACTTTTCCTTTTGGTCAGATTTTTCTTACCACAACATCACAAATATGGAAAAGGATTGGACATACTCAATCTATATCAGATTACTTGCTGTTTTGAGGAAGGGAGAGGTAAGGAGGAAGAATATTTAAAATACAAAATTTTACAAAAATGTATGTTGAAAACTATCTTCATGTGTATTCAGAAAAATAAAATCATTGAAAAGAAAGAAAGTTTCAAACTCATTAGAAAGTCACACAACAGCAGCAGTTAAATTAAAATCTAGATTACGTAGCATGTATCTCTGTTGTATTTCTATTAGTATTGAGATAAGTTAAATCAACATTATCTAATTAAATGGATTGGAAATTCATGCAATGCAAGACATGGCAAATTCTGGCAGGTGCCATCTGGATAGTCAATCTGGATACTTCAGATCACGCAAACTCCTCTTTCCTTGGGAGTAGATTATTTTTCCCATTAATTTTTTTTTCTTTCTTTCCCCTCCTCCATAATTATCTGGACTACTGCCTGACCTTTTTATGACATTGTTTTAATATAGGTACATATTTCATGGTGCTAAGAATGCTAAAAGACTTGAAAAAGAAGGTAAAATACAAATACTTGCTAAAGTATATTTAGCTAAACATATTTTTTAGAATGTAATAAATATGTCATGATTAAAATATGAATTCTAGTGAACTCTTCACAGGTGTTTGATAGAACAGATCATGCCAGGAGGAGATAAGCCCAAATGAAAATTCATAACCTGGCACAGTTCCTCTGATCCTGGAGCTGTCCAAATAATCATCAGGATTAATATTCAATAAACTTGACAAAAAAAAAACAATAAAATAACAAAAAAAAATGTATTCCACCTTTTTGTAGGAAAAGTCTTCCCCTCCCCTTCCCAAAAAGAAATTGAAATAAAAAATAGTTATGAAAATATTCTCAATAGCTTACATGTACTTATGAAAAACAAGATAGTAAGCTAATTAGTACACACATTATTGTCCCATTTTTTACATATAAAGAAACTGAGCCTGAGAAGTTAAATAAAGATGCAAACTGCTGCCTTCCTTGAAAGTTACTATTCTTTCTTCTATGTTATGCTGCCTCTGTAAATAATGTAATATACTTGTTTTTGCATATTATCTCAAAATCTCAACTCTGCTGTTCACTAGTTGTGTGACTTTGAACAAATTTGCTCAACTTTTCTATAGATTTATTTTTTCTCCTGTCAAGTGAGGATAATAATATTTATGCATAACTCAATCGTTCTGACTGAGTCACAGATAATATAATGTATGAAAAGCAATATGTAAATCACAAAGTGATACAAATTGTCAACTACCAAAACTAATAAAAATCTTGAACAGTGGAGATCAGTAAGAAGAATATAAAAGTTAAAAAAATTATTTTGAAAGACTAAAAATAATAATTTCTGTTTTCTTCTAAAGGAATAAAAGGTGTTTCACAATGAGAAGGCTCATGATTATTTGATAAATATTTTAGCTGTTATTCTAGGCTTTTTATACATTATGTAAAGGTGATACTTCTTTTGCAAATCCAAATGGATTTGCATTTTAAGCCTTTTATCTACAATTATGAAATGAAAGGTTTTGTCCCTTGGAATTTTAGGCATCAGCAAGCAAGTGAAAAGAGATACTATTTATTTTTTATTTTTTTGTTTTTTTTATTGTTTATTTTTTTATTTTATTTTATAATAACTTTTTATTGACAGAATCCATGCCAGGGTAATTTTTTTACAACATTATCCCTTGAACTTGCTTCTGTTCCAATTTTCCCCTCCCTCCCTCTACCCCCTCCCCTAGATGGCAAACATATATGTTAGATATGTTGCAGTATATCCTAGATACAATATATATTTGCAGAACTGAACAGTTCTCTTGTTGCACAGGGAGAATTGGATTCAGAAGGTAAAAATAACCCAGGAAGAAAAAGAAAAATGCAAATAGTTCACATTTGTTTCCCAGTGTTCTTTCTTTGGGTGTAGCTGCTTCTGTCCATCATTTATCAATTGAAACTCAGTTAGGTCTTTTTGTCAAAGAAATCCGCTTCCATCAGAATACATCCTCATACAATATCGTTGCTGAAGTGTATAATGATCTCCTGGTTCTGTTCATTTCACTTAGCATCAGTTCATGTAAGTCTCTCCAAGCCTCTCTGTATTCATCCTGCTGGTCATTTTTTACAGAACAATAATATTCCATAACATTCATATACCAAAATTTACCCAGCCATTCTCCAATTGATGGGCATTCATGAGAGATACTATTTATATATGATATAAGGATAAATGAAATACTGACACCATATTTGGATGACTTGTAAGAGAGGCTCTAAAAATAAATATAAATTAATTGTTTTAGGGTGTGGTTATGGAATCCACTCATTTGATTACTACTTATCAAATAATCTCCATGTAACAGCCATTATGCTAGGCTCTGGGGATATTTAGAAGAGTGTTTGCCCTCAAAAGAGATTACATTCTATTGAGATCGGAACACATGAGTAAATCCAGAATATTTACAGAGTTTATTTTTTATTTTTTCTGAAGAGTCTAGGAGGAAGTCACAAGCAATTGAAGGTACTGGATTAAAGCTTTTCTGAATTTGAGCTGATTATTAAAGAAAGTTAAGGTTCATATTGGGCAGAGGTGAACAGGGGATACATTTTGAGGGTAATGGCCATCATATGCAAAATTATCATAGATAAAAGATTAAATTTGAGTATACCAAATAGTTCTGATTGGTTAGGAAATAGTTTTTAAAGAAAGGTGATGTTCAGTAAGCTTGGGAAAGTCAAATTGGAAACATAATGAAAGGCTTTGGATGCCAAACAAATTTTCATTTTATTCTAAAGGCAATAGGGAATCATAAGAGTTTCTTGAACAGGGAAATTATGTCAGACATGTCTTTTAGGAATATTAATTTCCATTTGTTTGCAAGATAAATTGGAGAGGGGAGAGATGAGCCAGAAATATTGCACTATTCCTGATGAGAGATGAGAAAGAACTAAATAAAGATAGGAGTCAGAAGAATGCAGAAAAGGAACTACTATGATACAAATAGGGTGTTCCAAAAGGTATAGAATGGTTTTAAGCTATTTTAACCTAAGTTTTAGGCACTCCATGTTATAGAGATAGAATTAGCAAGAATTGGTAGTTGATTATGTGGAACATATGCAAGACTTACACATTAGGAATAAATCTGGATGAGTTGCATTCTGTATCAGTAGAGTTAGAGATTAATCATACAACTCACTTGCAAGAGCAAATAAGCATTCAATATTAGACTCAGCTCATTGGCCGATCCAAGTTCTCTTCTAATCTTTATCTCTTTTAGTACTATTTCTACTTCTTCATATAGTACATCAGCTCCTAAGAAGATAAAATTCCATTGTGATGGTTTCACTGCCAGTGATTATGAAAGTAATTTATTAAGGAAATGTCAACAGGTTTGTTCCAAATGAAATACATTTCAACTGCAATAATCCAGATGACACTCCTTTTCTTCTTAATATTGTCTATGCATTTGTAATATGTTTTGTCTCAAATTTGTGAAGGCAAGAACTGAAATTATCTCCCTTAAGGTTCAGCACAGAATAGGAACTAAAGGATGTTTAATGAATAGAATTTAGTAAATATATTCATCATTATAAGAATATACTTTGATTATAATTTTTTCCTCAGTGCAAATTATGACAATTCCTAGTTGAGAATGATAAAATTATTTCACACTAATGATACAACTATGTACATTAACATTGTCTGAGTGACCCCACAGTCATTATAGTACTGACTATTAAGTTCACTGTTGAACTAATCAATTAAAGTGAAGAAATCAACTAGATTATAAATAAATTGCCTTAAATATATATTAAGTTCTTCATTGAGTACTCAGTCCCTCATATGAGTATGCATACACACAGCAATATGTACTTATACACACACACACACACACACACGCATGTGCATACATACATGTACATAATCGTATATTTTAGGCTCTGAATACCACTCTTTCTCTACGTTCCTTTTTTCTTCCCCCTTCTGTCTTCCTCTTTTGTCTTTCCTTCTCTCTCCTATCTCCCACTCCCTCTCTACTCTCCATAACTATCTCTTTTTCTATCATGCCTCCAAATTTGTTTAACTGCTTATGATTGTAAACGACTCTAATTATCTGGTAAAATGTGATTCAATTATACTGAAGGATTTTCAGCTAGCTCAAGAAAACACTGTTCTCATAAAGTATAATATGAACATTTTTTAGGTTAATGAATTAGTTATCAGAATATATTAAAATAATATGTGTGGATCATCCACTCTCTCTCTCTCCCCCAACACAGCAACATTTATAGTTGGACCCTATGCTGCTTATCTGACTTTCTCCAAAAAATGCTGTAACACTTTGGTCTCATAACTTTTCCCTTGGCATAACAATTCCTGGTTATGACTATGATTCAGCTTTGTGAATCATATAAGCACACACTAATGATATTTTATTATATGATAGGATATTGTTATAATATGACTCATATGATATGATTCAATTCAATTTAGTAAGTATTTATAAGCAGCAGTTATAAATAAAGCACTGTATAAATTGCCGGGGATACAAATGTAAGAATAAATAGGGTCTGTTTTCAATGACCATATTTTACTGCTATGCTTTGTGTTGATTAGGATATTCTATATCAGTTCAAATTATTTTCCCTTTTTACATATAGCAGAGAGATGGTATAAAAGAACTCTAAGATAAACAGAATCAGTAGACTTGAATGCTAATTCTTGTCCTGTCACTAGCTAATTTTGTGACTTTGGGCAAGGCTTTTGACTTTCTTGGTCTATTATTTCCTTATCTGATAAATGACAATGCTGGATTCCAAGAAAATGGATTCTTGCTCTTTGATACTAGTCCTTTGTGTGACATAATTGTCAACTTTACCCCTAAAATTTAATGTTTTCCTGGAGAAAGAAAAAATACAAATTGATCTTGCCAACATGTATTGATTAAATATAGGAACACAGATAATGATCTCCTGGTTCTGCTTATTTCACTTAGCATCAGTTCTGGAGGACATTGTTTACTGGATTCTTTTTCTTAGAGTGCTAAACTACTTATGATCTGTAGATTGCCTAGATCTTCCCATGGTAATAACAGTTGTCATCAATGAATCATTCAACAAATATTCATTAAGCACCTACTATGTGCTAGTCACTATGCTACATGGTGATCATTATACACTTCAACAACAATATTATATGATGATCAATTCTAATGGACGTGGGTCTCTTCAACAATGAGAGAATCCAAATCAGTTCCAACTGATCTGTAAGAGTTCCCTATATGAACTCCAATGATCCAATGTCCAAATCACATCTGTGTTCCTCAAAGATCTTGCATTCTCCTAGAGAAATATGACATGCAGATAAATATATACAATATTATTTGAGAGGGAGAAAGAAGAAAGAGAACATACTAAGATTATGGAATCATAGGTATTTGAGCTGGAAGGGATCTCTCATTTATATTCCATAGATATATTACAGTAAATATGTCCAAACTGAAATCATTATTCACCTCTCTCATCTTCCTAACTTCTCAGTCACCATTTATTAGCCCTAACTCTCAACCTGGGTCGTGACCCAACCCCCAAATTTCTTTTTTGAATTTACCATATCCAATCTGCTTAGCTTCATGCCATCTTTGTTAATCCCCTTAATCTCCTCTGACACTGCTACCATCTTGGTGAAGGCACTCATGCCTGACTGATTGTAATAACCTATTAATTAGTTCTTATGGCATGTCTCTCCCTACTTCAGTCAAACTTCTAAGCTGTCAACTTATCTTAAAGTTCAAATCTGACCATTCCTCTAACTAATATGTTTTAGTTGTTCCCTATCACCTTTGTAACTAAATATAAAATCCTCTACTTGGTATTCAAAGCTCCTCATAATAGAACACTTTTTGTTACCCTGTCCCCAATATTAGTAATCTATTAATATCCTACACTAATATCTTTTGAACAAACATTTTATGGGCTTTTTCCCATGCATGGAATTTTTCCTCAGTAGACTGTGAGCTCCTTAAGGGCTAGATTTATCTTTTACCATTCTTTTAATCCCCAGCATTTAGCACAGTTCCTGGCATATAGTAAGTACTTAGCAATTATTTTTGACTGACTGGACTGACTGATTCTTTCCACCAGATCAAGAAAACAGTGGAGCATTATAGCATTAGATATCTCTATTTCTCTCTATGAGGCTAACCCTTCTGTGAAAATATATTTCATTTATTTATACATTTTATTAATATCAATTTCATTTATTGCTCCTACCTCTAAGCAAGGAGTCCGGTGAAGATTTAGAGCTGTCCAAATCACTATTGATCAGAGAAATGCAAATTAAGACAACACTGAAATATTACTACATAAATCTCAGATTGGCTAAGATGACAAGAAAAGATAATGATAAATGTTGGAGAGGATATGGGAAAACTGGGACATTAATACATTGTTGGTGGAGTTGTGAGCTGATTCAACCATTCTGGAGAAGAATATAGAACTATGCCAAAGCAGTGTCTCTACTGGGCCTATATTCCCAAGACATCATTAAAAAAGGAAAAGTGCCCACATATGCAAACATGTTTGTAGCAGCCCTTTCTAGTACTAGAAAAAAAAAAAAACTGGATACCAAGTGATTGCTTATCAGTTGGAGAGTGGCTAAATAAGTTATGGCATATGAATGTAATGGAATATTATTGTTCTATAAGAAATGGTCAGCAGGATGATTTCAGAGAGGCCTGGAGAGACTTATAAGAACTGATGCTAAGTGAAGTGAGTAAAACTAGGAGAACAATGTACACAGTAGCAGCAAATTAGAAAATGAGGCCCAATGGACACCTCTGTTGCATTTTGGACATGGGGTATTGGGTCTTGTTCTCCCAACCTGTTTTCCCATTCTATCTCTATACCAACATTGAGCTTTCAGATGTCCTACTTTTCCACACTGAAAGCATCTACGAGTCTCTCTGGAAGTCCCTTGCCAGGAGGGACTCTGTCTTCCCATGTTTGGATTTTGGGAAGTCTGCATCATAGCCTGGCTATAAAAGGCATCTGTGCCCACTGTGGCACAGCGTCTTATGAGCTCCTCTAAAGGAGCATCCTTGTGCAGTCCTAGTATAATTCTTTTGCAAACCTCATTAGCATTTTCCTTAGCAAGTTGCCTTATCAAAATGTCTGTTATTGCATTTTCTCCATTTGTTCTTGTGATAGCTGTCTGCAAACGTCCCACAAAGTCAGCAAAGGGTTCATTTGGCCCTTGTGTTATTTTTGTGAAGGCCCCACCCTTTTCATCTTTATTGTGGAGAGAAGCCCAAAGATTCAGGTCAATTCCAATGTTTTTGTTTTTATTATGGGAGTAATTTTATTTATTTTAATATACATTGCTTTATGAATCATTTTGAGAGAGAAAAATCAGAGCAAAAGGGAAAACCATAGGAGAGACAAAACAAAAACAAAAACAAAAAACCACAAAAAAGCGGGCATAGCATGTGTTGATTCAATTCAATCTCCTTTGATTTTTTTTCCTTTGGATGCAGATGGCACTTTCTGTCCAAAGTCTATTGGGATTGCTTCAGGTTACTGAATCAGAGAAAAAATAAGCCTTTCATTGTTGATCATTGCACATTCTTGCTGTTATTGTATATAATGCATTCCTAATTCTGCTTGTTTTGCTTAACACCAGTTCATATAAATCTTTTCAGTTCTTTCCATAATTAGCTTGTTCATCATTTTTAGAAGAAAAATAATCTACCATTACCTTATATACCACAATTTATTCAGCCATTCCTCAACTGATAGGCATCCACAATGTTTCCAGTTATTTGCCACCACAAAAAGAACTGCTACAAACATTTTTGCACATGTGAGTCCTTTTTCCTCCTTTATGATTTCCTAGGTATACACTGCTGGATCAAAGGAGATGCATAGTTTTAAAGCCCTTTTGGGCATAGATTCAGATTACTCTTTAGAGTGGTTGGATCAGTTCACAACTCCACTAAGAATGCATTAGTGTCCCACTTTTCCCACATCCCCTTTTGTTGTGAGTTCAAATGTGGGGTTCTTGTTCTTCTATAAAATATTATAAAAGTTCTCTCTGGGTGCCTTCCCTGGAATCAGGATTTTGTCGGTCCTGTTCAGCCTATCTCTCAGCTTGGTTCCAAGAGCTCTCTCCAAATGTCTTTAAATCCAAAGGTCTGGTCCTTCAGCCTCTGCCTCTGCTTTCTTCAGCCTCCAGCCAGCTCCAGTCTTCATGTCATTCCGGTGAAATCTCGACTTGTAGCGTCTTCCTCTGAAGAACTTTCTTCGACTGGCCCATTGGCCTATTTATGCCCCTTCCAGAGAGAGGGATTATGGGTTTTCTCCCATAGTGCTCTCTGCCCAAAGAGCTTCAAGGGAGGTATGAACTCATTGAACTCCAATGAGTAAAGGTGTGAACACAAGCCTTGTATTGATTAGTTCTACTTAGTACCTAGTTTCAGGTTCTGGCCAAAACATCTTCTTGTAAGATTAGATCAACTCTAATTAGTTAGCAGTTAGTAAGGATTCCAACATCTCCCCCTTTCTTTTGTTTTAAAACATAGGGGGTTTTTGAGGGGGTACACATAAATCCATCAATATGGGAGGCATTATACATAATTTACAAAAGCACACAGCAATATAACACAGGCTAGTGGTAATGTAACAAATAACATGAATCAACATGAAAATTTAACTACTGCAAAAGTCTCATCAACAATCTTTCATCTCAAGAAATCCAATGATTCTTGCAATTGCTTAAAATACATAAGCACATAGTAATATAACACAGGCTAGTAGTAATGTAACAACATAAATCGACCTGAAAATTTACAAATGTCCATAAGTCCTAGAAATAGTCCATAAGGAATCCATTGTCCATTAGTTCATGCGCCAGGAATCTAATAATTCCTGTAAGCTCTGAAGTACTGCAAAAGTCTCATCAACAATTTTTCATCTCAGGGAATCCAGTGATTCTTGCTGGTTTTTCAGGAACTGAAAGCTGAAGATTTTAAAATTCTTTTGACAGTCTCATTGTTAGCCATCTGATTCCTTTTCCACCTGTGGAAATATAAGCAGATCCTCTTCCCCAAGCAGTTAACCTATCTAATTCTCTTCTATTTACCACTTTTGGGATTTCTCCTCATCATCTGGTAATTACATTGGAGCTGTTTGCATTGGATATTGTCTTGTTGTCTTAAAAGGCCTGTATTCTTCCCAACTGTAATCCTGATTGCTTTTCTGTTGGTTGATGACATCAGAGTTCTGAATTTCTAAAGTCTCTCTGGGTGTAACCTCAGCTGCTATCATGCCCCACCTGTCCTTTGATTGATACTTTGGAGCTGGGCCTTGCCTCTCCTTCCTCTGGGTCAATATACATTTAGAGGCCCAGTGAAAGCCTCGGTTACATTTTGGACATGGGGTTTTGGGTTTTCTCTCACCCTGTCTTCTCACTCTATCTCCATATCTACAATGAGCTCTCAAATGTCCAATTTTTCCGCACTGAAAACATCGACGAGTTTCTCTAGAATTCCTCTGCCAAGAAGGACCTTGTCTTTCCATGTTCATCATAGTCTGGGCATAATAAGCATTTGTGCCCACTGTGGCACAGCGTCTTATGATTTCTTCTAAAGGAGCATCTTTGTCTAGCCCCCATATAATTCTTTTGCAAACCTCATTGGCATTTTCCTTAGCCAAATGTTTAGTCATTATTTCTGTTGCTGCATTGTCTCCAATGGTTCTTATTACAGCTGTTTGTAAACGTCCCACAAAATCTGCAAAAGGTTCATTGGGACCTTGCTCTATTTTTGTGAAAGCATTATTTCCATCTTTCTGTCCAGGGAGAGAATTCCAAGCTTTTATTGCAGCCTTAGAAATTTGCTCATACACTGTTATGGGATAATAAATCTGTTCTGAACTCTCTGCATACTGACCTTCTCCAGTTAGTTGGTCAAAAGCAACTTGTACAATAGCTCCTGTTTGCCTATTGCATTGGGCTTGAATCCTACATAATTCATGAAACTCTGAAAGCCACAATAAATTTTGTCCCGGTTCAAGACATGTTTTAGTGATGGATTTCCAGTCATTCGGGGTTAAGATTTCATAAGACAAATTATCCAGTAACATCTTCACATAAGATGATGTAGCCCCATAAAGAGTGCAACCCTTTTTCAAATCTTTAATTTTTCCCAAATTAAAAGGTGTGTATTTTCTCTCTTTTTGACCTGAGGAGTTGAGCTCTTCAATCACAGGATATGCATTTATAAAATCAGATATATCTTCTCCTTCATTTTTTGCTTTAATTAATGCTTTTTCTAATCTTGTCAAATTCTGCTTTACAGGAGAAGCTGACTGTGTTTCTGTCTCTCTCCCTCCCCCTTGTTCCACCCATGAAGGGTTAATTGCGGGGGAGGGTCATGAGATGTGGAATCACCTAATTCCTCCTGCTGTGAAGTATCATACTCAGAATTGTAATTAACTCCATTCTCATCTGATTCGTCCTCCTTTTCACCTAGTAAAGTTGGCAATTCTTTCTCCTGTACTTTCCTTTTCATCATTCTATCACTTAAATAACTTCTTATAGCCAATTGTATTACATTATATGTATTAATTATTGAGTTAGGCCCATTTTTATCATAGAATTGACAAAGATCCTCTCCAACCAATTTCCATTCATTTAGATCTAATTCCTTATCAAGAGAGAAACAAGGACATATGTCCTTTACAGTTTGTAAAAATTCAGTGATTTGCTGTAAACTTATAATTAAACCTTGGCTTTCCATAATTTTGACAATGCTCTCTAAACATTTTCCTTGAACAGAAACAGGCTGTTTTCTAAATATCAGTCCCATCTTAGCTGAAATTCTACTTTAACTCTTCCAACAAATTTTTACAACTTTGAGCTTGCCCTATGTTAGATTTAGGAGAATGGAGTGAGGGTGGAGGAATGACATGCAAAAAAATAGAGGCAAGATACCAAAAATGTCTGGAATTGTAAAGATCAAAAGCTGGAAAGGAATTCTCAGGACAATAAAGGTGTGTTTGAGACAGGGTTGTGTTTCCGGTGTGTAACCCCAACCTTTTGAGGTCCCTTTTGAACCTCAACAATATGGCAGGAGGAAAGATGTGAAAGAAGACTAGAACTGCTTCTCAGGGTGAACAGAATGATGTATATGGAATAAAAGGACTAATAACTGAAAAAAAATAGGGACAAAATTTCAGTCATATTCTGTCCATTTTCTTTTCTAAGAAAAACAAATTTTGGTCAGAAAGGGGAAAATCAAAATAGCTAATAGGGAAGTGAATCTTGAAAAAAAAAATTAGGGAGATTTTCAGAGAACACAGAAATGTCCTTAAAAAGTTCCAAGTACCAGGTTCAAATATTCTCCATGCCAATGAATGAGATAGACACGGGAAGAAACTTTCTCAAGAAGTCTATGAGACTAGGCCTAAGTCACATGACTATTCTCAGAGGTCTGCAGAGCCGGAAGATCAGGTCTTGGGCCCAGGTTGCAGGAAGTCCCATGATCTCAAAGTCTAGAGGTCTCTAAAGGTCAAGACCTTAGGTCAATGACAGGAAGTGACATGACCCACAGGAAGCAGACAACATTGGTGACCATTGGTCAGTGATGGTTTCTTCCTTTTAGTCTATCCAAGGAAAAGGATTTTGGGAAGTCTGCATCATATTATTCAGCCATTCCTCAACTGATAGGCATCCACAATGTTTCCAGTTATTTGCCACCACAAAAAGAACTGCTACAAACATTTTTGCACATATGAGTCCTTTTTCCTCCTTTATGATTTCCTAGGTATACACTGCTGGATCAAAGGAGATGCATAGTTTTAAAGCCCTTTTGGGCATAGATTCAGATTACTCTTTAGAGTGGTTGGATCAGTTCACAACTCCACTAAGAATGCATTAGTGTCCCACTTTTCCCACATCCCCTTTTGTTGTGAGTTCAAATGTGGGGTTCTTGTTCTTCTATAAAATATTATAAAAGTTCTCTCTGGGTGCCTTCCCTGGAATCAGGATTTTGTCGGTCCCTGTTCAGCCTATCTCTCAGCTTGGTTCCAAGAGCTCTCTCCAAATGTCTTTAAATCCAAAGGTCTGGTCCTTCAGCCTCTGCCTCTGCTTTCTTCAGCCTCCAGCCAGCTCCAGTCTTCATGTCATTCCGGTGAAATCTCGACTTGTAGCGTCTTCCTCTGAAGAACTTTCTTCGACTGGCCCATTGGCCTATTTATGCCCCTTCCAGAGAGAGGGATTATGGGTTTTCTCCCATAGTGCTCTCTGGCCCAAAGAGCTTCAAGGGAGGTATGAACTCATTGAACTCCAATGAGTAAAGGTGTGAACACAAGCCTTGTATTGATTAGTTCTACTTAGTACCTAGTTTCAGGTTCTGGCCAAAACATCTTCTTGTAAGATTAGATCAACTCTAATTAGTTAGCAGTTAGTAAGGATTCCAACACCCTTTAACATTTCGTATGATATTTTGCTTTCATCTTAGCCAATGTTAGATGTTTGAGGTAGTATCTCAGAATTGTTTTGCATTTCTCTAATCAACAGTGATTTAGAGCATTTTTTCACATAATTATAAATGGCTTTCATTTTGTCATCTGAAAATTGTCTGTTCATATATTTTGACCGTTAATCAGTTGGGAAATGACTTGTATTCTCACAAATTCAACATAGTTCTTTATATATTTAAGAAATGACATCTTTTTATCTATACAGATTTTTCCCCCACCTGTGTATCCCCTTTAATCTTGTTTCTATTGGTTTTATTTATGCAAAAACTTTTATAAAAAATATTGAAAAATTTTATTTTCAAAACATATGCAAGGATAATTTTGTTAACACTGATCCTTGAAAAATCTTGTGTTCCAATTTCCCCCTTTTCCCTCTACCCCCTCCTCTAGATGGTATGTAATACAGTATATGTTACACATGATAAAAATGTTAAATCCAATATAGGCAGACATATTTATAGAATTATCTTGCTGCCAAAGAAAAATCAGATTAAAAGTAAAAAAAAAAATGAGAAAGAAAATAAAATTCAAGCAAACCACAACAAAAAGAATGAAAATGCTATTTTGTAATCTATCCTCAGTTCCCACAGTCCTCTCTCTGAGTGTAGATGGCTCTCATCCTCCTGAGATCATTGGAACATGTAATGTTTGGGTTAGCTCTCTGGAGGTCTCCCAAATAGGCCTTGGTTTCAGCATAGTAATCACTAATGAATAGTCAGAAATAAAGTAAAAAATCTTTACTATCTCCTTTACAATCTGGCTACTTTGCCTGGGGCTGGGCTAGCTTTCTGGGGGACCTTCAGATGGGCCTTAGTTTTCTTAGTTGAGGAATGCAGGAGGCAGGAGAGCTACCAGAATGGTGGGAGATGGAAATGTCTCTTTTCCAGTCTTTATTGGCTCTTATATACCTTATTTTAAGTGCATCATCATAGGTGTCAATCTTATAGAATAGGTGTTGATTTGTAGAAACTATACTAAGTACTAAGTACATGTAAACTAGAGAATCATTATTTTAATTCTACTGAGTTAATATCTTGTTGTAGGATTAAATCAGTGATATTGAGCCTTAAGTATACCTTTTCAGAGTTCCTGCCCTTACAACTCACACTTTCTTTTGTTTTAGAACATGGATGGTCATGCCCTCCCTGACATCTCAGAAAGGGAAGTGAAAACACCAAAAAAAGGAGGTGTTCATGCCCTCCCTGACATCTCAGGAAAGGCGATGAAAACACCAAAGGGAAATGGGGAGTCAAACAAGATTTTGTTAGCAGATTTCTGAAGGATCTCACTTAAAACAGGTATACATAAATCCATCATCATGGGAGGTATTACACAAGCACATAGGAGTGTTTACTCAGACTAGTAGAAATGTAGCAAACAACATGAATCAACATGATGATATAACAAACAAAATGAATATACATGCTCATAAGTCCTAGAAGGAAGGTATTTAAATAATCACACATAGACTTCCTTCAACAGCCAAGAGGTAGTCCAAAACAAATCTATTATCCCTTACTTCATGTGTCGGGGAATCCAATGATTCCTGCAAGTTTCAAAGTCCTGCAATAGTCTTATTACATGTTAGGTAATCCAATGATTCCTGTGGGTTTTGGAATTCTATAACAGTCTTATCAACAATTTTTGATATTCATGAGTCAATTGCCATAGACATTGGGTTAATAGTCATGCTTTTTCAGTGACACATGTAGTCAGAGATGGAACCACCTGATGTTTCTTGAGTTTTCTTCTTTGTTTCTAGATTTCTCTTTTTTTGTCTTTCTCCAATGAACAAGGCGAATACAACTCGTTGGCACCTATCTGATTCCTTCTCCATTTGTAGAGATACAAGCAAACCTTCCTCCCCAAGCAGTTAACCTATCTGATCCTTTCCATTCACAACTTTCAAGATCTCTCCTCATCACCTGACAATTATATTGGAGCTGCTCCCACTGGACACTACCCTTGTGTTGAGTTATAAAACCTGTTTTCTCCTCAATTGAAATCCTTTTCTCCCATGGGAGATTGATCATGTCTGAGTACTGAATTTCTAAAGACTCTCTAGTGTAAACTCAATTGCCATCGTGCCCCACCTGTTTTTTTTTTTTTTTTTGCTTGGATCCCTGGAGCTGAGCCCTTCCTCTCATTTCCTTGAGTCAACCTACATTCTGATGTCCAATAGAAGGCTCTATTGCATTTTGTACATGAAGTTTTGGGTCTTGTTCTCTCACTCTGTCTCTATGCCAAAACTGAGCTTTCAGATGCCTTACTTTACCACATTGAAAGCATAGGTGAGTCACCTATGTTAGGTGATGAGGAGAGATCTTGAAAGTTGTGAATGGAAAGGATCAGATAGGTTAACTGCTTGGGGAGGAAGGTTTGCTTGTATCTCTACAAATGGAGAAGGAATCAGATAGGTGCCAACGAGTTGTATTAGCCTTGTTCATTGGAGAAAGACAAAAAAAGAGAAATCTAGAAACAAAGAAGAAAACTCAAGAAACATCAGGTGATTCCATCTCTGACTACATGTGTCACTGAAAAAGCATGACTATTAACCCAATGTCTATGGCAATTGACTCATGAATATCAAAAATTGTTGATAAGACTGTTATAGAATTCCAAAACCCACAGGAATCATTGGATTACCTAACATGTAATAAGACTATTGCAGGACTTTGAAACTTGCAGGAATCATTGGATTCCCCGACACATGAAGTAAGGGATAATAGATTTGTTTTGGACTACCTCTTGGCTGTTGAAGGAAGTCTATGTGTGATTATTTAAATACCTTCCTTCTAGGACTTATGAGCATGTATATTCATATTGTTTGTTATATCATCATGTTGATTCATGTTGTTTGCTACATTTCTACTAGTCTGAGTAAACACTCCTATGTGCTTGTGTAATACCTCCCATGATGATGGATTTATGTATACCTGTTTTAAGTGAGATCCTTCAGAAATCTGCTAACATAGTCACCCTATGGAAAAGGGTGAGTCCCTTTTGGCAAGGGACTCTGTCTTCGCATGTTTTGCATCTTAGCCTGGCACAGTGTCTTATGATCTTCTCTAAAGGAGCATCTTTGTGTAGTTCTAGAATAATTCTTCAACAAACATCATTAGCATTTTCCCTAGCAAGTTGTTTTATCATTATTCCTGTTGCTGCATTTTCATCAGTAGTTCATGTGACTGCAAACATCCCATGAAATCAGCAAAAGGTTCATTTGGATTTTGCTCTATTTTTTTTGAAGGCTTCCTCTCTATTTTGTTTTCCTGGGAGGGTGCCCCATGCTTTGATAGCAGCAGCAGCAATTTGCTCATATCCTATCAAAGGGTAATAAATCTGTGCTAAAGTGTCTGCATAATGATCTATATCTGCTAGTTGAGCAACTAGTATATTGTATTTTAACTCAGTTTGCCTATTTCATTGGTCTTGTATTCTACAGAGTTCATTATATTCATAAAGATTGCAAGCCTTTTTTCAGATCTTTGATAATTTCGAGATTAAAAGGCATATATCTTCTTTTTCTTGACCTGAAGAGTCAAACTCTTCAATCACAGGATATGCTTCTATTCTCAAATCAGATGTATCCTGTCCTTCCTCTTCAGCTTTAACTAGTGTTTTTTGTAATTGTGTCATAGCAGATGGACAAAGCTGTTGCATATGTGGTGCGTATTGTGTGAATGCCCTTCCCCCCTCTCGTCCTCCCTACTGTGAAGTACCACACTCCTTAATTTCATCAGCTCTGTACTTAACACTTTTCTTGTCTAATGTTTCATGCTTTTCAGCTATTTTGTCAATATCAACACTCTCCTGCTCTTTCTCTTTTTTCCTTATTCTAATACTTATATAATTCCTTAAAATCAATTTTATTATGTTTTATATATAGAATGTTTCTTCAGGAATTGAATCAAGACTATTATTATTGTAATATTCAATTGGTTGCTCTCCCACTAGTTTTTATTTATCTGGCTCTATTTTTTTTTCCTTAGGAAATCAAGGAGATATGTATTTTAATGTTTTGAAGAGTTCAGTAATCTGCTTTCAAGTTACAATCAAACCTTGACTCTTTATTAGCTTAACTATGTACTCTACACACTTCCCTTGGGGTGGGGAAGGTTTTTTCCTAAGCATTTTGTCCCATTTCAGCTGAAACATTAGTTTAGCCTTTTATGAAAGTTTTCTGCTTGTCTATTTTTGTACTCACCCTATTTCCAGGTTAGGGGGACTTCTTCACTGAATTCAGATCATGTCAGTGGAACTGCTGAGTGTAAATACTTACTTCCACATTTGGGCACCAAAATGTAATGCTCTGGTTAGATTTCTGGAGGTCCTCTGAAGGGGCCTTGGTTTCAGCAGAATAATCATAACAAGAATAGTCAAGAATAAAGTCTAAAATCTTTATTGTCTCCTTCATTCTCCCAGTCTGCATCAGCGGTCTCAGTCAATCAGCCAGTCAGCAGTCTATACATCTCAATGTAATGTCCTGCTTTCTAGAGCCCCAAATTTGGGATGATAAAATATACTATTACTTTCTAGAGACCCTACACCAGAGTGGATTAAAATATAGCATCCAGACTAGCTCTCTGGAGCATCTCGGGACCAGCTTAAGTTCTTGGTCTTGGTGGAGAAGTGATGAAGGCAGGAGAACCATTAGAGGATGGTCAAGTCTTCTCCTCTGTGGCTGTTTGTCCCCAGTTTATATATTCTATTACAATTAAATCAATTAATCATACTGAGTAGAAGCCAATCATTATATCATTAGGGAACCATTATTTGTTGTAAGATTAAACCAATCATACTGAACTACAGAACTATTAATCACCATGCTAAAGTAGATAACCCTTGTCTTATCAATTCTACTAAGTTGACAAGGTGTTAACCTTATTGTAAGAATCTTTGTTTCAAGTACATTTCTCCAAAGTTCTGGCCCATTACAATACTAGGTAAATTATTCCTTGTTCTTAATTTGTTTATGGTATCCTCCTTTATGCTCAAATACTTTAACCATTTTGACCTTACTGTACTATGGTGTTTGAGAAGTACATCTATGTTGTTGATTTTCTGACATTATTTTCCAGTTATTCCAGAAAATTTTGTTCAATAATGAGTTCTTGTTCCAGAAGTTGTATTTTGTTGTTTATCAAATGTCAGATTGCCATAGGTCTTGATTATTGTGTTGTGTGTATCTAATCTATTTCACTGATCCACGATTTTATTTCTTAGCCAGTACCAAATGGTTTTGATGACTGCTCCTTTATAATAAAGTTTTAGGTTTGTTACTGCTAAGCCACCATCGTTTGCATATTTTTCTATAAATTCCTTTAATATTTTTTTTCCCTCTGAGGTAATTAGAGTCAAGTGACTTGCCCAAGGTCACACAGCTAAGAAGTGTTAAGTGTCTGAGGCCAGATTTGAACTCACATCCTCCTGACCTCAGGGCTGATGCTCTATCCACTGTGCCACCTAGCTGCCCCCTCCCTTGATATTCTTGACTTTTTGTCATTCCAGATGAATTTTGTTATTTTTTTCTAGTTCTATAAAATAATGTTTTGGCAATTTGATTGGAATAGCACTAAACAAGTAGATCAATTAAGGTGGAATTGTCACTTTTCTTATATTAGCTCGTCCTATCCATTAACAATTTATATTTTCTCAAATAATTAGATATGACTATATTTGTTTTAGAAATGTATAATAATTGTGTTCATATACTTTTTGGGTTTGTCTTGGCAGGTAGACTTCAAATATTTTATTTAGTCTACAGTAATTTTCAATGTGATTTCTCTTTCTATCTCTTGCTGATGGGCTTTGTCAGTAATATATAGAAATGCTGATGATTTGTGTGGGTTTACTTTATATCATGCCACTTTGCTAAAGCTGTGAATTGTTTCCAGTTTATTTTTATATTATTTTTATGGTTCTCTAACTATATCATTATATTACCTGCAAAAAATTATAGTTTTAATTCATCATTACCTATCCTAATTTCTTTGATTTCTTTTTCTTTTCTTATCACTAAAGCTAACATTTCTAATACAATGTTGAATAATAGTGGTGATAATAGGCGTCCTTGTTTCATCTTTGATCTTAGTGGGTATGCCTCCAGCTTCTCTCCATTTCAGATAATGATTGCTATATGTTTTAGAAAGATACTGCTTATTATTTTAAGGAAAGCTCCCTTTATCACTATGCTATGCTCTCTAGTGTTTTAAATAATAATAATAATAATAATAATAACAGGGTGCTGTGTTTTGTCAAAAGCTTTTTCTGTAATTATTAATATTATCATATGATTTCTATTGGTTTTGTTATTGATTGTGGTAATTGAGTATGGTAATAGTTATCCTGATATTGAACCACCCCTGCATTCCTGGCACAAATCCTGCTTAGTCATAGAGTATTATCCTGCTGATAAGTTGCTGTAATCTCTTTGCTAATATTTTATTTAAAATTTTTGCATCATTAAGTGAAGTGAGCAGAATCTGGAGATCATTGTATACAGCAACAAGAAGATTATATGATGATGAATTTTCATTAAAATGGCTCTTCTCATCAAGTAGATGATTCAGGTCAGTTCCAGTGATCTTGTGAGGAAGAGAACCATTACCATCCAGAGAGGACTGTGGGAGCTGCATGTGGAACACAACATAGTATTTTTACTCTTTTTTTGTTATTTCCTTGCATGTTTTCTTTGTCATCTTTTTTCCCTTTTTTTTATCTGATATTTTTTGTGCAGCTTGATAATTGTGCAAATAAGTATAAGAAAAATTACAAATGTTTATGTAGTATATGTTAAACTTGACATCTAGGGAAGGAGGTGGGAAGAAGGAAAGGAAAATTTTGGAACACAAAGTTTCACAGTGGTGAATGTTGAAAAGTGTCTGTACATATGTTCTGAAAGTAAAAAAACTTTAATAAATAGTAATAATAATAAATGAAATAAGTCCAAAAATTTTACATCCATATTCATTAGGGAAATTGATATGTAATTTTCTTTCTCTGTTTTGACGCTTCCTTCTTTAGGTAGCAGTGTCATATTTGTATCATAGAAGGAGTTTAGAAATATTCCTTTTTACCTATTTTTCAAAACAGTTTACATAATATTAGAATTAATTGTTCTTTAAATTTTTTTTTTGTAGAATTCACTTGTGAATCCATCTGGCCCTGCAAATTTTTCTTAGGGAATCCATTAATGACTAGTTTAATTTCTTATTCTAAAAGAAGAATATTTATATATTTTATTTCCTTGGGCAATTCACATTTTATAAAATATTCATTCATTTTAGTTATATTATCAGACTTGATGCCATATAGTTCTGTAAAATAGCTCCTAATTGTTGATTTAATTTTTTCTCATTAGTGGTAAGTTCATCATTTTTGATACTGGTGACTTGTTTTCTTTTTTCCTATTCTTTTTCTGATCAAATTAAACAAAGGTTTATCTATTTTGTTAGTTTTTTTTCCATAAAACCAACTGTTTTATTAGTTCAATAGGTTTCTTGGTTTCTATTTTTTAATCATTCCTTTGAGTTTCAAAATTATTAATTTGGTATTTAATTGAGGGGTGTTAATTTTTCTTTTTTTGAGCTTTTTTAGTTGCATGCCTAATTCATTGAATTTAGGCACATTACTCTTTTTTACACATTACTCTATTAATCATTCCTCTTTCTCTGTTTTATTTATGTAGATATACAGAGATATAAAAAAATTCCCTAAAAACAGTTTTGGCTTAATCCCATAGGTTTTGGTATGCTGTCTCATTATTGTCATCATCTTGCATGCAATTATAGATTCTTTCTGTGATTTATTGTTTAACCCACTCATTTTTTTAGAATTAGATTATTTAATTTCAATTGTTTTTTAGTCAATCTTTCCCTGTCCTTTTACTGAATATAATTTTATTGCATTGTGGTCTGAAAAGCAAGCATTTACTATTTCTGCCTTTTCACATTTGATTTTAAGATTTTCATGCCCTAATACACGGTCAATTTTTGTGAATATGCCATATTCTACTGATAAAAAAGTATATTTCTTTCTGTTCCTATTCAATTTTCTCCAGAGTTCTGTCCTATCTAGGTTTTCTAGGATCCTATTAACCTCCCTAGTTTCTTTCTTGTTTATTTTGTGGTTAAATTTGTCTGATTCTGAGAGGTTGAGATTCCTCACTAGAATAGTTTTGCTGTCAATTTCTTCCTGTAACTGTCTTAAAAATCTTCTCTAGGAATCTGCCTGCTCTACCACTTAGTGCATACACATTTAGTATCATTACTATCTCATTTTTATGGTATCCTTTATGAAAATGTACTTTCCCTCCTTAACTCTTTTGATAAGATATTTTTATTTTTGATTTATCTGAGATCAGAATTGCTATCCCTGTTTTTTTTAATTTCATCTGAAGTATAATAAATTCTGTTTCAGTATTTTAGCTGTGTATGTCTCTCTGTGTCAACTGTGTTTCCTTCCTATAAGCCAATGGTCTTGTTATGGAGAGTCATCTGCATCCAGAGAGAAGACTGTGGGTACTGAGTGTGGATCACAATATAATATATTTACTTTTTTTGTTGTTGTCTGTTTGCATTTTGTTTTCTTTCTCATTTTTTTCTTTTTGATCTGATTTTTCTTTTGCAGCATGATAATTGTGGAAATATGTATAGAAGAATTGTTCATGTTTACCAGATGCTTGATTATTTTACATCTGGAAGAGGCGGGTGGGGGAATGGAGGGAGAAAAAAAAATTAGAAGACAAGATTTTGCAAGGGTAAATGTTGAAAGTTATCTATACATATGTTTCCAAAAAAAAAAACTTTTTAAAATATTTAAAGATGGGAGGGATCTTAGAGGTGGTCTAGTCCAACCTTGTCATTTTACAGATGAGGTAACTGGGACATGAATATGTGACATGTTCAAACTCACACAGGCAATAAGTTTCACATTCAGAATCCACTCAAAGATTTTCTGAGTTCAAATTCATAGATTTTTCACCACAGCAAAAGAGCAATGAATCATTATGGTATTCCATTGCTTATTCCTTAATTTCAGTATGTGACTGATTCAACTTCTCTTCTGACAATGCATTTTTTTGGTGATATCATTTATTCTAGTCCTCTACATTAATTTGATATAATGACTTAACTATTGTCTTCACTTAATCAATGCTTGTGGAATTGAACCAAATTGAGGAGCTTTAGTTTCTTGAATAAATAGCATGTATCTAACTAAGTAAGGGAAAAGAATTAGCACAGAATTCCTGGCTCTAATTTAGTGTCCATTCATTGACTTCTCAGGCCCTCAAATACTTCAATAAATGCCCTTTTTATTAGACTGCCTACTTTTCACTTGTGAAAGTGAAAATAAACTTAATGGATCACCTGGCAGAGAATAGATGTGATCTCTGACTTAGGTATAATGCATTACAAAGGTTGCAAGTATTATTTTGGGAAGCTATCTTTGCTGTGATTGAAGTCATGATTTTATAGCCTGAACTCTGCTTCCTTTTAGATGGAGCTGCAATGAAATCCTTTGGAAACTGACAGTACAATGCCATGCTCTGAAATAACCCCTATTTCTGTCCTTTGGGAAGTTTTCTTTTGCTCAGTGGCTGGGGTGAGCTTCCAAATGGAAAGTGACCTGGAGCTATATGAAATAAAAGAAAAACATACCCCAACTTCAAACAGTTCTACAAAGCTTGAATTTGCATAAGAGGCAGAGGGAGAAAAAATATATATGCAGTAATTTTCTGCCGGACACATTTTAGTGGTTTTCAAAAATTTCTCATTTCACAGGAAATCCTTAAATCACCCAAATTAGTATATTCAGCATTCTATTGAGGATACCCTAAGGATGATTTCATTTGAAACAACTAGACCACAAACTGTCTCAAAATCTTTTTATGCGATTTTTTTTCTTGGAAGCATTTAGTTTCTCACAAGATTAGCAATGATCTAACCATGGCTGTGTATGAATGAACAGCTTGTTGGATATCTTCAGTTCTCCTCCCAAAGAATAACAGGCAAATTGCAACTAGACAACCCATGAGGCCATCTGCTAAGGTAACAAAAGACCTATCCAGATATTGATCTCTCTTGCTTAAAACCAGAGTTTCCAGGTAACAACTTCATTCCAATACTTTTCTCCCTTAATACCCGAGTAGTTTACAACCTAAGAAAGAGATCGTCCTTTAATTTATACATTTTTTTCTTTCCACCTGTTAAGTATTCTAATGCTCAGCTTTTCTTTACAAAGTGGCACCTGTTGAAAAAGGGTTGCCAAAGAATAAATATTTGAACACACAATGCTGTTTTTCCCCTGTCAAAAAATGCCAGTTTTATTGCAACAGCTGGCAGGAGCATCAAGGATCTGACAGTCATTTGGAGTTTTTGGAGTAGCTTTTATAGGGAAAATGTACAAAGTCTGAGATGGGAACTCACTAAGCTTTCATTAGGAGAGGTCTTTTAAAGGGCTTGGAATGGGGTAGATGGAGAAAAAAAAATTCATTTCCACAATCCAATTCCAGAAGCTTTGATTGAGTGCCTACTATGTGCCAGGGATTAGAGAATATAAATTCCTTTTTAAAAATTTTATTTCTCAGGATAGATTTTTTTTTGCCTCATTCAGTTTCTCTGTCGATTCTTAGAGCATGAGAGAAAGACTTTGGTATATATGTGTGTGCATGCATGCCACATGTGTGTGTGAAAAGATTACTGACAAAGAAATAATAGTACTGAGGAAGGAAGGAGAAGATTAATATGAAATCATAGATTTAGAGTTAGAGGATAATTTAGGAATCATTTAGAACAGAAATGTTCAATACTCAGCACTTCTGAGTACTCCAAATCAGAATTAAATATCCTCAAAAATAGTTAATATCTTGTTTAAAAATATATTACATGTTTATATTTTTGTATATATCTTAATATTTTGTGTAGAAGACAATGAAACATAAATACTATTGATTTATTTTTCTAAGTCAACATGTGATTTGCCAGCATGGTTTAATGGCTCCCAGTTCTATTTGATTTATTCAGAAATCATGAAACTATTCCAGTGAGAAAAGGGATAGAACTCAGGGTTAAAAGTTAGACAATTCTATGAAGCATTTTTTAATCACTAAGAAGGACACCCTACCCTATTTTCAATGCATATATTAGATGATTAATAGGAGATGAAGAATTGAACATTGTCAAGAGATCAGAGAGTAGTAGAATGAAATGGAAGAGAAAGGCAAGTAAAACGAACTGAGTCATTTATAAGTTTGTTTTCCTCTACCAAAAGTGAGTATTATTATTAAAGAAAGAAGTAGCATCTTATATTCTATACGAAAAATAATGATGGTTTATAATATAGTTGTCAGACATGGATCCTCTATGCAGCATGCATCCTTCAACACTTCCAAAAATTATCCCAAACAGATTAAAATGTAATTTAATTTTTTAACAAAGTAAGGAATATACAATGCACTATAGATAATGTTAGCTTATGGTTTTTAAATTCAATATCCTTCTATTTAAATTTGATGCCACTGATCTACTGTATGCCTGTTCTGCAGAGTACTAGATGGATTGCATTGTTTTTCTACCTCATGGATAAAACAATAGCTATATGTCAATTTTATTGGTCATTTAAGAATTGAACTATATTCCTTAGAGAACTATAAAGTCAGGAAGAACTAAATCCAAGTCCAGTTTCAGGCACTTACTATCTGTGGCTCCAGGCAAGTCACTTCTAATCTCATCTTCCTCAAATATGAATTGGGAAAAAAAAAGCATATTTCATCTGATAGTAAGTTTCATGGGTCAAATGAAAAACACTGAATGTACTTTGTAAATTGTAATGAACTATATTATCATGGTTATCATAATTTTGCTTCTCATTGTCATCACCATCATCAACATCCTTATCACTATCTTCCTTCTGTTCTTCTTTCTCTTCTTCCTCCTCCTCCTCTAAATTGTCAAGGCTTAGATAGGAAATTAAAAGAATTTAGAGTTCTAGTTGCTATTTTTTTTCTTAATCTATATGAAGCCTGTGATTTTTGAAAAGGAGGGAAAGTATGGAAAATGCACAGATGATTGTGTGGATATTCTTGAAGAATGTATTTTCATTTTCTGGATGATACCTTAAGGTGCCAGAATCATGAGTTTTTGGCTAGAAACTGAATATATCTCATGAGGGCTGGTAAAAATGTGTTTGCCTGGAGAGCTGTTGATATGATCAAGAGAGCTTTAAACTGAAAATGAAAACAGAGGGAAAATATGGCCAGGTAAAACTATAAAATTGGCTTTGTGGGTGACATCAGATATAATGTAGAAAGAAAAAATAACAGTGGAACTGTGGCCAATATTGCCAAGCAAAAATAACTAGATGAATGGCCAGAGATATACTTCAAACCTTTGAAGTTTGTGGATAGGATCTGTTTAAAACACAGTGTGAACTTGGAATTTTAACAAAAGAAAATAATTTTAAATGTAATTTCCTAGTTGTTAACAAGAATTGTTTGGATTGAATTTGTGAAAGGACTCCTTGGGTTCAAAGGTATAGCATGTTTAAAAGCATCAGATCTGATGGTGATGATGATGAAAAATAATAAATGTAATAGAAGTTTCCAAATAGTACTTTCTTCCAATACTCATATACTTGTGATTACACCAGTTGCAGGACTTCTTGAAAAATATTAATCACTATCTATTCATGCATGATTGAATAACTTGTGATTTGTTGTCCATGTCCTAAAATTTCAAAACACATAGTCCCTTCAATGTATAGGAGGCTTGCTCCTTACATTTTGAAAGAATCAATAGAGTACACTGACCATCCACCTGTACTTTTATCACCCTGTGATGAAACCATTTTCACTTTGAATCATAAAATCTTTTGATTTCAAGCGTAACTCTTATTTTATTTTTTTATTTTTGCATTTCCTTTTGGTTATGTGTTGGAATCTGCTCATATCCACCACATTTCTCTCCTTTGTTCTCTGTATGATTCTCATCTTCAGCACTACAGTGGCAGAGGTGTTTCAAGACTTACTCTGACACAACACCTCTGCTAAAATGTTTATATAGAAAAGCTGGACCTGTACCTTCATGAAACCTTAGATAATCAAAACTTGCAGTGTCCTAATTGCAATACATCCCATTCTCTTTTTTTTCTACTATGAGCACAGATCACTGTACTGTCTATAATTATAAATAGTTAAATAAGTTTTGTAGGCTGTCCATTCACATGCATGTTGAAATCTAGGAAATAGCATTTCTTTATTCATTTGGTACTTTTGTGGATAGACAGGTCAAATTACTTTGAATGATTATAGGTATCTTCAAAAAAAGTACCACAATGTCTTGAAACTTCATGCTACCCACACAATTTGATCTCAGATAGATTCATCTTTCTCATATAAAGGTATAGTTGGATAGACATTTCTGAAGATAGCATCAATCAGAGAGAATATCTAATCAACCCAGTCTCTGTGTTGGATTTCCTTCATCACAATTGTGAATACTTTCAGTCAGCACAAATACCAATATATTATGCTTTTCCTGATGTATATTGCTGGATGATGATTTTATAAAGCTATTATATCTTTCAAAATTTTTTGAATGTCTTGAAATGTTGAATACAGACATCTTATTCTATAAAACATGAAAATGTTTCACTCGCACACACAGAACAAAACTGATATTTATATAAGACTGGTGGTCCTTACTCTTATTTTGAGTTTATACCTAATGGCGGAGACAAAATTGTCATGAGTATGTATTAATACACACACATACACATTTGCACACATGTATATATACATGCACATGTGTATTTGTACAGACATACATATATACACATATTTGTACAAGGTATATATCTATGTATGTATATACATGCAAACATACATACATATTCACATATATCTATGTATGTATATATACATCATACACATTATGTTATATGTGTGCATATGTATATTCATATTTGTACATACATATCTCTATATTTGTGATATATTTGTATATTATATATCTACATATATGATATACAAATCTATATGTACTCAAATATATATATATATATTATATTATATATAATATACAAAGCTATATGTATGTATCTATCTATCTATCTATCTATATATATATTTGAGTACATATAGGTTACTTTATTCTTTGGATTCTAACCCAGCAAGACATTTACACAAAATAAATGATTAATAAGTGGTAATTATTATTTTTACTTTTTGGAACAAAAATGACCTCAGCAAATGAAAGGAATTTGTCTCTATTCACATAGTATCACGAAGAGCATTTAATTCCATCTCTCCTGATTCCAAACCAATATGCTTTTGATAGTGTCATATTATTTTTCACATGATATCTAGGTGGTGAATGGATAGAGTATCAAGCCTTGAGTCATGAAGACTCCATTTTCCTGATTTCAAAACTGGCCTCAGACATTCACTACTGGTATGACCCTGGGAAAGTGACTTAACCCTATTTGTCTCATTTTCCTCATCTGTAAAATATGCTGGAGAAAAAAAATGGCAAACTACTCCAGAATTTTTGCAAAGAAACCCCCCCAAAAAGTGTTGAAAATTTGGACACAACTGAAAAAAAATGAACAAAACAGCTTGACCACATGACAAAGCAACAATGTAAGTCAATGGCAAAGACTTCTAAGAGAGTTAGGAAAAGAAAGCACCATAGCTATCAGGAAATTTGAAGGAATGGGATAATTGGGGAAACAATAACACAACAAAACAAAACAACAACCACAACAACAATAATAACAACAACAAAAAACTAAGAAAACCACAAAGTGTCAAAGAAAAACAGTAATAAGAATAATTTGAATTTTACTTTTTATATTACCTATGTAGCTTGCTCCAAGTAACTTAGCATTTCTTGTTTGTTATTTTGTAAAACTAGAGGATAGTTAAATACCTCCTGACATTGTGAACAAGAAAACAGTACTTTTACAGCTATGATAAAGAAGGAACAAAAGTAGATGACCTTGTTGATTGGGTAATGTTGTTTAATGGATGAATAAAGAAGTGAGTAACTATATATTAAGTCCTTATTATATACTAAGTATCTTATCAAGTATTGATAGTATAGGCAAAGTTCCTTCTTTCAAGGATCTAAAATTCTTATAGGGTAGACAATATGTAAAGGAAAGTTCAGCTGAAGAGTGTCTCGGAATACATAATGATCCTGACTGCTATTTTGCTCAGATATTCTCCATTAGGTCATATAAAGTTAAGATACAACAAGAGCAGTTAAGAGGAAATTGAAGACCAAGACTGGCAAGGTACTATGTTTTTTAAATGCAGAACATTTCTTAGTTTTTCCAAAGATTTAATGGTCACCCTCCTGAATGAATTACATCCTGGGATACTAGAAGATAATAGGGGCTATTATTGTTTGGCAGTCACTAATGTTTGCGAAATCATTAAAAATAACAGAGGGGTTTCACTTAACTTGGGAAAAATAACAACAAAACCACCACCAACAACAACAAAACAAAAAATTGTCCCAGTTTTCAGAAAGGGAAGAAAGCTATAATTCATAAAATGTAAACCAGTGACTTCATATAAATACCTAGGGAAATGTAAAAATCTCTGTTTTATTAAATAGGACATATTCAATATATATTTTGATTCATGAAAATCTCTTGGTTTTTTTATATGTATTTTTGATAATGAATTTTTAAAATGCAAATAAAATCCTTCTAATACTCACTGTTCTTGATACAAATTATGCAATATGATGTCATAATAATATATGATTTGATTGAGGGTGGCAGTTGAGAGAATAATGAGAAATCACTAGTTCATTTATTCTTGTGTGCTGTGCAAAATTTTGTTAGCACTATAGGACAATAAATTTGGTTAAATAGAAATCTTTTGTCTGGGTGATTGATCAAAATTATTCATATTTCCTTTTTCTGAAAAGAAAATTTACATGAATTAAACTAAAATTTAAAAAGGCATATTTGAACATTCTAAAACAATAGAAATAAGGACAGACATTTAATAGAGTAATTGAATAGAGTTAAGTGAACTACATGAAAATAAATTTAAAGTATAACAAAACTTTTGAAAAATCCAAAAAGCAAAAGTTACAAAGAAATTGTAAATAATCTTCTCAAAATTTTATAAAGGAGTGCAATTTAACAAGTCTATTCTTCTCTATCCTAGTCAAAACCCATCTGAACTCTTCTGACGTTCAGCTTACAAATTTCATTTATAGAGATATTGTCAAATTCGAACACTTCCAGAGGTTAATGAGAGAAAATTTTTAAAAAAGTTAGTGGTGAGAGATAACAAAAAACAGCATTTATAAAACATTCTTAAAAGTGCTTAAGAAAATAAGAAAGAAATGTAAAAGAAAATACAAATAGAATAGTATTGCTACTATCTTGTTAAATTGTATATAACATATATACATACATATATGTATATACACATAAAATATTTCTTTTAAGAAACAAACAAAATAAATAGCTGCTTATGCAGTCTTCTTACCTGTTATTTGTATGTTGAAATAATTTCATTTGTTTCTTAAGTTCATAACAAAGAAACAAAATTTTTTAAAAAAAATAACAGATCCCATGAAAATGTGTGGAAGATTCCACAGGTATTTAACTTGCAGGAAACAAAAGGCATGGGAGAATGAAAAAATGAAGAGCAAAATAACTGTCTTAAATATTCAAAAGATATAGATCATATTTGAGCTAGAAACGACAGAGACCTTAGCTAACTTATGCCAATTAAGGATCTCCTATTCACATAGGAATCTGTTTACATGAAGGAGCCCATATAGTCCTCTTAAGTTACAGACGTATATATGCTCTTTGTGTATTTTTTCCAACTGAGAATTTATTTTGATCCCTCCTAAGACCCTTCTTTAAAGTATGTTTAAATTGTAAGTACAGAGTGCCATTAGTATATTAAACTAATTGATAATAACAGTCAAGTTATACTTGTTTAGGAGATTCTAAAGGTAAAATCTCTTGAGTTATTTGTTCTTAGAATATTCAATACATCTTCCTGACCCCATTCTATTTTCATTTGTCTTCAAACCAAATTCATTCACTCATTGGTTTATTCAACAATATTTACTGAGGGATCTCTATATTTAAAATACTGTGCTAGACACTTTGGGATAAATTCAAGGCCTCTTATCACTTTCCTTCAGATTTTTACCTTTATTTTCTAGCTTCATTTCACAATCCCTCTATTCATATTTTCTAACTTTCTAACACTGTGATATTCAGCATTCTATTGTTGCTAAACATGCCCTATGCAGCTATGCACGACTGCTGTATTTGAGGTAAGATCTTGTTTCCAATACCTTCAATCATTAAAATAAAAAGCTCCTGCAATGGATTCCTTTGTGCCTATTGAATTCTTTCCCATCTAATAAAACTGTGTCATCACATTAGGCAAGAAATCAATCAAAATTTTGAAGGAAGAGAGTTTCTTTTTTGTCTCTGATTCCATATATTAACCATATGTAATATATATAGCAGACAACAAAGCAGTCCTGGCCTTTGCACTAATCTGAGTTTGCACACAGTAGATTTAATCTAAGGGGATTGATCCATAAAGCTGTTATTATCTCATCATTTGACTCATTGTTTTGTTTGCAATTATTCCAACAGCATCACCTAATATATTTGTGGTACAATTGTATGATTCAGTTTCTTCAAAGATAACAAGACCTCTGTTACCAAGAAAATACTCAATATAATGACTTTAATATTGGTTATAGAAGAGACTATATTTCATTTCCCAGGGGAAAAATGTGAAGGACTCACAAATTCTTATACACAGTGAAGAAAATATAAGAAATGTATAGATATTTAAAGAGTAGTAATACAAAGAGAGCTAGATACTACAAAGATGATTTAATTGCAAAATGGTTATAGATTAGATTCAAGAAGATTTGAATTTGACTCATGTCTAAGAAATAGATTTATGATCCTGGGTAAGTCACATAATTTCTCAACTTTGGTTTTTATTTCTATAAAATAGGTATGGTAACAGTATCTACCTTGTAGGGTTTTTGTGACAACCAAATGAGATAATATGTAAAGCACTTTATAAACCTTCAGATTTTCATATAATTCATTATATGAATATGAATTATTATTAGTATAGTCCAAAAGTTTTCTTGGTTAGTTCTACTATCAGAGTAATTTTTGACAGTTTTTTTTTTGGTGGGGAATGTTACACAATTTTTATTGGTTGCCTATGAATTACCCAGAATTGAGAATATGGAATACTATATACCTTGATGCTTAAAAGTGCTTGTTATTTGAATCTAATAGAAACTTTTAAAAATATTCAAATTATAATATAAAAGTACACAAAATGGTAAAAAAAAAATATGTCAGAGGATTTAAGGATAGGAATTGGGCCTTTTATTTATGTTTGTTTTGTTTTGTATATGTTTGGTTGGTTTTGTATAGAGAACTCCCAGGTGAAGAATTTCCTCTTAGCTTATGATCTGAGAAAATTTCTTATAGTGTTGAAAAATTAAATGACTTTCTGATGATGGCACAGTCATAATGTATTAGAAGTCTGAAATCCAGGTCTTCCTGGTTTTAAAATCAGTTTCCTCCCCCTTTCAGTACTAGAGGGTGTCTCTCAGGGAATTTTATATGAAGAATAAATAACCTTGGGTTGAGAGAATTGTAAAAATATTTCTGAAAAGCAATATTGATTGTGAATTTCAGCATTTTTGATGAAAGGTTGTGGAGACTGAGTAGCATTCCTACACCTCTGGAAGCTGTGCTGATTCTATTTATAGCCACCCATTGTGTTCAGTAATTAAGCAATTTATGCTTTAATTTTCCCAAATAAGTGCCTCAATGTTACTGCAATATAAATTCCATGCATCACTAAAATTAATAATATATAAGCACATTTCTTGAAGGTACCTACTAATTAAAAAATAATCTGAAAATAAAACAACTAAAATTTCAGGAAATTGAAAATACCCTTTTAATTTTTAAATGCATCTATTTGTGAAATCATTTTTACAGGCACAATCTTCTGTAATGTTGCCTTGACTGACATTGCTTTACAGTAACATCATTAATATATTATAACCAAATTCTCATATAATCTCACAAAAACTCATTACCAAAAATTGTTCTCTTTCTCCCTCTGTCTCTCTCTCTCTGTCTCATGCTTTTTTTGTGTGTTCATGTCTTTCTCTTTCTGTCTCTGTCTCTGTCTCTGAGATTTCTCTCTTTTTTTCCATTCTCTCCTCTCTCTGCTGTACTACTCTCAAACCTGCTCCTTCCCCTCAATGAAGTCTCTTGCTCCTCAGTCTCCCCCGTTTATTTCTATGTCTCACCTCTATTCTGATCTCCCTTTTCTACCTTTCTACTCTTGACTTTGTAGTTTAAGGTCAGTTCACCAAGGCACTCTCTACTCCTCTTGCCCCTTTTCCATCTGTTGTTTCCTCAACCCCTCTTTTCTCACCTCCAATATCTGCCTTCTTTGCTTTTATTCCTGAGTTAAAACAAACTTTATAGGAAATTACTAAACCGTGACCTAGATACTCTTGTGTTATGCCAACTCAACTGGACTCTATAACTCTGCTACATAGCAAACCTTTTATTAAATTCAGATTGCTTCCTCATCATAGTTCTCCTCAAGTAAGTTTATCACTAATGATTTCTTTCAGTCTAGATGATATTTTTAACTGAGGAACCTGAGATCATCCTTCCTGTGTTTCATTATCTCAACTTTACACCTCGGATCCTCTCTATTTTTTCTCATCACATATACTTTTCCTAGTCTCTCAAGCTGAAACTTGTGTGTTTGCTTGTTTGTTTTTTTCTGGAATAGTTTGAAACATTTTCTCTCATAATGATCTGACTTTTATTATATGTGTTACTGTAGAGATGGTGTTATTTTCCCACTGATTTGAATAAAAGCCCCATTGAGAGTAAGGCCTGCATTAATTTTTAATCTTTTCATTCCTGGCATCTACAGAAGGAGCTTGAATATAAAAGGAACAGGAACTGAACCATATCATGGTATGGGGAATTGCTTCTCTCATTGTGGGTGTCACCTTCTCTGTGATTTGCAACCTTAGTTGTCTAGAATAATGAAACGTCACATATTTTGATTAGTATTACAGAATCAGTGTGTATCAGAGATTGATCTTAATCCAGGCATTCCTATTTTCAAAGCCAGATCTTTATGCATCATGCTACTGGGGCCTCTTTGCACATAGTAGGTGGCCAGTGTTAGTAAATTAAGTGATGTTATATAGCTGATCTTCAGAAATGCCATTCATATAGCTGGCGAAAATCCAAGCTAGTGGAAGTAATAATTTCCAGGACTTCAGATGCTTATTAACACCATGTTGTATGTGCTTAAACAATGTTTCTATGGAAACAAAATTTCTATGAAAATATCTAGCCCCTGCAAATTGCCTCACCTAAAGACCATTTTATTTTGTGGAAGCAATTAGCACTGATAATAACTCCTACTTATATAGTAACTCAAGGTTGACAAAGCATTTTCCTCTTGGGAATACAGGTAAAGTACATAGCATTGGAATTATTATCTCCATTTTCCATATGAATATGAAGTTCAACTAGCTAAAGTAATTTTCCTATTTTCTTGCTGCCAATAAATGTTAGAATTTATTAGGCCTGAATTATATATAAAAATGTAGTGGATCTTTCATTTGATCAGTATGTAGGAACTCCAAGTGAGGGGATTCTCTGGATTTATTGAAGTTGACATAAGTGATATAATAAATATATCAACTGTATGATTCTGGGCAAATTAAAAAATTGTGTCCCATAAGATCTAAGTTAGAGGTGGGGTTCAAAGCTGATTCCACACCGATTACTTAATGCACAACCCAAAACCTACCATAATGTTTTAATATTTCAAGTTGAATATTTACATAATATCTGATAATATCAGTGATAGAGAAAAAGTTACCTATCAATGAAAAAGCTCTCGGAATCCTAAAAGTGAGTAATTCATTAAATATAGTAAGACAGCGATGGAGCCAAGATGGCAGAAAGGACACAAGCATTTAAGCTCTTCCTTATGCTCAGACTACTTCTTTTATGAAATGGCCTCAAAATTATTGCTTGACTGTAAAAACCCATGAATATTGGAAGTACAACACATTACCAACAGAAATATCCTCAAAATTCGCCAGAAAAGGTCTGTTTTTGCTTTTGGGCAGGTGCCAGGTGCAGCATCAGACAAGTTGGCAGTGAAAGCATGGAAGGCAGCTCACACTGAGCAGACTGGAGTGGGGCAGGGTGTGGTGTCAGCCAGGGGAAAATTTGCAGGGAGAACTTTACCACAGTGTCAGCTACTTTGTTCTGGCAGCAAGCCAGTAGATCAGCAGAGAAGCTATAAATGCAAAGGGTAAAGCATATATATATATACATATATATGCTTTATATATATATAAAACTCCAAATGCTAGAATGTCTCAGGACCTGGCCAAACCCACCCAGCACCAGGAGGGACTCAGCAGGATCTCAGCATGCAACTGCTGAGCACAGTGCAGAAACTGATCATGGAGTAGACACTAATTCCAGTATAGACACAATAATTCACAGCACAGCCATTGGTGCCTACTACTGCTTCACTGATACTTCCTGTTGTCTATAGAAGAAGCTTGGTAACACTACATTGCCCTAAAAGGAGACTGAAGATTTTTTTTTTTTGGTCAAAATGAGTAAAAAGATAAAGTGGGCTCTAATTATAGATAGCTTCTATGCTGATAGAGAGCAGACTTCAAACCCTGAGGAGACTAAAAAAAGATAAAACCTCAAAGGAGGATATAATCTGGTACCCACCACACAAGGCTCTCATAGAAGAAATTTAAAAGTCTCTTACAAGAGAGCTAGAAGAAAAATGGGGAAAGAAAAGGGAAGCTTTGCAAGGCGATCTGAATAAGTCATCCTACTCATTAAAAGATAGAGTTGATAAAGAAATAAATTCCCTGAAAAACAGAATTAGTGAACTGGAAAAATAATATAGCTCCCTAAAAAAATAAAATTGGAGAAATGAAAAAAGAAATACCATAGAACAAAACAACTCATTAAAAAACTCAATTGGACAATTACAAAAAGAAATAAAAAAAGTAAATGAAAAAAATAATTCATTAAAAATCAGAATTGAACAAATAGAAATGATTGATTCAAGGAGACACCAAGAAACAAAACAAAACAAAAAAAAGATAAAATAGAAAAAAAATGTTAAATATAAACTTGGGAAAACAACAGATTTGGAAATTAGATCTAGGAGAGATAATCTGAGGATAATTGGACTTCCTAAAAATCATGATGAAAAAAAGAGTCTCAACACTATTTTTCAGGAAATCATCAAAGAGAACTGCCCAGATGTTATAGAAACAGAGAATAAAAGATATATTGAAAGAATTTATCAATCACCTACTGAAAGACATCCCCAAATCAAAACTCCAAGAAATATTGTGTCTAAATTCCATAACTATCAGACCTAGGAAAAAATACTACAAGTAGGTATAAAAAAATTAAATATAGAGGAACCATAATAAAGATTACTCAGAATCTAGCAGTGCCCACCTTAAAGGATCAAAGGACCTGAAATCTGATATCCCAAAAGGCTAGGGGTCTTGTTATGTAGCCAAGGATAACTTACCCAGCCAAAATGAAATTTTTTTCCCCAGGGAAGAAGATGGACATTCAATGAAAATAGGTGAATTTCATCAATTGCTGGTGAAAAAAAACAGAACTAAACAAAAATTTGACCTCCAAATATAATACTCAAGAGACACATAAAAAGGTAAAAAGAAATCTTGGGAACTATATTTCTGTTATGAGTTTACATAATGAATACATGTGTTATTTGGTTTTACATTATAATATAAAAAAGAAGCTGGGGTGGAAAGAAAATTATATCAGAAAAAGGGAAAAGTGGAGGTACTATATCTCACAAAGAGGCAAAGGAAAACTGTTATATCTGAGTGAAAGAAGGGAGGGGGACAAATATAGTGTGTCTCTTGCTCTCATCAGAATTCGAATATTAGACATATTCAATTTAAAGAGAAACTTCTCCCACCTCATTGAAAAGTGGAAGGGAAAAAGTGAAAAGGGAAGGACTAAGCTAAATAGAAGGGAATACAGAAATTTTAAAGAAAAGATTTAAGAAAAGGGGTGGGATTTTAAAGTGGAGGAGGGATCCTAAAGAGGCAGGGCTGCATGAGGCAAGTGGGGCTCACAAGTTTAATACTGGAGAGAGGAATAAGGGGAAAAGAAAAGAAAAAAGCATAATCTGGAATTAACAAGATCTCAGGAAATAGAGAATTAGTAATTTTAGTTGTAAATGTGACTAGGGCAAACTCTCCCATAAAGCAGAGGCACATAGTAGACTGGATTAAAAGCCAGAATCCTACAATATGTTGTTTACAGGAAACACACTTGAAGCAGGGTGATACATACAGAGTAAAGGTAAAAGGCTGAAGCAGAATCTACTGTGCTTCAGGTGAAGTCAAAACAGCAGGGGTAGTCATCCTGATCACAGATCAAGCAAAAGCAAAAATTGATGTAATTAAAAGAGATAAGGAAGAGCACTATATCTTGCTAAAGGGTAACATAGATAATGAAGCAATATCAAAATTAAACATATATGCACCAAGTGGAGTAGCATCTAAATTCTTAAAGAAGTAAAGAGAGCAGCAAGAAGAAATAGACAGCAAAACTATCATAGTGGGAGATCTCAACCTTGTACTCTCAAAACCAGATAAATCAAATCACAAAATAAATAAGAAAGAAGTTAAAGAGGTAAATAGAATACTAGAAAAGTTAGGTATGATAGATCTTTGAAGAAAAGTAAATGGAGACAGAAAGGAGTACACTTTCTTTTCAGCAGTTCATGCAATCTATGCAAACACTGACCATATATTAGGACATAAAGACCTCAAATTCAAATGCAGAAAAGCAGAAATACAGTGTCTTTTGCTCTCATCAGAACTGGTTCAAAGAGAAAAATATTAGACATATTCAATTTACAGAGAAACTTCTCCCACCTCATTGAAAAGTGGGAGGGGAAAAGGGAAAAGAGAAGGACTTAGCTAAATAGAAGGGAATACAGAAATTTTAAAGAAAAGATTTAAGAAAAGGGGTGGGATTCTAAAGTGAGGGAGGGATCCTAAAGAAGTAGGGCTGCAGGATCTTTTCTGATCATGATACAATAAAAATTACATTCAATAAAAAGCAAGGGGAAAATAGACCAAAAAGTAATTGGAAACTAAATAATCTCATACTAAAGAATGATTGGGTGAAACAGCAAATCAGAGGCAAAATTAATAATTTCACCCAAATGAATGACAATAATGTGTGGGATGCAGCCAAAGCAGTAATAAGGGGAAATTGTGTATCTCTAGAGACCTACTTGCATAAAACAGAGAAAGAGAAAATCAATGAATTAGGCTTGCAACTAAAAAAAACTAGAAAAAGAGCAAATTAAAAGCCCCCAGTCAAACACTAAACTTGAAATTCTAAAATAAAAAGGAGAGATTAATAAAATTGAAAGTAAAAAAGGAACTATTGAATTAATAAATAAATCTAAGAGTTGGTTCTATCAAAAAACCAACAAAATAGATAAAGCCTTGGTAAATTTGATTAGAAAAGGGAAAGAGGAAAATCAAATTGTTAGTCTTAAAAATGAAAAGGGAGAACTTGCCACTAATAAAAAGGAAATTAGAGTAATAATTAGGAATTAATTTGCTCAACTTTATGCCACTAAATTTGATAACTTAAATGAAATGGATGACTACCTTCAAAAATAGAGCTTGCCCAGATTAAGAGAGGAAAAAGTAAATTGGTTAAACAGTCCCATTTTAGAAAAAGAAATAGAACAAGCTGTTAATCAACTTCCTAAGAAAAAATATCCAGGGCCTGATGGATTTACATGTGAATTCTACCAAACATTTAAAGAACAAATAACTCCAATGCTAGATAAACTATTTGAAAAATTAGGGATTGTAGGAGTCCTACCAAATTCCTTTTATAACACAGACATGGTACTGATACCTAAACCAGATAGGATGAAAACAGAGAAAGAAAATTATAGACCAATCACTCTAATAAACATTGATGCAAAAATCTTAAATAAAATACTAGCAAAAGAATACAGAAAATCATCTCCAGAATAATACACCATGACCAAGTAGGATTTATACCAGGAATGCAGGGCTGGTTCAATATTAAGAAACCTATTAACATAATTGAATATATCAATAACCAAATTAACAAAAATTATATGATTATCTCCATAGATGCAGAAAAAGTATTTGATAAAATACAACACCCATTCCTATTAAAAGCACTAGAAAGTACAGGAATAAATGGACTTTTCCTTAAAATAGTCAATAGAATCTATTTAAAGCCATCAGTAAGCATCATATGTAATGGTGATAAACTGGAACCATTCCCAATAAAATCAGGAGTAAAACAAGGCTGCTACAATCATCATTACTCTTCAATATTGTATTAGAAATGCTAGATTCAGCAATAAGAGATGAAAAAGAAATGAAAGGAATTAGAGTAAGTAATGAGGAAACCAAATTATCACTCTTTGCAGATGAAATGATGGTATACTTAGAGAACCCCAGAGATTCTACTAAGAAGCTATTAGAAATAATCCACAACTTTAGCAAAATTGCAGGATACAAAATAAATCCAATAAATCCTCAGGATTTTTATATATTACCAACAAAATCCAATAGCAAGCTATACAAAGAGAAAGATTTTCAAGGGAACTAATGACAAATAAAATCAAATGAAGGTGGGATAGCTGTACCTAATTTAAAACTATATTATAAAGTAGCAGTCCCCCAAACCATTTTTTAATAAGCTAAGAAACAGACTAGTTGATCAGTGGAATAAGTTAGGTTCACAGGGCAAAATAGTCATAGCAATCTAGTGTTTGACAAACCCAAATACCCCAACTTTTGGGATAAGTATTCACTATTTGACAAAAACTGCTTAGAAAATTAGAAATTAGTATGGCAGAAACTAGGCATGGACCCCCACTTAATATCATACACCAAGATAAGATCAAAATGGGTTCAAGATTTAGGCATAAAAAATGAGATTATAAATAAATTAGAAGAACATAGGATAGTTTACCTCTCAGACTTGTGGAGGAGACAAGAATTTTTGATCAAAGAACTAGAGATCATTATTTTTCACAAAATAGAAAATTTTGATTATATCAAGTTAAAAAGCTTTTGTACAAACAAAACTAATGCGGACACGATTTGAAGGGAAGCAATGAACTGGGAAAACATTTTTACATTAAAAGATTCTGATAAAGGCCTCATTTTCAAAATATATAGAGAAGTGACTCAAATTTACAAGCAACCAAGCTATTCTCTAATTGATAAATGGCCAAAGGATATGAACAGACAATTTTCAGATGATGAAATTGAAACTATTTCTACTCATATGAAAGGGTGTTCCAAATCACTATTGATCAGAGAACTGGAAATTAAGACAACTTTGAAATACCACTACATACCTGTCAAATTGGCTAAGATGACAGAAAAAGATAATGACTAATGTTGGAGGGGATGGGGGAAAGCTGGGACACTGATGGATTGTTGGTGGGATTCAACCATTCTGGAGAGCAGTTTGGAACTATGTTCAAAATGTTATCAAGCAGTGTATACCCTTTGATTCAGCAGTGTTGTCACTGAGCTTATATCCCAAAGAGATATTAAAGAAGGGAAAGGGATCTGTATGTGCAAAAGTGTTTGTGGCTTCCCTTTTCATAGTAACTAGAAACTGCAAATCAGATGAATGCCCATTAATTGGAGAATAGTTGGGTAAAATGTGATATATGAATGTTATATAATATTATTGTCTTGTAAGAAATGATCAGCAGGATGAATACAGCTTGAAAAGACTTATGTGAACTGATGCTAAATGAAATGAGCAGAACCAGGAGATCATTATACATTTTAACAACAATACTATATGAAGATCAATTCTGATGGAAGTGGCTATCTTAGGCAATGAGAGAATCCAATTCAGTTTCAATTGATCAGTGATGAACAGAACCAGATCATCCAGAGAAAGAACACTGGGAAATGGATGTGGACTGCTTGCATTTTTGTTTTTCTTCCCAGGTTATTTTTCCCTTTCTAAATCTGATTTTTCTTGTGCAACAAGAGAATTGTATAAAGATGTACACATATATCGTATTTAAGATATACTTTAACATATTTAACATGTATGAGACTGCCTGCTATCTAGGGGAGTGGTTGGAGGGAAGGAAGGGAAAAGTTGGAATAGAAGTGATTGCAATGGTCAATGTTGAAAAATTACCAATGCATATGTTCTGTCAATAAAAAGGTATAACAAATAAATAAATAAACAAATGTAAATAAATAATTGGCTGATCAATTAAATAAATGAATAAGGACAGACTCTCATAATTCATGCCTACATTCACATATTTTCTTTTTTATGTAAACAGTGTTTTATTTTTTTAATTACACATATAGTTTTCAACATTCATATCTTATAAGAAATTGAGTTCCAAATTTTTCTCTCTCTTTCCGTCCCCTCCACAAGACAGCAAGCAATCTGATATAGATTATACGTCAGCAATCATGTTAAACATATTTTCACATTCATCATATTGTGAAAGAAGAAACAGAACAAAAGGAAAAAAAAAAGACAAAAATAAAGCAAAAGTAATATATTCAAACTGCTTTTAGACTCCATCAGTTCATTCTCTGGATGTAGATGGTATTTTCCATCATGAGTCTTTTGTATTTGCTTTAGATCATTTATACTGTTAAGAATCCACAAGTCTATCCAAGTTGATTCATTATAATATTTCTGTTACTGTGTATAGTATTCTCCTGGTTCTGCTCATTTCACTCAGCATGAGTTCATGTGTTTCCAGATTTTTCTAAAATCTGCCTGCTTATCTTTTCATATAGGACAATACAATCATTCCCCAATTGATAGCTATCTTCTCACTTTCCAATTCTTTGCACTACAAAAATAGCTATTACAAATCTTGTTTATATATGTGGGTTTTTGTTCCTTTTTGATGATCTTTTTGGAATATAGACCTAGTAGTATTATTTCTGGGTATGCACAGTTTGCCCTTTAACAAAATTTCCAAATTGTTCTCTGGAATCAACCCTCTCATTTTACAGGTGGACAGTGAAATAATTAAACTTTTTTTAATTTTTTAATTTTTAGATCAGTAGTTGATCAGATAGTAAGCACCAGAGGAAGACTGTAAACCTACATTCTCTAACTCTAGACTTAGACCTTATTGCTCTGTTCATGTTTCATAAATCAACTGTGTTCTGGTCCTTTTTTACATTAATGTTGAAACAAAGTTTCAGGATGGACATTTGTGTCAGGGAATTTTGCAAATGAATTCCAATGAAGAAATGATAGATGTATAATTTACAACCTCTGTCTGTGGATATTCAAGGTGAAGTTAAATGACATGCTTGTATTTTCAAAGATAAGGAATGATAGATCTTATTCTTGTGTTTACATGAAAAAGGGATAATACTATCCTCAGTGTCTGCTTCATGGGGTTATTGAGATTAAAGTATTTTAGAACTCCTAAAATAATATACAGATGTGAACTAGTATGGCACCAAGACTCTCCTTTATCCCAGTTCTGTTGCATGATGACCCTCCATTCTTCAATCCTAATCAATAGAAAATATAACATTGAGCAGCCATACCACTTGACCCTTTATTTCTTAAGATATCTGCCCCCTGCTGCTATTCATTTCTCTCTCCTTTCCCACTTTCTAACTCTTTCTCATGAGATGAATCAAATTACTATTCTTCCTTTTAGAATGATGACTTATGTTTCATTTGGCTTCTTATACACAAAATCCCCTCCCTTTCTTGTCCACAATTCCCAAATATATATTCATGGATACATAAACACATAAAAATATTCATAGAGACATAGACAAATATACATTTTTATTTCTGTCAGTAGAATATGAAATCCTTGATAGTAATATTTTCTATGTGTATACTGAACATTTAGGATAACATTTGACACTACTTACTTGTACATAAATAATTGGTAAGAGTTTATTAAAGACTTAATTAACTAATTATTAATTATTAAATTACACATATAAATAATTAATTGTATATGAAGGATTATAAATAATTAATTCATTTATAATATATATGAATGATTTTTAATTTATGATATATTATTGATATGAATAAAATTAAAAATTATTAATTAATTAATTGCTTAAAGATTGATTGATAAACAGTTCATTCATCCATCCATACACTCAGTCACTCATTCATACAGCAAAGGACATGGAACAAAAAAAATCTAACATCCAAATCTTTTTTTCACTTATAATTCATATTTTTTAACGTGTTTTTTTAAGCTTTTTATTTTTCAAAACATATGCATAGACAATTCTTAAACATTAGCTTTTCCCAACCCTCTTCCCTCATGCCCTCCCCTAGATGACAAGTTGTTTAATATATGTTAAATATAGTAGAAATATATGTTAAATCCAAAATATGCATGCATTTATATAATTACCTTGATGTACAAGAAAAATCCAATCAAACCAGATAAAAAAATGAAGAAAATAAAATGTAAATAAACAACATCAATAAGAGTGAGAATTCTGTGTTGTGAACCATACTCAGTTCCCATAGTCCTATCTCTGGATGTAGTTGGTTCTTTTGTTCACAAGATCATCAGAATTGGTCTGAATTATGTCATTATTGAAAAGAGCCACATCCATGAGAATTGATCATCCTTTAGTCTTGCTGTTGCTGTGTATAATGATCTCCTGGTACTGCTCATTTCATTTAGCATCAGTTCACACCAGTCTTTCCAGGCCTCTCTGAAATCATCCTGTTGGTCATTTCTCACAGAACAATAATATTCTATAATATTCATATATCATAATTTATTCAGCCATTCTCTAATTGATGGGCATCCATTCAATTTCCAGTTTCTTGCCACTACAAAAAGGGCTGCCACAAACATTTTTGCACATGTGGAGTCCTTTCCCTTCTTATATCTCTTTGAGATATAAGTCCAGTAGAAATACTGCTGAATCAAAAGGTATTTACAGTTTGGTAACTTTTTGAGCATAGTTCCAAACTGCTCTCCAGAATGATTGGATTCATTCACAATTCCACCAACAATGTATCAGTGTCCCAGTTTTTCCATATCCCCTCCAATATTCATTATTATCTTTTTCTATCATGTTAGCCAATCTGAGAGGTGTGTACCAGTATCTCAGAGTTGTCTTAATTTGCATTTCTCTGATCAGTAGTAATTTAGGGCACTTTTTCTTATGAGTAGAAATAGTTTCAATTTCTTCATCTGAAAATTGTCTGTTCATTTCCTTTGACCATTTATCAGCTGGAGAAGGGTTTGAATTCTTACAAATTTGAATCAATTCTCTATATATTTTGGAAATGAGGCCTTTATTAGAACCTTTAATGTAAAAATGTTTTTCTAATTTATTGCTTTCCTTCTAATCTTGTTTGCATTACTTTTCTTTGTCCAAAAACTTTTTAACTTGATATAATCAAAATTATCTACTTGTGATCAATAATGATCTCCAGTTCTTCTTTGATCAAAAATTCCTTCCTTCTCTATAGATCTGAGAGTTAAACAATCCTATGTTCTTTGAATTTATTTATAATCTCATTCTTTATGTCTATATCATGAATTCATTTTGACCTTATTTTGGTATATGGTGTTAAGTGTGGGTCAGTGCCTAATTTCTGCCATGCTAGTTTCCAATTTTCCCAGCAGGTTTGTCAAATAGTGAATTCTTATCCCAAAAGCTGGGGTCTTTGGGTTTGTCAAACACTAGATTGCTATAGTTGTTGACTATTTTATCCTGTGAATTAACCTATTCCACTGATTGACTATTCTTAGGCAACACCAAATGGTTTTGATGAGCATTGCTTTATGATATAGTTTTAGATCTGGTACAACTAGGCCACCTTAAATTGGATTTTTTTTTCAATAATTACCTTGAAATTATTCTTTCATTCTTCCAGATGAATTTTGTTGTAATTTTTTCTAAGTCAATAAAATAATTTCTTGGGAGTTTGATTGGTATAACATTAATAAATAGATTAGTTTAGGTAGTATTGCCACCTTTAATATATTCGCTCTATCTATCCAAGAGCAGCTGATATTTTTCCATAGACCTGACTTTATTTTTGTGGAAATGTTTTATACTTTTGCTCATATATTTCTTGTCTTTCCATTGGCAGATTGATTCCCAAATATTTTATGTTATCGACAGTTATTTTAAATGGAATTTCTCTTTGTATCTCTCACTGTTGGATTTTGTTAGTGATATATAAAAATGCTGGTGATTTATGTAGATTTATTTTGTATCCTGAAATTTTGCTAAAGTTGTGGATTATTTCTAATAGTTTAATTTTGTTCTCTAGGGTTCTCTAAGTATACCATCATATCATCTGCAAGATTGATAATTTGGTTTCCTTATTAGCTACTCTAATTCTTTAATCTCTTTATCTTTTATTGCCAAAGCTAGCATTTCAAATACAATATTGAATAATAATGGTGATAGTGGGCAACCTCTTCTCACCCCTGTTCTTAGGAATGGTTCCAGTTTATCCCCATTACATATAATGCTTACTGATGGTTTTTAATTGTTTCTACTGACTATTTTAAGGAAGTCTATTTATTCCTAACTCTCTAGTGTTTTTAGTAGGAATGGAAGTTGGATTTTATGAAATGCTTTTTTCTGCATCTCTTGAGATATATTTTTTTTCTTATTTTGCTTATTGATATAGTCAGTTATGCTAATAGTTTTCCTAATATTGAATCAGCCCTGCATTCCTGGTATACATACTATTTGGTCATGGTTTATTATCCTGGGGATGACTTTCAGTAATCTCTTCGCTAATATTTTATCTAAGATTTTTGCATCAATATTCATTAGGCAAATTATTCTATAATTTTCTTTCTTTGTTTTCATTCTACCTGGTTTAGATATCAGTATCATGTCTACAACATAAAAGGAATTTGGTAGGAGTCTTTCTTTCCCTATTTTTTCAAATAGTTTATATAGTATTGGAATTAATTGTTCTTTAAATGTTTGGTAGAATTCACATGTAAATCCATCTGGCCCTGTAAATTTTTTTCTTAAGGAGTTGATTAATATTTTGTAGGTATGCCTTTATTTCACTTAGGTTATCAAATTTATTGGCACATAGTTGAGCAAAATAACTCATAATTATTGCTCTAATTTCCTCTTTATTGGAGGAAAGTTCTCTCTTTTCATTTTTGAGACTAACAACTTGATTTCCCTTTTTCTAATCAAATGAAATAAATTTTTATCTCTTGTTTTATTTCATAAAACCAACTCTTAGTTTTACTTATTAATTCAATAGTTTTTTATTTCAATTTTATTAATCTCTCCTATTTTTAGAATTTATAGTTTAGTATTTGATTGAACATTTTTATTTATTTTTCTAGCTTTTTTTAGTTGCAAGCCCAATTCACTGATCTTCTCTTTCTCTATTTTATGCAAGTAAGCATCTTGAAATATAAAATTTCCCTTATTACTGCTTTGGCTGTATCCCATAAATTTTGGTATGTTGTTTCATTATTGTCATTCTCTTGGATGAAATTATTAATTGTGTCTATAATTTTCTGTTTCATCCATTCATTCTTTAGGCTGAGATTATTTAGTTTCAAATTACTTTTTGGTCTTTTCCCCCTGGCCTTCTAGTGAATGTAATTTTTATTGCATTGTGATCTGAAAAAAATGCATTTAATATTTCTGCCTTTCTTCATTTGGTTTTGAGGTCTTTATGTCCTAATATATGATCAATTTTTGCATAGATTCCATGAACTGATGAGAAGAAAGTGTACTCCTTTCTAGCTCCATTCAATTTTCTCCAAAGATCTACCATACTTAAGTTTTCTAATACTGGGTTTACCTCTTTAACTTCTTTCTTATTTAATTTATGTTTTGATTTATCTAATTCTGAGAGACCAAGGTTAAGATTCCCACTATTATTGTTTTGCTATTTATTTCATCTTGCAGCTCTCTTAACTTCTCCTTTAGGAATTTAGATGTTATCTTGGTGCATATATATATTTAGTATTGATATTTCTTCTTTATTTATGGTACTCTTTAGCAAGATATAGTTTCTTTCATATCTTTTAACTAGATCTTTTTTTTTTTTTTTTTTGCTTTTGCTTGATCTGAGATATGATGGCTATCCCTGATTTTTTTTTTTAAACTTTACCTGAAGCATAATAGATTCTGCTTCCTTAGACAGTAATACAATATATGATAAGCATGTGCAATTCTTCTATGCATATTTCCATATGCATATTCTTCTTTGCATATTATGATACAAGAAAATTCAGATCAAAAAAGGAAAAAAAAGAGATAAAACAAAAAGTAAGCAAACAACAAAAAAAGATGAAAATACTATGTTGTGATATACTCAATCCCCACAGTCCTCTCTCTGGGTGCAGATGGCTCTCTCCATCATAAGACTATTAGAACTGTCATGTTGTTGAAAAGAACCACGTCCATCATAATTAATCATCACATAATTTTGTTATTGGTGTTCTCTTAGATCTATTCACTTCTCTTAGCTTCAGTTCATGTAAGTCTCTCCAGGCTGTTCTGAAATCATCCTGCTGATCATTTCTTATAGAACAATAATATTCTATAACATTCATATGTCATAAGTTATTCAGCCATTCTCCAACTGATGAGCATCCATTTAGTTCCCAATTCCTTGGTACTACAAAAAGGAATGCTATGAACATTTTTACAGATGTGGGTCCTTTTCCCTTTTTAATAATTTCCTTGGGGTACAAACCAAGTAGAGACAATGCTGGATCCAAGGATATGCACAGTTTGATAGCCTTTTGAGTATAGTTCCATATTGGTTTCCAGAATGGATAGATCAGTTCACAACTCCAAGTTTTCCTGCAACCCTTTCAATAATTATCATGATCTTTTCCTGTCATCTTAACCAATTTGAAAAGTATGTAATGGTACCTCAGAGTTGTTTTAATTTGCATTTCTCTAACCAATAGTGATTTAGAACATTTTTTATATGATTAGAAATGGTTTTAATTGTTTAAATTTCCTTATTTGAAAATTGTTCATAAACTTTGATCCATTTGTCAATTGGAATATGGCTTGTATTATAAATTTCAGTCAATTCTGTACATTTAGTGATCATTTCTATGTGAATTATTTGCAGATTTATCATCTGAAATTTATCTCTTTACTGAGTTCCAGTCTCTCATCATGTGAAAATTTGATTTAAGTAAGGGAGAGTTGCATGAAGTCTTTGGTCTTACTCTTCCAGAGTCATCAGTGTTCATTGGTAGAATATAGTGAATATGACTTACTCTAAGTTCTAAGTTCTCCATCATACCTGCTTTACCTGCCTTCATGGCCATTGAAAAAAAATATTCTCATCTCCCATTCCATCAGGAGAAGTCTTCACATGCTTGGTGTAGACACTTCCCAAATCACCATAGTGTTTGAGATACCTTGGTTACTCTTAATCTAGTTTGTCTGCTGAAATGGTTTACTAGGGTGTTGCCATTGTGTATGTTACAGCTTCTTGGAGCCATAGGTGAGAATTAGATGAAACAGGTAAGACACCAAATGTGGAAAAGCAGCCCTGTGAAGGTGTTTGTATCACAAAATTAGTTTGTGTGTTATCTTTCTCATTGGAAGGTGAACTCCTTGAGAACTGTGATTTTTTTTTTTTTTTGGCCTTTCTTTGCATTATTATTGCTTAGCATTGTACCTGGTATACAATAAGTACTTATTAAATGCCCATTTATTTTATTGGACTTGACAGTTTAAACTAGCTATTAAAGTGTTTTCCTAACTTTGTCAACATGTGAGAGTAAGTCCATCAATTTGAGAAGATTATAGGGATTTGGGGTTGTTGAGTGAAGACAAATATGCTATGCAAGAAACATCTTATAATTGGTTAAAAGAATTACCCCAAATCCTCATTTTAAGTATAAAAATAGTACTCAGATCAAGAATAAGTAAACATTATGACTCATGGCAATCGAAAAGGTAAGAATTTCAGTTCCAGATGTGATTTCATATTCTGACCGCATAGATTTCTGAATTTAAACTAACCATTTTCATTGTTTTTTTTTTTAATATTGATGTTTGATTTTTTGATGCAGTTTTTCTTAATATACGGTGATTATGTTTACAATGGTAAGAGGTCACACATTACATATATTAGGGAACATGTAGTCCCTTAGACTATAATTAGCCTTACTATAGTCATCTTGGCATCTCTTATATACAGCTTCCATCAAATCAGCATTCATGTAGCAAAAATACTATAGAATCTGTGTAGAAGGTTTCTGGCCAAAAAAAAAAGTTTGTTCAGAAATGTACAAACATAATACTTTATCTCTGTCTATCATCTATCTATCTTTGTTGGTTAAAATCCTATCTCTTTTGCTTATTACCATGTGACCATGGGCAAGTGACTTCATCTCATTGTGCTTCAGCTCTCACATCTATAAAATGAGACACTGAAAGCCCTATGAAGCCATTCTCGTTGCAAAAGATATGAATGCATGAGACACTTTGAATGTGTGATCCCAGGTACATTCCTTTATTATGAAGGGCTCACAGGCAATTCTTTAAAATATTAAGCTGTAAAAAATGTTAGTATCAGGGATGTATTAGATCCAATTCATATTATTCTTGAGATATAATTCTTAATTTTTTCTTGGAAATATATGGAACTTGAAATCAAGATTTTTTTATTGTTTTTTTTATTGTCTAGATTTTAAAAAGTAATAAAATATGTTAATAATATTGATTCAATTTTAAAGTTTGTGGTGTTCTTTGGAGAATTTGTTATATGTTTATAAGCATATCTTTGGCTGCATATTTGAATTAGTAAAGTTTTTTTTGTGTGTGCACTAGAAATTGCCCTCAACAATGAAATCAATGGTCAAAGCCAAAAAATATCTCTCAAAAGTGTTGAATATTATAATAAGCCATCTCTGAGTTCCTTTTGATTTCTACATTTTTGTTTTAACCTGTTAGCCATTGGAAACTTGAATCGGTATAAAATTCTCTCTTATAGATTATTCTTTATAGTGTAGTTGTCTATTCTAGGAGTTTGAATTCTCCTTTACATGGGGTATATTGTGGGATAATGTAATTTTGAAAGCTCTTTCTATAAGCAAAAGCAAGTGGGAAGTAATTCTCTTCAGTGTCAATGCCCTTGTTACCAGCAGCTCTGAATCTCTTTGCCAACATCTTAAAAGAATTAAGAAGTTTACACATTTTGTGCCAGCTGCTTCCTTATTGTCATAATTTATTCCTCAAGAAATGTTAACCCTGGCTAATAGGGAAAGTAATCCAACTGCAAACAAATAATTAAAAATAAAAATATATGAAATCCCAGAAAATGATTTTACTTTATTATAACATTAACTATCCTAGACAATGCCTGTATCTGAAAGAATCAAATTGCTTTATAAAAATAGGAAATATACTGGCATTTTAAGAACACCTTTAACTCAAGAAAATAAAGTATTTTATGGATTGCTTACTTTTTTTCTCCTTATACAGGAGAGTCAGATAAGTTTACTGACATGGAGGAGTTGCTGAAAATTTAAGTGTAAGTATTTTGCAGTTGCAAGAAACTTTAAAGGTCATTGGGCTCAACACCCTCATTTTTACAGATAAGAAAACTGAAGCCCAGAGAATTGAAGTTTCTTCTCCAATATCATATCTGTAGTAAGCAGCAGATATAGAACTCAGTCTGAAGATTTCTGATGCAAACCTACATGTCTGTTTTACTGCATTACATATGAAAGAGAACTTTTAGGACAGTCAGATCTTTGTTTAAATCACACGTGTGTTTAAAGCTGTAGGAATTTTGGCAAGTTACTTAAACTTCCTAGATCTCAGTTTACTCATCTATCCAAAGTATATGTTGAAGTAGGCCAAGAAAAAGGTATCTTTGAAATTCATAGGCCTGGGTAAAATATCTCTATCAATTTCTTTTCCTCTGTTCATTTTTCTTCATTCAATGAAAGACCATTATTTTATTGGGAAGTCCATACTAGAATCCAGTTATAAATTATATTTCCAATTATTTTTCTATTTCTAACCCTCACCACTATTTCTCATAAAATATGAAATTATCCTAGTTTGAATAAAGAAGAAAAACAGGAACACTTATGGGGAAAGATCAGACAATGAGTTAATTAATGTTTATTTTATTGGGAAGTCCATACTAGAACCCAGTTATAAATTATGTTTTCAATTATTTTTCTATTTCTAACCCTCACCACTATTTCTCATAACATATGAAATTATCCTAGTTTGAATAAAGAAGAAAAATAGGAACACTTATGGAGAAAGATCAGACAATGAGTTAATTAATATTTTCAGAAGATAGAAATCTTTACACTCTGTAAGTCGCCATTACCTTTTATATAAGTGACTCCATCCATTTAGATACTCTGTAGTCTCAAATACTTAATAAATGTTTGTCAAATTTAATGTAATCTATGCCTCTTACCATGGATAGGCTTTCATGATTAACTCAATCAATCAGTTCCCTTTCTTATGCTGTATTTCATCATTTACTTGTTCAATTTGCATTTTCCCTTTTGAAATTAAAAAAAAAATCATCCTAATTTTCATATCTATTTTTAAAAGCAGAAAATATGAGCTCTTGGAAAAATTCAGAAATATTGAAACTCTGTTTACTCTAGTACTCAGCATTATGAATATCAATTTGCATCTCTTTAGGCTTGTAATCACATTAAAACAGACTTTCTTACTTATTTTATACTGAATAGAAATTCTTTGATGATCTTCACTATATTTAGAAATATTTATTTATCTTTTCTGTCTATCAGAACTATCAATTTGAATTAAGCCATGCAAAAACGATCTATTCAACAAACTAGAACATGTATTGAAAATAAATACATATTTTTAATTCCTGAAAATATATAGTTTGGATGTAATTAATTTCTTCTACCTTTCAGTCCTCTACAAGTGTTTATCTTTTCTGTCTACAGAAAAAAAAGTTAAAACTACATCTATGATATTTTTCAGTGTTTAAAGACTCCACCAATAATGACAGCAGCCCTTTCCAAGAAGCAGATGAATATTACGGAAGATTCAAACAGGCTGAACTGTCAATTATCTCCTAAAGGTCTCAGGATGCTTGTAAAACTCTGTCCCTCTTTGTTAATGTGGGCACAACTTCTCTAGGAGCCAATTCCCCTTCAGAGACATGAGTTTTTCCTTTTCTAAGCAACTTATTCTCCCATCCCTGGATAGAAGTATGGCTTTTTCTTATTTTCCTCAGAACATGCAAAATATGACCACCACCACTTTGATTCCTTCATAGCCTTATTTGCTTACTATCTTTGAAATTTAAATTATGCATGGATTGAGGTATCAGGTCTTTGTCAAATATACAAAGCATAACAATGGCCTAGTTCCATTTTGTTCACTAGTTTTAAAATAGCTCAAGATCTCGCTCTTCTCAGCAATACAGTGATTCAAGACAATTACAATAGATTTGGGAAGGAATATGCCATTTATATCCAGACACAGAGAACTAAATAGGCAGAATCTGGTTTGAAGAATGCTATTTCCTTTTTCTTTTCCTTTTAATTACATTTTATTTTCCCCAAATACATGTAAAGATAATTTTCAACATTTATTTTTGTAAGATTTTGAGTTCCAAATTTCTCTCTCTCCCTCTCCTACTTCCATCCTCCCCAAAGACGGCAAGTAATCTGATATGGGTTAAACACATAAAATTCTTTAAAATTATTTCTATATTTGTCATGATTAAGAAAAAGCAAACTAACCAAAAAAAACACAACAGAGAAACAAAGAAACACACAAAAAAGTGACAAAACTATGCTTTGATCCACATTTAGTTTCCATAGTTCTATCTCTGAATATGATGTCTCATTCTATTGGAATTACCTCGAATCACCACATTATTGAGAAGCACCAAATTCATCACAATTGATCATCACGTAATCTTATTATTACTGTCTACAATGTTCTCTTGGTTCTGTTTGCTCCACTGAGAATCAGTTCAGGTCTTTTTTGAAATCAGCCTGCTCATCATTTCTTATAGAATAATAATGTTTCATTACATTCATATATCATAACTTCCCCAACCATTTCCCAATTTATGGACATCCATTCAATTTCAGTTCTTGCCACTCCAAAAAGAACTGATATGAACATTTTTACACTTGGTCCCTTTCCCAACTTTTATGATCTCTTTGGGGTACAGAAACAGTATTAACACTGATGGATCAAAAGGAATGCAGTTTTATAGCACTTTTGACATAGTTCCAAATGAATCATACTATTTTCATCTTTTTATTTGCTTTTCCTTTCTCATGTTTTTTCCATTTTTTCCCTGATTTTTCTTTCACAACATTTCTAATATAGAAATATGTTTGAGATGATTGTATATGTAACCTATATCAGATTGTTGCTGTCTTGTATAGTGGGGCAAGGAAGGGAAGAAGGAAGAAAAATTTGGAACTCAAAAATCTTACAAAATGAATATGGAAAATTACCTGTATATGTCAATGGAAAAAAATATGGTACTATTGATAAAAAATAAAATAAAAATAAAAATATATTTTTTCTATATTTCTATATAGAAATACAATAGCTCAAGATCACAAATCTGCTCTTTCTGACCAGATAGTTCTTCCCAATTTGATTATAAGAATCTTGAAAATGTAATGCCAAAGAAACTGAGGCAGATAGATATTAGAGAACAATTTAATAATTTATTTAAAAGGGAGAGATTTAATGGAACAAAATGGATACATGGTTTGGTCCCAGAGCTGAATGAGACTATCGTTTCTAAGAATCCAGCAGTGAATGTTGGATACAAAATTCTTTTATAGGATAACAAGAACGAAGACATAATGGGGGAGGTACCTGGATGGGAATGACCTAATGGGGGGATGTACCTAGGGTGATATAATGGAGGGAGGTACTGGAGAGGCTCCTGATATTCTAATGATGTCTAAAATGGATAAAGACCTTTATCCCCTCAGACATTAAGAGGGAATGATTATAGCCTGAAGTCTAACATATAAGACCTTCATCCTATCAAATATTAAGAGGGAATGGTTATAACTTGAGGCAGAGTAACTGAATAGAATATTAGGGAAACTGGGTCAGGACATTAAAAGGGAAATGTGGCACAATAAGCACAGGGACTGGGTTTTTGTGTGTGTGTGTGTGTGTTTTTTTTGTTTTTTGTTTTTTTTTTTTTTTTTATTTTGTATTCCCAGAGCTTGGCACAATGGCTAGCATATAGCAAAAGTTAAAAAAAAAAAAAAAGATTTTTTTTTTAATGTCGATTATATAAACACAAATTTCTCTCTCTCTCTCATTCTCTCTGTGTGTGCATGTGTCTGTGTCTGTGTCTGTATCTATTTATTCATTTTAATGCACATTGCTTTATGAATAATGTTGGGAGAGAAAAATTAGAACAAAAGGGAAAAACTATGAAAGAGAAAAGCAAAAACAGAAAAAAGAAGTGAATATGGTATGTGTTGATTTACATTCAATCTCCATTATTCTTTTACTGATGCAGATGGCATTTTCTGTCCAAAATCTACTGGGATTGCTTTGGTCCCCTGAATCTCTAAGAAGAACCAAGAGTAATCATTGCACATTCTTGCTGTTATTATGTTCAATGTATTTCTGATTTTGCTTGTTTTATATGTATTTATATCTCTCCTCTTTCCTCTTTCTGTCTCTCTTCTCTCTCTTTTTCTCTCTCTTTTCTGCTTTTCATATTTCTCTTTTTTTCTTTCATTTTTTTTGTTTCCCTTTTGATCTTGTCTGAACTGGTTTTGTTTGTACATTTTTTTTTAAATTTAATATAATCAAAATTATCCATTTTGCATTTCATAATATACTCTAGGCTTTCTTTGGCCAAAAATTCTGTCTTTCTTCACAGATCTGAGATTTATACTATCCCTTTTTCTTCTAATTTTTTTTATAGTATTATTCTTTATGATATCATGAATCCATTTTGAACTTACCTTGGTATAGAATGTAGGTGTTGGTCAATGCTTAGTTTCTGCCATACTAATTTTCAATTTTCCCAGCAATTTTTGTCAAATAGTGAATTCTTATTCAAGAAGCTGGGGTCTTTGATTTATCAAACAATAGCTTAGTAAAGTCATTGACTATTGTGTCTTGTGAATCTAACCTATTCCACTGATCAACTACTCTATTTCATAGCCAGTACCAAATGGTTTTGATGATTGCTGCTTTATAATATAATTTTACGTCTGTGTACATCTTGGACACCTTCATTTACATTTTTTCATTAATTATACAAGAGTGAATGTTGAAAACTATCTTTGCCTATATTTTGAAAATAATAATTAAAAAACCTATTACTAAAAAAACAAACAAAAAAGATTGAACGTGTAAAGCTGAATGTTTCCTTAAAAGCTCTATCCCAATGTCTCTCTGGAAGGTTTTTTCCTGCAAACTGGAAACGAGATATAAACTAATATATAAGTATGTATACATGTGCATGACGTATCACATACACATATACTATGAGGGTTATCATATATGTGTTGCATTGTTCTGTTAATACATACATGTATAGAAAGAACAAATGAACAATAGAGATACTAGATAGCTAGGTATATGGATAGATGGATAGATGGAGATATATAGCTACTATGTTGTTTTCACCATTCCTGTGCTCCTACTGTTTAGATTAAGGATATCTATGCGTTAAGTTGAAGTAGTTTTTAAAGATTATAAATTATAAAAGGGAAAACAGCAAATGGTGACAAATAGAGGGATCATTTATATCTGATAGTGCTGGATTAAAGGGCTACCTAATCTTGGACAAGCCATTTAACTTCTGTATGCTGCCACTAACTTTCTAAGCTGAGAAGTTACTGACCTAAGTCATAAATTTATATCTCAATAACCACTCAGTATAATACACACACACACACACACACACACACACACACACACACACATACACACACAGGCATATTTTATATGTACATGTAGGTGTACATGGACATATATGTGTATAAATGTTTATGTGTGCATATATCATCTTTTAAAATAAGCATGCTATTCTATAACATGGGAACTGTTGACTAAGCTGACTAAACAGCTGGGAGATTTAATTTGTATTTAACTACATTCTTTTGGGTACCAGCTTTCAGTTCTATTGAGTAAGATCTTAGTGTGTATTAGATCATCAAAGATCTCACTAATTTGAGCCTGACTGGAAAAAAAAAATAGATTAGGCATGTGTCAGCATTAGGGATTTTGATACATTTATACTTCTATAAAATATGCTTCAAACCACTTAAAATGGCAGCCTGTATAATTAACTGTGAGCTGGCTATATTCCCTTTGAGGCCATGAACTATTGATTTTCATACTTATATTTCTGATATTCTTGAAACTTCAAATTACTAAGTGGCAGATGTAGATTATATCACTATACTAATAATTTGCTATATTCCAGTTATTTATTTTTAATATATATAATATTACCTAACTTTTAATTATTATTTTAGGAGAGTCTGAAATGCATAATCAGCTGTTCTGATGATACATATACTTAAAATTATAAAATATTAAAATTGAAAGTTTTCACATCTAAAACTTCTTCCTCCTAAACACGTACATAAGGATGGGTCAAGTATTATCTCTGTTTTTATGGATGAGAAAAGGACCCAGGTTTATATAGGTAATAGTACAGTTAGGACTATTCTAATGATAGTCCTAATAGTATATTTGTATTGGAAGGGTTAGAGTTTTTAGTGCTTTAAATTTGATTATCACATTCAATGTCCCTTTCAAATATTGGCACAAGTCTGTTATTTAATTAAGATATAGAAGTTCTGGTGTGGAAAATTGCTTCACTTATGCAAAACTTTATATCATCTGTAGTTTAGTTTCTTACATCACTGACTAGGGTCACTGAACAGTTAAGATAAGCTAAAATAATTCAAAAAGCATGTTTTTGGATATTTATCATGCACTAGGGATTGTTCTAAATGTAGGAGATACAAGGAAAGACAAATACAAGTCCTAATATTTAAGAAACTTATATTCTAAAGGGAGAGATAACCAGATATGAACAGAATCTATAGCATTTTCATTAGTAACTGGTGAGGTGGGGATTCAAAAAATCCTATTAGAGTAAATGAAATTTGAAGAAAGTCAGTGAAACTAAGTGTGTAGAGGGCCAGAACTCTGGAAAAGTATCCTTGAAACAAGGCTACTTAAAACAGGGTGTTTACTCAGTGTGATTGATGAGATAATGGTTCTCTAGTTCACATATACTTAGTACTTAATATGGTGATGTGATGGTTCTACAGTTGGCACATGCTCAGTATGCTGTAGTGATACCTTTGTACTAAGGTATTTAAAGGCTGAGAGGACTGGAGACAGAGAGTGAAAGAGAGAGAGTGAATGAGTGTGTGTGTGTGTGTGTGTGTGTGTGTGTGTGCTTGAGCTTGAACTCAGACTCCAAACTCCAGACTTCAGACTCCAGACTCCGGACTCCAGACTTGACCATCATTGTGGTGGCTCTCCTGCCTTCATCATTCTTCTATCTAAGACCAGTGCTTGTCCAGAGATCCTCCAGAATGCTAATCTGGACACTATTTTTTGGTACCCAACATGGGGCACTAAATGTGGGGCTCTAGATGTGAGGCTCTGAATGTAAAGACCTACACAGCAGTTTGACTGACATGATCGTAAACTCAGTGGAGAAGTCCCTGTGACATAGAAATAGGGTGAGTACAAAAATAGACAAGTGGGAAACTTTGGTAAGGGCTAAACTAGTCATTTTAGTTTTTCAGCTGAAATGGGGCAAATAAGAAAAGAGCCTCCCTCACCCCGAGGGGAGTGTGTAGCATACATAGTTAGGCTAATAAAGAAGCAAGGTTTGTTGGTAACTTGGAAGCAGATCACTGGACTCTTAAATATATTAGAGTGCACATTTCCTTGGCTCTCTAAGGAAGAAAAATTAGAGCCAGATATGTGGAAAATAGTGGGAGAGCAATTAATTGAATATTACGAAGCTATGGATCTTGATTCAATTTCTGAGGAAACATTCCTTATGTACAACATAATACAACTGGCTTTAAAGAATCCCACAAGTACTAAAATAAAGAAAGATTTTAATGTGGATAGCCAGACAAGGAAGTGTGAGGAGAAAGAGTGGTGGTGGGGTATAATAGTGGTGGGGTAGAGGGTACTGGCAAGCAGTTGAAAAGCATTGAGAGTTGGACAAGAAAGGAGTCTTGTACAATGCTGATGAACGTAAAGAGTGTGGTGCTTCTCACTTTTACAATTAAGTTTCACTCCCATCTATACTCGAGCAGGAGCACTTAGAGCATCCCCCATCTCCTGACCCTCCTCCCTCAATTTCTCCTTCATGGATGGAGGGAGAAGGAGTAGTAGAGAGGCAGTGATATCATCAGCACCACCCATGCAGCAGTTTTTTCCACCCCCTATGACATGATTATAAAAGGCATTAGTTAAAGATAAAGACAAAGGACAGAATACATCTGATTTGAAAATAGAAATGTACCCTGTCACTGAAGAGTTTGATTCTTCAATTCAAGCCAGGAGAAGATACATTCCTTTTAATCTGGAAATCAAAGATCTGAAAAAGACTTGTACTTTTTACGGGTCTACATTGTCTGTATTAAGATGGTATCAGAGAATTTGGCATATGAAATTTTAACCCCCACTAATTGAAAATCTAGAACAAAGACATGTTTAAAACTTGTACAAAACTTGTTGTGGCTTTCTGAGTACAGTGAACTCTGTAGAATATAAGCCCAATGAAATAGGCAACCTGGAGTTAATGTATCAGTCACCTTTGATCAACTAGCAGGTATGATCACCTTTGGTCAATTAGTCTTATGCAGAACATTAAAGCAGATCAATTACCCTATAGCAGCATATGAGCAAATTGCTTCTGTTGCTATCAAAGCATGGGACATCCTTTCAGGGAGGTAAGATAGAGGGGAAGCCTTCACAAAAAATAATGCAAGGTCCAAATGAACCCTTTGCTGATTTTGTGGGACATCTGGAGACAGCTGTCATATGAATTATTGATGAAAATGTAGCAATAGAAATTATAAGAAAACTTGCTAGAGAAAATGCTAAGGAGGATTGTAGAAGAATTATACTAGGACTACACAAGTCCTTTAGAAGAGATCATAAGATGCTGTGCTACAGTGGTCACAAATACCTTTTATATCCAGGCTATGATGCAGACTTTTCAAGATCTGAACATGGGAAGACAGGATCCCTTTTGGCAAGGGACTTACAAAGAGACTCGTCAATGATTTCAATGTGGTAAAGTAAGGCTTTTGGAAGCTCAATATTGGCCTAAAGATAATGTGAAAAAACAGGGTGGGAGAACAAGACCCAAAACCCCTGTCCAAAATCCAACAAAGGATTCCATTGGGCATCAGAATGTAGTTTGACTCAGGGAAACGGGAAGCAGGGCTCGGCTCCAGGGCTCCAGGCAAAAAACACTTGGGACATGATCGCAGCAGATGTTACATGCAGAGAGTCTTTAGAAGTTCATTTCTCCAACATGATTAATTAGCTGAGAAGCAACCTGATGGGGGAAAGGAATTACAATTGGAGAGAATAGAATTGTATGCAACTGGGACTACTGAGATATTCCCTGGAGAGGTGAAATCTGTCCCTGTCCGGCCTATAGATCCCTTGCCTCCAAGCATAGTAGGCTTGAACATTTTACCTCCTGAGAGTGCTTACAAGACAGTGTCTATCATACACTGATTTGGGAAACTGGGGAATGTGTATCTAATATCCCAGTCACTAATAGAGGTAGACAATATTCTTCATGTGGATTCATGTTGTGTGTTACATTACATACATTACTATGTGCTTGTGTAATATCTCCCATGCTGATGGATTTATGTATACCTGTTTCAAGTAAGACCCTTCAGCCCAGAGGAAATCTGCTAACAATATCTGGTTTGATTCCCCATTTCCCTTCGGTGCTCACTTCCCTTGCTGAGAAGTCAGGGAAGGCATGATTACCACTTCCCTTTGGTGTTCTTACCTCCCTTCCTGAGAAGTCATAGAGGGCAGGATCAACTCTTTTTTGGTGTTTTCATCTCCCTTCCTGAGAAGTCAGGGAGGGTGTGACTACCTGTGTTCTCAAACAAAAGAAAGGGGGAGATGTAGAGGGCTGGAATTCTGGAAAAGTATACTTGAAACAAGGATACTTACAACAGGGCATTTATTCAATGTGATTGATAAGATAATGATTCTCTAGTTCACATACACTTAGTACTTAGTATGGTGATGTAATGGTTCTACAACTTGCATATGTTCAGTGTGTTGTAGTGATGTAATTATACTAAGGTATTTAAGGGCTGAGAGGACTGGAGACTGAGAATGAGAGAGAGAATGAGTGTGTGTGTGTGTATGTGTGTGCTCGAGCTCGATCTCAGACTCCAGACTCCAGACTCCATCCTTGACCATCATTGTGGTGGCTCTACTGCCTTCATCACTTCTCCATTTAAAACCAAGACCCGTCCAGAGATTCTCCAGAAAGCTAATCCAGAAATTACAAAGATGAATTAAAGCAATAGATCATTTTAGGTGTGGGAGACAATCAGTTCCCAGATATTAAAAAATGGAAGATGAAGTAATATATTTAAAGGAATGAAGGCATGCAGGTATTGGTGGAATTCATATAGAAGAGTAGAGGAAGATTCCCAGTTATGAAGAGTTTTAATTGATAAACACTATTTGATCTTGGAGGTCATTAGAGCTAATAGAATTCATTAAATGGAATGGAGTTTTATTTTTAGAGTTATAATTTAAAAAAAAATCACTGTGACTGCTGAGTGGAGGATGGATGGAAGTAAGAGAAGTTAGGAACAGAGACCAGTTACTATCCTCAGAAAGCTGATAGTTTAGAGATTTTCAGTTTTTCCTGAGGTCATGATTTATGTGGCAGAGAAAAAAATGAAAAGAAAGAAGACTCTTTGCTCTGTATTTGGAAATCTACATTCCGTAGTGTTCAAGTCTAAAGAAAGAATTAATGAAAAAAAGCATATTCTGCAATGGACTGGCTAAATTTTGGAGAAACTATTACAATTAACAAGACATTCTTACCCACATTGTTTACATTCAGATGGATGAAGATGACACATAAAAAGCACTGATTTCAAGGGGTGGCTATTTTGGTCTAAAAATTCATAATAACAATAAATAGAATTACACAGCAGAATTTGAAAATCATTTTCAATAACTTTTACATTTTTTATTATAGCTTTTTGTTGATAAAATATATGCATGGGTAATTTTTCAACATTGATCCTTGCAAAAACTTCTGTTCCAACTTTTCTCCTCCTTCCCTCTACCCCTCCCCTAGATGACAGGTAGTCCTATACATGTTAAATAACTTGTACATGTTTTTAAGTTATTCTTTTAATAGTTGAAATAACAAATATTAGAATAGGAAAATAATCTTTAAACATAGTGACCCTATTTTACAGTTTCTAATAGTCTTGTGATAGAAAGTGACAACCACATCCAAAGAGAGAACTATAGAGACTGTGAATCAAAACTTAGTATTTTCACCTTTGTTGTTGTTGCTGTTGTTTATTTGCTTTTTCCTTCCTTTCCTGTGCTTCTCCCCCCTTTGTTCTGATACATTTACACCATAATGAATATGGAAATATGTTTAGAAGAATTGTACATATATCAGATTGTTTGCAGTCTTGATGAGGTAGGAGAGGGGTGGACATGGAGAAAATTTTGGAACACAAAGTTTTGGAAAGGTGAATGTTGAAAACTATCTTTGCATTGTATTTGGAAAAATAAACTACTATTTTTAAAAGAATGAATGAAAAAGCAATTATTAATCACTTGCCAAACACTAGGGACAGAACAAGAAAAAAGTAATATCTGATCTTAGGGAGATCCCATTAGAGAATTCTACAGATAAAGAGAGGTTTAGCTTTTTGGTACATAAAAAAACTCAAGTGGTACTTAGCATCATTAGTATCAATGCTCATGGAATCAATTTTAGTCATTAAATTCAGATTTTATTGTGTGTGTACCAAGAGATAAATCTATACATGTACATGATTTTAAATGTTAATAGTACCTAGCCTTAACTGCTGAATAAGTGTTGACTCAGTCAAATTGTAAAGACTTTAGCTTAAAAAGACCAAGATCTCCCACTGTACTTGGGACCACTTGATCTATTCTGATCTATCTCTGCCACTGGACCCATATGGCTCTGGAGGGGAAAGTGAGGAAGGTGACATTACACAACCCTCCCTCACTTAAATCTAATTCACTTGCAAGTCATGGTCTCCCTTTTGTCCCCTTTGTCATGATCACATTTGAGAGCAAAGGGCAAACAATAACAATAACAATAAGTACCAATTTCAGAAACTCAAAGGTTTTTAAAATAAGTGATCAATAGGATGCCATGGTAGCTAGCAGTCTACTCAGTAAGAAAATGACAGGTAACTAAGTGACCTAGAGTATGGAACACTGGGCCTGGGGTTAGGAAGATTGGGTTCAATTTGACTTCTGACACTAAATAACTAGATGATCCTGGGCAAGTCCTTATAACTCTATTTGTTTCCATTTCCTTGCTTGTTGTGAGGTTAAAATGAGATATATTTGCAAAGCTTAGCATAGTTCCTTGTGTATTGAGGTCTCAAAAAATGATGATGGTGATGATGATGATAGTTCATTGTACATGGATTTCTAGGGACATTCATGAATCAATGCAAAAAAAAAATCCTCCTCTTAACATCATTCATGTATAAATGTATAAGGATATAATCATAACAAATAAAATAAAATATATAGATCTATAGTAAGAAGAAGCACTAGCAACAGACATTAGGAATCCAAATGTGAAAAATGAAGAAAAATTTTTTCAGAGTATGGAGATCACGCAATTAGAACTTAATGAAAGGGGAAAAATCGTTAAGAGAATGCGTTGTTAAGTTTAGAGTTGGACCAGAAAAGATTATTGAACCAAAGAACATTCAATGGCCAATATCTGTTTCATAGGAGAGAGTTTTCAAGTCATCAGATAAGAGATATGGAGCAAAAAGAAACATATGTGTTTATCTAGTCTCTCTCATGTTACAGATGAGAAAAGGCTGAATTACTTATTCATTGTCATCCAAGAGGCAAGATTTGAACTTAGGTCTTCTGAATCAAAACTTTTTCCTGTATATTAGAGTAGTTTAACATGCTCCATTTTCTTCTAAAATGCTCTTTGCTTTCCAATAGACTTGTGATGCAAAGTGCCATTCCCATTCAAAGAAATAACTATGGAGACTGAATGTGGATCAAAGCATATTATTTTCTCCTTTTGGTTGTTGTTGTTTGTTTACTTGTTTTTTCTTTTCTTGTATTTCTTCGCTTTTGATATGATTTTTCTTGTTCAGCATGATGAATATGGAAATATGTTTAGAAGAATTATACATGTTTAACTTATATTGGATTGCTTGCTCTTTGGGGGAGGTGGAAAGAGGAAGAGAGAGAAAAAATTTGGAACAAAAGCTTTTTCATAAATGAATACTGAAAGCTTTCTTTGCATGTATTTGGAAAAAATACTATTAAAAGCAAAAAAGAAAAATAAAATAAAATGCCTTTTGCTGGTATTGCCTGTTTTTTTATCCTGGGTAATTCTCTTTCTCTCTCTCTCTCTCTCTCTCTCTCTCTCTCTCTCTCTCTCTCTCTCTCTCTCTCTCTCTCTCTTATTTTAATAGCCTTTTATTTACAGGTTATATGTATGGATAACTTTACAGCATTGACAATTGCCAAATCTCTTGTTCCAATTTTTCCCCTCCTTCTTCCCACCCCCTCCTCCAGATGGCAGGATGACCAGTAGATGTTAAATATATTAAAATATAAATTAGATACACAATAAGTATACATGACCAAACCATTATTTTGCTGTACAAAAAGAATAAGACTCTGAAATATTGTACAATTAGCCTGTGAAGGAACTCAAAAATGCAGGCAGGCAAAAATATAGGGATTGGGAATTCAATGTAATGGTTCTTAGTCATCTCCCAGAGTTCTTTCGCTGGGCGTAGCTGGTTCAGTTCATTACTGCTCCATTGGAACTGATTTGGTTCATCTCATTGCTGAGGATGGCCAGGTCCTTCAGAATGGGTCATCATGTAGTGTTGTTGTTGAAGTATATAATGATCTCCTGGCCCTGCTTGTTTCACTCAGCATCAGTTCGTGTAAGTCTCTCCAGGCCTTTCTGAAATCCTCCGTTGGTCATTTTTTACCGAACAATAATATTCCATAATATTCATATACCACAATTTATTCTGCCATTCTCCAGTTGATGGGCATCCACTCAGTTTCCAGTTTCTGGCCACTACAAAGAGGGATGCCACAAACATTCGTGCACATACAGATCCCTTTCCCTTCTTTATGATCTCTTTGGGATATAAACTATCCTGGGTAACTCTCACAGATTCTACTACAGAAAAGAGGCAGAGGTTTACAACTATCCTTCTACTGAAATTAGCTAACAATTGTTAAGGTGCTAAGAAGATAATATTGCTAGGTTTTAGCCTATTTCATTTTGAATTGTAAATGAATAAAAATACCTTCCCCTAAATTCCCCCGCTGTGATGCAGTGGTGACCACTATGATTCTTCCCAAAGGCCATGCCAAAGTAATTCATTCTTAAAAATCTTAAAAAGAAAAAAAAAAAAAAAACTTCACATAGTTGGTAGTGACAGTGTGTTTTTGACAATATGTTAAATTCAAAATTATCACAAAATAAGCTTTTATTTAATGTAAAGAAAGAAAAATATGAAGATGTATTACCTGAATATTTTATCTTATATGTTGCAACAATGAATTATACATTGCCCATTTCTATGTTCATAGAGACATGGATTGCATTTAATTTTTTCTTTGCTGGCATTTTCAGTTCTTGCCAGATATCCTCCACTTTGGGGTTTGAAGATTCTTTGAAAATGCACTGCCCTAGTTTGATGATGGATATTGAAGCATGAAACAGGAGACATAACAAAATGAGGTTTCTGTGTCTGAGGAAGTCAATATTGGGGAGAGTAATATTAAGGAAAAAAATTCATGTTTAGTTGATAGAGTCACATGTTTTTCAAGTTGTCAGCATAAAGTGAATAACTTGTATCCCTCTCCCCTGGCATATATTTATTCTTGATCCATGCTTCTATCTTCTCTGATTATAATCATAAACTGAGCAAATACAAACCTTGTTTTTAGCTGTATTTGGTATACTCTGTAACTTACTGACATGTGATTTTAAATTCTAATACCTTCCTAAAATTACCAAGAAAATCAATGAAGTAGAAAATATTTACCCTCTTTCACATTTTCTATACACAAATTACATACATACACATACTCAAACATCCTTTTAGAAGAGGCATCATTTAGAACAGGCTAAAGACCCTATTCCTAGAGCACTCATATAAAGAAAAATCGCTTAGCATTTTATACCTCTCTACAACTACATATATCAATATCATATATCTAATCTATATCTATATTATTATTATTATTATATCTATCTATATAGATAGATATTTCCAGCTGCAATTGTCAGCCTCTATCTTTATAAATCAAACAATCTATCAAACTATCTATCAATCTCCAGGGGGTTCTAAAAGTTCCTTAGGTTGAGAGCATTTTGCTAGGGGAGAAATGTAAAATTTTTCACATTTATATGTGTGTATACAAACATACATGCAGATCATGTAACTTAGAAATTTTTTTTTCCTAAGGGAGCCCCCGGATTAAGTGAGGGTTGGGAGTCTTATTCTTGGTAAAATTAATTATATTAATTATATAATTGTTTCAAGAGGGAAACACATTTCTCATTTAAGAAAGGAATGAGAAAGAAGGGATAATTGAAATATGTAAGGAAAATTAATCAAAGATATATGCCCCATATTTGCCTGAAAAGGAACTTTGTGTGTGTGTATGCACACTAATTTCTTGTTGAAGGTTCAATACACATGGTTAATGTCTGGGTAACTGTTTTGTGATTACCATTTACTTATATTTAAAATGCTAAGAAGAGATGATGGTCTCCAGATTTTACTATAAATACTGTCCTTTATTGTGAACTGAAGCCCCAGATAAAGGATTTGATTGATAGCCACACCTGTGGTGGAACAATATGGCACTATGAATTCAGTAGTAGAAAGCAAGAATCAACGGGGAATCCTGAATGCCCCTTAGGAATTAATCATTTGTACCAAAAGGAGTAACATTTTTGAACATCTCCAGAGTTTTTTTTTTTTTTTTTTGTTTTTTTTTGTTTTTTTTTTTACCCATCAACTAACTAGCCATCCTGGCACTAACATTGGACACCAATATAAATGCCCTGAACTGTCAGGAGGATGCTTGTTAAGGAGCTTAAAACTTCATTTAAAACTAAGTATGAGCTCTGTGGCTGTGCTACTCACTTGTACCACATGCCCTCTTGGGCATTTTTTAATATTTTATTTTAAAAAAAATTATATATATATTAGCCATCCAAATATCATTAGAAATTGTACTGGTAAAAGATTGTTTTAATCTTCTCCAAACTGAAAGGGTACCATGCCTTATAAAGAGAAGTAAAATTCTGAAAGGAAAAGCAGGGACCTATACAGAAGCCTAAAACTAATAGTGTGGAATCCTTATATTCATTTCCTTGGCAAGAACTCCTGGTGGGGATAGCCTATAAGAGCCTATCAGTATTGAAAGTGTATGTCTATCTATTGGCTAGACATGGTTTTGCACTGGGATAGAATAAACTCAATTTTCTTGTGGCTATGAAAAGTAAGCACAGACATAAGTACAGAATATAATCAGTCTTCAACAAAATCTGGTTATGAATTGATTGTGTTTGTGGATGTTATACCTTTTGTGATATCTCAAAACTTTGTTTTAGGAGAAGAAAATATATACACAGGGCTTTTATTATTTTAGGAAGGAATTTTTTTTTTTCATTCTAGTTTTAAAAGTGTTTGATTGTTGGAAGTCAGCATTAGTAAGGTTTCAAAGACAATTTACATTTTGAACTTGAAAGAAGAGAATTTTATTTAAATCAAGAAGAGACTTGAAAGTGAGTGATTTTCAATTCTTTTAAGTAGCTTTAGTAAAATTAATTTTAAATCCATTTTCACTCAGTTTGTCAATGGCCTCTCTGTCAGCCTAACTTGAAAGGAGACCTCTCCCAAGATTCTTTGAGGAACAGTGATCATCCCTAGCCACTGGAGCTAGGAATTAATTTTGTAAATTTTGGCCACTTGTACTACCCATCTCAGAATTGGAAGTATATTTCAATTTGTGGAAAAAAAATCTTTTTTTAAATAGATTGTGCAAAAATGCTAAGCATCACGCAAGTCTAAATTTGAGTGATCCATCTTTTGTTTAAATCATTAATTTAGTGTTGTCAACCAGTTTCAATCAGAAATTAAGCCTTTGGTGGCATGAAAAAGACACAGTCCAGCATATCTATGAAAAAAATAGATAAGAAAAAAGAAAAATATAAGTCGAGGGCCCAGGCTAGATGTTTCTGCTGTCTGAAAGAAAGTTACATTTTTAAGAATTATAAAAGAAAAGTTGGATATATTTGTGCAATAAATATTGCAGGATATCAGATATAGATTATTGCTTGTTGAACTAAATGTTTATGTTGCCACCCAATAAGTGACATCAGGATAATGTGTTTAAAAAATGTAAAAATAAGTTTTTGTCCTTAAAGTATACTGTATTGAGTAAATGATACAGGAGTCTTTTCCAGTTCAAGATGTTGTTTGATTAACATGGATATGTGAACTATAAGTAAAATGAACCTAATTGGTATTTTAGCAGTAAACCAAAAACCCGACTATGATTAGTTTTTAATTAGAAACAATAAATTGAATTTGTAGTTTCTATCAATAACCAAAGCCCAGCATTGAGAACCTCATTTACATTAAATTAAAATATTTTTATTCAAATAAAACAAATGTAGCCAAGATTAGACAGAAAGCAGAAAACTGGGAAAAGTTAGTTTTGTTTTTTTTAAGTAAAATAACAAATATAGACAGCTTCTCAGATAAAGGTATCATATCTCAAATATGTAAAGAAAAATTGCAAGATGTGTATAGAAATGATTTGTAAAAATCTATAAGAAAATGATTCATTCTCCAACTGAGAGACAACAGGGTCTTTTGAACCTTGGTGTGTTGTTCTTGTGATTGGCCATAGAATATATCAATTGGACTGCTCCTGGCAAAAGTAAGACAGTCCTGACTGGTAGACATTTAAAAGAGATGGATTGAAGTTTAGCTCAACTGATCTCATTTAGTAATACTCAGCTAATAAGATTATTCTGCTGTTGGGGGAAGTGGATAAGTCTTCAGATGGACTCCCCTTTCTAACAAATAAGGAATGATAATTGCTTTATAAGGCCCACCTTCTGCTAGTACCTTAGATAGAAAACTGCAACAATAACATCAAAATTCAATTACCATTCCTCCCCACACTTTTGCCTCCCCTTTGGAGACGAAATAACCCTTAACTTTGAAATGGAGAAGCAAGGTTAGCAAAGTCCTCCCCTGGAGAGGTCTAGTCTAAACTAATTTCCTGGTTTTGGGGGAGTACGGTGGGATGGGAGATGAATAGAAGCTGAGGTCCCACTTTAGACTGGTTAATGAGCAGATACTCCAGTGGCTAGGGATGATCACTGTACCTCAAAGAATCTTGGGAGAGTTCTCCTTTCGAGTTAGGCTGAGAGGGACGCTATTGACAAATTGAATGAAAATGTTAATTATCAAATGATACAGCATTATATTTTTTCCACAATACTTTGATCAAGGCTTTTGCTATATTGACTTTCAATAAGATAAGAATATCAAAATTAATATGTAAAGGTGTGTGATACTATGTAAAATATTTTATAAGATTTAGTTAAGAAGTGAAAAATATAACCCTATTGATTTGGAAATTATAAAATATTATCTCAATATTTTCAAGGAAGGAGGGGAATATTGAATCCACAGAGGAAACTATCAAAATTCTGATAAGTCAAAAGTACATAAGGTTTTAATCACTCTTTGCTCAGAGAGTGACAAGTTTATTGTTTTAAAGAGGAAAAGCGGAAAAAAAAAGGGAAATTGAACCTGTTTGCAAACTTCAGTAAAACGACTGATGGAAACTGCAAAGGACTCTTGAGTATCACTGAATTTTCAGGAAGAGTTGGCAGCTTAAATTTATCTGGCTCTTAAGAACTGTCTCTATGAAGAAAGAAATACATGTGCCTGACTGGAAAGTAAGTAAACTTCAATTTACAAAAATGTTTTTTAACCTTGTTTAGCTAAACCAGAAACAAAGATCTAAAGAAATAGATATAGAGAAATATTTTGATACATATAAAGGCAAAATGTTTTAAAAATCATGTATTTTTAAATGTGATAAAGACAACTAAGGAAAATAGGTTTTATTAAATAGAAGTTACATCAAGTGTTTTACTCAAGCAATAGTTCTCTTTCTGCTCCTCAGGAAACTGGGCACTTCTACTATTGAAAACACAATGAGTATTTTTAGAATTGATTTAAATTAAAATATTTTACTTAAAATTGGAAGATATTGAATATGTTAGACCAAGAAGGGTTAGTTTATTTTAAAAGCTAGTATGCAGTATTAGTCTCTTTAGCATTGTTGGTTGTAATAGCACCATGCATTTACCATGACTAATTTTTCTTAAACACATAAAGGCCAATTTATCATACTATTTTTAAGGTGATGGATTTTTAAGTCAAAATTTAATCAGTCAAGTGATTTAACTAGGATGAAATTATGTAATTCAGATTTTTTTCCCCCTGAGGCAATTGGGGTTAAGTGACTTGCCCAGGGTTGCACAGATGGGAAGTGTTAAGTGTCTGAGGCCAGTATTGAACTCAAGTCCTAAAGGGCTGGTACTCTAATCACTGTGCTATCCAGCTGCCCCAATTCAGATCTTAAGAATAATATTGTTTTATTAACTATATGATCCAGTTGACACTGAATTTTATCAAGAGATTAATTTTTAAAATAACTGATAAGTAAAATAACAGAAAAAAATAGTAAAATTAGTTCTATTGATAATCTTGAATATTTTGGGGAAATTAGAAGGGAATTGAGACAAATTTTTATGTTATCAATTTTAGATGGATAGTGCTTTGTCCTTAAATCCCTTCTTTCCAAAATTAATGCTGCAGAAAATGTTAAATGTCTTTGGGTCATCCTGTGAAAATACATATGATATGGCTACCTGAAAAATCTGAAAAAAAAAAAAAGATTCAACTCTTTAAGTGATTTAAATGAAAATATAGAAAAGGTCTACAGGAACATGAAAATGCCATCAGAAATCTTTGAAAATAAGCCAAATTGATAACAATGGTATTTAGGTTTTTAAGTGTTGCTACATAATGACCCTGCTTAAATTGAAATTTTTAAATGGTATTATTTGTAAAACCATTAGTAATTTTACTTGCTAAACATTTATCTTAAAACAAATTTAAGACAAAATATTTTATATTTGGCATTGAGATATTTAGTGGCTGTTTGACTTACGGCATAGTATTTCATCACTTCTTATATTAAGAAATTTCCTGTTTTCCAGAACTAAGGCCTAGCAAGCAGGCTGTACCCTGAGGTTCACATAATAATTCTTTGACATCATCCTCTGGATAATCTTGGCCACAACAATGTACCAGAATTGCTTTTGGTCATGAAGTCCTTCTCTGAATCAGACTTTTCATTTACCTGTCATTGTCAGGGCTACAGATCACATAACACATAAGTCAAACATATAAACATTGAGATCTCCCCGGACTAAAGCAGAATTCCTCCCATTGCAACTGCCTCAGGAGTGGGAGGGTGGGGATCTAACAAATATGCCTTTGCTTGCAAGTTGTTTTCCTCACTTTGAAATTAAACTTCGTTTGGTTTCTGATTTTCCTAGGCTAGAACCCTGGTCACACACAGTTCTGGTTCAGGTGACATTAATTGGTGCCAGAAGTGGGATCAGACACAGAATTGGACTATTGTGCTCTGGTAGCTGTGGGAAGAGAATAGGAGCCACCAAAGATTTATTTTTCCAGAGTCTGAGGCCCCATACCTACATACTCACCCCCAAATCTACTGAGTCTTCTGCTTTTGTCATAGCCCCAATCTTCTGAATCACCCTGAAGTAGAGCTTATTGTTGAAAAAATTCCAAGGCCTCTCCCATGACCTAATTTGTTCCAGGTCTCTATAATAAGTATATCTTTTCTTAACTACACACCTCTGTTAATTGGTCTCTCCTTGGGTATGTGAAAAATTACAACAGCAAAAATTTCAAGATGTGCTTAACTGTATACCTTGGTAATTTGTCTGCATCAACAGATGCAGTTAAAATTAGAACTGTATTTGTACACTTTGAATTCTTTGTGCCTGTTTGCAGCTGTCTTATTTTGTCTATTTGTGTTTGTAAAATGTAAAATGTCTGTGTCACTTATGTGTCGTGAGCTAAATTCTGTTACTTTGAAAGCTTTCAAATGCAGCCAGCCATAAAAACTTCTAAGAGTTGTCAGAATCTTTAGAATTCTGGAAAAGAATAATGAACTTTCATCCTTGAAACAATTGTCCTATTTAAGTATGACTAAATCTCTGTTTTTTGCTGTTTTTTGGAAGATTAAGTTATAAGAAAAGCAAGAAAAAAAGAAAACAAACAAATGATTAATTTCTCCCCCACCTTCTTCCTTCCCTTCCCTCCTTTCCTCCAGGTCCTAACAGCATTTACAATGTTGGAATTACAAAAATAAAGTCTGATGATCAAAAATTGTAGAATTGCTAAAAAAAATCTTAATAGATATAGTATTTGAAGACTTAACATTTTAAGATTGCAGGAAAGCACTCCTGAGACTTGCAGATAATTGCAGGAACTTATTCCCTTTTGAAATATCTTAGTAAGTTTTGAGTATCATTCTGAGAATTTGTTTTAAAGAAAAATGAGAATTAAATGCTAAAAGTTTTAAAAGTAAATAAATGGTAAGAGTAATAGTTTTGGGCAGTGAATGAAATCAGTTGGGAGATAATGCCATAGTGAAGAAAGAAAAAAAAATAGGTAAATGATTTGCACTTTATAGGAACCTCTTGTTAACCTTTCACAAACAACAATGGCTCTCTGCATCCTGCAAAATCAGCCCCTTTAAGCAAACCCAGAAATAGCATCAATATATATACCAACCTTGCCCCAATAGCTGCAAGTAGTCTCAGTCTTAGCAATGCCTGGTGTCAGCTGTCAGGGGGTCAGACCTACTGCAGGTATCTGCTTTATTCTGCCACCAGGAATTATCACCAATACTCCCCACCTCCTGGGATTTCCTTCTTTAGCAAGTGAATTCTGATGCATTCTCTCTACCTTCATCAAAGCCCAGTCAATGTCTCCAGTGTAGACCCAGCTCTTGCCAGGCCCTGCCCTATTGCTTCCTGGGAAATTTCTGGTGCCCCTGGGTGAGCCAAGCATTATGGGCATGAGTTGGCGGGACAATTAGCCTTTGTCCTTGGTGAGCCCACCTTTCTCTGATCTGGTTCCAGAAATTTATTAGCTGTATAATTTTAAGTAAGTTATCTCATTTCTGTCCCAGTTTCCTGAATTGTAAAAAGAAAAATAATAATGGTACCCACCTCCCAAGATTCTTGTGAAGGTTAAAATATTATAATGATTATAAAATGCTTAAGACAATTACTGGCATACACTATTTTATTTCTTTAATTGAATGTAATTATTTCATGCCTGATAACTCTAAGGGTGTTTAAAATTCCAAATGTAGTAAGATCAATGATTTTTCCATGGCATACTTTGTCATCTGATTGATGTCATCTGATGCTTTGTTTTATGTTTTAAATACATGCTTTTTTGGTGTTATATATTCTCTTATATTGTGAAATTTGAGAAACCATTTTAATAGAAAATTTGTTTTTAGTTTGGATGTTGTTATACATAAAATATACATTTGAAAATTGTTCAATATCTAATGAGATATATAGTATCATAAAATATAGTAATAATAATATATAACAAATTTTCATTTGAAATTATTCACCATTATGAAAATGTATAGAGTTGTTTAAAGATGTAGTTTCAACATGATAATAATGAGTCAACTATCAGGTATTTGCATAGCTAAAGCCCCAGAATATGCTTAGTTTTAAGTAAAGGATAATAAGTAAAAAATAAATGAAATGTTAATTTTTAGGGAAATATCTGGAAAGACATTAAAGTCCTAAGTTATGGTAAATGAAATTTTGCTAGTTAAGCTAAAATGCTTGGGAGTAATTTATTGTTGTTTGAATTTTGATTTCCACCATAATTGTCTGAATTGTCATGAAGCCAATAGCAAAAAATAGCATGTGTTATGGTCTGGGAACTACTAGAGATGAATAGCTGTGCATGCAAAAAGTTTTTGAGATGACCAGGACATAGCCTACATAGGATCCCTTCCGTTCTATTTCACCCTTGTGCTATTTTCTTTTGGAAAGGGAAATTTCCTATCTTTCTTTTAACACTCTCTGATTCCATGATTGGTAGTGAGATATGTCTCATGCCTGGAATCAAATAGAGCTTAGAGAGTTTTTCCCTCTGTTATAATATGACATTGTTATAATTATTTTTCTTTTTCCTTTTATAGAAAATTTCTATAATCAAGAAGCTTTGTAAATGCAATAGCAAATCTATTAAATAACAGATTGATGCTGGAACATCTCTGGGTTACTATAATAGGATTCAAGTATGAACATCTTACAATTTTAACATGTATTTATGGCCAAATTTTAACATAGGGATGATATCCTCCTAAGAGGGAAATTCTTAAACAAAATTAAAAGACAAAGATATAACGGAATAGTAAATTTTGAGAAAGCAACAGGTTTAGAATATTTTCTCTAAGAAGTATAAACATATGCATATGAATGGATTTCAAAATTTATCTGTCATGGAGATTCAGGCTTTGAGCAAGTTTAGGTAATAAATTCTCAAAATTGGATGAGGGCTTTACACATAAATTGTATTTATAATGAAAAAAGTGAAATTATTTTTATTATTAAATTTTCATTAATAATATCCATTATTTTCCATTACTAAATTTCCATATTTTTTAAAAACAGAAGAGGTTATTTTGCAGTTAGACCCTCATATAATTTAGATAAAGTACAGGATTTAGATAAGGATTAAACTAGTAAATGATATATAAAATGAAATCTTCTGAAGTCTTAAGATTGGAGAACCAAATTTACTAAATAATATAATTTGCTGTATTATCTAGAAACCTCTAGATTTGGAACCAGAAAAGAAGAACCCTTTTAGAGCTATCCTGAGAATAAGCATATTTTACAAGGAAATGATATCTAGACATCAGATAACTACATGAGATATTTGAGATTCCAAATGTGTTGGTGTGTGGCTCAGAATGGTGAGTGGTCACTATTTAATAAAAAGTGGTGAGATCTTTAGGAGGAAAACAAAAGTTTATTGAATGGTCTCCAAGAGAAGGAGGTGTCTCTTCCATTGACCAAGCAATCTGAAGGAGAAAGCACCTTTTAGGACAGGTTTTACACTTTAAATAGTCCCTAGAGCAAACATCCCTTCCCATCACTGATCATCATCCTCATTGGCTGAGGGTCTTACATTCTAAATGCAAGAACTATCTAAGAAATTGAACTTGGCCACTAAGTACGTAGTTGTCCATATTTGATTGAAATAGGGAGAAAATGATGTCATGGGAGTATAGCAGGAAGGGGATTTAGATATGTCCTTGAGTCAATGCTCAAAGACCTTCAGACCTACTCCAACTCTGAAATAGATGAAGCCTTACTAAATTTTCACAACTGTATTGAGAGATCTCACCTCATCTTGTTTAGTCCCCCCCTCTTATTTGTACTCTGAGATCTCTTCAAATTTTGTAACATAATTTCACATTTCCTATCTAATTTCTTATCCTCTTCTGGTTCCTGTAGGTCTTCTTGGGCATTGTCCTTTTAACACCATCAATCTAACAGACTCTTCAGCTTTCCCTTCCAACCTAATCACTCTGGATAATGAGTTTTGGACTATTCTAGTTACCAATCATATCAAACAAGGTATGCAGGTAGAGAATAAAAGAGAACCACTAAGAGTTATAAGGCCAAACCAAAGAATCTACTTCCATCAGCTTCCCCCCAATCAGGATCACCAGGAAGTATTGAAAGGTGAGGCCCAGGTCTGTACAGGAACATGAGCAAGTTTTCTAATGTTACTTATACCACATTGATAAATTTAGTTTTGCAAAAACCCCTCTTTCTTCAACTAACAATTAATCCAGCATAAATCTTTGCTGTAAAATGGCCTCTCTTGTAGAGGGCTGAAACTTTGAATAGGTGTACTTGAATCAGACAACTAAGCATTTAAAGCTAATCATCTATTTGCTATGAGACAATGACTCTATTAGCATATGTTTGGATAAATGGTTCTTCTCACCATTAGTGCTTACTGAATGTTTGGTGTTAAGATAATCATAGAAGAAGATTTCAGGGTGGGGTGAGAGAGAGGCAGGAGAGTCACTTTGTGGCAGGACTAGGAGGAGAGAGGCTGGTGGCTCTGGACTTGAGAATCCAGGATTCTCCTTGGCTTCCTCTTTCACTTCTCCCCCTAAAGACCAAGGACTTTAATTTATCCTGACTCTGGCTGATCTCGAGGCCCTCCAAGAAACCAGCCTATACTTCATAATTGGCATCCAACATGGACCAAGGATGTTAATTTCACTGAAGAAGTCTCTGTGACCAGGAAATAGGGTATTTTAATAGACATACAGGGAACTTACTTTGTTAAGAGCTAAACTAGTAATTTTTTCTAGCTGAAATGGGGCAGATATTAGGAAAAGATTCTTCCCCACTCTTACGCCTACCCCCACCCCTATCCCAAGGGAGCTTTATAGAAAGCATACTTGGTTGATAAAGAGGCAATGTTTGCTTGTAACTTGGGAGCAGATTGGTGGACTCTTGGATACATTAGAATGCATGTCCCCTTGGTTCTTCAAGAAAGAAGAAATAGAGGCAATAATTGGAAACTAGTAGATCAACTATGTGAATATCACAATGATAAAGGTCCTGATTCAATTTCTAAGGAAACATTCTATACATACAACATAATACAATTGGCCTTTAAAGAATCTTGCAAGTTCTAGAAAAAAGAAAAGTTTTAAGAACAGCCAGATGAGGAAGTATGAAGAGAAAGAGGAAGAGAAGGGAGAGATTAATGGAAGTATCGCCAGAGGGCATGAGAAGTTAAGTGAACTTGAAGGGCCTAGTGATTCTCACTCTCACAGACCAACTTCAACACTCCCTATACCCGAGCAGGATCTTGATCCTCCCCCATCAACTTCACCTTCTTGGGTGGAGAGAGAAGGAGGAGTAGGAAGGGCAGTGATATCACCAGCACCTCTCCTCCAGCAATCACCCTCTCCTATGACTCAATTACAAAAGGTTGCAAAGACCTTCAGGCCTACTCCAACTCTGAAGTAGATGAAGCCTTACTAAATTTTCAATTTAGTAGCCAAAGAAGAAAAGCACAATAAAGCTGATATGAGAATAGAAATGTATCCTGTGATTGAACAGCTTAACTCTTCAGGTCAAGAAAGGAGAAGGTACATTCCTTTTAATCTAGACATTATCAAAAACCTGAAAAAGGCTTGCACTCTTTATGGGGCTACATCATCTAATGTTAAGATGTTATTACAGAATTTGGCTTATGAAATTTTAACCCCTAGTGACTGGAAATATAAAGCAAGGACATGCTTAGAACCTGGACAAAACTTGTTATGGCTTTCAGAGTATAGCGAGCTCTGTAGGATACAGAAACCCAGAGTTAATACATCAATCACCGGTGACCAACTAACAGGTGTAGATTCTTATGTAGACAGATCAGCACAAATTAATTACCCCATAGAAGCATATGAGCAAATTGCTTCTGCTGCTTTCAAAACATGGGGCTTTCTCCCAGGTAAACAGGTCAGAGGAGAGTCCTTCACAAAAATAGCATAAGGGCCAAATGAACCTTTTGCTGATTTTGTGGGATGTCTGCAGACAGCTGTTTTAGGAACTATTGATGAAAATGCAGCAACAGAAATTATGATAAGGTAACTTGCTAAAGAAAATCCTTATGAGGTTTGTAAAAGAATTATACTAGGACTATACAAGAATGCTCCTTTAGAGAAGTGCAATGTTCTCTGGTTTGGTTTTCTGGTGGTCTCTGGAAGTAGCCTTCATTTCAGTCCAGTAATCACCACAAGAACAGCCAGGTATTAAAGTACAAAATCTTTATTATCTCCTTCCTGGGGCTGGGCAGCTTTCTGGAGAGCCTTTCAGACCGCCCTTGGTCTCAGTGGGGGAAGTGCAGGAGGAGAGCCTGCCACCAGGAACCTGACTGAAGGTGAAATGAATTTCTGTCTCCTTGGCTCCGAGAGCTTCTAGTATGCTTGTTTTCTCTAGTTCTCTCTCTGAATGAATCCTGGCTGAGGCTCCTAGCTTATATTCTTTACTGTGACTATGAACCAATCATTATATCACTATGAAACTATTATTTGTTGTAAGATTAAATCAATCATATTGAACTTAGAGAACCATTCTAAACTAGATAACCATTATCTCCGTAATTCCACTTAATTAGTATCTTGTAAGCATCCTTCAAGGTCAGAGTTCTGGCCCATAACAGAATTGCAGTATCTGAGGTGATACTGAACTGGTATCAGTATCACCTGGTATGGTCCATCCCAGCAGGGTGTTAGCTTCTCATCCTTCCAGGATCAGATCAAAACCTAATCTCCCACCTGAATTCTATGAAAAGGGAAAACTAGAAGAGGAGTCTGAGCTATTAATCCTTTTTGTTGTAGTTCTTGTAAATGTTGTACCAAATAAATCCTTTGTCTCTAAAATAGGGTCCTAGTTTCCCATATGATAAGCCTGGAAAGGATGACTGTACAATAATTCATAAGGTGAAAGCCTAATATCTCTATATGACTTGGTTCTGATTCTGAACAGAGCAAGAGGAGGCCGTTAGTCCAAGATAGTTGGGCCTCTAAAAATGATTTAGTTAGTTGCCATTTTATTTTTTGATTCATCCTTTCTACTTTCCCAGAAGAGGGAGGATACAAAGAGATGAGGAGAGCCCACGTGATTTCTAAGGCTCTAATCAGATTCTGCAATATTTGGGCCAAAAATGTGTTCCTTGATCGGAGTCTATCCTTTTTACTACTCCATATCTGGAAATAATTTATTCTAATAAGACCTTACTTACTGGTGAGGCAATTGCTTGGGCTGAGGAGAATACCTCTACCCATGAGGTCAGATGATCCACTATGACTAGCAACCCACTGGTGACAGCTCAATGAAGTCCACCTGGATGCTTTGGAATGGTCTGATTCTGAAAGATCAGCCCCCTTTCAGGACCTGGCATTGAGCAGCCTTATTAGTCCTTTGACAAATGAGATAGCTGTCCACCAGTTGTCGGGCCATAGTATATAAGCCAGGAGAAACATACACTGTCAGTACAGCATCACACAGGTTTTGGACATCCCAATGACTGCCCTGGTGCTGTTGCTGAAGGACCTGTCTCATACTTGGTTTGGTCAGTACCTCTCTGCCATCAGGTAAGAGCCATCATCCTTATGAGTTCTCAACTGCTCTGAGAGTTGAGACTTTCTCTTTTTCCTTTTGGGTAAAACTGAGAGAGGGCAGGCTCGGGGGAAGTACAGGTATCAAGGCCATTATATGAGTAATCTCCTGGACTCCAGCTCCCTTGGCCTCCTTATCTGCTAATCTATTTCCCCTTGCCTCAAAAGAATTTTCAGTCTGATGTCCCTTTACATGTATTACTGCTATATTCCTAGGAGCCACAATATTTTCCAGCACCTCTCTAAGTATGGTACACCAGTTCTTTACCCTTACTATTTACAAACCCTCTTTCTTCCCCAAATTTTCCAAATATATGCACCACGCCCAGGCATATTTCAAATCAGTGTATATATTCCCATCTTGGTCCCTTAATAACTTTAACTCTTGATTTAAGGCATAAAATTCACAAACTTGAGCTGACTAATGGACAGGTAGACTGCCCTTGGTAACAGTGGAAGTTTTATCTCCATCCACAATAGGATATCCATTTTTTCTTTTCCCATCTACCATCCTAGAAGAGCCATCTATAAACCAATTTACTCCCCCAGGTATTGGCGATTCTTGTAAATCCTCTTGTAATTTTGTTTGAAAATCAATTAACTCTAAGCAACAATGTTGCTAATAACAAGAATCGCCAAACAACAAGCCTCCTGTTCCTTCCTATCTCTGTCTCCTTTCCTTGGTGCTTTGTCCTGTTGGCTTTTCTGCATTCTTTGCAATTCTCTGTATCATCTAGACTAAGATTTTGGCTTTGTGCTTTTGTTTCTCATCATCACTCCTAACACACACCTTGGTGGCCTCCTCCAATAGACTGGAAAGGCTCTTATTCCATATTGTGATCCAAGGGAACTTCACTTAAGTGATACAATTTAGGACTTGAGGTTTGGGACTTTGGAAGAGGGTCCCTTGAATCACTCCAAAAGCTTTTTTTTGTGTGTTCTGTGCCTTTGGAATTGCATTTCGAATTCCCTAATTATCAGTTCTCTGAGATCCCTCATACTTCCTTGACTATAGCATTAGTGAAGCAAATGGCCCTTTGTAGGTGTTGGGTGGGGTTAATTCAATTAAGTCCTCCTGTGCCCTCAGGGTCCTGAGAGGAGCTGATTGAATTAAGTTCTCTCCTTCCCTTTAAGGTCTGGAGGTCATGGCTTCCTGAGGTGGAGCTAAGTATGGAGAAGGGAGTGATAACAACGGGTCCCATTGCTGTGCCTTTAAAGTCTCCTCCTTTACACCCTTTTTACACTGATTCTTACTCAACTTTATCTGGGCCCAGAGAGCCATAGTCTGGCATAAACTGCTTCCTCTAGATTAACAGATTCTTTACTATTAACATACAAATTTAGTTTTTGGCACATCCAGTCTTCAAGGGAACCATACTTAGGCCAAATGGAGCCTCCACCAATATCATTGTTATCCCAGACAAAACAATAATACCTTATCATCTTTTTCTTACTTTTTTCTTTATATTTTGGCAGTTTGTTCCAATTACTTATCTCCCTAGGTGAAAGAGCCCAGGCAATAAAATTCAAGACAGCCGCAATGAGGAAGATTTAGAATTTATTTGGTACTGAGCTCAGGACGGAATGGTCAAAATTCTGTGCCTTACAGAACTAAAACCAGCCTTATAAACATTTTTTTTTTTGTTTGTTTGGCTTGTTGCATTGTAATCTGTGATTAGCATTTTACAACAGGAGGGTGGGAGCAGATATTCTAATATCGAGCACCGCCCGAGTAGATCAGTATCCAGCACCGCCCACCTGGAACAGATAACTTTAAGGGCATTGTTGAGCCGGTCTTTTGAAATACAAAAGAAATCCCCAATCTAACTAAGCAAATTTTCTTCTGCTGGCCCGAGGTGGGAAGGAGGGATTTGTCCATTTCAAAGGGACTATCTAATGGTATTTTCTGATCATTTTTTTCATTTTTCTCCACCAGGGGATGGCTAGGACTGGGCCACACCCATTGAATTTGGATAGAATCTAAATTTCAAAATGCCCAAACACCTCAATTGTTGCCAGTTGACCTCAGTCACCCAAGAAGGCCTATCCTATCCTGTCGACCTCTCTAAAGTTTATAATTCAACTCAAGAGGCTCACAGGGGGCTTACTTTTGGATTGCTATGTAGCAAATTGCTTGACTGAGCTGTACACACACCAAGCGGGTTGGATTTTTACCACAGAGTTTATCCCTTTTGCTTTGTCCTGAATATCTCCACTTTGGGCCCACTTTACTTTGGGGAGCAAGAAGAAGCCCATGGATGCTGGCTGGCTGCCTAAATCAGGCCAGGGTGCCCTCCAGCTAGCACCCAAGAGTTCGCCTACTCACCAATCATGTGATCCAGACTAGCCCCCAAAACTGTATGACTCAGAATGGTGAGTGGTCACCATTTAATAAAAAGCTGGAAAGATCTCTAGGAGTGAAGCAAAAGTTTATTATATGTTCTTGAAAAAAGCAGGCGTCCATCCATTGAGCAAGCAATCAAAAGGAAGAGCACTTTTTGGGACAGGTTTTACACTTTAAATAGTCCCTAATGCAAACATCCCTCCCACCACTGGCTATCAACTTCATTGATTAAGGGTTTTACCTTCTAAATGAAGGAACTATCCAAGAAATTGAACTTGGCCAATAAATACATAGTTGCCCATATTTGATTGAAGTAGGGAGAAAATAATGTCATGGTGTTATGCCACAGTCTCTTTAAACTGTTCTACCTCAGTTTCCCTGCACTAGTTTCCCTTATTGTCCTGATTGAATTTCCCTGAATTGTACTATCTCAGTTTCTTTAACTCTTCTGCCTCAGTCCGCTTAGTTGTAAAACCCCACTCTGGTCCATTAAGATTGAGGACCATTTGCTCTAAGGTTATAAATTGCCAATGTGAAACTCAAGTTGAGGGATTTATGACACTAAAATGTTCCAAAAGATAAGACTATCCCGGATACCTCATTGACATCTTTATTTCTGTTTATTTAAACATTCTGACTCTGGCTTTTAGTAAGAATTTATAGTCTCCTCCCATCCTGACAGAACCAAATGAGTCTGTAAAGAAGTTTCCCGCTTCTTTTCCCTTCTTTGTTTGAAAAAGGTACAAAAAGATTTGGGATTCTCCATTCGTCACTGGATACTTTGAGACGAGAGTCCTGTCCAGTCAATTATACTCTCCAATTAATGAAATATTAAAAACTCTCTAATCTCTATCTTGCCTCAGTTTCTCCGGCATTATAATGGGAGGATAACAGAAAGGGAATTTAGGTATGTCCTTGAGTCAAAATGCTCAAGGACCTTTAGGCCTACTCCAACTCTGAAGTAGATGAAGCCTTACTTGATTTTCAAAACTGTCTTGAGAGAGCTCACCTTATCTCATTCATTGGTTACAAGGAAACTGAGAATGAGTTACTATGATTCAAAGAGACTTAATGTTGGTTAATATAGGTGATAGCATGATATTGTGTTGGTCTTTTGTTTTAAATATTTGAATTGTTTTGGTTACCTTGGTGACAAGTCAATTTTCCTTCTCAAAACTAATCTATTGTAAGACCTCTAAGTAGTTTTATTTGTACCTGACTTAAAGTAATTTGCTATTATGGGAATTGTGAGAAAAACTTTATTGTATTGTTTGGAACTAGCCCTGGGTGACTTGGAAATTTGATCATCTCTACCTGTAATTTAAGGTTTCTTACTAAGGACATATGTTATGCTGACCCCAAACTCAGATCTGAAGATTGATACAAGGAATTTTCTCATAATTGTTAATCTGTTTCCTTTAAAGGTCCCTAGCAGGTCCTTCTGATTACTCCCACAGCTACCAACCTTGTGGGTATGAACTCCTGGATGAATAGAAGACAAAACTCTTCAGGGATCTCAAGGTTCATTTGGTATTGACTCAGATGTAGCCTACTCCCAATTATTGCAGCTGTCTCAAGATTCTGGATGATGATTGAGTTTACTCTGCTAGGTTTTTTTTCTTCCCTTCCCTTTTATTATGTTCCCAACCAGCAACATCCTAATTCAAGCATGTGTTGACATTTTCTTCCTACCTTCCTGGACACTCTCTTTTTTCTGCTTCCAAGCAAAGAATGGCTACTGATGATACTTAGTGAAGGATTCCTTTTCCAATAACTCCCCTCAAATAAATATAAATTTAAGGCAAACAGCAAATTCTTTCCCCTCACATCACCAATATAATCAACATAAAATAAATAAATAAACATTTTAATTACTGAATGGATAAACAGAAAAATAAATTGAATATGAAAATAGACATATTCAGTCAGATAGATAGAAGATGGATGGATAGATAGAAAATCAATAAAACACCAAACAAACAAAAATCACAACTGCATAATTGGAAAAGCACATATCCTTATCTGGTTATATCAATTATCTTTTATTCTAGTTGTAATGAGCTAGAGACATCAAATGGAAAAGCAGGTGACAGAAAACAAGGGGAACTCTGGATAGTTTTTTTATTAAACAGCTGCATGACATTTTTATCATTTAAGAACTAATTGGGCAATAGTTGAGTAAAAACTCTTCAAAATTAGTATTTGATTCACTTTAGAAAGCACTGGAATTCATTGATTTTGGATATTTTTATACGTGAAATCTATGTCAAATATCCATGTTAGATACAACTAGAAATAATTCTTTCTATTTTTAATAACACTACTAAGGAATATTATTATTGGGCAGGAGTTAAACTGCATGTAAGAGAAAAGAAAAATATTATGTCAGTGTATATATTTCACAAGAGCAGATGAAGGCTTCATTTATGATTTTCAATTTGAAGTTCTATAAAATGTACTATGAATATACTACAAGTTTTGGCTCCTAGAATAAACAGCAAAAAGCAGGTGGTGTGTTGACAGCAGAGCTCTGTCTTTGGGTGACATCTGTGGGTGGTTCTGTGGCTCGAGGATTGGATTGTTGATGAGATCCATCAATCACTAGGCTGGTCTATTCCATTTACTTATTCACTGTCAAAGTTGACTGTTTCCCCAGATTTTCAAGCCCTATGGGGTGTTAAGTAAAGTGAGAATTATGGGATCAATTCAAATTCTGCATTAGGGCTGAGACTATGGCAGAACTGAACATACCTGAAAAATTTGGTCATTTTGATTTGTTACAATCCCAATAGAACTTCAAATAAGGGAAAGGCACTGGGATTTTGAGTGTGCTGAAAATTAGAAGGTGCCAAAACCATTTTAAGTCCTTCATCAACATAGAAAATACACTTAGCACTTATTTCACAAGAATAATTACATAAACAGTAAGCAATGACACTCTTCTTTCCTGGGCAGGCACATCACAGAAAACCCACCATGTTCCCTGTCCCCAATGCTGCATTGTACAAATTTACATTTTGTGACCCAGAATCTTAATAAGTCATTTCTGTACCTTATTCAAGCAATACAAAACATGCCCCCAGATTAACTTGTTAAGATTCTGGGTTACACAGATATTTATTTTATAGAAGTGTTGCAATAACCTGGAAGGAAGTGGAATGACCAAATATTTTGATTGTGAATTTTCTGTCTGCATATAGTTATAGCCTGAAAAATAAAGAGCCTAAGCTACTAATCCAATAAGAAGCATTAATGTGTTATAAATTTTGAGGTGAAAGCTAACTTCTATGTTCAAGAGCTTTCCCATTAAAAAAAAATGGAGTATTAATGACAGTTCTTGTACTCCCTTCACATGAATGTCAAGAGGATGAATGAGAACATTAAGGTGAAGTATTTTGAGTTTCAAGAAGGTCCACTCTTCAAGGTGTTATGATGATGGATTAGCATCTGAATGAATGTGATGGAAACTTTGTGTGGGTTCTTTACAAATGAATGACCCAGCTTCCTCACTTTCATCAAATTTTATAAACTGTTTTAAGAAACATTGGTGTTTAAAATTATAATACCTTTGTTGAGTCAAATTTTTATTGCATTTTTTCAAGGCTTTCTACTTTGTGCCCTGAATCTATATGTTTTGTTTTACCTCCAATTTCTTTATATAACAGATTGTCTAGCTAAACTGAATGATTAACCCATTACCTGAACATGAAACATACTTCATCATAATGTCTTTACCCACTTTATTTCCAATGTCTAGGATATTCCCCTTTCCATTTTCCATTTGTTGAACTCTTTATTTCTCTTTAATGCCCATGAAACATTTCCTTTCCTTAAATTTGTATTGATGGTTTGTATTTTATATCTCTTTAATTTCTAGTATATCTATCCACCCCACCAAAGAGCCTTCCATTATAACAAAGGATAAGGGAAAAAAAGGGCAGGGAGTGGTTCAGAAAAAAATTAACCAATAAACATTTAAATGGAGCCCTTTCAACCCTTTTTATTCTGTTTATCCACTTCTCTTTTTTGTACTTTCATAACTTTTTTATTCACTTGTGCTACATTTCTTTGAGTTATATTTACCTGTCTTTATCTGTTTCCTCTATTGTAAGCCACTTTGGGGCAGGAATCATATTGGTATCCCTTAGGTGATCTAATTTTGTAATTTACTATATTGATTAAAATTTTATTCCTAAATATTCAATCAATAAACATTTATTAGGCTCCTACTATGTGTCAGGCACTATGCTTTTTCCAAGGATACAAAGAAAAACAAGAACTAATCTCTGCATTCTAGAAGCTTAAAGACAAACTCCTTTTTATTACAGGGCATTTTCAATTGAAAATGTATGAAACGTCTATACTTTAATATGTTTTATCTTCATGATTATTCATTGCATTAATATAGGTTATAACCCTTTTATACTTTCTCATTCTTTTTGATGCATATTCATATTTCTACCTCTGAAGAGAACAGATCTCTTATATTCATGATCATCCTGTGGTTCTTTTAAAATCTCAGAACATCAAAATATCACTTAAACTCTTTGTCAAGAATCTATTTTGTCTAGATGGTTCAAAGACTTATAATAACTAAGGATGCCCTTCACCTCTTGATTGCTTGACCAGTCATGTCACTAAGATAAGACAGAAATTTCTACCTTTGTTTCTTTCCTAAAAAAAGGAGGACCCACATATCTTGCCTTGTCACTATGTCCTAAGGTTCTTTGATGGGTCATCAACTGTCTTCTTGACCTTTGTCTTGCCATTGGACTTTGATGACTGAAGGAGAAAGTGAGGTTGATAACACTATACATTTTTGCCCGACTTAAGTCTAATTCATATCCAAGTCAAGACATTATTAGGGATGCCATTGTTTGTTGTTATTGTGGTTGTTTTTCAGAAGGAAGAAAGAAAGATATTCTAAGGTCCTCTAAGCATTAATATATGCCCTGTCTCTGCCTGTTGAAGACCCTGGCATTGTGATCTGACATACTGATGCAACCTAAAGATACTTCCTCTGGTCAGTCACTTATCTGTTATGGTCAAGAAGCTAGATGTTATAGTGAAGGACGAGGCTTGGAGTTAAGAAAAGTACATTCATTTTCATTGATTCCATCTATTGTCACTCATTCATGGTATAGTTCCTCTATAGAGTACTTTAAATATAATCATTCTATTTACAATTCTTTAATAAACTAATTCTGATATTAAAAATTAGTAATGTGACATATCCAACATAGTACACATAGAGATAACCAACTATTTGAATCAATGTTTGTATGCATTAGAGATGATGAATTCCCAGCTGCTTCTAGTAATGTGGTAATCCTATATTGAAAAGTATGAACCCTGAATGGGCTCTTGATCCTCATCAAGGATATGGAGTATTGTATCACTTAGAGGGAGCTAGTTCTTTCTTAGATCCTTTATGTGATATCATGTAACTAATGCTCAAATTTTCACTCATGGTCAAGGGCAAGGTAAACCCCACCCCATTTTGGTATCAAGACTTTTTTTTATAACTTTGTAGTTATCCAAATTCTTCAGGTGGATTTTTCTAGCTTTGGAGGTGATTTTTCTGGCTAAAGGTGTCCATTGGTCCTAGGCTCAAAGGGTAGAGATGATTGGTTGAAGAGAATGCTTCTGCAATGGAGGAAAAAAACACAACAAAACAAACAAACAAAAATAATTATCAAGAGTCATGACCATAAAAGAGGCTGAAGCAGGAACACTTAGAGCTTGCTAGAACATGAAAGATGCCAAGACCATCCACTGAATTCATGGCCATTGCCAATGATTTTGACTTTTGTACTGCCACTGGACTATGATGATTTAGGAAGAGAGAATAAGGTTGATGACTGTGTAGCTCTGCCTCACTTAATTCCAAGTAATGAGCAAATCAAGATGTCACCCTGTGATCTCATTGGTTCACTTTGAAAATGATGGACAAACAACAATAACCAAAAGTATTGATTCAAATGAGCTGGCTCATTTACCATCAGCTATATACTGTCAATTGTTTGCGCAGTGCAGATGCTAGGGGAAATATAAACTGCTTAATAAGTGGTTTTATACTCTATTGAGGTTTAAATATCAGCCTACAGAGAGATTGACAGCATTTATAATTCACTGAATCCTATTTTGTCATTGTGTCAATACAGACATGTAAATCTCTTATATTTTTATATTTATTTGTGTACAAAAAAGGAAGATAAAATTTGTTCAATACTTCATTTACAATTTTACATTTAGTCATTTTTACATTGGTCATTTTTACTCCTCACCCCAATTTAGGCAGATTTGGATATGAGTCAAAACCTAAATTATAAATTATTTGTTCTGAGACACAAGGTTTGCCATTTAACAAGCCAAACTGTGTGAGAAAGGTTATTTAAATCTTTCTTTTCAGAGGCCAGACTTCCACAGTACTGATCACAATAGTCTGGGTTCAGAAAACTTCTGCATTCAGAAAAGGAAAAAATATTCTAGGGAGAGGAGAATTTGTGGGATCAGCAATAGTCCTTCAATGTTACTTTTCTTTCATGATTATAACCTGATTTCTTTTCAGAGTAAAGCCTCACAACATCTAAATAAGTTAATTTGAAATACATTTCAGGCTGATCTAGTTGACACTCACCCACCCCAACCCCCTCCTTACTCCCCTCATATATATATAATTCTCTTCTACATTATGGGGAATTTAATTCAGTTTTCTTTTTGAGAATCTAAATGGCCCTTTTGTTAACACTGGGGGTGATTTGGTCTCCATAGTCTCCTAACTAAGATGATTCTGATTTTCTTTTCTTTTTCTTTTTTAAATTTTATTTTTTCTACATTTACTTATAGAAAATTAAAACCTTTAGTTAATCTGATTAGAAAAAGGAAAGAAGAAAATTAAATTGTTAGTCTCAAAAATGAAAAGGGAGAACTTTCCACCAATGAAGAAGAAATTAGAGGAATAATTATGAGTTATTTTGCCCAACTACATGCCAAGAAATTTGATAATCTAAATGAAATGGAGAATATCTACAAAAATATAGATTGCCCAAGTTAACAGAAGAGGAAATAAATTATTTAAATAGTTCCATTTTAGAAAAAGAAATAGAACAAGCTATTAATCAACTCCCTAAGAAAAAATCCCCAGTGCCATATGGATTTACATGTGAATTCTACCAAACATTCAAAGAACAATTAATTCCAATACTACATAAACTATCTGAAAAAAACAGGGGGAAAAGGAGTCCTACCAAATTCCTTTTAGGACCCAGATATGATGCTGATAGCTAAATCAGGTAGGGTGAAAGCAGAGAAAGAAAATTATAGACCAATTTACCTAATGAATATTGATGCAAAAATCTTAAATAAAATATTAGCAACAAATTTACAGAAAGTCATCCACAGTATAATACACTATGACCAGGATTTATACCAGGAATTCAGGACTAGTTTAATGTTAGGAAAAGTAACTATATAATCAACTATATTGATAACCAAATTAACAAAAAGTATATAATTATCTCAATAGATGCAGAAAAAGCATTTAGTAAAATCCAATAACCATTCCTACTAAAACCACTAGAGAGTATAGGAATAAATGGACTTTTATTTAAAATGATCAGTAACATCTATTTAAAACCATCAGCAAGCATCATATGTAATGGGGATAAACAAAAACCATTCTCAATAAGATCAGGAGTGAAACAAGGCTGCCACTATCACCATTACTATTCAACATTGTATTAGAAATGTTAGCTTTGGCAATATGAGAAGAAAAAGAGATTAAAGAAATTACAGTAGAGATCATGAGGAAACCAAATTATTGCTCTTTGCAGATGATATGATGATATACTTAGTGAACCCTAGAGGATCAATTAAAAACTATGAGAAACAATTTACAACTTTAGCAAAGTTGCAGGATATAAAATAAATGCACATAAATCATCAGCATTCTTATATATCACTAACAAAATTCAATAGCAAGAGATACAAAGAGAAATTCCATTTAAAATAACTGTCAGTAGAATAAAATATTTAGGAATCTTTCTGCCAAGAGAAAGTCAGGAACTATATGAACACAACTACAAAACACTTTCCACACAAAAAAGTCAGACCTAATCAGTTGGAAAAATATCAAGTGCTCATTGGTAGGTGGAGCGAATATAAAGCAAAGGACAATACTACATAAATTAATCTACCTATTTAGGACCAAACCCCCAAGAACTTATTTTACAGGTCTAGAAAAAATAGTAACAAAGTGTATCTGGAAGAACAATGGTCAAGAATTTCAAGGGAATTAATGAAAAAAATGCTGATGAAGGTAGTTCAGCTCTATCAGACCTAAATATATTATAAAGCAGCCTTCATCAAAACCATTTGGAACTGGTAAAGAAATAGGGTAGTCCATCAGTGGAATTGGTTAGGATTAGCTTTTAGGTTATATGACTAACACTGCTGGAAAAATTGGAAATTATTATGGAAGAAATTAGCTCAACCTACACCTAACATCACATACCAAAATAAGATCTAAATGGGTTCATGATTTAAACATAAAGAGTGACATCATAAGCAAATTAGAAGAACACAGGATAGTTTAACTCTCAGATCTGTGGAGAAGGAAGGAAATTGTTACCAAAGAAAAACTGGAACTCATAATTGAACACCAAATAGATAATTTTGGTTATATTAAATTAAACAGTTTTTGTACAAACAAAACTAATGCAGACAAGATCAAAAGGGAAGCAATAAATTGGTAAATCATTTTTACATTTAAGGAATTGTAATAAAGGCCTCATTTCTAAAATATATAGAGAATTGGCTCAAATTTATAAGAATCTAAGGCATTTTCCAATTGATAAATGGTCAAAGGATATGGACAGGCAATTTTCAGATGAAGAAATAAAAATTATAATTATATGAGAAAGTACTCTAAATCACTATTAATCTGAGAAATGCAAATTAAGACAACTCTGAGATATCACTATATACCTTTCAGATTAGCTAAGATGACAGGAAAATATAAGGACAAATGTTGGAGGGGTTATGGGAAAACTGGGATATTAATACATTGTTGGTGGAGTTGTGAACAGATTCCAAGAAAATCATTTCTCTCCATTCTGGAGAGCAATTTGGAACTATGTTCAAAAAGTTATCGAACTGTGCATACTCTTTGACCCAGGATTATTTCTACTAGGCCTATATCTCTAAGGGATCTTGAAGGAAAGGGATCCAAATGTACAAAAATGTTTATGGCAGTCCTTTTCGTAATTGGCAAGAAACTGAAAACTAAGTGGATGCTCATCAGTTGGAGAATGGCTGAATAAGTTATGGTATATGAATGTTATAGAATGTTATTATTCTATAAGAAATGATCAGGAGGATTATTTTAGAGAGGCCTGGAGAGACTTAAGTGAACTGATGCGAAGGAAAATGAGCAGAAACAGGAAATGATCATACATGACAACATCCATATTGCATGACAATTAATTCTAATGAACGTGACTCTTTCCAACAATAAGGTGATTGATGCCAGTTTGAATGTTCTTGTGAGGAAGAGAGCCATCTACAACCAGAAAGAAGATGTAGGAAGTGAATATGGATAACAACTTAACATTCTCACTCTTTTTGTTGTTGTTCATTTGCATTTTGTTTTCTTACTGGTTTACTTTCCTTTTTTGATCTGATTTTTCTTGTGCAGCAAAAGAATTATATAAATATGTTTATACATATTGGATTTAACATATATTCTAACATTTTAATATATATTGAATTGCTTGCCATCTAGGGGATGGAGTAGGGGGAAGCAGAGGAAAATCTGAAACACAAGGCTATGCAAGGGTCAATATTGTCAAATTATCCATGTTTATATTTTGAAAATAAAAACAAAAAAAGCTTTATATAAAAAAACAAAACAATGGGGTGATTCAGTACACTTTCAATAGACTTGTATTGGAAAAAGCAATCTGCATCCAGAAAGAGGACTGAATATGGATCACCTTATGTTTTTTTCACTTTTTGTTCCTATTAAATTTATTTATTTTTAATATGCATTGCTTTTTGAATGCTGTTAGGAGAGAAAAGTTAGACCAAAGGAAAAACTATGGAAGAGATAAAAAAAAAATAGAAAAACAAGTGAATATAGCATTGTTCATCTACATTCAGTTTCCTTAGTAATTTTTCGGGAAGCAGATGCCATTTTTTGTCCAAAATCTATTGGGATTGCTTTGGATCTCTGAACCAATAAGAAGAACCAAGTCTTTCATAGTTGATCATTGCACATTTTTACTCTTATTGTGTACAATGTATTCCTGATTATGTTTTTTTTTTTTGCTCAGCATCAGTTCATGTCAATCTTTCCAGGCCTTTCTGAAATCAACTTGTTCATCAAGATTCCATTAATTTCATATACTACAATTTGTTCAGCAATTCCCCAAGTTGATAGGAATCCACTCCTTTTCCAGTTCTTTGCTACCAAAAAAGAGCTGCAAACCTTTTTGCACATGTGAACCCTTTTTCCTCCTTTATGATTTTCTTGGGATACAGACCCAGTAATGGCACTGCTGCATCAAAGGGTATGCACAATTTGGTAGCCCTTAGGGCCCAAATTGCTCTCCAGAATGGAGGGATCATTTCACAACTCCATTAACAATGCATTAGTATCCCAGTTTTCCCATATCCCCTCCAACATTTATCATTATCTTTTCCTGTAAGCCTGTCTGAGAATATGAGGTGGGACCTCAGAATTGTTTCCATTTTCTTTTCTCTAATAAATAGTGATTTACAATATTTTTTTCACATAACTATAGATGGCTTTAATTTTGTCATCTGAAAATAGTCTGTTCATAACCTTCGATCATTTATCACTTTGAGAATGATTTGTATTCTTACAAATTTGACACAATTCTGTATATGTTTTATAAATGAGACCTTTATCAAAACACTGGCTATAAAGATCATATCCCAGGTTCGTACTTCTCTTTTAATCTTGTTTCTATTAGTTTTCTTTGTGCAAAACTTTTTAAATTTAATATAATCAAAGTTGTCTATTTTGCCTTTCATAACGTTCTCTAGTTTTTCTTTGGTCACAAATTCTTCCCTTATTAAAATATTTATAGTAAATTATCCCTTGCTCTCCTAATTTGTTTATTACATCATACTTTGTGCCCAAATCATGTATCCATTTTGACATAATTTAGATATGGGGTGTGAGATGTAGGCCTAGACCAAGTTTCTGATATATTATTTTCCAGTTTACCCAGCAATTTTTGTCAAATAGTTCTTGTTCCAGAAGCTGTAGTTTGGGGATTTATCAAATAGTAGATTGCTATAGGACTTGATTATTTTGCTGAATGTATTTTATCTATTCCACAGATCTAACACTTTTATTTCTAAACCAATATCAAATGGTTTTGTTCACTGCTGCTTTATTATAGGTTTATAGTATAGCTAAGCTACCATTCTTTGTATTTTTTTCATTAATTCCCTTGACATTCTTGATATCGTACTTCCAGATGAATTTTGTTATTATTTTTTTCTAGTTTTATAAAATACATTTTGTGCAGTTTGATTAGTATGACATTGAACAAATAGACTAATTTAGGTAAAACTGTCATTTTTTTATATTACCTTGCCCTACCTATGAGCAATTCAAATTTTTGCAATTGCCTTTAGATCTGACTTAATTTATATAAGAAGTTTTAAAAATTATTTTCACATAATTCTTGGATTTGTCTTGACAGTATTTTATTTTCTGTATTGTAATTTTCAATGGAATTTCCCTTTTTGTATCACTTGCTGATGGACTTTATCAGTAATATATAGAAATGGTGATGATTTGTGTGGATTGATTTTATATCCTGCCTCTTTGCTAAAGCTGTCAATTGTTTTTTTAAATAGTTTTTTGGATGATTTTCTAGTATTCTTTAAGTGTATAATCATATAATCTGTGAAGAGTGATAGATTTATTTCCTCATTGCCTATTCTAATTTCTTTAATTTCTTTTTTTTTTTCTTATTGCTAAGCCAACATGTCTAGTACAATGTTGAATAACAATGGTTATTTTGTTTTAGCCCAATCTTATTGGGAATGTGTTCAGTTTCTCTGCCTTATAAATAATATTTGCTGGTGGATTTAGATAGATACTGCTTATTTTAAGGAAAGCTCCCTTTATGCCTATGATCTCTAGTGTTTTTTATAGGAATGAGTGCTGTATTTTTTCAAAAACCTTCTGCATCTATTGAGATTATCATATGATTTTTGTTGGTTTTGTTATTGATAGGGTCCATTACGGTAATAATTTTCTTGATATTGAATCAGTCCTGCATTCCTGGGATAAATCCCACGTGGTCATAGTGTATTATTCTACTGATAAGTTGCTGTAATCTCTTTGCTAATATTTTATTTAAGATTTTTGCATAAATATTTATTAGGGATATTGGTCTGTAATTTTCTTTCTCTGTTTTTGCTTTTCCTGATTGAGGTATCAGAACCATCTTTGTGTCATAGAAAGAATTCGACAGTACTATAGAAGTTTTTTTTATTTTCAATACACACAAGGATATTTTTTCAACATTGATCTTTGAAAAACCTTGTGTTCCAATCCCCCCTTCCACTCCTCCCCATCTTCTTCCCTTGATGGCAAGTAATCCAATATATGTTAAATATGGTAGAAATATATGTTAAAACCAATATAGACATATCTATATCTATCTATCTATCTATCTATCTATCTATCTATCTATCTATATGATTATCTTATTGTGTAATGTTCTTTTTGGTTTTCTGAAGGTCTTGGAACCATCCTTCTTTTCAGCCAAGTAATCACCACAAGAGCAGCCAGATGTTAAAGTCCAAATTCTTTATTTTCTCCTTGCCTGGGGCTGGGCAGCTTTCTGGAGAGTCTTTCAGACTGGCCTTGGTCTCAGTGGAGGAAGTGCAGGAGGCCAGCCACCAAGGTGGTGTGAAATGAAGTGAATGAATCTGGCTCTGAGTCCCTGGGCTTGTGCTTCAGCCTCCAGCCACCACAAAGGTGTATGATGGAATGAATCTGTCTCTGGGTCCCACCCTGTCTGAGTTTATCCCAGCTTAGATGCTCTATTCTAATTACATTATCATAGGTGTGAATCTTGTGAAACTATATTAAGTAGATGTACTGTACTAGAGAACTATTAATCACCGTGCTAAACTAGATAACCATTGTCTTATTAATTCGACTTAGCAGCTTGTAAAAATCCTTGTTTTAAGTACAAGAGTTCTGGCCCATAATATTGTTGCACAAGAAAAATCAAATGAAATTCAAGCAAGCCACAACTAAAAGAGTGAAAATGCTGTGTTGTGATCCACCCTCAGTTCCTACAATCCTCTTTTGGGTGTAGATGGTTATCATCACCACAAGATCATTGGAACTGGTCTGAATCATCTCATTGTAAAGAACCACATCCATCAGAATTGATTATTGCACAATCTTGTTGTTACTGTGTACAATGATCTCCTGATTCTGCTCATTTCACTTAGCATCAGTTCATGTAAATCTCTCTGGGCCTCTCTGAAGTCATCCTCTTAATTGTTTCTTATAGAACAATAATATTCCATAACATTCATATGCTATAACTTATGCAGCCATTCTCCAACTGATGAACATCCACTCAGTTTTTAGTTTCTTGCCACTACAAAAGTTTTCCATAAATATTTTTGCACATGTGGGTCCTTTTGCCGCCTTTAAGATATAAATCCAGAAGAAACACTGCAGGGTCAAAAGGTGTGCACAGTTTGATAGTTCTTTGGGCATAATTCCAAATTGCTCTCCAGAATGGTTGGATTAATTTACAACTCCACCAACAATGCATTAGTGTTCCCATTCTTCCACATCCCCTGCAAATGTTCACTCTTTTCTGCTCATCTTAGCCAATTTGAGAAGTGTGTAGTAGTATCTCACAGTTGTCTTAATTTGCATTTTTCTTATCAATAGTGATTTAGAGCACCTTTTCATATGACTAGAAGTGGTTTTAATTTCTTCATATGAACAGACAATTTTCATTTGACCATTTATCAATCGGAGAATGTTCTTATAACTTTGAACCAATTCTAATATTTTAGAAATGGGACCTTTATCAGAACTGGAAAACTGTAATAAAAAACTTCATCTATCATCCTTAGAATTAGATTAATTTAATTGGATGTTTTAATATAATTTTTATTGCATTGTAGTCTGAAAAGGAAGAGTTTGCTATTTCTTCCTTTCTGCATTTTATTATGAGATTTTTAATGCCATAATAAATGGTCAGTTTTTGTGTAGGTGCCTTGTTTCTGATGGCCTAGTTTCTGCCATACTAGTTTCCAATTTTCCTGCAGTTTTTGTCTTAAAAAACTTTTTTATCTTAAAAGTTGGTATCTTTGGATTTGTCAAACACTAGATTACTATAGTCATTGACTATTTTTCCCTTTGAACATAACCTATTCCATTGATAGACTACTCTATTTTGTAGCTAGTACTTAATGGTTTTGATGACCTCTGCTTTTTAATATAGTTTTAGGTCTGGCAGTACTCCTTCTTTACCTATTGTTCTCAATAGTTTAACATATTATTGGAATAAATTTTTCCTTTAATGTTTGGTTGAATTCATTTGTGAAGTTAAATGACTCTGGAGATTTTTTCTTAGGGAATTCATTAATGGCAGCTTTTATTTCTTTTTTCTACAATGGGACTATTTAAGTATTTTATTTCCTCTTCTGTTAACCTGAGCAATTTATATTTTTGTACATATTCATCCATTTAAATTAGATTGTAAGATTTGCTGCCATATAGTTGGGCAAAATAGCTACTATTTATTACTTTAATTTCTTTGTCACCTGTGGTAAGTTCATCCTTTTCATTTTTGATGATGGTCATTTGGTTGTTTTCTTTCCTTTTTCTGATCAAATTAACCAAAGTTTTTTTTTTTTTTTTCTATTTTTTTTTCATAAGCCAACTTAGTTTTATTTATTACTGCAATAGTTTTCTTAGTTTCAATTTTATTAATCTGTCCTTTGAGTTTCAGAATTTTTAATTTGATAATTAATTGGGGGTTTTTAATTTGTTCTTTTTCTAGGGTTTTTTTTTTTTTTTTAGTTGCACACCCATTTCATTCTTCTCTTTCTCTATTTTATTCATGTAGCTATTTAGAGATATCAGATTTCCCCTAAGAACTACTTTGGTTGTATATCATAGGTTTCGATATGTTGTTTCATTATTGTCATTCTCTTGGATAAGATTATGGATTGTTTCAGTAATTTCCTGTTTGACCCACTAATTCCTTAGAATTAGATTAATTTAATTGGATATTTGAATATAATTTTTATTGCATTGTAGTCTGAAAAGGAAGACTTCCATTTATTTTTCTATGCTTCTCTTGAGTCCTGTGTTTGTAGATTAAATTTTCTTTTAGTTCTGGTGTTTTCAATAGAAATGATTGAAATTCTCTTACTTCATTGAAGCTCCATTGTCTCCCCTGAAAGATGATGCTGATCTTACTGGGTAGTTAATTCTTGGTTGTAATGTAGGTCCTTTGCTTTTTGGAATATCATATTTCAGGCCCTCCCAACCTTTATAGTAGAAGCTGCCAAATCCTGGGTAATTCTAACTTTTGCTCCTTTATCGTTTAATCCAACATTTTTGCCTTGAGATTGTAGTTCTGAACTTTTGCGACAATGTTCCTTGGGGTTTCCTTGTGGGATCTTTTCCAGAGATGATGGATGGATTCTTTCAATGAGTATTTCCTTCTCTGTTTCTAGAATACTGGGGCACTTTTCCTTATTGATATCTTATAGCATGCTTTTCAGGCTTTTCTCCCCACCCCCCCCAGGTTGGTTGTTTTTCCAATGAGATATTTTACATTTTCTTCATTTTCTTCATTCTTTTCAGTTTGAGTGATTCTTGCTGCCTCACAAAACCTTTTTCCTTGTTTTTCTATTAACTTCTATTTTCCTTGTTTTAGTTTTCAGTGTGAGATTTTCTCAGTTAGCTTTTATATCTCTTTTTTCTATTTTGTTAATTCTACTTTTTAAGGAATTGTTTTAGTCAGACAACTTTTTCCCTACTTTTTCCAAACTTTTGATTCTCTCATCCACAACTCTAATTTCCTTTCTCATTTATTCTTCTACCTCTCTTATTTGTCTTGTGAAGTCTTTTATGAGCATTTCCAAGAAGCCTCTTGGGCTTGAGACCAATTCATATCACTCTTTGAGATTTCCTCTATGGACATTCAGTCCTCATCTGAGTTTATGTTTTGGTCTTCCCTGTCACCACATTAGCTTTCTATGGTCAAGGTTCTTTGGTGTTTCTTACTCACTTTATTTCCTTTTCTTTTTGTATTTCCTCTGTTTTTACTTTTATTGAGCTCTCCTTCTGGGGTAAACGAAGCACTGTCCCAAGTTTGCTGTGTAGCTCTGAGCCTCAAAGGCCCTTTGTGTTTGGAGGGGATATCTTTGCCTGCTCTGTTCAGGAAACAGCCTAGTTTCCCAGAGTTTGTTTTCTGAACTGGAACTGGAAGCTGCACCATTGATTTATTCCTCTAGTGAGTTAGGACTGAAGGTCTTAGTTGCTGATTTGCTGTAATTAAATTTTCTCACTAGCTTTCCCAGAGTGTATCTGACCTGGGCTGAACACCTTTTTCATCCCAGTGAGAATGACCTTTCTTGAAATTTTTCTAGTTTATCTTGAGATGGAGAGTGGTTTCATTCTATCAGACTCTGTTCAGAGGCTTGGTTTCATGTGGTTTTCAAGGGAAACTGGGAGAGCTCCATCAGCTTCCTTACTTTACTATGTTATTTTTCTCCACACAGGAAGTTTTTTCATTTACCTTTTTTGTTATTGTTTGCTTGCTTTTTGTTTTCTTTCTCATTCTTTTTTCCTTTTTGATTTTTTTTTTTAGTGCATCATGATAAATCTGGAAATATGTATAGATGAATTGTACATTTATAGCATATATTGAATCACTTGCTTTCTTTTTTTTTTTTCAACTTTTAAAAAAAATATTTTATTTTATTTTATTTAATAATCACTTTATATTGACAGAATCCATGCCAGGGTAATTTTTTTTTACAACATTATCCCTTGCACTCGCTTCTATTCCGATTTTTCCCCTCCCTCCCTCCACCCTCTCCCCTAGATGGCAAGCAGTCCTATATATGTTGGATATGTTGCAGTATATCCTAGATACAATATATGTTTGCAGAACCAAACAGTTCTCTTGTTGCACAGGGAGAATTGGATTCAGAAGGTAAAAATAACCCAGGAAGAAAAACAAAGATGCAAATAGTTCACATTCGTTTCCCAGTGTTCTTTCTTTGGGTTGTAGCTGCTTCTGTCCATCATTTATCAATTGAAACTCAATTAGGTCTCTTTGTCAAAGAAATCCACTTCCATCAGAATACATCCTCATACAATATCATTGTCAAAGTATATAATGATCTCCTGGTTCTGCTCATTTCACTTAGCATCAGTTCATGTAAGTCTCTCCAAGCCTCACTGTATTCATCCTGCTGGTCATTCCTTACAGAACAATAATATTCCATAACATTCATACACCACAATTTACCCAGCCATTCTCCAATTGATGGGCATCCATTCAATTTCCAGTTTCTAGCCACTACAAAGAGGGCTGCCACAAACATTTTGGCACATACAGATCCCTTTCCCTTCTTTAGTATCTCTTTGGGGTATAAGCCCAGGAGTAGCACTGCTGGATCAAAGGGTATGCACAGTTTGATAACTTTTTGGGCATAATTCCAGATTGCTCTCCAGAATGGTTGGATTCATTCACAACTCCACCAACAATGCATCAGTGTCCCAGTTTTCCCGCATCCCCTCCAACATTCATCATTATTTTTTTCCTGTCATCTTAGCCAATCTGACAGGTGTGTAGTGGTATCTCAGAGTTGTCTTAATTTGCATTTCTCTGATCAATAATGATTTGGAACACTCTTTCATATGAGTGATAATAGTTTCAATTTCATCATCTGAAAATTGTCTGTTCATATCCTTTGACCATTTATCAATTGGAGAATGGCTTGATTTCTTACAAATTAGAGTCAGTTCTCATTTTGGAAATGAGGCCTTTATCAAAAGCTTTAACTGTAAAGATGTTTTCCCAATTTGTTGCTTCCCTTCTAATCTTGTTTGCATTCGTTTTGTTTGTACAAAGGCTTTTTAATTTGATATAATCCAAATTTTCTATTTTGTGATCAATAATGGTCTCTAGTTCATCTTTGGTCACAAATTTCTTTCTCCTCCACAAGTCTGAGAGATAAACTATACTATGTTCCTCTTATTTATTTATAATCTTGTTCTTTATGCCTAGATCATGGACCCATTTTGATCTTATCTTGGTACACAGTGTTAAGTGTGGGTCCATGGTTAATTTCTGCGATACTAATTTCCAGTTTTCCCAGCAGTATTTATCAAATAATGAATTCTTATCCCAAAAGTTAGGATCTTTGAGTTTGTCAAATACTAGATTACTATAGTTGACTATTCTGTCTTGTGAACCTATCATTTTCCACTGATCAACTAATCTATTTCTTAGCCAATACCAAATGGTTTTGATGACTGCTGCTTTATAATATAATTTTAGATCAGGTACAGCTAGGCCACCTTCATTTGATTTTTTTTTCATTAATTCCCTTGAAATTCTCGACTTTATATTGTTCCATATGAATTTTGTTGTTATTTTTTCTAGATCATTAAAATATTTTCTTGGAAGTCTGATTGGTATAGCACTAAATAAATAGATTAGCTTAGGGAGTATTGTCATGTTTATTATATTCACTCGGCCTATCCAAGAGCACTTAATATTTTTCCAATTATTTAAGTCTGACTTTATTTGTGTGGAAACTTTTTTGTAATTTTGCTCATATAATTCCTGACTTTCCTTTGGTATATAGATTCCCAAATATTTTATGCTATCAACAGTTATTCTGAATGGAATTTCTCTTTGTATCTCTTGCTGTTGGATTTTGTTGGTGATGTATAAAAATGTTGAGGATTTATGGGGATTTATTTTGTATCCTGCTACTTTGCTAAAATTATGAATTATTTCTAATAGCTTTTTAGTAGAATCTCTGGGGTTCTCTAGGTATACCATCATATGGTATGCAAAGAGTGATAGTTTGGTTTCCTCATTGCCTACTCTAATTCCCTTTCATCTCTTTCTTGACTCTTATTGCAGAGGCTAATGTTTCTAATACAATATTGAATAATAATGGTGATAGTGGGCAACCTTGCTTCACTCCAGATCTTACTGGGAAAGGTTCCAGTTTTTCCCCATTGCATATGATGCTTACTGACAGTTTTAAATATATGTTCCTGACTATTTTAAGGAAAAGTCCATTTATTCCTATGCTCTCAAGTGTTTTTATTAGGAATGGATGTTGGATTTTATCAAATGCTTTTTCTGCATCTATTGAGATGATCATATGGTTTTTGTTTGTTTGGCTATTGATATAGTCAATTATGCTAATAGTTTTCCTAATATTGAACCAGCTCTGCATTCCTGGTATAAATCCTACTTGGTCATAGTGTATTATCCTGGGGATGATTTTCTGTAATCTTTTTGCTAATATTTAATTTAAGATTTTAGCATCAATATTCATTAGGGAGATCTGTCTATAATTTTCTTTCTCTCTTTTCAGCCTACCTGGTTTAGGTATCAGTACCATGTCTGTATCATAAAAGGAGTTTGGTAGGACTCCTTCAGTCCCTATTTTTTCAAATAGTTTATTTAGCATTAGAGTTAATTGTTCTTTAAATGTTTGATAGACATCACATGTAAATCCATCTGGTCCTGGGGATTTTTTCTTAGGGAGTTGATTGATAGTTTGTTCTACTTCTTTTTCTGAGATGGGACTGTTTAGGATATTTACTTCTTCCTCTTAGTTTGGGCAAGCTGTAGTTTTGGAGGTATTCTTCTATTTCATTTAATTTGTCGAATTTATTGGCATAAAGTTGGTCAAAGTAACTACTAATTATTGCTCTAATTTCCTCTTCGTTAGTGGTGAGTTCTTCCTTTTCATTTTTAAGACTAACAATTTTCCTCTTTCCTTTTTTAATCAGATTTACTAAGGGTTTGTCTATTTTGTTGATTTTTTCATAGAACCAACTCTTAGTTTTATTAATTAATTCAATAGTTTTTTTACTTTCAATTTTATTGATCTCTCCTTTTATTTTTAGAATTTCAAGTTTAGTATTTGACTGGGGGTTTTTAATTTGTTCCTTTTCTAGCATTTTTAGTTGCAAGCCCAATTCATTGACCTTCTCTTTCTCTATTTTATACAAATAGGCCTCTCCAGATATAAAATTTTCCCTTATTACCACTTTGACTGCATCCCATACATTTTGGTATGATGTCTCATTATTATCGTTTTCTTGGGTGAAGTTATTAATTATGTCTATGATTTGCTGTTTCACCCAATTATTCTTTAGTATGAGATTATTTAGTTTCCAATTATTTTTTGGTCTATTTTCCCCTGGCTTTTTGTTGAATGCAATTTTCATTATATTGTGGTCTGAAAAGGATGCATTTACTATTTCTGCTTAACTGCATTTGAGTTTGAGGTTTTTATGTCCTAATATATGGTCAATTTTTGTATAGATTCCATGAACTGCTGAAAAGAATGTGTATTCCTGTCTGTCTCCATTACATTTTCTCCAGAGATCTATCATATCTAATTTTTCTAGTATTCTATTTACCTCTTTGACTTCTTTCTTATTTATTTTGTGGTTTGATTTATCTAATTCTGAGAGTGCAAGGTTGAGACCTCCCACTATTATAGTTTTGCTGTCTATTTCTTCTTGCAGTTATCTTAATTTCTCTTTTAAGAATTTAGATGCTACACCACTTGGTGCATATATGTTTAATATTGATATTGCTTCATTATCAATGCTACCCTTTAGCAAGCTATAATGCCCTTCCTTTTCTCTTTTAATTAGATCAATTTTTGCTTTAGCTTGATCTGAGATCAGGATGGCTACCTCTGCTTTTTTGACTTCACCTGAAGCATAGTAGATTTTGCTCCAACCTTTTACCTTTAACCTGCATGTGTCTCTCCGCTTCAGGTGTGTTTCCTGTAAACAACATATTGTAGGATTCTGGCTTTTAATCCATTCTGCTAACTGCTTCCTCTTTATGAGGGAGTTTACCCTGTTCACATTTATGGTTAAAATGACCAATTCTGTATTACTTGCCATCTTGTAAACCCCTGTTTATGCTTTTCTCCCTTCTTTCCCCTTTACCCCCCTTCCCAGTATTAAGCTTGTAAGCACCACTTGCTTCTCCCAGACCTCCCTTTTTAGTATCTCTGCCCCCACCTTAGATTTCCTCCCCCTATTTACCCCTTTCCCTCCCAGTTTCTGTATTCCCTTCCGCTTAGCTTATTCCTTCCCTTTTCACTTTTCCCTTCTCACTTTTCAATGAGGTGGGAGAAGTTTCACCATAGATTGAATATGTCTAAAGTTTTTCTCTTAAAGCCAATTCTGAAGGCAGGAAGATACCCACTATATTCATCCCCCTCCATTCTTTCTCTCAGATATAATAGGTTTCCTTTCCCTCTTCATGAGATGTAGTATCCCCTCTTTATCCTTTTTCTGGTACAATGTCCTTTCCACATCTAGTTTCTAGAACAAGGTATACATGTATTCTTTATACGTCTTTATAGCTGAAATATAGTTCCCAAGATTAATCTTTACCTTTTTAGATTTCTCTTGAGTTCTATATTTGTAGATCAAACTTTTTGTTAAGTTCTGGCTTTTTCATCAAAAATAGGTGAAATTCGCTTATTTCATTGAATGTCCATCTTCTTCCCTGGAAAAAGATGCTCATTCTGACTGGGTAAGTTGTTTTTGTTTGCATACCAAGTTCCTTAGCCTTTCGGAATATCATATTCCAGGCCCTTCGATCCTTTAATGTGGATGCTTCTAGATCCTGGGTGATCCTTATTGTGGCTCCTCGATACTTGAATTGGGTTTTTCTAGCCGCTTGTAGTATTTTTTCCTTTGTCTGAGGGTTCTGGCATTTGGCCACTATATTTCTTGGTGTTTTGATTTTAGCATCCCTTTCAGTAGGTGATTGATGAATTCTTTCAATGTCTATTTTACCCTCTGTTTCTATGACTTCTGGGCAGTTCTCTTTGATAATTTCCTGGAAAATAGTGTCCAGGCTCTTTTTTCATCATGCTTTTCTGGGAGTCCAATGATTCTCAGATTGTCTCTCCTGGATCTGTTTTCCAGGTCTGTTGTTTTCCCAAGAAGGCATTTCACATTCTTTTCCATTGTTTGATTTTTTTGGATTTGTTTGACTGATTCTTCTTGTCTCCTTGAATCATTCAATTCCATTTGTTCAATTCTGATTTTCAATGAAGTATTTTCTTCACTCACTTTTTAAATATCTTTTTCTAATTGTCCAATTGAGTTCTTTTGTTCTATGGAATTTTTTTCCATTTCACCAATTTTGTTTTTTAGAGAGCTATTTTCTGTTTCCAGTTTAGTAATCCTATTTTTCAAGGATTTGATTTCTTTATCCACTCTGTCATTAAATGAGTGGGATGACTTCTCCAGACTCTTTTGCCAAGTCTCCCTCTCCTTTTCCCATTTTTCTTCTAGCTCTTTTGTGAGAGCCTTTTACATTTCTTCTATGAGGTTCATCTGTGCTGAGGAACAGATGATCTCCTCCTTTGGGGATTCACCTGGGGACAGTCTGTTTTTAGTCTCCTCAGGATTTAGAGTCTGCTCTTCTATCTCTATAGAAGCTGTCAAGGGTTAAAGTTCTCTTCAATTTTTTGCTCATTTTGTCAAAGAATCAAAGACAAACTAGCAAAGAAAAAAAAGGAAAAATACCCCTAAATGGAGTCTGATTTTTTTGGAGAGAAGGGATTGGATGGTGTTACCGAGCTTCCTCTACAGACTGCGGGGGCAGCAGTGAGGCACTAGCAGGATTGTGCTGCGCCTGTGCTCTGAGACTCCTAGAACGTGCTGAGACACTGTGGGGAGCAGTGGCCAGGTCCTGAGAGACTCCAGCTGTTTGGGGTTGTATTCTTCACCCCTGGTGTTTTTAGGTTTTCTGCTGGGCTGCTGGCTTGTTGCCAGGGCAAAGTATCCAATTCTGTAGCAAAGCTCTCCCCGCAGAGACTGCTGTGATCACACCCCACCCCCTCTCCAGTCTGCTCCCATGCTCTTGCTGCCGCTGCTGCCCTCAGCCTGTACCCGATCTAAAACCGTTCCCACCCTCGAGCAAAAACAGACCTTTCTTGGTGAGTTTCAAGGATGTCTTCTCTTGGTAACTATTTGTGGTTTTCTTTTTTCAGTCAAGCATTAATTCAGAGGCTTGTAATGAAATGGATAGTGAGAGAAAACGCGGAGCTTACATAGCTGTGTGCCTCCTCTCCACCATCTTGGCCGGAAGTCCGGATCACTTGCTTTCTAAGAGAAGAGAAAAAATTGGAACATAAGATTTTGCATGGTGCATATTGAAAACTATCTTTGCATATATGTTGAAAATAAAAATCTATTATTAAAAATGGATTTTGACTTAGTGTTGGTATTGCTGGATCAAGGATATGCACAGTTTTATAACCCTTTGAGCATAGTTCCAAATTGCTCTCTAAAATCATTGGATTGGTCAGTAACTTTATTAACAATGCTTTAGTGTACCAATTTTTTCACATCCTTTTTAATACTTATCATCTTCCTTTTCTGTTATTTTAAACACTCTTAAACCTGTGAGAAGGTATCTCAGAGTTGTTTTTCTTTGCATTTCTCTAATCAACAGTGATTTAGAACATTTTTTTTTTTTCATATGATAATAGGTAGCTTTAATTTCTTCTTCTGGAAACTATCTATTCTCTAACATTGGCTATTTATCAATTGAGAAATGACTTTATTCTTATAAAATTGACTCAGTTCTATAAATATTTTTGATATTAGCCTTTTTTTTCCAGAAATACTGGCTAGAACATTTTTTCCTCAGCTTTTTGTTTCTCTTCAAATCTTGGTTACCTTTATTTTGTTTTGCAGAAACCTTTTAATTTTATGTAATCAAAATTATTCATTTTGCATTTCTTAGTTCTTTATTTCCTGTTTATAGAGTCTTCTTTTTTGATGTTTTTTATTTTTTAGCTTAGTTTGCTAGAGGCACCTGAGTGTTATAAAGTAATTAGAATTTCTTAATTATCAGAGAGGGCATGATGAGCTACACCTGAAGACTAATCCATTTTTTTTTTTCCAGCTGCAGCTAAGCATAAAGCTTTTTTTTTTTTTTTTTTTTTTTTTTTTTTTTGCTAGCTGACCATACCCTCCCTCTCACTTTGAGATCTCAATAAATATAATTATTTTCAGTCCCAGCCTCAGTTTACATTTGTTGTGTTTTTACTTGCCACTTGTAATAGTAGCTCATAATAGTTGGAAATTATATAGCATCTTAGGACTTGTCAAGTGATTTACATGTATTATATCATTTGATGTGGTTGAATCTCTGGATACAAAGAGTAAAATTCATGTTTAATGTCTATAAAGTATAGTTAAAAAATTCAATAGTTCAGTGTCAGCACAGAAAGATCTCTCTAGTGGGCTATCACAGAGACTTGTGCTTAGGCAGGTGTGGGTTTCTCCTTATTAGGAATCTATGCAGTTTTATTGGCCTTTTTAAAAAAGGATGGATTTTTTTTTTAGTATGTAGATCAACAAGAAGGTCATTGTGATTCCTTTCAATCTAAAATTCTTCAATTTTGTGAATCAAGTATGTGTTGGAATAATCATTTCTGCCATTTCTTCCACTTCTGACTTTCTGTAAAGCCATGATTCAAGATAACTTAAAGCACTTAGAAATTAAAATTTCATTTATTATTATATAATAATATATTAGGTGTAAAAAACAGAGGTGACAGCTCATAGCAAAAAGCTTAGAAAGTAATCCAATGGTAGGCATTAGACCACTCAAGAGTGAGGGAAAACATAAAGCTGAAGAACTTTTCAGTCAAGAATAGCAGGTAGGACAGAGGCTAATAATAAACAGAACAAAAAGTCTTAGGTAGATTACTTCAGTAATATTATAAAAATAAGTAATAATAAATAAATAAATTGTTAAATGGCAAATTTTGAAATAGGTTGAGACCAAGTAAGTAAAAAAAGAGAAAATAATCAATCATTTAACTCCTTTCTCCTAACTCATGTAACGACATATAAGTAAAAAGCCCAGTGTAGCAAATCCAATGCAAATTTTACCAAATAATAATTCATGGAGATTTATAGAATCATAAGTAAATTGAATTTTAGAGTTAAGAATAACTCATAACTCTTCTAGTTTAATTCACCTTTGTAATTAAGATGATATGCATCTTTATTAAATAGTCATCCAGCCTCATCATTAAATTTAATCTCATCTGAGACTCTTGGAAAAACACAACTTTCCTTAATTTCCTCAGATGGCAAATGAATATGATTTAGCACTATCTTCTGCACAGCTATTGTGAGGATAAAATAAGATGATATTTCCAAAATGCTTTAAGAAGGAGGAGGAGGAAGAGGAAGAAGAGGAAGAAGAGGAGGAGGAGAAAGAGGAGTATAGTAGTAGTAATAGTGATTATAGTAGTAGTAGCTTGTGGAACTAGTGCTAGCTTGTACTTATACAATCACTTGTACTAATGATGTTAATACTATTAGTAAATTGTACTTATAAATAAGAAAGGTAAGACCATCACTTCCCTAGATAGCATAGTGTACTTTTGAACTGATCTAATTATCATCATCATCATTATTATTTGTCCATGTTCTTTTTTTATGAAACCTTGTAATCTTTCTACAATTTCCATTCATAACTCCAATTTCTCTGTACAAAAGCTATATTACAATGCCTTATCATAGGATAGAGAAGATCCTGGGTTCCAGAAAGGTAGAACAGTGAAACATAAAATCATTTAGATTGTGCCTTAATGGAAAGAACTGAAGTAGAGACATGTAAACAGACTAAACTTATTTTTTTTAATTTTAATTTTTTAAAGAACCAGCCTAGAAAATCACAGAAAGACATATTACCAGAAGCCAAGACACCTGGTGATGAAACATTTTTGGCCATGAAAAGCCTTGAAACCATGGAAATTTTGTTGTGTCTCTCAAACTTGTGTAGTTGCCATCCATTTCTATAGTTATGGTAACAGAGTGACAGGAAAGTGGTCAGAGAAGGGGCAAAACTTTACACAGTTTTAAAATCTTTAATGTTGTTGTCCTAAATACAGGATTCTGGTTAAAAAAATCAAATCGACTTACTGTTAAGGACCTGATTCAAATGTATTTTGAAATTCTTGTTATACAATACACTATTTTAAGATAATTCCAAGGGATTCATGATGAAAAATGCTATCCACATCCAGTGAAAGAATTAATGGAATCTGAATGCAGACTGAAACATATAATTTTTCACTTTATTTTTCCCTATTATTTTATTTTTAGTTGTTTTCTTTCACAGCATGACTAATTAAGGAAATTATGTTTTGCATGATTGTACATGTATAACCTATATCAAATTGCTTGTCTTATCAGTGAGAAGGAAGTAAAGAAAGGAAGAAGAGAATTTGGAGCTCAAGAATTTCTTTTTTTTTTTTTAAAGAATGTTAAAATTGTTTTTACATGTATTTGGAAAAAATAATAATTGTTCAAATAAAAAAAATATTGCTATCAATTAAACCAGAAGAAAAATGAAAGGAAAGCTCATTGTTACATATCTTCTGTGGAAAGAAAAAGGAAATGAGTTGATATAGCAGATTTTATTATTTCTCCAAAGAGAGAAGAAATGTCACTTTATGAAAAATTTGGTCATATTGGAGTTCTAATGATAAGCATTTACAAAAGGATCACCAAGAAAATAATTGCAGCTTCCATACCAACATCAGTTATCATGGATGGAGTAGTACAGAAATTCTTCAAAAATAGTTGATAACAACATCATAATCATATGAACATATATTGTAATACTTGGTAATTTATGTGCAAAGGTGAGGAAGAGTGAAGAAAGAAAAAATATATGGGAAGTTTGATTCATATGAAGACATGAGAAATTCTAAAGATACGTATATTACATTGAAGCTTCATCCTTCTATATGACAAATAGATTTTCCACAAATAAAGAAGACATGTGTAGGACACATTAGACAATCAAAACAACAACAACAACAACAACAACAACAACAAAAACCAAATCTAGCCTCACAATGAATGAATTGATTACATTTTAATAGAGGAAAAACGTGGATGAGAAGATATCTTTTATTCAGGACATGGTCCACAGTTATATCACTGATGTATCAGAGATAACACTAGAATTTGTAAAGAAGAAAAAAAAAGGAGGAGAAGGAGAAGGAGAAGGAAGGAAGGAAGGAAAGAAGGAAGGAAGGGAGGAAGGAAGAGATGGAGGATGGGAGGGAGGAAGAATGGAAAAGAGAGCAAGAAAGAACAATAATGAGAAAAATTATGGAATATAATTAAAAAGATTTAACCCTGAATTATTTAAACAAGCTACTGTAATTTTTTCTAAAAGTAAAATTGTACAGTAGAAATGACATCAATGCCTACCATAATAATTTCATTCCAGAGTTTAACCAATATAAATTAATTGCTATAACAAGGAGACCAAAAGAGCCCAGAAAGCACTTCAGTCAGCAAATATTTGACCTGCTTGCCAAATGGAGAGAGATAGCTGCCAAAGGTAATACCAGGTTATACTATAAACTCATCCATAAAATCTTATGAAGAAGGATGATGAACGATTATGAGCAGTGTTCTTTCATAGAAAAGAGAGAAGTGGAAAATTAAGCCAGTCTAAAGAATGCTTGGCAAGCAATCTAACGAAGCAAAGTAATGCCAAGGACATTCAAGGATAAAAATGGAAGGATGACAATATACAGAAGAAACATGGAAATAATGTTCTGAAGGATGCAAGGGAGGCTTCCACCATCTTGGGGGGGGTCCCCTGTAAAGAATGTTTGGGAGTACAAAGTTAGGTTTTGCAACATAGATAGACATGGCTAAGTTGTAATATACATCATTGAAACTCCAAAATAGGCAAGATTTTATACACACACACACACACACACACACACTATATATATATATATATATATACTTTTGGATATTTGGGCTCCTACTCTGTCTTCAGGGGACAACAGAATGAATTCAATAGGTCATCTATATAAAGTTTCTTCAAATTACATCTATAAAATGGGGAAAATTATACATGCCTCATAGCATTGCTGTGGGGTTCAAAAGAGGAAATAAATTATATAATTTGTGACTATAAATGGTAGCTTTCATTTTTATTATCCCATGTCATAGAAAGTAGAATAATAAACTCAGAATCAGGAAGATTTGGGTTCAAATGCTGACTCTGATCAAAACCAACTGACATTGAGTAATTCATTAATCTCTCCATATTCCTGGCAACTCTCTACAATTATAGTTTGCACAATGAATGTTAACAATGGAGAGTTATTTCACCAGGAGATCTTTTAAGGCTGAAATTATCAAAAAATTATTAGTTTCGAATATTTTATATATTCCTTAATTCTAGTCTTCCTGGAATACTGGTTACCATTGTCAATCAGGTGCCGTTATTTCAATGCTTTAAGCATTCATAATTTAATTGGTATGGGTACTCAATCCATTTACACAGACATTGAATCCTTTTATGACCTAGATGGTCTGGCCTCCTTGACTGAGTGTGCTCAGTATCTATTGGGAGCTACCAGCCAAGGATAAATACTTTACCCTTTTTCATAGAGAGTTTTTATTTTCTTTACTTTCTCCCTCCAGATCCCATATAAGGATCAGCTTATATATTTTAATCAGCTTAGCTTGCTATCTAGTGGCAGCTTTCCTCCTTCTGCTACTTCCTACCCTCAATTCTGCCTTGGAGAAATTAACTTTTTCATCCTAAGCAAAGGGACTCCCAAAGATTGATGCTTGCTGAATCACATTCTTTATGTAGGAATGATTTAAGAAATGTTTCAAATGAAATGTTTCTAAGGAAGTAATCTACTTTGTAGCATACTTTTTCTTCAATCCCTTTCACTGTGTTCTCCCAAAGGACTTCATCCTGTAGGTCAGACATTACTGCTTTACAATTCAGAAACAATAATAAAAAAATTATTATTGTTCCTAGAGAGGGCATGTCAAGCTACTTTTCCATGGTGTCACTTACCATTCCGATAATTTCTAGATTAATGTGCTACTCCCTAGCCACTACTGTTATATGTGTTCTCTCCTTTCTCTCTCTCTCTCTCTCTCTCTCTCTCTCTCTCTCTCTCTCTCTCTCTCAAGAATATAAGCTCTTTAAAGGACCTGAAAATTTAGTTTATGCCCATTAGTTGGAGAATGGCTGAATAACTTGGGGGATGTGAATGTAATGGAATATTATTGTTCTATAAGAAATGGCTGATTTCAGAAAAGCCTAGGAAGTTTTATGTGAACTGATGCTGAGTAAAGTGGGCAGAATCAAGAGGACATTGTATACAATAACAATAAAATTGTGTAATTATCAGCTGTGATGGACTTGGCTTTTTTCAACAAAATGGTGATTCAAGGCAATTCCTTTTTTTTTTTTAAATTTTTTATTTAATAATTACATTATATTGACACTCGTTTCTGTTCCGATTTTTTTCCCCCTTCCTCCCTCCACCCCCTCCCCTAGATGGCAAGCAGTCCTTTATATGTTGGATATGTTGCAGTATATCCTAGATACAATATATGTTTGCAGAACCGAACAGTTCTCTTGTTGCGTAGGGAGAATTGGATTCAGAAGGTATAAATAATCCGGGAAGAAAAACAAAAATGCAGATAGTTTACATTCGTTTCCCAGTGTTCTTTCTTTGGGTGTAGCTGCTTTTGTCCGTCATTTATCAATTGAAACTCAGGTCTCTTTGTCAAAGAAATCCACTTCCATCAAAATATGTCCTCATACAATATCGTTGTCGAAGTGTATAATGATCTCCTGGTTCTGCTCATTTCACTTAGCATCAGTTCATGTAAGTCTCGCCAGTCCTCTCTGTATTCATCCTGCTGGTCATTTCTTACAGAACAATAATATTCCATAACATTCATATACCACAATTTACCCAGCCATTCTCCAATTGATGGGCATCCATTCATTTTCCAGTTTCTAGCCACTACAAACAGGGCTGCTACAAACATTTTGGCACATACAGGTCCCTTTCCCTTCTTTAGTATTTCTTTGGGATATAAGCCCAATAGAAACACTGCTGGATCAAAGGGTATGCACAATTTGATAATTTTTTGGGCATAATTCCAGATTGCTCTCCAGAATGGTTGGATTCGTTCACAACTCCACCAACAATGCATTAGTGTCCCAGTTTTCCCGCATCCCCTCCAACATTCATCATTATTTTTTCCTGTCATCTTAGCCAATCTGACAGGTGTGTAGTGGTATCTCAGAGTTGTCTTAATTTGCATTTCTCTGATCAATAATGATTTGGAACACTCTTTCATATGAGTGGTAATAGTTTCAATCTCATCCTCTGAAAATTGTCTGTTCATATCCTTTGACCATTTATCAATTGGAGAATGGCTTGATTTCTTATAAATTTGAGTCAGTTCTCTATATATTTTGGAAATGAGGCCTTTATCAGAACCTTTAACTGTGAAAATGTTTTCCCAGTTTGTTGCTTCCCTTCTAATCTTGTTTGCATTAGTTTTATTTGTACAAAGGCTTTTTAATTTGATGTAATCGAAATTTTCTATTCTGTGATCTAGTTCATCTTTGGTCACAAATTTCTTTCTCCTCCACAAGTCTGAGAGATAAACTATTCTATGTTCCTCTAATTTATTTATAATCTCGTTCTTTATCCTAGGTCATAGACCCATTTTGATCTTATCTTGGTATATGGTGTTAAGTGTGGGTCCATGCCTAATTTCTGCCATACTAATTTCCAATTATCCCAGCAGTTTTTATCAAATAATGAATTCTTTTCCCAGAAGTTAGGGGCTTTGGGTTTGTCAAACACTAGATTGCTATATTTGACTATTCTGTCTTGTGAGCCTAGCCTTTTCCACTGATCCACTAATCTATTTCTTAGCCAATACCAAATGGTTTTGGTGACTGCTGCTTTATAATATAATTTTAGATCAGGTACAGCTAGGCCACCTTCATTTGATTTTTTTTTCATTAATTCCCTTGAGATTCTCGACTTTTTATTGTTCCATATGAATTTTGTTGTTATTTTTTCTAGATCAATAAAATATTTTCTTGGAAGTCTGATTGGTATAGCACTAAATAAATAGATTAGTTTAGGGAGTATTGTCATCTTTATTATGTTCGCTCGGCCGATCCAAGAGCACTTAATATTTTTCCAATTATTTAAGTCTGACTTTATTTGTGTGGAGACTTTTTTATAATTTTGCTCATATAATTCCTGACTTTCCTTTGGTAGATAGATTCCCAAATATTTTATGGTATCAACAGTTATTCTGAATGGAATTTCTCTTTGTATCTCTTGCTGTTGGGTTTTGTTGGTGATGTATAAAAATGCTGAGGATTTATGGGGATTTATTTTGTAGCCAGCTACTTTGCTAAAATTATGAATTATTTCCAATAGCTTTTTGGTAGAATCTCTGGGGTTCTCTAGGTATACCATCATATCATCTGCAAAGAGTGATAGTTTGGTTTCCTCATTGCCTACTCTAATTCCTTTTATATCTTTCTCGACTCTTATTGCCGAGGCTAGTGTTTCTAATACGATATTAAATAATAATGGTGATAGTGGGCAACCTTGCTTCACTCCAGATCTTACTGGGAAAGGTTCCAGTTTTTCCCCATTGCATATGATGCTTACTGATGGTTTTAAATATATGCTCCTGACTATTTTAAGGAAAAGTCCATTTATTCCTATGCTCTCAAGTGTTTTTATTAGGAATGGATGTTGGATTTTATCAAATGCTTTTTCTGCATCTATTGAGATGATCATGTGGTTTTTGTTTGTTTGGTTATTGATATAGTCAATTATGCTAATAGTTTTCCTAATATTGAACCAGCCCTGCATTCCTGGTATAAATCCTACTTGGTCATAGTGTATTATCCTGGTGACAATTTTCTGTAATCTTTTTGCTAATATTTTATTTAAGATTTTAGCATCAATATTCATTAGGGAGATTGGTCTATAATTTTCTTTCTCTGTTTTCAGCCTACCTGGTTTAGGTATCAGTACCATATCTGTGTCATAAAAGGAGTTTGGTAGGACTCCTTCAATCCTATTTTTTCAAATAGTTTATATAACATTGGAGTTAATTGTTCTTTAAATGTTTGGTAGAATTCACATGTAAATCCATCTGGTCCTGGGGATTTTTTCTTAGGGAGTTGATTGATAGTTTGTTCTATTTCTTTTTCTGAGATGGGACTGTTTAGGATATTTACTTCTTCCTCTGTTAGTTTGGGCAAGCTGTATTTTTGGAGGTATTTTTCTATTTCATTTAAGTTGTCGAATTTATTGGCATAAAGTTGGGCAAAGTAACTCCTAATTATTGCTCTAATTTCCTCTTCGTTAGTGGTGAGTTCTCCCTTTTCATTTTTAAGACTAACAATTTGATTTTCCTCTTTCCTTTTTTTAATCAGATTTACTAAGGGTTTGTCTATTTTGTTGGTTTTTTCATAGAACCAACTCTTAGTTTTATTAATCAATTCAATAGTTTTTTTACTTTCAATTTTATTGATCTCACCTTTTACTTTTAGAATTTCAAGTTTAGTGTTTGACTGGGGGTTTTTAATTTGTTCCTTTTCTAGCATTTTTAATTGCAAACCCAATTCATTGACCTTCTCTTTCTCTATTTTATACAAATAGGCCTCTAGAGATATGAAATTTCCCCTTATTACCGCTTTGGCTGCATCCCATACATTTTGGTATGATGTCTCATTATTATCGTTTTCTTGGGTGAAGTTATTAATTATGTCTATGATTTGCTGTTTCACCCAATCATTCTTTAGTATGAGATTATTTAGTTTCCAATTATTTTTTGGTCTACTTCCCCCTGCTTTTTTGTTGAATGTAATTTTCATTGCATCGTGGTCTGAAAAGGATGCATTTACTATTTCTGCCTTACTACATTTGAGTTTGAGGTTTTTATGTCCTAATATATGGTCAATTTTTGTATAGGTTCCATGAACTGCTGAAAAGAAAGTGTATTCCTTTCTGTCTCCATTACATTTTCTCCAGAGATCTATCATATCTAACTTTTCTAGTATTCTATTTACCTCTTTGACTTCTTTCTTATTTATTTTGTGGTTTGATTTATCTAATTCTGAGAGTGCAAGGTTAAGATCTCCCACTATTATAGTTTTACTGTCTATTTCTTCTTGCAGCTCTCTTAGTTTCTCTTTTAAGAATTTAGATGCTACCCCACTTGGTGCATATATGTTTAATATAGATAGTGCTTCATTATCCATGCTACCCTTTAGCAAGATATAGTGTCCTTCCTTATCTCTTTTAATTAGGTCAATTTTTGCTTTAGCTTGATCTGAGATCAGGATGGCTACCCCTGCTTTTTTGACTTCACCTGAAGCATAGTAGATTTTGCTCCAACCTTTTACCTTTAACCTGCATGTATCTCCCCGCTTCAGGTGTGTTTCCTGTAAACAACATATTGTAGGATTCTGGCTTTTAATCCATTCTGCTAACCGCTTCCTCTTTATGGGGGAGTTTACCCCGTTCACGTTTATGGTTAGAATGACCAATTCTGTATTACTTGCCATCTTGTTAACACCGGTTTATGCTTTCCTCCCTTCTTTCCCCTTTCCCCCCCTTCCAAGTATTAAGCTTGTGAGCACCCCTTGCTTCTCACAGCCCTCCCTTTTTAGTGTCCCTCCCCCCGCCTTAGAGTTCCTCCCCCTATCTTACCCCTTTCCCTCCCAGTTCCCGTATTCCCTTCCGCTTAGCTTATTCCTTCCCTTTCCACTTTTCCCTTCTCACTTTTCAATGAGATGGGAGAAGTTTCACCATAGATTGAATATGTCTTAAGATTTTTCACTTAAAGCCAATTCTGAAGGCAGTAAGATACCCACTATATTCATCCCCCTCCATTCTTTCTCTCAGATATAATAGGTTTCCTATGCCTCTTCATGAGATGTACTACCCCCACTTTACCCTTTTTCTGGTACAATGTCCTTTCCACATCAATTTCTAGAACAAGGTATACATGTATTCTTTATACATCTATATAGTCAAAATATAGTTCCCAAGATTAATCTTTATCTTTTTAGATTTCTCTTGAGTTCTATATTTGTAGATCAAACTTTTTGTTAAGTTCTGGTTTTTTCATCAGAAATAGATGAAATTCGCTTACTTCGTTGAATGTCCATCTTCTTCCCTGGAAAAAGATGCTCATTCACGCTGGGTAAGTTATTTTTGGTTGCATACCAAGTTCCTTAGCCTTTCGGAATATCATATTCCAGGCCCTTCGATCTTTTAATGTGGATGCTGACAGATCCTGGGTGATCCTTATTGTGGCTCCTTGATACTTGAATTGGGTTTTTCTAGCCGCTTGCAATATTTTTTCTTTCATCTGAGGGTTCTGGCATTTGGCCACTATATTCCTTGGTGTTTTGATTTTAGGATCCCTTTCAGTGGGTGATCAATGAATCCTTTCAATGTTTATTTTTTCCTCTGTTCCTATGACTTCTGGGCAGTTCTCTTTGATAATTTCCTGGAAGACAGTGTCCAGGCTCTTTTTTTCATCATGTTTTTCTGGGAGTCCAATGATTCTCAGATTGTCTCTCCTGGATCTGTTTTCCAGGTCTGTTGTCTTCCCCAGAAGGTATTTCACATTTTTCTCCATTGTTTGATTTTTTTGGATTTGCTTGACTGATTCTTCTTGTCTCCTCGAGTCATTCAATTCCACTTGTTCAATTCTGATTTTCAGTGAAGTATTCTCTTCACTCACTTTTTTAAAATCTTTTTCTAATTGTCCAATTGAGTTCTTTTGTTCTGTGGAATTTTTTTCCATTTCGCCAATTTTGTTTTTTAGAGAGCTGTTTTCTGTTTCCAGTTCACTAATCCTATTTTTCAAGGATTTTACTTCTTTATCCACTCTCTTTTTAACTTTCTCCAGGCTCTTTTGCCAAGCCTCCCTCTCCTTTTCCCAAGCCTCACTCTGCTTTCCCCATTTTTCTTCTAGCTCCCTTGTGAGAGCCTTTTTAATCACTTCTATGAGGTTCATCTGTGCTGAGGAACAGACCATCTCCTCCTTTGGGAATTCACCTGGGGACTGCCTGTTTTTAGTCTCCTCAGGATTTAGAGTCTGCTCTCTATCTGTATAGAAGCTGTCAAGGGTTAAAGTCCTCTTCAGCTTCTTGCTCATTCTGTCTATTAATCAGAGACAAACTACCAAAGAAAAACAGAAAAAACTGGAGTTTTTCTTTGGGGGGGGGCTGGGTGTGTTATCGAGCTTCCTCTACAGACTGCAGGGGGCAGCAGTGAGGCACTAGCAGGACTGTGCTGCGTGTGCGCTCTGAGATCCCAAAGCGTGCTCAGTCACTGAGGGGGGGGAAGGGGGGGAGCGGCCAGGTCCTGAGAGACTCCAGTTGTTTGGGGTTGTATTCTTCAGCCCCGGTGTTTTTAGCTTCTCTGCTGGGCTGTTGACTTGCTGCCGGAGGAAAGTATCCAAACCTGTAGCGAAGCTCTCCCCGCAGAGACGGCTACGATCACTCTCCACCCCCTCTCCAGTCTGCTCCTGTGCCCTCACTGCCACTGCCCGCCGCCTGCGCCCGATCTAAAACCGCCCCAGCCCTCCAGTAAAGACAGACCTTTCTTGGTGGATCTCAAGGATGGCTTCTCTTGGTAACTATTTGTGGGTTTTTTCAGTCAAGCATTGATTCAGAGGCTTGTAATGAAATGGATAGTGAGAGAAAGCGTGGAGCTTATGCAGCTGTGAGCCTCCTCTCCGCCATCTTAACCGGAAGTCCCCTTCAAGGCAATTCCAATAGATTTGTGATGGATAATGACATCTGCATCCGCAGAGAAAACTGTGGACTGAATGTAGATGAAAGGATAGGATTGTCGCTTTTTTGTTTGTTTGTTGTTGTTTGTTTTGTTTTCCTTTCTCCTGCTTTTTTTCCTTTTTGATCTAGTTTTTCTTTTGCAGCATAACTATTATTTAAATATGTTTAGAAGAATTGTACAGGTTTAACCTATATCACAATGATTGTTCTCTTGAGCAGGGAACAAGGGGGGCGGGAAGGGAGAATTTGAAAAACAAGGTTTTGCAGAGGTGAATATTGAAAATTATCTTTGTGGAGATGCAACCAAGATGGTGCAATAAAGGCAAGAACTCATCAAATTTCTCCCCCAAACTGCTCCAAATTTCTTTAAATAATGACTCTAAACAACCCTCCCCCCAAAGACAGAATAGAACATTTGCAGCTGAAGGCATCTTCAAAATGTCAGCAAAAAAAACTGTGATATCAAAGTGGGAATCCAGTGCAGTCCTGATATAGGACTCCCCAGTGCATCTCAGGCCCTTGGTCCAGGCCAAGAAAACAGAAACCGATCTAGGAAGGTCTGAATCAGCATCAGTACTGGCTGTTTCTAAATACTTTAGCCCAGAGACACCAAAGATGACTTGGAAGGTCAGCAGAAAAGATTTGTAACAACAGGGTTGGAGTCCAGCATGCAATCCCAGCACAGATAACACCAGGGCAGCCCCATCCCCAGCCCAGGCAAAGCCCAGGCAACTCTCCTGCTTTAGCACAATTGATCTTACAGTTACAGGAGGGCAAGAACACTCTTAACAGATTTAGGACAGAAAAGAATCCTGGTGGTCAGATGCCTAGAATAAATTTTGAAAAAAGCTGTACATATTCCTTGAAGCTTGGAACACCGAAACCTCTACTCTGGAAACAAAGCCCTACTTTAACAGTTAAAAGCTGAGTAACAGGCTAGAAAAATAAACAGACAAAAGGAAAAAAATTCTGATCATAGAAAATTACTATGGTGACAAGGAAAATCAAAACACACATTCAAAAGAAGATAACAAAGTCAAAGATATTTTCACCTCCCAGATTGTGTGTGGAAGTTCTGAGTCCCAGAAAACTGAATGAAACTCTACTGATTAGGAATGCCAGACCCAGATCTGCTGTAGAGATGTGGCCCTGGGTAAGAAGGAACCAGCACTTGATGAGTGCATAGACATGGGAATTTGCAGGGGAAGGGAGCTCTTGGTTTGGGGTTCCAGGTCAGATGAAAGAACTGAAGTGAACTTAGAGGCACCATGTCCTCAACCCACATTAGAGATGCTTACACTAATACTTCTCATTAAAACAAAAAATATATATATAAATTAAATAAATAAGCAAGTAAGCAAGCAAACAAACAAACAAACAAATAAATAAATGAACTGGCAAGGAAAAAAGGATACAATCATAAAAACTTACTATAGGAATGGGGAAGACTGAGTTCATGTTCAGACGAGAACACTGAAGTAAGAAGCAGCTTCTTTCTGCCCCAAAAAGTAGTATTAAATGGCTCCCTGCTCAGAGAGAATTTATAAAAAAAAAACAAAAAAAATGAGGGATATTAAAGATAAACAACAAACATAAAATAAAAATATAAACTATCCAATAAAAATGAAAGAATTATGAAAAAAATGTTAACAGAAAAGAAAATACAGTCTTAAAGATGAAAATAACTCTTTGAAAGATAGGATTGGACAAGGAGAAGCCATTAAAGCTATGAGACCAAGAAATAACAAAACAGTCTATAAAGAATGAAAAAATAGAATAAAACATTTAACATTTTGTAAGAAAAACAAAAGACATGGAGAACAGATCAAGAAGAGAAATATAAGAATAATTGGAATATCTGAAAACTGACCAAAAAAAGAACCTCGACACATCAATGCAAACAATAATACAAGAAAATTGTCCTGAAATGATAGAACATGTGAGAAAAGAAGATACAGAAAAAAATCCATTGTTCACTATCTCAAATAAATTCTTGGTTGAAATTATATAGGGATATTATTGCCAAATTTAGAAGTCCCCAGATCAAAGAGAAAATCTTGTATGCACAGTTTGATAACTTTTTGATCATAGTTCCAAACTGCTTTCCAAAATGGTTGGATCCATTCACAGTTCCACCAACAATCTATCAGTGTCCCAGTTTTCCCACATCCCCTCCAACATTCCTTATTATCTTTTCCTGTGATTTTAACCAATCTGATAGGTATGTAGTGGTATCTCAGAAGTGTTTTGATTTGCATTTCTTTGATCAATAGTGATTTTGAACACCTTTTCTTTTGTTTTTTATTATAGCTTTTTTATTTACAAAATATATGCATGGGTAATTTTTCAGCATTGACAATGGCAAAACCTTTTGTGCCAACTTTTCTCCTCCTTCCCCCCAACCCCTTCCCCAGATGGCAGGTTTACCAATATGTTAAATATGTTAAAGGATAAGTTAAATACAATATATGCATACATGTCCATACAGTTATTTTGCTGCCAAAAAAGAATCGGACTTTGAAATAACATACAATTAGACTGTGAAGGAAATAAAAAATGCAGGTGGACAAAAATAGAGGGATTGGGAATTCTGTGTAGTGGTTCATAGTCATCTCCCAGAGTTCTTTCACTGGGTGTGGTTTTCTTTGATATTTTCATGAAAGATGGTGTCTAGACTCTTCTTTTTAATCATATATTTCAGGGAGTCCAATAATCCTTATATTGTCTCTCCTAGATTTATTTTCCAAGTTTTTGTTTTCCCCATTAAATATTTTACATTTTTCCTATTTTTTTCTTTTCTTTTGGTTTTGCATGACTGATTCTTGTTGTCTTATTGAGTCATTCATTTCCATTTGTTCAATTCTGAATTTTATGTGTTATTTTCTTCATGTCTTTTTTTTTTTTGAACTTCTTTTTGTATTTGTCCAATTGAATTTTTGAACGAGTTGCTTTGTTCTATGGGATTTTTTTTTCCATTTCAGAAATTCTGTTTTTTAAGAAGTCATTTTCTTTTTATGTTTCACAAATTCTGTTTTTCTGGGAGTTGCTTTCTTTTTCCAGTTTGTCAAATCTATCTTTTAATGAGTTATATGTTTTTTTCCATTTCACTATGTCTATTTTGTGTTGCCTTTTCCAAACTCTCTTGCAAGGCTTTCATTTCCTTTCCCCATTTTTCTTCTAACTCTTTTTTCAAATTCTTTTTAAGTTCTTTTAAGAGGGCTTTATGTGATGGGGGCCAGATTATATCACCTTTTGGAGCTACATCTAGAGACAATGTACCTTTAGTCTCCTTAGGGTTTGAACTCTCTTCTTCTCTTTCATCATAAAAGCTGTCAGTTGTTAGAGTCCTCTTTACTTTTTTACTCATTTTTTTAAAGTTAAGTTAATGTCTGCCTTTAGGGCAGGAGATGTTTTCCAAGCAACCACAGCTGTGCTGGGCCAGTGTTGATTCACTCCTGGTGCTGGATCTGCCATGTGGATTCTGCACTGCCACCCTGAGACTGCACTGCTCCAGGACTTTGAGTTGTCTATGCTGGTATTTGTGGTCAGCTGCTCAGGCCTTGCTGTCTCTCTCCTTCTGATTGAAATAGACCTTCTCTCATCTGCTTCCTCCCATAAACTCTCTGCCCCATGGAGGTGGCACTGCCACACTGAGACTGCTCTGCCCCGGAGGCTCTGCTCTGTCTGAGCTGGCATTTGTGGTTAGCTGTTGGTGCTTTGTTGCCTCTCTCCTGTTTCTGATTGAAACAGATCTTTTCTTGTCTGTTTTATCCCATAAATTCTCTGTGCTGGGACTCTGAGTTGTCTGCACTGGTGTTTGTATTGGTTGCCCTGATGCCTCTCTTCTCTTTCCAATTGAAGCAGACCTTTTTTTGTTGATCTTTGAAATTAACTTCTGTGATCAATAGTGATTTGGAACACTCTTTCATAGAGTGGTAATAGTTTCAATTCCATCATCTGAAAATTGTCTGTTAATATCCTTTGACCATTTATCAATTGGACAATGGCTTGATTTCTTATAAATTAGAGTTAGTTCTCTATATATTTTGAAAATGAGGCCTTTATCAGAACCTTTAACTGTGAAGATGTTTTCCCAGTTTGTTGCTTCCCTTCTAATCTTGTTTGCATTAGTTTTGTTTGTACAAAGGCTTTTTAATTTGATATAATCAAAATTTTCTATTTTGTGATCAATAATGGTCTCTAGTTCATCTTTGGTCACAAATTTCTTTCTCCTCCACAAGTCTGAGAGATAAACTATACTATGTTCCTCTTATTTATTTATAATCTTGTTCTTTATGCCTAGATCATGGACCCATTTTGATCTTATCTTGGTACACAGTGTTAAGTGTGGGTCTGTGCCTAATTTCTGCCATGCTAATTTCCAGTTATCCCAGCAGTTTTTATCAAATAATGAATTCTTATCCCAAATGTTAGGATCTTTGGGTTTGTCAAACACTAGATTGTTATAGCTGACTAGTCTGTCTTGTGAACCTAACCTATTCCACTGATCAACTAATCTATTTCTTAGCCAATACCAAATGGTTTTGGTGACTGCTGCTTTATAATATAATTTTAGGGTCAGGTACAGCTAGGCCACCTTCATTTGATTTTTTTTCATTAATTCCCTTGAGATTCTCGACTTTTTATTGTTCCATATGAATTTTGTTGTTATTTTTTCTAGCTCATTAAAATATTTTCTTGGAAGTCTGATTGGTATAGCACTAAATAAATAGATTAGCTTAGGGAGTATTGTCATGTTTATTATATTCGCTTGGCTTATCCAAGAGCACTTAATATTTTTCCAATTATTTAAGTCTGACTTTATTTGTGTGGAAAGTTTTTTGTAATTTTGCTCATATAATTCCTGACTTTCCTTTGGTAGATAGATTCCCAAATATTTTATGCTATCAACAGTTATTTTGAATGTAATTTCTCTTTGTATCTTTTGCTGTTGGATTTTGTTGGTGATGTATAAAAATGCTGAGGATTTATGGGGATTTATTTTGTATCCTGCTACTTTGCTAAAGTTATAAATTATGTCTAATGGCTTTTTAGTAGAATCTCTGGGGTTCTCTAGATATACCATCATATCATCGCCAAAGAGTGATAGTTTGGTTTCCTCATTGCCTACTCTAATTCCTTTAATCTCTTTCTTGGCTCTTATTGCAGAGTCTAGTGTTTCTAATACAATATTGAATAATAATGGTGATAGTGGGCAACCTTGCTTCACTCCAGATCTTACTGGGAAAGAGTCCAGTTTTTCCCCATTGTATATGATGCTTACTGACAGTTTTAAATATATGCTCCTGATTATTTTAAGGAAAAGTCCATTTATTCCTATGCACTCAAGTGTTTTTATTAGGAATGGATGTTGGATTTTATCAAATGCTTTTTCTGCATCTATTGGGATGATCATATGGTTTTTGTTTGTTTGTTCATTGATATAGTCGATTATGCTAATAGTTTTCCTAATATTGAACCAGCCCTGCATTCCTGGTATAAATCCTACTTGGTCATAGTGTATTATCCTGGGGATGATTTTCTGTAATCTTTTTGCTAATATTTAATTTAAGATTTTAGCATCAATATTCATTAGGGAGATCAGTCTATAATTTTCTGTCTCTGTTTTCAACCTACCTGGTTTAGGTATCAGTACCATGTCTGTGTTGTAAAAGGAGTTTGGTAGGACTCCTTCAATCCCTATTTTTTCAAATAGTTTATTTAGCATTGGAGTGAATTGTTCTTTAAATGTTTGGTAGAATTCACATGTAAATCCATCTGGTCCTGGGGATTTTTTCTTAGAGAATTGGTTAATAGCTTGATTTATTTCCTCCTCTGTTAGTCTGGGCAAGCTATATTTTTGGAGGTATTCTTCTATTTCATTTAAGTTGTCGAATTTATTGGCATAACGTTGGTCAAAGTAACTCCTAATTATTGCTCTAATTTCCTTTTCGTTAGTGGCAAGTTCTCCCTTTTCATTTTTAAAACTCACAATTTGATTTTCCTCTTTCCTTTTTTAAATCAGATTTACTAATGATTTGTTTATTTTTTTGGTTTTTTCATAGAACCAACTCTTAGTTTTATTAATTAATTCAACAGTTTTTTACTTTCAATCAGAGAAATGCAAATTAAAACAACTCTGAGATACCACTACATACCTGTCAGATTGGCTAAGATGATAGGAAAAAATAATGATGAATGTTGGAGGGGATGCAAGAAAACTGGGACACTGATGCATTGTTGGTAGAGTTGTGAATGAATCCAACCATTCTGGACAGCAATCTGGAATTATGCCCAAAAAGTTATCAAACTGTGCATACCCTTTGATCCAGCAGTGTTACTTCTGGGCTTATAGCCCAAAGAAATACTAAAGAAGGGAAAGAGACCTGTATGTGCCAAAATTTTGTGGCATTGTAGTGGCTAGAAACTGGAAATTGAATGGATGCCCATCAATTAGAGAATGGCTGGGTAAATTGTGGTATATGAATGTTATGGAATATTATTGTTCTGTAAGAAATGACCAGCAGGATGAATACAGAGAGGACTGGCGAGACTTCCATGAACTGATGCTAAGTGAAATGAGTAGAATCAGGAGATCATTATGCACTTCAACAATGATATGAGGATGTATTCTGATGGAAGTGGATTTCTTTGACAAAGAGGCCTAACTCAGTTTCAATTGATAAATGATGGACAGAAGCAGCTACACCCAAAGAAAGAACACTGGGAAATGAATGTAAACTATTTGCATTTTTGTTTTTCTTCCCAGGTTATTTTTACCTTCTGAATCCAATTCTCCCTATGCAACAAGAGAACTGTTTGGTTCTGCACACATATATTGTATCTAGGATATACTGCAACATATTTAACATATATAGGACTGCTTGCCATCTAGGGGAGAGGGTGGAGGGAGGGAGGGGAAAAATCGGAACAGAAGCGAGTGCAAGGGATAATGTAAAAAAAAAATTACCCTGGCATGGGTTCTGTCAATAAAAAGTTATTATAAAATAAAATTTAATTTAAAAAAAGATAGTATGATAAGAATGCAAAGATGCAATAAAAAAAAAAAGAAATTAACTTCTGTGGGAAAATTATTGCACTCCCAATATTTGTGGGTTCTGTCTGTCGAGAGCTAATTCAGAGGCTGGATTTCATAAGTATTGTGAGGTTGTAAAGAAGGTCAGAGAGAAATGTATGTCATCTCCACCATCTTGGTTCTACCTCTGGAAGTCCAAAAAGAATAAATTTTTTAAAGGTGCAAAGCAACGAGTAAAAGAACCACCTACAATACAGTAACGAAAAGCAGAATTGTCATGGACATAATTTCTTCTATAATTATTTAACCTTTCTTAAACTGATAACTTATTGTTATATATTTTGAATCCTCTCTGATGTTCTGCTGTGTACATGACAATGTTTTGTTTTTCTTGTTTTGCTTTGTTTTAATTTTTGTATTTTCTTTTTTAATTCTATTTTTAATAAAGAAAAGAAAAATGAGGGAAAAATTGAGAGTAGTAAAAAAGGAAATACAAAAAACTAATGAGGAGAAAAGTGGCTTAAAAAGCAAAAATTAGATAATTGTGAAAGGAAGTACAAAATAAGTGAGGAAAATAATTGCTTAAAAAATAAAATTTAGAAAATGGAAGCTAATGACTTTATGAGAAATCAAGCTTACAATAAGGCAAAACCAAAAGAAAGAGAGAAAAAGAGAAGGAAAGTGAAATTTTTTTTTGGAAAAAAAAACAACTAATCTGGAAAATAGGTCCAGGATAGATAATTTAAAAATTATTATTTTATCTGCAATTCATGGTCAAAAAAAAAAAAAGAGTTAAGACATCATCTTTTAAGAAAGTATCAAGGAAAATTGTCCTGATATTCTAAAACCAAAAAGTAAAATAGAAATTGAATGAATTCACCAATCACCTCCTGAAAAATATCCCAGGAATATCATAACCACATTCCAGAACTCCCAAATGAATGAGAAAATATTGCAAGTATCCAGAAAGAAATAACTCAATAACAGTGGAGCTACAGTCAGGATAACAAAAGATTTAGTACTGTCTACATTAAAGGACCAGAAGACTTACAATATGATATTCCAGAGAGCAATGGAGTTATGGTTACAACCAAAAGTCACCTACCAGAAAAACTGAGTATAATCCCTTGGAGGAAGTATGGATATTCAATGAAATAGAGGATTTTCAAGCGTTCATGATGAAAAATACCAAAGCTGAATGGAAAATTTGATTTTCAAACACAGGTTTCAGGAGAAGCATAAAGAGGTAATTAGGAAAATGATATCATAAGGGAAGTATTAGAACTTTCTCATTATTAAGACAGTTTGAATGAGTACATATAGACAGAGGGCACAGGTATGAGTTGAATATGAAGGGTAATATCTTTTTTTTTAGATAACTTATTATTGACAGAACCCATGCCAGGGGAATTTTTTACAACATTATCCCTTGCACTCTCTTCTGTTCTGATTTTTCCCCTCCCTCCCTCCACTCTCTTGCCCAGATGGCAAGCAGTCCTATACATGTTAAATAGGTTATAGTATATCCTAGATACAATATATGTGTGCAGAACCAAACAGTTCTCTTGTTGCACAGAGAGAATTAGATTCAGAAATCATAAATAACCTGGGAAGAAAAACAAAAATGCAAGCAGTTTATATTCATTTCCCAGTGTCTTTTCTTTTCAGTGTCCTTTCTTTGGGTGTAGCTGCTTCTGTCCATCCTTGATCAATTGAAACTGAATTAGATCACTTTGGTGAAGAAATCCACTTCCATCAGAATACATCCTCATACAGTATTGTTGTTGAGGTATATAATGATCTCCTGGTTCTGCTCATTTCATTTAGCATCAGTTCATGGAAGTCTCGCCAGTCCTCTCTGTATTCATCCTGCTGGTCATTTCTTACAGAACAATAATATTCCATAATATTCATATACCACAATTTACTCAACCATTCTCCGATTGATGGGCATCCATTCATTTTCCAGTTTCTAGCCACTACAAACAGGGCTGCCGCAAACATTTTGGCACATACAGGTCCCTTTCCCTTCTTTAGTATCTCTTTGGGGTATAAGCCCGGTAGAAACACTGCTGGATCAAAGGGTATGCACACTTTGATAACTTTTTGAGCATAGTTCCAAATTGCTCTCCAGAATGGCTGGATGTGTTCACAATTCCACTAACAAGGTGGGATAATATCTTTTAAAGAAATGATTAAATTAAGGAAATCACCTCAAGGAAATGTTACAAAAAGTCATTGACTAATTGCAAACATTCTGTTAAGATTTAATAATTTGTGCACATACCAATTATAAGAAATAAACTTAGATTTTCTTTTGTAGTAAAATGTTGATTTCAATCATTTTAAAACTGTCAGATTTTTCTAGCTAAAGATAAGATGTCTTAAAACATTGACATTAATAGAATATATAAATATTGTGTCTTTTGTCTTATACTTTATTTAGAGAATGCCAAAGTTATTTCTTTCCTGAATTAGCATTATTGCATGAGATTGAAAGATAACAAATGTGTGAATCATTCATTTTCTAAGAAAAATCATTGAGAGGAAATAATCAATAAAATGCATGATAGAAAGAAAATAAATGCAGAAAACATAATTTGGAAACAATACAAAGGAGGTAAAAAAATATTAAAAAAGAGAAAAATTAGACCAAGCTAAATAAAATGAAAGCCAATGGTAATAAATGTAAATTCTAATTTTGAGGTTCAGATAATAAGATAGTGAATTCAAGATTAGATCGGCATTTATTTGGAAAAGATGGAGGTTTTAGTTGAGACAATTTAATTATAGGACATCAGTCATGAATTTGAATGTGATCCTAGGTAGAACATTATTTGAAGAGCCACAAATTCCAGGAATAAGATGAAGATAATAAGATGAATGATACATTCACCTGGTTAAACAATATACAGAAAATTCTACTGAGTTCTGAGGGACACATTGTAGGAAAGCATTGGTCAGCCATGATATTGAAGGGCTTATAGTTCATGTAATATTAGTATCGTGAGGCCCTCTATGTTGTGAAGTGCAGTATCCCCACATATACCATGGTGGATGTCATTATGTGTAGGAGGCAAAATTTCTCTAAAGGAAACTATTTCCTACAAGAACAAGAAGCAGGAATTGGTAAGCAAAAGTTGACTATAACTCTGCTTTCCTCAGAGTACTGGACTACAGTTATATCTATCCTCTTCCTTAAATATAATTAGTTTAGGGGATAAGGTTTTTAGGTTCAAGCTAATTTTTTATTGCTGTTGCATTATTGAAAGAATAGAAGATTCTGAGCTTTATATACTAGTCCTGACTTCCTTCTAATTAAATACCAGTTCCACAAGAAAATACATATATCACTTAGCCAAGAAACCCATTCATCTAAATTAGTAACAAAACAGAAATTATGGAAAGTATACATATGAAAACATATATCAGACAATCAGAATGAAACAACTCTTGTACTTAAAATGAGATTATTTAGTGTGAAAGAGATACAGAGACAGCCAGCCAGCCAGAGACAGAGAGAGAAAAAGAGACACAGAAAGAGACAGAGACAGAAAGAGGCAGCAAGATAGAAAAAAAAGGGGGAGAGAGAGACAGAGAGACAGCAACAGAGACAGAGACAGCAAGACAGAGAAAAAAAGGAGGGGGAAGAGAGAGACAGAGACAGCAAGACAAAGGAAAAAAGGGAGAGAGAGAAAAAAGAGAGAGAAAGACACACAGAGACAGACAGAGACAGAGAGAGAGATAGAAGAGCTGGAGAGAGAGAAAAAGAGAGGGGGGGGGAAGAGAGAGGGAGAAAGGGAGGGAGATCCCACTTAATTTTCTCTCAAGTCTCTAATATCCCAAGGAAGTTGCCAACTCCACTCATTTCCTTCATGTTGAGTCTTTTCCATTAGCACCTTGAGGTGATATTGGCATTTTTCATCTTTCTTGAGGCTGAAAGCCAGAAACATCCACATTCTGAAGATACAATATCTGATGGACACAGAAGAGCTACCCTCTCTCCCACTCACAGCATTTCCATTTGATCTGTCATAAACATATAGGACACTAATCTCCAACAATAAGGAGAAAGCCCAGTACTGACAGGTTTTTGATTGGAGTTTCATTAAGATTACATGAAGGCCTTTGTGATATTTAACTTTGAGAATAACAACTTTCTTCAAGTACACAAAGTACTTTAATCCAGGACAGGAAACAGGTTTTCTTTGGTATCAAAAGGCAGAATTAAGGAAAATATGTGAGAGTTCCAAAAAATTAAATTTAGTCTTACTATGAAGAAAGACTTAATAACAAAGTAGAAACATCCAATAGTAACAAAAATAATAGCTAGGTAATATGTAGTAGAAATGCACTCAGACTGTTATAGGTTTACCCTTGCTTGAGATTTTCAAGCAAAGCATGGATTGTCATTTAAGCATTATATTGTAAATATGCTTTTTTAAAAAAGATATAGCTAGGAAGAGAAGATCTCTCAGCTCCTTTTCAAATCAGAAATTTTATCAAATTATTTTTGCACACATTTATCTAGCTATTGAATCTATAAGCATGCAGTTTTAGAGGGAACTAAAATTTCATCTAAAAACATGAGGAATGTTAGACCCAGAAAATTTCCAGAGTCTGAAAAGCTACTTGGTTTCAGGTCCAAGAACAAAAGCAAGGTGTGAGGAATCAAGGTCTTTTCTACTAGATTAGGTTGTTTTTCTCTAAAATACTGAGAAAATTCTATGAAACTTAATTTCAATAAACAAAGATAAATAAGTAAATAAACTAGGAAGTGAACACTCTGGGCAAGTTACTTAATCTCTCTGCTTTAGTTTCTTCATCTATAAAATTAAATCGATAGAATGGGTGGCATCCAAAGTTCCTCCCCCCTCTGAATTTCTGATCCTATGATCCTGCATATTGTAACAAAAATGTGGGATGAAATCTTGTGATTCATTAGTTTATGAAATTTAGATAAGAGGAGCAGGCACAAAATGCCTAGAATAAGTGTCTCATTCATACATAGAAAAGAAAAAAAAAGAAAAAGGGACAAATGAAGAAAGGAAGGAAGGAAAGAAAGAAGGAAGGAAAGAAGGAAGGAAGGAAGGAAGGAAGAAAGGAAGAAAAGAAATAAAGAAAGAAGGAAGGAAGAAAGGAATGAAGGAAAGAAAGAAAGGAGGAAAGGGGAAAGAGAGGAAGAAAGGGGAAAATTTTTGTTAAGTTCTGGCTATGGCTTAGGCACTATATTAAGTGTTGTAAAAATATTATTTCATTTTATTTTCATAACAATCCTAGGAAGTAGCTGTTATTATTTCCATTTCATAGTTGACTTGATTACAATCTATTGAATTAAATTAAAGGAAGAAAATCAGATGAAATAAAGATTGTTTAAAGAGATATAAAAGACAAAGATCAAGGAATTCAGAAATATAAACTATATATATACATATATATATGAAAAATAGATTATGACTATTAAAACAAAAATATAGCCAATTGGGGAAAAATATTACAAATAAGAAACTGCTTTAATAGAGTGTATATGTGTATGGGGGGATTTCTCTAGGAATATATACTTCATCGTCAATCACCTAATGGAATTATTTTAGATAGAGATGAAATGAAGCATATCTAGTCTAGATAAGGTAATTTTTTTTTATTAGAGATCTATAACTTGAAAATTTGTTGAATTAATTTTGCTAAGGCACAAAATTCAATGACAGAATAAGACCTTTTGTGTCACATTTTTGTATGTAGGGGATTTGTGTAGAAGTGCATTATGTATTTCTGAAATCTGTAATTATACTGGAAATGCTGACAAGCCTATGAATCAGAGCTCTATGGGATACAGCGGTAATAATTTTCCATTTTTTGTTATTGTATGCTATTTGTTTGTATGGAGGTTTTGAATAATTTATTTTATTCCTCCAAGGGAAAGTAAACATTATTTCTTTTAAAGCTTAGTTTCATGTCAGAAATGAATGCATGTTTTGCAAAAATAAATTTCTATTTTTATATTCTGAGAGGTAAAAAATAAGCTAAGCCAAAGCACTGAATTCTAAGACAATGGTTATGTGATTTGGTGGCAATGTCTGCCAGAGGGAGTGTCTGATTTCAAAACACTTTGATTTTCATGTAATGTTTTAACATTGTAAATACTGCTTTAGTCAAACCTATGCAGGAATGTCTGTTGTTGTTATTGCTACTGATGCTGTTTGTGTTGTAGTTGTAGGGATCTGATGATTTATGTCATCAGGAAATTACAAGAGGGCACTTTCTAAAAAATACCAACATTACCATGTTGTCTCCAAATATGTGGGTGAGTCTAGGTAAATCATGAATTTCTATTGTTTAGTTATGTAGAGTAGAGTGATAGATACTAAAAAATCAGATTTCTTTGATCTTCAATATACAGACATACACACACACACACACACACACACACACATACACACACAGAAAATCTAGTGTCCTGATTATTTTTTTGTATAATAAGAGCAAAGCATTTTGTGGAACCCTTTGGTGGCTAAAGCCACTGCATACTTATATATTTGTGGAACCATTATGGGTCCATTAGTTGTGAATTTTTGCACTATATAGGGTCAGAAAGAAATCAATGGGAGCGTAGAGTTAATTCTGCGTTTTGCTGATGGGAGTGGAAAGAAGTCATGCTAGGAAATGCTAAGAACATGGCGCCACAGAGTACAAGTATGAAAGTAACTTAATTTCATGCACCTGATTATCTCTATAATTTACCCACGAATTCAAATTAAACATAAATTCAAATTAAACATTAAAACAATCAGATATCATATATTTGAAAACACTATGCTGCTAGATTCTGGGTATCATGGCAATATCTCCTTGGTTTATGGCATTTTCAACCAAGGACCATGATATTGGTCAAGTTCCTTATCATTATTTTCTTTTTCAAAACTTTTTGACCCTGATCACCTTCCTATTTTCTTAATTGGTACTATCTCAGGAAAACTGGCCCAGTCACCCAAATATCACTTGCATTCTCAAATATTCTTTTACATTTTCATCCTCCCCGGTTTCCATTCCATCCATCCTATTCTCTCCCTATACATTTAACAGATTCACAAAAACCTCCTTTCTACACACAGAACTATTTGTTTAGGCGGTATAGGTAATATAAAGTAAGTAAGAGCTGCATTAGGTCAGTCTAATACCTCAGATATGAAAATGGAATGAAATTAATAACTTTTACTATATTCATAAATTAATAAAAGGATTTCTTCCTGGCCAGAAGGGAAAAGATATTTAGCAAGGATTTAACATTGATTCAGTATATCCTAGATATCTAAAGGAGGAAAACTTATTTTTAGCTCAATGACTTCCATTCAGGTTCCAGGAAATTCTATCAAAAGCTTAAGACTTAGTTCTCAGAGCCAATCAAGTATTACTGAGGCTGTTTTCAATATCCTTGGGGGGAGAAAACAAAACAAAAACATCTTATTAGGGAAAGGAAATATGAAAAGTTAAACCAGTCTATATGGCTGAAAATTTTGGTACATATTTGTAATATTCTCTCTAAAATGTAATGTTCTCTGTTGAGGTTTTCTTGGGGTCTCTGGGAGCAGCTTTCGTTTCAGTTCAGTAATCACCACACAAGTAGCCAAGGGTTAAAGTCCAAATCCTTTATTGTCTCCTTCAAAGCCTTGTCTCCTTCACTTGGGGCTTTGCTAGTTTTTCTGGAGGCCTATCTCTCTCCTTGGTTCTGAGAGCTTGAGCTCCTGCCTACCTCCTCTGGCGCTGACTCCAAAGGTTTGTGCTTCAGCCTGCAGCCACCACAAAGGAGGATGATGGAATGAATCTGTCTCAGCCTCCAAGAGCTTCTAGGGTGCTTGTCCCTCCTGCCCTGAGAGCTTCTTGCTTATATGCTATATGCTGAGTACAAACTAAACATTATATCACTAGGAAACCGATGCTAAACTAGATTTAACCATTGTCTCTTCAATTCCACTTAGTACCTTGTTTCAAGTTCTGGCCCCATAACATCTCCTTGCAGGATTAAATCAATCATATTGAACCATGCTAAATTAGATAACTATTGTCTCTATCAATTCCACTGACTTAGTACCTTGAAACTTTGTTTCAAGTTCAGAGTTCTGGCCCATAATACATATTTCTCTAAAACATAGTGATTGATTTTATTTTTAATGCCTAGCTCATGATTGGCAAAGAAAAGAAGGGAATAACTTTATGTAGTGCCACAATTAATTGTTTTTGATTGTCACAATAACCTTGTGATATTCTGTTGTTATCATTTTACAGAAAAAACTAAGAAAAACAGAGGTAAAATAATGGCGCAGGGGTCCTCAAACTTTTTTGTTTGTCCCTTAGACTGTTGAAGGGCCGGACTATAGTAAAAACAAAAACTTTGTTTCATGGGCTTTTAAATAAAAAAAATAATATCCCTGGCTAAGGGGGATAAATGTCCTCAGCTGCTGCATCTGGTCCACGGGCCATAGTTTGAGGACCCCTGGCTTAAGGTCACATGGATGGCAAATATCTGAGGAAGGATTTGAACCCAAGAATTATATCAATATACCACCTAACTAAACAATCTTCCTATTTTCTTGAATATGCCTAAATAGTTTACTTATAAACCATTCACATTTGAAAAGTTGATCTTATATGTATCAGAGGAACTGCATAGGAAAGGTACTGAATGAGAATTCATAGGTTACTTATTAGTTCATCAATTTCAAACTGAAAGGCAATTTAGAAGTCATGAAATCAACTCCTTGATTTTATACTGAGGCTTAGGGAATTTCAATGACTTATCGAGAGCCATGCAACTGGTTAATATCTGAAGCAGGATTTGAATTTAATAAATGCAAAATGCTTATTCATTAATTTTCCCCCCCTAAATGGGTAGCAGAGTGAATAGAGTACTGCACCTGGAGTCAGAAGGACCACAATTCAAATCTGATCTTAGACATATAAAAGCTGTGTGACTTTGTGTTGGTCACTTAATATTTGTTTTAACTTGATTTCCTCAACTGTAAAATGAGGATAATAATAGCAAATCATGTTCAAGATTGTGATCAGGATTAAATGAATTTTTGTAATGTGTTTAGTGTAGTACCTTACATGTAATATTGTGCTTAATAAATGCTTTTCTAAAACCCAAAGACAACAGGTTTTGGCATAGACCTCACCAACAAAAATTACTGGGGAAATTGGACAATAATATGGCAGAAACTAGGTACTGACCAACTGCTAACACCAACCCCAAAATAAGGTTGATATAGGTTCATGATTTATATATAAGTGGTGATATAAGCAATTTAGAGAATAAGAGATAATGTATTTATCAGATCTGTATATAAGGGAGGACTTTATGGCTAAAGAAGAACTAGAGAACATTATGAAATGTTTTATGAAATGTATTGTGATTACATTAAATTAAAATTTTTTACACAAACCCACCTAATACAACCAAGATTAGAATGGAAGCAGAAAACTGTGAAAACATTTTTTAATTCCAGTGTTTTTTACACTCAGTGCTTCTGATAAAGCACTTCTGATAAAGCTTCTGATAAAATATATAGAGAATTCACTCGAATTTATTAGAATACAGGTCATTCACAAATTGATAAATGGTCAAAAGATAAGAACAAACAAGTTTTAGATAAAGAAATTGAAACCATTTCTAGCCATATGAAAAAATACTCAAAATCACGATTGATTAGAGAAATACAAATTAAGATTCTGCGGTACCACCACACAACTCTCAGATTGTCTAAAACGGAAGTAAAAGATGATAAATGTTGGATGTGATGTGGGAACACTGTGATAGTAATGTATTATTGTTGGAATTATAAGATGATTCAAGAATTCTGGAGAGCATTTTGGAACTATGAACAAAGGGCTTTAAAATTGCACATACCTTTTGATCCAGCAGTATGTCTGTGGAGTTTATGTATCAAAAAGATTACAAAAGAGGAAAGAGGTCACATTTGTGCAAAAATGTTTGTAGCAACCCTTTTTATAGTTGGAAATGGAAATTGAGTGGATGTCAATCAATTGGGGAATAGCTAAATAAGTTATGTTTTATGAATGTAATGGAATATAATAAATGCTGGAAAGATTTATATGAATTGATGCTAAGGGAAGTGAGCAGAACCAAGAAAACATTGTACCCAGTAACAAAAAGATTATGTGATGACCCACTATGAGGGACTTGGCTATATTCATTTTTTATTGAAGGTTTTTATTTTCAAAGCTTATGCAAGAATAATTTTTCAGCATTGAATCTTGTATTCCAATATAGGCATACATATTTATAAAAATGATTTTAATTTCTTCATTTGAAATTCATATCTTTTGACTATTTATCAATTGAAGGATGGCTTGAATTATGATAAATTTGAGTCAATTTTCTATATATTTTAGAAATTAGAAATATGGAGGAGAGCAGTCATGACTTTCTGTGACTTCCTCTGGCCTTTTATCAAACTAACAATAGATTAAGCCTCTAAACTAGTTTTGAAGTGACAAAACCCACAAATATTTGGAATATAACACATTTCCCAAAGAAGATATTTTGGAAGAACTTCAGAACAGATTTGTTTTAATTGGGCAGGGGGAAAGTTTGCTGAGCCCAGACTTGTAGTGCAGGGAGCTGGGGGAAAGGAGCTGGAATGGAGAGCCAAAGTGTTGCAGCTTCTGAGCACCAAAGAATCTTCTGTGAGGCTTTTTAGGCTACTCTGTACTGGGTGCAGCTGAATAGTTAATAGATTTGCTGTAAAACCCCCAAAAGCAAATACAAAAGACAAATTGTAAGTCACTGAGCCCCAGAAAAATACAGCACCTGGCTGTGATTACCCAATACCAGAAGTCAGCCAGAAATACCAGCCTGAGGGACAACTAAAATAGCTGTTGCTCCTTTACCTTAAGAGCAGATCTCAACCCTTAAAATGAGCAAAAAAGCAAAAAGGACTTTGACCACAGACAACTTTTATGGAGAGCAAGAACAGACCTCAAATTCTGAGGTTCCTAAAGGCCAATCATCTCCCAGATGAAGTCCTAAAAGCAGATATGAGCTGGTCCCCATTCCACAAGGCTTACTTGGAAAATTTCAAAAAGGATCTTAAAACAAAGTTAGAAAAAAAAGGGAAAGGAAATGAAATCTTTGCAAGAGGGTATGGAAAAGAAAAAAAAGAGAAGTTATCTGAACAAAACCACTTAAAAATAGATTTGATGAAATGGGAAAGGCATATAACTCCTTAAAAATAGAAATGAAAAAGATATCAATTCGTTGAAAAACAAACTTTGTAAAATGGGAAAAAAAATGCAACAAACAAAATAATTCAATTAGCCAAATATAAAAGAAGCTCAAAAAAGTAATGGAAGAAAATAATACACTAAAAATTAGAATTGAACAAATTGAAGTGAATGACTCAATAAGACTTCAAGAATCAGTCAAACAAACCCCACCAAAATGAAAAAAAAAAAAAAGGAAGAAAATACCTCCTAGCGAGAAAAAACAAAAACTGACCTGGAAAATGGATCTGGGAGAGACAGTCTAAGGATTATTGGACTTCCAGAAAGATATGATGAAAAAAAGAACCTACATATTATCTTAGAGTAAATCATAAAGGAAAACTGCCTTTATGTCCTAGAATTGAAAGGTAAAATAGCCATTGAAAGAATTAACCAATCACCTCCTGAAAGAGACCCCAAAATTAAAACTCCAAGGAATATCACAGTTAAATTTCAGAACTATTGGACCAAGAAAAAATATTGCAAGCAGCTAGATAGAAACTATTTAAATATTGAAGAGCTACAATCAGGCTTACCCAGGAATTACCAGCTTCCAATTTGAAGGATCAAAGGGCTTGGAATCTGATATTCTGAAAGGCAAAGACAGTTGGATGGTAGCCAAGAGTAAACTATCAAGCTAAAATGAGTATGAGGAAAGAAATTGGACATTCAATGATATAGGTGAATTTCATCTATTTTTAATGAAAAGACCAGAGGTAACCAGAAAATGTGATCTCCAAACATAGCATAAAAAGGTAAAAAGAAGAACTGAAAATTCTCTTGGGAATTATATTGTTGTTATGGGTATACTTAGATAATATGGATATAATTTGATTTTATTATGATAATATGAAAAAGAAACTAGAGGTGGAAGAAAGAGGATTGTACTGGAAAAAGAAAAAAAAAGGAGGTAAATAAGGTAAATTACATCTCAGGAAGAGGCAAAGAAGACTTATTATAATTGAGGGAAAGAAGGGTTCATGATGTAGACATAAAGAATAATATTATAAATAACTTAGAACATAAACAGGATAGTTTGCCTCTCAGACCTGTGGAGGAGGAAGGAATTTGCATACAAACACAAATAATGCAGACAAGATTAAAAGAGAAACAGTAAACTGGGAAACCTTTTTACATTGAAAGGTTCTGATAAGGGCTTAATTTCCAAAATATATAGAGAATTGATTCAAATTTATAAGAAATCAAGCCATTCTCCAATTGATAAATGGTCAAAGGATATGAACAGACAGTTTTCAGATGAAGGAATTGTAACTATTTCTAGTCATATGAAAAAGTACTTGAAATCATTATTAATCAGAGATAAGCAAATTAAGACAACTTTGAGTTACATTACACACCTCTCAGATTGGCTAAGACGACAGGAAAAGATAATGATGAATGATGGAGGGGATGTGGGAAAACTGGGACACTGATACATTGTTGGTGGAATTGTGAACAAATTAAACCATTGTGAAGAGCAATTTGGAACTATGCTCAAAAAAATTATCAAATTGTGCATATCCTTTGATCCAGCAGTATTACTACAGGGCTTATATCCCAAAGAGATCTTAAAGAAGGGAAAGGGACCCACATGTGCAAAAATGTTTGTGGCATCCCCTTTTTGTAATGACTAGAGACTGGAAACTGAATGGATGCCCATCAATTGTAGAATGGCTGAATAAATTGTGGCATATGAATGTTATGGAATATTATTGTTCAGTAAGAAATGACCCACAAGATGACTTCAGAGAGTCCTGGAGAGACTTATATGAATTGATGCTAAGTGAAATGAGCAGAACCAGGAGATCATTATACACGCAACAACAAGACTATAAAATCCGTTCTGATAGAGGTGGCTCTTTTCAACAATGAGATGATTCAAACCAGTTCCAATTGTTCAGTAATGAAGAGAGTCATCTACACTCAGAGAGAAAACTATGGGAAATGAGTGTAGACCACAACATTAGCATTTTCACTCTTTCTGTTATTGTTTGCTTGCATTTTTATTTTCCTTCTCAGGTTATTTTTTTTTCTAGATCCAATTTTTCTTGTGCAGTGGGATATCTGTATAAATATGCATACATATATTGGATTTAACATATACTTTAACATATTTAACATGTACTGTACATATTTAACATAGTTAACTGTACCTGCCATCTAGGGGAGGAGGTGGGAGGAAGGAGGGGAAAATTTCAAACAGGAGATTTTGCAAGGGTCAGTGTTGAAAAATTACCCATGCATATGTTTTGTAAATAAAAAGCTATAATAATAATAAGAAAAAAAAACAACAAAAAAGAAAGAAGTTAAGGAAGTAAACAGAATGTTAGAAAAGTTAGGTATGATAGAAGTTTGGAAGAAACTGCATGGAGAGAGAAAGGAATTTACTTTTTTCTTGAAGGTTCATGGAAGCTATACAAAACTTAACCATGTATGAGGTCATAAAAATTCTAAATCACTATTCATCAGAGAAATGCAAATTAAGATAACTCTGACATACCACCAAATACATCTCAGATTGCCAAAGCTAATATTTCTAATACAGTATTGAACAGGAAGGGTGATAGTGGACAATCTTGTTTTACTTCTGATCTTATTGGGAATGGTTCTAGTTTGTCTCCATTATAGACATCATGCTTGATAATGGTTTTAAATAGTTGCTACTGATTATTTTAAGGAAAACTCCATTTATTCCTATACTGGAATATAGTTTTTAACAGAATGGATGTTGAATTTTATTAATTTTTTTTCTGAATCTATTGACATAATAATATGGTTTTTTATTAATTTGGTTATTGATATATTCAATTATGTTAATAATTTTCCCAATTTTGAATCAGCCTTGCATTCCTGACACAAATCCTACTTGATCGTGGTGTATTATTATGAAGATGATTATCTGTAATCTCTTTGCTAATATTTTGTTTAAAATTTTTGCATCAATATTCATTAGGCATTGACCTATAATTTTTTTTCTCTGTTTCCATCCCACCTGGTTTAGGTATCAGTACCATATCTGTATCATAAAAGGAATTTGGTAGGAGTCCTTCATTCCCTATTTTTCAAGTAGTTTATATACTATTGGAGCTAACTGTTCTTTAAATGTTTGGTGGAATTCACATGTAAATCCATTTGGTCCTGGGGATTTTTTTTAAAGGAGTTGATTAATAGCTTGTTCTATTTCTTTTTCTAAAATGGGACTATCTAAGTAATTTATTTCCCCTTCAATTAATCTGGGCATTCTATATTTTTATAGGTATTCCCCCATTTCACTTAGATTAGCAAAATTTATTGAGATATATATATATATATATATATCAATAAATTTTGCTCAATAAATTTGCTCTCTCTCTCTCTATATATATAGGCAAAATAACCCCTAATTATTGTTTTAATTTCTTCTTCATTGGTGGAAAGTTCTCCCTTTTCATTTTAAAACTAACAATTTGATATTCTTTCTTTTTTTAAATCAAATTTACTAAAGTTTTATCTATTTTGTTGTTTTTTTTCATAAAACAGGCTCTTAGTTTTTTATTAATTCAATAGTTTTTTTGGTTTCACTTTTATTGATTTCTCTTTTTATTTTTAGAATTTCAAATATGGTATTTGATTGGGGGGTTAATTTTTTTTTTTTTTAATCTTTTTTTTTTTATTTGCAAGCCAAATTCATTGATTTCCTCTTTCTGTCTTTTATGCAATTAAGTATCTAGAGATATAAAATTTCCCCTTATTACTACTTTGGCTACAAATTTTGGTATGTTGTCTCATTATTGTCATTCTTTTAGATGAAATTATTGATTGTGTCTATGATTTGCTGTTTCACCCATTCATTCTTTAGGATGAGATTATTTAGTTTTCACTTACTTTTTGATCTATTTTCCCCTGGATTTTTATTGAATGCACTTTTTATTGCATCATGATCTGAAAAAAAGTGTTGTGCTCAGTCTGCTTGTGCTTGGCTACCTCCCTCTTGTTTCCAACTGAAACAGATCTTTTCTGGCGATCTTCAAAATTAACTGATGTGGTAATTTGTTGTACTCCCAATATTTGTGGATTCTGCTGATCCAGAGCTAATTCAGAGGCTAGATTTGCTAATTAGTCTGAGGGTTGTAGAAGAAGATCAGAAGGCCTTTTATTGCATGTGCTTTTTATTGTATCATGACCTGAAAAAAATATATACTCGCTATTTCTGCCTTTCTGCATTTGATTTTGAGGATTTTAACAAGTGGTCAATTGTTGTATAGGTTCCATGACCTGCTGAGAATGAAGTGTACTCTTTTCTCCTACATTCAATTTTCCCCAGAGATCTATTATACCTAACTTTACTAACATTCTATTTACCTCTTTAGCTTCTTTATTATTTATTTTATGGTTCGATTTATCTAGTTCTGAAAGAGCAAGTTTGAAATCCCCCACTAGTATAGTTTTACTGTCAATTTCTTCTTGCAGCTCTCTTGACTTCTGTTCTAGAAATTTGGATGCTCTATCTCCTTGGTGCATTTATGTATAATACTTATATTTCTTCATTATCTATAGTACCCTTTAGCAAGATATAGTTTACTTCCTTATCCCTTTCAATTAAATCTGTATTTGCTTTTATTTGATCTGAGATCAGGATTGCTACATCTGCTTTTTTTTTTTTTTTTTTTTTTTTTTTTTTTTACTTTCACCTCAATGAATTCTGCTCCATCCCTTTACTTTTACTGTAATTGTATTACACTGCTTTAAATGTGTTTCTTGTAAACAACAAATTGTAGGGTTCTGGCTTTTAATCCAGTTTGCTATCCACTCCCATTTTATAGGAGAGTTCATTCCATTCATCTTCACAATGAAAACAACTAATTCTTTATTCCCTACCATCTTATTTATCTTATATGTTTCTCTTTCTTTCCCCCTTCCCTCCTCCTCAGTATTTTGCTTTTGATCACCACCTCTCTCAAACAGCCATCCCTCTTTAGAATTTCCCCCCCTTTTTATACTTTCCCCCTGCTTCTTCTGTTTCCCCTCCTCTCCTTTCCCCTTTCCCCTGCCACTTCTCTATAGGTGAGGCAAGTTTCTCTATGAAACCAAATATGTCTGATATTTTCTCTTTGAGTCAAATCTGATGAGAGGAAGATTCACACAATGTTCACCCCCTCCCTTCTTTACTTCTATTATACTAGGTATTCTTTGCCTCTTTGTGAGATGTAACTTTACCTTCCCTTTTCTCTATTTCTGGTAAAACCCCCTTTCCACCTCTAAGTTCTTTTTTATATTATCACAAAAAATCAAATTATATCTGCATTCTCTATGTATACCCATAACAGAAATATAATTCTCAAGAGTTCTTTCCTTCTTATCTTTTTATGCTCCTCTTGATTTATGTATTTGGAGATCAAACTTTCTGGTCATGTTTCTCTTTTCATAAGACAAATGAAATTCCCTTGTATAATTGAATGTCCATCTTCTTCCCTGAAAGATAATGCTAAATTTAGCTGGATAGTTGATTGTTGGCTACAATCCAAGTTCCTTTGCCTTATGGAATATCAGATTCCAGGCCCTTCAATCCTTTTTGGTGGTAGCTGCTAGGTCCTGGGTAATTCTGATTATGGCTTCTCGATATTCAAATTTTTTATTTCTGGTTGCTTGCAACATTTTTTTCCTTGATCTAATAATTCTGAAATTTAGCTAAGATATTCCTTGGAGTTTTCATTTTGGGGTTTCTTTCAGGAGGTGTTTGATGAATTCTTTCAATGGCTATTTTACCTTTTCCTTCTAGGACATCAGGGCAGTTTTCCTTTATTATTTTCTGTAAGATAATATCTAGGGTCTTTTTCTCATCATGTCTTTCAGGAAGTCCAATAATCCTTAGGTTGTCTATTCTAAGTCTATTTTCCTGGTCAGTTGTTTTTCCACTTATGTATTTTACAATTTCTTCTATTTTTTGTTCATTTTGGGGGTTCTGTTTAACTAATTCTTGAAGTTTTATTGAGTCATTCACTTCCACTTGTTCAATTCTGATTTTTAGTTAATTATATTCTTCAGTTACCTTTTTTTACTTTTTTTTGTTCATTTAACAACTGGATATTTAAATGAGTTGTTTTGTTCAGTGGATTATTTTTTTTCCATTTCACAAATTCTGTTTTTCAAGGAGTTGTTTTCTTTTTTCCATTTTGCCAAATTAATTTTGTTAGGAGCTATATGTGTTTTTTTTCCCATTTCACTAAATCTATTTTGTAATGAGTTTTCTTTAGAAAATTTGTTTCCTTTTCCAAAATCTTTTTACAAAATTCTCATTTCCTTTCCCCATTTTTCTTCTAACTTTCTTTTAAGATCCTTTTGGAATTCTTCTAAAAGTGCTTTTTGAGATAGAGACCAATTCATATTATGCTTTGGGGCTTCTTCTGGAGGTGATCTGCTTTTAGTGTCCTCAGGGTTTGAAATTTGTTTTTCTCTTTCTTGATAAAAAATCATTATATACCTCAACAATGATACTGTATGAGGATGTATTCTGATGGAAGTGGATTTCTTCAACAAAGAGATCTAACTCAGTTTCAATTGATCAAGGATGGACAGAAGCAGCTACACCCAAAGAAAGAACACTGGGAAATGAATGTAAACTGCTTGCATTTTTGTTTTTCTTCCTGGGCTATTTATACCTTCTGAATCCAATTCTCCCTGTGCAACAACAGAATTGTTCAGTTCTACACACATATATTGTATCTAGGATATACTGTAACCTATTTAACATGTAAAAGATTGCTTGCCATCTGGGGGAGGGGGTGGAGGGAGAGAAGGGAAAAATCGGAACAGAAGTGAGTCAAGGGATAATGCTGTAAAAAATTATCCTGGCACGGGTTCTGTCAATAAAAAGTTATTTAAAAAATTTTTTTAAAAAAAATATCTGCAGTCAGAGGTTTTTTTTTTTTTTTTTTTTTTTGTTTTGTTTTGTTTTGTTTTGTTTTGTTTTTAATCAAGGTTTGCTTTTAGGACAAATTGGAGATTGTCCAAGTTTCCTGTACAAGTTACAGTGGCTGTGCTGGGTCAGTGCTGACTAACTTCAGATTCTGAGTTGGTCTCACCAGGTCTCCAAATATTCTGTGGTTTAGGGTTTCACTATTTGCCTTTTGTGTTTGTGTTGGATATTTTACTGCTGATCTGCTGATCTACTAACTTGCAACCAGGACAAAGTAGCCAACACTGCTATAAATTCCTCCCAGTAGATTCCCTGGTGCTCTACCTCTGTACTGCCTGCACTCGTTCTGCCTCCCTCCATGCCTGATTGAAACAGACCCTTTTCTGAAGTTCTTTTAAATTATCTTTGGCGGGAAAGTTGTTACATCCCAAATATTTGTGGGTTTTTGTCACTCCAAAATCACTTCAGAGACTTGATTTGCTGTTAATTTGAGGGACATCTGGGAAAGCTCATATAAAGTTGTTTCTTCTCTCTGCCATCTTGGTTCCATCCCTGCCTATTTTCAACAAGGCAAGGCAATTCCAATAGACTTGTGATGGAATATTTCATCCACAGTATAAGAGTGAATTATGGACACCAAATGGGATCAAAGCATAATATTTTCACCTTTGTTGTTGTTTACTTGTTTGATTTTTTTTTCTTTTTCTTGTTTTATTTCCTTTTGGTATGATATTTGTTGTGCAGTCTGACAATATCAAAATTTGGTTAGAAGAATTGCACATTTAATCTATACTCTACTGCTTGCTGTTTTGGGGAGGAGGAGGGAAGGAGAGATGCGAAAATTTGGAACAGTAAATGTTGAAACCTATCTTTGCATGTATTTGGAAAAATACAATATTAAACAAATAAATGCTTGTCTGTTTTCTTTCTTCCATTCACTAAAATACAAATGAAGAAAATGGATGTGATCTTCATAGAGTCATAAAAACAATAATTTATTGATCTTTTATATGTATTATGAATACTGATTTTAAACTTGCAAGAATACATATGAATGATATCTAGAGAAAAAAAATCAAAAAAGAGATCATAGTTCCTAGTGAAAATAGTTAACACCTAGAGAAATACCAGAAAATTGGATGTATGTCCCTACAAATTATTTTAGTGAGTATGTATATAAGTTTAACACTAGATCAGAAGGAATTACAGAATTTTGCAATTGCTATATCATTAAAAAGATTATTCATATAAAATTAGAGATATTTTGAAGTAGTAAATTGGCCTATAAAAACATTGTGCCTGATAGATTTAGTTTTGTATTTAATTTAACAATCTTTCATTGAACACTTATTAAGCAGTTTCTCTTTGCTTGGTGTTGTATTAAGCATTGATGATATAAGGGCAAAGAATAGTATCTACTATCAGTGAGCTCAATGTAATGGAGGAAGCAACATGCACATAATTATAAATAAGTTCCATCTAAGAAAAATTGAAATAATAAACAGAGGGAAGTTAATGGAATTTGGGATATTTGGGATATATGCATCTTCACATTATATTATAGAAGTACCCATAAAAATCAAACTCAAATATTATTATAATACTCACTTTGTACTGTTTCTTTGCCACTTTTAGAGCAAATTGAATATGTCTTCAATCATGTCATATGGATCAAGTTGTCACTATAAGTTTCCAGTCCAGGAGGTGAGTGATAGGATCATGGGGACACTGAAAAGAATCTTTAAGGGAAAGAAAAGAAAAAAAAACACTTTTTGAGAATGTTAGTGGAATCATGATATTGTGGAAAAGCCCTAAAATTCATCAGAAGTGTAATCTAGGTTTTTATTCTGATTCTGACCCAATAATTTTATGAAGAAGACTTTGGTTTAGGTTTTGCTTTTGTTCCCTAGAAACATTGTGAATTTTGTCATGTGTTCTAATCTCTCCATCTTCTAACTAAGATTATATCTTAACTATCTAAGATTATAAGTTTAAGGAAGAGTTGGAGATTTGCATTTATGGAGGATGTTTTCTCAAAGGGAATTGAGTAAATTTATGCAATCACCAGTGGAGCTCCCTACCTTACTCCCAAAGGAGGATAATACCTATATCATTTACCTAAGAGAAGTATTTTAAAGGATTTGCTTTCTATGCTTTGACTTTGTGGAAACTATTAATTATTTCAGGTACTTTTTATTGACTATAGAGTTCTCTAAGTAAACCATCATAACATTTTTGAAGACTGATGATTTTTAGGTAATAGAATATTATTTTTCTGTAAGAAATGATAAAAAGGGATAGACTCAGAGAAACCTGGGAAGAATGATTAATACAAAAACATATATACACACACACATATATATGTTTATGTATATGCCCAAATACATATATATATATATGTATGTATACATACATACATATATATACACATACATATACATATATATTCATATATATATATGCACAAAGGTACATGAAAATACACACACATATATATGGGACAGCTAGAAGGTACAATTTATAAAGTGCCAAGACCAGTCAGGAAAATTCACCTTCATCAGTTCAAATCTGAACTCAGATATCAGCTGTGTGAACCTGGGCAAGTCACTTAACGCTGTTTGCCTCAATTTACACATCTGTAAAATGACCTTGAGAAGGAAATAAAATATCACTCTAGTATCTTTGCCAAGGAAATCCCAAATGATATCACAAGAATGTATATACATAGATAGATAGATATGGGGAAAGAATGGGTATATGTATGTATGCACACATATATTTCCATACCTGATAAATTTGAGATTGTCAACAAAGTAGATCAGGAAAGACTTCCTATTAAAGGAAGGATTTTAGTTGGCAGCTGAAAAAAAAAGCACCTTGGAAAAACAGAAAGGTCTTTGGATAGGAACCAATTAATAAATGAAGGGGAGGGAGAATTCAGATTATCTGGATAATTTATTCAATTCTTTAATTGGTTGCATGGGCTAAATATGATCTGTAAAAATGAACAATTTGTGATTTGTGATCTAAGATTATAAGTTTGAAATAGTATTAATGTTAATGATCAAGAAAGAAGGAAATTAACCATTGAAGTCATGGGAAAATATGGCTTTTGGGAAAATAAAAATAACATATTTGGCAAGATATAGCAGCATTTTCCTTTCTACAGGTATAATCATGGTTCAAGATGTCATTTTGACTCTTGGTTTTTCTTCTTCCCTATTTAGAAGGTTATTATAGTGCATTAATATTAATATTACCTCTTAAAAAAACCCAGACCTTGTAAGAATGAAAAATATTAATGATTAGTTTCTCTTCCAAGAAAAAATGCAAATGGTTTATTCATGTATGAATGAAGGCATGACAATGATCTAGCTCCTGCTGGTAAGAGGAGGCGAGACTAAAAGGATTTAGTCTGATCTCATTTTGTTTATTGTAGCCTTTAATGTACAGACATGACATGTATTTGCCTATGCACAATATATTAATTTGATCAATTATTCGAAGATATATTTTGAGCTCTACTTGATTCCCTTTCCATCATTTTTCCCTAAACTTTAACTTTGTGCTTGGAGGTTGTCTGAAGTTTTCATGGATTCCTGACCTGAGAATTTCAATGTTCTCTTATCCATTAATAGATTGGCTTTCATGTTTGCTAGAAAGTTGCCCTTGCCCTTCCCCTGCCATCCCAATCCTCACCCCAGCAGTAACTCTCTTATTTTTTAAACTCTTATTTTTTCTCCTTTTTTCTAAGTGACTGTTCAGTTGCTTTTTCACATTTTTATTCTTTACTAAGAGACCATTTCTTTGCTCTTTCTTTTGCCTGACTTCTATGCCTTGTAGAAGGTCAACAGATCCACTCTAATTAGAGCAGGGCAAAAGATGTAGGAATGTCAAGATAGCAACATGCCTTTAAGACAGATAGAACTGAACTCAGGTTTAGCAAATGACAAATTTTGGAAGGACAAAAAATTGTACTATACTGGTGTCTCAGGATTACAGCATTTATTAGTATTTCAGATTCATAGGTGAGTTCTCTCATCCTTATTAATAAGGAAGTTCATTTGCTTTGTTTTTAACATTAACCATTAATTGAACATTCTAGAAAATGGAGGACAAACTTTGCATTATGATATAAATGTAAGCCACAAGATAGACTTTTAAAATAATTCTCATTTTAAAATATTTTGATATTTTGGATTCATGAAATTTGGAATGTGGGTACTCTTCCCATTCACACAGATAATAATTTTACTGCATCATCACACCCTGTGTGTTAGTTGTCTTGTTATGTATTACTTTTATTTTCTGCTATCTTTTTCTTTTAATGACATTTTCTTCCCCAATTATATATCATTCATTTTTATACTATTTGGAGCCCCAATTTTTTTCCTCCTTCCCTACCTTCCTCTCTTGAGAAACTGTTAGGCAAATTGATATGTCATACATGTGCTATAATGTAAAACATACTTATATTATAGTCATGCTTATGAAAGAAGAAACAACTCAAAAGAAAAAAATAGGATGAGAAAGATTAAAGTGAAAAAATATGCTTTGAGCTGCATTCTGAGTCCATCAATTCCTTATCTGGTTATGGATAGCATTTTCCTTTGTGAGTCCCTTGTACTTATCTTGGATTATTGTATTGCTGAGACAAACTAAAATCATTGATAGATGATCATCAAACAATGTTGTTTATACTATGCAGAATGTTTTCCTGGTTCTGCTCATTTCATTTTACATCAATTTGAGAAAGTCTTATCAGGTTTTTCTGAAATAATTTCTTTATTTCACAATAGTACTCTATTAAATTCATCATCTCTTATTGTATAATATTAAATTCATATATCACAGCTTGTTCAGCCATTCTCCAATTGATAGACATTCCCCCAATTACCAATTTTTTCACCACCGTAAAAAGAGCTACTTTAAGTATTTTGCATATGTGAGACCCTTACTTTTTTCATGATATCTTTGTGATACAGAGCCAGTAGTATTATTATTGGACCAAGGGGTATTCCCAGTTTGGTCGCCTCTTGGGCGTAGTTCCAAATTGCCCTCCAGTCCAGAACCTCTCTTTTTTCTCACACCCTTTCCAACATTTATCAATTTTTATTTTTATCATAACAGCCAATCTAATATTTGTGGGGTGGTATCTCAGAGTTGTTTTTAATTTACATTTTTTTAATCAAAAGTGATTTGGGAGCAGCTAGGCAGCACAGTGGATAGAGGACCAGCTCTGAAGTCAGGAGGACCTGAATTCAAATCTGGTCTCAGACACTTAACATTTCCTAGCTGTCTGACTCTGGGCAAGTCACTTAACCCCAATTGCCTCAGCCAAAAGAAAAGTGCTTTAGAGTACTTCTTCACATGCCTATATAGAGTTTTGATTTCTATATTAAAAAAAAAAACTGCTATTCATATCATTTGGGCATTTATGAATTGGGGAATGGCTGGTATTTTTATAAATTTGAATCAATTCTCTATGTATTAAAAAATGAGCTTTTTATGAGACACTCTTGATGTAAAGATTGAATCCTCAGTTTTCCATTTCTATTTATATTCATAGTTAAAATTACCAACTCTGAATTTCCCACTATCTTATTTTCCATTACATTTTCTCTTTTTTATTATTTGTATTCTAGCTCTACCTATGTATATTCATTTTAACTGTACTATTCATGATGATTTTAAAAATAATAATAGATTTTTATTTTAAAAATATATGCAAAGGGATTTTGAGGAAGGTATCATTTCTAAAACATATAGAGAACTTACTTAAATTTACAAGCATTCAAGCCATTCTCCACTTGATAAGTGTACAAAGCATATGCACAGTTTTCAGATGAAGAAATTGAAACCATTTCTAGTCATATGAAAAGGTGCTCTAATCACTATTCATCAGAGAAATGTAAATTAAAACAGCTCTGAGCTAGCCTCTCAGATTGGCTAAGATGACAGAAAAAGATAAGGAAGAATTTTGGAGGTGATGTGGGAAAACTGGGAATCTAATACATTATTGTTGGAGTTGTGAACTAATTCAACCATTCTGAAGAGGAATTTGGAACTATACCCAAAGGGCTTTCAAATTGTGCATAACCTTTGATCCAGCATTTATTTCTTTTTTATTATTTTATTTTATTTTACTTTTTATTTACTAAGTATATGCATAGGTAAAATTCCAACATTGATCCTTGCAAAACCTTTTGTTCTAAGTTTTTCCCTCTTTCCCCCCATCCCCTCCCCTAGATGTCAGATAGTTTAATACATATTAAATATGTCAAAATACATGTTAACTCCAATAGATCTATACATATTTATATAGTTATCTTGCTGCACAAGAAAAATCAGATCAAGAAGGAAGAAAAAGAAAAACTGAGAAAGGAAACAAAATGAAAGCAAATAACAGAGAGATTGAGAATGCTATGTTGTGTTCCACACTCTCTTCCTATGGTTCTCTCTCTGGGTGTACATGGCTCTCTTCATCACTGAACAAGCAGAACTTGTCTGAATTATCTCATAGTTGGAGAGAGCCATGTTCATCAGAATTGATTGTCATATAGTCTTCTTGTTGCCATGTATAATGATCTTCTGGTTCTACTCATTTCACTTAGTATGAGTTCATGTAGGCCTTTCCTACCTTCTCTGAAATCATCTGATCTCACAGTATTTCTACTGGACTTGTTCAGGTCAGTTCCCAGAATCTTCTGATGAAGAGAGCCATTTGTACCCAAAGGGAAGATTGTGGGGACTGAGTGTGAACCACAACATGATATTTTCACACTTTTTTTGTTGTTGTTTGTTTGCATTTTGTTTTTATTCTCATTTTTTCACCTTTTTGATTTGATTTTTCTTGGGCAACATGATATTTGTGGAAATATGTATAGAAGAATTGCACATATTTAGCATATATTGGATCACTTGCCAACTAGGGGAGGAACTGGGGGGAAGAGAGTGAAAAAAAATTGGAACAAAAAGTTTTCCAAGGATGACTGTTGAAAATTATTTATGCATGTGTTTTGAAAATAAAAAGCTTTAATAAAAAAATATGAAGATAGTTTTTGAATATTCAATGCAACACCTTGTGTTTCAAATTTTTTCTTACAACATTTTTCTTTCCTCATGCCCACTTTTAGACAGCAATTAATCTAATATATATATTGAATGTATGTAATTCCTCTCTCAATATTTCCACAATTATCATGCTACATGAGAAAAATCAGATCAAAAAGGAAAAAAAATGAGAAAGAAAACAAACAACAAAATTACTAACTTTGTATTTCTTGCCACCATTTCCACTCCAAGTTATACTTTTTTCTTTCCCTTCTCTTTCCCTCCTTCCCAGTGTTTTGCTTCTAACCATCACCTCCCCAATCTGCTCTCCCCTTTTACTACTCCACATTTCTTATCCCTTTTATCTTCTATTTCTGTTCTTCCTTCTGTTATCCTCACAGTTTCCTTTTTTCCTTTCCCTTGGCTACTTCCCTATAAAGTGAGACAAGTTGCTCTAAAAAACTAAATTTATTTGATATTCTCTCTTTGATCCAAATCTGATGAGATTATAGGTTCACACAAAGCTCATCCCCCTTTCTTTTCCCCTCAATTATAATAGATCTCTTTTGCCTCTTCATGTGATATAATTTACCTCATTTTACTTCCCCTTTCCTCTTCTTCTAATAGAATTCGTTTTCCACCTTATTCTTTTTTATAATATAACAATAGAGTGACATTATACCTACACTAAGTATACCCCTAATAAAGATATAGTTCTCCAGAGTTAAACATATCATATTCCCATATAGGGATTAAACATTTTACCTTTAAACAGCATAGTTTTTTTTTTTTATGTTTCTCTTGAAGTTCTGTATTTGAAGATCAAATTTTCTGTTCAGCTTTGGGTTTTTCATCAAAAATAAATTAAATTTCCCTATTTCATTGAATGTCCATTGTTTCCTCTGAAAGATAATGTTTAATTTTGCTGGATAGTTGATCCTTACCTGTAGTCCAAGCTCATTTGCCTTCTGGAATTCATATTTCTGAATTTTCAGTTCTTTAAATTGAAAACTGCTAGTTCTCAGGTAGTTCTGATTGTGGCTCCTCAATGTTTGAATTTTTTTTTTTCTTTCTGACGGCTTGCAATATTTTCTCCTGATCTGATAATTCTTGAATGTAGCTGCAATATTTCTTGGAAGTTTTCATTTTGGGGTCTCTTTCAGGAGATGATCCATGGATATTTCAATGACTATTTTATTCTCTGGTTCTAGGACATTAGGGAAGTTTTCCTTGATGATTTCTTCAAAGATTTTGTCTAGGTTCTTTGTTTTTTCAGTGTGCTTTTCAGGTATTCCAATAATTCTTAGATTGTCTCTCCTGGATCTATTTTCCAGTTCAGTATTTTTTCTGATGATGTATTTTACATTTTCTTCTATTTTTTCACATTTTTAAAATTTTGTTTGACTGATTCTTGAAGTCTCATTGAGTCATTCATTTCTATTTGTTCAATTCTAATTTTTAGTGAACTATTTTCTTCAATTAATTTTTTTATCCTCTTTTGCATTTGGCCAATTGAACTTTCAAATGAATAGTTTTGTTCACTGTATTTTTTTCCATTTTCCAATTCTCTTTCTTCGGAATTGTTCTCAGTTTCCATTTCACAATTCTTTTTTCAAGAAGTTATTTTCTTTTTCTATTTCACCAAATATATTTTTAAAGGAATGATTTTCTTCAGACAATTTCTGTGTTGCCTTTTCCAAAGCTTTCAATTCCTTTCCCCATTTTCTTCTAACTCTATTTTAAGATCCTTTTTGAATTGAATTCTTCCAAGAGAAATTTTTGATATGAAGGGCAAATCATATCACCCTTTGAGTCTTCATCTGGAAATGTTTTGCCTTTAGTATCCTCACGGTTTCAGGCCTGTTCTTTCCTGTGTCCATAATAGCTATCTTTGGTCAGAGCTCTTTTTGCTTTTCTATTCATTTTTTTTTAAATTGTAGGTGGCTCTTAGAAGAAAGGAGACATTGTCCCAAACATTCTGTATGGGTGGCAGTGGCATTACCTTGAGACTGGTGCTACTGTCTTTCTTCTTGTTCTGGTTGGATGTGGCCAAGGTTTTCTAATTATGATGGGCTTCAGGAGCTCACTATTTGCCTTCTATAGTTGCATTGGAGGTCTCACAGCTAATATTCTGAACCATTGAACCAGAATAGCCAACACTGCTGTATTTTGGCTAAGAGCCTCCCAGTATATTTCCCCAGTGTATGGAGAACTCTCCTCCCTGGGCTTCTCTGCACTGAGCCTGAAGTGGGCCACCTTCCACTCTGACCAACTGAAGCAGACCTTTCCTGAATTTCCTGTAGTGTAAATTTGTTACACTTACAAATATTTATAGGTTCTGGCCCTCTAAAACCTGTTCAGAGATTTGATCTGTTGTTGATCTGAAGGAAGCCAGGAAGAACTCAAGAGTCTGCCTACTCTCTGCTATCTTGGCTCTTTTCCTAGTGATGCAATTTTTAAGAATTGAAATTATCATCTTCCCATGCAAAGAATTTAGTTCTATTGAATCTCTTATGTTTTCTTTTTCACTTATCGATTTGTAATTCTCTTGGTCTTTATATTGGACATTAATTTTTTAGCTTAATACTAGTCTTTTCTTATGAAATCTTGAAATATGAAGAATAGTGTCAGAACTGACTTCCGTAACTTTGTGTCACTTTTTAAAATTAAATTTTACTTTTTTTTAAAAATTGGCAAGCATTTATTTTTTCTCCTTCTCAACCCTTGACAACCTCCCTAATCTGAAAAACAAAATCCTTGTAAGAATTTCTTATACTGACAACTTCCAAAAACACATTATCTCATTCTGCACATTTAGTCCATTACCTTTCAGTAAGGAGTTATGAATTCTTCCTTATTTTCTTATGTCATTATTAATAAAATTTTCATTATTTTTCATTAAAGCTTGATAATTTCATTTCATCAAATGACCATTTTTTCCCTTGCTGTTATTATGCTTAATTATACTGGAAAAGTGATACTTGATTGTATTCCTAGCTTCTTTATCTTCCAAAACAACATGTTTGGTGGCCTTTGAACTTCTTCTGCTGCAGCAGCTAAGTCCTGTACAATTTTATTTGAATTACTTCTTTCTGGATGTCATGCAACATTTTCTTTTAGATCTCACAGTTCTAAAATTTCTCTATAATGTTCCATGGAAGTTTTATTTTGGAATCTCTTTTCTGAGATGATTGGTGAGTTTTTTCAATGTCTATTTTTTGCTCTCTGATTTCAGGATATCAGGGCAGTTTCTTGGAAAATGCTATGTAGGTCTTTTTTTTTTTTTTTTTTGATTATGGTTTACAGATACTTCAGTTATTCTGATATTATCTTTCCTAGATCTATTTAACAGGTCAGTTGTTTTTCTCAGGAGGTTTTTTGCATTTTCTTTCATTCTTTTGAATATGTTTGATTGATCTGTGTTGTCTTATAAAATCATTTGCTTCCACTAGCCCAGTTCTCACTTTTAAGGAGTTGTTTTCTTTAATTAGATTTGTTCTTTCTTTTCTGTTTGGCCAGTTGTTTTAGTTAATGAATTTTTGTATCTCCTTTTTCTATTTGGTAAATTCTACTACTAAAGTAGTCATTTCCTTTTTTTTTTCTATATTATTAAGCTGTGTTAGGAGTTACTAAGTCACACCTTTTCTGTTTCAGATTGAATAACATCAGACTTAAGTTATAGGCTTCCTCCAAAAGTTGTCTGTACAAATATGACTCCCCATAAAAATGAGGTAAGGAGAAGATGGAAAAAGTTACTGAGTCTGGCATGTTAATTGTACAAACTATGACGATGATGCTCTCTTTCATAGGAGCTTAGAATAAGATTTTAAAACATGGTTTCCATAAGGAGATGTTCAACTATTAATTTGTGGTGGTCGTGATGAGGATTAGGATAGATGTATATTTCAAATGAAGTGGTAAAATGACCTTAGAAAATGTAGGATGTCACCCAAATCCCCTACTTTATTTGTTCATTCTGATCAAATTGAGTGGCTGACTGAGCCAGACAAGCTGATTTGTTTCTAGACTTGGAGAATTCTTAGGATGAATCTTCCCAGGATGAGGGCCAAGATATAACCAAGGCTCATGGTTTTTTAACTATAATAATTCAAGAGCATCAGAAGTCATGTGCCTAAGTCATTATGGTCTAGATGGAATAGGGTTGATAAATATTTAGGAGAATAGTAGATTTTAGCAGACAGCTTACTATTATGTCAGGAGAGAATCAATGGGTTCATAGAGTAATTTTTCTGTTGCTTCCTAATATATAAAGTATATAATATTATATATATATATATGTATATACATATATATAGTATGTAGTATATGCATATATATATGTATATGTGTATGTGCATATATACACACAGACTTGAAAGGTATGTTATTAATAATTAGAGATATCAGAGCCTTCTGTTGGACAGAGCAATTAGGCTGATACCCTATAACCCTATAAGAATGATAAGGATTAGAGACTGGGATCCAATATGACCATGGGGGTCATGATGTTAAATTACAGTAGGTGCAGGATCATATAATGCCTTTATCTTAGGATGAAACAGTTTTTTTTTTTTTCTGTTTAACAACACCAGTTGTTAACAACTTGATTTTCAATAATAGTTAAAAAAAATTATTATGTTTTCCTATTTGTAAAGCAGAAGTTAGTTTATTTTATCCTCAAAATAATTCTGGGAAATATTATTGTTATTATTTCCATTTTATAGATGAGGAAACTGAAAAAGACAGATGTTAAATGACCTTCCCAAGGTCACATTTCTCATTAATAACTGGGGCCATATATTTGAAGTCAGATCTTCTTGAGTTAATACCTCTGAATGATTAATATGGCATTACTCTGTGTGAATATTTCTTCAAGATTCATATCAATTGCTGTTTTCTGTCAGAAGTTCCCATTCATCTCCACCTCCTAGCTATTAGTGCCTTCTCCAAAGGTAATCTATATTGGATTTGTATAAAGCTTATATATATATGTATGTATGTATGTGTGTATGTGTGTATGTGCGTGTGTGTGTATATATATATATATACATATATATGTATATACACGTGTATATAATATACTTTTAAATGTAGTCATTGTTTCTTCTACTACCAAGTAAATTTTTTTAGAAACATTTTAAGTGCTGAGCATATTGACTGATCACTTCATGATGTCATCCCTATATGAAATACTATTTTCCTTAACATATTTAAAGGAATATCAGAAAAAAGAGGGATAAGACATGATCTGCTTGGCTCCTAGGGATAGAACTCGAGGTTTTAAGTATAAGTAATAGGGAGATATCTAAAATTATACTTACCTTTTTCTGGTATTGCTTTTTCTAGTTTCCTTCAAGATCTAGCTTAAATAATACTTTCTAAAGAAAAAAAATTTCCTCGTTCATCTTAATTCAAATACCTTCCTTCTATTATTTACAATTTGTTCATACATAGATATTCACATATTATCTCTCCTATTAGATTTTAAAACCTATGTCCTTTTTAGTTTTCTTTTTTATCTCCAGCATTTAGCACAATGCATGATTCATTGAAGGCATGGAACAGACTGATTCTATTCCTCGTCACTAGTGGAGATTGTATGAAGGTTACAGATATGATTCCTGTTGTGAAATTGTGTGGCTTCCTAATCCATAGGTTGGATGAACCTATGCTTCTGAGGATTTGAACATCTGAAGACACTTAAAAACAATGAAATGATTTTTTCCCTCTTTTGAAAGAAAAAGAAATCTCCTTTCTATGAAAAACTTGAATCCGTGGACCATCATAATTAATCTTTAAGACTTTTGTATTTCAGATAATCATTCACCTCAGTGGCGTGAGTACAAGCAAAAAGCCAGAACAGGAGGAGGGGGAGAGAAAGTCTGCCCATCTTGTGCCATGCTAATCTTTCCAGATCCTCTTACTGAGTGTGCTGATTGTACATTGCTGGGCATTGGTATTTTGAGCTGTGGATTACTATTCACTCGGGGTTATTCCTTAGAACATGGGTCTGTAAAGGTCAAATCTCTTATCCATTAAGCCATCAAGCTTTTCTTATAATAAGAGTAGATGAAAGGCTTGAACTCAGTTCTCAAATGTAAAGTTCAGCAGGATGATCATATCTCAAACAGGAAAGAACAAGGCAAAAAATAGCTTTGTCATATCCTCACATTGGCATCAAGTGCTCTAAATGTCAGTACACAATGATGGAGAATCAAATCTGTTGAATCATCTCACTAAAAGCTAGAAGATTGGGCCATTTTCAACTCACAGAACCCACATTACATTTATAAATGGAAAGCACAGTCTGAGCCCTACTTATCAGTACAGACACAGAGGTTAGATTTTTATAGGGGCAGGCTTGTTTATATCTAATTATATGCTAATCAATTTGATTCCCCTTTTAAAGCACAATTCCCCATTATTGCTATGTAATAATTGACTGCCCTGTGAAGAAGCAAAGCAGATGTGGGGCTTTCCTATATAAGCAGAATTTAATTGCACACTTGGTATGATGAAAATGAAGACAGATTTAGTTTCATTGTCCTTATAATACAATATTGTACAGTGCACTTGTAGTTTGAACTGACACATTTACAGCTATTTTTATTAAATTGCAACATCCAAATATTTTCCGGGATGTTGCCAAACTATTCTGTTCATAATTTTCTTTCTGAGTGACAAACACTGACTTCCCTTTATTGCATTTGTTCCTTTCTTAATACCCTTTTATTGAGTTTAGTATATTTATACAACAAGAACAGAAAGAATGAAACCAGGAGAATTGCCCAGGCATTATCCCACACATATTGAGAAATAATTCATAATTTCTCATAAAGAACAGTGGGTGGTTGAAACATTCAAACATCCCTATGAGAGTATAAAGTTCTACCATATCATAGTAAATAAAACAGCTAAACTGAACAAAGGAATCAAGCAAAGAAACTAAACTGACATTTTCTCCAATTCTTAATGAAATTGGATAAGAATATTTTAAAAACAATATCTGCCTCACAGTGTGACAAGTATGCAAAAAGGTACATGGATACAAAGATTTATCTGCATATGAAGTTTTAAAAAGGAATCATGGGTGATTTTTTTTTTTATTATTATTGAGTTCTAAATCCATCTGAAAAGAGTGGAACCCCAAGACATAGCTAGTATTTCAGTGAATGTATAATTAATTAATATCAATTTTATGAAGACAGCAATAGAATAGTTCTGAAAATTGGAAAGTCCTTTGGAAAAATGATTTTGGTGTCAAATATCTGTGATAGAACTCTGAAATCCATGCTGTATATAATATTAACCCAAATATGTAAGACCAATTGTCATTTTCCAATAATAAGTGGTCAAAGGGGAGGAACAATGCATTTTAAGGAAGAATTTGAATATATATATACACACACACATACATATTCATATGTTTATGTATATGTGTGCATATATGCATACATATTTATATATATGCATATATATGATATATAAACTTAAATTTTAAAACTTAAGAAAAATAAAAACAAATGTTATAAAATACTATTTTAAATAACTAATCATAATTCAAATGAAATTTATAAAAGCACTGAAATGACGGTTCTCAAATAATCCATAGGCAAAGATAACAAAACATAAATATAGAGAACTTTAGAGCAACTGTGGGAAGTCAGGCAAAATGATATGCACAGTTGATAAAGTTTTTAATTGGTTAAGTCAACTTGGAAAACAATTTGAAAGTATGCATTAAAAACCACTATTTATATTATATGATTCAACAGTTTTACCACTAGGAATGTACTCAAAGAAAATCACTATGTCCTTCCTTCTAACTTTCCCATTTCCTTTTGTATATTCTTTCCATTAGATCATAAGCTCCTTAAGGTTAGAGACTATGTTTCTTTTCATTAATTGTATTCCAAGAGCTTAGCACAGGGTCTGCCACATAATAGGGTCTTAATAAATTTATTGGATTGGACTGTATTTATAGCATCACTTTTTGTAATGACAAAAAAAAAAAACACAAAAAAATCTTGGAAATTATTGTGCTGTTCATCAGTTGGGGAAAAGCTGTGTAATTTATATACATATATATGAATGTCATGAAATATTTTATAAGAATTGACAAATATAATGAATTAGGGGTATCATTAGAAAATTTGTATGAATTAATATGTAGTGAAGTAGCAGAACCAGGAAATCTACTTACATGACAAACAGAATATATTTAAAGTCTCCTAATATGATACCAGACTCTCAGTAATTTCAATGAATAACCATGGACCCTTAGAAAACATAGTGAAATATACTTTCCTTTTCCAGTAAAGAAGCAGGAAGCTATGGGTGAGAAATATTGCCTACAACTCTCAGATGAGGTCACTATGTTTGGCTTAGCTGATTTTCTTAATTAAAAAGTTAGGTGATCAGCTGTGGTACATTTTCAGAAAAGAAGACAAGATACAAACAATAGATTTCAACAAATTATTTTAAACTTACTGCTTTTTTTTTAACCATATGATGAGACTTAAGTGAACTTTAAGGTTTTAAGATCATATCTATTTTATTCATGAATTACTTGGTAAATTAAAAATATTTACAATTGAAGTGGATTGATATCTCTTGATTTGATTGATTGATATCTATTCATTTATATTTGATGTTGAAGATTTCTCAAGCTAATGTTGAATATTTTTAATAAGCACTACTAATATGTTCTTCCTTCCTCCCTTTCTTCTTCCTTCCTTTCCTCCTTCCTTTTCTCCCTCCCTCCCTTTCTTACTGTCTTCTTTCCTTCCTTCCTTTCTGTCTTCCTTCCTCCTTTCATTCCTCCATCTATTCCTTCCTCCCTTCTTCCCTTTCCACCTTCCCTTCATGTACCCCTAACTCCAACTTTTTGAACTTATTTAGCAAATCAAAAAGTTTGGTATTCTACATTGATGGAGGGAATCCTTCTATCACCAGGTATTATGCAAATGTCAAATCACAGGTCTTTTAATTAATTGGGTATGGAATTGTTACATTTGAAAATTAAGATAAATAGAGAGAATATGATGTGAATATGATCAATTTATTTGTTAGCCTAGTAGTAACCAATAAATTGGATCAATGGCCTCTCAATAATCAAACACCCTGAGTTGGGGTTCATCAGCATTAATAGAGTTTTGAGGACTACAAATTTGGGCAGAGAGGGAAGAATTGATTACAGAGTTAATAGCATTTTGGAGTAAGGACAACACAATTAGTTATTTTTTTGAAGCTTGCTAGTACCCTGGGGTTAGTGGTCATTCCTTTCTAACAATTTAGGTATGTTAATTGTTTTGTGGGAGCTATCAAAATCTTGTAGGTCTTTTTTTTTTTTTTTTTTTTTTAAGCAGATGTGAGTTAGCAGACTTTCTGACACCTTACAAGGATTTGTTAGAGAGATGAGTGTTACAATGATAGAAAATATAACTTTTGAGAGTGATAAGAAGTAACCTTTGATCTAACTTAATTCTTGAGCTCAATTTAAGCCAGGTGGATACAGACTGAATTCCTGAGTTTAACTCAAGCCATGAGTATATAGGGCTGATTATAAAATTAATTCAGCATAAAGTCAGTTACTTCATAGAATCACTATAACAGAAATCAGGGCAGAGGCCATATTAATTTTAGTGTTTTCACAGAAATAAAGAACTATAAAAATTCCAAATACTAGTGATAGAAAAATAGAACAATGAAGAGTTGAAAGACAAAGGTGATTGTATTAGTAATTCATCAATATCTATTTATTTCAATGTCTTACTTTATATTCAAACCTTTCTTTTAATTAATCAATATCTAAAAGAAAAAAACATTTGATTTGTATGAAACATTTTATTATTTCATCAATTGCATAATGTATATCTGACAATGTAAAACATGAGAAAAATAACATGGAAATAATAACATAACTTTTTTTGCTTTTAAGCTTTAAAGATGTAATTCTCTATGTTATGTTGGTTATTTATTTTCTTTTATTAGAAGTGACTGATCATTCTATAAAGCACACTTTAGAAGTGTTTCAGATATTTCTCAAATCATTTACATTATGTTTCTGCTTCCACAAATAACTTTTGATTTGTTTCAAACTAAATACCTTACCCCTCCAGATCATTTAACAATAGATTTCATTCTTGAAGGTAAATTTAGGGAACAATAAAACATTGTTATTAAATAGTTAAATCCATTTTATACTTTGACTAAAGTACTAACAAATTTGAAAATTTTCTTGGAATTTGAAAAATATGTATATTCTGTTACATAAAAATTTCAGTAATTTGCATATTTCTCACAGTCTTTAATTTAAAAATATTGTCACCTATGTAACATAAATTGGAGAGGACTCAATTATTCTGAGGTTTTAACATGACTAGGAATTAAACTTATCAATTTAAATTAACTATTGACACAAACACAATCATGAGTTATACAGATATATCAGGAGTCCTTCTATCTATTATGGGGTAATTTTGAATTAATTGTTTAAGACATCCTCTGAAAGTCAAATGCAGCACTTGTTATGATCTTCTGTCTCAGGATTACTCTGCCAGATTTCATTTATATCCTTGATTCTTAATAAGCAAGATGTATTAATCAACCCTTTAAAAAATTAATTTCATCAAGGGACACAGAAAAAAGAAGACTGATGATATATAGAAGAGCTGTTCATTTCCCTTGTTAAATTCAGTAATTATTATGCAAATAAAAGAAAGTAAAAGGTTCAATGACAAATTTTAAGAGATTAATTTAGAGATTTCCATTTAATTGTACTATGAAAGCATGAATTGCATTAGGGACACGATGGGTAGATTTCTGGGCCTAGATTCAAGAAGAGTTGACTTTAAATTTGGCCTCAGATATTTATCAGTGTATGGCCCTGGGTAAGACATTTAGTCTCTATTTACTTCAGTTTCTCATCTATAAAATAGTACCTACTTCTCTAGCGTGTTGTGTGCATCAAATGAGACAATATTTATAAAACACTGACAACAGGGTGTATATATATTTATTCATCCATAAACATATAATAAATATAGTATAATATAATGTAATATAATATGAACACACACATGTATACAAACATACATTTATACACACACATATATTAACATTATAGTTTTTATTTGCTTATGCTTTTAAAAAGATTCTGAAGAAGAATGCCATGAAAAGTTCAAAAGGTATAAAAAAAAGGAAAGGGAAAGAACATATGCAATAAAGTTTTTGTTTATTAGTGAGATAATTGTTACTTCATTGATGTTAATATAAGAAGGAAATAAATAAGTTCCAACAAATAAACAAGGAAAGGAAATTCTTTTTTTCCTTCTAGGTCTATCTCCAGTTGCACTAAAAGTTCGATCACCTTGGTTTATTTTCCTTTCCTCTCCTTTTCTCTCTCCTCCTTTTCCCCCCTCTCTCTTTCTGACTCTCTGTTTCCTTGTGTGTTTCTTTCTTTTCTTCTCTTTCTGCTCTCTCTCTCTGTTTCTGACCTTCTCCCTCTGTCTCTCTGTCTCTATCTCTGTTTCTGTCTCTCTCTCCGTCTCCCTTTATCTCTTTTTCTTCTCCCCTTTTTCTTTCTGCCTCTCTCTTTCTCAGTCTGCCTCTACCCCCTTTTAGTTTTTATATATAGTTGATCAATATTACTTTTTACTATTTCATAGAATTAAAAATATCATATTAACCACTCTGCTCTAGTTTGATATATAGAACCAGCTAATGGTAGCATCATAGTAAATGGAGTACAGAATTTGGACTTAGAAAATCCTGAACTACATCTTGCTTCAGACATTTATGAATTTTGTAATCCTGTGAAAGTCACTTATCTTTTTGGATTTAAATTTCTTTTCTATAAAGTGGGCATTTTAATGGCTAATATCTCATAATGTTGTTACAAGGATCAAATTGATTGTGTATATAGTAATTTTTAAATGTTAAAAGTGTATATATATGTGTGTGTGTGTGTGTGTGTATGTGTGTATGTGTGCATATATATACAAATCTATCTACTATCATTTATCATAAATATGAACTAGTGAAGAATAAAATGAGCACACCCAGAAGAAAAAAATATATGATACCAACAAAATTGAAAAGACAAATAACTTTGAAAGAACAAAGAACTTTTATTAATGTAGTAACCAACCTGAAGAATAAAGATGAAACACAATACCCACCTTTTATGCATAATGAAGCATATAATTCCAAACATGGTCAATGTGGTGATTCATTTTTTTGACTATGCATATTTGTTTGGAGTGTTTTTTTAAAAATTTCTTTCAGTGATGGGGTGAGAGAGAGAAAAAAGAATCTAATTAATTGAAAAATATATATTTTAGAGTAGATCAGCTATGAATATTTTTGCACCCATTATCACATATTTTTTGCGTTATTGAAACCATGGCATTGAATTTGTTTAGTTGAGAACAATTTCCAAAGATATTACAACCAATCTATAGTTTTACCTACAATGGATTATAATATTTTTTCCCCCACAGTTTCACTAACATTAGATTTGTTAATTTGATTACTTATTTGGCTTATAAAAATACTAGTGGGGATAATATTTTATTGTAAATTATATTGGATTTTCTGATTAGTAGCTCTTTTCATGTGGTTAACATGTGATATTTCCTGTTATAAATTTTTCTTTCCTGTCCACTGAACATTGTTTCATTCTTCAGCAGAATATGCAGTGTGGGATTTATAGATATTCAGTGATCATGGTTGATCCCGGAAGTCATATCTTTATCTGATTTGGTGACTGAAAGTTATTAAAAATTGTTCCTTTTAATTTATAGGATATTGTTTATGTTGCTTTTTTCCACATATTAAAACCCATAATTTTGCTAGTCTAGTTGATAACAAAACTAACAATATTTCTGTTCACCATTCTGTTCTCCACATTTGAGATATGATTTATTTTAATTTTATGATTAAAATAGATATATTTAAATTACTGATCCACTTTAAATTTATTCTACTATAAATTTTGTATGTGTCAAGATTGTTGTCTAGTTTTATGTAATATATATATATATATATATAAATGTAAATATATGTGTGTATATATATACATATATACATATATGTGTGTATATATACATATATATATGTTTCTCCATATTATTCCATTGGCTTATTTTCCTATTCTTTTATGTCCCCCAGCATCAGAGCATTTTTCTTTGTTGGTAATCATTGCTTTATAGTACCTTTTCATATATGTTAAGACTAATTTTTTGCTACTTTAAAAAATGGCTTCTTGATTCTTTCATTTATTGTTCTATAGGAATTTTTTCTGGTTTTCTGATAGAATGAATTATTGTTTGGACATTTTTATTACTATTCCAATACTTATTTTAAGAAACACTGGCATTTCACATGTACAATATTTGCGTGTGTTTGTATATACATTATATATGTGTGTATATATATATATTTATATTTATATTTAATAAAACCATAAACATTGACATTTTATATAGGTGTAAATATGTCTCTGTGTGAGTATCTCAAGAAAACCATGATCCCTTGGTTTCTTCAATTAATTTTCAATGTGTTTGTCTAGTACATCTTATGTGTATTTGGATAGATTTGATATCTTTTGATGTTATTATTCAAATATTTGATGCAGTCTACCTTATTTGAAGAAGAATATTTCTTTTTTCATCAATTGTCTTTGATTCTAGTTAGGAGGTACTTGCATATGGAAATGCAAATGTTTTGGGGGCAGGGGATAGGTTGATCTTTGTGTACTGTGACTTTCCTACACTGATCTCTTAACCTATTAAGATTTTGTTAACTCTTTTGAAGTTTCTAGCTGTACCATCACATCACCTATAAACAAAAGGGATTCAATTCCCTATTGACAATTCATATTCTTAAATGTTTTTATCATCAGAGTTTGTCCATAGCCATGCTAAACAGGGACCAGATAAAATTAGACAGACAGACAGATAGATGTTGGAATCTTTACAAACTGTTAAGTCATTAGAATTGAGATGTTTTGGGCCAGAACCTGAAAGAAGGTACTAAGTAGAACTAATTGATACAATGCTTGTGTTTACACCTTTACTCATTGGAGTTCACAAGTACCGGAGATTCACAAAGTAAACTTTGTAACTTTGTGAATTCACACCTCCCTTGAAGCTCTTAGGGCCAGAGAGCACTATGGGAGAAAACCCATAATCCCATTCTCTCATATATAAGAAACAGACAGAGGCTCTCGGAGAGAGATTCATTCCATTTTCCACTTGTGTGGTTGGTGGCAGAAGAGACTTCAGCTGAATTACATTGGAGAGGAGCTCTCTGGGCCAGACACAGAGCACTCTGGGAGAGCCAGAAGCCCTCTCTCAGAGGCAAGAAAGATTCATTACAACTTTTACCTTGGTGCTGGCTGGAGGCAGAGGCAGAAGCAAAGGACAAAGCTGCAAGAGCTCTTCAGAGGCAAGACAGATTTGACTTGGTGCTGCCTGGAAGCTGAAGGGAACAGAGGTAAAGGACAAAGCTGCTAGAACCAAGCAGAGAGATAGGCCTCTAAGCTAACTGGGCTATATTGGAGGCAATAAAAGATCTGAACTTTTATCACCTGGCTGCGTTTTGGGTGATTATTTACTCTTAACTGAAACTAAGGCTGCCTCCAGAAAATCTCCCTGAGAAACCTGCTTTCTCCCAGAGAGAACCATCATCTTATATATTTTAAAGAAGAAAAAGATCACCAACAAACAGATAGAAAGACAGAATATATATGTGTATGTGTGCATGTATGTGTATATATGTGTGTGCATGTTGATTCCTGGTTTAAAATATATCTTTTTAAATTAGTGAAAATTCCTTCTGTTTTTAATTTCTTAACAAAATTGGCTATCTTAACGTAATTGTTTTTTAATTGATAACTTATGAATTTTTGTTTCTTCTTTTGATATGATTTTTCATGTAGATTGCTATTTTAAGACATTAGAAAAAATGAATATATCATCTTTTCTATTATAGAATAGAGTGGATACTGTTTGACACAAATCTCCAGGAACAAAAAGATGTTAATTTTTTGCAAAGGCAATGATTTTAACTGCTTTACATGTGTGTTGAATGAATGGCAAAGGGAAAAAAGCCACAGGGTAATCTGCTTTTTACTCCCCCTTACTGTTGCTATACATCTCCAGAAGTGCTGGACTGGTGAGAGTGAGGACAGCCAGAAATTGGCACAGTGTGACTGCACTCTATGAGATATGTGTCCCACAGTTGAATTGATTTTTTTAAACCTTATATAACAAGGGCATCAATGCAGCCTCAGTAAGCTTTGGCAGCACCCTGTTCTTCCCTTCTTCAAGTGTTTTCCTCTGATGGGTCTTGCAATCTTTTTTCCTCTAATATTAAACATGAGAAAGTGATTCCCAAATATGCATACATACATATACATATGTATGTATGTATATTGATACACACATACAGATCTATAGGTCTCAGTTCATATAGATGCATGTTTTTGTATCTATGTACACCTGTTTAAATATGCACACATGCAAATACACAAGATAATTTTAAAAATCATCCATATCTGTAAATTAAAACATACTCTCTAAGGTTCTTTACAAAATAACAACTTTGGACTAATTTTTGGTCTCAAAGTCAGACTTTAAAAGCCCTTTCTTTAATTTTATTTGTGTTTCCTATTTTTAAAATATTTGACACATGCTCTTCTTGACAGAAGGAACCTTTTACTAATGCAGATACTTATTTCTTTTGGAATTATGAAAAAAAATTACAGAATTACATGAGCTATCAGACCTTAAAAGATCTGCTTAGTCAGCTGTCAATAGTGTCTCTGGTGGGACAAAGGTTTCTTGGGAACCTCATTATTTTTTAACTATTCCCATATATGTCTGTCTTGATCTTCTTTAAGAATACATACAACATGAATGTGATGATTTTACTTTTAAATTGCCCTCCTTTCTACAGAATTTAAGCACTGCATTCTACTATAATATCTTATTGTTTTAAAATATATTTTTGTTTTCCTTATCAGCTCATTTATATTTTCCAATATATACTTTCTTCCTTCTGCTTCCAAGGAATCATTGCTGAAAACAAGAATACCCTCCCCCCCACAATATAATAGTTTAGCAAATCTAATAAATAAACAATTTTATTCTGTATGTATAGATTTTTATTCCTTTAAAGAAAGGGAGCCACATGCATGACACACATCATATTATGTGTCTTCTGAAAGGGTATGGGAGGGGTGGAGCAAAGCATCTGGAATCCACAAATTAAAATAATAATGACAACAATAATGAATGATAACAAATAAACAATAATAAAATAATATTATAGGATATTTATATATAATATAATAAAACAAAAATAAATAATAAAAATAATAAATGCTAAAATAAAGTAAAAAAAAAAAACAAAGAAATGAGAGAGATCTTATTTTTGTTTTGGGTCAACTTTGATCATGATAACTTCATAGCACTTAGTTTAATGTTTTTATTTTTTGTTCTTTTTTATAAGAATACAATCTTTGTATATGTTATTTCCTAGTTTCTGCCAACATTACTTTGTTTCAGTTCATAAATATTATCAAGATTCTCTTTTTATCTCTCATTTATCATAGTCACAATTTATTGTAGTACAGTAATATTTTTTTCAATCAGATAACAGAATTTCTTTAGACATTTTCCAATTGATGGACATCAATTTTTGTTATTTTAATTGTTTTAAATAGGAGCACATTCGTGTTTATTAATTATTGAGATGAATCAAATTGTTCACCCCTACTATGACTATTTTATTGTTGTTGTTCAATTGCTCTATTATATCCCATTCTTTGTGACCCCATGGACCATAGCACAGTAGGTCCTTCTAGCCTCCATTATCTTTTGATATCTGTCCAAGTTTATGTTCAGTATTTCCATGACTATCGATCATCTCCTCTGCAGTCTCCTTTTCCTTTTGCCTTCATTCTTTCCCAACATAAAGACCTTTTTTCAATGAGCCCTGTCTTCTCATTATGTGACCAAAACATTTCAGCTTTAGCTTTAATATCTGACCTTTCACTGAATAGCTTGAATGATTATTTTTTAAGTATTGACTGATTTGATCTTCTTACTGCCCAAGGAGCTCTCAAATGTCTTCTCTAGCATCATAGTTAGAAAGCATCAATTCTGCAGCACTTAGATTTTCTTATAATTCAATTTTCATAGTCACACACTACTACTGAAAAAAAAAAATCTATCCTTGAATATGCAGATCTTGTTGGGAAGGTGATGTCTTTGCTTTTTAGTATGCTGTATGGGTTTACTCTAGCTTTCTTCCCAATGAGGAAACATCTTAAAGGTGTTATTACAAATATCATCCTACTTGCACTATATCTCAGAAAGGGAAAACAATTTAAATGTCCTTAATTTTTGTAACATTCTGAACATCATAACTTTAGAGTTGAATATAAGCTTAGAGGGAATTTAGAACAATTCCCTTAACTTTTTTATATTTGGAAACTCAAGACCAAAAAAATAGGATGACTTTGCCATAGTTACCTGGGTAATACATAAAAAAACTACAGCTTGAACTTATGATCCGTAAATTTTAATGTTTAGCATATATATATATATATATATATATATATATATATATATATATATATATATATATATATATATATATATATATACACATACACACACACACATCATGCAGTGGATACTTCCCACTCAAAACTAAAAGAAAACAAAAAAAAATCTTTGTCATTGATTTTTAATATTTTCCTAACTTATGATCCCAAGTTTATACATTAAATGGACCCAAGTAAAACGAATGTGAATATATACTATCTTATAGGAAAAATAGGGTTGTGACTAATTGATACTACATGTTGCACAAAAAAAAAAATCACTTAGATTTCGTGGAGGATGATAGTAGTAATCAGATTATCCCTTGTGTGAAGTTGTACATTTGGAAAAAAAAAAGATTGTTACTTCTTGGTAGAGTCCAGGTCCTCATCATTACTAGGCTGGGAAGGAATGTGAATTCTTAATTCAGTGACAGGACTGTGGCTTGATAAGATTGTGCCATGTCTCTCCAGGGGACATCTACAGGAAACATGATGGTACCAGTAACTGAACTGAGTAGTAAAACAAAGTACTCAAGATGTTAGAAGCGTGGGACAAAATACTTTCTGCCCATACTAGTTATTATTCTGGGAAAGTTAACTGCAATGTCACATAGTCTGTACTTCGTATAAATAAAATAATATAATTTTTTATTTTAATAATATTTGAGGAAGAAAGAAGTAATTCATTAAAAGGCAATATATTTATAGTTAACTGGTTTCCAAAAACTGTGGATATTTGCATATTAGATCTTTTTTCTTAGTCCATGACTGCATCAAAAAAGCAGTTCAAAGAGAAATCTGACATCTGTCTCCAAGTTAAATATCACTGACCCAAAGAATAAAAATGAAAGAAAAGTAATGGGAATTCTCCTGGGGAAGATGCAAGTTTTGCCCAATGACCCCTATTTGCTTCTATATGTTGAGGGTAAGTGTGAGGGGAAGGTTAAGATGAGAGAAATAATTTAAATCTGCCCCCAAAATGTATCTTTTGCTCTTCTTTGAAATGAGTTTAGATGTCATATAAAAAGAGAATGTAAGTAATTCAGTGGGCATATGGGTTGTCACTGGAGAGACAAAGTTGAAACGAAAAAAATGAGATGCTACTATTTGAAACAATAAAAGAGAGAATACTTTGTATTTCTACCACTAAATTTATTAATCGTCTAGATAGAACATAGCATAAATAATACATTTTTAGGGAAGAAATGTTAATAGTGAATTCATAGTTAAAAAATTGTAAGAGTTCTCAAAAGGCTAGCATGTCTTATCCTTTTATTTCATGTTTGAAGAAACTGAGGCCTGAGGTTAAGCAACTTTCCCAATGTCTCACATGTAGTAAATATTAGAGTGAGATTTGAATCTAGGTGCAAACCCATGTTCTTTCCATTATATCACTTTCATACATTGATCATGAAAAAATATCCATTCTATTTCTAATGTCTCCTTGAGCAACAGGGAAGGGAAAAAGCAAGATAGGATAGTTAATTCACATCTTTGCATTTATCATTTGTTATCAGTCAGTCTTTCAATTGTGTCCAACTCATCTTGACTCCATTTGAAGGAGAATGTGTCTTGACAAAGATACTGGAATGATTTGCCATTTTTTTCCAGATTATTTTGCTGTTGACTAAACTGAGGAAAACTAAATGACTTGCTCAATATCACACAACTATTAATTGTCTAAGGTCAGATGTCAATTCACAAAAATGAGCATTTTCTGAAATAAAGACCAATGTAGCAACCGTGTCCTATGCCAAATAAGAATTATCAATAACAATATAAAATATTTTTATGCACTTGACAAGGCCAAAAGATTTTTGGACTAAAATCAGCACTTTATATCCTGGGGAGTAATTGAATGAGAGCCTTTTGCTGTTAAAGAATTATAGTAATTTTCAGCTACCTAATAGTATCAACTACACCATATTACCTATAGAGGCAGGCCACTATCTCTAATAACTAAGGACTCCCTCAGGATGAGCCACCTCCCAGGGAAGAAAGTATAAAGGAAGCCTATTAGTTTTCCCTTTTCTGCTCTTCCTTTCACTCTCTTCTTCTCTCCATCTCTCTCCATACTCTTTACAATTCCCAAGTCCCTCATTAGAAATCTGAGTCTCTGGGACAGTTTCAACAGGATACTTATATCTATGACAGGAATCAGGACAGTAAGACCCACCAATATTCCATGGGGAATCAAGAGATGATTACTTCTACTAAGTTCTCCGTTAAACATCTTTTTCCCCTATATACCACTTTTAACATATATATCAAGACTCTCTTTCAATATCTGATTCTCATTTGTCCTTCTATCAACTATATATATGTATATATATATATATATATATATATATATATATATATATACACACACACACACACATGACTCTGTTCTAATGCTGTTTCCTTCCCTTTTCATTTTCTCTTTCCTACACTTATATTTATAACCAGATTCAGCCAAATGCTATTGCTTTCTAAACCCATACAATTTTCATGTTCCCTTTATTAACCCATTCAACTGTATCTTTTGGAATCTTCTTAAATTGTTTTTATTTTTAATAGGTTTTTATTTTTCAAAATATATACAAAATAGTTTTCAGCATTTACATTTTTTTAAAATAACTTTTTATTGACAGAACCTTCCGATTTTTCCCCTCCCTACTTCCACCCCCTCCCCCACATGGCAAGCAGTCCTATACATGTTAAATAGGTTATAGTATATCCTAGATACAATATATGTGTGTATAACCAAACAATTCTCTTGTTGCACAGGGAGAATTGGATTCAGAAGGTATAAATAACCCGGGAAGAAAAACAAAAATTCGAGCAGTTTACATTCATTTCCCAGTTTCTTTCTTCGAGTGTAGCTGCTTCTGTCCATCCTTGATCAATTGAAACCGAGCTAGATCTCTTTGTTGAAGAAATCCACTTCCATCAGAATACATCCTCATACAGTATCATTGTTGAGGTATATAATGATCTCCTGGTTCTACTCATTTCACTTAGCATCAGTTCATGTAAGTCTGCCCAATCCTCTCTGTATTCATCCTACTAGTCATTTCTTACAGAACAATAATATTCCATAACATTCATATACCACAGTTTATTCAACCATTCTCCATTGATGGGCATCCATTCATTTTCCAGCTTCTAGCCACTACAAACAGGGCTGCCACAAACATTTTGGCACATACAGGTCCCTTTTCCTTCTTTAGTATCTCTTTGGGGTATAAGCCCAGTAGAAACACTGCTGGATCAAAGGTCAGCATTGACCCTTGAAAAACCTTCTGTTCCAAACTCTTCTCTCTCCTTCCCATAGACCTCTAACAATCTAATATTGATTAAACATGTATAATTCTTCTAAACCTATTTTCATATTTGTTATGCTTCACAAGAAAATTCAAATCAAATGGTGAAAGAAAAAAACAAGCAAACAATTACAACAAAAACGTGAAAGTACTATGTTTGATTTACATTCATCTTTCTGTGTGATGATCTTTTTCTTCTCAAAAACGCAGCCAGGTGATAAAAGTTCAGATCTTTTATTATCCCAATATAGCCCGGTTAGCTTAGAGGCCTATCTCTCTGCTTGGTTCCAAGAGCTCTCTCCGAATGTCACCAAATCCAAAGGTCTGGTCCTTCAGCCTCTGCTTCTGCTTTCTTCAGCCTCCAGCCAGCTCCAACTCTTCATGTCATTCCGGTGAAATCTCGACTTGTAGCGTCTTCCTCTCTACAGAGCCTCTCCGACTGGCCCATTGGCCTATTTATGCTCCTTCCAGAGAGAGGGATTATGGGTAGTTCTACTTAGTACCTTGTTTCAGGTTCTGCCCAAAACATCTTCTTGTAAGATTAGATCAACTCTAATTACTTAGCAGTTAGTAAGGATTCCAACATTTCTGGATGCAGATGGTTCTTTCCTTGCCATGAATCATCCTATTGTTGAAAAGAACCAAGGCCATCACAGTTGATTATCATATAATCTTGTTGTTTTGTATAGTCTTCTTTTTGATTCTACTCACATCACTTAGAATCAGTGCGTGTAAGTTTTTTTGGGATTTGCTAAAATCACCCCACATGCCATTTTTATAGAAAAATAATATTCCATTATATTCATATACCATAGCTTATTCAGCCATTCCTCAACTGATGGGCATCTATTTGTTTCCAGTTGCTTGCCACTACAAACGATGCTACAAATCTTTTTATACATGTGTATCCTTTCCTCTTTGTTATATGTTTGGGATATAGAATCAATAGAGACACTTCCAGATTGTGCATACACAGTTCATAGCCCTTTGGCCATAGTTTCAGATTGATCCCCAAAATGGTTGGATCAATTTACAACTCCATCAACAATGTGTTCCAGTTTTCCCACATCCACTCCAACAAGTATCATTATATTTCCTATCAGTCAATCAGAGAAGTATGAAGTAGTACCTCAGAGTTATTTTCATTTGCATTTATCTATTCAATAATGGAAATCTTCTTACATTGTAAATAAGCACCCAATCATCCTTAAACATTTTCTTCAGTGCCTCTGCATCAAGTGGAACCTCAGTGAAATGCACGATTAGTGAAATGCTGGGTAAGTAAAATAATTATGTAAAACAGTGTTTGTTGTTGTTGTTCAATTACGTTTGAATCTTTGTCACCCCATTTTGAATTTTCTTGGCAAAGATACTGGGATAGTTTGTTATTTCTTTTTCCATTGCATTTTATAGATAGGAAACTGAGGTAAAATAGGGTGAAGTGATTTGCCCAGGATCACAGAGCTAGTCATTGCCTGAAATGAGATTTGAACTCAGAAGAATTATTCTTCCTGAATTTAGGTCCTTGTTCTATCTACTGAGACATCTAGATAAAATGATTTACAGTTATGAAAATAATGTCACTAAATGTCTGTGCTTTTTATCCTGGTGAATAAAATATTTATAACAGCCTTTCGATGGTGGCAAAAGATTGCAAGCAAAATAGATGGTAATCAATTTGGGAGTGGCTAGTCAAATTGGGATGTACGAGTGTAATGGAATAACATTGTGTTTTAGGAAGCTTAGGCCATAACTATAGAGAATAATGTAAAGACTTACACGAACTGATGGAATATAAAGCAAGCAGAACCAGGGTTATAATAGTCAAATTATGACAGCAAGATCATAAATTTTGTAAAAACCAATGAAAACGACAACCATAAAACAATAAAAAAAGAATGCTGTGTATATATAAATAACAATTTAGGTGAAAGAAGAAATATGAGAAAGTGCTGAATAACATTCCTTTTCAGAGTTATGGAATAAGAGATCACGTGGATGTGTAGCATTGCATATAACAGCGATTCTTTTATGTACAATGAATTTTAATGAAATTTTTTTCCTTAGAAAACTTTGATACTAGGGATGGCTTTTGAGAATTTATTTAATGTACAAATTCAAGATATCCATAGAAATCTTTTAAAAAAGAAACTTAAATATAGCCTGACTGGCTTTTTTTTTCTTGATGGCAACTCATACAATATAAATTCTTTGAGAACAGGGTAGTTCCATTTTTCATAGCCCCAGCACTTCCAAAGTACCTGGAACATAGTTAATGTTCAATTAACTCTCATTAATTTAATAAGTGAATGAATGAAGAAGGCTAGAGCTTTCCCTAAACTTTCACTCATGGGAAACAGATAGGGGGCAAAATACTCATTCTCCATTTTTATTTCCAGATCATTATGCTGTCCTTATCACTTAATGTCTCATATGAATGTTAAATCATCTGTGTATATCCATCACCTCATCCAGTCTAGAAGATATAACCTTTTATTCCCCCAAGAACTTCTTTGGCAGTGTGATGAAGCCTATGGACTCCCTTTTCAAACCAACTCCCCTCACTTTATAAATGAGTAAACTGAACCTGAACAAGTTAAATGATATTTCCAAGGTCATACAAGTAGTTAGTTGAGAAAATCCAACAATCACATGATACTGAATTTCAGCTTAGGTGGCAGATTTAAAGCTTCAAGTTCATAACAAAATTTAGCTAGCACTTATATAGCTCTTCAAAGATTACAAAGTGTTTTACAAATATTTAATTTGATCTTCACAATGACCTTATCATCCATATATATATATATATATATATATACACACATTTGTCACAGGTTATATATATATATATATATAGAGAGAGAGAGAGAGAGAGAAGAGAGAGAGAGAGAGAAAAGAGAGAGAGAGAGAGAGAGAGAGAGAGAGAGAGAAAAGAGAGAGAGAGAGAGAGAGAGAAAAGAGAGAGAGAGAGAGAGAGAGAGAGAGAGAGAGAGAGAGAGAGAGAGATTAAGTGACTTAGTCAACATTACACAACTACTAAGTGTCTAAAGCTAGATTATTTGAATTCAGGTCTTTGTGACTATAGATCGATTGTGCTAGGTACTACACCACATTATTCATCTGCTCTTTTTTAAATTAAATATTTTATTTACAAAACATATGCATAGATAATTTTTTAGCATTGACCCTTGCAAAGCTTTCTGTTCCAAATAATCCCCTTCTTCCCCCCATCCCCTTTTCTAGATGACAGGATGCATCTATATGTTAAATATGTTAAAATATATGTTAAATCCAATATATGTATACATATTTATACAGTTGTCTCGCTGCACAAGAAAAGTTGGATCAAGAAGGGAAAAATAAACTGGAAAAAATGCAAGCAAACAACAACAGAAAGAGTGAGAAAGCTATATTGTAGTCCATACTCAGCTTTCACAGTCTTCTCTCTGAGTATAGATGGCTCTCTTCATCAATGAACAATTGGAACTGGTTTGAATCATCTTATTCAAGAGAGCCACATCCATCAGAACTGATCATTGTATAGTCTTGTTGTGTATAATGATCTCCTGGTTCTGCTCATTTCACTTATCATCAGTTCATCTAAGTCTCTCCAGACCTCTTTGAAATCATAATATTCCATAACATTCATATATCATAATCAGCCATTCTCCAATTGATGGGCATCCATTCAATTTCTAGTTTCTTGCCAATACAAAAAAGGCTGCCACAAACATTTTTGCACATGTGGGTCCCTTTCCCTCCTTTAAGATCTCTTTTTGATATAAGCCCAGTGGAAACACTGCAGGATCAAAGAGTATGAACCGTTTGATAACTTTTTGAGTATAGTTCCAAATTGCTCTCCAGAATGATTGGATCCATTCACAATTCCACCAACAATGTATCAGTGTCCCAGTTTTCCCACACCCCCTCCAACATTCATTATTATTTATTCCTGTCATCTTAGCCAGTCTGACAGGTGTGTAGTGGTATCTCAGAGTTGTCTTAATTTTCATTTCTCTGATCAATAGTTATTTGGAGCACCTTTTCATATGGATAGAAATAATTTCAATTTTTTCACTGGAAAATTGTTCATATCCTTTGATCATTTATCAGTTGGAGTCATCTGCCCTTTAACATGGAGTTATGAAACATATGAATATATCATAGTGATGCCCCTACTTAAAAAGAACAAAACTTTTTAATGATGGCAGAGAGAATGGTATTGAGTTACCAGGCCTATGTTGGGGAGAGGAGAAGAAAATGGTGTAAGCATTTACTGATGAGAATTCATCAGGTATTTTTGTGTTTTACAAATATTACCTTTACAAAATTTTACAAAATTGCAATTTTACAAAAATTACCAATTGTGTCATTAAAAGAAAAAAACGATAAAAAAACAAATGATAAAATACTCACTACCTCCCAAAGCAGTCCTTTCTACCTTGAGACAACTTCAAATATTAGTACCAATGTACTTGAGATCTGGAGAGGTTAAGTCATTAGCAGATGGTCATTACATTACTGCATTAGTATATACATTACTAGTTGACATAAAATCATTGTTGTTCAGAAATTTCTGACTTTTTGTGACTATAAATTGGGTTTTTCTTGACAAGGATATTAGAGTGGTTTGTCATTTCTTTCTTCAGTCCATTTTATGTATGGGGAAATTGAGGCAAATGGGATTAAATGGCTTGCTTAAGGTTACAAAGCTAAATTGTGTTTGGGGTGGGATTTGAACTCATAAAGAGAAATCTTCCTGACTTGGTCTGGCACTCTATCCACTGCTACTGTAGGATCATAATGTAGGGCTGAAAGAGATTTTAGAGAATATGTCATTCTAATCTCTTTTTGCACTTGAGTTAATTGAAAGCCAAGAGATAAAGTAATTTGCCCAACAAACACAAGTGATTGATTCTAAATTCAAAGTTTTTTCCTCTGTTTCATGTTTTATGACCAATCTTTTATTAGTCTTCCATGCATCTCACTATAGATGGTTTCTGAATACCTTTCTCAACTTTAGCTCTATTCCTTATCAGTTTTAACTTTGTCATGTTTATCTATATTCAGCATCTATTATTTCCTTCCCAATAAAGATTATTTTTGAAAACAGGGAGCATCTTATATTTGTATCCATCCCTACTTCTAGTGTCTGGCATATAGTAGGGGTTTTATAAATGATTGTTCATTAATTGATTTTAATTTTTAATTTCCAATACTTACCACAGGGTCTTGTACATGGTAAGAACCTAATAATTGTATTCTGACATTTAACAAAAATTGCACAGTATTTTCAACCCTTCTCTTATGGGATCAGTATCTCAAATTGGTGTATTTTAACCAAATAAAATAACATTGAGAGTTTTGATTTTTCAATATTTTTCTAAGTCTTTCATCCTTACTTCAAAATTCTTTATTGCTTTGTTTCTGGATGGAATTTTCCTGAAGTCCACTACAATGCCTCATGTTTTTAAACAACATCATCACAATTGTATTCCTCCTAAGAAATGAAACATAATAAAATTCTTTTCCACTTACCATAGTTTAATTAAAAGGACAATTTAGCCTAAAAGCATCTTTCTAACAGCCTGTAGAATGTATTACTATGTAATATTATCTTGCTATTATTATAGTATTATTATTACTTCTATTTCTATTACCGAGGCTATTTAAGTTGCTGGGTTGGTTATTACTATTTATCACCAATGAAGAAATGGATTTTTGAAAAGGGGTCAATAAAATTTGTTCCATTCATTATTCTAGCAGCTTTAACCTCAGGCAGCAGCAGCACAGATGGATGCCATTGGTCAGGAGGCACTGGCTAAGAGGACTAATCAGAACAAATCCATCACCATCACTTGCAAAACCAATTTCAAGCATCCATCTTACTGGGTCAATAGCATCATCTTTGCTGATGAAGGGTTGCTTTTTTTCTATTACAGAAATATTAATCTTTTTTTTATTTTTGTTGAGAGCTTTTCCTTTAGAGAATCAAGGCAGAATTTAAAAATTCTTTCTTTAATAACATAAAAACTTTGTCTCTACAATTTTTTCTTACTATTCAATTTATAAAATATTTTCCCAACCAGAAAGTCACTTGGCCCTAACTGTATGTAAGAGAAGTACTTGAAGAAAATTTTATCTCACTTTTATAGACAAATAAACTTAATCTATAGATAAATAAACTTGTAATCTAGTGTACTAAAAATCAGTACAAATCCTCAAAATCCCTATTTTGTTTTTAGGTAGCCTTCTGGCTAAAAATAATTGTGAGATTAACTTTGTGCCTGACATCTAGTAAGTGCTTAAACATGATTATTTCTTTTCTTCATTGTGAAAATCCTCTTCTATTTTTGATATTAATTTTGATTTTCCTTTCATGGACTTTAAAAACTAAGCAAAGTGGCTGAGGATGGTCATATAATATAAAGAGATTATGACTTGTAGAGTAGTTTTTAATTCTGTAACTTTAGAACTATATAAAATTTATTTTAATCCCCACCAAAAAACTTCAAAATTTTTTCTGAATTATGTTAAAGTTTATTTCCATGCAACTTATCTATATGTTTAAAAACATTTTGGAACTTGGGAAATTCAATCTGGCGACTTAGATTTTCCAGGTATGTTCTTTCTTGTTACCTGCATTTGTTCTCCTTTCTAATCTCAATGACCCTCTCTACTCACTCAGCATAAAGGGGATTTTGAGTTACCCTTAATGTTTGATTCATTGGCTCTAAACATTCCTCCTCAAACTCACTGACAGCTTCTATCTGCTTCCTACTTCATCATTTATATACACATGAAAGGACAGAATGTTAAAGATAAGTCAGTGCTTGATCTATTGGCAGGCAAGCAAATTTTCATTTATTTATTTATTTTTTTCATAGACTGTCTAGGAATGATTTGCTGCCAGTCAATAGGGAGAATGTAGTAGACTTCTACTTGGGTTTAAATTCAAACCCTAATACTTACTTGTTTTTAAATGAGGTTATGTAACCATAGGAAAGCCTCTTGACTTTTCTGACCACTAGTTTTCTGATTTATTAAATGTGAGAGGTTGGATTAAATAAATTAGAGTTTTCTTCTAACTCAAAGTCTATGATTCTGTGACTTACAGAACCTAGCATCAAGAAGACCTGACTTCAAATCTGACCTCAGATATTTACTAGCTATGTGACCCTGAGCAAGTCATTCAAACCTAGGTGCCTCAGTTTTCTCATCAGTAAAATGAGCTGGAGAAGTAAATGATAAATCACTCCAGTATCTCTGCCAAGAAAATCCCAAAAGGGGTCACAAAGTGACATGACTGCAAAATAACTGAACAACAGCAAATGGGCACTGGGGATTAATCACTTCCATAGTTTTTTTGGGTTTTGAAGGTATGATCCCTGAAAAATTTCCCTCAACATGCACAAACAGATACAAGAAAGCCAAGGGGAGATTTATAAGACATCACCATCCACAATTTGAACTGGAAAGAGATCATTCACTTCTCAAATCATCCTATACCATGTTGTCTTGATCTCAACTTGTCTCATCCACAGTTTACATTAATAGCTTGAATTCCAATTTATTTAGAATAAATTCAATATGTGTATTAACATATAGGACTTTCATCTTTCTTTGATCTTTTTAGGATATAGGAATAGTAGAGATAATATTGGTTCAGAGAATATGCACAGATTAGTGATTTGGAGGGCATAGATCCAAATTACTTTCCAATTCATAGTTTGACCAATAGTACATTACCATTCCTATTACCTCACAGTATTCTTTCAACATATATCATTTTTCTTTTTTGTGTATTTTGATGATAGGTATGCGATGGAACCTTAAATATGTTTTAATTTGTATTTCTCTAATTATTGGTTATTTGGAGCATATTTCAACCCCCCCCATATATATGTACTTTCATAGTCTCTACCATTATACCTCATAGAAAACTTATTGCAAATTTGTCATCTTTTTTTCTTCAGTTTTGAAAAAAATACTCATATGTAAGAGCTATATTAGAACACTAGGAGTAGAGTTAAGAGTTTGACTTTCTTTAGAACTTTAAGATTTACAAAATATTCCCTCCATAACAACCAAGAGACAAACACACACACACACACACACACACACACACACACACACACACACATAAACGAGATCTGATATACATCCTATACATCCCATGGGCAGCATTCAACAACCAAGACTCTCAGATATTACCTAAACCAGATTAAACTATATTCCCTAGCTAAATTTATAGATGTAATATTGTTATTATTAATAAAAAAGACATATAAACATGTATAGATTTTTAAGTTTATATATGATCCACAGGGATCCTTAAGTATACACAATTTAGTGGTTCATGTTTCTATTTGATCATCATACAACTGGTATATCCCCATTTTATAAATGAGAAGATTAAAGATCTCAGAGATAAAATAATTTAGCCATGATCATACATTCAGTTATATGAAAAAGTGTATTTGGACCCATTTCTCTTGTCTCACTACCTTGTGCCTTGACAATATTTGTTGAGATAAAGGACAAGTGTTCTCATTAAGCTCATTTCTGGGAATAAAATGCATTTTTTAAAAATTCAGTCTTTCTAAGCAATAAAATTAGGTTATGGTGAAATCTCTATTTTCACTGAATTCATAGCTAATACCTTTATTCAGCAGCAGCTTTGTTTCCATAGCAAAGGTGCACAAAAGGAAGATTTAATGTAGCAGCTCAGTTGCTAGTCTTTTTCGGTCACTTTAATAACACCAGCAAGAATAATGAAACCTTTCACCATCACACTGGTCTTTCACCCAAATGTACAACACTGAGATGAACTACCTTGTCTGAACTAACCTAATTTTTGTACCAGAAGCCATTTCAAGATCAATGCTTTCTAAGGATCAAAACCTGTAGGTGTTTGTTTATTTTTGTCTAGGCCTGCAATTTAATCATTGAATAGAACTATTAGGCAGAAATTCCTTCCATAGAGACAAATTAGGCAACCTCTAACAGATAATCTTAGAGTTGTCCATGGTCAGTGAGGGGTTATATTAGTTGCTATAGTAAAAAGAGATAGTATGGATCAGAGACAGGACTGGAATACATGTGTTCATGAGACCCAGAACCATTCTTTATTTCTGATATTACATTAACTATTCAGCCATAAGTTGTCATACTTTAAAAAATTTTATTATAATTTCTTGTACCCCATATACTCTTTTGTAATCTAAAGTCTTTTATTAAAATTATATAATATGGCTATCAATAAAAATCTTTTGGATCTTTGAATATCCAGTTCTCTCTGGACAATTTTAGGGGGATTATCCTAGGAAACTGCTGATGTAATTAAGGCAACTTTAAGGCAAGGAGAATTTAAAGGAGATCAATTTTAAGATATGGGAATTCCCTTGATACTTGAAAATTCCATGAATGCTAAAGGCATTCAATCATTTGTTGTTGATGATGGTAATTCTGTGGTTGAAAATATTCTCCTTAATTGTTTTGATTTCAACACAATAAGACTGGAGACACTGTTATGACTGAATCAACTGGGTAATGATTGGTCACTTGCCACATAGCTGACAGTTTATGATTTTATTGAATTGAGCTATTTTGGGATAATATTGATTTCATTAAGGTGCTCCATCTAAATTAAGTATTCTTGACTTGGGACTGTGAACTTAAACAATATAAACAAAAATGTTTCAACATAACTAATTTCCTCTTAATGCCATGTATTTTATTTTACACAGTTAAAAACAATTCTGAGAAGGAAAGGATGGATAGACTGGCATCCAGAGGGATTTTTGATTTTAAAAGATTATACATGTCTAGTCTAAATGATAAATATATTTATGCATCAATCCATTTCTCTCATCTAGGATTATAAAATGATAAATTTTGAGCTGTTAAGGATTTCTAAGGACATTTGTCCAGTCCTCTCATTTTAAAAGGTAGAAATCTTCAGAGTTACCCAAGATAACATGAATAGTAACAGAAAGGAATGAGATGAGAGCCCATGTTCTTTATGCCTGAGCACCCTACCGCTATGGAAGTAAATTAATAAATCAATAAGAATTGATTCTCTACTAAATTCTAGACAACTATGCTAGATATGGAGACAAAAGAAAAAAAAACACAAAACAGTTCTATCTTCAAAGTCTTTATTTTTTCCAAATATTAATTCCCATTTAGTATTTGTACAATATTGTTGTTCATCCTTCATTTTTTGAAGAACAGTGACATCATGGGTGTTGTCTTGACTTGCAGGTGAATTCTATTTAAGTAAGGCAAAATGTCTTTCTTTCTAAATCAACAAAGTCCACTGGCTTTAATAAAGTCAAGACAACCAGTCCCAGGAAGCAGAGGATAACCTTGGCTTCTCTAATGTTAGATAAAACTGTAAAACCTCTATAGTGTCTGCTTCAGCCATCTTCATGGCCATTGTTCTCATCTGTCCATTCTCCTGAGTAAAGTATTCACATTATTGAGATAGACATTCTCCTAATTCCTCAAAATGTTTGAGGCTGATTTAGTTTATCTGCTGAGACAAATTAATGAGATGTGGCTGCTGTACATGCTATAACTTTTAAGAACCACAGGTGAGAGTTCAATGGAAGTGGATACCAAAGATGGATGAGCTGTCCTGAAAAAGGACTTAGCAAATTCTCACACCAGAGGTTGTAGTTTTCCCTAAACACTCTATATACCCACAGACAATACATGTTAGTTGTGAAAGAGTAATTGTGGAATATATGTAAAAGCATAATATAGTTATTCTTACCATATTGGTCCTAATATATATCTATATCTAAATATATATTTATATAGATATAGCTATATTTTGCTGTAGTATATTATCCTAATTGTTTTATTCATCCCTCCAAATATGCTGTTTATTGGCTATATAATCTCTGATTGGGCTTATCCATCCATCCATCCACTCCTATGGGTCATTTTCTGAATGGCTCTCTGACCTGATTCTGATTCTATTGACCTTAATAAGGCACAGACTGGAAAATTTTTTGAATCCTGAGAACTGTCTATTCTCTTAAGAACCAATTCTTATCTGGTTCCTAGATACTTACTTCTTTTTTTTTTTCCCCTGAGGCATTTGGAGTTAAGTGACTTGCCCAGGGTCACACAGCTAGGAAATAGTCTGAGGTTTGACCCCTTTTATTTTTGTTTTTGAGCATTTTGATAATTATATTTCAATATCATTGGATCCAATGAATTTTATTAATTTAAATTCTGTTCTGAGAAGAGACTCATAGGATTCATCATATTGTAAAGAGCTCCAAGAAATGGGCAAAAACAACAGCAACAACAAAATTAAGAACTCTGATATTGGGTTATTTTGCTGTGGTTTCTTCTACATATCTCTGGATTATCCAAAATGGCTTCATTGTCAATGGAATAAAAAAGTTTTTAGGGAGATTCTTTACAATTTATGATTTCTGTAGCCATTTTGTATAAACTTATTATTTCATTTTCTTTGGTCATTCTCTAATGTTAAGAAACTGACTAGTGTCTTGAATTCAAAGTTTAGCAGAAAAAAAGACACTTGAAGTAAATTATGGTTATGTAATAACAATCAACAAATAATTTTGGCAGAATAAAATACACAGGGATTGATATGGAAGGTTTCCAAATAAAAATATACATTCTCTTCAATTGTTTTGCCAACTGATAAGAATTGAAGAAAAGAGAGAACAACATTTCTGCTATTTCATTGCAGCCTAAATACAAGTTCTTGAACTCTTTATCCTATTATGGTAATATGGAATTCTACATGGACTTTAATCCTGTTTATTATCAAGCTGTGTTTCCCTCTCTCTGTGTAGTGGAGGCTAATGAGAAATCTGATTGGATTTTATTTTGTTTTGTTTTGCCTGAAATTGTCTGTTCTTCCCTGCTATCATCTAGAAGTCACGTGATATCAAAAATAGATAATCATCTATCTCTTATTTTTGTGCTAAAGCTAGAAAGTGAGAACCAGTTTGTAAGACCTTTGATACTCAATTTTCTTAAACTGCCATACAACATGTTGAAAAGTTTATACCACATATCAGTAAACCATGGCTCCTTGAGAATTTTTATTTTTATTTTTTTTTAATTTTGTATGTTAATGATATCCTGAGTAGAAGCTTTCTGTTAAGAAAGAAGATCAAGTTAAGTTAAGAAGATTTCTGTTAAGAAAATTCTATTTTTTTGTGTCCAGTGCTTCATTGTCAGTCTGTTAACATATTGGAAGTCTCCATGCAATATTTTTTTATTCCACTCTTGGTTTTTATCATTTCATAGATTGTATCCAGAAATAATCTACTTCCTACATGATTCAACAAATTAATTAGTAGATACCTGTTGTCAGTATCTTTCTTATCATGTCTTTTTAAAGTGATGGCGTGTATCAGTTCTATTTATTTTTTGCATTCTAATGAAGATTTTTTTAATAGCTGTTGTTGGGATATTTGGGGTATATGGTAAGTTCCGTATTTTCTTAATTTCTTAATTTTTTTTTATTTGGACACCTTCCATATTTATTCCTGTGTATTTTGTTCTGAAAATATATGTTGTTTTTACATAAGCATAATTTACTTCAACTAACGTCTTTTCTGTTAAACTTTGAATTGAGGACACCAGTCACGTTCTTAACATTCCTTGCTTCAGGTTTCTCCTCAATAGATTTGTCTTTGATATATCTTACATGTAGAAAACCTAGGCATTTCTAACAAATAATAATTATAATGATAGTGATGATGATAATAACTGATATGCATCTGCCTAATCATATACATACACATACACATATATGGCATATTCTATGTGTCAGTAGTGGGCTAAATGATTTACATATATTCTTGTCTGAAAGTATTGTTTTTAACATTATTTTAGTTTGATCTCCAAAAGCCTTTAGTCTTAAATGGACTATGGAAATAGAATTTACATGATTAGATGCTTATAACCTATATTCAATTTCAATTTCTTGCCACCCTAAGGAGCAATCATGGGAGAGAAGGTAGCAGAAAGATTGGAATTCAAAACTATATTTTAAAAAAGAATGTTAAAATTGTTTTTATATGTAACTGGGGAAAAAATAAAATAGTATTTAGAAGAAAAATAATATTTTTGAATTCCAAATTTTCTTCCTCCTGTTCTCACCCCCCCCACACACCTACACCCCTACTCCCATATTAAGAAGACAAGGATTTCCACATAGATTATACGTATGCAATACTATAAAATATATTTCCATGATAGCCATATTATAAAACAAAACAGATCAATAAAGCCACAAAAATGAAGAAAAAGCTTGCTTCATTATGCATTCAGACTCTAATAGTTCTTTCTTTGGAGGTAGATAGGGTTTTTCATCATAAATCCTAAGTCATTCACAGTTGATCATCAAAGTTATTGATTACATTGGCACAGCCTGCACTAGACTGTGTTCCCCTCTCACCCTGGAGCAACAGAACTGTCCTATTCCTTCTAAGTTGTCTTAGGCTAGAAAATTGTTTTATACTATTCTTTTGGGGTTCTGCTGCTTCATAGTTTGTTTTTAGACATTATTTAAAGTTTAGGGGGGGGGTTGGAAGAAAGGAGACATACGTATCTTTTCTACATCATCTTGGCTTGTGTCATCTAAGAAGCAACTTAAAGAACACTAAAATTCCAGCTACCCTGACATCTATTACCCTAATCTTTGAATAAAACTAAATATTGCTTTTAAATTTGTACAAATCTGGAATTTAAAACAATATATAAAAGAACACAGTTTATAGCCCTGGAGAATTTCCATGAAATGAAGAAGCTGTGTAGCTATATAAATTAATTTTTTCAAAATATATCAAGTGATTATCATGATGTTTTGACACAATTCTGTCTTTGATTTAAAAGCAATATTTAGTTTTATTTAAATTGCATTGAGAAACATAGTCTCCAGATCTATCAGGTGATAATCCTAATATATAATGTCTTTAGACAAATCACATAGAGCTGTATTCAGTTTTGACTGCCATATTTTAGGTACTGATAAAATGAAGAATGTTTAATCAAGGTCAGAGGGCCTTGAGATTGTTTTGTATGAAAATCAGTGAAAGTGGAGATACTTAATTTTGATAAGAAAAAACTTAAAGAGGACATAATACTTGAAAAGTTGTCATTGAGAACTGCCATTGGATTTGTTCTGACTGGTCTCAAAGGCTGAAACTAGTTGAATTGAGTCAATATTGCATAGAAACATATATAGACTTGATATAAGGGGGAAACATTGCTCTTTTTAAAAGTGAAATGGGCAATCTTGGGAGATAATGAAACCCAGTAGAGGTATTTAGATGAAGGCTAGATGATCATTTGTAAGTTGTGATGCAGAATGGATTCTTGTTTAAATATGAGATGGACCAGATGACCTTTCAGATTTCTTCTGGTTTTGAGATCCTGAGATTTTTTTAATTGTGAGAATTTTATAAGATTCATTTCTATATAAGCACACCATTGGCTTGCCTTTGATAGTATAAAAATAGTCAAGGACAAAAAAATCTCAACATGAATACTGTTTCTTGTGTTTTATGTGACTGCTTAAAGCACACACACACCATGCTTTAAAGCCTTAATTATTATTAGCAAATGTAATTAGATGTCTGAATTACAAAGGATTATATAATAAACATATTATTTTCTTCCTAAAAATTATTGTCATATTCAGGTGTTAATTAAAAAAAAGGTAATTCTAATAAAGATAAACATTTGATGAAGAAAAAGGTGAACATAACCATTTGAAAAACAATTTGGAAATATTTAAAGGTTGATTTTTTTTTTCAATGAGAAAAGAATGAAGCTGGAGAAAAGGAGCAAGAAAACAGCAAATATTTCTTTTTTATGTAAATTCTAAAAGAGAAATTCCCAGTCTTCTGAAATCTTTAAGTGTAATTCAAATGTAACCAAGGGAAGAATTCTCTTAGTTAATAGGAGCCCAATGGGGCTTGTTTCTAGATTAATGTCAACTTTTGAGGAAGAAATTGAAAGAAGAGATTTTGTTGAATCAAGCAAAACATAGGTGCAACCTATGAAAATCTTGGAATTGAGATCCAGAAGAAATATGTCATCAGGATACTAGCAATATGCATGTGAACTTTTATATGTTCCCTCATTTTCCCCCAAGTGTAAGCAGCTTCATTAATCTTAACAACTAACAGTAGTATTCCATATGCACCAAAATATTTTAACATCACAATCTACAATTGTGTCAAAACATTTTTGATTTGTTAAATTCAAGGAAATGACCTGTCAATTCAGTGAAAAAAACTAGACAGTGAAGTTATTTTCCTGAATTAACATGTCAATTCTTTTAAAATGTCAAGAGTTGTCTTCTTGGGCTTCATAGGTAAAGAAAAAAAATGTTGTCATTTATAGGAGAAGGTCATTTATTCTTGAATTAGGCAAATATACATATCGTTGGTGGCAATCATTATGAGAAATTCAGACTTCTAACTACTATTTTTCACTTTGTTACATCAGTGAATGATTAGGCAGTTTCTAGAGTAGAGGATGGACTTTACTATATCATTTGTTGTTACTATTATTTTCATCATCATCATCACTATCATCTCATCAAAGATTATATATGTTTTTGGTATAATATAGAGAAAATGAATGGTTGACTATTGTTTTAAATTACTGATTTCCATTTGCGGTAATTATGGTCCATGCATCTTCTGTGTTAACTGCAGAGAGTAAAGGGTCTGCAATAGAAAAAAAAAGTAAGTATATGTAAATGGTTTAAAACATTGGGTGGCATAGTGGATCTCAGGTTAATGTGACCTAGACATGATGATGATTGCCAATAATAGCTAATAATTATTTAGTGCTTATTTTGTATAAGGTACTATGTTGAATACTTTACAAATATTTTTTTGTTTGTTTTTCACAATGACTATGGAAGATCAGTATTGCTTTATCCCATTTCACAGATAAGAAAATTGAGTCAAGCAAAGATTAAGTGATTTGCCCAGTTAGCAACTTTCTGAGGATAGATTTGAATTTAGTTCTTTCTGACTGTAAACTCAGGGGTCAATCCACTGAAAGACCTAGAAGGGATCTCTGAGACTTTCCAATCCAACTCTCTCATTTCACAAACAAAGACTCTGAGGCCCATAGTGATCCAGTGATTGACCCCAAATCACAAAACAGATAAATATGTAGAATTGGAAGGAACCTCCGAAATTATCTACTTGTCCTTTCCAGTATATCTTAAATAACAATTCATCAGAAAATAAAGAATCCTGAATACTAGCACTCCAATTAATGTTCTCTGGGACTTTGAACAAGTAATTTTACTTATCCAGAGCTCTCTCTCTATCTATCTTTTTGACTGTCTTTCTCATCAGTGGGAATGACATTAAAGAAGATGAATTAACATCTGCTTTGTCAGTTCAAAACACTTAGGGATTGCTAGGGCTTTCCATGTGACTTGTAGCTAAAATTTCTTATGGTTTGTGTCATCCCTAGTAGAATATGAACCCCTTGAAAGCTGGGAATGTCATGCTTGTTTATTTGACTTCTCAGCACTTAACACTGGGCTTTGCACATAGTAAACATTTAATAAATTCTTACTCCCTAATTCATTTATTCAATATTCTAAACAATTCCAAAGTTGGTTTAATTCTTTTCCTTCCCTCCTTCTCTAGCCAATACTTCTGTTTGTCATATGGAAATATATTTGGGTGAATAAAAATAAATACAAAGATATTCAATTCCTTTAATTCCTAATGAGTTCCAAAATGGAGGTGAAATAAGAAAAGTAAGTTGTCAAGAGTCTAGGGAGATTTCTTTCTCTCACCTTCTAAAAGTTTCTTTAAAAGTGCTAAAATGTGAACTCTTTCATTTTTTTATATATTTCCCTTTCCTCCTAACAAGCCTTCTAAGCAGTGACATTAATCTGTTGACTGTTGCTGAATATATCAGATATGCTTCATAAATGTGCACCTGCTGGGTTGCTGGGCGAACCTGGGATATTTTGACGCTTCATTGAATTCAATGAACTGACAGTTTAAAGGGACAGAAGAAAAGATGAGGAGGAGGGAATCCAAGAATAAATGGGTTAATGATACATCACGAAAACTTCTTCAATGTAACCATTTATTAGTAAATTGTATAGAAGGATAACAAAGGATTAAATACAATCTAGCCATGAAATATAGTGATAGCAAACCTTCTGTTCTGAAATAGAAATTCTCCTTTGATTGCATTGATCAGACTCTTTAATAAGAGTATGTTGAGGCTGGCTTAAAAAAAATAGGAGTAATTTTGAAATAGAACTGTTTGAACATTATATGTGTCTTGAGTAGCCACCACTGATTAAATATTAAAGGTATAAAGAATGGCTTCAGAAAAATGAACTTGGCATATCACATTCTGTTGTGTGGTATTACATTTTAAAACTTTCAACAAAAGGTCTATAAAACCTCCATGTATATCCACATAATAGGCCTTGATTGTTCTAAAAAACATAGCCCATTCCATAGAAACATTAGAAAGAAATTTAATTCTGCCTCAAATGTATCTATTCCATTGACACAGTCAAAGCAATTCAAGCATGAGTGGGAATACAAAATATGCCAGTCTGAACCTGAAATAGAATTTCTCTAGGTCCTTAATTTCTCTGTCCTTTTAAAAGGATGATAGGAATTGTGGACAAATCAATTTCAGCTTACAAGATGTAATAATTTAAACCAAACATAATTGTTTTGTCTTCATTTGCTCATAATGTTTATGGCAGTTCCATTCTGTTTCTAGCCTTTCTTTGTTTCCAAATGACTTACCACAATGATCACAATGGAAAGTCTATAATAAAACTCTACACCTATGTATTTTCATGGGTATAAAAGAATATGGAACAAACACTCATTCATCAGATTTCCTTTTATTATAGTATCATCTATTTAAGAACAAATTTATGAACACTATCTTTTCTTACAAGAACAATATAACCTTTTACTGTCTGTTATGATAACAGTCATAATAATAATATATATGCACATATAGACACACATATATGCAATATACAAATGTTTATGTACATATATTTCATACATATGTACAAATACAGTATCTCAACAGTTAGTAAAGCTTTAAGCTTTATAAACTTTAAAAAAGTTGAACCATTAATAATTTAAATCTACATTAAAACCTTCGGAATGGCCTATATCTAGGTACAATTTGCAATATTATTGAAGAGAGGACTCTACACAACTCTTTTTCAGATAGCTTCTTCATCTATTGACTTCATAAAATCTTTTCTAAAACTATATCAAGTTTTGTGGGTTATTCTCTACTGACAAATATTAGCACTTCTCAATGTCTCAGAAAAATGTTTAAAATTGTAAGTTGCAAAACATTTTATGTTCACTATACCAGTGATCTTCACATTAAAAAAAAATTCTGGGTTATAATGATCTTGAGGGGATATTGTTGCAGGCACAGAAAGCCAAGTGGGAAAGGTTAGATTATGGTTGATGATGAGTGTGCATTGTGGTTGACAAGTCAATAATTGTCAAGAAAGGATGGGGCCCACTTTTCCACTTTTTAATTGGGAGAGTCACATATACTTTCTTTAATTTATTGTTTTTTTTAAAAATTATAGCTTTATATTGACAGAACATATGCATGGATAATTTTTTACAACATTGTCCCGTGCACTCACTTCTGTTCCAACTTTTTCCTTCCCTCCCTCTATCCCATCCCCTATATGGCAGGCAATCTTATACATGTTAAACATGTTAAAGTATATCCTAGATACAATATATGTGTGCAGATCCGTACAGTTCTATTGTTGCAAAAGAAGAATTGCATTCAGAAGGTAAAAATAACCTGGGAAGAAAAACAAAAATGCAAGTAGTCCACATTCATTTTCCAGGTTTCTTCTCTGGGTGAAGCTAATTCTGTCTATCATTGATCAATTGGAACTGAAGTAAATCTTCTCTTTGTCGAAGATATACAATTCCATCAGAATACATCCTCATACAATATTGTTGTTGAAGTGTATAATGATCTCCTAGTCCTGCTCTTTTCACTCAGCATCAGTTCATTTTAAGTCTCTTCAAGCCTCTCTGTATTCATCCTGCTGGTCATTTGTTACAGAACAATAATATTCCATAACATTCATATACCACAATTTACCCAACCATTCTCCAATTGATGGACATCCATTCATTTTTCCAGTTTTTAGCCACTACAAAAAGGCCTGCCACAAACATTTTGGCACATACAGGTCCCTTTCCCTTCTTTAATGTCTCTTTAGGATATAAGCCCAGTAGTAACACTGCTGGATCAAAGGGTATGCACAGTTGGATAACTTTTTGGGCATAATTTCAAATTGCTCTCCAGAATGTTTGGATTCATTCACAACTCCACCAACAAAGCATCAATGTTTCTATTTTCCCTCATCCTCTTCAATATTCATCATTATTTTTTCCTGTCATCTTAGCCAGTCTGACAGGTGTTAGTGGTATCTCAAAGTTGCCTTACTTTCCATTTTTCTGAGCAATAGTGATTTGGAATACCCTTTCATATAAGTAGAAATGGTTTAGATTTCTTCATCTGAAAATTGTCTATTCATATCCTTTGACCATTTATCAATTGGAGAATGGCTTGATTTCTTATAAGTTAGAGTCAGTTCTCTATATATTTTGGAAATGAGGCCTTTATCAGAACCTTTAACTATAAAAATATTTTCTAAGTTTATTGCTTGTAAAGGTCTGAAACTCTTAAAAGATGTACTTGAATCAGACTACTGAGCACTTAAGGCTAATTACCTATTCGGCAATGATTCTACTAGCATATCTTTGGAAAAATGGTCCTTCTCACCATTGCGCTCACTCAATGTTTGGTGTATACAGATAATTGTAGGCGAGGATTAGAGGGTGGGGTGAAACAAGCCAGAATTCACTTTGCAGCAGGACAAGGGGAAGAGAAGTTGGTGGTGAGCCTCATGGCGGTTTGTCTATCTCCTTCACTTCTCCCCCTAAAGACCAAGGATTTTTACTTATCCTGACTCCAGTTGTTCCAGAGGCCTCCAGGGAGCTAGTATGGACTTTACAATTCCTTCCATTCTAATCTTATTGGCATTAGTTTTGTTTGTACAAAAGCTTTTTAATTTGATATCAAAATTTTCTATTTTGTGATCAGTAATGGTCTCTAGTTTTTCTTTGATCACAAATTCCTTCCTCCTCCACAAGTCTGAGAGGTAAACTATCCTATGTTTTTCTAATTTATTTATAATCTAAATCATGGACCCATTTTGATCTTATCTTGGTGTGTGGTGTTAAGTGTGAGTCCATGACTACTTTCTGCCACACTAATTCCCAGCAGTTTTTATCAAAAAGTGAATTCTTATTCAAAAAGTTGGGATCTTTGGGTTTGTCAAACACTAGACTGCTATAATTATTGACTATTTTGACATATATATATATAATTTAATATCTCTGAGTCTAAATTTCTTCTTCAGTAAGATGAGAATCATACACAGATTTATTGTATTACAGAATGTGTGACTATGTATATGTTTATGTATTATTATGTATGTACTAGGCAATATAGTAAACAGAGTGCTGAATCTGGAGTCAAGAAGATTCATCTTCCTGGGTTCAAATATGGCCTTGGATAATTACTATTCGTGTGACCCTGGCAAATCACCTTGTCTCCAAAAAAGAAAGTTGCCTCAAGGAACTGAAAAATTCAATCATTTCTTCAGGACCACACAGCCATCAATTGTCAGGAATAGGACTTGAACCCAAATCTGCCCAGTTCAGTTCTTCTCCAGATGGTTTTTTTTTCAAACATGGTAGGAATTTAAAGAATATTAAATTGCCAAATTGAATTCAGAGAAACTTCAAATACCATAAAAAAGAACCTAGTCATTTCCATTCTGAGATGGATTCTCCATTCTCCACCCTCTATAAATCTGACCCAAAGCTCTGACATACAGTTCTGATTAGTGAAAAAAGGATGCAATTCAAATTTAATGCGCCATTTGACAACCTACTTTCTAAGTTGTGAATGACATTTTCTTTGAGATTTTCAAAGTTCTTGACAGAATTTTTCTTGCAAAACTAATAAATGTCCTGGATTAGCAGCTTCTAAAATTCCCTAGTGCATCATAGCAGTAATATTTTCTTAGTACTGCAGCAATTTGGCATGCTTTCTCTCCCAAAATCTAAAATAGCAGGGATGGGAAATAAACCACTTTACTAGTATTTTCTCCTTCACAGCCTACTGATTTTCTGAAATACACATCTTCAATTGATTAGTATATAATTTCCTGATTTATCCCTTGATACCTAAAAAATAAGCAGAAAGATCAGCAATTTTTCAATCTTTGGGAACATCTCTAAGCCTAATGAAATTTTTAAAAGGTCGGTTAAAGGTTTACTGATTTCTTTGCTCTTTCCCTTAATCTTCTTGATGTTCTGAATGGCATGTAAAATTGGTGCTTTATCAACTTCAAGTGCTTTTCAGGCTTTTTAAAAAAGTCACTCTTACTATTCTCTCTTGCCTAAATTTGTGTTTTCTTTTGGAAATCAAACTTCTGACTGAATTCAGCTTTCTATTTTTGCAAAACAAGTTAAGGCCTGCTTTAATATTCATCTTAGAGAAGATGCTAGATTGACTTTTACTATTGCACTGACACACATATTTGGTGCACATGTTAATTTTTTGGTTTCCTATATAAGGGAAATTCAGAACTCCCCATTTAAAAAAAATCTTTGAGTTTACTATATACAAAGACATGCATGCTGATAAAAAGTAGCTCTTGATATAAAATTTTATATAAAAATTATATTTTTATATAAAATTTTCTTATCTAGTTCAACATTTTTGTTTTGTTTTGTTTTTTAAATTGAACTTTTCACATAAGATGTTCTTCTTATTTAAGCAGCTTTCCAATTTTAATTAAATTTAAGCATGCTGGAAATGAATAGTCCTTGGAAAGGTGGCCTTAAAGCTAAGAAGACTTGGATTGAAATCTTGCCCCTGACACAAGTTTTGTGGGTGACTGAAGCAAATTTCTTAATCTCTCAATGCCCTGTAATATTGCAAATAACAGAAAAGTTGTCAGTCAGTAAGGGAAGAGGAAGATTCCTCGTCTGGAAATTCCTCTTGCCAACAAAATCATAAGTCCAGTCTTCATATCTATTTTATCATGGTAGTACAGGTACAAAAACAGAGTTGTGACATAGTGCCATAAAAAAAAAAGAATGATCAAATAAAAAAGAGCTAGTTATGTAATAGACTGATAACCATGTCATAAAGGTCTCCTCAGAATATTGAGAAAATGAGAGGGAGATGTGTGTGTGTGTGTGTGTGTGTGTGTGTGTGTGTGTGTGTGTATACACACAGAGTTTTTTGGGTTGAATAATTAATTAACAAATATTCATTAAGTGCCTGCTATTTGCCAGACACTGTGCTAAGCACTAGAAGGACCACAATTTATACTGTAGAAGGGAATATACACAATGTTGGTGTCATAGGTCCATTGGAATTGTGTGTCATCTTTGGAATCTACATTAGTTCTTCTGTGAATAAGTTCTTTATAATTCAAGGAACCATAGAAATCTTATAAGATCTTTAATAGATTTCAGTTCTATTTTCAATAATATGGATATCATGATATTTGCAGAAATAATCCTGGACAACAACTGTAGTTCTAGACCCATCTAGAATGGATTATTTAAATAGCTTTGTGGACTTATTCAAATCTTGTAATTATTTTGGTCTTACCTCAATGAAAAATTAATTTTTTCAACTAGATAGTTTCTAAGGTCCCATTCTTTTAAAATTTATTTTAATGTATTCCTTTATTCAAAGCTGATATAGAAGAAAATAACAGCAAAAGAAAAAACAAAACAAAACAGCAACAACTACAACAACAACAAAACATTGTCATGTGTCCAGCGGAACAACAGGGAGGATTCAAAATATGTAACAATAAATTTCTATTTCAAGAAATAGAAAGACATTGTGTTCATAACCATCCATCTTTTCTTTACTTCCTTGCAGGTTTTCTTTATCTACTGTGCATATTTTACTTTATTATTTTTCTCCCTTCCTCCCTCAACCTCTCCCAAGCAGGCTGTAGTTAAGCATGGGTATATTTATGTGTATATGTATATACATACACACATATTTATATAACCTTTGCACATACACAAATATTTGCATATGCATTGCATATACATATACATGTTCATGTATCTAAGAAAATATTAATATGGCTGACATATAACAGATTTTTCTTTAATTTTTTTAAAGTTTGACTTTGTTATTAATGATTTCTGCCCCTACTTTTTTCCTAATAAATTCTACTTCTGATCATTGTTATTGTGTTTGTGTACAGTCTTCTACTTCACTTTTAAAGGTTTACTTAGTCTCCTGTTGTTTTCCCCAACCCATAAATTCCTCACTTATCTTCTTCCCCAACTCTCTCTACACCACTACCATTAATCTAAAAACTTAAACACTCTTTTGTGCCCCAAATTATCCTATTCTCTCCTCTCTTATTTCTTTGTAAATTTTGAAGGGTGCTAAACCTTTCTCAGTGTGTGTGTATGTGTGTGTGTGTGTGTGTGTGTGTGTGTGTATGTGTGTGTTTTTCCCCCTCTTTAACACATTCTCAATGTAAATAGGTTTGCTGAACTACTAGTCTTCCTCCACCGTGTAATTCCTCTGTGTTGTTTCTTGCTCTTGGACTCTATTCTTATAATATAATTACTATTTTTGCCTTTTCCCAGATGGTTTTACTTTTAAGAGTCACAGCATACTCAGTTCTGCTTAATTCTTTTTTTTTTAAACTACCCAAATACTAATGTCAATTTTAGACATATGGTTTACATTTCTGTGTACAAAACATAAACAGTTTGTCTTTATTAAATTCCTTGAAATTAGTATTTGATGTTGACATTTGTTGTTGTGATTGCTTATAAAATTTTCTCTTTGATCTGGGACTTTTGAAATTAGGAAATAATATTCTTATATGTTTTCCTTGGAGGATCTCTTTGAGGTGGTGATAGGTGGATTTTTTCTATTTCTACTTTGACCTCTTATCATATCACTTTAGGACAGTTTTCTTTGATTATTTCTTGTATTATTGTGTCAAGGTTTTATCTTTTTTTCTTTTTTGTTATAGCTTTCAAGTAATCTAATTATTCTTCTTTTTTCCTAGTCTTGATTTGTGCTCCCGATCTCTTGTTTTTTTTATGTCATTTTACATTCTTTTTTATTTTTCTCTGTTCAAATTTTGCTTCATTATTATTTGGTCTTCTAAAAAGACTGGCTTCCCCTAACTTGGCTCTAATTTTCAGTTATTTTCTGCTTTAAAAACTCTGGTTTTCCTTTTCTAAGTTGGTTGACTTTCTTTTAATAATCTTATTGTTTTCCTTGAATGGATATTATTATTATCATTTTTTCTTCAGTCTCTCTCATTTGATTTTAAAAGGTGTTATTTTAATTCTTTTAAAAATTCTTTATGGACTAGTAGACATTTAACATTAGACTTTGGGGTAGGGAATGCCTTTTTTTTTTTTTTTTTGCTTTACTGTCCTCCTGTGAAGATGAACCCAAGTCTTCCCTATGTCTATATAGAAAAATTCTTCTTTGCTTCCTCATTTTTTTAAAAATGAGAAGTATTAGTGTAAGCACCTTGAATCCTAGGTTTGAGGGAATGGCATCTCTATCTTCACTTCAGTTTTCCCTCTGATCTGGAACCTTAAACCAAAAGCTTCATCCTTCTGCAAGTACCTGAAGCCAGCAGTGTTCCTGCTCTACTACTTCTGTGCTTATTTGCTATTACACAACTGGGCCTGGCATTCCTAATTAGGCAAGGTTCTTTCCAGTCTTAGACTTGAGTTTCCTAAGTTTGTATCAGGAGAACCCCTGTTCTGCCCCAAGTCTTCTTTATTTTTCACAGTCTATGTTAATTTTGAGACACAATTTTGTTTTGTTTCTGGGGGAAATCTGGAAAACTTGGAATTTTCTGACCTACTCTGATATCTTCCCATAATTCTTCTCCCCCTGAGTCTTTTTCAGAAAAGAATTCCATGAACCCATGTCTCTGAACATGTTGAAAACTGAGCTTGTCTCTCCTGCATTCTCTGTTATTTCTTGCTGAATCTGGCCTGCATCTTTCATTTCTTCAATAGATAAGTTCTCAGTGGCTTTAGAGTCTCACAACCCTTCTTCTGTCTTTCACTAGACTTCCATACTCTCACAAGTTCTAGAGGATATATCAAATTAATAGAGCAATAAGAAATGTCAAATCAATGGGAGTTTATAAACTGAAAGCTGCAACTCCCCTTAAAAGGTTGGAGGAAAACATAAGTTTTCTTATAGAAAAGAAAATTTTTTATTCAGAAATTTGTTGAGAAAAGGAAATTACAAATTTCCAACATAAATAAATTTTAAAATAGAGATTTTATTTCATTTTTCCTATACTATTTAGAGCATCAAAAAACACCATTCTGAATATAATCACATGAGAAAAATCATGCATGGCAAGTAATTTCAACACTCATTTCTAATAACAATAGCACTGTATCCATCTCATCTCCCCTATTCTGTTTTTATGGTTTATGCCTAATAGATATTTAGGTATACCTATTGAATTGAATGACAGCTCAATCCAAGAACAACATGACCATGTAATTTTAACACTTATTTGAGTGAAGGAAGTGAAGAGGAAGAATAACAAGAAGCAAAAACTACATATACAAGGTGTCCCAAAAAACTTAATGCAGTTTTGACTCATTATTTTATTCCATTAAAATATATCCTCAAAATGCTTTTGAGATGTTCTATTTGGGATGCTAACATTTTCTAACAATTTTCTGCAAATAGCAGTAAAGTGGAAAAAGAAAATCTATTATGTGACGATGAAAATAGACTTGAAAGTATTTAGATTCAAATAGTGTAAATGATCTTGTTCCTTAGACATGGAGGTGGGAAGAGATGCAAAAATTATCTAAATAACTTTGTCTACTAGGACATCCCATATTGGGATATCTAAATTGGAGGACTTGTTTTGAGCAAACTTGTTGATTAATTCAACAAAAAAAAGAAATACATTCGTTAAAGGGAATATCTACTAGGATTGTTTAGGTCAAAATTCTGCCTGACCGTGAATTGAGATATAGCAAATTAAGTTGAAAAGATAATTGCCTATAAGCTTTGAAGGAAAAATAGTTTAAAAAGATTTAAGGACTCTGATTCTTGCACAACTGATCCTGACTCCAGAAAACTTATAATTAAGGAAGCTAGATGATGGAATGGATACAATCCAAGATTTGGAGTAAGAAAAATCTATATTAAATCCAGGATCAGATAATTATTAGTTGTGTGACTTAATAAGACACTTAATCTGTTTCCCTCAATTTCCTCTTTTGTAAAACAGAGATAATAATGGCACTTTTCTTGTAGGGTTATTATGAGAATCATAAGAGGTAAAAATTGTAAATTGCTTAGAACGGTCCCTAACACATAGTAGGCATTGTATAAATGTCAGTTAGTATTTTTATTCTTCCTATTTAAGGATGTTTTTCACCTTTTAGTGGATGAATGATAAACTGTAATATCCATTCTTGTGGGAAAGAGATTTTATTTATTTATTTATTTTTGAGTGAGCAGGGAGTGAATTATTGTAGGATGGGGACAGTAGTGATAGTAATGCCAAAAAAAGACAAAAAGAAAGAAAATAACATCAATGAATCATTTTTAAAACATGCACATGGGAAACAGAGTCCAAAAGAGTTTTCTATTGCCTGACTCATGACAGGCACTTAATAAGTACATTGCTGACATAGACAAGAATGGTATTGATACTACCATCTTAAATTTCATGAATACTTTAAAACATACTATCTACATAAGAGAGATTCCTGGCATCAAATATAAAGAATATAATTTCCCTGAACATTAAATGAATGAAAATTCAATAAAACATAATACTGTTCAATTTATATGGCTCTGCTCTCATTGTAGCCTACATAACTATGCAAAGGTTATAATAAAATTTGAAACATTAGAAAATAGAAAAAGCTCCTGCTCTCCAGTTTGGTATATCATGTTTATTTACTAGGTAATTTTGTTCTTACTAATCATTATTATTTTCTTTGTACCTTACTCATTCATTTAAAGCCTCTTTCTATGCATACAGCCCATTAATCTATTTCTTATTAGTTAATAGGCAGACCATTTATACTTCTGAGAGAAAATTCTAAAGCTTTTTCTTATTGCATATGAGTATTTTTATGTGATAGTTTTTGCATTGGCATCAAAGGTTAGATACTTTTTTTTTTTTCTTATAGAAAGAGGCAGCTGTGCATTGCAGTATTAAAATGTGTTGAAAATGGTCTCTGGGCAGTAACATATACAGACATCTAAAAAAACAGTGTCAGGAAGAGTATATCACTTATGAGGTTGGATATAGTTTTTCATATTCTTATTTCTTTTGAAAAGAATTTTTTAAAAGTCTTTGAATTTTGGATCAATGCTAAACACTTGCCAATATGTTTTTGCTGTGATAGAAAAAAAGCTCAGGGAGACAACTAGAAATTGGATCTAAAATTATATTTTACCCTGGAATTTCATTTTTTTTTCTCCTGATGAGTAACCGGTTTTTCTATAAAGGTAATGCTTTCTGATAGGTTGGATGGGATATGTCATTGTGCCTCAAAAAATTTTATGTCCTCTTTGCAAAAGAAAAAAAAATGATCCTTAAGATTAAGGAATTCATGGCTGTGATTTCAAGCTGGACTTATTGGCAGGCATCCTCACAGAGAGAAAAAAGCAGACTGATGAGCAATTTGTTTTAAACCTCCTGGGGACAGTGTTGGGAGTGCATCTGGATCTCTTCAGTGATTTTTTTTCTGTGCTCTTTTTTTCTGCTTCTTTTCACTAAAAGGAATACTAACATGTTCCAGAACTATTTAATTTCAAGTGAGAAATTTGTGTATGAAATATTGAAATGAGATAAAATTAGAAACAGTTGGGAAATATTAGAAGTATTTTCATGTGAATGAAAATTAGATTTTTTTTTTGTTGGGCCCTAGAGAGTGAAACTAAAGGAAATGAATGAAAGTTACAAAGAGACAAATTTAAATTTTATGTCAGGTTAAAAGAAAAAGACAAAAAACCCACTTAATAATTAGATCTGCATCAAAATAGAATGGATTTTCTTGGATGGAGGCAGGTTCCCCCAATTGGAAAATATTAAGGGACATTACCTAAGTAGATTATTTCTATGGGAAGGCAAAAAAGATAGTGAAAAAAAAAAAAAAACCAAACAACCAAAAACAAAAACAGAAACCAGGACATATGTGGATATATTCTTGAAACAGAGGGTGTTTAGCCTAGGGAATATTATACATGATTTGTTTTTATATTTTTAAAAGTCTTAATGTTATTTAATTTTGTTTCAATGTATTTTATAAATTATCAAAATATTTCCAATCTAATCTCTAAAAAAGTTTGATGATGGGAAGCTGAATGAAGATGGAGGAAAAAAGGCAGGAACATATCTAATATCTCCCCGAACTGCTCCAATTTCCTGTAGCTAATGACTTTAAAATTTTTTTTAGAATGTTAGAAAACCCCAAAAAAGAGAATAGGCCATTTTGCAGCTGTAGATCTCCAGCTTAGAAGGTCAGCAGGAAAGGTTTGTGACATCAGAGTGGGAAGCCATGCCAGTGCAGCTCCAGTCCTAGAACCATGTTAGCAAAGCAGGAACTGGCCTAGGGGTCTCTCAGCCCAGAGACACCAAAGACAACTTGGAAAGTCAGCAGAAAAAAGTTTGTCAGTAGGGTGAGAGGGACTTGGGAAACCAGCATACCAAAAGTGGGCATGAGCTGTCTGTTGCTTCAGCACACTATATTTTATAAGTGCAGGGGAAATGGTACATACCTAATTAGCTCCAGGACAAATAAAAAGTGTTTGTTGTTAGGTATCTAAATGGATTTCTGGAAAAAGCTGCACAAAATCCCTGAAACTTGGAACAATGCACCCTTTACACTGGAAACAGAACCCTCCTTTAACAAAGAGTTAAAAGCTACATAATAGACTGGGAAAATGAACAGACAACAGAAAAAAGTTTTTGACCACAGATAGTTACAAATTGACGAGGTGATCAAAACACATATTTAGCTTCCAAGAAAAATAAGAATTGGACTCAAGACATGGAAGAGGTCAAAAGAAATTTTGAAAATCGAGTAAGAGAGATAGAACAAAAATTAGGAAGACAATTGAGAGTGATGCAAAAGGAAATAGAAAAAGCTAATGAGGAGAAGAATGCCTTAAAAAGCAAAATTGGCAAACTAGAAAGGAGGTACAAAAGCTTACCAAGGAAAATAATTCCTTAAAAATTAGAGTTGAACAAATGGAAGATAATGACTTTGTGAGAAATCAAAATATAATACAATGAAACAAAAAATGAAATGATAGAAAAGAATGTGAAGTGTTTCATTTTTCCAATGAAATTGCAATTAACCTGGAAAATAGATACAGGAGAAATAATTTAAAAATTATTGGTCTACCTGAAAGTTATGATCAAAAAAAAAATCTTGGACATTATCTTTCAAGAAATTATTAAGAAAAACTCTTCTGACATTCTAGAACTAGAAGATAAACTAGAAATAGAATGAATCTACTAATGACCTACCAGAAGAGATCCAATATATATATACATGTAATATACAATATTATATATATATTATAATAGCCAGGGATACAATAACCAAATTCCAGATCTCCCAGATCAAGGAAAAAATATTTCAAGCATTTGAAAGGAAACAATTGAAGTGTAGTGGAGCCACAATTAGAATAACATAAGATTTAGTTGCTTCTACATTAAAGAACTGGAGGTCTTGGAATATGATATTCTGAATGAATGAAGCTAGGATTACAACCGAGAATCATTTATCAATTTGGATATGACTCATGTTTTATACATTCAATTTTATGATTGACAAATAAGGCTTTATCAGAGAAACTTGTTTCTGAGTATAATCCTTCAGGAGAAAAGGTGGAAATTCAGTGAAATAGATGATTTTCAAGCATTCATGATAAAAAGACTAGACATGAATAGGAAAACAGATTTTCAAATACAGGACTCAGAAGAAGGATAAAAAGGTAATCAGGGAAGTGTCATCATAAAGGAATTAATGTTTAGAAGCTGACATTCCTATCTGGGAGGATATTGCATGTGACTCATTAAAAATTTCTCATTATTCTGGCAGTTAGAAGGATTATGCATAGACAGAGGGCCTAGGTGTAATTTGAATATGAAGAGAGAATATCTAGAACAAAATGAAATTAAAGGGTGATAGAGGAATGTACAGGGAAAAAAGAAAAGAAAGAGAAGTGGAATTGTGAAAATTATTTACCATAAAAAGAGGCAATAAAAAGATTTTACAATGGAGAGGAAAAAAGAGACAAGAGGATGGGTGAATGTTAGTCTTCTCACAATTGGCTCAAAAAGGAAATAATACACACACACACACACAAACACACACACACACACACACTCTAAATATAAGCATTGAAATCTATTTTTACTCTGCAGGAAAATAGGATACTGAAAGGGGAGGGTGATAAAAGAAAGGATATACTGGGAGAGGAAGTGATCAGTAGCAAGACACTTTTGATGAGGGAAAAGTATTAGGAGAAAGAGAATAGAATAAATGATGGGAAATATATTTTACAATTACTATTGTAAAAAAGAATTTTGAAGCAAGTTTCTCTGATAAGGCCTTGTTTCTCAAACATAGAGGAAACTGAGTCAAATTTATAAAGTATGAGTCATGCCAAAATTGATAAATGATCAACAGATATGTTTTATGTCCAAAGGGCTATTAATTCATGAATAACCTTTGATCTAACAATACAATTCTAGACATGAATCCCCAAATTTATTTTTTAAAAAAGGACCAATATGTACAAAAATTATTTATAGCAACTCTCCTCTCAGGACAAAAAAAAAAATTGGAAACTGAGGGGATGCCCATCAACTCAGGAATGACTGAATAAATTGTGGTATGTGATTATGATGGAATATGATTGCTATGGGAAATGATAAGGAGGATACTCTCAGAAAAAATTGAACAATCCTCTCTGAACTCCAGCAAAATGAAATGTACTATGTGCAAAAGTAATAGCAATATTCTGGGATAATCAGCTATAAATGATTGCTGTTCTCAGCAGTACAATGATCCACCACTACTCTGAAGAATATATGATGAAAAATTCTAGCCGTATCCTGATTGTTATCTGAATAAAAATGGACAAATTCTCTCTCTGTCTCTGTCTCTCTATTATTTTGGAGGGTATTTTTTCTTTTTTTTTCTTTGTTATATAGGGAGATCAATCTACATTTCCTTTTATAACATGACTTTTATGGAAATGTTTCATATAACTTCACATTTCATTTCTTAATGGGGGCTGGGAATGGAGGTATAAGGGGGAAAACTTAAATGTTTTAAAAATAAATGTAAAAATGTTTTAAATGTAACAGGATAAAAGGGCTATCAAACTGTGCATACCTTTTGGTTCAGCAGTGTTTCCAGTGGGTCTGTATTCCAAAGAGAGCATAAACAAGGGGAAATGACTTATGTGTGCAAAAAAGTATTGGTAGCAGCTCTTTTCGTAGTGGCAAGGAACTAGAAAGTGAGTGGAGGCTTATCAGTTTGGGAACAGCTGAATATGTTATGGTATATGAATGTAATGGAATATAATTGTTTGACAAGAAATGATAAGCAGGATGATTTCAGAGATGCCTGGAGAGGCCTACTTGAATTGATGAAAGAATAGAGTCTATCATAAGTGAAATGAGTTTAACCAGGAGATCACTGTACATGGCATGATAAAAAAAAAAAACAAAAAAAAAACAGCAACTTTGAAATACTTTAGAATCTTGATTGAAACAATGATCATGAATCCATAGGACAAGTATTTTAGAATAAAGATTCTTAAACTGTGGATTGTAACTCCAAATAGCATCATGTATCTGAATGTAGGTCATGAAATTATAATTTATTATTACTAAATGTTTGATTTGTATACCTATTTTATATATTTATATACCCAAAGTGATGTAAACTTTTTTCATTGAAAAGTTTAAGAAATGTTTGTTTAGAATCTTAATCTATAGAATAAGATATACATATTTGCTTATGCCTAATGAGGAAGTGTATATTCATTTACTATGCATGTTTAAAAACCAGTTTTCTTTCTCTTATATAGAATGAAAAGAAAAATTAATAATTAAATATTTTATATATAGACATATATATGTGTATGTGCATCTCTATATATGTATAATGCATCTATGTCTATTTATTCTTATTTAAAGAAGGGTCCATAATTTTTTTTTTCTCTGCATGCTGGTGAAATTTTCCATCATCCCAAGTCTCTTGTAACTGTCTTGGATCACCACCCTGCTGAGAAGAACTAGGTCTATCATAGTTGATCATCACATAATCTTGCTGCTACTGTGTACAATGTTCTGGTTTTGCTCACTTCACTCAGTATCTGTTCACGTAAGTCTTCCCAGGTTTTTCTGAAATCAAAAAATCTGTAATAATTTCTTTTAGAATAATAATATTCCATTGCTTTCAAATACCAGAACTTATTTAGCCATTGCCCAATTGATGAACATCGATTTCCCATTCTTTGCCATTACAAAAAGAACTGCTACAAAGATTTTTGCATATATGGGTTCTTTTCCCTCTTTTATGATCTCTTTTGGATACAGACCCAATAGTGAGACTTCTGCATCAAAAGCTATATTCAGTTTGATTGCAAATTGGGCATAGCTCCAAAAAAAAGAGAATCCATTTTAATCTATCTTTAGACAAATTCAAATTATCTTTACATTTGGGGAATTGATTTTTACCAAAGATATGTTCAGTAAAGATTATTTTTTTCCAATTCAGATTATTTTATTATAATTGCCTTTATTTTATATGTTTGAATGTTTATACCATTTCCATAATTATTTCATATAATAAAATTATTCTATTTTATAATTTTACATATATTGTGTTTAGGTTTGAACTTCTCTTCCATCCAGTATTATGAGAGATATAATCTTTTTCCTTTAAATTTAGTGGTAAACAATTTATTCTAAAATTATCTCTTCATCCAAAATTTATTCTGCTATATGAATTAGGATACTGCTGCAAATCTAGTTTCTTCTAAAGTGGTATCTAATTTTTCCAGGGATTCTCGTGAAATAAAGTTAAGCTTTTGATTATATTGTAATAGGTGTTTATTACAGACTATGCTCTTGTATTGATTTTCACCTAATTCTTGCTTATCAAATTTCTCTGGTCAATTTTTATGCAGGATCATTCATAATTATAACTTTATAATGCAATTTGAGATATGACAACAAAACCACTTTACTTCCCTAGATATTTTTATAATTATTAAACATTATCCTCTATATGAAGTTGTTCCTTTAATCTATATAGTATCTTCCTTATGATTTGATTAAGAGAGTGCTCAATCTGTAGAGTGATTTAAATAGTTGCTTTTTCTCTTGTAATTGCATAGAATAATCCAGAACATAGACTAATGTAAATCTTCCTTTATTGTCCATGAAAATTGTTTTTTTTTCCTAAGTCCTTTGTGAATTACTAGGTAAATAAATAAATATTCATTTTATGTCATTGATTTCTCTTTTTAATCTATTCTTCTTATTTTTTTTTTTTTGTATTTACAAAACATATGCATGGGTAATTTTTTCAATATTAATCCTTGGAAAATCTTTTGTTCCAAATTTTCCCTTCCTTCTCCTCACCTCTCCTCCCCTAACTGGCAGGTAGTCTAATACATATGAAATATGTTAAAATAAATGTTAAATAAAATATATGTATACACATTTAAACAATTATCTTGCTGCACAAGAAAAATCTGATCAAGAAGGAAGAAAAATAAAAACTGAAAATGAAAACAAAATACAAGCAAACAACAAAAGAGATACTGAGAATGCTATGTTGTGTTATATACTCTGTTCCCATTATTCTCTCTCTGGGTGTCTTCTTCACTGAACAAGTGAAACTGGTTTGAAGCATTTTATTGTTGAAGACAGCCACATCCATCAGAATTGATCTTTGTTCACCCTTGATCTTGTTCTTGTTCTTGCTATGTATAATGATCTCCTGGTTTTGCTCATTTCACCTAGCATCAATTCATGTAGGTCTCTCTCCAAGACTTTCTGAAATCATTCTGCTGGTAATTTCTTACAGAACAATAATATTCCATAACATTCATATACCATAGTTTGTGCAGCCATTTTCCAATTGATGGGCATCCGCTTAGTTTCCAGTTTCTTACCACTACAAAGAGGGCTGCCACAAACATTTTTTGCACATGCAGGTCCCTTTCCCTCCTTTAAGATCTCTTTGGATATAATCCCAGTAGAAACACTGCTGGATCAAAGAATATGCATAGTTTGATAACTTTTTGAGCATAGGTCCAAACTGTTCTCCAGAGTGGTTGGATCTGTTTACAGTTCCACCAACAAATATCAGTATCCCAGTTTTCCCACAACCTCCCCCCCCCCACATTCATCATTATCTTTTCCTATCATCTTAGCCAATTTGATAGGTGTATAGTGGTAGCTCAGAGTTATCTTAATTTTCATTTCTCTGATCAATAGTGATTTGGAGCACCCTTTCATGTGACTACAAATAGTTTCAGTTTCATCATCTAAAAATTTTCTTTTCATATGCTTTGACTTTTTATCAATTGGAGAATGACTTGAACTATTATAAATCTGAGCCATTTCTCTATATATTTTAGAAATGAGGCCTTTACGAGATCCTTTGAATGTAAAAATTTTTTCCAGTTTATTGCTTCCCTTCTAATCTTGTCTGCATTAGTTTTGTTTGTACAAAAACTTTTTAACTTAATATAATCAAGATTATCTATTTGTGATCAATAATGATCTCTAATTCTTCTTTAGTCACAAATTCCTTCTTCCTCCACAAATCTGAGAGGCAAACTATACTATGTTCTTCTAATTTGTTTATAATATCATTCTTTATGTCTAGATCATGAACTCATTTTGACCTGATCTTGTATATGGTGTTAGGTGTGGGTCTATGCATAATTTCTGCCATACTAGTTTCCAATTTTCCCAGCAGTTTTTGTCAAATAGTGAATTCTTATCCCAAAAGCTGGGGTCTTTGGGTTTGTCAAATACTAACATGATGTAGTCATTGACTATTTTGTTCTGTGAACCTAACCTATTCCACCGATCACCTCTACTTCTTAGCCAGTACCAGATAGTTGTGATGACCCCTGCTTTATAATATAGTTTTAGATCTGGTACAGTTAGGCCACCTTCATTTACTTTTTTCTTCATTAATTCCTTTGAAATTCTTGACCTTTTTCTTCTTCCAGATGAATTTTATTATTTTTTCTAGGTCAGTAAAATAGTTTCTTGAGAGTTTGATTGGTATAACACTAAATAAATAGATTAGTTTAGGGAGTATTGTCATCTTTATTATATTTGCTCGAACTATCCAAGAGTACTTGATATTTTTCCAATTGCTTAGATCTGACCTTATTTGTGTGGACAGTGTTGTATAGTTTTGCTTACATAGTACCTGACTTTCCGTTGGTGAATAGATTTCCAAATATTTTATATGATTGACAGTTATTTTAAATGGAATCTCTCTTTGTATCTCTTGCTGTTGGATTTTGTTAGTGATGTATAAAAATATTGAGGATTTATGTGGATTTATTTTGTTATCTTGCAACTTTGTTCAAGTTTTGGATTGCTTCTAATAGTTTTTAAATTGATTCTCTAGGGTTCTCTAAGTATACCATCATATCATCTGCAAAGAGCTATAATTTGATTTCCTCAAAGCTAGCATTTCTAATACAATATTGAATAGTAATGGTGATAGTGAGCAACCTTATTTTACCCTTGATCTAATTGGGAATGTTTCCAGTTTATTGCCATTATATATGATGCTTGCTAGTGGTTTTAAAAAATGCTTCTGACTGTTTTAAGGAAAACTCCATTTATTCTTATACTCTCTCATGTTTTTAGTAGGAATGGCTGTTGTATTTTATCAAATACTTTTTTTGCAACTATTGAGAAAATCATATAGTTTTTGTTAATTTGGTTATTGATATAGTCTATTATACTGATAGATTTCCTAATATTGAACCAGCCCTGCATTCCTGGTACAAATATTACTTGGTTGTGGTATATTATCCTGGGGGTGATTTTCTGTAATCTTTTTGCTAATATTTTATTTAAGATTTTGCATCAATATTCATTAGGGAGATTGGTCTCCAATTTTCTTTCTCTGCTTTTATCCTACCTGGTATAGGTATCAGTACCATATTTGTGTCATAAAAGGAATTTGATAGGAGTCCTTGAATTCCTATTTTTTCAAATAGTTTATATAGTACTGGAGTTAATTGTTCTTTAAAGGTTTGGTAGAATTCACATGTAAATCCATCTGGTTCTTGGGGTTTTTTCTTAGGGAACTGATTAATACTTTGCTTTATTTCTTTTTTCTAAAATGGGACTATTTAAGTTACTTATTTCCTCTTCTGTTAATCAGGGCAATCTATATTTTTGTAGGTATTCCTTCATTTCACTTAGGTTGTCAGATTTATTAGCATAAAGTTGGGCAAAGTAATCCTAATTATTTCTCTAATTTCCTCTTCGTTGGTGCATAGTTCTCCCTTTTTATTTTTGAGACTAACAATTTGATTTTCCTCTTTCCTTTTTCTAATCAAATTAACTAAAGGTTAATCTATTTTGTTGGTTTTTCATGAAACCAATTCTTAATTTTATTTATTAGTTCAAAAGGGTTTTTTAGTTTCAATTTTATTGATTTCTTCTTTTATTTTTAGAATTTCAAGTTTGGTATTTGATTGGGGTTTTTTAATCTGTTCTTTTTCTAGCTTTTTTTTAGTTGTAAGCCCTTCACTGACCTCCTCTTTCTGTATTTTATTCTGGTAAGCATCTAGAGATATAAAATTTCTCCTTATTATTGCTTTGGCTACATTTCACAAATTTTGGTATGTTGTCTCATTATCATCATTCTCTTGGCTGATATTATTGATTGTGTCTATGATTTGCTGTTTCACCCCTTCTTTCTTTAGGATGAGATTATTTAGTTTCAAATTACTATTTGGTCTACATTCTCCTGGCCTTTTATTGAATGTAATTTTTATTGCATTGTGATCTGAAAAAAGGTTGTGCTCAACCTGCTTGTGCTTGGCTGCCTCCTTTCTGTTTCCAATTGAAACAGACCTTTTCTGATGATCTTTGAAATTAACTTCTGCTGGAAATTTGTTGTACTCCCAGTATCTGTGGTTTCTAAAGGTCCAGACCTAATTCAGAGGTTGGATTTGCTAATTAGTCTGAAGGTTGTAGGAGAAGATCAGAAATAAATGTGTGTCCTCTCCACCATCTTGGCTCCACTCCCAGAAGTCTCTAAAATATCTTGGATTTTCTTTTATTACTGATTTTTGCATGCTCACTTTTCATTCTACTACTTAAGTGTTAGCCTCAATTTCTTTTTTCATAATTTCCCTAGGATTTTTTGAGAAAATTACTAAATTAGTTTTTAAAATAAACAAAAAAAGTACATGTTTGGCACATAATAAATGTTATCTTATTATTTTTTAAAATTTTGCCCAGTCTTTGACAATGCTTGTTCCCATCATTTCTTTGTCAAATCTTAATCATATACTAACATTTCTAGGATTATAGCAAGTAACAATACAAATTTTTTGCTTTACTACAAAAATTACTGTGAAAGCTATAATGAGCCTCTAGATATAATGTTCTATCTCAGTTTCAAAATGTTTAGAAAAAACACTTCTATTCATATACTTTCGCATATTTTTATATATAATGCATGCATTATTTATTTTTTTAATAACTTTTTATTGATATAACCCATGCCAGGGTAATTTTTTTTACAGCATTATCTCTTGCACTCACTTCTGTTCTGCTTTTTCCCCTCCCTCCTTCCACTCCCTCCCCCAGATGGCAAGCAGTCCTTTACATGTTGAATAGGTTACAGTATATGCTAGATACAATATATGTGTGCAAAACCGAACAGTTTTCTTGTTGCACAGGGAGAATTGGATTCAGAAGGTATAAATAACCCAGGAAGAAAAATAAAATTGAAAGCAGTTCATGTTCATTTCCCAGTGTTCTTTCTTTGGGTGTAGCTGCTTCTGTCCATCCTTGATCAATTGAAACTGAATTAGCTCTCTTTATCGAAGAAATCCACTTCCATCAAAATATGTCCTCATACAATATCGTTGTCGAAGTGTATAATGATCTCCTGGTTCTGCTCATTTCACTTAGCATCAGTTGATGTAAATCTCACCAGTCCTCTCTGTATTCATCCTGCTGGTCATTTCTTACAAAACAATAATATTCCATAACGTTCATATACCACACTTTACTCAACCATTCTCCAATTGATGGGCATCCATTCATTTTCCAGCTTCTAGCCACTATAAACAGGGCTGCCACAAACATTTTGGCACATACAGGTCCCTTTCCCTTCTTTAATATCTCTTTGGGGTATACGCCCAGTAGAAACACTGCTGGATCAAAGGGTATGCACAGTTTGATAACTTCTTGAGCATAGTTCCAAATTGCTCTCCAGAATGGCTGGATGTGTTCACAATTCCACCAACAATGTAATAGTTCCCTGTTTTCCCACATCCCCTCCAACATTCTACATTGTCTTTCCCTGTCACTCTAGCCAATCTGATAGGTGTGTAGTGGTATCTCAAAGTTGTCTTAATTTGCATTTCTCTAATTAATAATGATTTGGAGCATATTTTCATATGTCTATAAATAGTTTTAATTTATTTGTCTGAGAATTAGACAAAAACTTTTCAATTTGATATAATCAAAATTTTCTATTTTGTGGTCAATAGTGAGCTCTAGTTCTTCTTTGGCATGCATTATTTTCTTAAAGATTTTTTCCCAACTGGGACACTGATGCATTGTTGGTGGAGTTGTGAATGAATCCAACCATTCTGGAGAGCAATCTGGAATTATGCCTAAAATGTTATCAAATTGTGCATACCCTTTGATCCAGCAGTGTTTCTATTGGGCTTATATCCCAAAGAAATACTAAAGAAGGGAAAACGACCTGTATGTACCAAAATTTTTGTAGCAGCCCTGTTTGTAGTGGCTAGAAACTGGAAAATGAATGGATGACCATCAATTGGAGAATGGCTGGGTAAATTGTGGTATATGAATGTTATGGAATATTATTGTTCTGTAAGAAATGACCAGCAGGATGAATACAGAGAGGACTGGTGAGATTTACATGAACTGATGCTAAGTGAAATGAGCAGAACCAGGAGATCATAATATACTTCGACAACGATATTGTATGAGGATGTATTCTGATGGAAGTGGATTTCTTTGACAAAGAGACCTAACTGAGTTTCAATGGATAAATGATGGACAGAAGCAGCTACATCCAAAGAAAGAATACTGGGAAACGAATGTGAACTATCTGCATTTTTGTTTTTCTTCCCGGGTTATTTTTACCTTCTGAATCCAATTCTCCCTGTGCAACAAGAGAACTGTTCAGTTCTGCAAACATATATTGTATCTAGGATATACTGTAACATATCTAACATATATAGGACTTCTTGTCATCTAGGGGAGGGGGTGGAGGGAGGGAGGGGAAAAATCGGAACAGAAATGAGTGCAAGGGATAATGTTGTAAAAAATTACCCTGGCATGGATTCTGTCAATATAAAGTTATTATTAAATAAAATAAAAAAATAAAAAAAAAGATTTTTTTTTTTCTCCAGCAATAAAAATGTTTGCATTACTTTATTCTTTTAACAATGATAAATTCTTTCCTAATGGTTAATGATACTTGCATCTCTGTTATAAATTCAAGATAGTTGCAACATAAAGTTGTTGGAATAAATTGTTATCATCTCTTTGCAGTACATTACTTAATATGTTTGAATCAATGTCTGTTAAGTAATTAATTTGTTCTCCCTTTCTGCTTTGTGGATAACACCAACCATATTTATCTCCTATAAAGTCATCAGTGAAAAGCCTTCATTCTTCATTTTTGAAAGCTGTCTATCATTCCACATTTACATAAGTAGCATAGCATATGGATACTTCTGGCACATTGTCCCTAAAACCAAAACCTGACATTTTTGTGTAAATTTTTTTTCTTAACATTATGAAAAGTTTTGAAATTGAGATAGAACATTGTGTGTGAGAGAGTCATTATAGCTCTCATAATAATTTTAGTACTAAAGCAAAAAATTCCTATTATTATTTGATATGATCCTAAAGATGTTAGCGATAAGATTAAGAATTGACAAAGAAATCAGGATAATAACCATTTTCAAAGACAAGGCAATTTTTTTAAAATTAAAGCTTTTTACTTACAAAACATATGCATGGGTAATTTTTCAACATTGACCCTTTTGTTCCAAATTTTCCCCTCCTACCCCCTACCCCTTCTCCTAGCTGGCAGGTAGTCCAATACATGTCAAATGTGTTAAAATATATGTTAAATTCAAGATATGTATACCTATTTATACAGTTATCTTGCGCAAGAATAACTGGATCAAGAAGGAAGGAAAAAAAATTAACAAAGAAAACAAAATGCAAGCAAAAAACAGAGAAAATGAGAATTCTATGTTGTCATCCATACTGAGTTTTCATGGTCCTCTCTCTGGGCTCTCTTCATCACTGAACAAATGGCACTGGTTTGAATCATCTCATTGTTGAAGACAGCCACATCCATCAGAATTGATTGTTGTTTAGTCTCGTGTGGATAATGTTTTTTAAAATAACATTTATTATATGCTGGCTATATGCTTATAATTTTTATTTTTTTAATAATTCCATATCATTTCACATATACGTAAGCAGCATATCATTGTCCTTGAAACTAAAACTTATAATTTAAACAGTATTCTTCCAATGATATTATATGACTTTATTATAAGAGGATTATTAGAATATTTATGATTTGAAGTGACCTCAAGTGCAATATTAAATTACATGTTGTATTTAAGTAAGCTGCAGTACATCAGCAATTATTATTTGCATCAATATTGCAAAAGGCATCATAAAAATTATATAAACTATGTATATAATTAGAGGGAGGATGAAAGGTGAATAACCTGAAGTCTACAATTTTGTCTATGACAAATGAAAAGAACTAGATGACATTTATCTGCTTGCCAAATAGTTCAGAGGCAGTTAGGTATCACAGAGGATAGAGTATTAGATGTAGTGTTATGAAGTCTTGAGTTCAGATCTGGATTACTAGCTGTGTGATCCTGAGCAAGTTATTAGTCTTTACATGTCTCACTCTCTTACTTTGTGAAATGCAGATATACTCACCCACTCACCCACACATATAAGTTTATGTTTAGATATATGCATGCTATATATGTGATGTATGTGCATATACCCATACCCATACACACCACATGTGTCATAGGTATATAAAATATACACATATATGTACATACATAATATGTCAGGCATATTTTCCCATGCATACATATATGCATACATGTATTCACAGGTATACTATATGTATAATATTTGCACATGTACAATACTATATGTCATACACATATATGCATGGATAGTATATATATACACATACCATAGTGCATATACATACTATATATGTACACACACACAGCTAGCTAGCTAACTATTACTGCTTCCTATGGTGATTGTGTGGATAAAATGAATTCCTTTTAAAAGTTATTTTGCAAACCTTAAAGAAACATATAAATGCTAATTGTTTAGTAATTTACCAGTCACATTTTTTCCAGCACTCTATGACTCTCTTTGGGGTTTTCTTGGCAAAGATACTGCAGTGATTTGCCATTTCCTTCTCCAACTCATTTTATAAATGACAAAACTGAGGTAGATAGGGTTAAGTGATTTGCCCAGCATCACATACCTTGTAAGTATTTGAAACTGTATTTGAACTCAAGAAGATGAGTCTTCTAACTTTGAGATACCACTACATAACCTCTCAGATTGGCTAAGATTACAAGAAAAGATATTGACAAATGTTGGGGAAGATGTGGGAAAACTGGGACACCGATACATTGTCAGTGGAACTGTGAACAGATCCAACCATTCTAGAAATCAATTTGAAACTATGCTCAAAAAGTTATCAAATTGTGCATACCCTTTGACTCAGCAGTGTTACACTGGGATTATATCCCAAAGAGATCTTAGAGGAGGGAAAAGGAGCCACATGTACAAAAATGTTTGTGGCAGCCATTTTTGTAGTGGGAAGGAACTGGAAACTGAATGAATGCTTATCAGTTGGAGAATGGCTGAATAAATTATGGTATATGAATGCTATGAAACATTATTGTTCCATAAGAAATGATCAGGAGAATTATTTTAGAGAGACCTGGAGAGACTTAGATGAACTGATGCTAAGTGAAATGAGCAGAACCAGAAGATCATTATACATGGTCACAACAAAACTATATGATTATCTATTCTGATGGACATGGCTCTCTTCAACAATGATATGATTCCAACCATTTCCTATTGTTAAGTGATGAATAGAGCTATCTATACCCAGAGAAAGGACTGTGGGAGCTGAGTGTGGACCACGGCCACAACATAGCATTCTCACTCTTTCTGTTGTTGTTTTCTTTCTCAGTTTTTTCTTCCTTTTTGATCTGATTTTTCTTGTGCAGCAAAATAATTGTATAAATATGTATACATATATTGGATTTAACATATATTTTAACATATTTGACATGTATTGGACTACTTGCCATCTAAGGGAGAGGCTGAGGGAAAGGAGGGGAAAATTTGGAACAAAAGCTTTTGCAAGGGTCAATGTGGAAAAATTGCCTATGCATATGTTTTGTAAATAAAACCTTTATTAAAAAAAGAAAGAAAAATGAAAAAAAAAAGATTCTTCCTAATTCCAGACCAAGCACTCTATCCACATAGCTACCCTGTAATTACTAGTCGTTAGTTTTTGTACTTTATCCTTTAGGGAGGAACTATGGAAAGTACTAAATTAGTAACATTCATAATGAAAAAGGGGCTTCACAGATTCGTTAAAGTATTGTTCCTTTGATCTGTCTATAAATAGAATTTTTTCTTCCCTATTCCTATGATATTTTTAGGAATTGGACCAAAACTTAAGGCTTTCAGGGAAATTAGAGCTCATCTCATTCAAATTCCTCATGTTAGAATTGGGAAAACTAAGATGTTAAGACTTTCTCAGATAGTAAGTGATAAAGAACAGGTTTGAACAAAAGTTGACTGAATCTGAAGCATTCTTCTACTGTATCATGATTGTATAATATAATCATTTCCATTCCTTATATATATGCAGATATAAATGGCCACAGAAAAATTCACTTATAATACTTTAAAAGCAATGCAACAATACCTCTGCAATTTTGGGGGGTAAAGTGGACTTGAGGGAACCTTGTTCTGTTAGTATTGGTATAGAGGAGCATTCTCTTTCTATTGATGTAAATTGGCATTTAATTGGCAATTTACAGTTTTATAGAATTGTTTAGGAGCCTGAGGAGATAAGTTGCTCACCCATGGTTACATGTCTAGTATGTATCAGGCCATATCTAATATTGGGTCTTCTTGATTCTATGGTTTGCTTTTTTATGTTTTGCACAGTATTTTTTTTTGTTTCATGTGTCTGTTTGCATGTGTGTGTGTGTGTGTGTGTGTGTGATAGATAATAAGTTACTAAAAACCACATAATTATTTCTTCTAACAATAGTTCTATGAGTGTTGCTTATTCTTCTAAGCCACAAAATAATTATTGGCTGGAGATTTCCATTGTAGAAACATATTTAGTAGATGTAGAAATAAGAGAAAACTTGCTAGTGCTATTTATCTGTCATGTGATCGAAATATCTAGGTAAAATGGTAGTAATCATGAATCCACAGTGAAAAGAGGATGCCAAGCTATATAGAATTAACTCTAAACACAACCCTCTCCCATTTGTTCCCTAATTCAGCTTAGAAAACACTTATCCATGAGCCTTGATATACTAACACTTTACATAGAATAGTAATAAAGAAATCAGTTTCATTTGTGTCAATTTTTACCTTTGGTAGCACTAATAAAAAGTCATTTCACTTGTGAACTTCAGGATTCAATCACAGCCTGATTCTCCAAGGCTCCTGTTATCATGTCAGGCTCCTATCTCCAAAAAAGTTCAAGGGAATCCCCTTGTTCCATATGGAAAAGATTTTAGTACATGTCCAAGCCAACTCTAACAGGTGTTTGGCAAAAATAACTGTGGAGAGCAATGACAAAATTGATAAAGTATTTACAATAAAAACTGCTTTATCTGGCTTTGAATTACCCTTAGATCCTGATTTACTCATGTATTCAACATCACTGGGAAATGATCTTTTATAATTGTTGAGAATAAATGGCTATAGCCATCAATGAATCATGATGACCTTTATCCAACTTGACCATTCTTTTCTCATTATCTATCCACTTATTTAGGGAATCAGTACATTTCAAAGCATATACAACATAAACATAAAGGGAAAAATAAAAATACATGAAAATTAGTTTAATGCAAGCTAGTTGGATAATAAGGGAATAGAATATAAGAATATTTGGAAAGGCTTCATGCAGAAGAGGTATTTGAGTTTCATCTTAAGGGAAGAAAGGAGTCTATTAAAATAGAGGAAAGGAGATAGTGCATCCAAACCTTTGGGAATAAGCTGATGCATTGGGAAAGACAGGTAGATAGAATACAGGGTGTCAAAGAGTGAGAGGGACAGTTTGACTTGATAAAATGCAGAAGCGGGAATAAAATCCTACAAAATTGCAAAGTTAGGCTATGGCCAGATCTTAAAGGGTTTAAAAATTAAACTGAATATTTATATTTTTTTCAAGTCCTTAATGTGTGTATTTTTATTTGAATTGATCCTAAGTCAGTGTACAGGTAAATCTCTTCTCCTCTCTCATGTATTGGCACCAATCCCATAAAATTACTGGGGAGATTTTTAAGTCTTTTTTTCAGATATATGTTGGGCTAGAGAGGAAATTTAGGAGAGAATTCATTATGATTCTGACAATTAAAAGTAAGGAATGAGTATTAAGGTGGAATGTGAATTTTTTTTTTTAAAGAATCATGTACATTACATGTACATATAATAATATAATTTTCCCTCTTCCCCTTCTTCCCATCTGGATTTTTATTAAGTAGTTCCTTTGTTCTATCTATATATCAGGATAGCCATCATAGAGCCAAATAAATCTCTGTAATAATGTATTATATAATATTTAGAATAATTATTATAAAAATACAAAATGTACAACCAGAGTCCTGAAGACACACTGGAATTTTGGGGAAATTTGCATCCAACATACTTAGACTGCTAATCACCTTCACTGTTCTAAGTTTAAAATCCTGAATCAAGGGAAAAAAAAACTAAACATAACAAAACAAACAGAAAACACAATAAAACAAAACAAAACAGATAAAGCTATGCCATTCTCACTCCTTTTTGGAAAGTGGGGAGGGAAATTATCTTTGACAGAAAAAAAATAATAGACGGCATAGCTAAGATGATTGAGAGTAGACAGATTTTGATCTGAGCTCATTCTGGTGTCTGGTGTCCCTCAGATCAATACCAAATGAAGCCTCTGAAGTGATTTTGGAGTGACAGAACCCACAAATACTTGGAGTGTAACAAATTTCTAATGGAAGATATTTTATGAGAACTTAAGAAAAGTTCTGTTTCAATTGGGCATGGATCAGTAAGGTGGCCAAGTACAGGCCCACACAGGGACTGGGACAGGGAGAATCTACAGGAAGGATCTTAGACAAAATACAGCAGCATTAGCTACTCTGTCCTGGTTACAAGCCAGTGGTTCAGCAGATTAACTACGAGCCATACAATGCTAATACAAAAGGCAAATAGTGAGCCTCTGAATTCCAGAATACCATGGAACTTGACCACAACCATCCAGAATCAGAAGGAAGTCAGCAGCACCAGCCTAGGGTAAAGTAAAGCCATTTTGATCTCTAGAGTAAGCTTGGGAAAATCCTCCCTCCTTCTCCCCCCCACCTTTGCCTTAAGAGCAGATCTCAACCTTTTTAAAAAAGCAAAAAGAATTCTGAACATAGCTAGTTTTTATGGAGAAAGAGAAGAGACCCCAAACCCTGAGGCTACTAAGGGTAAACTATCTCCAGATGCAGCCCCAAAGGGTGATATGAGTTGGTTCCCATCTCACAAGCTCTCTTGAAAAAATTTAAAAAGGATCTTAAAATAGAGAAGAAAATGGGGAAAGGAAATGAAAACTATGCAAAAGAGTTTATTTTATTATTATTTTTTAAAATAACTTTTTATTGATAGAACCCATGCCAGGGTAATTTTTTACAGCATTATCCCTTGCATTCACTTCTGTTCTGATTTTTCCCCTCCCTCCCTCCACCCCTTCCCCTAGATGGCAAACAGTCCTTTACATGTCGAATAGGTTACAGTATATCCTAGATACAATATATGTGTGCAGAACCAAACAGTTTTCTTGTTGCACAGGTATAAATAACCCGGGAAGAAAAACAAAAATGCAAGCAGTTTATATTCATTTCCCAGTGTTCTTTCTTTGGGTGTAGCTGCTTCTGTCCATCCTTGATCAGTTAAAGCTCTCTTTATCGAAGAGATCCACTTCCATCAGAATACATCCTCAAAAAGTATTGTTGTTGAGGTATATAATGATCTCCTGGTTCTGCTCGTTTCACTTAGCATCAGTTCATGTAAGTCTCGCCAGTCCTCTCTATATTCATCCTGCTGGTCATTCCTTACAGAACAATAATATTCCATAACATTCATATACCACAATTTACTCAACCATTCTCCAATTGATGGACATCCTTTCATTTTCCAGCTTCTAGCCACTACAAACAGGGCTGCCACAAACATTTTGGCACATACAGGTCCCTTTCCTTTCTTTAGTATCTCTTTGGGGTATAAGCCCAGTAGAAACATTGCTAGATCAAAGGGTATGCACAGTTTGATAACTTTTTGAGCATAGTTCCAAATTGCTCTCCAGAATGGCTGGATGTGTTCACAATTCCACCAACAATGTATCAGTTACCTGTTTTCCCACTTCCCCTCCAACATTCCCCATTATCTTTCCCTGTCATTCTAGCCAATCTGACAGGTGTGTAGTGGTATCTCAGACTTGTCTTAATTTGCATTTCTCTGATTAATAATGATTTGGAGCATATTTTCATATGTCTATAAATAGTTTCAATTTCTTCATCTGAGAATTGTCTGTTCATATCCTTTGACCATTTATCAATTGGAGAATGGTTTGGTTTCTTATAAATTAGAGTCAATTCTCTATATATTTTGGAAATGAGGCCTTTATCAGAATCTTTCATTGTAAAAATATTTTCCCAATTTATCATTTCCCTTCTAATCTTGTCTGCATATGTTTTGTTTGTACAAAAACTTTTCAATTTGATATAATCAAAATTTTCTATTTTGTGGTCAATAGTGATCTCTAGTTCTTCTTTGGTCATAAATTCCTCCTTCTTCCACAGGTCTGAGAGGTAAACTATCCTATGCTCTTCCAATTTATTTATAATCTCATTCTTTATGCCTAGTGTTGGTGTATGGTGTTAAGTGTGGGTCAATGCCTAGTTTCTGCCATACTAATTTCCAATCTTCCCAGCAATTTTTGTCAAATAAAGCATTCTTATCCCAGAAACTGGTGTCTTTGGGTTTGTCAAAAACTATATTATTAAAGTTATTGGCTGTTTTTGTCCTTTGAATCTAACCTATTCCATTGATCAACTAGCCTATTTCTTAGCCAATACCAGATGGTTTTAGTAACTGTTGCTTTATAATATAATTTTAGATCTGGTACAGCTAGGCCACCTTCATTTGATTTTTTTTTTCATTAATTCCCTTGAAATTCTTGACCTTTTGTTTTTCCATATGAACTTTGTTGTTATTTTCTTTAGTTCATCAAAGTAGTTTTTTGGGAGTCTGATTGGTATAGCGCTAAATAAATAGATTAATTTAGGTAGTATTGTCCTCTTTATTATATTTGCTCGCCCAATCCAAGAGCATTTAATATTTTTCCAGTTGGTTAGATCAGACTTAATTTGAGTGGAAAGTGTTTTGTAGTTTTGCTCATAAAGTTTCTGATTTTCCCTTGGCAGATAGATTCCTAAATATTTTATACAATCAATAGTTACTTTAAATGGAATTTCTTTTTGTAACTCTAACTGTTGGGTTTTGTTAGTAATATATAAGAATGCTGATGACTTATGTGGGTTTATTTTGTATCCTGCAACTTTGCTGAAGGTGTGGATTGTTTCTAATAACTTTTTGGTAGATTCTCTGGGGTTCTCTAAGTATGTCATCATATCATCAGCAAAGAGTGATAATTTAGTTTCCTCATTGCCTATTCTTATTCCTTTAATCTCTTTCTCAACTCTTATTGCCAAAGCTAGCATTTCTAATACAATATTAAATAGTAACGGTGATAGTGGACAACTGCAAGAGAGTTTAGAAAGGAAACACAGAAATTATCTGAAGAAAACTCTTTAAAAATAGATCTAGTGAAATGAAAAAAATTCTTTACAAAATAGATTTGATCATAGGGGAAAAGCAAATAACTCCTTACAAAATAGAAAAAAAAAACTCCTTACAAAAATAGATTTGAAAAAGAAACCAATTGATTAAAAAAAAAAAAACAGAATTTGTGAAATGGAAAAAAAAATCCAATGAATAAAACACTTCATTGAAAAGTTCAATTAGGGACAGCTTGGTGGTGCTGTGGATAGAGCACCTGAATTCAGAAGGACCTGAGTTCAAATCTGGCCTCAGACACTCAACACTTCCTAGCTGTGTGACTCTTTGCAAGTCACTTAACCCCATTTCCCTCAGAAACAAACAAACAAACAAAAACAAGTTCAATTGACTGAATGCGAAAAAAAAAAAAGAGAAAAAAGCTAACTGAAGAAAATAATTCACAAAAAAATTAGAATTGAATTAGGGGAAGTGAATGACTCAATGAGACTTCAAAAATAAAACAAAATCAAAAAAATGAAAAAAAAAATAGAAGAAAATGTAAAATACTAGGAGAGACATTCTAAGAATATTGGACTTTCTGAAAACCTTGATGAAAATAAGAGCCAAGACATCATCTTTTAGGAAACCCTCAAGGAAATCTGTCCTGATATCCTAGAACTAGAAAGTAAAATAGTCATTGAAAGAATTCACCAATCATCTCCAGAAAAAGACTCCCAAATGAAAACACCAAAGAAGATCATAGATAAATTTCAGAGATATCAGATCAAGGAGAAAATATTGCAAGCAGCTAGAAGGAAACAATTCAAATATCTAGGAAACATAACCAGGATTACCCAGAACTTAACAACTTTTAAAGGATCAAAGGGCCTGAAATCTGATACTTGGATTGCAGCTAAGAATCAATTATCCAGCAAGACAAAGCATTGTCATTCAGAGGAAACATGAACATTTAATGAAACAGGTGAATTTCATTTATTTATGATAAAAATACCAAGTCTGAACAGGAAATCTGATCTTCAAATACAGACCTCAAGAAGAGCATAAAAAGGTAAAAAAGGAAAGAAAAAAATAACTTTCTTTTAAAAATTAAAAAGTCTATATCTCTATATAGAAAGATGATGTGTTTTACTCTTAAGATCTGCATCTCTGTTATGTATATACTAAGGGGGTGCAAATATAATTTGATTAATTGTGATGTTATAAAAATGAAACTAGAGGAGGAAATGTGGTTCAACTGGAAAAAGAGGAAATTAGAGTTAAAATGGGGTAAATCACATCTCATGAAGATGCAAAAAAGACCCATTACAATGGAGGAAAAAAAGGCAGTGGGATGAGAGTTATGTGAATCTTACTCTCATCAGATTTGGCTTAAAGAGAGAAGAGAAGACATATTTAGCTTCACAGAGAAATTTGTCTCACCCTTTAGGGAAGTAGGAGGGAAAAGTGAAAGCAAAGGGGGATTCTAATAGAAAGAAGAACAGAAGGAGAAGGAGAAAGATACAAGAAAGAGGGAAGGATTGAAAAAGGGAAGGGCTATTTGAGGAAGATAGTAATCAGAAACAAAATACTGGGGGGGAGGTGTTGGAATCTTTACAAACTGTTAAGTCATTAGAATTGATAGAGATAATAATTATCTAATTTAGCATGGTTCAGTATCCTTGATATGATCTTACAAGGAGATGTTTTGGGCCAGAACCTGACACAAGGTACTAAGTAGAACTGATTGATACAATGCTTGTGTTCATACCTTTACTCATTGGAGCTCACACATTTGGGAGATTTCAGGGTTTAGTATGAGATATCCGAATTCACACCTCTTAGGGCCATAGAGCACTGTGGGAGAAAACTCATAATCCCACTCTCTGATATATAAGAAGAAATCAGAGGCTCAGTTAGGAGAGTTCAGCTGAATTACATTGAGAGGGGAGCATCAAGTGAGTTCAGCCAGAAGCCCTTTCTTGGAAGAGAGTTACTTCGGGTTAGAGAGAGTTACTTCAGAACATTGACTGGGGTCGGAGAGGAGCACTCTCGGAGGAAGCCCACAAGCCCTCTCTCCAAGGCAAGAGAGATCCATTCTATTTTCCACCTGGCTGGCTGGAGGCTGAAGGACAAACCTTTGGATTTGGAGACATTTGGAGGGAGCTCTTGGAACCAAGCAGAAAGATAGGCCTCTAAGAAAAGGTAACTGGGCTATTTTGGAAGGAGAAAATAAACATTTGCATTTTATCAGCAATTTTGGAGTGATTATTACTTTCAACTGCAACTAAGGCTGCCTCCAGAAAACCTCCCCAAGAAACCTGCTTTTTTCCAGAGAGAACTATTATATTTTAAAGAACAAAAAGGAAAGAGAAAAGCATAACTTGAAGAAAACAAGATGACAGAAAATACAGAATTAGTCATTATAACTGTGAATGTGAATGGGATGAAATCTCCCATGAAAAGGAAATGGATAGCAGACTGGATTAAAAACCAGAATCCTACAATTTGATGTTTACAAGAAACATATTTGAAGCAGAATGATACAATCAGAGTAAAACTAAAAACCTGGAGCAGAATTGATGATGTTTCAGTTGAATTAAAAAAAAAAAAAACAGTGATAGTGATCCTGACATCAGATCAAGCAAGAGCAAAAATAGATCTAATTAAAAAGATAAGAAAGGAAATTATATTTTGCTAAACGGTGCCATAGATAATGAAGCAATATCAATACTAAACATGTATGCATCAAGTGGGATAGCATCCAAATTCCTAGAGGACAAATTAAGAGAGCTACAAGAAGAATTTGACAGCAAAACTGTGCTAGTAGAAGATCTCAACCTTTGTGTCTCAGAACTATATAAATCAAACCACAGAATACATAAGAAGTTAAGGAGGTAAATAGAATCCTAGAAAAGTTAGTGATGATAGACCTTTGGAAGAAAATTGGATAAAGACAGAAAGGAGTATATTTGTTTCTCAGTAGTGCATGAAATATATAAAAAATTCACCATGTATTATAGAACAACAACTTCAAAATCAAAGGCAGAATGGCTGAAATAGTAAAGACATTTTTTTTTCAGATCATGATGCATTAAAATTAAAATGCCAGGGCAAATAGACCAAAAATTAATTTGGAAACTAAATAATCTAATCCTAAAAAAATGAGTGTATGAAACACCAAATCTTAGAAACAATGGATAATTTCATCCAAGAGAATGACAATATTGAGACAACAAAATTTATGAGATGCAGCTAAAGGAGTTCTTAAGGAACATTTTATATCTCTAGATATTTACTTGCATAAAATGGAGAAAGAAAATGAACAAAATAAAACCCCCCAATTAAATACCAAATTTGAACTTCTGAAAACAAAAAGGGAGATTAATAAAATTGAAAAAAAAAAGAAAATCATTTAAGTAATAAACAAAATTAAGAGTTGGTTTTATGAAAAAAAAACACAACAAAATAGAAATTTAATTAGAAGAAAGAAAAATTTGTTAGAATCAAAAATGAAATGGGTGAACTTTCTACCAAAGAGGAAATTAGGATAATAATTAGGAGTATTTTTCCCAACTGTATGCCAGCAAATCTGATAATCTAAATGAAATGGATGAATACCTACAAAAATAGGTATTACCTAGATTAAAAGAGGAGGAAATAAAAAAAAAATAATCCCATTTTTGAAAAAGAAATATTAATCAACTCCTTAAGAAAAAATCTCCAGTACCTGGTGGATTTATGTGTGAATTTTACCAAATATTTAAAGAATAATTAATATCAATACTAGGCAAACTATTTATGAAAATAGGGAAAAATATAGTCTTACCAAAATGCTTTCATGACATAGCTATGGTGCTGAAATCAGGTAGGGTCAAAACAGAGAAAAGAAATTATAGAACAATTTCCCTAATATGTATTGATGCAAAAATCTTCAGTGAAATATTGGCAAAGAATTTGCAGCAAGTTATCACCTGAAAAATATATCACAACCAAATAGGATTGCAATGCAGGGCTAGTTCAATATTAGGAACACTGTACTCAAAATTTACCATATCTATAATCAAACTAACAGAAATCATATAATTATCTCAGCGGATGCAAATAATACATTTAACAAAACCCAACATCCATTCCTATGAGAATATAGAGAATATAGGAATATAGGAATAAATGGAGTTTTCCTTAATATGGTCAGTAGCATCTATTTAAAACCATCAGCAGGCATCATATGCACTGTGGATAAACTAGAACCATTCCCAATAAGATCAGGGATGTAACAAGGTTGCCCACAATCATTTTAATTCAATATAGTATTAGAAATATTAGCTTTAGCAATAAGAGAAGAAAAAAAATTAAATGAATTAAACTAAGTAATTAATGAGGAATCCAAATAATCACTTTTTTGCAAATGATATGGGCATACTTAGAGAAACCTAGAGAATCAACTAAAATTTATTAGAAACAACTCACAAATTTAGTAAAGTTGCAGGATACAAAATGAATGCACAGATATCATCAGCATTTCTATACATTACCAACAAAGTCCACTAGCAAGAGATACAAAGATACATTCCATTTAAAATGATATCAATAAAGTTTATTTTTGAATTGTATTTTATTATTCAGAGAAATACAAATTAAGATAACTCTGAAAGGTACACATCTCTCAGATAGGCTAAGGTTACAGGAAAAAAAAAAGTAATAATGAATTTTGGAGGGGATGTGGGAAACTGGCATATTAAATACATTATTGGTGGATTTGTTAAAAGATCAGACCACTATGGAGAGCAATATGGAACAATACCCAAATATCTATGAAACTGTGCATACCTTTTGATCCAGCAGTGTCTTTAATAGATCTATATCTTAAAGAGATCATAAAAAAAGGAAAGGGACCTATATGTGCAAAAATATATTTAGCAGTCTTTTTTGTAGTAGCAAGGAACTGAAAATTGAATAGATACCCATCAGTTGGAGAGTGGTTGAATAAGTTATGGTATATGAATGTTATAAATGTTATATGATTGATATAAGAAATGATCAGCAAAATGATTTCAGAGAGACCTGGAGAGACTTACATGCACAAATGCTGAGTGAAGCAAGTAGAACTGAGAAAACACTGTACACAGCAACAACAAGAGTATATGATGATCAATTCTGATAGATGTGTGGCTTTTTACCAGCAAGAGGATTCAGGTCTATTCCAATAGTTTTCTGATAAAGAGAAGCATTTGGACCCAGAAAAAGGTCTGGGGGTACTGAGTGTGGATCACAATATAGTATTTTCACTTTTTGGTTGTAATTTGCTTCCATTTTGTTTTCTTTTTCATTCCTCCCCCACCCCTTTTTTTGATCTGATTTTTCTTGTGCAGCATGATAATTGTAGAAATATGCATAGAAGAATTATACATGTTTAACATATATTGGATTACTTTCTGTCTAGGAGAAGAGGTAGGGAGAAAGGAGAGAGACAAATTTGTAACAGAAAGGTTTTTTGAGGGTGAATATGAAAATTATCTATGCATATATTTTGAAAATAAAAAAGAAAACTTTATAGATCACAGGATTATTGATGCAGAGTTCAAAGGGACCTTAAGTGACCTGAGAAAACTCCACCCCAGGAAAGGTAAGTGATTTTCCAAGGTCACAATAACAAGAAGGATTCAAATCCAGTTTCTCTGATTCAAAATCCATATACTTTCCCATTATGCCACTCACAGTAAGTTCATTTTCCTCCTCATTGGTTTGTATGAAAAACAGCTTAAATATTTATAGATTTACTATTCAGAGGATCTTTTGAAGTCACTATTTTTTTAAATCAAATTAAAAGCATCCTCTTTACAATGAAACTAAATCATATAATAAGTCACTGGAAGTCTTTCAGTGGTGGACAATCGACTAGTCCCAAATCCATCCATTTGTCATCCCTTGTCCTTGAAATGTGATATCTTTGCATCATACGTTTCCTTGCAAACATATTTTATTCAGTATTTTTATTCTATTCTTTTGAATTCCTCATTGAATGTATATATAATTCACCCTGTTCAAACTCATTATATTCGTCTCCATTTATTTTTCCAAAATACTTTTAATTCTTTTAAGTCAATCATATATCATATGTCTTGCTATTATATGCTATTCAGTTGAATCAAACTCTTTGAAACTCCACAGACTGTTTAATACTGTTCAGAGAATTTTCTTGACAAAGATATCAGAGTAATTTTAAATTCTCCACTATGGCCTATCCATCTTAACATCTTAATAACTCTCCAAGACATTGTCATAATTCCCTTAAGCTATGCAACCCTTTCCACCATGACAAGGCAATGATCTAGGAGGGTTTGCTTTTATATAGCATCCAGTAAAATATCAATGTTAAAAAGATTTTCACAACTTTCATGATTAGATTACATCAGTTAATGAACTTTGCAATTATCTAGAGACAATCTACCCTTCTTTCCTTCTATTTAACTCTAGGCCCAATTCGTCTACCTGGAATCTCTCTAATATATACATACACACACACACACACACACACACACACACATATATGTATATACTGATGAGCAGACATTATAAGTAATTCATGCAAATACATTTTGAAATGTGAGCAAAGAGAAACAATTCCCATTTGAACAAACTTGGGCAAGATACTTAATCAAACAAAGTCACACCAAGATCATTTTAGGGTGAAATGGAACAAAAGAGATTACAAACAGGAGAAACATGGAAAATATTTGCAAAAATAATTATGTCAAACTATTTTTTCCATCACTGACAGTAGAATCCTAGCATTTGAAACCCAAATATCTTGTATGTGCTTGGAAGGAAAGCAGTTAAAAATGACATTTGATTTCAAATCCAGGTGCTACACAGATTAGTGGTTGTTGGCTGAATGTCTCCAGCAGACCATTTTAGAGAAAAATATTATATTCTTCGTAGATATTTATGCTTACTATTACAAAGTAATTGATCAATGTATTATTTTTAAAAAGGAAAACAAAAACAAAAACAAAAAAAACACTAATGGTTCATTTAAATATACTTTACTTATCTATTATATAATTACTTATCTAGTACTTTACTTATCTATTATCTAAATATACTTTATCTTATCTATTTACACAGTTTATAATTTTTAGAAATAATCTCATTACAGAAATGCCCATCAACTACCAGAGTGAACATTTGAGGTTCATTAGGTCCTAGCCAGTCAACAAAGAAGCATCAGGTTATATCTAACAATCATCAACTGTATCAAGGAAATATACTCCCAATTAGAAAAGTGCTGCTTCATTATGGCATGCATATGAGCCCCTAGCTCTTGAAAGTTATGATAGGCTTATAATTTAATGAAAAAAGTTCTGGAAGAACTGAGTTCCAGCTTGGTGTGACTTTGGGCAAGTCAATTTACCTAGACCATAAAAAAGAAAACCATCTATAAGAAGAAGGACTTTATTTATCTATCTTAAAGACTATGATTGTATAGTCTTATCTCTTTAACATTTTAATTTCTCCATTTCTTCCTGCTACTTCATCTTATCTACTAGAATGATTGAGTCTCCCTTACCTAAGATTGAATTTAGGCCAATTCTCTGAAAGTAAATCTCTATAATAATAGATTTGCTCTTTTTGGCCTCATTTTTGACAGTTTTCAGTTTTTTGTTTTTGTTTTTTGACAAACACTGTAGTTCAGTATTATTTTCTAGAGTATTATTCTATTTATTATGTTGTGTTTTAATTTTTTTCCTTTTAAATCTGTAGCTGTTTATGACTTTCAACATCCTTACATGAACTTCTGAACACATACACATACATATAAACACAAAGAAACTATTTGGGTATGTATTAATAAGCTACTACTTACTCATTTTTGTTCTTTTTTCAAACATTATTTTTAGGCTTGTACTATGTGCTAATACACTATGTTAGGGTACCTAATGGAGCACCAAGTTTAGATAAAGATTATTCCTGTTCTTCATGGACTCAGAGGATAAAGGGATAAGGCACAAAGGATATTTACAATCTATATGAGATTTCTGTTGTTGTGGTTGTCATTCGATCATTTTTCAGTTGTGTGAAATGTTTCATAATGGCATTTGGGGTTTCCTTAGCAAAGATAATGGAATGATTTCCTATTTCTTTCTCTAGCTCATTTTTTGTTGTTGTTGCAGATGAGAAAATGAGGCAAATACAGATAAGTGACTTTTTCAGTCATATAGCTTGTAGATGTCTGAGGTAGATTTGACTTCAAGAAAATGAGTCTTCCTGACTCTAGACCTAGGATTCTATACATCATGTTGCTGGCTAACTGTCCATGCTGTCAAATCACATATACCTTATAAAGAAGCAAAAACAAAGGCTATGTGATATCAGAAAGAGAAAATGAAGAGAGGGGTGAGGTGACAAGAGAGAATCAGATAAGATCTAATGAGTAAACTTAAGCCCCAGTGAGTTTAAATGAATTACCCAGAGGGATTCAAACCCAAATTTTCTTACTCAAGAGCTCTTTGCAGTAGACTGGGAAAATGACTATTTTAATTGGGATGCCTGTTTTCATTCTTAGCTTATCAATGGTAAATGTTCAACAGACAGTTGTTGAATTATGTTAAATTTAATTGAATTGTACACTTGTTGTGTTCTGTCTATGGTGAAATAAAAACAACCTTTTATTGGTAATCAGATACCTGGCACAAATGAGTTAGTGGAAAAAAGTAAAAAGTAAACACATGTATAAGTGATATAAGTTATGCCATACTTCCTAAAGTACAGTGAGTTATAATGGAAGCACAGACACTGTTGAGAACTGTTGGGGGTACACATGGCCTGATGGATAAAGTTACTGGTATAACAGCAGCATATAATCTCAGCCATTTGTGAATCAGTGATAAGCATTTGGCTTACACTAGAGTATGTTGTATCTTCCACTGAAGCAGGAGCTGGCCAAACAGTTGCAAGGCAACTCCCTAGTGTGTTCAATGTGAATTGAATGATAAGAAGTGGATGTAAAATAGTATGCACTCATTTTACTAGTTACTATGTGGCATCCTGTATCCAGAGGGCTACAGATGAAGGAGCAAATGAAGAGGAATCTCATTCCACAATTATTTTCAAGAATTTTACTCTGTGCTAAAAGAAAATACAGGACTGTTGTAGCATAATTATGCAAATAACTTTTAAAACTTTTCAATCTATGTTCTTACAGTTTTTCACCATTTATTTCCTGGGGGGAAGGGGGGAGAAGGAGGATGAACCAATTTAAGGCTAATCTACAGGTTTCTTTTTTTTTTTTTTTTTTTCTTTTTTTTCTTTTTCTTTTTTTTCTTTTTAAATTTTTTATTTAATAATTACATTATATTGACACTCATTTCTGTTCCGATTTTTTTTCCCCTCCCTCCCTCCACCCCCTCCCCTAGATGGCAAGCAGTCCTTTATATGTTGGATATGTTGCAGTATATCCTAGATACAATATATGTTTGCAGAACCGAACAGTTCTCTTGTTGCGTAGGGAGAATTGGATTCAGAAGGTATAAATAATCCGGGAAGAAAAACAAAAATGCAGATAGTTCACATTCGTTTCCCAGTGTTCTTTCTTTGGGTGTAGCTGCTTTTGTCCGTCATTTATCAATTGAAACTCAGGTCTCTTTGTCAAAGAAATCCACTTCCATCAAAATATGTCCTCATACAATATCGTTGTCGAAGTGTATAATGATCTCCTGGTTCTGCTCATTTCACTTAGCATCAGTTCATGTAGGTCTCTCCAAGCCTCTCTGTATTCATCCTGCTGGTCATTTCTTACAGAACAATAATATTCCATAACATTCATATACCACAATTTACCCAGCCATTCTCCAATTGATGGGCATCCATTCATTTTCCAGTTTCTAGCCACTACAAACAGGGCTGCTACAAACATTTTGGCACATACAGGTCCCTTTCCCTTCTTTAGTATTTCTTTGGGATATAAGCCCAATAGAAACACTGCTGGATCAAAGGGTATGCACAATTTGATAATTTTTTGGGCATAATTCCAGATTGCTCTCCAGAATGGTTGGATTCGTTCACAACTCCACCAACAATGCATTAGTGTCCCAGTTTTCCCGCATCCCCTCCAACATTCATCATTATTTTTTCCTGTCATCTTAGCCAATCTGACAGGTGTGTAGTGGTATCTCAGAGTTGTCTTAATTTGCATTTCTCTGATCAATAATGATTTGGAACACTCTTTCATATGAGTGGTAATAGTTTCAATCTCATCCTCTGAAAATTGTCTGTTCATATCCTTTGACCATTTATCAATTGGAGAATGGCTTGATTTCTTATAAATTTGAGTCAGTTCTCTATATATTTTGGAAATGAGGCCTTTATCAGAACCTTTAACTGTGAAAATGTTTTCCCAGTTTGTTGCTTCCCTTCTAATCTTGTTTGCATTAGTTTTATTTGTACAAAGGCTTTTTAATTTGATGTAATCGAAATTTTCTATTCTGTGATCAGTAATGGTCTCTAGTTCATCTTTGGTCACAAATTTCTTTCTCCTCCACAAGTCTGAGAGATAAACTATTCTATGTTCCTCTAATTTATTTATAATCTCGTTCTTTATGCCTAGGTCATAGACCCATTTTGATCTTATCTTGGTATATGGTGTTAAGTGTGGGTCCATGCCTAATTTCTGCCATACTAATTTCCAATTATCCCAGCAGTTTTTATCAAATAATGAATTCTTTTCCCAGAAGTTAGGGGCTTTGGGTTTGTCAAACACTAGATTGCTATAATTGACTATTCTGTCTTGTGAGCCTAGCCTTTTCCACTGATCCACTAATCTATTTCTTAGCCAATACCAAATGGTTTTGGTGACTGCTGCTTTATAATATAATTTTAGATCAGGTACAGCTAGGCCACCTTCATTTGATTTTTTTTTCATTAGTTCCCTTGAGATTCTCGACTTTTTATTGTTCCATATGAATTTTGTTGTTATTTTTTCTAGATCAATAAAATATTTTCTTGGAAGTCTGATTGGTATAGCACTAAATAAATAGATTAGTTTAGGGAGTATTGTCATCTTTATTATGTTCGCTCGGCCAATCCAAGAGCACTTAATATTTTTCCAATTATTTAAGTCTGACTTTATTTGTGTGGAGACTTTTTTATAATTTTGCTCATATAATTCCTGACTTTCCTTTGGTAGATAGATTCCCAAATATTTTATGGTATCAACAGTTATTCTGAATGGAATTTCTCTTTGTATCTCTTGCTGTTGGGTTTTGTTGGTGATGTATAAAAATGCTGAGGATTTATGGGGATTTATTTTGTAGCCAGCTACTTTGCTAAAATTATGAATTATTTCCAATAGCTTTTTGGTAGAATCTCTGGGGTTCTCTAGGTATACCATCATATCATCTGCAAAGAGTGATAGTTTGGTTTCCTCATTGCCTACTCTAATTCCTTTTATATCTTTCTCGACTCTTATTGCCGAGGCTAGTGTTTCTAATACGATATTAAATAATAATGGTGATAGTGGGCAACCTTGCTTCACTCCAGATCTTACTGGGAAAGGTTCCAGTTTTTCCCCATTGCATATGATGCTTACTGATGGTTATAAATATATGCTCCTGACTATTTTAAGGAAAAGTCCATTTATTCCTATGCTCTCAAGTGTTTTTATTAGGAATGGATGTTGGATTTTATCAAATGCTTTTTCTGCATCTATTGAGATGATCATGTGGTTTTTGTTTGTTTGGTTATTGATATAGTCAATTATGCTAATAGTTTTCCTAATATTGAACCAGCCCTGCATTCCTGGTATAAATCCTACTTGATCATAGTGTATTATCCTGGTGACAATTTTCTGTAATCTTTTTGCTAATATTTTATTTAAGATTTTAGCATCAATATTCATTAGGGAGATTGGTCTATAATTTTCTTTCTCTGTTTTCAGCCTACCTGGTTTAGGTATCAGTACCATATCTGTGTCATAAAAGGAGTTTGGTAGGACTCCTTCAATCCCTATTTTTTCAAATAGTTTATATAACATTGGAGTTAATTGTTCTTTAAATGTTTGGTAGAATTCACATGTAAATCCATCTGGTCCTGGGGATTTTTTCTTAGGGAGTTGATTGATAGTTTGTTCTATTTCTTTTTCTGAGATGGGACTGTTTAGGATATTTACTTCTTCCTCTGTTAGTTTGGGCAAGCTGTATTTTTGGAGGTATTTTTCTATTTCATTTAAGTTGTCGAATTTATTGGCATAAAGTTGGGCAAAGTAACTCCTAATTATTGCTCTAATTTCCTCTTCGTTAGTGGTGAGTTCTCCCTTTTCATTTTTAAGACTAACAATTTGATTTTCCTCTTTCCTTTTTTTAATCAGATTTACTAAGGGTTTGTCTATTTTGTTGGTTTTTTCATAGAACCAACTCTTAGTTTTATTAATCAATTCAATAGTTTTTTTACTTTCAATTTTATTGATCTCACCTTTTACTTTTAGAATTTCAAGTTTAGTGTTTGACTGGGGGTTTTTAATTTGTTCCTTTTCTAGCATTTTTAATTGCAAACCCAATTCATTGACCTTCTCTTTCTCTATTTTATACAAATAGGCCTCTAGAGATATGAAATTTCCCCTTATTACCGCTTTGGCTGCATCCCATACATTTTGGTATGATGTCTCATTATTATCGTTTTCTTGGGTGAAGTTATTAATTATGTCTATGATTTGCTGTTTGACCCAATCATTCTTTAGTATGAGATTATTTAGTTTCCAATTATTTTTTGGTCTACTTCCCCCTGCTTTTTTGTTGAATGTAATTTTCATTGCATCGTGGTCTGAAAAGGACGCATTTACTATTTCTGCCTTACTACATTTGAGTTTGAGGTTTTTATGTCCTAATATATGGTCAATTTTTGTATAGGTTCCATGAACTGCTGAAAAGAAAGTGTATTCCTTTCTGTCTCCATTACATTTTCTCCAGAGATCTATCATATCTAGCTTTTCTAGTATTCTGTTTACCTCTTTGACTTCTTTCTTATTTATTTTCTGGTTTGATTTATCTAATTCTGAGAGTGCAAGGTTAAGATCTCCCACTATTATAGTTTTACTGTCTATTTCTTCTTGCAGCTCTCTTAGTTTCTCTTTTAAGAATTTAGATGCTACCCCACTTGGTGCATATATGTTTAATATAGATAGTGCTTCATTATCCATGCTACCCTTTAGCAAGATATAGTGTCCTTCCTTATCTCTTTTAATTAGGTCAATTTTTGCTTTAGCTTGATCTGAGATCAGGATGGCTACCCCTGCTTTTTTGACTTCACCTGAAGCATAGTAGATTTTGCTCCAACCTTTTACCTTTAACCTGCATGTATCTCCCCGCTTCAGGTGTGTTTCCTGTAAACAACATATTGTAGGATTCTGGCTTTTAATCCATTCTGCTAACCGCTTCCTCTTTATGGGGGAGTTTACCCCGTTCACATTTATGGTTAGAATGACCAATTCTGTATTACTTGCCATCTTGTTAACCCCGGTTTATGCTTTCCTCCCTTCTTTCCCCTTTCCCCCCCTTCCAAGTATTAAGCTTGTGAGCACCCCTTGCTTCTCACAGCCCTCCCTTTTTAGTGTCCCTCCCTCCGCCTTAGAGTTCCTCCCCCTATCTTACCCCTTTCCCTCCCAGTTCCCGTATTCCCTTCCGCTTAGCTTATTCCTTCCCTTTCCACTTTTCCCTTCTCACTTTTCAATGAGATGGGAGAAGTTTCACCATAGATTGAATATGTCTTAAGATTTTTCACTTAAAGCCAATTCTGAAGGCAGTAAGATACCCACTATATTCATCCCCCTCCATTCTTTCTCTCAGATATAATAGGTTTCCTATGCCTCTTCATGAGATGTACTACCCCCACTTTACCCTTTTTCTGGTACAATGTCCTTTCCACATCAATTTCTAGAACAAGGTATACATGTATTCTTTATACATCTATATAGTCAAAATATAGTTCCCAAGATTAATCTTTACCTTTTTAGATTTCTCTTGAGTTCTATATTTGTAGATCAAACTTTTTGTTAAGTTCTGGTTTTTTCATCAGAAATAGATGAAATTCGCTTACTTCGTTGAATGTCCATCTTCTTCCCTGGAAAAAGATGCTCATTCTCGCTGGGTAAGTTATTTTTGGTTGCATACCAAGTTCCTTAGCCTTTCGGAATATCATATTCCAGGCCCTTCGATCTTTTAATGTGGATGCTGCCAGATCCTGGGTGATCCTTATTGTGGCTCCTTGATACTTGAATTGGGTTTTTCTAGCCGCTTGCAATATTTTTTCTTTCATCTGAGGGTTCTGGCATTTGGCCACTATATTCCTTGGTGTTTTGATTTTAGGATCCCTTTCAGTGGGTGATCGATGAATCCTTTCAATGTTTATTTTTTCCTCTGTTCCTATGACTTCTGGGCAGTTCTCTTTGATAATTTCCTGGAAGACAGTGTCCAGGCTCTTTTTTTCATCATGTTTTTCTGGGAGTCCAATGATTCTCAGATTGTCTCTCCTGGATCTGTTTTCCAGGTCTGTTGTCTTCCCCAGAAGGTATTTCACATTTTTCTCCATTGTTTGATTTTTTTGGATTTGCTTGACTGATTCTTCTTGTCTCCTCGAGTCATTCAATTCCACTTGTTCAATTCTGATTTTCAGTGAAGTATTTTCTTCACTCACTTTTTTAAAATCTTTCTCTAATTGTCCCATTGAGTTCTTTTGTTCTGTGGAATTTTTTTCCATTTCGCCAATTTTGTTTTTTAGAGAGCTGTTTTCTGTTTCCAGTTCACTAATCCTATTTTTCAAGGATTTTACTTCTTTATCCACTCTCTCTTTAACTGACTTCTCCAGGCTCTTTTGCCAAGCCTCCCTCTCCTTTTCCCAAGCCTCACTCTGCTTTCCCATTTTTCTTCTAGCTCCCTTGTGAGAGCCTTTTTAATCACTTCTATGAGGTTCATCTGTGCTGAGGAACAGACGATCTCCTCCTTTGGGGAATCACCTGGGGACTGCCTGTTTTTAGTCTCCTCAGGATTTAGAGTCTGCTCTCTATCTGTGTAGAAGCTGTCAAGGGTTAAAGTCCTCTTCAGCTTCTTGCTCATTCTGTCTATTAATCAGAGACAAACTACCAAAGAAAAACAGAAAAAAACTGGAGTCTTTCTTTGGGGGGGGGGGGCGGGGTGTGTTATCGAGCTTCCTCTACAGACTGCAGGGGGCAGCAGTGAGGCACTAGCAGGACTGTGCTGCGCCTGCGCTCTGAGATCCCAAAGCGTGCTGAGTCACTGAGGAGGGGGAAGGGGGGGGCGGCCAGGTCCTGAGAGACTCCAGCTGTTTGCGGTTGTGTTCTTCAGCCCCGGTGTTTTTAGCTTCTCTGCTGGGCTGTTGACTTGCTGCAGGTTCCAAACCTGTAGCGAAGCTCTCCCCGCAGAGACGGCTACGATCACTCCCACCCCCTCTCAGCTCTGCTCCCGTGCTCTCACTGCCGCTGCCCGCCGCCTGCGCCCGATCTAAAACCGCCCCAGCCCTCCAGTAAAGACAGACCTTTCTTGGCGGATCTCAAGGATGGCTTCTCTTGGTAACTATTTGTGGGTTTTTTTCAGTCAAGCATTGATTCAGAGGCTTGTAATGAAGTGGATAGTGAGAGAAAGCGCGGAGCTTATGCAACTGTGAGCCTCCTCTCCGCCATCTTAACCGGAAGTCCCAATCTACAGGTTTCAAATCCATCAGTGAGTTAGGAGGATGTCTGCCTCTGACATGTGAAGACTTCCTACAACATAATGGGTGGATGAAGACAATTTGTTCCAGAGCCATGAAGACAGCTGAAACAGATAATGTGGAGTACTTAGAGCTTGGCCAGACATTGAAGATGCCAAGATCACCCACTGCATCCTGGGACATCATCAGCATATTTACTTTTGTCCTGTCACTGGATTTGAATGATTCTGGAAGAGTGAGACTGAAGAAGTTGTCCAACTCTGCCTCAACTCCAAAGTCAATAGATCCCACAGATTTATCTCAATATCCTAATCTCATTGTTCCTCTTTAAAAATGAAGCATAAACAACAACAAGACATGTCCAAGGCCAGACTTGAACTCATAACTATGAGTCTTTGTGATCGCAGCCCAGTACTCCATCCACTGTGCCACTTCTTACCCTTGATAACTAGCTTACCACAGTTTTACCATTTATCAGCAAATTCCTTGACTGTTTGCCTGATTTCCTATACTAAAAAATATATATGCAAAGACCTTATTTTATTCATTTTTATATCTCCTATGGCACATAATATAATATGAGGTGTCTTATAGAGATTAAATGGATATTTATTGAAGTGAATTGCATTGAATTCATTTTAGTTTTACTGCTTTTTGGGCTTGATTTAGGTTTTTGTTGCTATTGCTTACTTACATCAAAAAATCATTTAACTAATCACCAAAATAATATTTGTAAAAGCACAAGGATTTCATATACTTGGAAGTGTTTATTAATTTAATTACTTTTCCCTTTAATTCCAGACTTCCCAATTCCCTACATTCTTTTTTCCTTTTCTGAAAAGCCCTGTATTTTTTTTATTCCTCCAAAATTTGAAATGGTGGGGAAGGATGAAGCCAGGATGGTAAAGAATAGACACATCTCTATGTGACTTCCTCTGAGCTTTCCTGAAATTAACAGCATAGTAAGCCTCTGAACTGGTTTTGGAGTGACAGAACCCACAAATATTTGGAGTTCAACAAATTTCCAGAAGAAGATACTTTGGTGGAAATTCAGGGGAAAAAGATATATTTCAATCATACAGTGATAGAGGCTCTGAGCATAGACCATAGTGCAGGGAGCCCAGGGCAGGGAGCCAGGATGGGGAGCCAGGGCATTGTGGTGACCAGGCACCAGGGAATCTACTGTGAGACTTTTTAGACTATTCTGTCCTGGTATAGCAGATTTGCTGTAAGACATCCAAAAGCAAATACAACAAGCAAATTATGAGCCACTGAGCCCCAGAAGAACATGAGACCTGGCTGCACTCACCTAGTCACAGAAGTCAGTCAAAAGAACCTCCCCAAGGTAAATTAAAGTGGATGTTTATATTTTCACTTAAGACAAAAGCTTTAAGAGCAGACCCCAACCTTTAAAGAAATGAGCAAAAATAAAAAAGAACTCTTATCATAGAAAACTTTTATGGAGAAAGAGAAGAACAAATTTCAAACCCTGCAGATTCTAAGGGCAAATTAAGTCCAGATGAAGCCCCAAAGGATGATATAAGTTGGTCCACATTTCACAAAGTTCTATCAGAAGAATTCAAAAAGGGATCTTAAAAGAGAGAAGAAAAATGAGGAAGGAAATGAGATTTTTGCAAGAGGGTATAGAAAAGGAAAGCCAGAAATTATCTGAAGAAAATCCCTTAAAAATAGACTTGATTAAAAGGAAAAATATATAACTCCTTATAAAAATACTTATGAAAAAGAAACCAATTTATTAAAAAACAAAATAAGTGAAATAGAAAAAAAAATCAATGAACAAAAAACTTCATATAAAAGTTCAATTGGCCAAATGCACAAAAAGATAGAAAAGCTAATTGAAGAAAATAATTCATTAAAATTAGAATCAAACAAATGGAAGTGGATGAATCAATGAGTTTTCAAGAATCAAACATAACAAAAAGAAAAAAAAAAGAAAAAAGTAGAAGAAAGTGTAAAATATCTCATTGAAAAAACAACTGACCTGGAAAATAGATCTAGAAGACAAAATCTAAGAATTATTGGATTTCCAGGAAACCCTGATAAAAAAAAAAAGAGTCTAGACAACATCTTTTAGGAAATCATCAAAGAAAACTTGCCTGGATGTCCTAGAAAAAGAGGGTGAAATAGCCATTGAAAGAATTCACTGATCACCTCTGAAAAGAGACAAAAGCAAAACTCCAAGGAACATCATAGAAAAATTTCAGAATTACCAAAACAAGGAGCAAATATTACAACCAACCAAAAATAAATAATTCCAATATTGAGGAACCACAAGTAGGATTACCCAGGGCCCAGCAACTTCCACTTTCAAAGATCAAAGGGCATGGAATATGACAAGACACATATGTGTGGATATTTGTATGCTGTGGGTGTGTATCTGTATCTGTATGTTTGTGTAGGATGATTTGTGTGTGTGCATGTGTGTGTATTATAGGTAGGGGTATGATGAAGCCATTTCATATTGTGATGGATGAAGAAATTAAACATTTTTAATATGAGCATTTACTCCACAGAAATCACAAGCTGCAGATCAGGATTTAATTTATTTTCTGTTACTTATGTAGATCTAAGAAATTTTACAACCACACATTAATGATGTAGATTCAACTTTAAGAGTTTATCATATATACATTTTTCCCTCAGAGTCACATGTTAAACATTTACCAGAATACTGTTAGTTACAAATGCTGGGTCAGTGGGTGAAGATGGTTAAGAGGAGAAAAAAATTAAATGAATCAAATGAGATGAAATTTATAAAGTTTTGCAAATCTTAATTTGCTATATAGATATAGGAGAGGAAGGTGGAAAGGAAGGGGGAAGCTAATAGAAGGAAGAATAGAAGTAAAAGAGGAAAGGCATAAGAAAAGGGGAGGAGCTGAAAAGGGGAGGGCTTTTTGAGCAAGGGGGCTAATTACTAAGAAAACACTGGAAAGGAGGGAAAAGGGGAAAGATAAGTGAAAAATATATCTGGGGGTAAACAAAATAGCAGGAAATCAGAATTAGTGATCTTATCTATGAATGTGTAAGGGATAAACTCTCCCATAAAATGGAAGCAAATAGCATATTGAATTAAAAGACAGAATCCTATAATTTGTTGTTTATGAGAAACTCCTTTAAAGCAAAGTGATAAATTTAGAATAAAGGTAAAAGAATCTATTTTGTTTCAGCTGAGGTAAAAAGAAAAAAAAAAAAGTAGGGGTAGAAATTCTGATCTCAGATCAAGCAAGAGCAAAATTAGGACTAATTAAAAGAGAAAAGGAAGGAAACTACATCCTATTTATAGATACCATAGATAATGAAAAAGTATCAATACTCAACATATATACACCAAGTGGTATCACATACAAATTCCTAGAGAAGTTGAGAGCTGAAAGAAGAATTATACAACAACACTATACTAGTTGGGGATCTCAACCTTGCTCTTTCAGAATTAGATAAATCAAACTGTGAGATACATAAGAAAGAAGTTAAGAACATAAATAAAATCCACAAAAATCATGAGCATTTTCATATATTACCAACAAACTCCACCAGCAAGAGATACAAAGAGAAATTCCATTTAAAATAACTGTCAATAATATTAAATATTTGGGAGACTACCTGCCAAGGCAAAGTCAGGAACTATATACTTTCCACACAAATAAAATCAGATCTAATCAATTGGAAAACATAAAGTGCTTATGGATAGGCTGAGCATATATAAAAAAAAGTCAACACTACCCAAATTTATTCATTTATTCCCTGTCATGCCAATCAAACACCCAAGAAATTATTTTACATATCTAAAAAATCAATATGCATATATTGGATTTAACATATATTTTACCATGTTTAACATATATTGTATTACTTAACATCTACTGGAGGGCATGGGGGGAAGGAGGGAATGGGAATACAAGGTTTTGCAAGAGTTAATGTTGAAAAATTGTCCATGTGTGCATTTTGAAAATTAAAAAAAAAAAAAACTTAATAAAAACCCCCACATTTGAAATGGTTTCTCCATTTCTAGTGCCAATTTAATTTAATAGTCATGTATTAAATGTCCACTATTTTGGGGGATCTTGTTTAGAAAATAAAGATCCAGCCCTTAAAGCCTTAAATGGCCTGAAGGTAAGCCCTACCCTTGACCCATCCTATGAAACTATGGGCAATTTGTTGAATCTGTCAGTAATATAAGCAACTCACAGAGATTTCTAAAATCTAGAAGAATTCTATATGGTTGGAGGGTGTTTTCTCAAATGTGCATACCAATGACTTCACAGGTTTAGTTCTTATCCCTATTATTTGAAAGATTGTCATTTGAGGGGGATAATCCAGTAATCCATTTCCTACCCTCAAAAACTTAAAATCAATTAAGTATGGGATAAGAATAAGACATATACACACATATGAAATACCTACCTGTGGTGTCCTCTTCTTTTTTATAAAATAATGGTTCTCTGAAAGCAGGTTTCTTGGGGAGATATTCTGGAGGCAGCCTTAGTTTCAGTTCAGAGTAATAATCACCTCAAATACAGCCAGCAGATAAAATCCAAACGTTTATTTTCTCCTTGTGAGTCTTGTCTTCTTGCCTGGGGCGGGGCAGCTTTCTGGAGAGCCTTTCAGACCAGTCTTGGTCTCAGTGGGGGAAGTGTAGGAGGCCAGCCATCACGGTGGTGTGAGATGAAGTGAATGAAACTGGTTCCACCTCCGAGAGTGGGCTTCTTCTGAACTGACTCTGACTGATTCACTGAAGCTCTTTTTATGCTCGGTGTAAAAAGTTGACTCCTCCTCCGAGAGAGTGGGATTTTGGGTTTCTGTATCTCCCAGAGTGCTCTTTGGCCCTAAGAGCTTCTTGCTTATATGAGCTCTTTAAAGGTGTGAACACAAGCATTGTTTCTATTAATTCCACTTAGTATCTTGTTTCAAGTTCTGGCCCATAACATCTCCTTATAAGATCAGATCAATCATACTGAATCATGATAAATTAGATAATTATTGTCTCAATCAATTCTAATGACTTAACAGCTTGTAAGGATTCTAACACCTACCAAGCCACATTTATACATAAATACATATATGTTTATGTGTATACACACACACACATATACATACACACATATCTACTATATAAAATATATTTTTTATAGAACTCATATCTGTTTATATTTTATATGCATTATACATATATATATAAGCATATACACATGTATATATCTACATATACATATATTTCTATACACATTGCTATATACAATGATGAATATATATATGTATATATATATATATATATATATACATATATATATATCGTGAATATTTAGTATATACATAATGGATATGTAATTAATTATATGTTATATACTATGTATATAAACATCTGGAAGCCAAGGAGGATCCTAAGGAAATTATTCCTTACCACTATTAGGGGATCAATAGAAGTTGTAAAGAGTACAAAAGAAGTTATAAAGAGCCAAACATTGGAACTTTAAGGAGGGAAGCATTTTAACAGACAGAGAATACATGGAGAATAAGCTACTCATGGTTGGCAGTCAGCATGAGGCAAATAAATGCAGATGATATAAGGAAGCCGGTAGTATCTTAGTTTGGTTGGCATAAAAAATATATAAGAAAATAAAGTATAAAAAGGCTGAAACATTTGTGTGTCATTAGATTGCAGATGACTTTAAAGGGTAATTTTATTTTATTTTATTTATATTTTATTCTATGAGAATCAAACCAAAATCAACCAAAATTTTTAAACAAAGATGTAATTTCAGATTGATGTATTAAGAAGAATCTTTTGACAACTATAGAAAGGATATTTTGAAAAAGAAAGGGAGTAGTCATTCAGTAGAATGGATAGTGTTCCAGCCTCAGATACATACTAGCTTTGTCAGTAAGTGATTAAGCACTTATTGTTTACTGTGTACAGGGCAGTGTTCTGAGGAAAGGTTAAATATAATCCCTGGCCTAGAGGAGCTCACAATCTCCTGTGTCCCTGACAAAATCAGTTATCTTCTTTGTGTTTCAGTTACCTTATCTGTTAAATGGGGATAATATAGTATCCCATGATTGCTGTAAAAACAAAATAAGATAGTTGCAATTATTTGGAAATCTTAAAGTAGCACTTAAATGCTACCATTTTATCTTGTCTATTAGAATCCAAGGACTATGTTTATAACATAGTCTGATGCATAAGCAACTAGGTGGTGCAGTGGATGGTGAATATTTGGGGAAAGAATAAACTAATTTAAAAAAATCTTTTTATGTCTTATAAAACATTTCAAGCAGGTAGTACAAATGTTGTCATCCTTATTTAACATATGATGAAATCAAAACACATTGCAGTGATATGATTAGTTCAAGGTTTTTAGAATACAAGCACAGAAATAACAGAAACTTGAATTCAGGTTCCTTGACTTCAAGACTGATATTCTTTCATCACACCATGATATATGAGTGATTTATCCAGAGATTTCTGTTATAGTGTTGTCTTTTTTGCATTGCAAATTTATATGGAGTGTACAAAGACTTAAAAAATCTAGATGTTTTATCTTTCCTGTTTTCAAAACATAAAAACTTTCTGCATCACTGGAGTGCCATCTCATTTGCACAGTGGGCTTTTACTCACAACATGGTATTATAGAAAGCACAAATGCCTTTAAAATGTACTAACCACTATTTGCACTGTTTTTTAAATTTTCCATTTTTGCTTTGGTATCCAGTAATTAGTTCATGTACACAAAAAGCCTAAAAACTTTGATTGTTTAAACTCAAAGGCACAGAATAGTAGATTTGATTCTAAAGCCAAAAGTTCAAGATTTCATATGCACTCACACATCTGTAAGTTTGGGTTTTGTTGGTAGATTTATATATATCGATATCTATATACATAGATATATATAGATATAGATATAGCTATATATATGCGGTGTTCTTTTTCTTCTTTAAAATATATAGGAATATATAGGTGAATTCTCTCTGGGAGAGATGCAGATTTCTCAGGGAAGGTTTTCTTGGAGGCAGCCTTAGTATCAGTTCAGATCAATAATTACCCCAAATGCAGCCAGCTGATAAAAATACAAACGTTTATTTCTCCTTCCAAGTCTTGTCTCTTTCCTTGGCCCTGGATAGCTAGATTGTTAGAGGCCTATCTCTCTGCTTGATTTCAAGAGCTCCCTCTGAATGTCTCCAAATCCAAAGGTTTTGTCCTTCAGCCTCTGCCTCTGCTTTCTTCAGCCTCCAGAGCCAGCACCAAGTTGAATCTGTCTTGCCTCTGAGACAGCCTTCTCAATCTTCACTGAACTCTCAACTCATAGCTTCTTCCTCTGAAAACTCTTCTTTTGCCACCAGCCAGTCAAGTGGAAAATATTCAAATGAATCACTCTTCACTGGCTTATATATGACTCTTCTGAGAGAATGGCATTATGGGTTTTCTCCCATAGTGCTCTCTGGCCCTAAGAGCTTCAAGGGAGGTGTGAATTCACAAAGTTACAGTTTACTTTGTGAATTTCCCATACTTGTGAATTCCAATGAGTAAAGGATTGTATTAATTAGTTCTACTTAGTACCTTGTTTCAGGTTCTGGCCCAAAACATCTTCTTGTAAGATCAGATCAATAATCTATCAACTCTAATGAGTTAGCAGTTTGTAAAGATTCCAACATACACACACACACACACACACACACACACACACGTACATGCCCATATACACATATATTCACGCATATATACATATATATGTATATATATGTATATATATGTGTGTATATATATATATATATATATATATATATATATATATAATATATATATATATATATACATATATATATATATATATATATATATACACACATAGTATCCCTTCACAGAAAAATAGAATTTTGGAGTTGAAGAAAACTTTGCTGTATTAATCCATTCTAGAATGAATTTTTTCCCCCATATGGCTATAGTAAAAGGTTCTACAGTGTCTGTGTGAACATGAAAAGTAAGAATTTCTACCTTTCTAGGCAACTTTTTCCCCCTCATAACTTTAATTGCTAAGAACAATTCTCCTGAATCAGGAATTCTTTACTAAGGGGTCCATGAATTAAAAAAAAAAAATCTCTTAATAAATACATTTAAAAAACTGCTATCATTTTATAATCTTATATATGTGTGTGTGTGTGTTACAAATATATGCATATATATATCTATGTTTTGTATCTATGTATATACATCTATGTCATTGTATATGAAGTACATATGTTTATATGTATATATAATACATAGAGAGAGAGACACATAAACAGAGAGAAAGAAAAGACAATGACACAGAGACCCACAGAAGCATAGAGACAAAGAGACAGACAGAGAGACAGAGAGAGAGAGAGAGAAAGTTGCTAGCTTAAGAATGGATTCATAGACTTCACATAACTGTCACAGGAGTCCATGACACAAAAAATTAAAAACCCTTTCCCCACCTTCAAATGCCCTTCAGTATGGACCTATTGGAAGGACTTATTGCAGCAATATAATTTCTTAATGAAAATATTTCCATAATTCTTTCAGTAAGCTATTTTAAGGAAACATACAAAATTGTTACTGCTTATGGACTCTTGTTGTTATGCTTCCTCTCCTCCCCCATGCTAACTTCTGTCATTCCATTTATTTCTACCTCCTTTTAATGCTGTGCTCTGGTTACAGCCTAGAGATGGAGGGTCAGGAGAGTTTGCAATACAATGAGAAAATTACAGAATCATTTATTTAGAGCAGAAAGGAATCCAAGGAGATAACAAATCTAACCTCTTCACTTTTTATGAATAAACAAAATGATCATTCAATCATTTCTCAATAAGTACATATTAATTCCTTGTCTTATTGTACTTTTCATATATAATTAGCATGTATTGAGGGCAGGAGTTCAACTCATATCTTTCTGGTTACAGGTTGAACATTCCCTCCTTTTTATCACTGCAAAAGATTAATAGAAAGAAGTAATGGAATCAGAAGAAGGCTTAATGCTAGGGAAACATTTAAGCAAACAAAACAACATAAACAAATAAAAGCCAACCAAACAAAAATCAAAACAAAACAACAAGAAAAACAAAAAAAAATTGTAAACAGGCAGATTATTATATCATTGTTAAGTAGCCAACTTATGTTAAATGTTATTATTACTTTTTGTGTAACTGATTGAGTTAAATAAATGGCATTTATCTGCAAACAACATATGAATGATGACTTGCTTTTATATATATATTTTCATAACCCAAGGTTTGCTTTCCAAAATTAAAAATATGAAAATACATACTTTTATATAATTTAAATTTATAAAATCTGAGTCATCATAGAAATAAAATGGATTTTTAAATTCTGTCTTAAATTCCAATGGTGCCAACATGGCAGAGAGGACACACATTTCTTTCTAAGCTCTCCTTTACCCTCAAACTATTTTTATGAAACTTAGCCTCAGAATTAGTGCTTGATTGTCAGAACCCACAAATATTGGGAGTACAACACATTACCAACAGAATATAGTCTCAAAATTTGCCAGAAAAGGTCTGTTTTTGCTTGTGAATGGGGAAAGAACAGGACTAGGCCAGGTGCAGACTCAGCAGATACATAGTGAGAGCACAGAAAACAGCTCATGCTGAGCAGACCAGAGGGGAGCGGGGTGTGGTCTTCACCTGAGGAAAATCTGTGGGGAGAACTGTCAATTAATCTGCCCTAGCAGCAAGCCAGTAGATTAGCAGAGAAGCTATAAACACAAAGGGTAAAGAGTATAAACCCTAAACACTACAGTCTCTCAGAATCTGGCCACACCCATCCAGCACCAGGAGGGACTCAGCATAATCTCAGCGCGAAGCCACTGATCTCAGCGTTGTGTGCAAATACTAATCCCAGCACAGATACTCATCACAGAGCAGCTGCTGTCTTCCACTGCCACTTTGTTGTCATTTCCTAACCACTCATTGACCCAAAAGCAGACTGCAGCTTTTTGTTTGTTTGTTTGTTAAAATGAGTAAAAAGGCAAAGTGGGCTCTGAATATAGATAGCTTCTATACTGAAAGAGAGCAGATTTCAAACCTTGAGGATACTAAAAATTGTTTTTCTGTAGATGAAAATCTGAAGGTGGATATGATCCTGGTCCCCACCACACAAGGCTCTCATAGAAAAAAATTAAAAGTCTCTTAAAAGAGCGCTAAAAGAAAAGGACAAAGGGACTCATTGCAAGAAGGTCTGAATAAGGCATGTAACTCATTAAAAGATAGAGTGGAAAAAGAAAGCAACTCCCTGAAAAACAGAATTAGTGAATTGGAAAAAAGAAAATAACTACTTAAAAAATAAAATTGGCGAAATGGGGAAAAAAAATCCCATAGAACAAAACAACTCATTTAAAAACTCAATTGGACAATTACAAAGAGATATTAAAAAAGCAAATGGAGAAAACAATTCATTAAAAATCAGAATTGAATTTAACAACTGGAAATGAATGACTCAAGGGGACACCAAGAATCAGTCAAGCAAAAAAAAAAAAAAATGAAAAGATAGGAAAAAAATGTTAAATACCTACTTGAGAAAACAACAGACCTGGAAAATAGATCTAGAAGAGATAATCTAAGGATTATTGGACTCCTTGAAAGTCATGATAAAAAAAGAAGCCTTGACACTATTTTTCAGGAAATCATCAAAGAGGTTATAGAAACAGAAGGCAAAATAGATATTGAAAGAATTCATCAATCACCTACTAAAAGAGATCCCAAAATTAAAACTCCAAGAAAAAATTGTGGCTAAATTCTAGAACTATCAGACCAAGGAAAAAAATACTACAAGCAGCCAGAAAAAAAAAAATTAAATACAGAGGAGTCACAATAAAGATTACTCAGGATCTAGCAGCATCCATTCATAGGATGGAAGGGCCAGGAATCTGATATTCTGAAAGGCAAAGGAACTTGGCATGCAGCCAAGAATAACTTACCCAGCCAAACTGAGCATTTTCTTCCATAAAATAAGAGGGATGTAGAAGACCCTTACCCACAATTACTACTCAAAGATCACTCAGTAGAAAGCAGAAAAGTTGTTTATTAAAAACCTCTGGAGGATGAGCTGTCCCATCACAAGATAAGAAAGAGAAAGATCATGGTAGGAGGGCTAAAGAAGTAGTAAAGATACACAGCTTTTATACAAGAGATTGCATCACAAGTAAGAGAGCATTGAGAAGGGGAGGGGGAGGCATCCAATTGGCTGTTGCTATTCAGAAAGATTGGAATGAAAGGTTTCTGTTTCCCTGAAATCATCTGATTTCTAGGAAACAAACAAAAAAAAAGGTCTTCAGGCTTAAACAAACAGATAGTGGTCAAGCTAATAAACTAAATATCAATAAATGTCAAAATATTGATGAATGTCATCAGCTCAGGTTAAGTAAATATGTTTAAAGCTGGCCAAGACTCAAGTAAATATGGGCCTGCACATATTATATAAGTCAGAGGGGAAACACAGAAATAATGAAAATAAAACACAGAAAAAGAATCCATACATTCCTGTAAATACTTCACCTCATCTCTCTATTTCATATAGAAGACAAACATTCAAAGAAATAGGTGAATTCCATTTATTTCTGACGAAAAGACCAGAGCTAAACAAAAAAAAAAAAAATTGACCTCCAAATATAGGACTCAAAAGAAGCATAAAAAGGTAAAAAGAACTCTTGAGAACTGTATTTCTGTTATGGATATACATAAAAGAGTATGTGTATAATTTGGTTTCCTGTTATAAAAAAGAATCTAGAGGTAGAAAGGAAATTGTACCAGAAAAAAAAGGAAAAGTGAGGTACAACATATCACAAAGGGGCAAAGGAAACCTATTATATCTGAGGGAAAGAAGGGAGGGAGATGAACATAGTTTGAGCCCTACTCTCATCAGATTTGGTTCAAAGAAAAAATATTAGACATATTTAATCTACAGAGAAACTTCTCCCACCTTATTGAAAGTGGGAGGGGAAAAATGAAAAGGAAAGAAGTAGGCTAAATAGAAGAGGATACAGAAATGGGTAAGGGAAAGGTTTAAGAAAAAAGGGAGAGCCTCTGGGGTGGGGTGAGATCCTAAAGAGGGAGGGCTATGTGAGGCAAATGGAGCTCATAAACTTAATATTGGAAAGGGGGGTAAGAGGGAAAAGAAAGAGAAAAACATAATCCAGGGTTAACAAGATGGCAGGAAATACAGAATTAGTAATTTTAACCATAAATGTGAATGGGGAAAACTCCACCATAAAGAGGAGTCAGATAGTAGACTGGATTAAAAGCCAGAATCCTACAATATGTTGTTTACAAGAAACACACTTGAAGCAGAGTGATACATACAGTGTAAAGATAAAAGGTTGGAGCAGAATCTATTATGCTTCAGGTAAAGTAAAAAAAAAAAAGCAGGCATAGGCATCTTGATCTCAGATCAAGCAAAAACAAAAAATTTATCTAATTAAAAGAGAAAAGGAAGGGTACTATATCTTGCTAAAGGATAGCATAGATAATGAAGCAATATCAATACTAAAATATATGCACCAAGTGGTATAGCATCTAAATTCCTAAAGGGGAAGTTAAGAGATCTGCAAGAAGAAATAGACAGCAAAACTATAAAAGTGGGAGATCTCAATCTTGTACTCAGAGAACTAGATAAATTAAACCACATAATAAATAAAGAAAGAAGTTAAAGAGGTAAATAGAACACTAGAAAAAATAGGTATGATAAATCTTTGAAGAAAACTAAATGGAGACAGAAAGGAGTACACTTTCTTCTCAGCATTTCATAGAACCTATACAAAAATTGATCACATATTAGGACATAAAACCTCAAATTCAAATGCCGAAAGGCAAAGTAAATGCATCCTTTTCAGATCAGGGTGCAATAAAATTATATTCAATAAAAAGCCAGGGGAAAACAGACCAAAAAGTAATTGGAAACTAAATAATCTCATCCTAAATAATGAGTGCATGAAACAGCAAATCATAAACCCAATTAATAATTTCACCCAAGTGAATGAAAATAATAACAACATACCAAAATGTGTGGGAAGCAGCCAAAGCAATAATAAGGAAAATTTTTTATATCTCTAGAGACTTACTTGTGTAAAATAGAGAAAGAGAAAAATCAATGAATTAGGCTTACAACTAAAAACAACTAGAAAAAAAGCATATTTAAAAACCCCAATTGAACACTAAATTTGAAATTCTAAATAAAAAGGAGAGATGAATAAAATTGAAAGTAAAAAACAAAACTAATTAATAAATAAAACTGAATTGATTCTATAAAAAACCAATAAAATAAATAAACCCTTGGTAAATCTGATTAGAAAAAGGAAAGAGGAAAATCAAATTGTTAGTTTTAAAAATGAAAAAAGAGAACTTGCCACTAATGAAGAAGAAATTAGAGTAATAATTAGGAGTTACTTTGCCCAATTTTATGCAAATAAATTTGATAACTTAAATGAAATGGGTGAATACCTTGAAAAATATAGATTGCCCATATTAACAGAGGAAGAATTAGATTACTCAAATAGTCTCATTTTAGAAAAAGAAATAGAACAAGCTATTCCCTAAGAAAAAAAAATTCCCAGGACCAGATGGATTTATATGTGAATTCTCCCAAACATTTAAAGAACAATTAACTCTAATGCTATATAAACTATTTGAAAAAACAGGTATTGAAGGAGTCCTTACCAATTCCTTTTATGACACAGACTTGGTACTGATACCCAAATTTGGTAGGATGAAAACAGAGAAAGAAAATTATAGATCAATCTCCCTAATGAACATTGTTGCAAAAATCTTAAATAAAATACTAGCAAAAAAGATTACAGAAAATCATCTCCAGGATAATACACCATGATCAAGTAGGAGTTCTACCAGGAATGCAGCGTTGGTTCAATATTAGGAAAACTATCAAAATAATTGACTATATCAATAATCAAATTAAGAAAAAAAATATGATCCTCTCAAGAGATGCAGAAAAAAAGCATTTGATAAAATCCAACACCCATTCCTATAAAAACAACAACAACAGATAGTATAGGAATAAATGTACTTTTCCTTAAAATAGTCAGTAGCATCTATTGAAAACCATCAGTAAGAATCATTTGTAATGGGGATAAACTGGAATCATTCCCAATAAAATCAGAAATGGAACAAGGTTGCCTACTATCACGATTACTATTCAATATTGTATTAAAAATGCTAGCTTTGGTAATAAGAGATGAAAAAGAGATTAAAGAAATTAGATTAGGTAATGAGGAAACCAAATTATCACTTTTTGGAGATGATATGATAGTATATTTAGAGAACCCCAGAGAATCTACTAAAAAGGTATTAGAAATAATTCACAATTTTAGCAAAGTTTAAGGATACAAAATAAATCCACATAAATCTTCAGTACTTTTATACATCACTAACAAAATCCAACACAAGAGATACAAAGAGAAATTCCATTTAAAATAACTGTCAATAGTATAAAATATTTGGGATTCTATTTGCTAGTAAGTCGGGAACTATATGAGCAAAACTACAAAACACTTTCCACACAAATAAATCAGATCTAAACAATTGATCTGATTTATTTGTGTGGAAAGTGTTTTGTAGTTTCCTAAACAATTGGAAAAATAGTAAGTGCTCTTGGATAAGTTGAGCAAATATAATAAAGATGACAATACTAACTAATCTGTTTATTTAGTGCTATACCAGTCAGACTTCCAAGATACTATTTTAATGACCTAGAAAAAATAACAACAAAATTCATTTGGAAGAACAAAAGGTCAACAATTTCAAGGGAACTAATGAAAAAAACCCCCCAAAAAACAAATGAAGGTGGTCTATCTGTGCATGATCTAAAACTATATTATAAAGCAGCAGTCATTAAAACCATTTGGTATTGACTCAGAAATAGACCAGTTGATCAGTGGAATAGGTTAGGTTCACAGGACAAAAAAGTCAATAAGTATAGCAATCTAGTGTTGGACAAACCCAAAGACCCCTGACTTTTGGGATAAGAATTCACTATTTGACAAAAACTGTTGGGAAAATAAAAAATTAGTATGGCAGAAACTAGGCATTAATCCACACTTAACACCATACACCAAGATAAGATCAAAATGGGTTCATGATTTAGGCATAAAGAATGAGATTATAAATAAATTGGTAGAAGATAGGATAGTTTACCTCTTAGACCTGTGGAAGAGGAAGGAATTTGTAAGCAAAAAAGAACTAGAGATCATCATTGATCACAAAATAGAAAATTTTTATTATATCAAGTTAAAAAGCTTTTGTACAAATAAAACTAATGCAGACAAGATTAGAAGGGAAGCAATAAACTAGGAAAACATTTTTACAGTTAAAGGTTCTGATAAAGGCCTCATTTCAAATATAGAGAATTAACTCTAATTTATAAGAAATCAAGCCATTCTCCAATTGATAAAGGGTCAAAGAATAACAACAGACAATTTTCAGATTATGAAATTGAAACTATTTCTACTCATATGAAAAAGTGTTCCAAATCATTATTGATTAGAGAAATGCAAATTATGAAAACTCTGAGATACCATGACACACCTATCAGATTTTCTAAGCCAGGCAAAGATAATGACCAATGTTGGAGGGGATGTGGGAAAACTGGGGCATTGTTAGTGTAGTTGGGAAAGGATCCAACCATTCTGGAGAGCAATTTGGAACTATACTCAAAAAATTATTAAACTGTACATACCCTTTGATGCAGCAGTATTACTCCTAAACAGATATTAAAGAAGGGAAAGGCATCTGTATGTGCAAAAATGATTGTGGCAGCCCTTTTCATAGTGGCTAGAAACTGAAAATTTAATGGAAGCCCATCATTTGGAAAATGGCTAAATAAATTGTGAATGGCTGAATAATGGCTGAATAAAATATGAATGTTATTGAATATTATTGTTCTGTACATAATGAGCAGCAGTATGAATACAGAAAGGCTTGGTGAGACTTACATGAACTGATGATAAAGTGAAATGAGCAGCACCAGGAGATCATTATACACTTCAATAACAATACTATGTGTGGATCTGTAATGTTCTTTACTCTGGGAGCAGCCTTCTTTTGGTAGAGTAATCACCACAAGAATAGCCAGGTGTCAAAGTCCTAAAGTCTTTATTGTCTCCTTTGCTTGGTGCTCAGCTAGCTTTCTCAAGACCTTTTCAGAGTCTTGGTTTTAGTAGAGAAGCTAAGGAGGAGAGTCTGCCACCAGGAGCCTGACTGAAGATGGAATGAATCTTTCTCCTTGGCTCCGAGAGCTTGAGCTCCTGCTTCCAGTCCACTTGTGTTCTCTGGCTCTGAATGAACCTGGCTGAGGACCCTAGCTTATATGCTCCACACTGAGTATAAACCAATCATTATATCACTAGAAAACCATTATTTGTTGTAAGATTAAATCAATCATGCTGAACTTAAAGAACTATTCATTACTATGCTAAACTAGATAACCATGGTCTCATCAATTGCACTGACTGAACATCTTGTAAGAATCTATGTTTTGGAGTTCTGGCCTATAACAAGGATCAATTGATGGAAATGCTATCTTCAACAGTGTGAGGATCCAAATCAGTTCCCATTGATCAGTAATGAAGAAAACCAGCTATAGCCAGCAAAAGAACACTGGGAAATGAGTGTAGACTACAACATAGCATTTACAGTCTTTCTATTATTGTTTACTTGCAATTTTGTTTTTCTTCCCAGGTTATTTTTACTTTCTTTCTAGATCTGATTTTTCTTGTGCAGCAATATAATTGTATAAATATGTATACATATAGTGTATTTAACATATACTTTAATATATTTAACATGTATGGGGCTACCTGCCATTTAGGGAAGAGGTGGAAGGAAGGAGAGGAAAAGATGGAATATAAGTTTTAGCAAGGATCAATGTTGAAAAATTACCTGTGCATATGTTTTGTCAATAAAAAGTTATAATAAAAAACAAAACAAAACAAAACAAACCATAAATTGAAAAAAAAGAAGGTAAGTTGGGATATTATTTGGAACCAAACTTTTTAGCAAATGTGCTGAGTTTTTGAGATATAACTAGAAAGTGAGAAAACTTATTTTTTTCCCTTTTAAAGGGTTGCCCTTTTCTAATGTCATGGAACTCCAGAATGGATGAACTTTGGATATGTCAGTCTTAGTGTGTTATATAATCTTTCCTCAGTATGAATTAGTCAGCCCTGATCTTTCAGTGCATAAAAAAGGTGAAGATGAACTAACTACACCCACACGTGGCAAAATGGTTGTTATTTTGCATAGGTGATCTTTATATGTTTTCTTCTATATACAAAGAGTCTCAGAAAACAATGATAGTTTGATTCATGTTTTAATACATGAAGGTAGTGTCTAAAGAGCCCACTGGCAGACCTACATGAGGGAAAGCATCAGGACTGTATTAGGATATTATAATCAAAAAATCTAAAAATGAAAGAAAACTTGGAGATCTTATGGCTAGGCTCTTTCTTAGAGCCTCCAGCTTTTGTTTCTTCCAGGTCCCTCAAAAAAAAAAAAAAGTAAATCCTTCGTATATATTGTGTCTATGTAGGTATTAAATATAACACTTGATTAGCTAGGTCTCACAGTGGATAGAGTCCAGAGCCAAAAATCAAGAAAACCCAAGTTCAGATATGATCTAAGATACTTACTCATTGTATGACTTTAGGCATCCCACTTAAACATTTGCCTCAGTTTCTCGACATGTAAAATAAGCTAGAGAAGGAAATGGTAAACTGGTCCAGTTCTTTTGCCATGAAAACTCCAAAAAAGGTTCACAAAGAGTCAAACATGGTTTAAAAACAAATGAATAATAGCACATGTATGTATATGTATTCATTCCAATATCTAGATTCATAAATCTTATCTATAATTTATATAGATACAGTATATGTATATAGATAGATAGAGAGATAGATAGATAGATAGCTGCTGTTCAGATTGTCTTGTTTGGTCATTCAAATACTTCAAATTTTGAAAGCTGTTGTAGAAGTGATAGTTATTTTGTGAGGCTCATATTTTAAAGGGTAGAAAGGCTTTGGTTTCCTTGCTGCTAGAAGCCTGTCAGGTTCATGCTATGGGAGCTGGAGATGATAAGTTTTCCAAGAATTCTCATTGTGCTATAAGGAACATTTTCTTCACATAGTATGGAAGATGGTATGAGTATTTGTGAAGATGAAGAGGAATATAATTTTAAGTGAGTAGGAATCTGTTTTAAAATAGAGTTGTGTTCTTTTAATGATATTATCAATAAAGTTTATTTTAAAATTGCATCTTATGGCACTCATTTTCATGAGTGTCTTATTTTATCCTAATGAGAATATAACAATTTTTGTTTGCATCCTCCATTCTGAATGTCTCTTTTTCCTCTTACTCTTTTCATACCTAGAGTTTTTTGATAACCAAACTGTTTAGGGTTACTTCTTATAAAATCATTCTATTATAATAATTATTCCTCTTCCTCACATTTCTCATCTTATCATACTAGAATTTATAGGACTTCTTTGCTATCCCTTCAACAATATGTATCCAACCAGCTAATGTGAAAAATTGAATTATTCTGTAGAATTAAAATTTGATAATTGATTGGCATACTCTTTCACCCAAGTGACATTTTCATTTTAGCAGCTGTCTTTGATAGGGGAAATTTGGGGCAGTGTTGGTGGCCAGTAGAAAAGGAATTTGTTGTCAGCAGTAATTTTTCCAGTGCCATCAAACAGTTCATTTTCCCATTTTGCCTATTAATAAGTCTGAATTATCATGTCAAGAAAATAAATAGTAATCTAGAGGCTTGAAAGGATTAAAAATAGTTTCTAAAGACTTCAAACTTAAAACCAGCAAGCAATATTAAGTTGTAAGTTCTGGTTAATTGTGCTTTAATAACCACTCCAGAGAAATACTATAGCCATGGTGGAAAGGCGGAGGAGAGAAGATAAACAGTGGTGAGTTTTGTATCATTAACAAGAGGCAACCATTCCTCATGTGCTTTGTAGTCCAAATAATTAGAAAATATTTACTCCTTAAATATGCCATGTGCTGTGCCATGTTTTCTAGGTAGTACAATGGTGGACCTGAAATGAGGGAGACCTGGAATTTCATCCCACCCCAGACACTTAGAAATTGTGTGACTTGAGGCAAATCACCTACCTTCTGGCTTTTTCAGTTGCATCACCCGCAAAATGGAGCTAATAATAGCATCTATCTTCTAAAGTTATAGTAAGGATAAAATAAGGTATTTATAAAATACTTTATAAATCTAAAGTCACTATATAAATGATGTTGCATATTTTTATGATCTGCATGTTGTTATTATCATTGTGATGGGTACAATAATAGTTATTATTGATGATAATGAAGATGATTACAACAATAATATTATCATTGTTATTGTTGTTGATGATGATGATAATTATAACAATAATACTATCATTGTGATCTTTGTTGTTGTTTAAGGAGATATCCTAACCAAATGGATTGTGTTTGAAGACTTTTGGTTCTATTCAAATCCTGCCTTAGGGACTTCCTAGGCTTGTGTTGCTAGGCCTATTCACTTAATCCTTTTAGGTCTCACTTTCATTGTTTATAAATTGGAGGGTATGGACCAGATGACCAGCAAGGTCTCTTACATGCTTTAAATCTGTGACCTTCAATTTCCTTATCTGTAAAATGAAGCTACCAGAATAAATAGATTTTGAAGTTTCTTTCTGCTCTCAATCTAAGATCCTAGGACCTCCTCACCTTTGTTTATTCTGTTCCACGTATTCTGTGACTCATCACTCCCCCTTCTTTAGCTATTCAATTTCTTGTTAAAGTTTAAAGTTTCAAGGCTGTTTTTTGTTTTTATATCACAATTTCTTTTTAAAAAATCCCATTCCAATCCTTTGTATCAAAACATAAAGAAGAGATAAGAGAAAAAAATCCACAAAAGAAAGCAATTCAGTTAAACAAACCCACTCATCAACCAACCAAATCCCTGAATTCCTAAGCCTTTTTTTTTTTTTTTTGGACTTATTTTTTTTTGTAATTTTTATGCATATAGTCTTAGGTTTCTGTTAAAGGTCACATCAAATACTCTTTCCCCCTGCCCCCCACCAAATCTTCCTTGATTAGCAATGACTGTCCCCTTTCACAAGTAATATAGCACTTGATTTTATATTTTGACAATGTACTCATCATATGTTATTGTATAATATTGATATCTGTGTTTGGACTTTTTTCATCAATAATATGGTAAGTTTCTTTTTGTTTTTCCTTAAATTGTGTCCTGTGAGGTGGTGGCTAATGCACATAGAGTATGGGGTTTGTGTGTGTGTGTGTGTGTTTGCATGTGTGTGTATGTGTGTGTGACAGAGAGAGAGAGAAAGAGAGAGAGAGAGAGAGAAACAAAAAGACAAACATAGAGACAGACACAGAAACAAAGATAGAGATAGAGAGAGACATAGAAGGAGAGAGAAAGAGACAGAGATAGGGAGACAGACACACACAGAGAGAAATAGAGAGCAGGAAACAGAGAATTTGAAAGATAAATTATAGATCCCCTTATATAGAAAATATGCTTCAATCCTACTCCAATATTTTAATGTTTTTGAAAATAAGGAAATTTAAAGAAAGGTTATGTGACTTACTGAAAATCACACAGATAATAATCAGCAGAGGCAAGATTTAAACCCAATTCTGACTATATGTACTATACCACACTATCTCATTATTTGACTAGATTTATTTAGTATTTAAAAGAGTGAGGGTAAAAACTAAGACTGATTGGTGGGAAGAGCTGGATGAAAAATTTCCAGAATAGCTAGAGTATATTCTTTTAGAATATTCAGTTAAAAACAAGGAGACAATATGACACACACACAGAGACAGAGAGACAGAGACAGAGACAGAGAGAGACACACACACAGAGACAGAGACACAGAGACACAGATAGAGACACAGATAGAAACAAAAAGACAAAGACAGAGTGAGAAAGAGAGAGAAAAAAAAGAGACAGAAGAAAGAAGAAGGAGAAGAAAAAGAAGATGAAGAAGAAGAAGAAGGAAAATAAGAAGAAGGAGGAGGAGGAGGAGGAGAAGGGGAAAAAGGAGGAGAAGGAGGAGGAGGAGAAGCAGGAGAAGGTGGAAAGAAAGGAAAGGAGAGGGAAGGAAGGAGGGAGAGGGAGAGAGAAAATGATTTTAAAATACTATTTTTCAGGCCCTCTTAGATGGTCTGGTAGATTAGGTGATAAGTCATGTCAGTGTGTATAAATTGATGATAAAAATTGGGTTCAGTTTTTAACAAGAATGAAAGACCTATTACATTAAGCATGGGGAATAACACAAGGAATAATGATAGGATTGGATTCTTAAACCATAATGCAGTTGTTAGCGGTCAATGATGGTGACAGAATTTGTATTTAAATCTTTCCTGTACCCAATCCTTCTGCTGCCTGATATGAACTCCATTTTACTTGTCATTTATAGAGGTTATACTGACTTGCCTATAATCATAAAGCTTATGTGATGATTCAAACCCAGATTTTTTCTCGTTTTTTGTTTACCCTGCTTTCTATGAAACCATCAAAGATAAATAGCAAATGGGGATAATGATAGAGAGGACTGCATGGGAATGAAAAATGGGAAAGCAAACACACAGAGAAGCACAAAAATACAGATATTTAATAATGGCCTAACTTCTCTAGAGCATAGTAGATTAACTAAATGATGAATTGCAATTTGAAAAGAAAATCTTTTCTCCAGTTGTGGATTATTTATATTTGTTTTGGGGTATAAACATGTTTTTACCTTGAATGTTATACATTTTAATTTGTTATATTTAGTTCTTTTAGTAAGGAGATATTTTTGGTAAAAGTGAAAATAAAACTTAAGAAGAACACAAGGAAACTGTAGTGAGTACAGAATAAGGTAATGCAATTGCCTAAGATTGGGTCAATGACTTGGGGAAAGAATGGTTCTAGGGGACAGTTTCTAGGAAGCAGCAATGTTAAGTTGAAAACTGGATAAAATTCATGGCTTGACTCTTTCTTTTAGAAGACAAAAATTCTGAGGAAGGAATGATTGATTCAGTATAACACTGAGCCAGAGGACCAGAATTCAAATCTATACTTTTTACTGCCCATGTGATCTTCACCAAGTCATTTACCTCTCTGAGTTTAATTTTCTTCATCTTAAGGAACAACATTCATGGACTTCTGAGTTCTTTTTCAACTCTCATTCTAGGATCCAGTATCTATTCCCTCTATATATCAATTCACTATCCCTGTGACAGTCAATAGCAAAATTTTTTTCTCTGGTCAACACTCTCCAGAAGGATTATATTCATCTTCTAGACAGCAGGTGCTTTCTCACTCACTTTCTCTCCCTTTCTCTGTCTCTGTCTCTTTCTCTCTCTGTATTTGCATTGCATTTACATATTGCCACTTAGAATATTGTTTAGAACACAATAAGTATTCAGTCAATCTCCTTCCCTTCTCTCCCTCCCTTCTTCCCTGCTTCCTTCTTTTATATAGGCATAAGATACAATTTTTGCCCTCAAGCAGTCTTTCAATCTAATATAAAAGATAGAATATGTACACAAAATAATATTGTGATTCATTGTTGTATATGTGAAATTTCTTAGAAATAGTACAGAAAATATTCAGTGGATAAGAGAGAACACTGTACCAGGTTTAGTTAGGAAGGAAATGGATCAAGGAAATTAGATTTGAGCTGATTTTTGAAGGAAGCAAATGATCTAGTCAGAAAGAGATGGGCAGGAGGAAAATTTTTGACCCAAGTAAAGCCAGATATGGAAATGAACATTGATGGCTCCATTTTGGTGAGGTTGATTTAAATTAGAAAGAAAAAAATAGAAAGTAAGCTGTTTTCAAAACCAGGAAGAGTTGTGGTCAAGACCAACAGCTGACTATACTTGTCTATGATCCTGGACAAACTCCTTAACCTTTCAATGTTCAATAGAATTTTTTTAGACTCAAAATTGCAGAGAAGTTGATGACTTTTATTAATAGGAAGTGATCCTGAAAGAACCAATGAAATCACAGGTGCAGTCTCTCCTATATGAGGAATTACACTTTGAAGTGTTTCAGGTTTACAATTAAAGATCAGTAGAAAACATCTTTGTACTAACTAGTCAGTTCATTTCATATGATTATTTTGGTATTATCATTATTTCTTTAAAAATTAATCTTCCTCCCTCCTCAAAAGTAAACAGCAAAAGTATTTGAAACTTCACAGCATATCCCCCAAAAGGTCTTCCTGAAAGAGATTTATTTCACTTGTTAAACTGTATCTCTCTCTCCCTATATCTTTATTTATACATATCTATGTGTGTGTGTGTGTCTATATATATATATATACACATATAGACACACACACACACATACACACACATATAGGTGTGTGTGTATGCATACACAATCACATGTAAATATATATTGTATACGTATGTATTCACATACAAATATATATTGTGTATGAATGTATGTGTGTGTATGGATACAACCTTAAGTATTTATATATAAAATATATATTGTATATTAATATGTTATATAAAATGTTAATATATAATATATCACTCAATCAGGATAGCATAGTGCTTGATTGGTAAAATATACAATCTGTTGAATAAATCACATTGAATATAATTTTAGTGACTAAAATATGTGATTTCATTCAACAACTTATATTTAAATGTTTTACAGAGTATGTGAATTTGTCACTAGGAAAGATAAGATATTCAGTCTCTAAGGATGTGCCTGAAATGAGTCTCCTGAAAAGAGTTACAGTGTGGTTGGAGATTAGGAATAGAGTAAGAGTAAAGTTTGGGAGCTTGATATAATGATATTCAATATGGTGAGGTTCTCTTCATTTTCCCTCACTCTCCCTCTTTCTCTCCTCTAAGTAAATGGGATCACAGCCTACTTTGTAAGATAGAAAATGCCTAGGGGATTGCAACTGTGGAAGAAGAGGGAGGCATGTTTGCAAAATTGGCAGAAAGTGCCTTTTTATCTTCCAAGAGAGTGTTGCGAAGCAAACCCATCAATTTAGTATAGCTTTGCTTTAAAACCATTTCCCTACTTTGTGCATTAATCCTTCCTTTTTTCCCCTAAAAAGAATAAAGCTGTAGTGTTGAAATATTATGGTGGAGGTTTGCATTATGCAGCTCGATTATGTGGCATTAGTCACATCATGTATCTTTATTTAATGTAAGAAAGGACATTTCGAAATATTGATATACTCTCAATTTAAGTGAACTGGGCTGGTGGGGATGGGATGGAATATGACTGGGTTTTACAGAGCCAGGCAGTTCGTGGGCTTTCTCAGAATGTACAGATGGTTAGTGGGTAATATCAAGGAGTCTTCTGCACAGATGGGTGCATAAAAATGATTAGTGGAAATTACCCAGAAAGATTCAGATCATGGTGATGTTAACAGGGTAGGAATTATGGTTTATATTTGTGAACAGAGATAGAGCATAAAGAAATTAGCCTATCACAAAAGCAGTAATCAATTCACAGATCAGTACCCTAAAGTCCTATAATGCATTATACTTATGGTCATTTTGGAAACTCTCAGAAGTCTGCAATTTATTTCTCTTCTTATCATTCCTTTTTCCTAGACTAATTGAGAGCACATTCATTAGTGATCACATTCTCCTAGCAACTACAGTTTAGCTTAGAAATTCCATGGAGATTCTTTACTCATTTTAATGCTTTACTCATTTTAAAATCTCTCTCTCTCTCTCTCTCTCTCTCTCTCTCTCTCTCTCTCTCTCTGTCTCTCCCCATTTCTCCCTCCCTCTCTCTCTTTTATTTTCTCCCCTCCCTCTCTTCTCCATTTCTTTCTACCTACTCTTCTTAATACCTACATCATTGGACTCTTGGAACCTTTGCAAATGTAGGTAAAGCATTTTTCTTTCCCTTTAAAAAGTTTTTTTTTTCCTGTAAAGCAATTAGGTATATGATTAGAAAAAGCATTTCTTTCACATCCAAAAGCAAAGTTTACACATATAATAGGTGATTTGATGTGAACCATTCTAACACTTGATGTGTCATTTTTTTCTCATCTGCAATAAGATAAAATAGGCTAAAAATAGCTCATAGGATTGCTGTTAGTCTAGCTTGAACATGACACATACCCATATTCCCTTGTTCATTAAATTGACTTACTCACCAATTTGCATTCATACCATTGGTTCCAGAGATTGGGATTTCCAGAGAACAGTATGCCAGCTGAATAATCTCGTCTCTGTGTCTGTCTGTCTTTTTCCCTGTCTCTCTCTGTGTATGTCTCTCTGTCTCTTTCTCTCTGTCTCTCCCTTTGCCTCCACTTCTCTCTCTCTTCTCTCTCTCTCTCTCTCTCTCTCTGTCTCTCCCCATTTCTCCCTCCCTCTCTCTCTTTTATTTTCTCCCCTCCCTCTCTTCTCCATTTCTTTCTACCTACTCTTCTTAATACCTACATCATTGGACTCTTGGAACCTTTGCAAATGTAGGTAAAGCATTTTTCTTTCCCTTTAAAAAGTTTTTTTTTTCCTGTAAAGCAATTAGGTATATGATTAGAAAAAGCATTTCTTTCACATCCAAAAGCAAAGTTTACACATATAATAGGTGATTTGATGTGAACCATTCTAACACTTGATGTGTCATTTTTTTCTCATCTGCAATAAGATAAAATAGGCTAAAAATAGCTCATAGGATTGCTGTTAGTCTAGCTTGAACATGACACATACCCATATTCCCTTGTTCATTAAATTGACTTACTCACCAATTTGCATTCATACCATTGGTTCCAGAGATTGGGATTTCCAGAGAACAGTATGCCAGCTGAATAATCTCGTCTCTGTGTCTGTCTGTCTTTTTCCCTGTCTCTCTCTGTGTATGTCTCTCTGTCTCTTTCTCTCTGTCTCTCCCTTTGCCTCCACTTCTCTCTCTCTTCTCTCTCTCTTTCTGTCTCTCTCTCTCTCTTTCTGTCTCTCTCTCTCTCTCTGTCTCTCTGTCTCTCTCTCTCTTTCTTTCTCTCTTACTGTCTCGGTCTCTTTTTCTTTCTCTATCTCTTTCTGCCTCTCTCTCTTTTTGTCTCTCTCTCCCCATTTCTCTTTCTGATTCTGTTTCTCTGTTTTTGTCTCTCTTTCTTTCTGTCTCTATCTCTTCTTTTATTTCTGTCTTTTTCTACTTCTCTCTGTCTTTGTCTTTTTCTGGATCTTTGTATCTCTGTCTCTGTATCTCTCTCTCTCTCTCTCTCTCTCTCTCTCTCTCTCTGTGTGTGTGTGTGTGTGTGTGTGTGTGTGTGTCTCTTTCTCTTTCTCAATAATTGAAGTAATTCTGGTTGCATGAGTGAGGAGAATGAGGGCAAGAACAGAAATAATTTATTCTGTTCTTTTTGAATCAAATCTATTTTTGTAATAGTGTCATCTAAGATCATAATTGTTATCCCTGCTTGTTTTTTTTCATTTCTGCTAAAGAATAAATTTTTTCCCTCTAGACTCTTATTTAATACTCTGTGTGAATCTTCAACTATGTTTCTCTTTAACAAAATATTGGCCTTTTCTTTCAAATCAATTTTCTCTTCCATTTTACATGTGAGTTCATTCCATTTACATTCAATTATGATCATGAATTATTTTCTTCTATTTTAGTCTTTTATACATTTTCCCTCTTTTTTCCTTCTTTCTCTCTCTCTCTTTTTTGCTTCTTTAAAAGCAGAATTATGTGGTGAGAGAGTTCTATGCTTGATAACACTCTTCTAAATTTTATTAAAATTATAGTTTATCTTTTTCTTCTTTGCTTTTAAGCATTTCTTCATGATCTTGCAAAAAGATCTTTTAAAAATTACTGATGCTTTCCTGAACCACTCCCCATCTTTTTTGATCCCATTTACTTTTTGTCCCCCTTCCTTTCCATTTCATGATTGAATGGAATGCTTATTGAATGCTTTTCTATATCAAAACATTTGCAAGTGTTTTATCCTTCTTTTGTTCAAATAAACATATCAATGTGGGAGGGAGAATGGAACAAACAGGTACTATGTTACATGATTTGTAAATATCTCATTTGATTCTTATGACAGTCATGAGGTAGATTTTATTGTTATTTACATTTTACAGTTGAGGAAACTGAGACAGACAGGTAAATTACCCAGGATCACACAGCTAATAAATGTTTACATAATAAAAGCAGTCCAAGTGACATCATTATCCTCAGCCATTTTCCTTGCTTGTATAATTTTCTACTTGCCTTTCCAATTATGTAGGTTGTTCCCTTATCCCTCATCTCTTTTTTTTCTCCTCATGTGTATGCCTTTTCCCTTTCCTTTCCTTTCTTCTTTTAAGATAATCAAAACATAAAACACCATTCCTAGGGTCCTTGTTTTATCCCTGGCTTTAAGATGACATCTAGATTCTAGAGGGACAATATGTATCAACTCCTAGGAGAATCCAAGTAATTAACCCTCATATAGTCAATACTAACTACTCTTGATTCTTTTTAGTTTTTGTATTTCAAAGTTTCTTCCCAGTTCTGGTATTTTCAAGGATTTACTAAAGTATTCTATTTCACTAAAGACCCATTTTTTCCCCTGAATTATATTCAGGTTTTCTTTGTACATTTTCTTGAACTTAAATCTAAGTCTTCTGCCTTGTAGAATATTATATTCCAAAGTCATTACTTCTTTTAGTTGATAGCTGTTAAAGCCTGTGTGATCCTGATGCATATTCCTTTATAACTAAACTCTCTCTGGCTTCTTCCATTTTTTATTTCATGTGGAAGCATTGAGTTTTGATTATTAAATTCCTGGGAGTTTTCAACATGAATTTTCTTTAAAGAAAGGATCATTGGATTATACTTTCACTTTCCTCTGTTTCTAATAAGCATCTAAGTGCTATCACCTCATTGTAGTTTTAATGACTTGATTTCTTTCTTAAGGACCAGGCCTTAAACCAAAAATAATCTGATTCCAATTGGCAACTATTTGGTCATTGTTTGGGTCTTAATTGACTCACATTGAATATAAATGACAATCTTTTCAGCTTTAACCAGAAACTCTGAGTTTCTTCTCATCAATGATTTATTTCTTCATTTATTTAGAATTTTTGGGACCAGGCTGAAGAGGAGATTCTTTGGCTCAGTTGTTACCTAATTTTAATCACTGATTGGATATGACCTCAGTCAAATTGAGACCTGTTGAAGACTTTACCTTAAAAAGGCCAATTTCTAGTTGTATTGATTTATATTTGGCCACTGGATCCAGATGTCTCTGGAGGGGAAACTGAGGCAGGTGACTTTGCCCAGCTCTCCCTCATTTTAATCCAACTCACTTCCATGCCATAGACTCACCTTCCTGATGTCATGATGCTTTTGGAGAAGAAAGGACAAGCAACAAGTTGATGATGGCCAGCTACTTTTTCAGCCTCCAAACAACAAAGAACAGGGGAAAAAATTATGTTGTTTTCTTCTTTGATTTCTCAATCACAACATGGTCTGGTTCTTTTCTTAGATAATTGTTGGAGCAATTGTAGGGGACATCTGAACCAGGCTACTTTTCCTATTTTGCTATCTTAACTGGTCTGACATGTATGTAGGAAAAATTGGTCTGTTGAGTCACTCAGAGTATACCTATCTTTCTTTCTGTCTATTTATACACATTCACATTTGAAAGCAAATGCTCTGGCTTGGTTGTGTGAATTCATATTGATGAGGTTAGTGGCAGTCAGAGAGTTGTGAATATCCCCTTATGGTTGGCGAACAGGTTCTTCACGAAAAAATTCATGAAACCCAAAATATTAATTGGCAAAAATTAAAGTTTTTTGCTGGACCGGAAGCCAGTTTTGCTAAGAGACTGACTTCTATAGTGGCAAAGTCCTATTAGGGAAATGGAGTCTGGCACTGAAAAAAGAATGTCTTCTCAGGGGGCAGGGTCCTAGCAAGCAGCTTTGGACCTTCTGCAAAGAAATTCTGCAATTTCTAAATTGCCCTTTAAAAGGGGTGTTGAGGCTTCAGGTTGAAAAGGAAGCCAAGTTCCCAGGCCTAGATACTTATTGGTATCCAGCCCTGATTTCCTATTGGAATTAACAACACTTCAAAAGGGTGCTTTTTGACCAAGATTACTAATTGAATCGAAGAGTCTGGCATCCCCAAAAGATAACTTTTCTGGGGGGAGACTCCAAAAGGTATCACAGATCAAAAGGGAACACAGTTTCAGAGTGATAATCTTAAAGGGAACAGTTTCAGTATCTCTTCCCATTTTAATAGAATGTAAGGGAATATCGTCTCTTCCTTTTTTCCTAACACATCACTATTTTGCTATAACCAACAGATATGCACCATCGCTGTTTGCTATAGTATTATTCCTTCCAACTCACATCATGGTGAGGGTTAGTTTGTATTTAACTCATCTCATCACTAATATCTTTATTTATATATTTAAAATGTAAAAGTAAAATCGGAAAAAAAAAAAAAAAGGAAAACTGGCCATGGGCACAGCAGAACATAAGAAATGATTCAAAATGTAAAATAATAAATTTTCATGTCAAGATAGCCTACATATTAAATACTACATGTTATGTCCAGAGTTGTCTATCTTTTCTTTGCTTCCTTGTAGATTTTCTCTTGTTTTTTGATGTGCACTTTTTACTTGATGCTTTATTTTTGCCCCTGATCCTCACAAAGGCTAGATACACATATATATATATGCACACATTCATGTGGGTGTATATATATATATATATATATATATATATATATATATATATACACATAATATATATAAATCTATATATTTATCATACATATGTATACACATAAACATTCATATTCTTTTATGTAAAACTGTGCTATGTTTGTTTGTCCTCTGTTTTTCTGAAGGTGGATAGTACCTTCCTTTGTAAGTCGAAATCTTCTCATATTTTTCAAAATCCACCAATTCATTTCTTACACCATAGAAATATTCCAAGCTTAAATTGTATAACCAGACAATTTTAAATTTAATATTAAATAGCCTACAAATATTAATATGATTGACATATAGTAGAGTTTCCATATATATATATTTGCTTTCATTTAATCAATTTCCCCATAAACTTTGTCTAAAGTCATGATTGATACCCCTAATTTTTTTTAACCTAATAAATTCTATGCTTAATCTTTACTTTATGTTTGTGTATATCCCTTATTTTCTTTCTCTCCTGTCTCTTCTGGTTTACTTCTCCATCCAATCTTGTCCTCTTATTATTTAAGCTATCATCACTCCAAGGATTTTCACCCTTTCTCCTTCCCCTCTTGTTTCTATCTAAATTTAGAAGGCTTTTATAGTTTTCCAAATATATATTACCTCTTTAACCCATTCTCAATGAGAGTAGGGTTCTAGAATACCAGTCCATCTCTCCCATCTAATTCTTCAGTGCAAGTTCTTCCTCTTGCACCTTATTTTTTATAAGGTAATTACTCTTTTTTACTTTTTCCTACATGATTTTTGCTTTTTAGAATCGCATCATTATTAGCCCTACTCAGATCTTTCTTTCACAATACCAATTTTGAAATTACCAATTGGCAAGCAAAGACAATTTACATTTCGATACATAAAAAGTAAACAGTCTGTCATTATTGAGTCTCTTGAAACTAGTCTTCAATATTTACCTTACATTTCTCTTGGCTCTTGTATGTCAAATTTTTCATTAAATTCAATTCTTTTTGTATCACAATCATGAAAGTCTAGCAATTCATTGACTATTCGTTTTATCTTTTTTTTTTTTTTTTTCATTTAGGATTATACTTTGCTGGGTATGATAATTTTAGCTGCAACCCCAATTTTTCTAAATGTAGTGGTTTTTTAGTATAGCCTCTGCTAGATCTGATGTGATTCTGAGGGGGGCTCTGCTGTACTTGAAGTTTCTATTTTCCCCCTTATTGCTTGTAATAATTTCTCCTCATGCTAAAGGTTTAGAAATTTGGATATGATATTCATCTAGGCTTTCTTTATAGGATCCCTTTTAAATGGTGATTAAAAGATTTTTTCTCTTTCTATTTTCCCTTCTTTTTCTAACACTTTGTATGTTACACTTCATTTTATTTAATTATTATTTGTATTATTGTATCAAGATTTTTTTTTTGTTGTTGTTGTTGTTGTTGTTTCTTTGTTTTGATCATAGCTTTTAGGTAGTCCATTAATTTTTATGTTTTCTCCTCTTGATCTGTAGAGGACTGAAACTCTGAAAAAGGTATGCTTGAACTAGACAACTGAGCACTTAAGGCTAATTACCTATTCAATGTGAGACAATGACTCTATTAGCATATGTTTGGATAAATGGCTCTTCTTACTGTTGTTGCTTACTGAATGTTTGATCTTAAGATAATCATAGGCAAGGATTTGAGGGTGCAATGAGAGAGGTCCCAGAGAGTCTCTTTGCAGCAAGATGAGGAAGAGAGAAATTGGTGACTTTGGACTCGAGAATCCAGGATACATCATTGGCAAGTCTCATGGCAGTTTGTCTGTTTCCTTCACTTCTCCCCTAAAGACCAATGACTTTAATTTATCTTGACTCTAGCTGAACCTGAAGCCCTCCAGAGAGCTAGTCTGTACTTCACAATTGGCACCTAACATGGACCAAGGACCCTAATTTCACTGAAGAAGTCCCTTTGACCAGGAAATGGGGTGAGTATTTTAATAGACAAACAAGGAACTTACTTTGTTAAGAGCTAAACTAATAACTTTCATTTTTCAGCTGAAATGGGGCAGATGATAGGAAAAGATTCTCCCCCACCTCTACTCCCACCCCACCCCTACCCTGAGGAAGCTCTACAGGAAGCAAACTCAAACTAATAAAGAGGCAAGGCAAGATTTGCTTATAATTCAGGAGCAGATTGATGGACTCATGGATACATTAGAATGCAAGTCCCCTTGGTTTTTCAAGGAAGAAGAAATAGAGGCAGATATTAGAAACTAGTAAGAGATCAACTATGTGAATATTACAATGATAAAGATAGTGATTTAATTTCTAAGGAAACATTCTATATGTACAACTTAATAAAATTGGCCTTAAAGAATCTCTCAAGTTTTAGAAAAAAAAAGTTTTAAGAACAGTCAGATGAGGAACTGAGGAGAAAGAGGAAGAGAAGGGCACGGGGAGTTAAGAGAACTTAAAGAATGTGGTGATTCTTACTCTCACAGTCCAGCTTCAATTCCATCTACACCAGAGCAAGTTTTTGACCCTCCCCCATCAACTTCACCTTCCTGGGTGGAGGGAGGAGAAGGTTTGGTAGGAGCAGCACCTTCCCCCAGCAATCATCCTCTACTAAGACTTGATTGCAAAAGGCACTACTTGAAGCCAAAGAGGAAGGGCAGAATATAGCTAATTTGAGTATAGAGATGTATCCTGTGATTGAACAGCTTAACTCTTCAGCTCAAGAAAGGGGAAAATGCACTCCTTTTAATCTAGAAATCATCAAAGACCTGAAAAAGACTTGTACTCTTTATGGGGCTACATCATCTTATGTTAATATGTTATTACAGAATTTGGCTTATGAAATTTTAACCCCTAGTGATTGGAAATCTATAGCAAGAACATGCTTAGAACCTGAATAAAACTTGTTGTGGTTCTCTTAATACAGTTGTGGCTCTCTGAACACAGGATACAAACCCAATGAAATAGGCAAACTGGAGTTAGTACTCCAATCACCTGTGACCAACTAACAGATGTAGGTTCTCATGCAGACACTTCAGCACTCCCCATTACTCATTAATGCCTTCAATGTGGTAAAGTAGGGCATCTGAAAGCTCAATGTTGGCATAGAGATAGAGTGAGAAAACAGGGTGGGAGAACAAGACCCAAAACCTCATGTTCAAAATGCAACTGAGGCTTCCATTGAGCATCAGAATGTAGACTGAATCAGGGAAAGAGGATGGGGTGGGGCTAGTCCCCAGGGCCCAAAACAAAAAAAACTTGGGCCATGATGGCAGCCAATGTTACACCCAGAGAGTCTTTAGAAGTTCAGTACTCAGATATGATCAATCAGCCAAGAAGCAATCACCACAGGCTTTTGATTGGGGTAGTAACACTTTCACTGCTCAGCCTCTAGCCCTAGAATTAGCAGTCACTAATCCCCACAGCAGGGCTCTTCCCATTCTGCAGTTTGGCCTGGTGATACCTAGGCCTAAATTATTTCCAGTGTGGAGTTTTTCCCAGAGCACTTCCACAGCTTGGCTGCTCTTTGCAGCCTGTTGGCAGGAAAGCTATTGTCCACATACTTATCCCTGCTCTGCAGAGGAAGCTGGTAACCTCCTTGTTCTGAAGGTAGACATTTACTATCAGTAAGCTGCATATGTAATAGGGATAAACTGGAACCATTCCCAATAAGATCAGGAGTGAAACAAGGATGCCCACTATCACCATTACTATTCAATATTGTATTAGAAATGCTAGCTTTGGCAATAAGAGTTGAGAAAGAGATTAAAGGAATTAGAGTAGATAATGAGGAAACCAAATTATTGCTCCTTGCTGATGATATGATGGCATACTTAGACAACCCCAGAGATTCTACTAAAAAGCTATTAGAAATAATTGCCACTTTTAGCAAAGTTTCAGGATACAAAATAAACCCACATAAATCATCAGCATTCTTAAACACCACTAACAAAATCCAACATTTAGAGTTACAAAGAGGTATTCCATTTAAAATAACTACCAATAGTATAAAATATTTAAGAATCTACTTGCCAAGGGAAAATCAGGAACTATATGAGCAAAACTACAAAACACTTTCCACACAAATAAAGTCAGATCTAACCAATTGGAAAAATATTAATTTCTCTTGGATATGGTGAGCAAATCTAATAAAGATGACAATACTCCCTAAACTAATCTATTTATTTAGTGCAATACCAATCAGACTCCCAAAAAACTATTATAATGATCTAGAAAAAATAACAACAAAGTTCATATGGAAAAACATTAGATCAAGAATTTCAAGGGAACTAATGAAAAAAAATCCAATGAAGGTGGCCTAGCTGTACCAGATCTAAAATTATGTTATAAAGCAGTAATTACCAAAATGATTTGGTATTGGCTAAGACATAGACTGGTTGATCAGTGGAATAGGTTAGGTTTAAAGGACAAAACAGTCAATAGCTGTAATAGTGTAGTGTTTGACAAACCCAAAGACCCCAGCTTTTGGGATGAGGACTCACTGTTTGAAAAAAAACTGCTGGGAAAATTGGAAATTAGTATGCTCGAAACTAGGCATTGGCCCACACTTAACACCGTACACCAAGATAAGGCCAAAATGGATTCATGACCTATGCATAAAGAATGAGATTATAAATATATTAGAAAAACATAGGATAGTTTACTTCTCAGACCTGTGGAAGAGGGAGGAATTTATAACCAAAGAAGAACTAGAGATCATTATTGATCACAAAATAGAGACTTTTGATTATATCAAATTGAAAAGTTTTTATACAAACAAAACTAATGCAGACAAGGTTAGAAGGGAAGCAATAAACTGGGAAAATGTTTTTACAGTCAAAGGTTCTGATAAAGGTCTACATTTCCAAAATATATAGAGAATTGACTCTAATTTATAAGAAATTAAGCCATTCTTCAATTGATAAATGGTCAAATATGAACAGACAATTTTCAGATGAAGAAATTGAAACTATTTCTAACCATATATAAAGATGCTCCAAGTCATTATTAATCAGAGAAATACAAATTAAGCCAACTCTGAAGTACTACTACACATATGTCAGATTGGCTGGAATGACAGGGAAAAATAATGCGGAATGTTGGAGGGGATGTAGGAAAACTGGGACACTGATGCATTGTTGGTGGAATTGTGAATACATCTAGCCATTCTGGAGAGCAATTTGGAACTATGCCCCCAAAGTTATCAAACTGTGCAGTGTTACCACTGGGCTTATATCCCAAACAGATTTTAAAGAAGGGAAAGAAACCTGTATGTGCAAGAATGTTTGCGGCAGCCTTCTTTGTAGTGGCCAGAATCTGGAAATTGAATGGATGCTCATCAGTTGGAGAATAGCTGAATAAATTGTGGAATATGACTATTATGGAATATTACTGTTCTATAAGAAATGACCAGCAGGATTTTTAGAAAGGCCTGGAGAGACTTACATGAACTGATGCTGAGTTGAATGAACAGGACCAAGAGATCATTATATACTTCAGCAACAATACTATATGATGATCAATTTGGCCCTCTTTAACAATGAGATGAACTAAATCAGTTTCAGTAGAGCAGTAATGAATTGAACCAGCTACACCCAGTGAAAGAACTCTGGGAGATGATTATGCTACATAGAATTCCCGGTCCCTCTATTTTTGTCCACCTGCATTTTTGATTTTCTTCATAGGCTAATTGTATACTATTTCAAAGTCCGCTTCATTAACTGTCTGGACATGTATGCATATATTGTATTTAACTTATACTTTAACATATTTTACATGTATTGGTCAACCTGGCATCTAGGGGAGGGAATGGTGGGAAGGAGGGGAAAAGTTGGAACAAAAGGTTTTGCAATTATCAATGTTGAAAAATTACTCATGCATATATCTTGTAAATAAAAACCTATAATTAAAAAAAAAGATAATTTTCATTTCAAGTATTAGGAAAGGTTTCTCATTCTTTTATAAGTCATCTTTTGCAACTGGAAGTCTACAGAATTTATAGTGCAATTCCTTTCACCTGGAGAGTACTAAGTCAAAAGTGAATTGTTACAGCATTACACAAAACCCCAATATTCAGCAAAATTGCAAAAAGTATGTTGAGGGACAGTCACAAAATAGTTACAGTAGTGTAAATGTATGTTCCCCAAAGTCATCTTCTGTAATGTCCTGGTTAGCTTTCTGGAGGTCTTTGGACCAGCCTTCATTTTAGCTGAGTAATCACGAGAATAACTAGGTGATCAACTCCAAAAGTCTTTATTGTCTCCTTCATAGTCGATCCCTTCACTTGGGGCTCAGCTTGCTTTCTGGAGGCCTTTCAAACAGGTCTCGTTCTTAGTGGGGGAAGCAGGAGGACAGGCCAGCCAGCTCCAGCTTCCAGTTCTCTTTCTTCTCCGAGTCTGTTTGATCACTCCTCTAGGTCTGACTCTGACCTCTTAAATACTCTATTATAATTAAATCCATTCATCATACTGAGTATAAGCCATTCATTATATCACTAGGGAACCACTATTTGTTGCAAGATTAATGCAATCATATTGAACTAGAGAACTATTCATCACCATGCTAAACTAGATAACCATTGTTTTATCAATTCCACTGAGTTGTAAGAATCTATAAAGTTCCAGAATAGCTCCCTAGAGGCCTCAAGAACAGCCAGAGTCAGGATAAGTAAAAATCCTTCGTCTTTAGGGGGAGAAGTGAGGAGATAGACAAAACTGCCATGAGGCTCCTGGATTTCTGAGTCCAAAGTCACCACCTCTCTCCTCCTCATCCTGTGGGCCAACTGAAGTCGTCTGGCCTCTCTCACCCCACCCCCTAATCCTTATCCTGCATTGAACCAGCATTATCTGTGAGAAGAGTAATTCCAAATAGAATCATTTTCCAATAGGTAATTAGTCTTAAGTGCTCAGTTGTCTGATTCAAGTGAACTTATTCAAAGTTTTAGCTCTTTACATCTCCCGCTTTCTTTTGTTTTAGAACACAAGTGGTCACGCCATCCCTGACTTCTCAGGGAATTGTGAGAACCCCAAAAAGCAGGTGATCACACTCTCCCTGACTTCTCAGGAAAGGAGGTGAAGACACAGAAAAGGAGGTGATCACACCCCCCATCCCCGACTTTTCAGAAAGTGAGGTGAAAGCACTAAAAAGGAGATGATCACGCCCTCCCTGATTTCTCAGAAAGAGAGATGAAAAACACCAAAGGGAAGTGGGGAGTCAAGCAGATATTGTAAGCAGGTTTCTAGACTGAAGGGTCTTTCTAGAAACAAGTATGCATAAACCCATCAACATGGGAAGTATTATACAAGCACATAGCAATAAAGCACAGGCTAGCAGTGATGACTCTCCCCACAGCCTGTGCAGGCTCAATGTGGTGTAACAAACATGAATTGTACATGCAAGCAGTGATATAACAAACAATATGAATCAACATGGTGTTGTAAAAGATTTCCAGGAGGCTTAGAAGTAAGGTATGTAAATAACAATCACACATATGCCTCCTTCAGCACCAAAATATAGTCCAAAACCCATCTATTGTCCATTACTTCATGTGTCAGGGAATCCAATTATCCCTGCAAGTTTTTGAAATCCTGCAACAGTCTTTTTATGTGTTAGGGAATCCAATGATTCCTGCAGATTTTGAAGTCTTGCGACAATCTTATCATTTCTCAGAGAATCCAATGATTCTTGAGCATTTTGAAGTCCAACAATTTTTGATGTCCATGAGTCAAACACCATAACTGCCATGCTCTTTCAGTGGTGGGCACAGTCAGTGATAGTACCACCCGATGTTTCTTGGGTCTCCTCCTTCATTTCAAGGGTCTGCTCTGTTTCTTTCCAATGAACAAGGTGAATATGGCTCATTGGCATCCATCTGATTCCTTCTCCATCTGTAGAGATACAATTTCCCCCAAGTAGTTAACCTATCTAGTCCCTTCCATTCTCCACTTTCTGGATCTCTCCACATCACCTGGTGATTATATAAAGATATTGGAGCTGCTCACACTGGACAATGACCTTCTCGTGGGTTATAAAACCTGTCTGTGGGGGCCAGTGCATCTTTGTCAAAAATCAAGAAGTTAATTATATAAAGAGATAAATTTAGAAGTTCTCTAGGGTTACCTGTGGCTCCCCCTTTCTTTGGTTTTTGGAGGAGCGTCTTAATGTCTCTGTTTCTCTTCTCTACTATTGCTTGTCCTTGAGGAATAAAGGGTATGCCAGTGGTGTGTAAAATCTTATGCGGTGCTCAAAAGTATGCAAAATGTTGAGAAGTATATGCAGGTCCATTATCTGTTTTTATTGCTTGTGGCACACCCATAATTGTAGATGCTTCTGTAAGGAATTCAGTGACCACTCGGGCTGTCTCTTTTGCTGCTGGTATTGCAAAAATGAATCCTGAAAATCAACATGGATAAAAGACAGACAAGCAAAAGATTTATAATGAGTCACATCCATTTGCCAAATTTCATTGGGTCTCAAACCATGAGGGTTCTTCCCTGGAGGGAGTGTAGGAATGTGGAAAGGAAGACAAGCTGTACAGGCTTTTACTATGTTCCTAGCTTCCTCTCTTGTTATCCCAAATTGTAAACATAAAGCTTGAACAGCCTGATGATATTTAGAATTAGATTCTTGGGCTTCTTGAAATAAAGGAGTATTGCCAACACGGTTAGAATGCTATCTGCCTTTGAATTACCATCAAAAATGGGACCTGGAAGTCCACTATGAGAGTGGACATGCAAGATCTTGATGCTTTCTCACTTGCTCTTGAAGTTCCTTAAAGAGCTGATATATATTGAAAACTACAAATTTTATTTGGACTGTGGCAATTCTTTGTACCACACCCACTGAATAGCTGAATCAGATATTATATTTACATCTCCAGGATAATAAGTAAGAGTTAGCATGATTACATACAATTCATTCTACTGAGTGGACTGAAAGGAGTTCTGACTATTTGCTTTATAGTTAAGTCACAAGAGTATACAGCACAAATATTATGTTTGGATGCATCTGTAAAGTTAGTTGGTCCTTTAAGAGGAACTTTAGAAATATTTTCTTCAAGAATCCATTACCAATTATGTAATAGTCATATTATCTTTAATGGAGACCTGAGTGTAAAATTTGGAGTTGTGGCCAATAAAATTTGCCATTCTGGGATCGTTTCACAGCATACATTAATTTGTGCATTAGTATAAAGGTGTATATCTTTTCAGGTCTTATCCCAGGTAATTATTCCACTCGCTTAATGGCCTTTAATAAAATTCTAGCCACAAGCACTGGGTAAGGAGTAAGACTTTCATCTGGTTGTGCTGGGAGGTTCATCCTCTCTATCTCTTTGATAAAGAACAGCTTTGGGTACCTCTTTTGTAGCAAAAACTGATATTTCCAAGGGTTTTGAGTGACTCTTTCAACTACATTGGATAAAGCCAGTTCAACTACTCTCAAAGCCTCTTGACCTTCTTTTGTAAGCTGGAGTGGTGAGTTTAAAGCACTGTCTCCCCTTAAAATGTCCCCTTAAATTGCAATGGGTGCAATTGATAGGAATCAAGCCTAACACTGGAAGCATCCATTGGATATCTCCTATCAATTTCTGAAAATCATTTAAAGTGTTTAGCTTCTCTATTCTTAAGGAAAGTTTTTGTACTGTAAGTATCTTTTATATTTCATATCCTAAATATTGAAAAGGAACATGTTTTTGAATTTTTTCTGGAGCTATATGCAATTTGTAGTTTATTAATGTTTCTATGGTCTTTTGTAGACATGCTTCTAACATTTGTTCCTCAGGTGCACATCTCACTATATCATCCATGTAATGTAATAACATTACTTTTGGAAATGTTTTTCTTACTGGAGTAAGAACAGCAGCAACATACATTTGTCACATAGGAGGACTGTTTTCATTCCCTGTGGGAAAACTGTCCATTCATATCTTTTATAAGGCTCAGCTAAGTTAATGCTGGGCACTGAAAAGGCAAATCTTTTCATATCCTCCTTATCTAGAGGGATAGAATAGAAACAATCCTTAATATTTATGACCCAAAGAGGTCATTCTCTAGGCAATTGAGTAGGAGATGGAAGTCCAGGCTGAAGCGTTTCCATCTTTTCATTTACTTTTTTTAAAATCAGTCATCATCCTCTATTTTCTAGATTTTTTTCTTACAACAAATACTGGGGAATTCCAAGGACTTAGAGAAGGTTGTAAGTGTCCTTCGTCAAGTTGTTCCTGTATTATATCTAATAAGGCCTGAATTTTATCACTAACTAAGGGTCACTGTTCTATCCATACTGGTGTATCATTTGATAGGAACAAGTGAAAGTGTTGGCAGGCCTTCAAAAGCAGCCCTGCCTAAAAAACTCATTTGTAATCCTAATTGTTGCAAAATGTCTCTTCCCCACAGATTGATGGGGATTTTTTCAACTATAAAAACTCTTGCTTTGTCCTTCAAAAGCCCATCTCAAAGGGGTAGCACTAACTTCAGCTGCTATTGATCCTCCTACACCAGACATGTAGGTATCTGCATTAATTTTTGGCCAGTGACTGGGCCAGTTGGTACCTCTAATGACTGTATGATCTGCACCTGTGTCTACCAATCCTTTTAATGGGTATGCAATTTATATAGATAATGAGCATAGGTCAGTCAGCTGTAACTGCTGCAGTCCAGAATATTCCTGGATTTTGTTGCTTGGAGTCAGAATCTGTGCAACTATCATCAGATTGCTTATTAAGTGTCTGTATCAGTAAACCTGATGCTACTATTTATACTGGTTGATAAGTCCCACATTGTCTACCTGTATTAGTGACTGGAATATTATCTACACATTCCCCAGTTTCCCACATCAGTGTATGGATGAACACTGTTTTAAAAGTACTCTCAGGAGGTGAAATGGCCAAGCCTACTGTTCCTGGAGATAAGGGATCCATAGGCTGGAAAGGATCAAATTTCACCTTTCTACAGGATATATCAGTTGTCCCAGCTGCATCCAACTCTATTCTCCCCAATTGTAATCCCTTTCTCCCATTAGATTGCTTCCTGTTTGATTGGTCATGTCTATGCATTGAACTTCTAAAGGCTCTCTGGGCCAAAATGTAAAGTCAGGATTAGCAACCTGGAGGCCTCAGGAAGAGCCAGAGTCTTGGTCTTTAGGGAGAGAAGTGAAGGAGACAGATAAAACAGCCACAAGACTCCTGGATTCTCGAGTCCAAAGTCACCACCTCTCTCCTTCTGGTCCTGTGAGCTGAGTGAAGTCCTCTGGCCTCTCTCACCCCACCCCCTAATCCTTACCTACAATTCCCTTAGCTCCAAACATTGAGCCAGAATTAACTGTGATAAGAGCACTTCCAAACATATGCTAATAGAGTATTGTCCAATAGATAATTAGCCTTAAGTGTTCAGTTGTCTGATTCAAGTGCACCTATTCAAAGTTTCAGCCCTTTACAAGAATATTTGCTTAAGTATATTTCTCCAGAGTACTGGCCCATTACAATCTTCTGTGTTGTATCATTAAGAAATAATTAAGAAATAACATTGAATCCTTGTAATGACCAAACAGAGATTAGTTAAAGTCAATCCAATGGCTAAAACTTTCATTTCACATTAATCTATAATCCATAATTAAATATCCAATACTGTATGACAAGGCTGATTATTCATCTGTCTTAGTAGAATAATAAACGTCCATTTTTGTAAGATTATAGATACATGCTTATACATACCTATAGAACATACATATAAATATACTCATAGACTTACATCCATATGTACACATATGTACATACACATTGATACCTTGGTACTCATAGTTAATTGGTTCCAGAAGGCATGGCAAACAACAAAAGCAATTAAAACCAATGAATTTTTCACATAATGAGACTATCTCTAATTCAGGGCCTATCCATCCCTCCCCATCTCATTTCCCAAAGGCATAATTAAGGTTTCCAGTTCTTGATCCAACACATATTCTGGGAAAGCACCAAACTTTTGTACTCCCCTACCCCCCATACTATCCAAGCTTCTTTGGTGCGATGAGGTGGCTGGATGTGGGAATGGAAATTATGGTCCTGCATCATCTACTGTCCAGGACTTTGCCTCTTCCAGGGCCTTGGGGCTGCCAAGATCCTTGGGTTCCCTAAAACTACCACAGCATTCACCTGGGCTCCCTCCAATGCTGCTCTGCTCCTGCTGCCTTTTTTTTCTGCTGAACATGCCTTCAGCCAGTTTTCCTTTCAGGCCTACTCTTTTGGGAACAGGGATACTATATGGTGTAGCCATATTGTCTTACATGTACTTCCATAAGACTTGCCTGTCAATGTGCATTACAGGCTCCAATCTGACAGTTCTGTGGACTGTGGGCTTCACTAGGGAGGATTTGCTCACAGCATAGGGTAATAGCAGCAGTGAATGGGGGGAGCATTATACCTAGTCAACCTCACATCCCTAAAGCTCAACCAAGACAACAAACAAGTGAGATGTGTGCTGAGCAAGGTTTTGCAAGGGGGTAATGCTGAAAAATTATCTTTGCATATATTTTGAAAACAAAAAGCTTCAATAAAAGAAAGAATGAAAGATGAACAAAAAGAAATGCCTGTTAAATTCTTGTTCTAAGTAAAGAACTCATCAAGATGTAAAGGAGATACAAAGACAATTTCTCTTCATGGAGATAATATTATAGTCTTTTTGCACATTAAAACTTGTTGATATACCATATAACTCAGAATAACATTGATCAATATCAGTATAAGTAACCGAAAAAGAAAATATTTTCAAATAGTTTATTGTTTTGTGTAGCCTAAATCTATGTCTTTGTATTTTCCTTTGTTATTAGTTGCTTCTACAATAACCTTACCTTCTAAGACCAAGGAAAATATGATAAACTCTTTCTCTGTGTGATAGTTCTTTGAATACTTTACAACAGTTATCTAATTTCTACTTCTATTCTTGAGGCTAATTATTTCAATTTATTTCAATTGATCCCATATGTCATGGTTTCTAATACTTCCATTTTCTTCATGGTGTTCCCTTCAATACACTATAGTTTTTTTTTTTTTTCGTTTTTTAAACAATTAATTTATTTTAATACACATTGCATTATGAATCTTGTTGGGACAAAAAAGTCAGGACAAAAGAGGAAAAACATGGGAGAGAAAAAAAGAAGTGAGCTTAGCTTGTGTTGATTTATATTCAATCTCCATAGTTCTTTTTCGCGATGCAGATGGAATTTTCTGTTCAAAGTCTATTAGGATTGTTTTGGATTACTGAACCATTGAGAAGAACCAAGTCTTTCATAGATGATCATTGCATGTTCTTGCTGTTATTGTGTACAATGTAATTCTGGTTTTACTCTTTTTGCTCAGCATCAGTTCTTGTAAATCTTTTTTGGCCTTTCACCATTTTTATAGGATAATAATATTCCAATATCTTCATATACCACAGCTTATTCAGCCATTCCTCAATTGCTGGGCATCTACAGATACAGAGAGAAAGATAAACCAAGAGACAGATGGAAAGAAAGAAATATAGAGAGATTTGATTGTTTAATGCTCCTAGAATTTCATTGTCATCAATATATAGCTATTATGTAGATTTGTTTTTGACTCAACTTCTCTTCATCTCCTTTACAATTATTTCTACTTTTTTTCCCTTGGAAAATGGGATGGGGTCTGTTGTATTACATTTCAAATGTGTAAATATAGTGTTCATTTATTATAATGCCTTGGTAGCATAGTAAAGAGAACTCAAAACTAGAAAGACTTGAGTGAGCCTTACATCACTTATTGGTTGTGTGACTCTGGGCGATTCATGTAATTTCTTTCTGTTTTCCCTTCTATAGAATGGGGATAATAATAGCACCAACCTAACAAGGGTATTAAGAATTAGTATATAATTAGTATATGTAATATACCTTAAAGCTATACATTCTGGCTGCTGCAACGACAAAAATAAAATTTCCTCCCCTCTTTTCATCAATGCAGTCTGGACTGGCATATTCTATGCAATTTATAATCTTAGAAACATGTCCAAGTTCACACTGTTAATATTTTAAGAAGCAGGACTTGAACTGTATCTTCCTCACTCTGCCATTCATTCCAGTGACAAACAACTCTACTTAAAGAAACTATTAAGACACTGTGCTTCTAATATTACTTGTGTAAAAAATGGACTTCTCAGTTGCCTTGGAGTCATAGATGTTTGAATCTAATCCCAGTTCTGATACTGGCTTCTTATATAACTCTAGACCTGTCACTCACTTATCTTCTCTACATTCACGTTTCTCATTTGTAAAAGGGAAGCATTAGATTAAATGACTTCTGGAATTTTTTAAAACTCTGGATATGTCATATCCAATGATTCCTTGATAATAACAGCAAAATAAGTGAGTATCCAGTATTATCCCTAGATGTACCTAATTTAAGAAAGATACCAGAGCATGATTCAATCAACATAAATGTCCAACAGTATAAATGATGAAGGAAGCAATGGGATTTGTATTAACAATAGAAACATACAAAAGAGAATTGTTGAGAAACAAGCTGTCAATTCAGTTACAATTCAGGAATGGCACAGTGCCCCATCAGGTTCCACAAGGGTAGTTTCCTAGACAGGTAACTCATCAGAATGGAAGAAACGTGCCCTACTGGTTTATATAAGGCTGCTTTCCTACTCAGGAATGTCTCTGACAGAGAAAGCTGGTAAGCAAAAGGCTTTTACCATAAAGTTATGATATTGATTCACTAAGCTTCTCAGTCAGTCGTATTTTAGGAAGAAGAAAATAACCAGCAATTCCTATTTGGGTGAGATTGATTCATTCTATAAACAAATATTTATTAATTACTAAACATGAGCCATGTACTGTATGGACACAGTCCATCAAAGATCTCACAGAAAACTAGGAGGAAATAATATACACACCACTGAGTAAGTAGCAAATAGCACAATGCTTGGCACAAAGTAGGTGCTTAATAAATATGTATTGACTTATTTAATACAATTGTGTGTGTACGTACTCATTTATGTCTATATATGTGTATTTGTAGGGAAAGACGGAGACAGAGATAGAGACACACAGAGAGACAGAGACAGAGAAAAAAACAGAGAGACAAAAAGAAAGAGACACAGAGACAGAAATAGAAACAGAGAGAGAGAAAGGAGAGAGGGAGAAAGAAAAGGGAGGGAGGGGAGACAGACAGAGACAAAGAAAAAGACAGAGACTCAGAGTCCCAAAAATCTTAGTGTAATTTTAAATTTCATAAGATACATATTTATTCATAATTTATACAATAAATATGAAGAAATTTGTGAATCCTAACTAGAGGATTCAAAAAAGCATGATGTAGGAGACAGCAGTAGAGATGAGCTTTGAAGGGAACTAGGGATTCCAAGAGACAGATGAGGGAGAGAGCATTTTAGGATTGGGGCAGATTGTGAAAAAAACATGCATATAAAAGAATTGTATCTTTAAAATAGGTAGCTTTCTTTATAATTAAATAATCAATATGGAGGATATATAAATTTTAAGGGAGTTCATTTGGCATAGTTAGTCTCTTGCTCCCTGTCCACCCATTAAGCTACTTTTCTTAATTCCCCAATTCCTAGATACCAGAATAAAATCTCAGAATGGTAAAAGAAAAAATTGAAAGAACCTTAGAGATCATCTAAACCAATCCTGTCTTTTATTTTTTTTTTTAACGATGCTCAGAAAATTAAAGGAATTATCCATATCTTATAGCTACAGAAGTAAGGAGCATAATTAAGTTTTCCAAGATTCTGATCTTCTGACTTCCAAGTTTATCTAATAGTATAGTTCATTCTACACCCAGTAACTGAAGGAGTGATTAGATAAATCTAAATCTGCTTTCTAATCAGCAACCCTTTCTCCTCTCTTCTCCTTTCTTCTTCCTCTCTTTTTTCCTCTCCATTCTCTTCTTCTTCCCTTTGCTTGATAGTAATACCAATCGATGCTGTATCTATATTCATTCGGTATTTGAAGAAAGTCATCTGTCTATCTAAGATTTGTTTACTTAGAAATAGGGTATAAGAGGTAGACATGACACAGATTTAGCTCTAATGATATCATTCAACTATACTCAGAGAATCTGAGGGTTGATAATGTACTGGAGAAGAGCAGTTATCTGGTGCTGAGATTTCTAGTCATTATCATCCTCCCCATGGATGATCCATCACTAACACTCAATATTATTCCTAGCTGTTAGTTAATGCCTTCAAACAAAAGGCCTCCTGAAAGAGGATTAACCTGCTGTATTGTATGGTCTGAGTAAACAAGGATTTCTATTTGTGCTGATCTAAAAATCTTCATTGGCTCTTAGGTTATAGGTACAGAGAATTATACAGTGTTCCCTTATAGCTAGCTGCTATGTATTTAACACTTGAACAAGGTCCCAAAGGTCTCAGTAAGTTAATGTAGAGATGAAAGAAAGGGATGAATTAGAAAAGCTGGTGATATAAGATGAAAAAAAAATCTTTAGAATTGGGGACTCTATTTAGTCCTGTCTCCTTCTCAAAGAAAATTCTTTTTTATATTAGATCTGAGTGATGTTTAGCCAGTCTTGCTTGTGTACTTTTAAAAGAGGCAATTTTTTGTAGTGGATAGAAACCTGGATTCACTGTCGACATAAACATGTTCAAATCTCAACTGTGATACCTCCTCATTGCGTAACCTTAGAAGTCACTTAACCTCCTCTAAATTGCAAAAGGATTAATGTTCTCCAATGATACAGGAAATTTCCTGACCTTGGAGATCCTTCTACTTATGAAATCTGGCTTTGGATATAGATAAATTAATTGAAAAATAATAATAATAAAGATTTTCTGGACATTATGTGTTAGAAATTTATTATTCTAAGGAACAGAGAAAGATAGGTACCTGTTGGCTCTTGTTTAAAAAGATTTTCTTTCTTTCTTTCTTTTTTTTTTTTACGTTATGGAGGTAGATAGGGAGGGGAACAAATGATTTTACTTTCCTGAGATTTATCAAGGGGTGGTGGGGAAGTGTCATCCTTTGATGAACATGGTTTAAGTGTTTCACTGCATGTGAAAGAAAGTATATTATGTAAGCTAGATGAATAAGTGGATGAGATTAGATGAATGACCTTGAATAAATAAGTCACTTAACTTTTGCCTTTCTCAGTTATCTCATCTGTAAAATGGGGATACTTATAATGCCTGCCTTCCAGGGTTTTTGTGAGGATCAAGTGAAATAATATTTGTAATATTTTGCAAGCCTTGTAGTGCTATATAAATGTCAGTTATCATTGCTGATGTTCTTCTGCTTCAACTCCATTGTTGATTTAATTTGAGAGTAGGAAACAAGAAGTAGATTTGTGATTTCATTTACATATGAATTGATTTGAAATTTGATCTGAGTTTATCACTGTAAAAGAAGAGTTATTTACATGTGTTATAGTTTCAAGAATGGTTTACATGTTAAAGTGACAATGGATGTGAATTCAGAAGCTGGAAGGATAGGACTTGGGCAGGATTGTCATTGCCCTCTAGATAACAAATTTTGTTTTAAAAAGAGTGAACAGATGCTATATGAATGTTATAGAATATTATTATTCTATAAGAAATGATCAACAGACTGATTTCAGAGAGGCCTGGAGAGATTTACATGAACTGATCCTGAGTATGTGAGTAGAATCAAGAGGACATTGTACATAGCAACAAGATTATACAATGATCAATTGTGATGGACCTGGCTCTTTTCAACAATAAAATGGTTCAGTCCAACTGCAGTAGTCTTGTGATGGAGAGAGCCACCTGCATCATCAGAGAAGACTATGGTGACTTAATATGGATTACAGCATAATATTTTCACTTTTTTGTTGTTGTTTGCTTGTTTTTTCTTTCTCATTTTTTTCTTTTTGATCTAATTTTTCTTATGTAGCATGATAAATGGAGAAATACATTTTAGAAGAATTGCACATATTTAACCAATATTGAATTACGTGCTGACTAGAGGAGGGGGAAAGTAGGGAAGGAGAAACATTGGAGCACAAGATTTTGCAAGGATGAATGTTGAAAACTATTTGGGGGTATTTTGAAAACACAAAAGCTATTATAAAAGATTCTGTAGACTGAATAAAAGTTTCAATTTTATCTTGTGTAATTGACTCATGAATTTTAGTCAGCTCTGGGTGACAATTGCAGAAGAGTGCACTGGGGAAGGGAGAGGGAGGGATGTTATCTAACATCCCTGTACAATGTTGACACAAGATAGTAAGAGAATTGACCTTAAAATCAAGACAAATGGGTTTAAGTCTTAAAATATCCTTGTTCCCTCATATTTATGGTAGAGGTATAAGTACTACTTACTTCAAAGGGTTGTTGAAAAGTGTTTCTGATGCATTGTTGGTGGAACTGTGAACGAATCCAACCATTCTGGAGAACAATCTGGAATTATGTCCAAAAAGTTACCAAATTGTGCATACCCTTTGATCCAGCAGTGTTTCTATTGGGCTTATATCCCAAAGAAATACTAAAGAAGGGAAAGGGACCTGTATGTGCTAAAATGTTTATGGCAGCCCTGTTTGTAGTGGCTAGAAACTGGAAATTGAATGGATGCCCATCAATTGGAGAATGGCTGGGTAAATTGTGGTATATGAATGTTATGGAATATTATTGTTCTGTAAGAAATGACCAGCAGGATGAATACAGAGAGGACTGGTGAGACTTACATGAACTGATGCTAAGTGAAATGAGTAGAACCAGGAGATCACTTTACACTTCGACATCGATATTGTATGAGGATGTATTCTGATGGAAGTGGATTTCTTTGACAAAGACTCAATTTCAATTGATAAATGATGGACAGAAGCAGCTACACCCAAAGAAAGAACACTGGGAAACGAATGTGAACTATTTGCATTTTTGTTTTTCTTTCCGAGTTGTTTTTTACCTTCTGAATCCAATTCTCCCTGTGCAACAAGAGAACTGCTCGGTTTTGCACACATATATTGTATCTAGGATATACTGCAACATATTTAACATATATAGGACTGCTTGCCATCTAGGGGAGGGGGTGGAGGGATGGAGGGGAAAAATCGGAACAGAAGAGAGTGCAAGGGATAATGTTGTAAAAAAAAATTACCCTGGCATGGATTCTGTCAATATAAAGTTATTATAAAATAAAATAAAATATTAAAAAAAAAGAAAAGTAAGTGTTTGGTAAAAGTATAAGGTACTTTGAGTTTTATTATTAAGAAATCTAACTAAAACTCTAATATTACAAGATTCTTTTTCAAACAAAATGCTATCCCCTCAGGACACCCCATTCTGTTCTTATGTAACAGCCCCACCTGTGTTCCAAATATCCTGATATAAATTTGAGTTACCTGGTTTGGTAATATAATTAATGTTTTGAAAACAAATGCCATATTGTGTCTCACATATTTGATGAACTGGTTAGTTTGACTAAGATGTTATTTTTTCTTCTCTTTTATATTAAATTTGTGATAGCTATTTATATAGTGCCTTAAGGTTTGCAAAAACTGAGGCTTAGATATTAAATGTCTGAAGCAGCAGTTGATTTGATAAAGATGTTTTCTATGTTTTCACTCAAGTATGGAACCGAAAAATAAAACAGTTGAACACAATAAAGTTAAAAACATAGTGCCTTATGGCATGTCATTTAAGACCTTCCTCCATACTGACAATGTTTCATTAATCAGCACTTGTGTGTTTATGTGAATGTGTGTATATTTACATATGTGTATACATCTACATACATAGTTACACATACATCTTCATGATCTATATATACCTATATGTATGCATATTCATGTTCATGGTATACATTAGTGTATATATTATATATGTGTATGTATCTAACTTTCTATTTCTCTAACTATAATTTGCTTCTCTACCTAACTACAATCTTGTTGATGCCAAAAAATTTCACTGTATGTGTAACTATCTTATATAGAACTAGGTGAATAAGTGGAGAGAATAAGATTAATGACTCTAAACAAGTCACTTAACATTTGCCTGTCTCAATTGTCTTATCTATAAAATGGGAATAATTGTAGTGCCTACCTCCAGGATTTTTGTGTGCATCAAGTGAAATAACATTTGTAACATTGGCAAACCCTATAGTGCTATATAAATGTCAGTTATCATTGTTGATAGTCTTACTTCTCCAACTCCATTGTTGACTTAATTTGGGAGTAGGAAACAAGGAGTAGACTTGTGATTTCATTGACATATATGAGGAAACTAGTTCAACCAATGCAGGTTAGAATCTTTTATGGAATTCGGAAGCTATTTGTTAGAATACTTAGAGGTTAAATGACCAGGGTCATAGAGACAGTATATGTCAGTGGCAGAATTTGAAACCAGATTATCTCAGTTTTGAGGATATTTTAGTCTTTTATGCTACAAAAATCGTTAACTTCAGTTTGGGAAATTTATTTATATACTTTTGTCTGCTCCTTTCAGCATGCTTTCTTTACTATAGTTTGATTCCCAGTGTAAGTTCCTAAGGTGAGTTTTATAATAGCTAATATTGCTATCTTCTTGGTATCATTTACTTATGCTTTTAATCTCCCTGGCCTTGTGAGGGGCTTCCTAGTTGGATAGCAACTCAAACTGGCACAACACGACTTTCTGCTTTAGCTCATAGCAATTGGGTGGAATTCGAAGTTTCATATTTTTCTTGCACACAAGAATTTCATTAAAATTGTCAATTTCTTTGCTAAAATAGAGAAATTCATAGAGATTGATATCAATCTTACCTTTCTGTACCTTCTCAAATTGACTATTTTCCTATTTTTTTTTTTTTGTTTGACGAAGTGGGCAAGATATAGTTGTGATTAAAGTATCTTTATTTATTGATTGATGTATTCATTCATTTATCTATTTGTTCAGCTATATCTGACTTTTTGATTACATTGAGTCTGTGGTCTAATAAAATTCAACTTTTTGGAAAAAAGTAGGGTGCAAATAAAAAGTAGATAGGAAATATCTTCTCTGATGGAAAATTTTTTGATGTTTGAATTTTCTTCATATCTTCACTTCTATTCTAACAGTAATTTTGCCTTAGAATTATGATTTTATGGAAAGCTGATTTCAAAAACATTTAGAAGAAATATGGTTATAATGGCATGTCTCAAAAGAGAGAAACACTATTATTGTTTAGTTTCTAGAGTATGACTGGTTATTCCTTCAAAGCAAAAGTGTCAAACTCTGAAAACTTCCAAGTGTCAACTGAACTAGAATAAAAGGTAGTTGGGAAATATTTAACATAATAAAGAATAAAACTCATTGTTGTTTTTCACTCATTTTAACTCGTATCCAATTCTTTGAGATCCCAATTAGTTTTTTCTTGGCAAACATATTGAAGTAGATTGCCATTTCCTTCTCTAGTTCATTTTACAGATGAGAAAACTGAAGCAGACTTTTTTTTTTTAAAGTTTGGTATTTTCAAAACAAATGCATAGTTTTCAACATTCACCTTTGCAAAACCTTGTGTTTTAGTTTTTTTCTCTTCCTCCTTTCTGCCTCAATCCCTCCCCAGATGGCAACTAATCTAATATCTGTTAAACATGTGTAATTTTTGTATACATATTTCCACAATTACCCTGCTGCACAAGAAAAATCAGATCAAAATGGGAAAAAATGAGAAAAAAACAAAAAGCAAGCAAACAACAACAAAAATGTAAAAGTACTATGTTGTATTTCACACTCAGTCCCACAGTCCTTTCTGGGTGCAGAAGTCTCTCTTCTTCACAAGACCATTGGAACTGGCCTAAATCATCTCTCTGTTGAAAAGAGTCCCTCAGGAGGAATTTATGACCAAAGAAGAACTAGAGATCACTATTGACCACAACATAGAAAATTTTGATTATATCAAATTGAAAAGTTTTTGTACAAACAAAACAAATGCAAACAAGATTAGAAGGGAAACAATAAACTGGGAAAACATTTTTACAATCAAAGGTTCTGATAAAGGCTTCATTTCCAAAATATATAGAGAATTGACCCTAATCTATAAGAAATCAAACCATTCTCCAATTGATAAATGGTCAAAGGATATGAACAGACAATTCTCAGATGAAGAAATTGAAACTATTTATAGACATATGAAAATATGCTCCAAATCATTATTAATCAGAGAAATGCAAATTAAGACAAGTCTGAGATACCACTACACACCTGTCAGATTGGCTAGAATGACAGGGAAAGATAATGGGGAATGTTGGAGGGGATGTGGGAAAACAGGGACACTGATACATTGTTGGTGGAATTGTGAACACATCCAGCCATTCTGGAGAGCAATTTGGAATTATGCTCAAAAAGTTATCAGGCTGTGCATACCCTTTGATCCAGCAGTGTTTCTACTGGGCTTATACCCCAAAGAGATACTAAAGAAAGGAAAGGGACCTGTATGTGCCAAAATGTTTGTGTCAGCCCTGTTTGTAGTGGCTAGAAGCTGGAAAATGAAAGGATGTCCATCAATTGGAGAATGGTTGAGTAAATTGTGGTATATGAACGTTATGGAATATTATTGTTCTGTAAGGAACGACCAGCAGGATGAATACAGAGAGGACTGGCGAGACTTACATGAACTGATGCTGAGTGAAATGAGCAGAACCAGGAGATCATTATATACCTCAACAACGATACTGTTTGAGGATGAATTCTGATGGAAGTGGACCTCTTTGATAAAGAGAGCCTTAATTGATCAAAGATGGACAGAAGCAGCTACACCCAGAGAAAGAACACTGGAAATGCACTGCTTGCATTTTTGTTTTTCTTCCCGAGTTATTTATACCTTCTGAATTCAATTCTCCCTGTGCAACAAGAAAACTGTTTGGTTCTGCACACATATATTGTATCTAGGATATACTGCAACCCATTCAACATGTAAAGGACTCTTGCCATCTGGGGGAAGGGGTGGAGGGAGGGAGGGGAAAAATCGGAAAAGAAGTGAATGCAAGGGATAATGCTGTAAAAAATTACCCTGGCATGCATTCTATCAATAAAAAATTATTAAAAATTAAAAAAAAAAGAAAAGAGTCCCTCAGAATTGATCATCATTTGATCTTATTTCTGTATAAAATGTTCTCTTGGTTCTGCTCACTTAGAATATGGCCTCTCTCAAATCATTTTGCTGATCATTTCTTATAGAAATATATTCTATAGCATTCATATACCATAACTTATTCAGCCATTCTCCAGCTGATGGGCATCCTCTTAGTTTCCAGTTGATGGGCATCCTCTTAGTTTCCAGTCCCTTGTCACTACAAAAAGAGCTGCTATAAACTTTTTTTTTGTACATGAGGGTCCTTTTCCCTTTTTTTATAATCTCTTTGGGTTATAGGCCCAGTAGAGACACTACTGGATCAAAGAGTATGCACAGTTTGATAGACCTTTGGGCATAATTCCATATTGCTCTCCAGAATGTTTGGATCAGTTCACAACTCCACCAACAATGAATTAGTGTTCCAGTTTTCCCACATCCCCTCCAACATTCATCATTATCTTTTCCTGTCATCTTAGCTAATCTGAGAAGTATGTAGTGAAACCTCAGCTACTTTAATTAGCATATCTCTGAGAAATAGTGATTTAGAGCATTTTTTCATATGACTAGAAATGGTTTTAATTTCATCTGAAAACTGCCTGTTCACATCCTTTGACCATTTATCAGTTTGAGAATGTTTTGTGTTCTTAAAAATTTGAATCAATTGTATATATATTTTAGAAATGAAACCTTTATCAGAAGCCTTTCCCCCAGTTTACTCTTTTCTTCTAATCTTGTGTATAATGGTTTTATGGCAAATAGGTTTCCCAGTTTCATACAGTAAGTTTCTGAAGCTACATTTGAACCCAGATCTTCCCAACTAAAGGTCCTGGTCTTTCCTTTGTACTACTTAGCTTCCCTACTATGCCAACTACTTTCCCCTAAAGAATAAAATATAAGTTAAATATTAATTTATAGTTTTTCAATATGTAGCCAGAAGGAGCTTGTTTACATTGGATTTTCACAAGTGGTCTTAGACACTTAACACTTCCTAACTGTGTGACCCTGGGCAAGTCACTTAACCCCAATTGCCTTAGGGAAAGAAAAGTATTGTTTGTATAAAATATTGTCGATAATTTAATGGCCTTCCCAGTTTCTCTTAAACTGTTCCTGCCATCATTTCTTATAATAACAGTGTCTCACAATTTGTTGATCTATTCTCCAATTTACACTCATTTCCTTTAATTTTACAAATAGGGAAATTGAATCCTCAAAGCCATGTGCACATAGTGTAACTGATGTGTCCCAATATTCCATCAATGAAAAATATTAGATAAGGGCTCTGTCATACAGCAATTTGTCTCTGGTAAAACTAATAATACTACATATATGTCTGACTATGGGGGAGTAGGTGCTATTATTATCTCCATTTTTTATAGATGAGGAAATTGAGGCAAATACAACTTAAGTGACTTGCCAAGCATCCCTTAACCCATAAATAGCTTGATTTGAACTTTCAGTCTTGATTGCATACTCAACACTGTACATTGCACCACATATCTATCATGTTAATTTCTTCTCAGATTCTATTCTATTTTCTCTTTTGCTTGCTCCCTTAATCATCATTAGTACAACTCTTGGCAACGTTATAGGGTCACATAGCTATAGTTAGAAGAGGATTCAGAGATTACTTAGCCCAGGTTTTTTACTATATTTTCATTTAATAAAATTTTATTTTTATTCTCTCTTAAACTTTCTCTCCAAAAAATCCTTACAAGGGATATTAATTTTTTTTACTTAACAGGATTTTTAATAACATACATAGTTTTTAACATAAATTTTGTAAGATTTTGAATTCTAATTTTTTCTTTGGCTTTCTCTCTTTTCCTATCTCTCTAAGACAGCAAACAAATTAAAATAGGTCATTCCAGCATAATCCTGACAAAAGTTAATTTGTAGATTGGTTATGTCCACATGTGTGTATATCATTGTGTATTTTTATTTCATTGAGTCTCTTTCAGGTGATGGCTACAATTTTTATCATCAGTCTTCTGGAAACTACTGGAAATGACTAATAATTTTTTCAAAATTATTTATTTTAAAGTATTGTTTATAGGGGGCAGCTAGGTGGTGCAGTGGATAGAACACCATCCATGAAGTCAGGAGGACCCGAATTCAAATCTGGTCTTAGACACTTTACACTTCCTAGCTGTGTGACCCTAGGCAAGTCATTAACCCCAATTGCCTTAGGGAAAGAAAAGTATTGTTTGTATAAAATGTTGTCTATAATTTTTAATGGCCTTCCCAGTTTCTCTTAAACTGTTTCTGCCATCATTTCTTATAATAACAGTGTCTCACAATTTGTTCATCTATTCTCCAATTTACACTCATTTCCTTTAATTTTATAAATAGGGAAATTGAATCCTCAAAGCCATGTGCATCTTATTTATAGTCACACAGTAAATGTTTGAGGCAAGATTCAAACTCAAAACTTTCCAAACTCCATGTCTAGCATTCACCACTTGAGAAATTTGCTGATTTGCTCAATTACCTAAAATTTCTTATCTTCCATTTCCTGAACTGTGACTTTGACAGATAATACAAAATGAATTGTAATGACAATGGTACAAAGGATGAAAGTGGATTTTTAAAAGGGGGAAGATGATATCTTTGAAGAGCTAATGCATCTACAGAAGGACATCTCAAAGGAAGTCTGTTTATAAAGCAACATGTGTAAGGGTTGGAAACAGAAGATTCATGCTTTTTCTAGTGCCCTTATTTCATGTCCCTGAGACACCAATAAAATATTTGAAGGCAGTGATTGTGCTCATTTCTCAAGTCTTTTCTTCAGCATACTGAATATTCTAAATCTTTGCTATGTTTTTTTCTCTCCTTTTAGAACTTTCTAAAGCATTGGGTCCATCACTTAAGCCCAGATCACCATTCATTTTTGTATATCCCTTATTTTATCAAACCTTGGTCCTTAAATGTATAATAAAGTGAAGAGACTCCTGGGGAATGGTCTGACAAAGGGGTTGTCTGATTTGCTTTAGAAGGATACAAGAAATGTTGAATTGTAAGTCTCTTGAAGTCAAGGATTTTTTGTCATTTTCCTTACAGTTGCTATCCAAGTGTTATCACTTAATCACAGTTAGTGAATTGGACTGAATTGAGACTCTACTTCTAATATTACAACTTTGGATCACATTCACAGTTCTTATGGCTAGGGGGAAGAATAGAATTACAGAGGCAAACAGTTTAGATGGGACTGTGCACAGTGTGAACATTCTACTCCTTTCTCCTGATACATCTGCTGTGCCAAGACTGCAAAAAACAGCTGAGAAGAAGTATAGGCTGATGGTTTTGACAATTCTAGCTGTGACAGCAGCAAGCCAGAACACTAAAGCTAAGCAGACAGCAGGGAGGCAGTGGGTGTATATTATGGGATCCCAGCCCTGACATTCTACAGAATAAGAGAATGCATGAGAATAGAAGAAGTCAGATTCCTACTAAGGTTGTAAGGACCCAGGTGCTAAACCCCTGTGTGGTATCTTATATTCTGTATTTTTTGCCTTCCCTGTTGGAATGACTTCAGGACTCTTATCCTTGAAGTTCTATATCAGGGTGTGTGTGTGTGTGTGTGTGTGTGTGTGTGTGTGTGTGTGTGTGTTAACCATGTTTTCCCCTACTAGGAGCTAATGCATTTCTACCACATAGAAATAAGTATGATGGCAAGGTGCAGATAAGGTCAAGGGATGCTCTGTCTCAGAGAGCACTGAAACATTCATTTCTTCACTCTAAGGCTATGTTAAAGGTAGTGTTCTTAGCACATTAGCCCTTTTGAAGTCCTTCATTGTAGTATCTTTCATATCTTCTGATTGACTCATCAAATTATTGGCTCATTTAGCTTGAGGACAGTTTTACAGCTGCAGAAGCTTTAAGCCATTAAAACTATTCCCCAGTCATGTTTGCTTATGCTTTATTTAGGCAGAAGCTATTTTGAACCTATGTGTACAGAAGTGTCTTCACAGATTATTCTGATTAAGATCTCATTGATGTAAAGAATTTATACTAGAGGAAATAGAGATTACTTCAGCTTTGGCGCTCAATATCTCCTAAATAGTCTTAATTTTTTCTCCCCTCTAATTGGAGGGATAGGTTTGGAGCAATAAGCTTGTCACCAAACCTGTCTTCTATAAGCTCAGAATTCATTTCTCCCCACTTGCTTTGTTTGGTTTCTGCTCCATCAATATCATGCCCCTAAGCTTCCATGTATCCCTTGCTTTTCAGTTTCCTATGATCTTTATTCATTACTTTGTAAGCTCATGGAGGGCAGAGACCATCTTTCTTTTTTTCCTTTTTTGTTTGTATATCCTGCCTGGCATAGAATAGGTACTTAATAAATGTTTATTGACTAAATACTTTTTACCAAAGTATGCTAATGCCCTCTAAATAGAGGGTCCATAATATCTAAGAAGTCAATTAGCAGCAGCTTAAGTAGTCCTAATATGCTTTTTACCATTCCCTTCCCTGTTGAATGATTGCTTACTTGAAGGCCAGGTCATAGTCTTGGAAAGCATACTGAAGAAAAAAATGTTTTTAAAAATTATTTTTCCTGTGATGACCACATATTTAAAATCAGCCGGAGTCAGGAATTCAGGTTAAGGGAAAAATCTTCAATCTTTATTGAAGTGAAGAGGTGAATAAGGATTGTGATAGCAATATGGGCAAGAAAGATTGTGATAGCAATATGGGCAGCTGCAACAGGAAGCCAGCTAACAGAGGGAGATCTGAGTTGAAGGGCCGTTGCAATGGCAATGCAAGCAGCTGTGTCAAAACACCAGCCAGCAAGTCTTTCCTTCTCTTTCCTTTACCACACCCCTGCCTCCACCCACTAAAATCATCATTTCCTATACAACACATCAGGACTTGCACAAAGAGTGGGTGGGGGGCATTCTTTCTCCAAGCTTATATATTAATAGAGTATGGTCCAATTACTATTTAGCCTAATGTGCTTGGGAACTCAGTGCATCAACTTGAGCCTCAGCCCATTACATCTCCTGCTTTCTTTTGTTTTAGAACACAGGTGGTCATGCCATCCCTGACTCCTCAGGGAGGTCAGAACCCACAAGGGGAGGTGATCACACCCTCCCTGACTTCTCAGGAAAGGAGGTGAAAGCACCAAAAAGGAGATAATCACGACCCCCCTGACTTCTCAGGAAGGGAGGTGAAAGCACTAAAAAGGAGATTAATCACGCCCTCCCTGACATCTCAGGAAGGGAGATGAAAAGCACCAAAGGGAAGTGGGGGTTGCTAGCGGGTTTCTGGGCTGAAGGGTCTTATTATGCACAAACCCATAAGCATAGGAGGTATTACACAAGCACATAGTGATAATGCAGAGGCTATTAGTGATAGTGCAGGCTTGATGCGGTGTAACAAATATGAATTGTACATCCAAGTAATGGTATAACAAACAACATAAATCAACATGGTGTTGTAAAAGATTGCCAGAAGTCCTAGAAGGAGAGTATGTAAACAGCAGTCACACATATGCCTGCTTCAGCAGCCAAGAGATAGTCCAAAACCAATCTATTGTCCATTGCTTCACATATCAAGGAATCCAATGATCCCCCCAAGTTTTTGAAGTCCTGCAAAAGTCTTTTTATATGTTAGGGAAACCAATGATTCCAGCAGATTTTGAAGTCCTGTAAGAGTCTTATCATTTCTCAGAAAATCCAATGATTCCTGAGGGCTTTCAAGTCTTATGTCTCAAAGAATCCAATGATTCCTGAAGGCTTTCAAGTCCTACAACAATTTTATGTCTCAGTGAATCCAATAATTCCTGAGGGTTTTGAAGTCCAACAATTTTCTATGTCCATGAGTCAAATGCCATAACTGCCACGTTCTTTCAATGGTGAGCACAATCAGCAACAGAACCACCCAATATTTCTTGGGTCTTCTCCTTCGTTTCAAGGATCTGCTCCATCTCTCTGTGATGGACAAGGCAAATACAGCTTGTTGGCACCCATCTGATTCCTTCTCCACCTGTAGAGATACAAGCAAACCCTCTCCCCCAAGCAGTTAGCCTATCTGGTCCCTTCCATTCACCACTTTCTGGGTCTCTCCACATCACCTGGCAATTATCTAAAGAAAGTGGAGCTGCTCGCACTGGACATTGCCCTTCCGGTGGGTTATAAAACCTGTCTGCTGGAGCCAGTGCATCTTTGTCAAAAATCAAGAAGTTAATAGTAGGGCTAGATTTAGTAGTTCTCTAGGGTTACCTGTGGTTCCCCCTTTCTTTTGTTTTTGGACCAGCATCTTAATGTCTCTGTTTCTCCTCTCTACTATTGCCTGTCCTTGAGGATTAAAGGGTATGCCAGTGGTGTGTAAAATCTTATACTGTGCACAAAAGTGTGCAAAATGTTTGGAGGTATATGCAGCACCATTATCTGTTTTTATTGCTTATGGCACACCCATAATGGCAAATGCTTGTGTGAGGAATTCAGTGACCACTCGGGCTGTCTCTTTTGCTGCTGGTATGGCAAAAGTGAATCCTGAAAATTCACACAACATGGATAAAAGACAGACGACCAAAAGATTTATAATGAGTCACATCCATTTGCCAGATTTCATTGGGTCTCAAACCATTGGGTTCTTCCCTGGAGGCAGTGTAGGAGCGTGGAAAGGAAGGCAAGCTGTACAGCTTTTTACTATGCTCCTAGCTTCCTCTTTTGTTATCCCAAATTGTAAACGCAAAGCTCAAGCAGCCTGATGGTATTTAGAATGGGATTCCTGGGCCTCCTGAAATAGGACCTGGAAGTCCACTATGTGAGTGGACATGCAAGATATAAATCTTACCTGGATGTTTTCTCACTTGCTCCTGAAGTTTCTTAAAGAGTTGATATATATTAGAAGCTGCAAATTTTATTTGGGCTGTGGCAATTCTTTGTACCACACCTACTGAATAGGCTGAATCAGATATTATATTTAGGTCTCCTGGGTAATAAGTGAGAGCTAGCATGATCACATATAATTCATTCTGCTGAGTGGATTGAAAAGGAGTTCTGACTACTCTCTTTATAGTTAAGTCATGAGAGTATGTAACACAAATATTGTGTTTGGATGCATCTGTAAATAGTTTATCCTTTAATAGGAACTTTAGAAACTTTTTCTTCAAGAATCCATTGCCAATTATGTAAAAGTCTGGTTATCTTTAATGGAGACCCATGTGTAAAATTTGGAGCCATGGCTAATAAAATTTGCCACTCTGGGATGGTCTCATAGCACACATTAATTTGTGTATTGGTGTAAAAGGTGTATATCTTATCAGGTCTTGCCCCAGATAATTGTACAGCTCGCTTAATGGCCTTTAATAAAATTCTAGCCACAAGCACTGGGTAAGGAGTAAGGCTTTGTTCTGCTTGTGCCAGGAGGTTCACCCACTCTATCACACTGTCTCCTTGATGAAGGACTGCTGTGGGTGCCTCTTGTGTGGCAAAAACTGATATTTCCAAGGGTTTTTGAGTGACTCTTTCAACCATATTGGATAAAGCCAGTTCAACTTTTCTCAAAGCCTCTTGAGCTTCTTTTGTAAACTGGTGTGGTGAATTTAAAGCACTATCTCCCCTTAAAATGTCATATAATGGTTGTAACTGATAGGTAGTCAAGCCTAACACTGGTTGCATCCATTGGATATCTCCTATCAATTTCTGAAAAGCATTTAAGGTGTTTAGCTTCTCTGTTCTTAAGGACAGTTTTTGTACTGTAAGAACCTTAGAGTATACTTAGTATCCTAAATACTGAAAAGGAGCATGTCTTTGAATTTTTTCTTCAGCTATGTACAATTTATAGTATCTTGTGTTTCTATGATCTTTTGTATACATGCTTCTAGCATTTGTTCCTCAGGTGCACATCCCAATATATCATCCATATAATGTAATAGCATAACTTTTGGAAATGCTTTTCTTACTGGAGCAAGAGCAGCAACAACATACATTTGACACATAGTGGGGCTGTTTTTCCATTCCCTGTGGCAAAACTGTCCATTCATATCTTTTATCAGGCTCAGCTAAGTTAACACTGGGCACTGAAAAGGCATATCTTTTCATATCCTCCTTATCCAGAGGGATAGAATAGAAACAATCCTTAATATCTATGACCCAAAGAGGCCATTCTCTAGGCAACTGAGTAGGAGATGGAAGTCCAGGCTGAAGAGTTCCCATAATTTCCATCTGTTCATTCACTTTTCTTAAATCATCCTCCATTTTCCAGATTTCTTTTTTACAATGAACACTGGGGAATTCCAAGGACTTAGAGAAGTTTGTAAGTGCCCTTGTTCAAGCTGCTCCTGTACTATATCTAATAAGGCTTGAATTTTATCGCTACCTAAGGGCCACTGTTCTATCCACACTAGTGTATCAGCTTTCCATTGGATAGGAACAGGTGAAAGTGTTGGCAGGCCTTCAACAGCAGCCCTGATCATTTTTACTCATTTTTAACCCTAATTGCTGTAAAACGTCTCTTCCTCACAGATTGATGGGGAGTTTTTCAACTATAAAAAGAGTAAAAACTCCTGTTTTGTCTTCAAAAGTCCATCTCATAGGGGAAGCACTAACTTCAGCTGCTATTGATCCTCCTACTCCAGACATGTAGGTGTCTGCTTTAATCTTTGGCCAGTGAGTGGGCCAATTGGCACCTCTAATGACTGTATGATCTGCACCTGTGTCTACCAATCCTTCCAATGATAGACCATTTATATAGATTGTGAGCATAGGTCAGTCAGCTGTTATAGCTGCTGTCCAGTATATTCCTGGATTTTGTGGTCTGGAGTCAGAATCTGGGTGACTATCACCAGGTTGCTTATTAAGATTCTGTATGAGTAAACCTGATGCAACTACTTCTCCTGGGTGATAAGTCACACATTGTCTACCTGTATTAGTGACTGGGATATTATCTACACATTCCCCAGTTTCCCACATCAGTGTGTGGATAGACACTCTTTTGTATGTACAAAAAGGAGGTGAAATGGTCAAGCATATTGTGCCTGGAAGCAAGGGATCCATAGACTGGAGAGGAACAGATTTCACCTCTCCAGGGGGTATCTCAGTTGTCCCAGCTGCATACAGCTCTATTCTCCCCAATTGTAATTCCTTTCTCCCATCAGGTTGCTTCCTGGCTGGTTGACTGTGTAATCCCCTTTTCCCATCATATGGCTTTCTGGCTGATTGGTCATGTTTGGGTATTGAACTTGTAGGCACTCTCTGGATGCACCATTGGCTGCCATCATGCCCCAAGTGTTTTTTGCCTTGGACCCTGGGGCTGGGCCCCTCATACCGTTTCCCTGAATCTGTCTACATTCTGAGGCCCAATGGAAGCCTCTGTTGTATTTTGGACATGGGATATTGGGTCTTGTTCTCCCACCCTGTTTTCCCATTCTATTTTTATACCAATATTGAGCTTTCAGATGCCCTACTTTTCCACACTCAAAGCATCTACGAGTCTCTCTGGAAGTCCCTTGCCAGGAGGGACTCTGTCTTCCCATGTTTGGATTTTGGGAAGTCTGTATCATAGCCTGGCTATAAAAGGCATCTGTGCCCACTGTGGCACAATGTCTTATGAGCTCCTCTAAAGGTGCAGTCCTAGTATAATTCTTCTGCAAAGCTCATTAGCATTTTCCTTAGCAAGTTGCCTTATCAAAATGTCTGTTATTGCATTTTCCCCATTTGTTCTTGTGATAGCTGTCTGCAAAGTCACACAAAGTCAGCGAAAGGTTCATTTGGCCCTTGTGTTATTTTTGTGAAGGCCCCACCCTTGTCGTCTTTTTTGTGGAGAGAAGCCCACGCTTTGATAGCATTAGCAGCAATTTGCTCATATGCTGCTATGGAATAATTAATCTGTACTGCAACATCTGCATAAGGACTTACACCTGTTTGTAGGTCACAGGTGATTGCAGCATTAACTCCACTTTGACTATTTTGTTGGGCTTGTATCCTACAGAGCTCACTATATTCAGAAAGCCACAAGTAGTTTTGTCCAGGTTCTAGGCATATCCTTGCTATATATTTCCAGTCATTAGGGGTCAAGATTTCAAAAGCCAAATTCTGTAATAACATCTTAACATAAGCTGATGTAGCCTCATAAAGAGTGCAATCCTTTTTCAGGTCTTTGAGGATTTCTATATCAAAAGGAGTGTATCTTCTACTTTCTTGACCTGAAGAATTAAACTGTTGAATAATGGGAAAAATGTGGCGTTGAAATTCTGATACATTTTTCCCTTCCTCTTTGGCCTTAATTAGTCCCTTTTGCAATCTACTCAAAGGAGCGGCTGGATGCAGGGGGAGAGGTGCTGGTGCTGTCACTGCCCCCACCACTACCCCTCCTCCCTACATCCCGAGGGTGGAGTTGACAGAGGAGAGTCAATTACCTGCTCCTTAGGTGGGGCTGAAGCTGCCTCAGATTCACCCCATCCTTGAGCCTCACTTAAGTCTCCATGCCCTGTGGGGATATGGTCATCAATCTGTTCTTTGTCTTCCTCCTTTATCTCAGGCTTCTCCATTTGGCTATTCCTAGAGTTTTTTTCCTTTTCTTCTAGAACTTATACGGTTTCTTAAGGCCAACTGTATTATATTGTACAAATAGAATGCCTTGATGGAAATTGAATGAGGACCATTTTCATTGTAATATGCGGAGAGCTGTTGACCAATCAATGCTCAATTATCTGGAGAGATTTGCTCTTCCTCTAAGAAGCAAGGGGAGGTGCGTTTTAATGTACCAAGAAGTCTAGCTGTCTGTTTCCAAGTTATAAGTAGCCCTTGATCTTCTATCAGCTTAAGCAGGCTTTCTATAGCGCCACTCCTGGGTGGGGCTGGGGGTGGGGGATGGAGAATCTTTAGCTAGGATCTGTCCCATTTTAGCCAAAAAAGGTTACTATTTTAGTCTTTAAGAAAATAAGTTCCCTGTTTGTCTTATACTCACCTAAGTTCCTGGTCACTGGAGACTTCTTCAGTGAAAGTAGGGTCCTTGGACCCCACGTTGGGCGCCAAATGTGATGACCATGTATTTAAAATCAGCCAGAGTCAGGAATTCAGGTTAAGGGAAAAATCTTCAATCTTTATTGAAGTGAAGAGGTAAATAAGGATTGCGATAGCAATATGGGCAAGAAAGATTGCGATTGCAATATGGGCAGCTGCGACAGGAAGCCAGCTAACAGAAGGAGATCTGAGCTGAAGGGCTGTCGCAATGGCAATGCGAGCAGCTGTGTCAAAATGCCAGCCAGCAGTCTCTCCTTCCCCTTTCTTTTCCACTCCCCTGCCTTCACCCACCAAAATCATCATTTCCTATACAACACATCAGAGTGGGCGGGGGCCATTCTTTCTCCAAGCTTATATATTAATAGAGTATTACTATTTAGCCTCATGTGCTTGGGACCTCAGTGCATCAACTCAAGCCTCAGCCCATTACATCTTCCTTTTTCCTTTCTTCCTTTTTTTCCTTCTTTTCTTTCCTTCCTTCCTTCCTTCCTTCCTTCCTTCCTTCCTTCCTTCTTCCTTCCTTTCTTTTTTTCTTTCTTTCTTTCTTTTTCTTTCTTTCTTTCTTTCTTTCTTTCTTTCTTTCTTTCTTTCTTTCTTTTTTTCTTTCTTTCTTTCTTTCTTTCTTTCTTTCTTTCTTTCTTCCTTCCTTCCTCCTTCCTTCCTTCTTTCTTCCTTTCTTCCTTCCTTCCTTCCTTCCTTCCTTCCTTCCTTCCTTCCTTCCTTCCTTCCTTCCTTCCTTCCTTTCTTCCTTCTTCCTTCCTTCCTTTCTTCCTTCCTTCCTTCCTTCTTTCTTTCTTTCTTTCTTTCTTTCTTTCTTTCTTTCTTTCTTTCTTTCTTTCTTTCTTTCTTTCTTCCTTCCTTCCATTCTTCCTTTCTTTCTTTTGTTTTAACTCAACCTAACATACAATGTACAAAGACACTCTAATTATTGGGAATATTTTTAATGATCTGAAAATCTGTCTTATTATAATTTCTACTCATTTGTACTATCTCTATTCTTTGAGGTCCAAAAGAACAAATCTAGTCCCTCTTCCACAAGGCCAACCTTTAGATATTTGAAGTTTGCTATCACGTCTTCCTTAATTTTTTTTTTTTTTTTTGAAGTTGACCAGTTCCAGCTATTGTTTGTGGTATGGCACAGTTGATAGAATTTTCTCCATGTTAAATTCTCTCTTCTGAATATAACAGTAACAACTGAAATTTCCAACTTATAAGGTTTGCAAACATTCCATATACAATATCTTATTTGAACCTCAACAATATTATAATGTAAATATTATAGATATTATTAATTCAATTTTGCATATATTAAAAGAAACTTGTCCAAATATATAAAAGTGAAAGGGGAGGGAAACCATTCCCTTTGCTGAAACCGTGTTCCCTTTAAGATTATCATGCTGAAACTGTGTTCATTTTTGATCTATGATCCCTTTTGGAGTCTCCCCCCAGATAAGTTATATTTTGGAGATGCCAGACCCTTTGATTCAATTAGAAATATTGATCAAAAAGCATCCCTTTGAAGTGTTGTTAATTCCAATTGGAGATCTGGGCCCAACACTGATAAGCATCTAGGCCTGGAAATCTTGGCTTCCTTTTCAACCTGAAGCCCTAAGACTCCTTTTACGGCAATTTCTCTAATAAGGCTTTGCCAAAGGTCCAAAGCAGCTTGCTTTGCTTCTAGGACCCTTTCCACTGAGAAAGCATTCTCTTCTCAATGTCAGCCTCTATTTCCTTAATAGGACTTTGCCACTAAAGAAATCAGTCTCTTAGCTAGACTGACTTCCTGCCTAATAATAAACTTTAATTTTTGCCAATTAATATTTTAGATTTCATTAATTCTTTCATGAAGAATCTGTGCGCTGACCATAAGGGGCTTTTTACAACTCTCTGATTGCCACTAACTTCATCAAAACTATTAAGTATCATAGTTTAAATTAAAGTTTTCTTAACTCCAAGATAGGCATAGTAGCTATGGAATCATGCTTCCTCCTGGAATAAACCTTGTCAATTATTTTTAAAATATAGTCCCCAGAACCCAGTGCTTAGCAAAGTGCCTGGAATATACCAGGTGCTTAATAAATGTTGATGATGAGGACATGAGATTATCACTTTTTTTCATCTTTTATTAATTCAACATGGTTATTTTGCTTTTAAAATGATATAATATTTCCCCCAGTTACATGCAAAAATAATTTTAACATTAATTTTTAAAATTAGTTCCAAATTCTCTCTGCCTTTGTCTCTGTCTCTTTGTATGTCTCTGTGCCTGTCTCTGTCACATCTTCACATCTTCTCTCTCTCTCTCTCTCTCTTTCTCTCTCTCTCTTTCTGCCTCTGTCTGTCTATATGTATGTCTGTCTCTCTTACTGCCCCCTTCCCCAGTTGAGAAGGAAAGCAATTTGGTATTGACTACACATGTGTAGTCTTGCAGATATACTTATACATTAGACATATTGTGAATGAAAATATAGATATTTAAAAAACAAAACAAAACTCCAAGCCCTTCCTCCCAAGAAACCTCAAGAAATATAAAGCAAAGTATTCTTTGATCAAGAATCAGACTTCATCAGTTTTTTCTAAGGAAATGGGTAGTATTTTTCATTGTTATTTGCAATGTCTTGCTTAGATCATTGTGTTGCTGAGAATAGCTAAGACAATCATAGTTCTTCATTATACAATATTGATGTTGCCCCTATACAATCTTTTTTTTTTTTTTTTTTTTTTTGGTTCTGCTCATTTCATATTATATTAGTTTAAGTAAGTCTACTCAGATTTTCTGAAAGCATCCTTAAAGAAAATATTCTTAAATTGAAGTCTGGGAACTTAGTTTTGATTATTGCATTTCAGTATAATTAATTTCCTTTTGTAACTCTTTGGGTTTTATTTTATGCAGTGAAAAATATTCTGAAAAAGCTCCATAACACAAAAAAATGGTAAAGAACTCCAGGGCTACAAATAGAAGAGATATCAGGGTTCATATGTCTAAACTATTTATTTAACAAAAGAATTGAAAAATACAAAGAGATGAAAATTATAACCTTCCTCAAAGTTATATAGGTAGTAAAGATCAGAGGTGAGATTTGAATCCAGGTCTTATTACTCAAGAGTAATTATTATTTCCATTCTAATTTACTGCCTGCAGAAAAAGGACTTCATCATTAAAATATCATGAATTCTTTTTTCAAGAAAAAAAAAGTGTAGAAGCTCTAGCCATGGCAAGCACTAAACAGCATCACACAGAAAATTGATTATCACCCAGTCTGAAATGAGTAATGCATCCTTCTTAATGAGATATAATTGATAAGATGGACCCTTTAAACAAAATAATCTTCAAGCCCAAGGCCCTGCTGGGGGGAAGTTTTACATTGTTGACTGTTTTCCTAAACAGAGACATATCCGAATAAGTATTAGGAAAATGAAATCTATGTAGGTTCATTAAGATTGCATAATTCATACAAAACCTTTATCCTAAGGGTAGGAAATGTTAGCATCTGTTAGTGAAATAGGTGTCTATTTAAAATGAAATATTTATATCTCAATCATTCTTACATATAATAGAACATCCCCAAGTACAGTGATTTTTTTGAGTAGCACCTGAGCTATAGAAATCTGTGTATGCACCTAAGTTTTTAATAAAAAATGTTGAGCAAAATAGGTCCAAGGACATAGGCCTGCAGCAATTTAGCAGAAAGCTTCCTCCAGAATGAACACATAGCTTTTCATTGTTCTTCTTTGGATTTAGTCATTCTCCCAGTTCATCCAGTCTATAAAGATTATATGGTAAAGACTGCCCATCTAGAATCGGAAGATATAATTAGGTGGTATAGAGAGTAGAGAGATGAACATGGTGTTAAGAAATAAGGAATCAAGGACAGGTAAATGGTACAATGGATAAAGCATCAGCCCTGGTGTTAGGAGAACTTGACTTCTAAAGTAGCCTCTGACAATTACTAGCTGTGTGTCTTTAGGCAAATCACTTAACCCTGATTGCCTCAAAAAAAAATCATGAATTATTATTCTCCCACACATATGTATAGATTCACTCTGTTCTGTAGCTTTATCATGTGGAAAATGAAGAAGTATCTTTTAAACTACAAATACACAATTAAAAAAAATCTCATCTATTTCCCTTACCTAAAGCCACCTATGATAAAACTGACTTGGACAACATCACAGGGGTAATAGACATTAGAGGAGACATGTAAACTCTCATTTTCTGACTTCTAAATCACTGCTTTTTCTTTTACTCTTTTATATTGCTTCCCTATGATGCGAAAATGTGGCTAAATCTTTTCACATTTGGTTTGCAAAAAATGACCACTTAGATACTATCCAACTTTCAAATTCAATGATTTTGAAATTTTGTAAATAGAGAATCTATGAGTACATGTAATACTTATATGACTTTGGACAAATTGTTTAATCACATTGGGCCTCAATTTCCTTATCTATAATGTAAAGGAGATTAGATTATATGAAACTCTCCTCCTCTTATAGTTCTATGATGGCAGTATGTATCAACAATGGGGAAGGAAGTGGTATGGGAAAAATAGAGAGTACTTTGGGGAAGGTGAATTACTGGGATGGAGATTAAAGTTCACAAAAATAAACAGCCAAGAACCAGACTTAGTCATCACTGATTTGGGGATGATATCTATTTTCAGAAAACATGAAATATGAGGGTTAAAACATAAGAGGAAATGCAAAAGGGGACATTGTTTCTAGCAAATGTTGAGTTGTTGGTTGTCCTGCATTATTCAAGAGGATCAATGCATCAGGTAAGTGATGCTGTGACAAGCAAGTGAATTAAATTTAAGTGAAGGAGAGCTGGGCAAGGTTCTCTGCCTCACCGTCCCCTCCAGAGCCATCTGGGTCCAGTGGCCAGATAATAAATCAGGACAACTGAAGATGGCCCTAGATGAAATATGAGATGTTGGCTTTTTGTAAGGTAAAGTCTTCAACAGGTGGCAGTTTCAGGTTACAAATATGAAAGAACACAACCTTAAATCCTTGGTAGGTATGGATAATCCCTATTTTTAATGTTACTCTTTGTTTAAAAAATAAACAAAGAAACAAAACATAGAAACAGACAGTAGTCTTGGACTTGGAATCAGGAACATCTAAGTTCAACTGTAACCTCAGAACCATGTGATCCTAGAATAGTAATTTGCTTTGGTTGCTTCATAATAATAGTACTTAGCTCCCAACATATTTTTTCAGTTGATATACATTTTTATTAAAATTTATTTCTTTTCTTTTTCTTTTTTTTTTTAGATTTTTTTTAGATTTTATTTAAATTAATTTTTTAAATAATAACTTTTAATTGACAGAACCTATGCCAGGGTAATTTTTTTTTTTACAACAATATCCCTTGCACTTGCTTCTGTTCTGATTTTTCCCCTCTCTCCCTCCACGCCCTCCCCTAGATGGCATGCAGTCCTTTACATGTTGAATATGTTGCAGTATATCCTAGATACAATATATGTTTACAGAACCGAACAGTTGTCTTGTTGCACAGGAGAATTGGATTCAGAAGGTAAAAATAACACAGGAAGAAAACAAAAATGCAAATAGTTTACATTCATTTCCCAGTGTTCTTTCTTTGGGTGTAGCTGCTTCTGTCCATCATTTATCAATTGAAACTGAGTTAGGTCTCTATCACAGAAATCCACTTCCATCAGAATACATCCTCATACAGTATCGTTGTTGAAGTGTATAATAATCTCCTGGTTCTGCTCATTTCACTTAGCATCAGTTCATGTAAGTCTCTCCAAGCCTCTCTGTATTCATCCTGCTGGTCATTTCTTACAGAACAATAATATTCCATAACATTCATATACCAAAATTTACCCAGCCATTCTCCAATTGATGGGCATCCATTCAATTTCCAGTTTTTAGCCACTACAAACAGGGCTGCCACAAACATTTTGGCACATACAGGTTCCTTTCCCTTCTTTAGTATTTCTTTGAGATATAATCAAAATTTTCTATTTTGTGATCAGTAATGGTCTCTAATTCATCTTTGGGCACAAATTTCTTTCTCCTCCACAAGTCTGAGAGATAAACTATCCTATGTTCCTCTAATTTATTTATAATCTCATTCTTTATGCCTAGATCATGGATCCATTTTGATCTTATCTTGGTATACAGTGTTAAGTGTGGATCCATGCCTAATTTCTGCCATACTAATTTCCAGTTATCCCAGCAGTTTATTTTTATTTTTTATTTTTTTGTTATCAAATAATGAATCCTTATCCCAAAAGTTAGGATCTTTGGGTTTGTCAAACACTAGATTGTTATAGTTGACTATTCTGTCTTGTGAACCTAACCTATTCCACTGATCAACTAATCTATTTCTTAGCGAATACCAAATGGTTTTGGTGACTGCTGCTTTATAATATAATTTTAGATCAGGTACAGCTAGGCCACCTTCATTTGATTTTTTTTTCATTAATTCCCTTGAGATTCTCGACTTTTTATTGTTCCATATGAATTTTGTTTTTTTTTTTTTTAGATCATTAAAATGTTTTCTTGGAAGTCTGATTGGTATAGCACTAAATAAATAGATTAGTTTAGGGAGTATTGTCATCTTTATTGTATTCGCTCGGCATATCCAAGAGCACTTAATATCTTTCCAATTATTTAACTCTGACTTTATTTGTGTGGAAAGATTTTTGTAATTTTGCTCATATAATTCCTGACTTTCCTTTGGTAGATAGATTCCAAAATATTTTATGCTGTCAACAGTTATTTTGAATGGAATTTCTCTTTGTATCTCTTGCTGTTGGATTTTGTTGGTGATGTATAAAAATGCTAGGGATTTGTGGGGATTTATTTTGTATCCTGCTACTTTGCTAAAGTTATGAATTATTTCTAATAGCTTTTTAGTAAAATCTCTGGGGTTCTCTAGGTATACCATCATATCATCTGCAAAGAGTGATAGTTTGGTTTCCTCACTGCTTACTCTAATTGCTTAAATCTTTCTCAACTCTTATTGCAGAGGCTAGTGTTTCTAATGCAATATTGAATAATGATGGTGATAGTGGGCAACCTTGCTTCACTTCAGATCTTACTGGGAAAGATTCCAGTTTTTCCCCATTGCATATGATGCTTACTGATGGTTTTAAACATATACACCTGACTATTTTAAGGAAAAGTCCTTTTATTCATATGCTCTCAAGTGTTTTTATTAGGAATGGATGTTGGATTTTATCAAATGCTTTTTCTGTATCTATTGAGATGATCATATGGTTTTTGTTTGGTTGGTTATTGATATAGTCAATTATGCTAATAGTTTTCCTAATATTGAACCAGCCCTGCATTCCTGGTATAAATCTTACTTGGTCATAGTGTATTATCCTGGGGATGATTTTCTGTAATTTTTTTGCTAACATTTTATTTAAGATTTTAGCATCAATATTCATTAGGGAGATCAATCTATAATTTTCTTTCTCTGTTTTCAACCTACCTGGTTTAGATATCAGTATCATGTCTGTGTCATAAAAGGAGTTTGGTAGGACTCCTTCAACCCCTATTTTTTCAAATAGTTTATTTAGCATTGGAGTTAATTGTTCCTTAAATGTTTGGTAGAATTCACATGTAAATCCATCTGGTCCTGGGAATTTTTTCTTAGGGAGTTGATTGATAGTTTGTTCTATTTCTTTTTTTGAGATGGGACTGTTTAGGATATTTACTTTTTCCTCTGTTAGTTTGGGCAAGCTATATTTTTGGAGGTATTGTTCTATTTCATTTAAGTTGTCAAATTTATTGGCATAAAGTTGGGCAAAGTAACTCCTAATTATTGCTCTGATTTCCTCTTCGTTAGTGGCGAGTTCTCCCTTTTCATTTTTAAGACTAACAATTTGATTTTCCTCTTTCCTTTTTTTAATCAGATTTACTAAGGGTTTGTCTATTTTGTTGTTTTTTTCATAGAACCAACTCTTAATTTCATTAATTAATTCAATAGTTTTTTTACTTTCAATTTTATTGATCTCTCCTTTTATTTTTAGAATTTCAAGTTTAGTGTTTGACTGGGGGTTTTTAATTTGTTCCTTTTCTAGCATTTTTAGTTGCAAGCCCAATTCATTGACCTTCTCTTTCTCCATTTTATGTAAATAGGCCACTAGAGATATGAAATTTTCCCTTATTACCACTTTGGCTGCATGCCATACATTTTGTTTTGATGTCTCATTATTATCGTTTTCTCGGGTGAAGTTATTAATTATGTCTATGATTTGCTGTTTCACCCAATCATTCTTTAGTATGAGATTATTTAGTTTCCAATTATTTTTTGGTCTACTTTCCCCTGGCTTTTTGTTGAATGTAATTTTCATTGCATCGTGGTCTGAAAATGCCTTACTGCATTTGAGTTTGAGGTTTTTATGTCCTAATATATGGTCAGGTCAATTTTTGTATAGGTTCCATGAACTGCTGAAAAGAAAGTATACTTTTTTCTGTCTCCATTACATTTTCTCCAGAGATCTATCATACCTAATTTTTCTAGTATTCTATTTATCTCTTTGACTTCTTTCTTATTTATTTTGTGGTTTGATTTATCTAATTCTGAGAGTGCAAGGTTGAGATCTCCCACTATTATAGTTTTGCTGTCTATTTCTTCTTGCAGCCCTCTTAATTTCTCTTTTAAGAATTTAGATGCTACACCACTTGGTGCATATATGTTTAATATTGATATTGCTTCATTATCTATTCTACCCTTTAGCAAGATATAGTGCTCTTCCTTATCTCTTTTAATTAGATCAGTTTTTGCTTTTGTTTGATCTGAGATCAGGATGTCTACCCCTGCTTTTTTGACTTCACCTGAAGCATAGTAGATTTTGCTCCAACCTTTTACCTTTACTCTGCATGTATCTCTCTGTTTTAGATGTGTTTCCTGTAAACAACATATTGTAGGATTCTGGCTTTTAATCCATTCTGCTAATCACTTCCTCTTTATGGGGGAGCTTACCCCATTTCACATTTATGGTTAAAATTACCAATTCTATATTGCTTGCTACCTTGTTAACCCCTGTTAATGCTTTTCTTCCTTCTTTCCCCCTTACTCTCCTTCCCAGTATTAAGCTTGTGAGCACCACTTGCTTCTCACAGCCCTCCCTTTTTAGTATCCCTCCCTTCACTTTAGAGTTCCTCCCCCTATCTTATCCCTTTCCCTCACAGTTTCCATATTCCCTTCCACTTAGCTTATTCCTTCCTTTTTCACTTTTCCCTTTTCCCTTTTCAATGAGGTGGGAGAAGTTTCACCATAGATTGAATATGTCTAAAATTTTTCTCTTAAAGCCAATTCTGAAGGCAGTAAGATACCCACTATATTTACCCCCTCCATTTTTTCTCTCAGATATAATAGGTTTCCTTTGGCTCTTCATGAGATGTAGTACCCCCAGTTTACCCTTTTTTCTGGTACAATATCCTTTCCACCTCTAGTTTCTAGAACAAGGTATACATGTATTCTTTATACATCTTTATAGCAGAAATATAGTTCCCAAGATTTCTTTTTACCTTTTTAGATTTCTCTTGAGTTCTATATTTGTAGATCAAACTTTTTGTTAAGTTTTGTTTTTTTCATCAAAAATAGGTGAAATTCACTTATTTTGTTGAGTGTCCATCTTCTTCCCTGGAAAAAAATGCTCATTCTGGCTGGGTAAGTTATTTTTTGTTGCATACCAAGTTCCTTAGCCTTTCGGAATACCATATCCCATGCCCTTCGATCTTTTAATGTGAATGCTGCTAGATCCTGGGTGATCCTTTTTGTGGCTCCTCTATATTTGAATTGGGTTTTTCTAGCTGCTTGCAGTATTTTTTCCTTTGTCTGAGGATTCTGGCATTTGGCCACTATGTTTCTTTGTGTTTTGATTTTAGGATCCCTTTCAGTAGGTGATTGATGAATTCTTTCAATGTCTATTTTACCCTCTGTTTCTATGCCTTCTGGGCAGTTCCCTTTGATAATTTCCTGGAAAATAGTGTCCAGGCTCTTTTTTTCATCATACTTTTCCGGGAGTCCAATAATTCTCAGATTGTCTCTCCTGGATCTACTTTCCAGGTCTATTGTTTTCCCAAGAAGGTATTTCACATTCTTTTTCATTGTTTGATTTTTTGGTTTTGCTTGACTGATTCTTCTTGTCTCCTTGAGTCATTCAATTCCATTTGCTCAATTCTGATTTTCAATGAAATATTTTCTTCACTCACTTTTTAAATATCTTTTTCTAATTGTCCAATTGACTTCTTTTTTTCGATGGAATTTTTTTTCCATTTTGCCAATTTTATTTTTTAGAGAGCTATTTTCTGTTTCCAGTTCACTAATCCTATTTTTCAAGGATTTGATTTCTTTATCCACTCTGTCTTTAAATGAGTTGGATGACTTCTCCAGACTCTCTTGCCAAGCCTCCCTCTCTTTTTCCCATTTTTCTTCCAGCTCTCTTGTGAGAGTCTTTTTAATTTCTTTTATGAGATTCATCTGTGCTGAGGAAGAGATGATCTCCTCCTTGGGGGATTCACCTGGAGACTGTCTGTTTTTAGTCTCCTTAGGGTTTAGAGTCTGCTCTCTATCCATATAGAAGCTGTCAAGGATTAAGGTCCTTTTCAATTTTTTGCTCATTTTGTCAGGGAAGAATTAAAGACACATTAGCAAAGAAAAAAAAAGAAAAAAACCCCTAAATGGAGTCTGCTTTTTTGGGGGGGAGGGACTGGATGGTGTTATCGAGCTTCCTCTGCAGACTGCAGGGGTAGCAGCGAGGCACTAGCAGGACTGTGCTGCGCCTGTGCTCTGAGACTCCTAGAGCATGCTGAGACACTGTGGAGAGTGGTGTCCAGGTCCCGAGAGACTCCAGTGTATTCTTCACCCCTGGTGTTTTTAGCTTCTCTGCTGGGTTATTGACTTGCTGCCAGTGCAAAGTATCCAATCCTGTAGCAAAGTTCTCCTCGCAGAGAAAGCTGAGATCACATCACACCCCCTCCCATCTGCTCGGCTGTGAGCTGCTCCTGTGCTCTCGCTGCCGCTGCCTGTCCTCAGCCTGTGCCGGATTTAAAATCATCCCTGCCCTTGAGCAAAAACAGACCTTTTCTGGTGAATTTCAAGGATGTCTTCTCTTGGTAACTATTTGTGGGTTTGTTTTTTTTTTTTTCAGTCAAGCATTAATTCAGAGGCTTGTCATGAAATGGATTCTGAGAGAAAACGTGGAGCTTACACAGCTGTGTGCCTCCTCTCCGCCATCTTGGCCGGAACTCCTATTTATTTTATTTTTAAATATATACATGTATAATTTTTAACATTCACCCTTGCTTTCAATTTTTTTCTCTCCCTTCCTCTTACTCTCATCAGATGGCAAGTAATCCAATATATATTAAACATGTGCATTTCTTCTATACATATTTTCAGATCAAAAAGGAAAAAAAAATACGAGAAAGAAAACAAAATGTAGGCTAACAGCAACAAAAAAGTGTGAAAATACTATGTTGTGATTTATCCTTAGATACCACAGTCCTCTCTCACTCCCAAAACTGTAAGAATCAAATGAGGTGAAATTTATAGATAGTATCTGGCAACTAGTAGTCACTTAATAAATCCTTGCTAAATCTAAATCTAAATCTAGGCCAACTACGTGGTAAAGTGGTTGGAGCTGCTGGGCCTGAAATTGGAAAGATTCATCTTCTTAAATTGAAATCTGGACTGAGACACTTACTAGCTTTGTGATCCTGGCCAAATCACTTAACCCAGTTTGCCTCAGTTTTCTCATCTGTAAAATTACTTGAGAAGGAAATAGCAAGCCATTCCAAGAACTTTGCCAAGAAAATCCCAAATGAGGTTATGAAATGTTGGACAATGAAATCTAAATTTTTATCTTCCCAAAATCTAGCACTGTGCCTTTTCCATAGCTGATTCAAACACATTTGTCTACTCAATAACATAATAACAATATAGATAGTAGTTATATGGTGCTTTAGTTTTCAAAGCTTTACATCTATGTTATAATTTCAACCTCACCCTACACTTATGAAGTAGAATGGAATGAATTATGTATTCATTAATTTATTATATATCAGGAACTGTGCTAAGTGTTTTACAAATAAAAGGTTTGACAGATAAGGAAACTGAATCTCAGCATAATAAAGTGATTCAGCTAGGATTATACAAGTAGTAAGGATCCTGAGCAGGATTTGAACTTAGGGCTTTCTGGCTCCAAACTCCAACACTGTATCATTTTTATTGTTATTTAAGTTATTCTCTTAACATGATATAAGAATTTTAAGATTGCTTTTGAATTGTAGAAACATCTGTTGACATATAACATGGTATACCTGTTTATTATTGAAGGGTAAGTTTAAGATTAGTTGTGGCTATTGTTCAATTTTCTTAAATAACAGATATTTTATCTTGTGGGGGATGCTACCACCCCACATACACCTATCTTGGCACTATGCCATATTGTTTCCAAACGCCTATGTTTCAGCACAAACATGGTCTTTCAAATAAACATTATCCTCACAGTTGGATTTCAAAAGAAGATCCTCTAATTATTTGTCTTCTTAAATCTTCCTCCAGTGTTTGCAACACCAAATTGCTATCCAGGGTTTTGATAGCAATTGTTTGGACAAAACCTTTAAACCTCTTCTGTTAAAGAGGAAAAATGATCTAAGAAAATGCTGGGGACCCACAATCACAAGTTCTATTAATGTCTCAATAGACAGAGCATCTCAGTTATATTTAATGAGTTTTTGTTTGAACCATAGGCAATGCAGGATCATATAAGACAGTGGAGATCAAAATTATATTGTGAGAGGGAAACTGCTGTAAAAGCTAGCTTTTTAAAAATAATACTTTATTTTTTCCTAATTCCTAATTATCCTAAATTTCCTAATTACAGTGTGAAGCAAAGTTACTCGAGTGGTTTGCCATTTCCTTCTCAAGTAATTTTACAGATGAGAAAACTGAGGCAAACTGGGTTAAATGATTTGGCCAGAATCACAAAGCTAGTAAGTGTCTAAGTCCATATTTTTAGTATTCATTTTAACAATATTTTAGTCCTGAATTTTTCTCTATCCCCTCCTTTGCCCACTTTCAAAGATGGTAGACAGTTTGATATAGTTTATGCTTGCTCTATCATGCAATATATGTACCACAACTCCACCAATAATGCATTAGTGTTAGAATTTTCCCACATCCTCTCCAACATTTATTATTTTCCTTTTTTTTTTTTTGTCATATTGACCATTTGGATTGGTATGAGATGGTACTTCATTTTACATTTACATTTCTCTATAATCAAAAGTGATTTAAAGCACTGCTTTAAATGACTATAGATATATTTATCTAAAAACTGCCTTTGACTATTTTATCAATTGGATAATGATTCTTGTATTGTATTCTTATATGATTGTATGCTTATAAATTTGACTCAATTCTCTATATATCTGAGAGATGAGGCCTTTATCAGATATAATTGCTGTAAAGATTGTCCCACAGCTTTCTGTTTTCCTTCTATTCTAGGCTGAATTGATTTTGTTTGCATTAAAACCTTTTAATTTAAAATAATCAAAATTATGTAGTTGGTAATTTATAATGTTTTTTATTTCTTATTTGGTTGTGAATTCTTCATCTTTCCTCAGATCTGACAGGTAAACTATTCCTTGATTTATTAATTTGTGTATGATATTGGTTTTGTTGTTGATATAGTCAGCTATGTGGATGGTTATCCTCATATTGAACTAATCTTATATTCTTCATGCTAATCTCACCTGGCAAAAGTATATAAACCTCATGATATATTGCAGAAATTATCTTCCTGGTATTCATTTTTCAAAATACATTTTTTGCTTTTGTTTATTTTGGTCTTTTTATTGTCATCAAACGAGTGACCACTGAGCAAAGCAGATAGGATATTTGAATAAAAAATGAAGAATTCCATTAGACTGAATAAATACTTGTTAAATACCTACTATGTACCAGTTATTGTCATAGGCAATGGTGAACCAAAAAAATTCTTATTCCCAAAGGAACTTATTTTTTACCAAGAAGATCTGAGTTAAAAATCATGCTTCTGATATTGCTTAACTAGGTAACTCTGTAAATTGCTTTGTTTTCTTGGGACTCAGATAGGAACATAATTATTATGTTCATATTGTGGGACAAATTTTGGGTTTAAAATATTGTCTTAACTATTATTTTCTTTAGTACTTTCACTGGGACTCAGTTTTCTCATCCATAAAACAAAAGAGTTGTTGGGCTTCATAATTTCAAAGTTCCTTTCTAGAACTAAATTTACAGTTTGAAGTTTTATGCTAAATGAATGATCATATAGTTGCTAGAGGCTCACCTTAGAGTTTAGAAAGTCAGATTTCAAATCCTCGTTATGACACATATGGACTATGAGATATATATATATATATATAGCAGATTCACTCTCTATCTGGAAGGCCTATTATGAGGGAGGAAACAAGAAGATATAGATATATTGCTTTATAAAACCTATGGTCTCTATCAGTTCAGCAATTTTTAGTATACAGAGCATATGAATCAAGCATCTTTTATTTTTTCATTTGAAATTTTTATAATTTTGCATTCATGCTATTGAATTTATTGTGCTAGTCTTTAATATGATTGCTTAATTTTTTTACTATTCCATGATATCAGAATTTTTCTGTTTCATTTTCAAATAATAGTCACCTTTGGACTAGGTAATGGTGCAGATGACTAATACTTATGTCCTCAAATGGTTCTTAAGAGATCATTCTTCCAGCAAGTGGTGTCTATCATATCACCATGGGGTAAATGTAGCCACCACTCTAGTTATGGCAACCAATTATAAGATAGGAAAAAGGCTTATTTTTAAGGCAAAATCTCATTATTCTTGTATTTCTACTGTACTTCCTTTCCAGATGATTGGCTTGGATACTTTTCCAAAGGTATCTGCAGAAATGAAAGTCATTATATATATATATATATATATATATATATATATATATATATATATATATATATATATACAGATATATATGCAATGCCTTTGTCACTGTACCAACTAAGCTCATATATGAATATGAATTGTGAATGATAAAGGCCTCATCTCTCAGATATATAGAGAAAATTCATTTCTCTATATATCTGAGAGATGAGGCCTTTATCAGACACAATTGCTGTAAAGAATTCATATATTCATATATGAGCTTAGTTGGTATATATATATACACACAGTTGGTATATGAGCTTAGTTGGTATATATATATATATATAATATATATATATATATATACACACACACACAGTTGGTACAGTGACAAAAGTGACAAAATTTCTTTAGAGAAAGAAATTAGTCAACAAGCATTATTATGTACTTACTCTGTGCTAGAATTCTACTAAGTGCTGTCAATAAAATAAAAGACAAAAAGAAGTAGTCTTTTCTTTCATACAATTCATGTTTAGTATTGGGTAAAAAACAATTATTTGAAATAAGATACATAAAGAAACCTTGTAGATAATCTCAACAGAAATTGAGTAATATTATGGAGGATCAGAAAAACAACTTATATAAGGTAGAACATTATCTAAGACTTGAAGACAGAGAGAACAAGAAGTGGGGAAGAGAAAGGGGTTCTTTATATAAGGGACAACCATTGAAAAAAATTTTTTTTGGAAAATGGCAGAATTGTCTTTGAAAAACAATCAGTAGACAAGTTTTACTGGATTAAAGAGTAAGTGCAGGGGAATAAGGTATAAGAAGATTGGAAAGGTAAGAAAGGTTCAGGTTATGAGAACTTTAAAAGGCAAATATTTGATTTTATATTTGAACCTAGAGGTAATGGGAGACATTTAAAATTATTGAATGGTGTAATGGTGACAGTCAAGAAAGATTAATTAGATAACTGAATGAAGCATGGACTAGAATAAGGAGAGATGTGAAGCAGGGGGAGAACAAACAGAAGGGTATTGTTTTAGTTTAGGACTATTGTGATGAGCAGCTGCACTAGGATACTTGTAGTATCATATAAGAGAAACAAATGTGTTATGTTAGATGGTACAAAGTCTGTCAGACCAATCAGGAGCCTGTTGTAGTAATGCAGATGTGAAGTGATATAAGCCAGTACCAGAGTGCTGACAATATCAAGAGAATAAAAAGAAGAACATTCAAGTGATATTGTGATAGTAAAAACAACAAGCTTTGGCAACATGTTGAATATCATCACTGATGAGAGAGAATAAAGAGTCAAAGATGATGTCAAGTTTGGGAGTCTAAGTGACTGATAAGATGGTGGTCTTTTCAGCTTAATAGAGGAAATAATAAATGGGAAAGATTGGGGGGGGGAAATAAGTTGTTTTGGATATGATAAGTTTAATATGTCTATATGAAATCCATTTTGAGATGGTCAATGCAGGATTGGAGGTTGGTAGAATAAGTAGAATAATTAGATTTGTCAATCAACAACATAAATACGATAATTGAATCCATGACAGTTGGTGAAATCAGAGAAGAGAAGAGGACCCATGGAAAAGTCCTGTTGGAATATCCATAGTAAATAGATTTAATCTAGATGGAGAGTCAGCAAAAGAGAATGAAAAAGAAATGATAAAATAAATAAGAGGGAAATGAGGGGAGAAAGGTATCCAGAGAAATCTAGAGAGTAGATGATCAAATAGAATTAGGTGACCAACAAGATCAAAGATTGCAGAGAGGTCAAGAAAGATGAGAACTAAGAAGAGTCTTTTAAAATTTTCAATTAGAAAATCATTAAATTTGGAAAGCAGTTTCATTAAAGAACGTGGGATCAGCTCTGAGTTTTTAGCCACAGATCTTATGATTGTCATTTTGGCATCTATGCTTGTCTATGTAATCTTGCACAAGTGATTCAACCCTCCTGAACTTTATTTCTTCTTCCAAAAATGAGATTAGACTAGAATGTCTTTTCCAGCTTTAGAGCTCTGGTCTTATAATCATCTTAATCATTAACTTTTAAAGTTGGATATAAAAGACTGAAGATGTGTAGTGGATTACAAATCCTTCCTATTATTCAATGAACCTCAAAAGGTAAGTCTTGCATTTTTCTTTGCTAAGGAATACATGATAGAAATATGGTTTCATCTTTCTGAATAGTAGACAATTACAAAAATACCATTGAAAACATTTTTAAAGTAGCTATTTCTATGGAAATAATCAAAGTATCCTCACATTCCCATGTAGTTATGGACACAATACATGAATATGCTGCCATTTTTAATTTCAAAATAGAAATACGTTGAGTTACAACTTGAACAGTGATGTCTCTACTCCTCCAGAATCAGGTTTTCACAGCCATAAGTAGAGAAAAAAGGCCAAGGATTCATTTCTCATACTATTATATATCTTAGCCTTGTCTCTGTTATAGCTTACCTAATGAAAATGAGATAATGCATTTAAAATGTTATATCAAAGTTAGTATTAAATGAGCCCTAGGGTCTACTCCAGCTTTAACATTCTAAATTTCTCTCAAGGTCTTAATCCTATCAATCCCAACTTTCCTACTTTATTTACGTTTTGAGTAAAATTTAGCAAAAGCTGCAAAATACTGTGTGTTGTAGAATGTTAAGTCCCTAAAGACTTAAAGATTTAAGAAAAAAATATTGAAATGTGTTATAAAGGTTAATACCAAATCAACAACCAGAAATTTCCCTCCCCTCAAACAAAATTCCAACATAAATTCAGAAAAAAATCTTACTCCTATAGCTCATTATTGTATGAAGCAGACTCTGGAATCTTCAAGGCAATGCCAGAAGAGTGCAAGATCTGTTTTGTTATGAGCTATAAATGAGCAGACATGCCTAGCTGATGCCAGAGAGATGTATCATCAGGTAGTTGGCCATTTTCGAATGAATCCTTTGTCTAGACAAAACAGAAAATGGATAACAATGTGAGCTATTCCCCTTCTTCCCTTTCTTCTTTTCCTATGATCATTGGCAGAGTGAGATATACTAAATAAAGAACAAATAGTATAGTGTAGTGGAGAGGGCTTCATATTTTGAATAAAAAAGATATAGATTTAAATCTAGCTTCAATCACTTACTAAATTCACTATGATTTGCAAATTCCTAAACTTCTCCCTGTCTTAGTTTCTTGGTTTTTAAATTGGGGATTAAAAATACTCTATAGTATTGCTGTGAGTGGATGTAAAGTAATCACTGAACCTTAAACTATATTGATGTTAATTGTATAAATTTTAGAGTGAATTGAATATTTGGTTACTTTGGTTTTAAACCATTTTAGACTCATGGGGCTATTCCTTATGAACTTCAATTTGTGATTCTTTCTTTCCAATGCTTACTGAGTCAACTCCAGTGAGACATATTAGAATAATCTCAATTTGCCAAAACAGGATTTTAGCATAACAATTTACTAAGGTGTCAGACGTTTTCATAAATTTGCCATTGATTTTCATTCCCTGTTTTTACTAACATTCTCTAGGAAACGTTTACTCAGTTACTAGAGATCATACTTTATCCATCCCCATTCTATGCGTCTTTAGCTTTATAGATCTATCTATCTATCTGTCTATCTATCTATCTATCTATCTATCTATCTATCTATCTATCTGTGTTTGAGCTAATCCTTTTCCCTTTCCTAATTTTTGTCCCTCTACCTCTTCTGTAACTTTATATCTTTCTCCTCCATCTTTTCTCCTTCTCTCTCTTCCTGTCTCTTTTACTATTTAATTGTTCCTGACATTTTTCATGTGGGGAAATCTCCTTGGGGAACCTTACTTCAGCAAAGAAAATCAACAATCTGTCTATAACTTAAAGTGTTAGATAGTTGACTGAGGACATGTCAGAAATGAGACTTATACCTCTATAAGTCTTATACCAATACTAATAACTTATACCAAGGAAAGTTCTCTATCTTAGATGCCAAACTTTTTAAGTAACCATTTTCTACAAATGGAAAGCTTTCCTTTTAAGATTCATTGAAGAATAGGAAGGATTTATAATCTACAACACATCTTTAGTCTTTTTAAATCCAATGTTAAAAAGTTAATGATTAATCATTGATTTCCATACTTCATCTTAGTTAGCTTTCTTTGGGAAACTTTTCCTTAATAATAATTAAATAATATAATGAAAACAAAACAAAACAAAATAACTTGTTTTGTGCTCAGAAGACCCACATTCAAAGCTTGTTTTTGAAATTTATTTACAATATAAAAGTGATGCAAACAATTCACTTAACTTTCACAAACCTCAGTTTCGTGAGATGGCTATTACTCACTGACATTCATTTAAAAGTTTGCTACTTATATATTTATAAAGCTATTTTATTTCCTATTTTCCCATCCTGAATTTATGATCACTGCATTGGATTTCTTTGTCTTGTCTCTTCACTAGTAACCTATTCAAGGGTAGGCATTTCTTAGTCAATGAAAATAGTTTTGCTTTGTACCTTTTATGGGAACACAGTTACAATGCAGAACCAATCATGCATTAACAACTTCAGAATAAAGGGTTGCAATTTCATGAAGGTAAAGAGGGATGAACTATAGAGTCGAACAATCTTCACTAGTAAATAGTTTATCTGTTATCAAGGGTTTTTCTTCTGTTATATTCACTGTTGAAAAGCTGAGAGCTCTGAAACCCCAGAGACTTTTGTAAATCATATATACAAAGTGTTTGCTTTCACTGATGATTTGCTTTCTAATGTGCTTTAGTTGAATTTATGTTGTATTCACCTTATTCTTTGCTTTTGCAATGGAACTCATTGCAGTAACCTAAGTTCCTTTTGTTATTTAATTTTATTATTTTTCTGATGACATCATGCTCTTTGGCTCTCACATGGATAGCTGGGAATAGCTGTGGATCTGAGCCTGTGTACTAAGCTTGAGTAGAAATATTTATTTAATTTGGTGTTTGAAAAATTTTAAGATATCTTGATACAAATTGCAATGGTACACATGTGGTGACTGTCATTTACTACTTCATTTTCTCTATGCTACTGCTCCAGGTTTTTGTTTGTTAGTTAGTTAGTTTTTTGTTGTTTTTTTTTGTTGTTGTTGTTGTTGTTGTTGTTGTTGTTTTGTTTTTGTTTTTGTTATTTGTCATGAGTTTCTACAATGATTTTCTGCACTGTTTTCCCTGTATTTAAGATATCTTAAAATAATAGATTTAGACCTGGAAAAGATCTGAGATATCATTAAGATCAACCACTTCCTACATGAGGTTATTCCTGATCTTGATATCTCTTTCCAGATAATAATGCCTCTCCTCCAAATATTACATCTTTATATCAATATATACATACATGTGTCTCCCCCAATAAAATATAAAACCCTCAGAGATAACAATGCTTCATTTCCTTTTTATGTTCCAGTGCTTACCACTGTACTCAAGACACAGTGTGTGGTTAATGAAAGTTTGCTGATTAATCAATGGAAAGATCTTTGACATTTTTGAAATAAATACTCCTTCCAATGGCATAGATATCCATTCATATATGACTATATGCTATACTTGTTTATTTCCTGTTATAAATCTATCACAATGGATTCAATCAAAATCCTGTAGGTCTTCTTCTAGATATCTTGATACAAATTTCAATGGTACACATGTGGTGACTGTCATTTACTACTTCATTTTCTCTATGCTACTGCTCCAGGTTTTTGTTTGTTTGTTAGTTTTTTTTTTTTGTTGTTGTTGTTGTTTTGTTTTTGTTTTTGTTATTTGTCATGAATTTCTACAATGATTTTCTGCACTGTTTTCCCTGAGCAGCAATTTCTATCACAGCAATTCATGATATTGTTACTTAATGCAATGATAAATTCAGTAGCCTCCCTATGGCTCTTTTAAGTAAAGCATTTTCTTTTTAAAAATAATTATATTCTACTGGATGCTTTTAGAGAGAGCATTAATAGGAATTGGTGGCTGTGAGCTCATGTAAATTTCCCCTGTGCTTTGACAAGGTGGGCATTAATGAAGGGATAACATTTGAGTCATTGAAGTTGAAGTGACTAATCTATGACATATGCAAATGTCTGTAGATAGCTTTCTGTTTATTACCTTGGGATTCCTGCTAAAATATGCATGGACTGTTAGTTTGGTCAGGGAGAGTTTCTCATCTTTAATCTTTAATTTAAATTTGAAAAGTTTTGTTCTTTTTAGAAAGTCTGAGCCAGCAATTCTCAGACTTCTGTTAGGTGATCTGCATCTGAGTCTGACAGGGCAAAGAACAACAAATGACATCTAGAAATCTCCTTACCTAGAAAACAAACCACTTATAATATGATAGGCAATCTCAAGAAATTGGTTGGAAAGTTCAACAGCCTCTCAGGAACATTTGAAGTATAGTGAAGCCTTAAAAAAGACCAAAAAGTCATTTACTGAGGAATATGATTGCTTAGGCCTTAGATTGTTTGCACTTTTATAAAATTATGTTGATAACATTTAGGGAGAAAAAAAAAGCAAGAAGAATTTATTTCCTTCTAACTTGTTAAAAAAAAAGGGGAAGATCATTTGGCTTTAAGATAATAGAACTAAGATCATAAGGGATGTTAGAAGTCATGCAGTTCATTTAATGATAAATCCAAAGCTTGTGAAGTTAATCAAGGTGACATAAATAACAATTATCAGAGATGTGATTTTAACCAAGTCCTCTGAACAACAACTTCTAACTGTAGAACTCTGACAACTACGGATGTTTCACTGAGCTTTATCAGAATTATGCCATCAATATCTCTAAAGCGTTCTGGACAGGTTAGCAACACAAACTCCTACTTGCTTACCATATTATAATATTTTTATCTTCATAACTTTACATAGACTATGCCTTCTCCCTAAAATGTGCTGCACTCTCATCTCACTTTTTTGGAATCTTTAACTTGCTTGAAAAATCAACTCAGCTCAATTACCATCTTCCACACAAAGTTTGTCCTGATTCTCTCTGCTGCTCCTACTCCACCTTCCTTTCCTTTATATTAATGGAAGCAGTGTCAAGCATAAATGTTTGCACTAGAACTTCATTGGAGGAGGAAAAAAAAAGAGTTGAGTGAACTTTTGTAAGTGGAGTGAGGGACAGAGATGGTGAGATTTGTGGAGAGGAGAACTTTTCTTCCTTCCTTCCTTCCTTCCTTCCTTCCTTCCTTCCTTCCTTCCTTCCTTCCTTTCTTCCTTCCTTCCTTCCTTCCTTCCTTCCTTCCTTCCTTCCTTCCTTCCTTCCTTCTTTCCTTCCTTCCTTCCTTCCTTCATTTCTTTCTTCCGCTCTTTCCCTTTCTCTCCTTCTCTCTCTTTCTTTTTTTCTTTTTAAAACTCAGGAAGAGAATACTAGAGCAATACTTTAGGAATAGGCTGACATGTAGAGGAAACAGCACATCTCAATCTCTCTCTCTCTCTATCTCTATTTCACCTTCCCCTAAAAACCCTTCCTCCCTCTTCTCTTTGTCTGTCTGTCTGTCTCTTTCTTTCTGTCAGTCTGTCTCTTGCTTGTATCTAATGAAAATATCCTGAACTCAATTTATATTCATTAGTAACTTTTTAATGCAGAATCAAAACTAGGAATTACTGCACTTAGGAAAAATTCTAGGTATAATGGAATTTGTCTTCCCAAGAAGGGAACATTTCTCTCCTCTCATTTAGAAACTTTTTGATATCTGGCTTCTAGCTTCAATTGAAGACATAATCTCCAAAGTCACAGTGACATAATAGTATGCTAATACTAAATGAAATAGTTTTGTTTGTGTAAAACATTTTTTTAATTTATGTAATCACAATTTATCATTTTATGTCCTATTTTCCTTTCAGTTTTGTGTTTGATTATAAACTTTTTCCTTATCCCATTTTCTATGTTCTCATAATTTACTTATGATATCACCCAGTATGACTATATCATTTATTCATTTGAAGCTTTTCTTGGTATGCAGTGTAAGATGCTGGTCTGTGCCTCTTTTATTCCAAATTGCTTTCCAGTATTCCCAACAAAATTTTTTTGACATATACTGAGTTCTTCCCCCTAAAGTTTGGATCTTTACGTTAGTTAAATATGAGAATATGAGATTAAATATTAAATATGAGATTATGTATATGGTGTATCTAACCTATTTCACTAATATAACACTGTATTTCTCAGTCTACAAGATGCTTTGATAATTACTATTTTGTAATATAGTTTGAAATCTGGTACTGCTTCCTTATTTTTTTTTATTGATTTCCTTGATATTTGTGATATTTTGTTCATCTAGATGAATTTTGTAATTATTATATTATGGTCCTACAAAATAATTTTTGCTAGTGACATAATTTGGGTAGAATTGTCATTTTTATATTGGTTTTGTCTATCCACAAACAATATTTCTTTAATTTTTAAGATCTGTCTTTGTTTGTATAAAAAGTGTTTTGTAATTGTATTTATATAAACTCTAGTTTTGTTTAGGCAAGTGGGCTTCAAAGCCTGGACTTTCTTTTTCTATCCCTTGCTTCTGCTTCCCCTTCAGCATATGAAAGTATTAATGTTTTGTGGTTTTGTATTATACTTTATGACTTTGCTAAAGCTATTAATTATTTCAACTAGGTTTTAGTTGATTCTCTAAGGTTCTCTTGTGTAATCCTGACTGTGGATGCACAATATTTGAATTGCTTTTGACTGATTGAAATATTTTCTCTTTGATGTGGAAGCTCTGTAATTTGGGTATAATATATTCCTCAGAGTTGTCATTTTGTGATCTTCTTCAGCTGTTGACCAATGAATTATTTCAATTTATTTTTTACTTCCTGTTTCTAGCATACCAGTATTTCCTTGACAATTTCTCAAAATTTGATGTCTATACTCTTTCTTTGATCAACGCTTCACTATATAGGTCAATGATTATTAAATTGCCTTTCCTCAATATTTCTATATTACTTTTTTTCTATCTCAGGTATTTCATGTCTTCTCTTTTATTCTTATGACTTTTCTTGTTTCTTAACGTCTCATGAAATTATGAGTTTTCACTTGGCCAATTTTTATTTTTAATATATTATTTTTTTCAGTCAGTTTTCTACCTCTTTTTCCAGTGGAGCAATTCTGTTTTTTTGGCCAAATCTGATGAGAGTAAGGTTCAAAGAATACTAATCCCTCTTTCCTTTTTGCCTAGTGCAGGTTTTTTTCACTTCTTAATTTTTCTATTATCATATCAATGTCAATATATGTCTGCACTTCTGTCCATGTATACCTCTTGTAACTAGCCTAATAGAAATAATATTTTCAAAAATAACAGGGGTAGACCCAAAATGGTGTGGAATAGACAGGATTTTGTCTGAGCTCTTTCTGGTTTCCCTCAGATCAACACTAGATCAAAGCTCTGAATGGGTTTTGGTTTGACAGAACCCACAAATATTACAAGTGTAACACATTTCCAGAAGAATTTATTTTGGAAGAATTTCAGGAAAGTCTGACTCAATCACATAGTGTAATAAAGGGGATGGTATCGCAGGGCAATGCAAGTGCAGTGCAGTTCAGGGAGACCCAGAATGGAAAAGCTTCCAATGTAAATAGGAAAATCTAGTGGGAGGTTTATAATCAAAATTAGTAGCAGTTGCTCCTCTGTCCTGGTTGAAAAGCCAGTAGTTCGGCAGACTACTAATGAGACCTCCAACAAAACTAGAGAGGGTAAATAATGAACCCTTGAAGCCCAGCATAAACTGGGACTTGGCCACGCTTAACCAGCACAGGAAGGAAACCAGCACACCATCCCTAAGGCTATGTAAAGCTACTGTTAGCTGTAGAGGAAGCTTTGGACAATCTCCCTTTTTGCTCAAAGAGCAGATCTCACCCTTTAAAAATGAGTAAAAAAGCAAAAAGTACTCTGAGCATTGATAATTTTTATGGAGAAAATAAAGAACAGGTCTAAAATCCTGAGGAAACTAAAGGCAAACATCTCCAGATGAAGCCTCAGAAAGTGATGTAAGTTGATCTCCATTGCACAAGGCTCTCTTAGAAAAAGTCAATAAGGATCTTAAAAAAAGAGATAGAAGAAAAATGGAGGAAGGAAATGATAGTTCTGGAAATGTGTCATGGAAATTATCTGAAGAAAATCACTTCTTAGTTTTGATAAAATGGAAAAAGAAAACAGCTCCTAAAAACAAAACAAAACAAAACAAAACAAAAAAAGAATTTCTGAAATGGAAAAAAAAATTGAATGAACAAAACAATTCATTTGAAATTTCAACTGGACAAATGAAAAAAAGAGATAAAGAAGGTAACTGAAGAAAATAATCCACTAAAATTTAGAGTTGAACAAATGGAAGCAAATGACTCAATGAGACATCAAGAATCAGTCAAACAACCCCCTCCCCCCAAAAAAAGGAAAAAAAAAAACAGAAAAAAATATAAAATATCTCGTCAAAAAATAACTGACCTGAAAAATAGATCTAGGAGAGACAATCTAAGAATTTTGGGACTATCTGAAAACCATGATGCAAAAAAGTAACTAGACAACATCTTTTAAGAAACCATCAGGGAAAACTGCCCTGATATCCTAAAACCAGAAGGTAAAATAGCCATTGAAAGAATTCACTGATCAATTTCTGAAAGAGACCCCAAAATGAAAATTCCAAGGAATATGGTAGCTAAATTTCAGAATTATCAGATCAAGGAGAAAACACTGCAAGCAGTCAGAAAGAAACTATTCAAATATCAAGGAGTAACAATCAGGATTATCCAGGGCCTAGCAACTTCCACTTGAAAAGACTGAGGAGCATGGAATATGATATTATAGAGAGCAAAGGAACTTGGACTGCAGCCAAGAATCAACTATCCAGAAAAAATTAAGTATTATTTATCAGGAGAAAAGATAGTTATTCAATGTAATAGGGGATTTTTAGTTATTTTTGATGAAAAGACCAAAAAATGAACAAATATTTTGATCAAATACAGAACTTATGAGAAGCATAAAAAGATCAAAAGGGAAGGGAAAAAAAACTAAAGAATTAGTAGGTGAAAAAACAAATTATAGACAAAATTGATAATTTCATCTAAGAGAATGGCAGTAATGAGACAACACACCAAAGCAGTGCTTAGGGGAAGTTCTATATCTCTATATGCTTATTTGCATAAAATAGAGAAAAAGAAGATAAATGAATTGGGAATGCAAATAAAAAAGCTAGGGAAAGAACAAGTTAACTCCCCCCCTTCCCAATAATGTAAATAAATTCCAAATTTACTGATTTTGAAATTCTGAAAATAAAAGGGGAGATTAATAAAATTGAAAGTAGGAAATTTATTGATGTAAGAAAACTAAAACTTGGTTTCATGAGAAAAAAAAAAACAAAATAGATAAACCTTTAGCTAATTTTATTAGAAATAGGAAAGAAGAAAATGAGATTGTTAATATCAAAAATAAAAAGCATGAATTTTCCACCAATGAAAAGGAAACAAGAGCAATAATTAGAAGGTATTGTGCCCAAATCTATGCCAATAAATCTGATAATCTAAATGAAATGTATGAATAGTTACAAATATATAGATTACCTAAATTAATAGAGGAGGAAATAAATTACTTAAGTAGTCCCATTTAAGAAAAGGAATTGAATAAGCTAATAAATAACTCCAACCAAAAAAATCTCCCGGGCCAGATGGATTTACATATGAATTCTACTAGATATTTAAAGAACAATTAATTCCAATATTATGTAAACCATTTGGGAAAATAAGGAAAATAGTCCTACCAAATTCCTTTTATGATACTGTTATGATATTAATACCTAAACCAGATCGGATTAGAACAGAGAAAGAAAATTATAGACCAAGAAATATAAATATCATTTTTCTGTGTAAGAATGTGAACAGTTTAATCTTATTAATATTATGTTTTCTTTATTGCTTTCTTGTTTACTTTTTCATGTTTCCGAAGATTATTTGAAGATTAAATTTATTGTTCAGCTTTGGTCATTTCATCAGGAAACACCCCAATTTCATTGAAAATCCATCTTTTCCCCTGAACGATTATGACCAATCTTGCCGAGTAGTCGATTTTTGATTGTAGTCCAAGCTCCTTTGCCTTCTGGAATATCACTTCCCCAAATTTTGGATCCTTTAATGTTAAAGCAGTTAAGTCCTGTGCTATTCATACTGTGTATCCTTGATATGTGAATTATTTCTTCCTGGAGTATTTTCTCCTTGACCTGGTAATACTGGAATTTGGCTTCAATATTCCTTGGGGTTTTCATTTTGGGATCTCTTAAAGTAGGTGATTCTTTCAATTAGGATATCTAGTTATCTTTCATAATTTCTTGAAAAATGCTCTGTCTCTTTTCAGGACAAAGAATTGGAAACAAAGGCAATGCCCATCAACTGGGAAATGGCTGAGTAAACTGTGGTATGTGATTAAGATGGAATATTATTGTTCTATGGGAAATGATGCGTGGGATGCTTTCAGAAAAAAAGATACATGAAAAGTTCTTCATAAAATGAAGCAAAGTAACATGTACTGTGAAAAATAATAGCAATGTTGTGGGATGATCAGCTATGAATTACATTTCTGTTCTCAGCAATATCATAATCTATGACTACTCTGAAGGACTAATGATGAAAAATGCTATCCATACTCAGAGAAAGAGATGATTTTTATCTGAATGCAGATTGAAACATACTTTTTGTTTTTTCTTGATTTTTTTGTGGGGGAAATCTATGTGTTTTTCCCACAACATGACTTTTATGGAAATGTGGAATAAAAATCTTAAATTTAAAGAAAAATGTATTGCTCATGCTTCTTCTTCTTTTTTTTTTTAATTCATGACTTTCAATCCATTATTTCTTAAATTATCTCTTCAGGAGCAATTTTTAGATCATTTGTTTTTCCAATGATTACACACACACACACATACACACACACATGTATTTTTTTTTCATTCATTTTATTTTGTTTGACATATTCTTTATATCTCATTGAATTCTGTAGGCTTCCATTGTCCCAATTCTAATTTTTAACAAATTATTTCCTTATTTTTACTTCCTTTTCCATTTTGGCTAATTGTATTTTAAAAGAATTGTTTTCTTCAGTGGATCCCTACCCCCTAATTTAGCCAACTATATTGTTAAGGACTTCTTTTCTTTTCTTTTCTTTTCTTTTCTTTTCTTTTCTTTTCTTTTCTTTTCTTTTCTTTTCTTTTCTTTTCTTTTCTTTTCTTTCCTTTCTTTTCTTTTTTTCTTTTTTTTTATTATTATAGCTTTTATTTACAAATTATATGCATGGGTAATTTTACAGCACTGACAATTGCCAAACCTTTTGTTCCAATTTTTCCCCTCCTTCTCCCCATTCATAGATGGCAGGTTGAGCAATACATGTTAAATATGTTAAAGTATAAATTAAATACAATATAAGTATACATGTCCAAACAGTTATTTTGCTGTACAAAAATAATTGGACTTTGAAATAGTATACTATTAACCTGTGAAGGAAATCAAAAATTCAGGCAGACAAAAATATAGGAATTGGGAATTCTAGGTAATGGTTCATAGTCATCTTCTAGAGTTCTTTCACAGGGTATAGTTGGTTCAATTCATTACTGCTCTATTGAAATTGATTTGGTTCATCTCATTACTGGAGATGGCCACGTCCATCAGAATTGACCATCACATAGTATTGTTATTGAAGTATATAATGATCTCCTAGTCCTGCTCATTTCACTCAGCAACATTTCATGTAAGTTTCTCCAGGCCTTTCTGAAATCATCCTGCTGGTCATTTCTTATCAAACAATAATATTCCATAATATTCATATACCACAACTTATTCAGCCATTCTCCAATTGATGGGCATCCACTCAGTTTCCAGCTTCTAGCCACTACAAACAGGGCTGCCACAAACATTTTGGCACATACAGGTCCCTTTCCCTTCTTTAGTATCTCTTTGGGGTATAAGCCCAGTAGAAACACTGTTGGATCAAAGGGTATGCACAGTTTGATAACTTTTTGAGCATAGTTTCAAATTGCTCTCCAGAATGGCTGGATGTATTCACAATTCCACCAACAATGTATTAGTGTCCCTGTTTTCCCATATCCCCTCCAACATTTCACATTATCTTTCCCTGTCATTCTAGCCAATCTGACAGGTGTATAGTGGTATCTCAGAGTTGTCTTAATTTGCATTTCTCTGATCAATAGTGATTTGGAACACTCTTTCATATGAGTGGTAATAGTTTCAATTTCTTCATCTGAAAATTGTCTGTTCATATCCTTTGACCATTTATCAATTGGAGAATGCCTTGATTTCTTATAAATTAGAGTCAATTCTCTATATATTTTGGAAATGAGGCCTTTATCAGAACCTTTGACTATAAAAATGTTTTCCCAGTTTATTGTTTCCCTTCTAATCTTGTCTGCATTAGTTTTGTTTGTACAAAAACTTTTCAATTTGATATAATGAAATTTTTCTCTTTTGTGATCAATAATGATCTCTAGTTCTTCTTTAGTCATACATTCTTTCTTCTTCCACAGGTCTGAGAGGTAAACTATCCTATACTCTTCCAATTTATTTATAATTTCATTCTTTATGCCTAGGACATAAACCCATTTTGACCTTATGTTGGTGTATGGTGTTGTGTGGGTCATTGCCTAGTTTCTGCCATACTAATTTCCAATTTTCCCAGCAAATTTTGTCAAATGGTGAGTTCTTATCTCAAAAACTGGGGTCTTTGGGTTTGTCAAACACTAGATTTTTAAAGTTATTGGCTGTTTTAAGACTTCTTTTCTTCAGTAAAAACAATTTCCATTCTTTTCCATGCTTTTGACTCTTGCATATTTTTCATTTCTTTTTTTTCCCATTTTTTTTTTTTTTTTTGTTCTGCTTCTTTTATTTGAATTTTAAAATCCGGGACGGAGTCAAGATGGTGGAGCAGGCACACACAACTCTCTAAGCTCCTCTCATTCCCCTCATAACCAACTATTTAATGCAGCCTCAAAAATAACTCTTCACTACTTAAATTCATGAAGATTAGAAACACTACAACTTACCAGCCGATCCAGAAGATCGCTAGGAAAGATTTGTCCTGAGGGGCCAGGAACAGACTAGCACAGGCAGTGAGAGGCTAGAGTCCTGAGCAAACCAGGGGCGGGGGTGATCTTTGTGGCTAGAGAAGTTATAGACTAAATGCTCTGCCTTGATTAAAAAGCAGTAAACTGTCAGAGAAATTAAAGCCTAAAACAGAGGATCCTCTAAAAAACCGCCAGAACCTAACAAGATCTGGCTGTAACCCCTCAAACCCGGAAGTGACTCAGGCAGACTTTACTGCAGCCCTGCGGCCACATCTGGTAGTTCAGGGCTTTTGCGGGGGCAGTTACTAATCTGCACAGCAGGGGGGCACAGCCTGTGCAGGCTCTGATTGGCAGAGAGAGGGGCTCGGCCTGGGCAGCCTCTTATTGGCAGAGTGGGGGGCTCGGCCTGGGGCAATAGAACCTCCCCAGCTGACTGCTCTTCTGGGACAGACAATTTCGGTCCCTGCAAATCCATTCACTGCTCAACTGCTAAAACCCACAGCCCCAGGGCAGGATTTGGCTTGGGAAGTGAAACTCTCACTGCTCAGCGTCTAGCCCCAGGGCAGTCGTTATCTCACACAGCTGGGGTTCTTTGAAGGGCACTTTCCCAGTCTGGCCCTGCAGGCCTGAGTTATTTCGGGTGGGGAACTCTTTCCCAGAGCACTCCAGTACCTCCCTGCTTTTTGTAGCCGGTTGGCAGGACAGCTACCCGTCCATATACCTTTCACTGCTCTGCAAAGGAAGCTGGTAATCTCCTGGCTCTGAAGGCAGACCTTACAGGCTTTAACAAAATGAATTAAAAAATCAAAAGAACAATTGATAGTTTCTACACAGAAAGAGAACAGCTTTTCAACCCTGAAGAGACTAATAGCAGACAGTCTCCAGACGATTGTTGGTCTCCAATATAAAAGGCTCTCCAAGAAGAGACTATTAAAAACCTTAAAAGAGAGCTAGAAGAGAAATGGGGAAAGGCACATAACTCACTAAAAGAAAACATTGATAAAGTGGAAAAAGAAAACAACTTCCTGAAATATGAATTGGAAAAGGTAAAAAACTCCCAAGAAGTGCAGGGAAACAGAGTTTGCGAATTGGAAAAAGAAAATAACTCACAAAAAAAAAAAAAATTAGTGAAATGGAAAAAAATTCCATAGAACAAAACAACTCAATTGGACATATACAAAAAGAAGTAAAAAAAGCTAATGAAGAAAATAACTCACTAAAAATCAGAACTGAACAAATAGAAATGACTGATTCATTGAGACATCAACAATCAGTCAAGCAAAACCAAAAAAATGAAAGATTGGAAAAAAATGTCAAATATTTACTTGGAAAAACAGCAGACCTGGAAAATAGATCTAGGAGAGATAACCTGAGAATCATTGGATACCAGAAAATTATGATGAAACAAAGAACCTAGATACTATTTTACAGGAAATCATCAAAGAGAACTGCCAGAAGTAATAGAACTGGAAGGGAAAATAGGCGTTGAAAGAATTCATCGAACACCTTCTGAAAAAGACCCTAAAATAAAGACTCCAAGGAATATTGTGGCCAAACTTCAGAATTTCAGACTAAAGAAAAAATTTTACAGCAGCCAGGAAAAAAAATAGTTCAAATACCAAGATGCCACAATAAGGGTCACACAAGATCTGGCTGCCTCAACATTAAAGGGTCAAAGAGCCTGGAATCCGATATTCTGAAAGGCAAAAGAACTTGGAATGCAGCCAAGAATAAACTACCCAGCTAAGCTGAGTATTTTTTTTTTCATGGAAGAAGATGGACATTTAATGAAATAGAGGAATTCCATCTGTTTCTAAGGAAGAAACCAGACTTAAACAAAAAATTTGATCTCCAACAACAGGAATCAAGAGAAGTAGAACAAGGTAAAAGGAACTCTTGAGAACTGTATTTCTGTTGTGGATATACATAAAAACCATATGTATAATTTGATTTTACCGATATAACATAAAAAAGGGAAGTAGAAATGGAAAGGGGATAATGTCAGAAAAAGGGAAGAGGGGAGATAAAAAGAGGGAAACTACATGTGACAGTGAGGCAAAGGAAACCTATCATATATGAGGGAACTTAGAGAAGGGGAGGAACATTGTGTGAATCCTACTCTCATCAGAGTTGGCTCAAAGAGGAAACAATTTACATAGTTTTCCACTGAGGAAGAGGAAATTAAAGAAATAATAAGGGGTTACTTTACCCAACTTTATGCCAATAAATTTGATAACTTAAGAGAAATGGATGACTACCTCCAAAAATATAGGCTTCCCAGATTATCAGAGGAGGAAGTAAATTGCTTAAATAGTCCCATTTCAGGAAAAAGAAATAGAACAAGCTATTAATCAACTCCCTAAAAACAAATCCCCGGGACCAGATGGATTTACATGTGAATTCTACCAATACTTTATAAATTATTTGAAAAAATAGGGAATGAAGGAGTCCTACCAAATTCCTTTTATGACACAGACATGGTACTGATACCTAAACCAGGTAGGTTGAAAACAGAGAAAGAAAATTATAGACCAATCTCCCTAATGAATATTGATGCTAAAATCTTAAATAAGATATTAGCAAAAAGACTACAGAAAATCATCCCCAGGATAATACACCACGATCAAGTAGGATTTATACCAGGAATGCGGGGCTGGTTCAATATTAGGAAAACAGTATAATTGGTCATATTAATAATCAAATTAGCAAAAACCATATGATCATCTCAATAGATGCAGAAAAAGCATTTGATAAAATCCGACATCTATTCCTATTAAAAACTCGTGAGAGTATAGGAATAAATGGACTTTTCCTTAAAATAATCAGTAGCATCTATTTAAAACCAGCAGTAAGCATTATATGTAACGGGGACAAATTGCAACCATTCCCAATAAGATCAGGAGTAAAACAAGGTTGCTCACTCTCACCGTTACTATTTAATATTGTATTAGAAATGCTAGCTTTGGCAATAAGAGTTGAGAAAGAGATTAAAGGAATAAGAATAGGCAATGAGGAAACCAAATTATTACTCTTTGCTGATGATATGATGGTATCCTTAGAGAACCCCAGAGACTCTACTAAAAAATTATTAGAAAAAATCCACACCTTCAGCAAAGTTGCGGGGTATAAAATAAACCCACATAAGTCATCAGCATTCTTATATATCACTAACAAAACCCAACAGTTAGAGTTACAAAAAGAAATTCCATTTAAAGTAACTACTGATTGTATAAAATATTTAGGAACTATCTGCCAAGGGAAAATCAGAAACTTTATGAGCAAAACTACAAAACACTTTCCACACAAATTAAGTCTGATCTAACCAACTGGAAAAATATTAAATGCTCTTGGATTGGGTGAGCAAATATAATAAATTAATTATTTATTAATCTATTTATTTAGCGCTATACCAATCAGGCTCCCAAAAAACTAGTTTGATAAATTAGAAAAAATAACAACAAAGTTCATATGGAAAAACAAAAGGTCAAGAATTTCAAGGGAATTAATGAAAAAAAAATCATATGAAGGTGGCCTAGCTGTACCAGATCTAAAATTATATTATAAAGCAGCAGTTACTAAAACCATCTGGTATTGGCTAAGAAATAGACTAGTTGATCAATGGAATAGGTTAGATTCAAGGACAAAAACAGCCAATAACTTTAATAATATAGTTTTTGACAAACCCAAAAACACCAGTTTCTGGGATAAGAATGCATTATTTGACAAAAATTGCTGGGAAGATTGGAAATTAGTATGGCAGAACCTAGGCATTGACCCACACTTAACACTGTACACCAAAATAAGGTCAAAATGGGTTCATGATCTAGGCATAAAGAATGAGATTATAAATAAATTGGAAGAGCATAGAATAGTTTACCTCTCAGACCTGTGGAAGAGGGAGGAATTTTTGACCAAAGAACTAGAGATCACTATTGACCACAAAATAGAAAATTTTGATTATATCAAATTGCAAAGTTTTTGTACAAACAAAACAAATGCAGACAAGATTAGAAGGGAAACAATAAACTGGGAAAACATTTTTACAATCAAAGGTTCTGATAAAGGCCTCATTTCCAAAATATATAGAGAATTGACTCTAATTTATAAGAAATCAAACCATTCTCCAATTGATAAATGGTCAAGGGTTATGACCAGACAATTCTCAGATGAAGAAATTGAAACTATTTATAGACATATGAAAATATGCTCCAAATCACTATTAATCAGAGAAATGCAAATTAAGACAACTCTGAGATACCACTACACACCTGTCACATTGACTAGAGTGACAGGGAAAGATAATGTGGAATGTTGGAGGGGATGTGGGAAAACAGGGACACTGATACATTGTTGGTGGAAATGTGAACACATCCAGCCATTCTGGAGAGCAATTTGGAACTATGCTCCAAAAATTATCAAAGTGTGCATATCCTTTGATCCAGCAGTGTTTCTACTGGGCTTATACCCCAAAGAGATATTAAAGAAGGGAAAGGGACCTGTTTGTGCCAAAATGTTTGTGGCAGCCCTGTTTGTAGTGGCTAGAAGCTGGAAACTGAGTGGATGCCCATCAATTGGAGAATGGTTGAGTAAATTGTGGTATATGAACGTTATGGAATATTATTGTTCTGTAAGGAATGACCAGCAGGATGAATACAGAGAGGACTGGCGAGACTTACATGAACTGATGCTAAGTGAAATGAGCAGAACCAGGAGATCATTATATACCTCAACAATGATACTGTTTGAGGATGTATTCTGATGGAAGTGGATCTCTTCGATAAAGAGAGCTAATTCAGTTTCAACTGATCAAAGATGGGCAGAAGCAGCTACACCCAAAGAAAGAGCACTGGGAGATGAATATAAACTGCTTGCATTTTTGTTTTTCTTCCCGGATTATTTATACCTTCTGAATTCAATTCTCCCTGTGCAACAAGAAAACTGTTTGGTTCTGCACACGTATATTGTATCCAGGATATAATGTAACCTATTTAACATGTAAAGGATTGCTTGCCATCTGAGGGAGGGGGTGGAGAGTGGGAGGGGAAAAATTGGAACAGAAGTGAATGCAAGGGATAATGTTGTAAAAAATTACCCTGGCATGGGTTCTATCAATAAAAAGTTATTTAAAAATTTTTTTTTAAAATCCTTTTTTTTTAAAGCTCTTTCCAGAAGGTTTTTGGGGCTTGAAACTAATTCATATCCTCTTTGAGGTTTCACATGTATACATTTTTGTTTTCGTTTTTTGAATTTGTATTTGGATCTTCCCTGTTGCCATGGTAGCTTTCTTTTCTGTTTATTGAAAAAAAAATAGGTTATTTCAGGAGCTTTTAATGAGACTCTGCTCCTGGGACTTTGCCCTAAACTCTTTGGTGGGGTCAGGGGCCTGTTCATTGGTTTTTTTGTGCTGGGACCTTATGTGCTTGAGGATTGCCAACTTTTTTAAAAAGGCCCAGCCTGCCTCTTGTGATATGCATTCTGAGGGAAGCAATTTGCTTGAGGCCTCACAGTTTACCTGCTGTGACACTATTCTGCTGAGCCAGGATTGAGGGGTTTCAGTTGCTGATCTGTGTTGTGGCTAACAGCCTCCAGCTGGCTTGTCTGAACACTGCCTGACCTGTATCACCTCCTCTCTTATCCAAGCCAGACAGACTTTTCTTGAAGTTTTTCCAAAATTCTTTCACTTCATCCTTTTGTGTCCTCTGTTGCTTTAGAATTCTTTAATAGATTAATTTAATGTTATTTTTGAGAGAAACTAGGCATAGCTCAGGCATCTTCCTGGTTTCTTTCTTCTATGTCAAATGTGTTCTACAATTCTGCTTTTTAAAGAATTATGTTCTTCAGTAAATTTTTATGCCTCTTTTTCTCCTCTTTAAGATTTTATTTTCTTCAGTATTTTATCACTTTTACCATTTTGTTGTTTTTTTCATAACTTTCTTCCTTTACTCTCATTTATTTTTCTAATGTTTCTTCAATTTTTATTTGCTTTTGAAATAAACAGACAGTACATAATATCTGAGAGAATGTTGGGCCAGCCAGACATAGGAACACTGTGAACATAAACATAAACCATTTTTATACAAATAAAGTCAGATCTAAATATCAAGTAATTTTTATTGTTCATGGGAAGTTAAAACCAATGTAGTAAAAAATGACAAATTCCTCTCAAATATTTATTCAATGCCATCACAATTAAATTATTTAAAACATCATTGTACTGAGAAAGGGAAAAAAATACTAATAACAAAGTTCACTTGGAAAAATAAAAAAAAATCAGAAATTTCAAAGAAATCAGGCAACTAAAAAAGTAATCGAAGCAAATTCAGTAGTATCAAACATTGAACTATATTATAAGGTAGGTACTGTTGTTATTTTTTGTCCTTCATTCTAGAAGATCAGGACATGAGGGAGGTGATGCCATGACATGAAAGTGAAACATTGTTGAAATGTAAAATGAGTAATTTTGATTATTTTAAATTAAAATTTGCTTGTATAAATAAAACTTATGCAACCAAGAAGAAAAGGAATGAGGAAAATTGGAGGGGAAATCTTTCATGGACAATCTCTCAGATAGGTTGTGATTGGTTTGGAATATTGTTGTAGTGTAGGAAAGGATGAGTTAGTTGATTTAGGAAAAAAGCAAACAAACATGGAAAGACTTGGGCTTATGAGGGAAGATGCTATCTACCTTCAGAGAAAACAGATGAAAAATTATATATAGATATATATATATGAATATATGCATATATATGTTTATACATGTATATATATATCTATAAATATACATACATATATTTATGTATATGTATATGTATACACATTATTTATGTATATATAAAAGCTTAATTGTAGCTTTTTTAGGGTAGGGAGATGAAAGAATGGGAAAATAAAATAAAAAGTGCATATCAGAGAACAAAAGAAATCTAGAAAAGAAGCACAAAAAAGATGAACAGTTTTGAAAATACTGTATAGTATTTATTATGTAGTTTTTCTTGAAGTTGAAATGTATGATTTTACATTGAATTTTCTCATGTTTTGCTGTGTTTTCTGACATTTTTTTCTATTTTCATTTTGCATTTAAGTTTAAAATAAATAAGTTTTTAACAAAATAAAATCATTTCTAGACCTTCCAGAAATTTTTGTTGGGTTTTTATTCAATTTATATTTTTTGAGGCTTTGCTTTGAGCTGTTTTGACTCAATTATCCTTTGACTTTTTGTCTTGATGTTTCCTGTAAATATAGTAACTTTCTATGGTCAGGATCTTTTTGTTGTTTGCTCATTTTCCAATGCTATTTTTTTTTTCTATTTTGAACTTTGTGATAAAATTTGGCAGTGTACCTCATATTGGTGTAGTAGGGAGAACAAGAATTGTCTCAATCTGAGGCACTTTTTCACATTGATATTTTCAGTTAGTTCTTGGGTTTTTTTCCCATGCTTTCAACATTCTGTGATCTGTGAAGAGATGTGGCCACTCTCTCATGGTTTGTGCTCAGTTCTTTATGCTGAAAGGACCAGTGATTCTTTTAGGTTGGATTTGTTACTATTATTTTTCAGGACCCTTGTTCCATTTGAATAATATTCTTCAGGATGCTTTATCCCTTCTATGGAAAAGCACATTTTTCTTCATTGGTCCCACTAATTCTTGATTTAAAGAGCTCATTATTGTATTCAATTCTCTATACCCAGAAGTGGATATAGTCAATGAAATTGCCAACAGTAACTAGTCCAATATCCAGTACTAGCAAAAGATTCCTCCAATCATAGTTTTTGACCAATTACCAGGTCTTCTTTTCATCTCTGGCTTGAGAGCTGTTAACTTCATTTAACCACACTATTGGTCTTTCATCATATGGGTCCTGGGACCACCTTCCACCCCTGTCAGAAAGATTTCTCTTTTTGATTTCCTATGTTGTCTTGAACTTATATATTGACCTTTTGTGGCCTTGACCCTCCAGAATTCAATTTGAGATGTTATTTTAAAATCATTTAGAGGAAAATACTGGGAGAACTTGACTGAGGGCTTCATTGATTCACTATTTTGGCTCTGTTTCTGAAAATCCCATTTTCGATTCATAACACATATCATCCCATCTTGGCTGTGCCCCGTTGCTAGAATTCTGTCCTTCCCACCTTCTACCTCTTAGCTTATATGCCTTCTTTCAAACCTCATCTAAAACCCTATCTTTTGTCAGAAGCCTTTTCCATAATCTTTCCTCCTCATCTTTTCCCAATTTTACTCTAGACTTAACTCACCAATTTTACTGTGGGTATTTTCTGTGTACTTAGTTATTTATAGAGCTCTCTTTCTTTACAATGTGAACTCCTTGATGGTAGAGACTGTTTTGTTTTCCTTTTTTTGTATCACTGGGTTTTCCATAGTCTTTGGAAATAAATAAATACTTAATGAGCACTCAACCAATGAAATAATTGATTAGCACTCTTTAAATTTCTCTTATCACATTGCCCTGACTTTTTACAGTTTAAGAATTGGAAAATACTTCACAGATCAATTAGTCCAACTCATGGCTAAAGAGGAAGTATCTATCTAGTTGATGATTAGCAAATCTTAGATATGAAAACATTTTACCTCTTGAAGTAGGTCATTCAACTTGTCACTGCTGAAATCTCTATACAATATCATTTCCTCCTGGTTCTACTTTTTTGCCTCTACGTAATTTCTAACCATTTCTCCTTGGGCTGTTTTCCAGGGACAAGCAGTACAAATCTAATATTTCCTTCATGGAAATATTAGCACTTCAGATATTTGAAAACAGGAAATTAGTTTCCAATTACCCCCTCTCTCCCTGTTTCACCCCAATTTTCTCTATGTTAAAAATTTCCCATTCCTCTAACCAATCTTCGTATGATTATGTGACTCAGAGATCTTCACAATATTGGTTGTTTTCCTTTGGACACTTAAAAACTTTTCAATGTTCTTCTTAAGCCATGATCCCAGAAGTAAACATAATATTTCAGATTATGTCTGATGAAGTCGGAGTACAGTGAGACTTTTATCCCTCTAATCCTTAATGCTATGGTCTGTTTAATATAGAATACATTTATAATTTTTGCATTAAACTATCTCCTCATATCAAGCTAGCAGTCCACTAAAATTCTCAGATTTTTTTCCCAGAAACTGTGGTGATCTTTTTCTTCTAGCCCGGTTAGCTTAGAGGTCTATCTCTCTGCTTGGTTCCAAGAGCTCCCTCCGAATGTCACCAAATCCAAAGGTTCTGTCCTTCAGCCTCTGCCTCTGCTTTCTTCAGCCTCCAACCAGCACAGAGATGGAATGAATCTCTTGTCTCCTTCACTTGGGGCTCGGCTAGCTTTCTGGTGAGTCTTTCAGACCAGCTTGGTCTCAGTGGGGGAAGTGCAGGAGCCCATCCACCAACTCCTCTCCAATGCACCTGAACTCTCTTCTGCGACCAGCCAGCCAAGTGAAAATATATTCTCTCTTGCCTTGCCTTGGAGAGAGGGCTTCTGGTGTAACTCCGCTGAAATCTGACCGAGTACATCTTCTTGTAAGATTAGATCAACTCTAATTAGTTAGCAGTTTGTAAGGATTCCAACAAGAAACCATTGCTGTTTCTTCATGTGTCCTCTATCTTACCCTTAGAATGTTCCTATTTTTTTTTTTTGTTGTTGTTGTTGTTGTTGCAAGTATGAGATATTTCATTTCTTTCCATTGAATTCATTGATTTTGGCTTAATTCTATAGCCTGTGCACTGTTCTGTTTCTTATGTCTACAATCTTCAAATTATTGGATGTACCTTCTCTGTGCTTATTCAAGTAATTGATAAAAATCTTAAATACTACAGATTTCTGGAGCATTCTACTGAAAAACAGAAACATTAATTTTTCAGCATTAAAAAAAAAATTTTTTTTAGTCCAGCTTCCCAATTGTTTCAGGATACTTCTTATTTTATTATCATCTAGTTCATATCTCTCAATTTTCTCCATGAGAATATTAGGTAATTCCTTATAAGAAAAAAGCTTTGATAAAATCTACATAAATTAAAACTGTCACATTCCTCTTATCAATTGGTTTAGTAATGCCATCAAAAGAGGAAATGAGATTAATCTGGCATGACCTATTTTTAATGAAGTAAATACTGGCTTTTTGTAATCACTGCTTCTCTTTCTCCATGTTCACCATCTTTATTGATCTGCTGACAAATGTGAAATATGTATGTGTGTGTGTGTGTATAAATATATATATGTATATATTTATTATAAATCCTTCTTTCCTTCCTTTACTTCCTTCCTTCTTAAAATCTTTCTCTTTCTTTCCTTTCCTTTCCTTTTTTCTTTTAAGTGAGGACAAGATCTTATTTGAATTGGCCTGAATTAATCAACTCATTGTTGAAAAGAGCCAAGTTTATTATTAGTTATTCATCACATAATCTTGTTATTGCTATATACAATGTTTTCTTGGTTCTATTCACTTCACTTAGGACCAGTTCATGTAAGTTTCTCCAGTCTTTCTGAAATCATTCTGCTCTCATTTTTTTTTTTTCCCTTTGGAAGCTTATCCTTTTTGCCATGTTCATGAATACGGATGATGGACTGGCTCAAAGCAAGGTTTCTGGTTTCTTTCTCTACTTTCTCTCCTTTCACATCTCTACCATGATCACAACCTTTATCCTGGGATTTCTTTATTAGATTCAAGTTTAAAATCAGGGGTGGTGTATGGAGATTCAAAATAGAAAGACTTTATCATATAAGAATTTTCATTCATCAAATGGGAGGGTAAAGAAGACGTTAGAATTTCAAACCTTTTTTTGTGCGTTTTTGAAAGAACATAGGACAGCAAAAATTTAAAATGCTATTGACATTCTTTGTTGGGGAATGGCTAAAGATTTGTGATACATGAAAATAACAGTGCTATAAGACATGAATGAAGGAAAACCTGAAAAGATTTCCATGAAATTGTACAAAGTAAAGTAAGCAAGTCATAAAACACAAATAATTACAAAGGAATCAAAATTGAACATCCTGAAAGTATAAAGACAATCTTGTACCCAAAGAAAATATTTTGGAAGAGATTTTTCTCTGATATTTTTACATGGGCATAAAAAGTTGTGGATTATTCTTTATGATATCTGATATTATATTTTTATTAACTGTGAATTTTTCCTCCTCTTTTCTTGCTATTTTATACCAAAGAAATATTATAAAGTTGTGCTTCTCTTAGGGAAATAAAGACCAGAGAAGAGAACCTAAAAACATAAAAAAAATCATGAAATATATTTAAAAAGAAAGAACACCATAAGTATTCATCTACTCTATCTATATATAAGCTAGATTCTGTATAACTCAATTATAAATAACTGACACACAGGATAATTATCTTGTAGCTCAATCAGTCAGTCGTAAATTTCTTTTAAACCTCAAAATTAAATTGCCCACTGAAATAAAAAGAAGGTGGTACACCATCGATGAAAAGATGTAATTATCATAACTACCTTTCTCTAACCTTGTCCCATGAAGTGTAAATTTTAATAAGTTAAAGAAGCCAAGTAGGAAGCAAATCTAGTGGATTTTTTCCCTATGAAGAAATGTTGAGCTAGATTAGATAAACTTTTTTTTTTTTTAACCTGGAGCTGGCTAAGTAGGGATGGGGGGAGATATAGAAGGATGTTAACAGGATAACATACTGAAAACTTCATGATAGCACTAATTTATTTTTAAGGTTATCCATGTGCCTCTTGTTTATCTTTTTCCTCCACCTTTTAATCAGGATAAGTTAAAAAAAGAGAAAGAGATTTTAACTCATAGCTATTTTACAAAAAATAAAAGAAAGTTGTTTTTTTTGTTTTTGTTTTTGTTTTTTTTGAGAAGAATGAATTTATATTTTCAAAGTCAAGGGAAGAAGGGGGATTTAAAAAATAAGCATCACTTCTGAAAATATAAGAACCACCAAAAACTCATTTGATCCAATTCAACCATTTTTGAAAAGAAATCCCACTAATGACAATTTGCATGAAGACCTCATGTGAACGGGAATCCCATTACCTCTTGAGGCAGCCCATTTATATTTTACATAGCTTCTAATTGGTAAAAAAAAAAAAAAAATTCTTCACCCCAATCCTTATTAAAAAATCCAAATTTATATTTCTATTACTTCCATGCATTACTATTTTTCAGTATTGTGAAGGCCCAACAGAATTAAGCTAAGACTTCTTCAGAAGGACATTTTTAAGTCTTTGAAGTGAACTATTACATTCTTTTGAACATGCAGTTTTCTAGGATACACATCACTCATCCCTTCAACTGATTTTTATATTGTAAATTTGGATCCTTTCACCAATCTGGTTGCTTTCCACTGAGCACCTCTAACTACACAAAGTTCTTTCTAAAATGTGTCACTCAGAACTCAATAGCATCCTCTATTCATATTTCTAAAATCATGCCTTCGACTGTTTATTATCATTTATTTCTTCTATTCCCAAAAGTCAAATATAAAATAATTTTACTGTAAACTAATGTTTAATCCAGATTTTTATAAGGTCCAATAAAATGTGATACTTCTAAACTTCATCTGAAGTAAATTCCTAAATCTATCCAAATCTTCAGTGCTTCAAGACCTAACTGAAAGGTTACTTTATCCATGAAGTTTTCCTAATTCTTTTCTTTTTTAATTTTTTTTTAATTAAAGCCTCTTATTTTCAAAACATATACATGGATATTTTTTCAACATTGACCCTTGCATAGCCTTGTGTTCCAAATTGTAAATCCAATTCACTGATCTTCTATTTTTCTGTTTTATGTAAGTAAGCATCTAGAGATATAAAAATTTCCCTAATAACTATTTTGACTGCATCCCATAAATGTGGTATATTTTCTCGTTATTGTCACTTCCTTGGATAAAGTAACTGATTGTGTCTATGATTTGCTGTTTCACCCATTTATTATATTATTTTCTAATTAATTTTGGATCTATTTTCCCCAGATCTTTTGTTGAATGTGATTTTTGCTGCTTCATGATCTGAAAAAATGCATTTACTATTTCTGTCTTTCTGCATTTGATTTTTATGATTTTATTTCTTAATACAGGGTAAATTTTTGTTTAGGTTCCATAAACTGCCAAGAAAAAGGTATTCTCCTTTTGGTCTTTATTCAATTTTCTCCAAAGATCTATCATACTTAAAGTTTTCTAATACTCTGTTTACTTCCTTAACTTTTTTTCTTATTTATTTTGTGGTTTCATTTATCTAGTTCTGAGAGAGCAAGGTTGAAATCCCCCTCTAGTCCAGTTTTGCTGTCTATTTCTTCTTGCATCTCTCTTAACTTCTTCTCTAGAAATTTGGATGTTATACCACTTGGTGAATATATGTTTAGTATTGATATTACTTCATTATCTATGGTACCTTTTAGCAAGAAATAGTTTCTTTCCTTATCTCTTTTAATTAGATCTACCTTTGCTTTTATGTGATCTGCAATCAGGATCACTACTGCTTTTTTAACTAAGCCTGAAGCATAATAAATTCTGCTCCTATCCGTTACCTTCACTGTGTATGTATCACTCTCTTTAAATGTGTTTCTTATAAACAACATATTGTAGGATTCTGGCTTTTAATCCAGTCTGCTGTTTCAGTTTTGTGGGGGAGTTCATCCCATTCACACTCTCAGTTAAAATAATTCTGTATTTCCTGCCATCTTATTTACCCTAAATTATGCTTTTTCCTCCTTTTTTTTTTAACCCCCTTGCCTCCTCCCCAGTATTTTGTTTCTAGCTACCACCTCAGTCAAACAGTCCTCTCCCTTTAGAGTTCCTGCCCTCCTTTTTTACACCCTTCCTCTACTATTTCTGTTTTCTCTTCTATTAGCCTTTCTCTTTCTTTTCCCCTTTTCCTTGCTACTTCTCTATATGTTGAGAAAAGTTTCTCTGTAGAATCAAATATGTCAGATATTCCCTCGTTGAGCCAAACCTGATGAGATTGAGAATAACACAATACTCACCCCTTTCACTTCTTTCCCTCATTTATAATGTCTTCTTTGCCTTCTCATAAGAAGTAATTTCCCTTATTTTACCTCCTAATTTACCCCCCTTTTTCCAGTACAATCCCCTGTCTTCATCTAATTTCTTTTTCGCATTATCATAATAAAATAAATTTATACCTGCACTCTCTAAATATACCCATTACAGAAATATAGTTCTCAAAAGTTCTTACCTGTTTTACCTTTTTTGTGCTTCTCTTGAGTTCTGTGTTTGGAGATCAAATTCTTTGTTCAGCTCTGGTTTTTTCATCAGAAATAGATAAAATTCACCGATGTCATTGATGTCCACCTTCTTCCCTAAAATATAATGTTCATTTTAGCTTGATAGCTTATTCTTGGTTGTAATCTAAATTCCTTTGTCTTTCAGAATATCAGATTCCAGGCTCTTTGATACTTTAAGTTGGAGGGTGCTTGGTCCTGGGTAATACTAATTGTTGCCCCTTGATATGTAAATTGTTTCTTTCTGATGGCTGAAATATTTTTCCTTAATCTCATAGTTCTGAAATTTGACCACAATATTCCTTGGTCTCTTTCAGGAGGTGATCAATGAGTTCTTTCTTTCTTTCTTTCTTTCTTTCTTTCTTTCTTTCTTTCTTTCTTTCTTTCTTTCTTTCTTTCTTTCTTTCTTTTTTTCTTTCTTTTTTTTAAAATATGGACAACTGTAATTAAATCATAGGGTCTTGCTTGAGCCAAAAGATAATTATCATACATTACAGAATTATGTATAGAACTGATCACATATATGTTTTCTCATTTTTCCTCTCTGTTATGGCTATAACATAATCCATAAGGTTCTTTTAAAAAATATTTAATAATAACTTTATATTGACAGAATTCATGCCAGGGTAATTTTTTTACAACATTATCCCTTGCACTCACTTCTGTTCCGATTTTTCCCTTCCTCACTCCACCTCCTCCCCTAGATGGCAAGCAGTCCTATATATGTTACATATGTTGCAGTATATCCTAGATACAATATATGTTTGCAGAACCAAACAGTTCTCTTGTTGCACAGGGAGAATTGGATTCAGAAGGTAAAAATAACCCGGGAAGAGAAACAAAGATGCAAATAGTTCACAGTCGTTTCCCAGTGTTCTTTCTTTGGGTGTAGCTGCTTCTGTCCATCATTTATCAATTGAAACTCAGTTAGGTCTCTTTGTCAAAGAAATCCACTTCCATCAGAATACATCCTCATACAATATCATTGTCGAAGTGTATAATGATCTCCTGGTTCTGCTCATTTCACTTAGCATCAGTTCATGTAAGTCTCTCCAAGCCTCTCTGTATTTCTCCTGCTGGTCATTTCTTACAGAACAATAATATTCCATAACATTCATATACCAAAATTTACCCAGCCAGTCTTCAATTGATGGGCATCCATTCAATTTCCAGTTTCTAGCCACTACAAACAGGGCTGCCACAAATATTTTGGCACATATAGGTCCCTTTCCCTTCTTTAGTATCTCTTTGGGATATAAGCCCAGTAGTAGCACTGCTGGATCAAAGGGTATGCACAGTTTGATAACTTTTTGGGCATAATTCCAGATTGCTCTCCAGAATGGTTGGATTCGTTCACAACTCCACCAACAATGCATCAGTGTCCCAGTTTTCCCGCATCCCCCCTTCATCATTATTTTTTCCTGTCATCTTAGCCAATCTGACAGGTGTGTAGTGGTATCTCAGAGTTGTCTTAATTTGCATTTCTCTGATCAATAGTGATTTGGAACACTCTTTCATATGAGTGGTAATAGTTTCAATTTCATCATCTGAAAATTGTCTGTTCATATCCTTTGACCATTTATCAATTGGAGAATGGCTTGATTTCTTATAAATTAGAGTCAGTTCTCTATATATTTTGGAAATGAGGCCTTTATCAGAACCTTTAACTGTAAAGATGTTTTCCCAGTTTGTTGCTTCCCTTCTAATCTTGTTTGCATTAGTTTTGTTTGTACAAAGGCTTTTTAATTTGATGTAATCAAAATTTTCTATTTTGTTATCAGTAATGGTCTCTAGTTCATCTTTGGTCACAAATTTCTTTCTCCTCCACAAATCTGAAAGATAAACTATCCTATGTTCCTCTAATTTATTTATAATCTCATTCTTTATGCCCAGGTCATGGACCCATTTTGATCTTATCTTGGTATATGGTATTAAGTGTGGGTCCATGCCTAATTTCTGCCATACTAATTTCTAGTTATCCCAGCAGTTTTTATAAAATAATGAATTCTTATCCCAAAAGTTGGGATTGTCAAATTAGGGCAATTTGATCGTTGGGTTTGTCAAACACTAGATTGCTATAGTTGACTATTCTGTCTTGTGAACCTAACCTTTTGCACTGATCAACTAATCTATTTCTTAGCCAGTACCAAATGGTTTTGGTGATTGCTGCTTTGTAATATAATTTTAGGTCTGGTACAGCTAGGTCACCTTCATTTGATTTTTTTTTTCATTAATTCCCTAGAGATTCTCGACTTTTTATTGTTCCTTATGAATTTTGTTGTTATTTTTTCTAGATCATTAAATATTTTCTTGGAAGTCTGATTGGTATAGCACTAAATAAATAGATTAGTTTAGGGAGCAATGTCATCTTTATTATATTCGCTCGGCCTATCCAAGAGCACTTAATATTTTTCCAATTATTTAAGTCTGACTTTATTTGTGTGGAAACTTTTTTGTAATTTGCTCATATAATTCCAGACTTTCCTTTGGTAGCTAGATTCCCAAATATTTTATGCTATCAACAGTTATTTTGAATGGAATTTCTCTTTGTATCTCTTGCTGTTGGATTTTGTTGGTGATACATAAAAATGCTGAGGAATTATGGGGATTTATTTTGTATCCTGCTACTTTGCTAAAATTATAAATTATTTCTAATGGCTTTTTAGTAGAATCTCTGGGGTTCTCTAGGTATACCATCATATCATCTGCAAAGAGTGATAGTTTGGTTTCCTCATTGCCTACTCTAATTCCTTTAATCTCTTTCTCGACTCTTATTGTGAAGGCTAATGTTTCTAATATGATATTGAATAATAATAGTGATAGTGGGCGACCTTGCTTCACTCTAGATCTTACTGGGAAAGATGCCAGTTTTTCCCCATTGCATATGATGTTTACTGAAGGTTTTAAATATATGCTCCTGGCTATTTTGAGGAAAAGTCCATTTATTCCTATGCTCTCAAGTGTTTTTATTAGGAATGGATGTTGGATTTTATCAAAAGCTTTTTCTGCATCTATTGAGATGATCATATGGTTTTTGTTTGGTTGGTTATTGATATAGTCAATTATACTAATAGTTTTCCTAATATTGAACCAGCCCTGCATTCCTGGTATAAATCCTACTTGGTTATAGTGTATTATCCTAGGGATGATTTTCTGTAGTCTTTTTGCTAATATTTTATTTAAGATTTTAGCATCAATATTCATTAGGGAGATTGGTCTATAATTTTCTTTCTATGTTTTCAGCCTACCTGGTTTAGGTATCTGTGTCATAAAAGGAGTTTGGTAGGACCCCTTCAATCCCTATTTTTTCAAATAGTTTATTTAGCATTGGAATTAATTGTTCTTTAAATGTTTGGTAGAATTCACATGTAAATCCATCTGGTCCTGGGGATTTTTTCTTAGGGAGTTGGTTGATAGTTTGTTCTATTTCTTTTTCTGAGATGGGACTGTTTAGGATATTTATGTTTTTCCCCTGTTAGTTTGGGCAAGCTATAATTTTGGAGGTACTTCTATTTCATTTAAGTTGTCGAATTTATTGGCACAAAATTGGGCAAAGTAACTCCTAATTATTGCTCTGATTTCCTCTTCATTAATGGCCTGTTTTCCCTTTTCATTTTTAAGACTAACAATTTGCTTTTCCTCTTTCCTTTTTTTAAAATCACATTTACTAAGGGTTTCTCTGTTTTGTTGGTTTTTTCATAGAACCAACTCTTAGTTTCATTAATTAATTCAATAGTTTTTTTTTTTTTACTTTCAATTTTATTGATCTCTCCTTTTATTTTTAGAATTTCAAGTTTAGTGTTGGACTGGGGGTTTTTAATTTGTTCCTTTTCTAGCATTTTTAGTTGCAAGCCCAATTCATTGACCTTCTCTTTCTCTATTTTATACAAATAGGCCTCTAGAGATATGAAATTTCCCCTTATTACCGCTTTGGCTGCATCCCATACATTTTGGTATGATGTCTCATTATTATCATTTTCTTGGGGGAAGTTATTAATTATGTCTATGATTTACTATTTCACCCAATAATTCTTTAGTATGAGATTATTTGGTTTCCAATTGTTTTTTGGTCTACTTTCCCCTGGCTTTTTGTTGAATGTAATTTTCATTATATTGTGGTCTGAAAAGGATGCATTTACTATTTCTGCTTTACTGCATTTGAGTTTGAGGTTTTTATGTACTAATATATGGTCAATTTTTGTATAGGTTCCATGAACTGCTGAAAAGAAAGTGTACTCCTTTCTGTCCCCATTACATTTTCTCCAGAGATCTATCATATCTAATTTTTCTAGTATTCTATTTACCTCTTTGACTTCTTTCTTATTTATTTTATGGTTTGATTTATCTAATTCTGAGAGTGCAAGGTTGAGATCTCCCACTATTATAGTTTTGCTGTCTATTTCTTCTTGCAGCTCTCTTAATTTCTCTTTTAAGAATTTAGATGCTACACCATTTGGTGCATATATGTTTAATATAGATAGTGCTTCATTATCCATGCTACCCTTTAGCAAGATATAGTGCCCTTTCTTATCTCTTTTAATTAGATCAATTTTTGCTTTAGCTTGATCTGAGATCAGGATGACTACCCCTGCTTTTTTGACTTCACCTGAAGCATAGTAGATTTTGCGCCAACCTTTTACCTTTAACCTGCATGTATCTCCCCGCTTCAGGTGTGTTTCCTGTAAACAACATATTGTAGGATTCTGGCTTTTAATCCATTCTGCTAACTGCTTCCTCTTTATGGGGGAGTTTACCCTGTTCACATTTATGGTTAAAATGACCAATTCTGTATTACTTGACATCTTGTTAACTCTGGTTTATGCTTTTCTCCCTTCTTTCCCCTTTACCCCCCTTCCCAGTATTAAGCTTGTGAGCACCACTTGCTTCTCACAGCTCTCCCTTTTTAGTATCTCTCCTCTCACCTTGGATTTCCTCCCCCTATCTTACCCCTTTCCCTCCCAGTTTCCGTATTCCCTTCTGCTTAGCTTATTCCTTCCCTTTTCACTTTTCCCTTCTCACTTTTCAATGAGGCGGGAGAAGTTTTACCATAGATTAAATAAATTTTTCTCTTAAAGCCAATTCTGAAGGCAGTAAGATACCCACTATATTCATCCCCCTCCATTTTTTCTCTCAGATATATTAGGTTTCATTTGCTTCTTCATGAGATGTAGTACCCCCACTTTGCCCTTTTTCTGGTACAATGTCCTTTCCACATCTAGTTTCTAGAACAAGGTATACATGTATTCTTTATACATCTTTATAGCTGAAATATAGTTCCCCAAATTAATCTTTACCTTTTTAGATTTCTCTTGAGTTCTATATTTGTAGATCAAACTTTTTCTTAAGTTCTGGCTTTTCATCAAAAATAGGTGAAATTCGCTTACTTCGTTGAATGTCCATCTTCTTCCCTGAAAAAAGATCCTCATTCTAGCTTGGTAAGTTATTTTTGGTTGCATGCCAAGTTCCTTAGCCTTTCGGAATATCATATCCCAGGCCCTTTGATCCTTTAATGTGGATGCTGCTAGATCCTGGGTGATCCTTATTGTGGCTCCTCAATACTTGAATTGGGTTTTTCTCGCCGCTTGAAGTATTTTTTCCTTTGTCTGAGGGTTCTGGCATTTGGCCACTATGTTTCTTGGTGTTTTGATTTTAGGATCCCTTTCAGTAGGTGATTGATGAATTCTTTCAATTTCTATTTTACCCTCTGTTTCTATGACTTCTGGGCAGTTCTCTTTGATAATTTCCTGGAAAATAGTGTCCAGGCTCTTTTTTTCATCATGCATTTCTGGGAGTCCAATGATTCTCAGATTGTCTCTCCTGGATCTGTTTTCCAGGTCTGTTGTTTTCCCCAGAAGGTATTTCACATTCTTTTCATTCATTGAATGAAAATGGTCATTCAATTCCATTTGCTCAATTCTGATTTTCAATGAAATATTTTCTTCAGCCACTTTTTAAATATCTTTTTGTAATTGTCCAATTGAGTTCTTTTGTTCTATGGAATTTTTTCCCATTTCACCAATTTTGTTTTTTAGAGAGCTATTTTCTGTTTCCAGTTCACCAATCCTATTTTTCAAGGATTTCATTTCTTTATCCACTCTTTCTTTAAATGAGTGGGATGATTTCTCCAGTCTCTTTTGCCAAACCTCCCTCTCCTTTTCCCATTTTTCTTCTAGCTCCCTTGTGAGAGCCTTTTTAATTTTTTCTATGAGGTTCATCTGTGCTGAGGAACAGATGATCTCCTCCTTTGGGGATTCACCTGGGGACAGTCTGTTTTTAGTTTCCTTAGGATTTAGAGTCTGCTCTCTATCTATATAGAAGCTGTCAAGGGGTAAAGTCCTTTGCAATTTTTTGCTCATTTTGTCAAAGAATCAAAGAAACTAGCAAAGAAAAAAAAAACCTAAATGGAGTCTGCTTTTTTGGGGGGAGGGGCTGGGTGGTGTTACCAAGCTTCCTCTACAGACTGCAGGGGCAGCAGCAAGGCACTAGCAGGGCTGTGCTGCGCCTGCACTCTGAGACTCCGAGAGCATCCTGAGACACTGTGGGGGAGGGGTGTCCAGGTCCTGAGAGACTCCAGCTGTTTGGGGTTGTATTCTTCACACCCGGTGTTTTTAGCTTCTCTGCTGGGCTGCTAACTTGCTGCCAGGGCAAAGTATCCAATCCTGTAGCAAAGCTCTCTCCACAGAGACTGCTGCGATCACACCCCACCCCCTCTTTGATCTGCTTGGCTATGAGCTGCTTCTTGTGCCTTTGCTGCCGCTGCTGCCCTTAGCCTGCATCCAATCTAAAACCGTCTCCCACCTCCAGCAAAATGAGACCTATCTTGGCGAATTTCAAGGATGTCTTCTCTTGGTAACTATTTGTGTTTTTTTTTTTTTTTTTCAGTCAAGCATTAATTCAGAGGCTTATAATGAAATGGATAGTGAGAGAAAATGCGGAGCTTACACAGCTGTGTGCCTCCTCTCCGCCATCTTGGCCGGAAGTCCCAATGAGTTCTTTCAATGACTATTTTACCATTTGTTTCTAGGACACAGGGCAGTTTTCCTTCATGATTTCCTATAAGATAATGTCAAGATCCTTTTTTCATCATGGCTTTTAGGAAGGCCAATAATCCTTAGATTGTCTCTCCAAGATCTATTTTCCAGGTCAGTTGTTTTTCCTATGAGATATTTCTTATTTCCCTCTATTTTTTTTCTATTTTTTTGACTGATTCTTGAAGTTTTATTGAGTCTTTCATTTCCATTTATTTCATTCTAATTTTTAGTGTATTATTTTCTTAGTTACAGATTTTAGCTCCTTTTGTATTTGGCCAATTGAATTGCTTTGTTCATTGCATTTTTCCCTATTTCACAAATTCTGATTTTCAATGAATTGGAATCCTTTTCATATTTATTTTGTAAAGAGTTATATGCTCTTCCCATCCCTACTTGCAAAGATCTCATTTCCCTTTCCCATTTTTTCCCAAATGTTTTTTTTTTAAGATCCTTTATGAAATCTTCCAAGGAAGCCTTGTGAAATGGAAACCAGTTCACATCTCCTTTTGGGGCTTCATCTGAAGTTGTTTTGCCTTTAGGAATCTCAGGATGTGAGGTCTGTTGTCTCTCTCCATAAAAGTTGTCAATGGTGATAGTTCTTTTTTTGTTTGTTTGTTTGTTTAATTTGTTCATCTTTTAAGGATTGAAGTCTGCTTTTAATGAATAGGGAGCAACAGCTGTTTTAGTTTACCCTGATGCATTTCTGTGGTGTTCTTCTTCTTTAAAATATAATGGTTCTCTCTGGGAGCAGGTTTCTTGGGGAGGTTTTCTGGAGGCAGCCTTAATTTTGGTTCAGAGTAGTAATCAACCAAATGCAGCGAGGTGCTAAAAGTTCTGATCTTTTATTGTCTCCAATATAGCCCGCTTAGGTTTCTTAGAGGCCCTCTCTCTTCTTGGTTGTAAGAGCTCTTTCAGCTTTTTCCTTTGCTTCTGCCTCTGCTTTCTTCATCCTCCAGCCAGCACCAAGGTGAAAGTTGGAAATTAATCTGTCTTGCCTCAGAAAGAGGGCTTATGGCTCTCAATCTCCCAGAGTACTCCTCTCCCAGCCTGGCAATGTTCCAAAGTAAACTATCTAACCCTAAGCTAAGAGCCTCTTTATATATGATCTCCCAAAGGTTGACTCCTCCTTCTGGAGGCAGGAATTAAAGGAGGTGTGATTTTGGATATCTCATACTAAACCCTGAAATCCCCCAAATGCTTGAACTCCAATGAGTACTCAAGTATATTAGTGAGCTAGAGGATTTGTTAATCCTCTAGTAATTGTTACTTTGTAAGGATTCCAACACAGTTCTGCTGATTGACTTCTGGTGCTGGATAATTGGGCTAGGTCCCATTTTTCTAGGGCTCAGTTATTTACAATTTGCTTTTTGTAGCAAATCTGCCAAACCATATGCTTGCAACTAAGATGGAGTAGCCTAAGACACTCATAAAATATTCTCAGGTGCATGGAATCTGCAATGCTCTGATTCCTTACCCCAACTCCTTGCCCCCATCTTCTTGTGCTGTGGTCTGGACTTGGCAGACTGTCCCCCTGCCCATTTCAAACAGACCTCTTCTGAAGTTAATCCAAGGTATCTTTTTTTGGGAAATGTGTTGTATTCCAAATTTGTGGGTTGTTTGGTTTCAAAATCAGTTTAGAATTTTAATCTACTGTTGGCTTGAGAAAAGATCAGATAAGGTCACAGAAAGTCATGTCTGCTCTTTGCCATCTTGACTCCATTCCCCTTCCTAAATAAGTATTCTTCATTCACTTGCAATAATGTTTCAGCTTACCAGTGTTTAAGGCTCATAAATTGCATTCTACTCCTTTTAGAGTAGATCTTCAAACTAGAACTTCAAAGCACATTCTAATGAATTTAATTCATTTGGCAAAGATTTAACACTTTCAATAGGAGTAGCATTTCCTTAGCTGGGGAAATTTTGGAAGGACAGACATAAAATGTAAGATATTTTTATGCTTAAATATTTATAACCAGTTATAATCTTAGAGTGGATAAGATGCAAGAAGAAATACACAGCAAAACTATACTAATAGGGGATCTCAACTTTGCTCTTGCAGAACTAGATAAATGGAAACAAATAAGAAAGAAATTCAGAAGATAAACAGAATGTTAGAAAACAAGTATAATAAATCTTTGGAGAAAAATGAATGGAAGTCAAAAAAAAGTTTACTATTTTCTCAGCAATTTATGGAATCTAATACAAAAAAACAATCAAATGCTGAAAGGCAGAAATAGTAAATGCATTTTTTTCAGATCATGATGCAATAAAAGTCAAATGCAATAAAAGGCTAGGGGAGGAGAGACTAAAAATTATTTGGAAAATAAATAATATAATCATAAAGAAGGAATGGGTCAAAGAACACAAAGAACACAATCAACAACTTCATCCAAGAGAATGACAATAATGAGACAACATACCAAAATTTGTGGGATTCAGCCAAAGCAGTTATTAGGGGAAATTTTTATATCTCTAGATGATTACTTATATACAATAGAGAAGTAGAAGATCGATGAATTGGAAAAAAAAGCTGGAAAAAGAACAAATTAAAAACCTTCAATTAAATACAAAATTCGAAATTCTGAAAATAAAAGGGGAGATTAATAAAAATAAAAATAGGAAAAATTTAAATTAATAAATAAAACTGACTTGGTTTTGTGAAAATATATATATATATATATATAATCCTTTAATTAATTTGATTAGAAAAAGGAAAGAACAAAATCAAATTGCTAGTTTGAAAAATGAAAAGGGAGAACTTTCCACCAATGAAAAGAAAATTAGAGCAATAATTAGGAGTTATTTGCCCAACTATATGTCAATACATTTGATAATCTAAGTGAAATGCAGGAACATCTACAAAAATATAGATTGCCCAAGTTAACAGAAAAGGAAATAAATTATTTAAATAGTCCCTTTTTTAGAAAAATAAATAGAACAAGCTATTAATCATCTGCTTAAAAAAATCTCTAGGGCCACATGGATTTACAAGTGAATTGCATCAAACATTCAAAGAACAATTAATTCCAATACTATATAAACTATTTGAAAAAAAACAATAGTGAATGAAGAAGTCCTACCAAATTCCTTTTATGACACAAATATGGTGGTGGTAGCTAAACCAGATAAGGTGAAAACAGAAAGAAAATTATAGGCCAATTTCTCTAATGAGTATTGATGCAAAAATCTTAAATAATATATGAGCAAAGATATTACAGAAAGTCATGCCAGGATAATACGCTATGAAAAAGTAGGATTTATACAAGGAATGCAGGGTCGGTTCAATATTAGGAAAACATAGGATAATTGACCATATCACTAACCAAACTAACAAAAATCATATCATTATCTCAATAGATGCAGAAGAAGCATTTTTTAAAATCCAACATCTCTTCCTATTAAAAACACTAGAGAATGTAGCAATAAATTAATTTTTTTTTCATTAAAATGATCAATAGCATCTATTTCAAATCATCTGGAAACAACATTTGTGATGGGATTAAACTGAAACCATTCCCAATAAGATCAGGAGTGAAACAAGGTTGCCCAGTATCATCATTACTATTCAATATTGTATTAGAAATGTTAGTTTTGGCAATAAGAGAAGAAAAAGAAGTTAAAGGAATTAGAGTAGGTAACGAGGAACCCAAATTATCAGTCTTTGCAGATGATAGGATGGTATCCTTAGAGAACCCTAAAGAATCAACTAAAAAACTATGAGAAACAATTCACAACTTCAGTAAAGTATCAAGATACAAAATAAGTCCACAAAAATCATCAGCATTTTTATATATTACCAATGAAGTCCAGCAACAAAATATAGAAAAAGAAATTGCATTCAAAATAATTGTTGGTAGTATAAAATATTTGGCATTTTAATTACCAAGAGAAAGTTAAGAGCTATATGTATACAGCTATAAAACATTTTCCACATAAATAAAGACAGATATAATCATTTGGAAAAAAATATTAAGTGCTCATATGTAGGCTGAGTGAATATAATAAAATGATGATATTACATAAATTAATTTATTTGTTCAGTGTCATAACAATACAGCTCCAAAGGAATTATTTTACTAACCTAGAAAAAAAAAAACTAACAAAAAATCATCTGAAAGAACAAAAGGACTAGAAGTTCAAGGGGATTAATTTTAAAAAATGCCATTGAAGTTAGCTGTGCCAGACATAAAACTGTATTATAAAGCAGCAATCATCAAAACTATTTGGTACTGACTAAGAAATACAATTATCAATCAGTGGAATATGTTAGGATCACAGGACAAAATAGTCAATAAGTATTGCAATCTAGTGTTTGACAAACCCAAAGACTCCAGCTTTTGGGATAAGAACTCATTATTTGAGAAAAACTGCTGGGAAAATTGGAAACTAGTATGGAAGATAATAGACATTGACCCACACCTATATCAAGATAAGATCAAAATGGTTCATGATTTAGGCATAAAGCATGATATTATAAGTAAATTAGAAGAATAAAGGATAGTTTACCTCTCAAATCTGTGGAGAAGGAAGGAACTTGTGTCCAAAGAAGAACTGGAACTCATAATTGAACACCAAATACATAATTTTGATCATATTAAGTTAAAAAGTTTTTATACCAACAAAACTAATGTAGACAAGATTAGAAGGGAAGAAATAAATTGGGAAAACATTTTTTATATTTAAGTATTCTGATAAAGGCCTCATTTCTACAATTTATAGAGAACTGACCCAAATTTATAAGAATTAATGCCATTCTACAATTAGTAAATAGTCAAAAGATATGAATTGAGAATTTTCAGATGAAGAAATTAAAAACCATTTCTAATCACATAAAAAAAAAGTCTTCTAACTCACTATTAACCAGAAAAATTCAGTTCTGAGATATCTCTACACACTTCTCAGATTGGCTAAAATGATAGGAAAAGGTAATGACAAATGGTGGAGGGGATGTGGGAAAATTGGGATACTAATATTTTTTTGAGGACTTGTGAATAGATCTGGCCATTCTGGAGAGCAATCTGGAACTCTGTCCAAAGGGCTATAAAACTGCATATAAAACTGATCCTTCAGTATTTCTACTGGGCTTGTATTCCAAAAAGATCTTAAAAGAAGGAAAAGGACCCACATGTACAAAAATGTTTGTGTCAGCCCTTTTCATAGTGGCAAGAAACTGGAAAGTTAGTGCATGCCTATCAGTTGGAGACTGACTGAATAAGTTATGGTATATGAATGTTATAGAATATTTATAATTTTTGGAATATCTATAAGAAATGATCAGCAGGATGACTTAAGAGAATTCTGGAGAGACTTACATAAACTGATGTTAAATGAAATGAGGAGGATCAGGAGATCATTGTACACGGTAACATTAACATCATAGGATGATCCATTTTGTTGAACATGATTCTTTCCAACAATAAGATGATTGAGGCCAATTCCAATGATCCTGTGATGAAGAAAGCCATCTGCACACAGAGAGAGGACTGTGGGAACTAAATGTGGATCACAACATAACATTTTCACTCTTTTTGTAAGTGTTAGTTTGCGTTTTGTTTTCTTATTCATTTTCTTTCTTTCTTTTTTTAATCTGACTTCTCTTGTATAGCAAGGGAATTGTATAAATATGTTTACACATCTTGGATTTAAAATGTATTTTCATATGAATAACAAAAGAATGCTCTTTCCTGTATACTACAAAAAAAGCATACTTATTTGAAATAAGTAAACATGCCCTTTATATACCAATAAAATCACTTCCACATAGATTAAGTTATTACACATTAACACTGAGTTAGTATGTTGAATGGACTCCCATTTCATAAACTTCTGGGAAGATCTAGACAAAAATCACAAAGAATGACCAGGAAGGGATTGTGTGATAGAATTTGCCATCTATACTTTACTTAAAACAACATCTCAAGCACACTAGGCTAGTTTCTGCTTAAAATAAATGGAAATTGTAATAAAGCATGGCTCTTTAATCACCTCCATAAAAGGGGGGCTGGGAGCGTAGGGTATTTTAGCTGCCTTGTTGGGCTTTTACCTATGGACCCCTGTAAATAAAACAGAAGCTTAAAATTTCATTCACCTGAATCAAGCTCATATATTTACTGAATAACATTTCCATTTTTGAGTAGTTTTTCCCTGCTATGGCTCAATAAATCTGCTTTTATTAATTGAGAAATACATCAAAAGTATCTAATTTCATTCTAGTTTTTACTTAAAATATCATACTGATCTGTTCAGGTCTTACCTATTATAGGTAGCTGGCAATCTGAATAATTGGAGGTAATATCCATTTAGATAAGGTCACAAATCTATTTCAGTTTTTGAGTAGTTTCTCAGGCACTGATACTGTATACTCTATTATACATACCATATCATATGGTATGCCATATCATACCATACCATATTCTATTCTACTATACCATATGATACAATACCATAGCATACCATGCCATACCATGCCATGTCATGCCATACTATACCATACCATACCACACCACACCACACCACACCACACCACACCACACCACACCACACCATACCATACCATACCATACCATACCATACTATACTATACTATACTATACTATACTATACTATACTATACCTAGATACTGATTCTATAAATACTGTCTTCTGGGAGTTCCAATTAAAAAACAAATATTCTCAGGTCCATCCATTTAACAAAGTGAAAGTTGTGATACTGAATACTTTCCTACCCACCAAAAACAGGGCAGCATGCTGCAGTAGAAACATTGGAAACTATGAAGGAAAGGGGTTGCTCTATGGGAGAATTTGAGAAAGACAAAATTCTGTCATGAGAGATTCCTGGAGGGCAGATTTTTAAAAGAGATCAGGAAAACGATACTCACAATTTCATGGATTTTATTTGTCTATAGATAATCAGCTCTGGAGAGATGAAAAGCTCTTAATAATTATCTCCTGAGATTATAAAAAAAGAAACAATTATGTAAAGGAGAAAGGAGGGGTATTGTTGAAAAGGATGAATGTGAGCATATAGGGAACTCATTAACCTGTTTAGATGTTTAAAAGACAGATTTTACAAGAAAAAATAGACAACTTTGATGTCATGAAATTTAAATGCTTTCTCATAAAGTCAATGCTAAAATAAGAAAAGATAGAAATTGAGAATAAAAATCTTTTGCCTTTAATCATATGCAATAAAAGTCTGACATCAAAAATCTATCCATAATTGACAAGAATCTATGAAACTAGGCATTATTTCCCAATAGATTACTACAATTAAACATGTGAAAAAATACAATTCAAAAACAGATGTAGAAATTATTGGCTTTTTGAAAACAATGTTAAAAATAATCTTTAATCAGATAAATGTAAACGAAAACAAATTAGTATCTCTCACCCAGTAAAATTACAAAGATAATGAAAAAATGGAAAAATAGGGTTTTTTTTGGTTTTGTTTTGAAGGGACTTTGGGAATAAAGGAAGGACATTTCAATAAACATAAACTAATTTGTGTTATGGAATACAATTTCTAATCATGCTGGAAAAAGAACCCAAATTATTCATAGTCTTGTATTTAGTGGTTCTATCTCTGGTTTTATACTGTAAAGAGATTGTTGACAGCTAGAGACATATAAATTGTGCTAAAATAATCATACTAGTATCATTTGTAGCAAAAAGAAACTGGGTTGGAAAATAACGCAATGTACCCAATGACTGAACAGTTTTTGGTATATTAATGTGTTATAATATTATTGTTCTAAAGATTATGAAAAATAAAGAATTTGGTAAATAGGGAGACGTATGTAACAGGAAGACCAGATTCAAGAAAAAATAAAGAAACTGAAGTGACACTAAGAACATATATACACACAGAGGAAGATAATATTAAATGGCAAAAATATATGATCAAATGCAGATCAGATGGGTTTTAAATTAATAAAGCTAAAGTCTACATTCATCTCTGTAGCTACATGGAAAGACCTGAATGTTAAAAAACAAAAGATGACAATAATTATTGGAATTTTTGTGGAATTTTGATGAGTCAGTTTTTAAAGGAAATATATTTTGTTTTATTGTTTGTGGACTTGCAGGAAATGTCCATGTTGACAATTTTTAATGAACACACTGAAGTATGAATAGAAAATGGTGATATTGTTTTCTAAGAATTATGGAAAAAGGGCCGGAAGTCAGAATGATCTAAATTGGCCAAGACTGCTGTAGGATATAGACAGGAATGCACTGGAATATACCTCCCTCTTCAAGTCCACATTTTAAAATCCTCTCATTCTTCAAGACTCCGATCAATTTCTTTTTTGCAGTCTTCCTTGACTCCCCCCCCCCTCCAAATTGCTAGGGCCCTAGTTATGCTGATTATATTTATGTAAGATTTCTTTTTTTATAAAAAAGGTTTTTGAGAGTATGAATTCTTTCTTTAATTTTATTTGTATACAATATAGCATAGTTCTTAAATTTTGTATTTTGGGATGATTGAGAAAGAAAAATGATGATTTATTGCCTATTTCTTGTGTTTTCATTGAGAAGCAGAAGCTTTATACTGGAAAATTCAAGGTATATATATGTGTGTGTAGTTAGGGAGGAATATGGCTAATATTAATAAAAATCCAAGATAAGATGATAAAAGGACACACAGAGGCCACCAATAAATTCATGTCACCGGGCTCACATGAACTATATTCCAAGGCATTGAAAGTTATTTTTGAATTATTGTTAAAGAGAGAGCAGTGTTAAGCTATAGGAAAAGAATAAATGCCCCAAACTTTGAAAATGTGAAGACAGTTGAGTCTCCAAGCCATAGGGTTTTTATGCTTGACTTTAATACCTGGCAAAATTTTAGAATGCATTATTATAGTAATAAATTGTGTATTTTTCTACAAGAAAAGAAGGAAGAAGTGAATCACAAAAAAGATGACAAAAGCAGGTATATTAGCTAGTCATCAGACAAAGCTTTATTTCCATAAATCATGACCAGTTTATAAGAGCTGCAAAAGAAGGTGGAGAAAGAAAATGACATCACTATCAGTAATGAATAATTAAAGTGATCTATTCCTACTCCTCAAACCTTCCCCCTATCACCAAGTCCATATACAGATAGATCTCTTTGAGAAAGTTCTTTTTTGATGACCAACCTTTGAAAAATAAACTTAATTTTTCCCACCTTTATTTTACCTCATATTATCTCCTCCCTGTTTTTTCTGTCCTTGTTTATTTTCCTTTTTCAGTTTAATGAATTTCTATACTAGAACTGTTTTTTTTTTTTGTGAAATCATACTTAAACTTTCTTTTTTTCTAGTTTATCTAAAAGTATCATGAGATGCTCATTTTCCTTTCATTTTAAATAATAAAACTCCTTCATTTGTACATCCCATTTATATTGAAAGTATCTTTTTCATTTTTTGTTCATCTTCCCTTTCCCTTTTATTTTCCTTTTTTCTCTTTCTTTTTCTATTTCCTGTATTTAAAAATGAAAAATCCTCATCCAAGCCCTATATTTGTCATATTCAACTATCTCTATGACTTTTGGAAACAGAATTCTAAAGATATTTTTGTCTCTTTTCCTCTTATTAGAATCCAAGCTCTTCATTATTATTTAGCTCCTTTTTTGATCAGGTGAATTTTAACTTTCTAGGTTTCTATTGACTCATATTTGACTTTTAAAGTTCTAACTCAGCTCAAGTCTTTTTCATAAGTAATGCTTGGAAGTACTATATTTTATTAAAGTACATTTCCCCTCTTATTTGTAAATTTTTATTTATCTCTTGCATTTTAGAATATTATATCCCAGTATTTTTTTTTCCTTTCTTTTACAATAATTGCTGCTAAATCTAGTATGATTCTAACTGTTCTCTGTCTTGTCTGTCTCTCAAAAAATGACCCTTTTTGTTATTTCTATTTGCTTTGCTATTTCTTCCTTCATCTCATTTTATAGATGAGGAAACTGAAACTCTCTCTCCATACACATACACATACCCACCCTCATCCCCATCCTCACACATATACACTTTTTTTCCTCTGCCTGTATCTTTTCTGATTTTCTCTGTTTATCTCTCTCATATTCCTCATAAGTTATTGAAATATTTACTAAAATTTCTAACATTATTACTAATGCTACTATTATTACTTCTAATAGAATCACTACTGCTGCTGCTGATTTTGAGGCTGTTACTAAACTACTACTATTACTACTACTACTATTACTACTACTACTACTACTTTTATTATTAGTAGTACTACATACAGATATTCTGAAAACAACTCCATAAAATAAGTGCTATCAGTACTGTTTTATAGATGAAAAAAGGTAATATAGAGAGTGTTTAAGGACTTGTTGAGGGTCCCAGAGATTTGGTTTGGGCAGAATATGAACTTAAGTTTTCCTAATTCCAAGTTCTTTGGTCTATCCATTGTACCATTTAGTATTTCTTCATTGTGTATATTATTTTCTTGTGTCTACTTCTTTGCAGCCTAGTTTTTTTTTTTTTTTTTTTTTTTTGGTGATTTTTGTACACTTAGCAAAGTATCTGGGATAGAGGAGACCTATATAAATGAACACTTATTCACTTCCAGTCTCCCTTCCTCAGAACATTTCCCTCCAGTTTTCTCAGAAGAATGGGGTAGGTCTTTTTTTGACCTGTTGCCTTTATAGTACAGGTGTAGTCAATTTCCTAGGCAGTACAAAATGGGTGCAAGCATAGACAAATAGCAGTTGATCTGAAGGAAGAAAAAAATCTTGTAGTTTTAGTATTTTGTGAGTTGAATATGGTGAATTTTCTTTTTTTTCTTATTCTTCTCTCACTATCATATTCAATTAAGTGTAAAGCCCTGTCTCTTTAATTTTCATGACACTTCTTATATTTTCCCTTTTTTTCCCCCGCTTTTATGAACCTTGCCTTGATGTAATCTCTTATCACCTCTACAAGGATCTATTTAAATTAGTGTCCTCAAAATTCTCTGATAAATATTTCACTCTGCTGACAAAATTATCTTTATGACCCCACGCTTACCTCTGTCTCCCCTTTCTGAGGGTATTCAGTGGCTTATGATTACCCTTACAATAAAATGCAAATTATTTTGCTTGGCTTTTAAAGTCTTTCATGTTTTCATTATAGATCATCTTTTCGGATTTGGTTCCTCTCATTCACTCTCCATTTGAGAGGCATTGGCCCATTTGTTTCTTGAATGACATATTTTCCAATTCCATGACTTTCTTTATAAGCCACCTGGAAAGCCTGTGATATAGTCTTCCTGCTTTGTTACCATCTACAATGCTTATTTTCTTTCAAGTTCACATTCCTTCACACTAAGAAAGTCTTTTACATTCTTCCTACATCTAACTGTTTTCTCTAGACATCAAATTATATTTTAACTGTCTATTTAAAATTCTATCTTTCCTCATCTCCATCACTTTATCAATGCAAGCTCCTGGAGGGCTGTGATTATTTTTTTACTGTCTTTATATTTTTCCAGCCTATTAATCAGTAGGTACCTAATATGTATGTGCCAGACATTATACTAATAATTGAGGAGACAAATCTGAACAAGAAGAACACTTTGAAAGATAGCTGAAAAGTTTTGGAGACAGTAGAGGAATATGCTTGGGGACACAAGAGAGAAGTCCAGAAGAATGAATCTAGGTGGCCTGGTTACCTTCCCGACATAGAGGTCCTAAAAAGAGTTCTCATCCCTTCAAATCAAAAAGGGTAATGACAAAGGACAAGGCATGAATTCCAGGACTAGGAAAAAAAGGTTCTTGTTCAGTCATATTCTACTTTGTGTGACTCCATTTGAGGTTTTTTTTTTTTTTTTTTTTTGGCAGAAATACTGAAATGCTTTGCTATTTCTTTCTTTATCTTGCTTTATAGGTGAGGAAACTGAGGTAAACAGAGGTAAATGACTCACCAAAAGTCAAACAGTAAATTTCTGAGAGTCAACTTGAACTCAGGTCTTCTGAACTCCAGACCCAGAACTCTTTCTCTGTCAACTTTTCATTCATTATTTTGAGTTGCATTAAAGTATAATGTACAGAAGGAGAGATACAATAGTTACTATATGATGCCCTAGCTGTGACCTCATATGGCTTATTGTAATTCACTTCAATGTAATACATTTAAGGGATGACTTTGAAAGTTGGGAAAAGAATATGAGAATGACAATAAGGATTGTGAAGCACCTTGAGATTGTGCCATATGAGAATCAGTTGGAAAAAGTAGAAAAAAATTAGCTCATTAATAATGGCTGTTTACTGTCGCCTGATTTATCCCAGAGAAAAGAAAAATAGAAGGGAATATGACACTACTCTTGAAGTATGTGAAGGGCTGAGCCTGGGAAGGATTGATTAGATATATCCTCATTGGCCGCAGAGGGCATAACTGGGAGCTGCAGGTAGAAGCTAATTAGGTTTGATGTAAGGAAAACAACAACTCTAGGGACAACTTTCTTTTGACTAGAACTATCAAAAAGGCTGATGGAGGTTGAACTCTCCTATCTGGAAGTCTTAAAACAAAGGCTTTATAAACACTTGGGAAAGCTGATTTGTGTTCAGAACTGGATGGCCTCAGAGGTCTATAATTCAGAAATGCTGTACTTTAACATTTATACCAAAAGATAATTGAGAATTGCCTGTTCCTCTTATTTTCTCAGCTGGGAAAACTGTTATATTGTTGCATGAATTGAACAGGTTAGTGTTCCAGACAGGGGCAAACTGAATTTCCCAAGATATTTGAACATATTTCCCAATGTCCATGATCCTTCCCTCCTGATATCTAACCCTGCAACAGGGTAAAACTTAGTTGAGTCTACTTCTCATTCCTTTGTTGCTCAGGGGATGTCCTTGGCTTGTAGTCTTTGTGACCTCAATTTATAAATTTTTCCTTCATTAAATCTGAATCCTTCTATCTAGCCCTCTAGCACTTGCGGCACACAAAGTGGAGAGTGACCCTTTTTGTTATTTCTAGACCCTAACCTCCTTTCAACCAATATCCTGGGCAGTGCTTGTGGAAAATATTTCCTGGGGCCTGTTTATACTGAAGTATATAAGAAATAATACTTTCTCAGTAATTGGAATATGTCTATAGTCATAGCTCAGATCCAAAATCTTGATATGTGAGGCTGCCACTTGTTAACCTATGATTTCTTTTTCTCAAAGAGTTAGGTGACTATAGCTGCATTCATTTCAAAAGTAATATTTTCCTTTCATTAACATTCTTCTCTCTCACTATATTTAAAAATAGACTGATTTTCCCTCACTATTCTTCTGACCTTCCTGGTTTCTTCATTTCTTTGTTTCCTCTTTGAGCTTATCTCTTTGTGTTATGGATATTTTATATAGGTCATGCACTCTATAGGTATTTTCTCTGGCTGAGTCCTTTTGTCTCTTTCAAATGTCAAGTATTCCTTCTGATTATTTCTTAAAGTATTCATGCCATTGAATCCTTGTAGAAAGTCAAAAAATCTATCCATCAAATACTTTTTTGTCACTATACCAATGATTTCAAAGGGGCATATAGCCCTTAATGTAGTGATTCTTAACCTGGAATAGACAAATATATTTCAGGGGTTCATGGACTTGGAAACAAAATAGAAATGCACATAGAGTCATATTTATATGTATGTATATATGCATCAAAATTTTATTTAGCTCTAAATTAAAAACAAATATCCTAAGAAGATCATAGACTTCCACAAAAGGTCAAAGGAAGGAAGGGGACTTTGAACATGATTTATAAACAAAAAGGAAATCTTAATATTGTAAATTTTTTTTTTTGGTAAAAGAGAGACAAACACACACATAGAGAGAAAGAATGGCAGATGTAAGAGAAAAAGGGGAACATCACAAGTTCCTTGGCATAGATGGATAATTGATGCTAGAACTAATGTTGACTATGATTATAATTTAAAATTAATATCTTCTTTTCTAATCTTTTGACTAAATAGACATCAATTAAAAAAAAAAACATGTTAAGTAGCCAAGACACATAGCTATGTTTTCTCAATTTGGGAAACATCCATTTAACATTTACTTTGTGTCTAGCATTCCTAAGTGACTTGCCTAGGATTATTAAGCTAGTAAATGTCTTAAGTCAGATTTGAATGCTGGTTTACTGAGTCTAAGAATTATTATGATCTATTCACTCTGCCACCTTAGCTGCCTCTATTGTTGCTATTTCTTAAAAGAGATGAACAGAAGCCACTCTGATTATGTTCATAGGGATAATTTTGGGAGCTGTGATTAATTGATATAGGATGAGAACTTTTTCTCTCAGAGACAATAATTCGGGTGTAGTAGAAAAAGTGGGATCTTGAAATCTAAGAAGACCTTAGTTCTAATTTTATTTTTGACATGCAGTGACTTTGTGACCCTATGACTACTCAGTTGTTGCCTAAGCTCTTTGGCTATAATTTGCAAAGCAGGTGTCATTATATATTATTTTTAACATATAGTTCTCAATATGTCAAGGATTAGTAATTTTTGTAGTGACTATTGCTTTATTAAAACAGTCTAAAAGTCCTTTATAATTCATCTAGTCATGTTCAGGAATAGTTTAAACAATTTGTAGCGAGCTAATGATTACTGAGTTTCTCTATACCTGAAAACATTCTAGTAAAGACTACATAATTAACTATTGTAACATAGGTTTTTTAAATTTAATTTTTTTAAATTTTCAAGTATAATGTTCCTTTAAGTATAGTTGGCTGTTAAAGTTTCTTCTTACTTTGAAATTTAGAAATCCTATCATCCTCCAAACTTGACAATGGACTTGTTTGTCACTAGGCTGGCTCAAGATAGACTTACAAAACATCTATGGGTCTCTCTTCAAGACTTTGCCCCAACCTGGTTAGGGTCTCTTGTTATCTTTTGGATTCCAGAATCACCTGCACACTACAATAAATCATTCAAAAAGTATTCTTGTTCTGGTTAGAAAGAGGGAAAAAAAATTGCACCTTGGGGCAAATGTAGACTTGTGAAAAACAAAGAAGACACCAGGCAGAACAGGGGTCTTCCTGTTACACATGGAGAAGACCAGAAGATCCTAGGTCCATGATTTAACTAGAATGAAACACACCTCCAGGCTAGCTGCCCAGAAACAGCCAGAAGAAACCCTCAGTCCAACCAGTAGAACTTTCACTTCTGGGACAGTGTAAGGAGTCAGGAACTCAGGGTACTGAGGGAGGCAGAATGAAAGAGCCTAGGTTAATTAGGCATCAGGGATGCCTGATCCAGCTGCACTGAAGAATCATTTCCCTAGGCAGGAAAGAACCAGCACATCTGTGAGTATAGAGATAATGGGGCAGGAAAGCTGCTGGCTGACAGTTTTTGGTTTGGGGACACAAGTCAGAGAAGAGAGCTGAAGTGAAGACAGGAGCGCCATCTGCCCAAATCCATGCTTATATTAATGCTTCTTATTTTTTTTTTTTTAAGTGAGCGGGCAAAGAAGAAAGAACACAGTCATAGAAACTTTCTGTGGGAATAGGAAAGACTGATTCATCTTCAGAGGAGGATACTGAAGTAAAAAAAAAATGAAAGAAAAAGTCTCTCCTACCCCAAAAAGTAATGAAAAATGACTACCTGCCCCAAAGAATTTATAGAACTCAAAAAAAGACTAAAAAAAATCAAATGAGAGTGAGCAAAAACTAAAACAAACCAAAAAAAAAAAAAAAAAAAACCAGACCAACCCAAGAAGATTATGGGGAAAAAAAAGTCAACCAATTAGAAAAAGAGTTCTAGAGTTTTAAAGAATAAAATAGCTCTGAACATTAGAATTGTGCAAAGGGAAGTTAAGTAATAGCAGATAAAGTTAACAGGTTGAAGTTAAGATGCAGTTTAGCAGGGATGGGAAATAAGAGATATACACAAACACAATAACAATGATCAGGAGTATAATTTATTAGGAAAAAAAGAAGCAAGCATAATAATAATTGATCTCAGACAAAGTCAAACTTGATATTAATATTGCTTTAGATACACATGTATGTGTATATGTATATGAACATATACATTGTACATATATATCTATTTGTTTATGTATGAATGTATGTATATGTATACATAAATATACCATGCTTAACCATAGCCTGCTTGGGGGGAGATGGCAGGAAGGAAAGGGGAGAAATATACTAAAAAGTGTAAGAGCAGAGAACACAAGATCCTACAAGGAAGTAAAGAAAAGATGAACAGTTATGAATACAATGTCTTCTACTATTATAAATGCATTTAAATGGTGATTTCATGTTACCTATTTTGAATCCTCCCTTTTGTTCTGATGGGTACATGACAATTTTTTTCTTCTTCTATTTTTCTTTTTCTTATTTTGTATTTGTTTAAGTAAACAAATACATTAAAATAGGATTCACTGAGAAATATAATCTTGTTATGTAATTATATTCCTCAATTTTTTATGATAATCAAAAATGTCTCTTGGAAAATTAATGGATCCTTCTTATTGAGTTTTTTTTTTAAATTTAATTGAAGCAAATGAGAAATGGAAAGGACCTCATTTGATAATAATGCCATAATTGTATTTCTTTTTAACCTAGAGGAAAAAACAAACAAAAATCCTCAAAGTCAATTTCACAGAAATATATGAGTAGATCACAATTTCTTGTAAATTTCATCATCATAAGTATTGTAAGCTTCAAATTTATTTTCTTTTATATTTAATATTTATATTTATTTTTTATTTTTATGTAATCTTTTGTTCCCCTGCATTCCTTAGCCTGGCTCTGCCATAAAGGCATTTCTTACAACAATTAATTAATTTCTTAAAAATTAATGGGGGACAAATCAGGAAAAAAAAAACTGATAAATTAAATACCATAAAAATCTGACAAATTTGTTCTCTCTAGAACTCCCATCTCTGCCAAGAATTCATGAGAGCTGCCTTTTTATATCATATCATATAATATCATTTATGTATTTATATATCTATGTATTTATGTATCTATCATCTATCGATATCTTTTCTTTGGATTAAAATTAGACATTTTTAATTGCTTAATTATACACATTGTTTTTAACATACTTTTTGTCATTCTCATCTATTTTTAATGATAACTTCTTTTTAAAATGTGGTATTTTTAAACCATGATATATGGTATGATACTACAGTCTAAATCAATTTTTTTTTTCAAATTCCTTTTCAGTTTTCCTACAAGTACTTATTAATAGGGAGTTCTCACTCTCTTTTGTGTTATTTAGGATTATCAAACACTTGACTTCTATGTCATTTGTTTCTTCTTAACTTTTTCATGAACTGTATAACCAGCCAAACTATTGTATTTGACTCAGGTATTGAGGTTACTTGTACACAAAATTTCATGTTCTGTCTTCATACTTTTACATAGGTTGTCTCTCATAAGATATACTTTGTACTTATTTCTACATGATATGCTTATCTTCCTTCTAAGGATAGTTGAATTTAAACTTCCTATAAAAATCTGCTTTTGATTTACCTAGTTGCTAGTTCCTCTTTTTCACATTACTTTTTAATATATATTTTCCTCATATATTCTTGTGTACATATTATTTCCTTATAATAGAATGTAAGCTCCCTAAAGAAAAGGACTATTTTTTTTTTCTTTATATCCATAGAAGATAGGACAGGACATCTCATATGGTAGATATTTAATAGACAAGTATTGAATAAATTGATTTCTAATTTTAATTTATATTTCACTGATAGATGTTTAAGTCAGTGTTAAGCTATTTCAATGAATATCAATTTGGTATATAATTTGAGATCAACTAATGAGAGAATCTCTACATTCTATGTAATTTTTTCCTTGAAATTCTATGTTCTATAAGATAGCTCTTCAGGATTGTAATTAGCATGACACTAAGTTTATGTTAATTACTTTATTTGTGGACAAGCCATAAACAATCACTCTCTCTCCAATTATTTGTCTTTCTTTCTGTGAAGAATAATTTTTTGGAGATATATTTGTTTAAATCCCAATTCTGTCTTCTTACATTAAGTCCTGGATACTTTGTGCATTTTGCAACTATTCTGAACAGAATTTTTCAATTCTTTATGTTAGTAATATGAAGAAATTATGACTTTTGTAGTTTAAATTTTTTGATAAAATTTGTTTCAAAAATATCCCTGTTATATATTGGTTTCTCATATGCATATGCAGATGAAGCATATGCACATTTAACAAAAAATAATTGGCAGCATGAATTTCTTTATTTTGAACACAGATAATTTCATTTGAAACATAAGGAACAAAATAATATTCCATTTGAATATTTAGGACATATATAGATAGGGCTACTGGAGCCATACTCTGGATGATTCTAAAAGGCATTACAAAAAGAAAAGAAAATCTTTAATGAGAAAATGCTATCCATTACAGATGTGATATGACTATGACAATCTAATTTTAGCTTACTTTATCAATTTATTGTACATTGTTCTCCTTCATGCATTGTAAGTTCTACCCAAACCTACCTAATTGACATTTGTATAACAATTTCTCTCTTTGGTCACTGCAACTCTGTAAGGTTGGTTCCTTGTGCTTTGTCACCTCTTCCTCTTAAAATTCCTAGTTTGTTTTTTTTCCTAGAATTATTTTAGATCATCTGCTGTTACAGAAGACTTCTTTATTTTTTTCTATTGTTAATGCAATGTCTTATCCCAAATCATTGAACACTATTCCCTTTTCCTCCCCAAAAGAAATTGTTTTTGCCCTTCTGTCAACATGTGACTTTTCCTCAAAAAGTACTAATTCCTTCAAGGCAAGAAATGTTATCATTCTTTCTTTTTAATTACAGTTCCTGACACAAAGTGGCTGAGTTTGGAAGACTGGAGTACAATTTAGCCTCAGACTTTTGCTAACTGTGTAACATTGAACACATCTTTTAAATTATATTCTCAGTTTCCTCAACTGTAGGATGTGGGTAATACTAGCATCTACTTCCCAGAGTTGTTGTGAGATCAAAATGATGTAATATTTATATTGTTCTTAGAGCAGTGCCTGGCATAAGCAGGTGCTAGGTAAATGCTAATTAATAATAATAATTATTATTTTCAATACATACATTTTAAATGAATGCTTCTCATAACTGTTATAATTTACAACCTACTTTAAAAAATAATTTCCCTCCTGAAGTGGAACCTGTGTGACAGCCAAATTCAAAATAGATGTCTGAAATTTCCCTAGCATCATTGGGATTTCCTTTGCTGGTGAATTGCTATTCAGAACACTTCAGATACTGTGAGTATAGAGTTTAATATAGATTAACTAGATCTTTTAACATTTGGGGAAGTATACTGATTTTCAAAATAGTTAAGCTGGATTGAGGGAGGTTACTACTTCTGCCCAACTATGAAGGAACTAGAATTGTCCACTTGGACATGGTGGAAGTTATACTTTATCTTTATTCTATTTTTGGCTCCATTAATAACCTATCTTTGTAGAGATGCTGAGTACATTTCTACAAACTGTCTAAGCCACCATAATTCAGTTGTGCCTTAAGACTCTCTACTTTGGACTCCGATGTTTCAAACTCAGCCACTTTGTGTCAGGAACTGTAATTAAAAAGACAGAATGATAACATTTCTTGCCTTGAAGGAATTAGTACTTTTTGAGGAAAAGTCACATGTTGACAGAAGGGCAAATACAATTTCTTTTGGGGAGGGAAAGTGTGGTGATCTTTTCTTCTTTTAAAATAATATAAGATGAATGGTTCTCTCTGGGGGAGAGGGTAGGTTTCTTGGGGAAGGTTTTTCTGGAGGCAGCCTTAGTATCAGTTCAGATCAATAATTACCCCAAATGCAGCCAGCTGGTAAAAATACAAATGTTTATTTCTCCTTCCAAGTCTTGTCTCTTTCCTGGATAGCTAGATTCTTAGAGGCCTATCTTTCTGCTCAGTTCCAAGAGCTCCCTCCAAATGTCTCCAAATCCAAAGGTTTTGTCCTTCAGCCTCTGCCTCTGCTTTCTTCAGCCTCCAGAGCCAGCACCAAGTTGAATCTGTCTTGCCTCTAAGACAGCCTTCTCAATCTTCACTGAACTCTCGACTCATAGCTTCTTCCTCTGAAAACTCTTCTTCCGCCACCAGCCAGCCAAATGGAAAATATTCAAATGATTCACTCTTCACTGGCTTATATATGACTCTTCTGAGAGAATGGGATTATGGGTTTTCTCCCATAGTGCTCTCTGGTCCTAAGAGCTTCAAGGGAGGTGTGAATTCACAAAGTTACAGTTTACTTTGTGAATATCCCATACTTGTGAATTCCAATGAGTAAAGGTATAAACCCAAGCATTGTATTAATTAGTTCTACTTAGTACCTTGTTTCAGGTTCTGGCCCAAAACATCTTCTTGTAAGATCAGATCAATAATCTATCAACTTTAATGAGTTAGCAGTTTGTAAAGATTCCAACAGGAAAGGGAATACTTTCTACTAGAAAGTAGAAAAGAGGGAAATAAGAGAAAAGTATAATCACTTTTCCAAATAAAGGCCCATATTTTCAAATGACTATATTAGAAAAAAAGCTCTATAAGGGAAAGAGTCTCATCTCTAGCAGCACTTAATTCTCCCAATAAACAAAAAAAAAAAGAATTGTTATTAACAGGTTGAATATGATAGAAGAAAAGAAAAAAAAGCCCTTTTGTGGGTTTGAACTGGTAAAATACATTGCTTTTATATTATAACTCTAATGTGACAAAATATCTATATGTAGCTCTATTTAGAACTCTTTTTGTCATTTGGGAACACACTTTATATTTCTCTCTCCACATTTACTAATATCCCAATCCAACCACCAGGAATAGATTTTTTTTTTCTGTGACTCCATGCCATATTTTGGGTTAGATGCTCAATTCCAAAAACTATTTATATTAAAACAAAATAAGATGGTAGCAGTCCAGAGATGTAGCTGCCTAAAACATATAACGCAAAGCTGAGGCAATTCAGGTTAAGTGATTTGCCCAGGATCACACCGCTAGGAAAGGTTAAGTGTCTGATACAAGATTTGAATTCAGGTCCTCCTGACTTCATGGCTGGTGCTGTAACCACTGTGTCACCTTGCTGCCCCATTTCCCTGTTTTAAAAAGAGAAATGACTGTTTAAAATTAAATGTTTTACTCTGTCCCAACAAGTAAAGACCACAGGTTCTGAGATTAGAAGACATTTGTAATACTATTTCACAGTCTCAGGGTAAATCACTTAATTTTTAGAAAACACTTTACAGTGATCTTCAAGTGTTTTGTAGAATTGTCATTGAGGGGAAGCATACATTGCAAAATATTACAAATGTTGTGATAGATTAGAATGTTGGAATTAGCCTAAAAAGTGAAATTTGAAAGGGATAAATATAAAGTATTGCCCCAGGATACAAATAATCAACTTTATAAATCTAAGAAGGAGTGCCATAAAAATAGTAATTTGAAAAAAAAATCCATGGATTTTAGTACAATCAAAGCTCAATATAAGTCAACAGTCTGCTGTGGCAGCCATGAAAAACAATATATCCCTCAGGAGAAAAAGAAGTATAATCTTCAGAAATGAAGAGATGCTAGCCCTACTATGGTGCTCTGCCATGGTTAACAGTGAGCATTATCTATTCAGAGGGACACTAGTAAACGCTATTGCATCCAGAACCAGTTGCCAGACTTGCAAAAAAATCAAGTTTATGAATAAGAGGAGAAGGAAATAAGTATGTTGATCATGGAAAAGAGAAGATTTGGGTGAAGAAAAAAGCATGATAGCTTTTGTCTAAATTAGATATTTCAAATATTTGTCTAGCAGTCACTAAGACGGACTGTTAACTTTTTTTGATTGTTCTTGTTGCTCTTTTTGTTTTCTAGTGAGTGAAAGTAGAAAAAATGAATTGAAATTACAAAGAGGAAAAAAGTTGATCTGACATAAGAGAAAAATTCCTACTTACCGACTTATTGAAAGGCTGATTGGGAAAGTCGTGGATTCTTTCTCATTGAAGGTCTTTATACCATACTTTCTCATAGTCACTGGATGAATATGTAGTAGAGGTGATTCTAATAGGACTAAAAAGGAGTTTCAAAAACTGAAATTTTATGACTCTGTGATTTATTGTGGCACTATTATTATTATAATATAATCAACTATTACTCAGTTTATTCCCAATCTTTGGAAATGGATTAAATCCTGTTATAGTCTATATTTTCAAACTCTTCTTGCTCTTAACTCTTACTGTATTTGAAAGATAGATAGAATTTAGAACTTAAAAGGACAGCATAATTTAAATTGTAGATTTTGTAGATAGCAAAACTGAGTTAGAGATTAAATGATTTTATCTAGAGTAACATTTAAAATCAGAAGGAAGCCCATGAAAGTCATTTAATTCAGTATTTTTATTTTATGACTGATGAAACAAAAACTGAGGCCTAAATATGAGTCATAACTTTCCATTAATCATATAGGAAAATAAGTTTCTGAGACACAATTGGAACCCAAGCCCTTTCCTCTCACTTCAAATCTAGTGTGCTTCCATTTTCTAGTCATAATGTCTTCCTTTCTGTCTTGAATCTTGATGTGTAGGTTAAATACCCATTTGTAAAATAAATATAAGGTAGAAAATATAAGCATAGACAAACTCAAAATCAAAGTATTTAGAAAGTCATTTATATGTCATCAATGAAAACTTATTACATTCCAACACTAATCATTGTCAATACCAATATTTCTAAGTCAAATGCTTTAATACCTTTATTTTACATTTATTTGAAATAATGCCTGGAAAAGAGGGGGAATAATCTAACTCCTTTTGGGGAGTGGCAAACTTTGCATGGCCTTTGTTTTTTTAAGAACATTATAGGGGGAAAACATCCTTCAAGAAAAAAAAAACTCTTTTAGCTAATCAAATCTATTTGATTATGATGAAATATGTAATTTCTCTCTTGTAGCTTGTTTTTAATTTGATTCCTGTCAAATATTTCTAATAGGAAAATCTTGGGTGGCAGGAGGACTTTATTAAATTATTGTGCTTAAAACAAGTCTGGGATTTAAACATGTTTTTAATACACAAATCCCAATAGATATCAATAAACAATTCTAGGGAAGTAGTTTCTCCTCTAGTTCTAGATTAATTGATCCCCAGATTGCAATTAGCTCTGTAAGAACTCTCATGCATTAGTTGGGATTTTTTGTGGAGAGGAAGAAGGCAGCTACATAGTACCATAGACACAGAGTGTAGAAACTGGAATTAGGAAGACTCAACTTTGTCAATTCAAATCTCTCCTTAGATATTTACTAGGTAACCCTTAAATCCCTTATTGCTATATGCTTCAATTCTTCATTTGTAAAATAATCTAGAGAAGAAAATGGCAAACAACCTCAGATGTAGTCTCAAAGAGTTAGACACAACTAAAAAAATGTCTCAATAGTAACACATATAGAGAAAACATAGTAAACTCTAAAATCTGATTTTTTAAAAAAGAGATCATTTAAACTCCATCGATCATTTTCCTCTTCTCTCCTCCTCCGATTCTGGCATGCTTTGTTATAAAAGAATGGAGAGAAATAAAATTTATTCCTATTAATAAACCACCTAGAAAAAAAAAAAAAAACAACTGCTAAGTTTGTTCCTCATTGAATTGCCTAAAATGAAAGTAAGGTGAATACTTCTACTTGCTCCAGGTACTATTTTTATTGGTATTATTTTGTGAAAATGGTAGCAGAGATCCTATTTCTGCTTAATGATTTTCATGAGTATTCTATACTGCCCTAGCCACAGTTTTGCTAGTATAGCATTAACCCTGGATTGTGTCCTCTTCAAATAGTTTGGGATCTCATGAAGAGTTCAGGATGGAAAACAAAAAGTTGGTCATGGTACATTAACTTAGCTCCTTTTTTCAAACTTATAGAACTCTTGTTAAAGAAAATTAAATATTTCAGGACATCTCACTTCCTGATAATTTCTCAGTAATGATAGTTTTATATATATTTTAATGTGTTTAACATATATTGGATTATTTATCATCTAAGGGAGGTGGGGGGAAGGAGGAGAAAATTTGGAATGCAAGATTTTGTAAGGGTCAATATTGAAAAAAATTATCCATGCATATGTTGTGAAAATAAAAAGCTTTAATAAAAAATTTAAAAGAATGATAGTTTTAGTTCTAAAACAGATAATATAGAAAAAGAGATGGATCTGAAATTAGGAGAGTTAAAGTATTGTTTCCAATGTTTACTTCCTGTGTGGCCTTAGATAAATTTCAAAAGTCATACTGAATCTTAGTTTCTTTATCTGTTAATTAAGATAATAATTGCTTATTATTTTTCTCATAGGATTGTAAAACATTTTTCCTAAGTTTTAAAGACATCCCCTAGAACCCCAAAATTTGTCCCCAGAATTGATATCCTCAAGCATCAATCTGACCATTTCAATCTTCTACTTAGAAATCTCCAGTGGCTGCCTGTTATCATTAGGGTAGAACATGAAATCTTCATCCAAATATTGGAAGCCCTCCACAGTATAGCGTCTATTTATCTTTTAGTCTTATTTCTCTTCAAACTTTTTCTCTTTTAACCGAACTGAACTGCCAGCTATTCCCTGTCTACAACATTGAATCATCACTTCCATATTTTTGCAGAAGAACTATTCCATGAATCTTTTCAAAGTACAATTTAAGGGTCAACATTGAAATAATATATTTTTTTCTGATTCTAACATCCTTGTACAACATTTCTTGTCTTCCAGGTGTTAATGACCTGATGATCTTAAATTTTGTAAATTCTTTGTGTTTATCTTTGAACATTTAATTATTCTTAGAGAGAATGTAAGTTCCTTGAAAAAAGAGACTATTTTGTGTTTGGAATAGCTTCATTCAATTCATAGGCTGACTTTGTTTCAGACTAGCGTCCTATTTGCCTAAAAGTAACAAAGATGACATGCCAATGTTCCATATAAAAATAAGTAAAACAAGTTGTGGCATATGGAACTGAGGCAGAAACAGGAGAACAATATACAAAGAAACAACAACATTGTAATGATTATCAGTTGTGTAAGTGTTATTAAATCACTTCTATATGCAAGTTACTAGATCCTGTGAAGATAGGAAGCTATATTGATGACTTGAGACTTCATGGTCTCACTCAATTAAAATTTGTGAATAGCCTTGAAACATTTTAAATATGAAATCTAACCAAAAGAGAAGCTTTGACTATGTAAGGTAATGACAAGAAGAAGCAGATATTTATAACTAAGAAAGCTAATTTCTCCAAATCAGAGAGTTTTTCAATGTAATACATTCAACATTTCAATATTTATTAATTATTTACTACTACATACTAAGCACTATGTTAGACACTGATAACAGAAAGGAAAACAAATAAATGAGAAGAAACACTCTCCATTCTCAAAAAGTTTACTGAAACAAGACAGAATATGTACAGATAACAAAATGCAAAGTTCGTAGCAACAGTTGTTCATATTTTGTTTTTGAAGAGAATCAGTGGGATCTTGACTTATAAATGAATTGGATTCAAGTGAGGCAGAGTTATGAAAATTTGCCAACCTCATTCTCTCTCTCTCTCTTTTTTTTAACCTCATTCTCTTTTACAGTGTTATTGAAGTCTAAAGTCAGGAGATTGGCAATGGCTGGGGATAAATTGGATGGCAGTGTCTCCAAAGTCTTACGAAGCTCTAGGCTCTCCACATCACTATTTTAATTGCCTTCCTGGGTCATTGGGACAAATCGTTCTGATAAAATTGATTTCAGTAGCAAAAGAGAACTAACTACTCTTGATATCTGACTTTTGCTTCAACACAAGACTGAATTTTATAACATTGAAATAAGTTGATAGAAAATAAAAAGGGAGACCCCCCAAAATCCCGGAGAGAGGTATCTATGTAAATTTTTCTAAAGATGTTTTGTTTTTTAAATGCCCATTTTATTGGTTTCCAAAGACCTAATTTCAACTCAGTTGTCTTGCAAATACATTTTTATGAGTATTGCTTCAAAGATTCATACCATATTAATGACGCTTGTGTTCTTCTTTGATTTAAAGTGTGTCAGCAATTACTATCACTATCTTCATTATAATAATCTCTGATACAGAAGAAAAGTAACTCTCTACTTCCATGAAAATGAGTCTTGTGTCTCTTCCCCATTTTATTGCAACAAGATTTGCACCTCTTTTCAGTCCTGCTGTTATGGTAATAAACAGCAGAACTCTTCTTTAAAGACTGCTGTTCTTTTTCTAAGATTGCTATTCTATTAATCATAAGGGTGGCAGCTTAATGCTTGGATTGCAGCATAAAATGTAATTTATTAAATTCTGTTGCAGGCAGTGTGAGTCACCAGTAGAGTCTTTATTAATGCTTTCTCCATTTTATTTTGTCTCAAGGAAAATTGAACATAAAACATTGAAAATGTGATGTTTCTTCTCATCATAGAATTCTAGAGTAGGAAAGAATCATAGTGTCACAGACAGAATTGGAAAGGACATTAGAGGTCATCTAACACAGATGCTTCATTTGACAGGGGAGAAAACTGAGCCTCAGTCTTTGGAAGTCATCTCATTCAATCTCTTATTCTCAATTACATCCCTAACACATGATTATCTAGATTGATAATTTCTAGAAAAGGCATGGGGCATTCTGTTTCAATTTTATATATCTATAATAATTAGGAAGTTACTTTTTTGAATTAGTAAAATATTATCCCTTGTAACATCAACCTATTACTGAGAAACAAAATAAACTTAGCTCTTTAAATATAGAATGCCAACAATCACGTACCCTTCTATAAAATTAATGACAAATTTTGTTAAACCATTTATCCATTCCTTACAATGTGTGATTTTGATTCTCTTGGTTATAATTATTATTGACCTCTAAATAAGTCCAATAGATTCCTCCAGAAAAAGGAGGGAGGGAGGGAGAAACAGTTTGGGGCCTTAAGGAATTTATATTATAATGATGATATGAAATTAAGAAGGCCTAGCATAGAATATACTTACTACATGGAAACAAGTCTGAGAAGAGGAAGAGACAATCCCTAACTGTGAGTGTGGACCCAAACTTCAAATTGGACCCCATTTTCTGTTTATATATAAATTGTCTTTTGGTGATCTCATAAACTGCCATTGATTTAATTATCATTTCTTTTCATTAAACTCCCAAATCACTATTTGCCTTCTTATTTTTAATTCTGAGCTTCAATCCTGTAGCACCAATTGCCATAGTCATTTGTTTATAATGAGAAGTCATTCACAATCTGACTTCAGCTTGCTTTCCAAACTATTTTAACCATTTCTCTCCTTCACATACTCATCATTGCTATCAAATTGGACTACTGGCTATTTCTTATCCATGCTATTCTTGTGACTCTGTAGATTTCCCTTGATTGGGATGAACTTCTTTCTCACCTTTATCTATTACCAACTTAGGTTTCCTTCAAAGTTCAGCTCACATGCCATCTCCTAATTATCCCTGCTTTAAATATTGTTTCTCATTTGTAAAATGAGTTGAAGAAGAAAATGGCAAATTAGTCCAATAGCCTTGCCAAAAAAACCCAGATGGGGTTATCAAAAGTTGGATATGACTTAAATGACTGAACAACAAAATGTATTTTGTCCTACCCTCCTACTAGAATGAAATTTCTTTGGGGGCAGAAGCAGATTTATTTTTATTTTTAGAAGTCTCTGCACATAATATATATTAATGTACTTAATAAATTGAATGACTGAATGAATATATGGATTAATTCCTAATTTTCTAGCCAGCACCTAAAATGTTCCAAAAGTCAGTGTGGAGAATACATGCTGATCATACATAGTATGAGAATGGGAGAAAGAGAGTGTGTGTATGTCCTGATTTAATCTTCTGGGAAGGGAATATTATTATTCACCTAGAACTAAAGAGCCACAGTGTCAAATCAGACCTTTATTTATTTATTTATTATTTATTTATTTTTATTTTAGAATAACTTTTTATTGACAGAACCCATGCCAGGATAATTTTTTTTACAACATTATCCCTTGCACTCGCTTCTGTTCCAATTTTCCCCCTTCCTCCCTCCACCCTCTCCCCTAGATGGCAAGCAGTCCTATATATGTTAAATATGTTGCAGTATATCCTAGATACAATATATGTTTGCAGAACCGAACAGTTCTCTTGTTGCACAGGGAGAATTGGATTCAGAAGGTAAAAATAATCTGGGAAGAAAAACAAAAATGCAAATAGTTTACATTCATTTCCCAGTGTTCTTACTTTGGGTATAGCTGCTTCTGTCCATCATCAAATCAGACTTTATATTTTGAGTCTACATTTTTGTAACAATCATATATATTTTACATTACACTTTTAATTGCCAAGGGATCATTCTGTTTTTTGTTAGATTGTTTGTTTGCTTATGTAAGGTTCAGATATGTTACACACTTTGTCTTGGTCACATAGCTATTAAGTTTTAAGTATTAAAAACAAGTTTTTAACCCATACCTTTTTAACTTCAGATTGAAATCTGAATAAGAAATCAATTTTTTGGTTTCAATATAATTATTTGTGTTTTTTTCCAAACTAATTTGTATGTATAGTTAGGTAAGTAGTTAATAGTTATTATTGAAATCAGTTCAATATGATTAAAATTGATGTATATGACCTATATCCATTAACCATGGAATAATATCCATTGCCTGAAGTCAATAAATTACATATTTCATATGCTCCATAAAGCAAAAGAACATTACCATATATAGATAATGATATTGTTTTGTCTTTTTTTAATGTATTTCTTTCACATTTTTGCATCACTGAACTAAATTGCTTTATATTCTTTGCAATTATTTATCATGCACTAAAGTACTTTTCCCTATTTAAAAAATATGATTTTGCAAATCAGATGCCGTTTATCTCCATGGAGACAGTTATACTGTCAATCATCTGTTGATTCCACAAAGAAATCATCAGGCTGCTTGGAAGAAATTGGTAACATTCAGCAGCATTAAATTAAAAAAAAATAAAGCAGGACTGTTCAGATGGATTGAACTACTACATACAGCAATAGTCTTGAGTAAAAATAAAATATCCCTTATCCAATGATGGATATTTTAATGCAGGAGGAGAACGTTTTGTTTTGTTCACAATGACATGAATAAAACAGAAAGCCATTTCTTTTGTTCAAGTAGTTGGTCCTATAATTGACACTTAGATAATCTAAAATATGCTGAATTTTAAATTAAAACAATCATTTCATTCAAACATTATAATGGTTCATTACTTTTAAAGATGCAATATAAACATCCAGGAAACTGTTGCAAGGAGATGTGGTGATGGAGATAGTTTAAGAAAGGTGTGTATCCAATTTCACTGTCTTCTTTATATTCAATTTTATCACCTTGCTTTTCCTGTAGGAGTAAATTAACTGTGATATTTCTAATCATTGCCCTGGGGATTGACTGGCTATTATGAATATATGGAAGGAATCTACTAGAAATCAGGACAATAGACTTAGAAAGTATTTCAGAAATGTAAACATATTTTTTGAGAACTGGGATATGCCAAATGGCTAGGAACTTGTGCAGTGTGAAATGCTGAGGATCCAGAAAGGATTCTTCAGTATCACTATGACTTGGTTTTCCCCTTACTTTGAATATATTAAATTAGCATCCTATCAGTTAGATAAACATGGTAGGCAACTTTGCAGAAGTTAAAAATAGATAATAAAATTTGTAGTTAAAATTTTGGAACTGGATATTGCCAAAGGTCCTTTGGTAATCCAATTTTGCCAGCACAACACATGTCTTCATTCTTTTTTATTTTATAAATGTGAAATTATTATTTTTATATTTTATTACATTTTATATTTATATTTAATTTTTATTATCTTTTATATTTAGCCCTTCAAATGATTCCTTAACTTTTAATTCCTTGGTTCCTCATAACTTTAATTACTATTTTAAATGCAGGTCCTTTCCTGGGTATATCTCCTTTTTACTAATATTATCCAGCTCATTTCTACTCTGTCATTATTTAATTTCATTTTTTTGTTTCTATGAATCTCTAGTTCCTAACATAAAGTAAGGCCTTAATACATGTTTGTGATTAAATAAAAGAACACCACCTGGTCCAATCAAAGTCAACAAACATTGGATAGGTGCTTATAATGCTCAATGTATTTGTGAGGCATAAAGACAAGATGAAAAACAACCACTTCCCTCAAAAAGTTGATAATTACATATGTACTTCTAATCTGAATTGCTGAATGAATCACCTGATTTGGCACCTAGCTTTTAGTCTCTTCCCTCTGCACATTTTAATCCCTCTTTCATGAAGCTAACAAAATATTTTTCTTATACTCAAATATAAGCAAGCAATGTAACTTCTGAATTAAAGAAAAAAGGGACTAAAATCTGAGTATTCAAATAGGAAAATATTGTAATAGTCCAGGCTGAAGATTATTAGGAAAAGAATTAGGATAATGTACATGTTAATAAAGAAAAGAAGAAGGGTGTGAGAGTTGTTATAGATAACTAATAACTTGATCACTGATTAAATATAGAAAGATGAGAGATAAAGGAGAATAATATTGTAAATCAGAAAGGTAGGATGGAGCTACATTTTTAGCATGTTTTATGTGAAATGGAAGAGACATTAAACACCTATTATGTGCCAGGCACTGTGTTGAGTCATATGTTAATAACTTTATAAATTTTGTCTCATTTGGTCTTCATAAAACACTGTGAGGTAGGTACAGTTGTCCTCACTTTGCAATTGAGCAGACTGAGGTAGACAGAGATAGATAAGTATCCACTATCACTTAATTAAGATTGTCTAAAGCTGCATTTGAACTGATAGGATATGGAAAGTCCTTAATAAATGCATATATTGCAATTGAATTGATGTAATCTACCTTTTTATCCTTTCTCTAATCTCTTCATGTTTAATATACCTTATATATAACTAGGAGATTACCTTTCCTGAAGTATCACTGGAATCAGATTACTATCCATCTTGGACATTTGAAACAATATCATATTATATAATAAAAACTAAGCAAATCACTCAGATTGATTTTAAAGATGCTGCCATATTTCCCAAAACTTTCTTTCCATATTCATCCACTACTAGTCTCCTATGTTTCTTCATTTACTTTTCACTCTAGCCAAAACAGATAGGTATTACATGATTCCCTCCAAATAATTCACATTTTCTGACTTCTGATCTCCCTACCTTTGATTATGCTATTCCCTCAATTGTTGCTAATGCTGTCATCCAAACCTGCTCCCCCGATTGTTAACTCATTCACCTGGGCTCCAGGCAGCATCTACTCCCATGTTACAGATCTCTCTTTCTGACCTTCTAAGTGGTCTCAGACTAGGGGGAGAGAATTTAAATATGACATTCTGTTGTTTCTGCCATTCCAGTCTTAGATGTGAAGTACTATTTTAAATTTGTTTAGAAGAGAATATTGAGAAAGCCAATTGACCATCTCAACCACCATCTTGGCTCTACCTGTGGAAGTCCCAAAGCCATTCTTAATTATTAGCATTTCTTTTTCTTGTTTGCTCTCATCAAAAGTGAGATCAGCTTCTGTTTACAGTACATTTTTAGTCCCCTCTTATGGCATTTACTACCCTGGGCAATACATTTTTAGCACTTTCATATGACTCTTATCCTTTCTTGAATTGTATGTTTACATTTTTATTGTTAACTTGCTGTGCAAACATCACAATATCTTTTAAGTTTCCTGGGCCCTACTTTACTCAAATGTAAAATGAAATGATTAAATTATTTAGCCTCAGAGATCCCTTACTCCTAGAGATTTGTGCCATTGCTCCTGGGAAGTCTATACTGTAAATGTCTCATATTTAGTTTTCTCCAATAATCTCATGTAAGATCTTGTACATAGTAGTAGTTATCTACTTATATAGACTTATATCACAGATAACTGAGGTTCAAATTATTCTGTGTTGGGAACAGCAATTTGACAGTAAATAAAGATGTTAAAAGATAAATTCCTACTTAAGAAGTGTTTGGTTGAGAGTTTCTGATTTTAATGCCATGACTAAGTAGTCTGTTTTTAAAGAAAAAAATACCCCTTTTGACTTGAAATAAACTTCAAAAATCCAAAATGACAAATTGCTAAAGTACAAGATGTGCAGTCCCAATATTCTTTTTCTGGTAAGAGTGCCATTTTCTTTTTGCAGTCTCCTGTAGTATCAGTGTTTTAGGGGAGATGAATGTTTCAGGAACACCCAAACCAAATGTGCACATTTAACAAAAAATTGAGACCCAGAAGGAAATACTCAACGATAGGTTTATAGAAAAATAGCAGAATCATCTCCATTATTCAGGAGAAGTAAAATGTCATGAAATTGAAGGCAACTATTGCTTTCAAGAGTGCTATTGAGGAATGCTAATATGCGAAACATTTCTATTTCTAGTGCTGGGAGTTAACATAGCCTTCAGATTGTGCACAATGTGGTCTTCAGTTGATCTGGCTGATATTTCTGGAGCTGCATTTAAGCCTAGTGTTTGTGTCCTATTCTCTGACAATTTCATAGTAATTTCTGTGATGTTCTGGAATCAAAACAATTAATATTCACATCCCACAACAAAACCAAGTGGGAGAAAATAGCAGTCAAGCACCTCAGATCTTGCAGTAAGGTTTATTTTACAGCTGTTTGTTTGCAATTTTAATCAGGAAATAAAATCATATGAGTAGATGTAGGCTTTAAGGCCCTGAAATTCATCACATTTTCTATGCTTATCTAGGGACCCAGGAGATCTAAAACCTACATTTGAAAGCCATGAAATGCACAGTAAGTTAGTCTGGCATGTTATTGCCTTCAAAGAAACTCTAGCAAGAAACACTGGGAGATAAATATTTGTAGTAGGTATAGATGTATTTCAGACACTGAGAAATCTGTTAAATGTTGTGATCTACTCTGATTATACTATTCAACTGCTGAATTGTGTCCTTACATCTTTAATGACTATGGTGGCTTCTTTGTGTCTCTTGGAGACAAGTGGTTCACCATGAAAATCTCTAATACTCAGATAAACTTTCCTAATGTCTAAATTTAATTGTCCTTGCACATTCTTATCCAAGTTTGTATTTACATTTTCCCTTTTTCTACTTTTTTCCCCCTCCTTGAGCTAGAATTATTGTAAAATAGAAGTTGCTTCTTAATGGTGGGTGACAATGTTTTTACTAGTAGAAAACCATTTCTGTAATAAGAATAGGAAGATCCTTTTTTTTTAGAAACAAGAGTCATCTTATTACCATACTTTAGGATCATGAATTTAAACTGGAATGAAGTTGCACTTCATCAAATTACACCCCCTTCATTATACAGATGAGAAAACTGGGGTGAGGTTGATATGGTCAGAATAACATGCCTAATATGTATCTGAAGTAGTACTTTCTTGCAAATTCAGAACTGCCACCTTATTATTTATTTATTTACTTATTTTAGACATTTATTAAATGATATCTATATGAAAAGCATTTTTCTAGGTTCTGATGAAATGGAGAGAAACATACATATATATATTTTTGAATATTAAAGACAAATAGTAAATTATCTTTAGTCTAAAAAGAAGTTAAATTGTGTGCATGTTTATATGTGTATATGCATGTGAGTGTTCAGATAGAATGGAAAGTATTTGAGGAAATAATTGCTTCCTTCATACCTTTTTTATCTTCCACAGTATCTTCCACAGAAAGTACTTATAAATATATAGGTCAAATTTGCTTCATTTATTTTAAAGATGTGTCCAGAATAACAGAGTTGTGACCCCATTTCACTCTGCTTTCATTAGATACTATTGTGTTGAGTTCCAGGCATCATATTTTAAGAGGGTCCTAAAGAAACTTTAGCTCATAAAGAAAAAGAAATCCAGATTAGTGATGGTATTCAAAGCCACATTTTACAAGAAGCAATAAGGGACCAGAAATATTGAATCAATATTAGGGAAGAATTTGAAAAGATATTTTGTTTTAACTAAAGTACAAAAGAAGAATCAGAGCTAATTTGTATATGTTACAAGATAACAGATTTTATCCCTATATGGCAAAGGACCTCTAAGTCATTGGAAGTATCCAAAATGGAAAGGACTACTTTTTAAGGCAGTGAGATCCTGATTTCTAAACATGCTCAAATACAAACTGATGTTTCCATTGTATTAGAAGAAATGAGAGTGTGATTAAGAATGAATAATTTTATGGTGTTGGTATATCAGCTACATCCCCTCTGTTCTAAGATATGTCCATGTCACAGGTGACTTCTGTCCATACAGATGATCCATGATTCCTTAAGGTAGGAAAAACAATGATATGAAGACTACTGAATTATTATATTATATAATATTTTCTTTCTTAGAAGTTAATCCATTCTACTCTGGATTTTTCAATATGCCTCTTCCATCAACCTTTTTTGGTTGTTGTTCATTTCTATCTCTTTGTATTTTTTTCATTTCTGGGTATATCTGGAACAGTCTCACTCTAATCATTTGGCAAACACTTTTTATGGTCTCTTTATTTTTTCTCATTAAAGCTTGCTTAAAATCTTCAAGATATACTTTATCAGTCTCTGTCAGTAACAAAGATGGTTAATTGTTTTACATGTCTATTGTATTCTACTTTCTCCTTACAATGATCCTTTTTCACCCAGATTCATATGGCTGGTGGAGAAGATCATGATTGCTTTTGACTGTTCCTAACCACATTAACAGTGATCACTGATGAGAGAGCATATCTTATTTAATGGTGAGAACTCAGCTCTTTGCCTCACATTTATTAAATTTATATAATATGATTTCATATCCAGAGCTACAAGGAGGCTCTAAGATGATTTCATTCAGATGCTTCGTTTTTCAGATAATTCTTACCTGAAAATCCTTATCCAAATGAGACCCAGGAAGGTAAAATTTGCTCATGACATCAAGTTCAATGGGAAAGCCAGTCTATTTTTCGAATGTGCCATGTAAAATTTCATATTTGTCAAATTCTTCTCAAATTGCTGTTCTGTGGCCCTGAACATAAATAATACCTCTATCATTGATGGCAATTTTGAGTTGGCAGCCTAAACTCCCAAATACTCCCAAATACTCCCCCAAAGTATTACAGCACATATAATTTCGTTAATGAAATAGTCTCATCTATTCATTTTCTCTTCAGCAATATCATGGTATTCTGAAAATTACACTACATAATACAAACCAGCACTTTTATAAAGAAAAAAAAGAATTGTGGATTAATCTAGTATTAAAATAATCTCCAAATAAATAAATTCAGTAAAATTAATTAATAGTATCTGACAGTACCATACTTTTATCTAGGTATTTTTTCTGTTTGAAAAAAACATGTTTTAGTACAAAAACGTCTGCTCTTAAAGATCATTGCCCTCCCCCCATTCTTTCTTTTCTTTTCTTTTTATTATACCTTTTTATTGACAAAACATATGCATGGGTAATTTTTCAACATTGACCCTTGCCAAAACTTCTCTTCCAATTTATTCCCCCCTTCCCCTAAATGGCAGGCAGTCCCATACATGTAAAATATGTTAAAGTATATGTTAAATACAATATATGTATACATATTTATACAGTTATCCTGTAGCACAAGAAAAATCGGCTGTAGAAAGAAGGTAAAAATAAACTGGGAAGAAAACCAAAAATGCAAGCAAACAACAGAAAGAGTGTAAATGCTATGTTATGATCCACACTCATTTCCCCATGTTCTTTTGCTGTGTGTAGTTGGTTTTGTTCATTACTGATCAATTGAAATTGATTTGGATCCGTACATTGTTGAAGTTAGTCACTTCCATCAGAATTGATCCTCATATAGTATTATTGTAGAAGTGTATAATGATCTCCTGGTTCTGCTCATTTCACTCAGCATCAGTTCATGTAAGTCTCTCCAGGCTTCTCTATGTTAATCCTGCTGGTCATTTCTTACAGAACAATAATATTCCATAACATTCATATACCACAGTTTACTCAACTATTCTTCAATTGATGGGCATCCATTTAATTTCCAGTTTCTAGCCACTACAAAAAGGGGTGCCACAAACATTTTTGCACATGTGGGTCACTTTTCCTTCTTTAATACCTCTTTGGGATATAAGTCCAGTAGTAACACTGCTGGATCAAAGGGTATGCACAGTTTGATAACTTGTTGAGTATAGTTCCAAATTCCTCTCCAGAATGGTTGGATCTATTCACAAATCCACCAACAATGCATTAGTGTTCCCATATCCCCTCCAACATTTATCATTATTATTTTCTCTCATCTTAGCCAATCTGACAGGTGTGTAATGGTATCTCAGAGTTGTATTAATTTGCATTTCTCTGATCAATAATGATTTGAAACACCTTTTCATATAGCTAGAAATTGTTTGAATTTCATGATCTGAAAATTGTCTGTTCATATCCATTGATCATTTATCAACTGAAGGATGGCTTGATTTCTTATAAATTTGAATCAATTCTCTATATATTTTGAAAATTAAGCCCTTATCAGAACCTTTCAATGTAAAAATGTTTTCCCAGTTTATTGCTTCCCCTTTAATCTTGTCTATATTATTTTTGTTTGTACAAAAGCTTTTTGACTTGATATAATCAAAATTTTCTATTTTGTGATCAATAATGATTTTTGTTCTTCTTTGGTCACAAATTCCTTCCTTTTCCACAGGTCTGAGAGGTAAACTATCCTGTGTTCTTCTAATTTACTTATAATCTCATTCTTTATGCCTAAATCATGAACCCATTTTGATCTTGTCTTGGCATATGGTGTTAAGTGTGGGGTCAATGACTACTTTCTGCCAAATTAATTTCCAATTTTCCCAGCTGTTTTTGTCAAATAGTGAATTCTTGTCCCAAAAGTTGGGGTCTTTGGGTTTGTCAAACACTAAATTGCTATAGTTATTGACTATTTAATCCTGTGAACCTAATCTATTCCATTGATCAACTAGTCTATTTCTTAGCCAATACCAAATGGTTTTGGTGACCACTGCTTTATATATAGTTTTAGATCAGGTACAGCTAGGCCTCCTTCATTTAATTTTTTTTTCATCAGTTTCTTTGAAATTTTGTTCTTCCAGATGAATTTTGTTGTTACTTTTTCTAGGTGATTAAAATACTTTCTTAGGAATTAGTATAATACTAAATAAAGTAGTTTTGTCATCTTTATTATATTCGCTTGATCTATCAAAGAGCACTTACTATTTTTCCATTTGTTTAGATCTGACTTTATTTGTGTAGAAAGCATTTTGTAGTTTTGCTCATATAGTTCCTGACTTTCCTTTGGCAGACAGATTTCCAAATATTTTATACTATCAACAGTTATTTTAAATGAAATTTCTCTTTGTATCTATTGCTGTTGCATTTTGTTAGTGATGTATAAAAATGATGAGGGTTTATGTGGATTTATTTTGTATCCTGCAACTTTGCTAAAGTTGTGGATTATTTCTATAGATTTTTAGTAGAATCTCTGGAGTTCTCTAGATATACCATCATATCAACTGCAAAGAGTGGTAATGTGGTTTCCTCATGACTTACTCTGATGTTTTTATTCTTTTTTTCATCTCTTATTGTTGAAGCTAGCATTTATAATGCAATGTTGAATAGTAATGGTGATAGTGGGCAACCTTGTTTTACTCCTGATTTTACTGGGGATGGTTCCAGTTTATTACCATTACATATGTTGCTTACTGATGGTTTTAAATAGTTGTGACTATTTTAAGGAAAAGTCCATTTATTCCTATACTCTTTTGTGTTTTTAATAGCAATGGATGTTGGAGTTTATCAAATGCTTTGTCTGCATCTATTGAGAAGATCATATGGTTTTTGTTAATTTGGTTATTGATATAGTCAATTATGTTAACAGTCTTCCTAATAACCAGTCCGGCTTTCCTGGTATAAATCCTAATTGGTCATGGTGTATTATCCTGGAGATGATTTTCTGTAATCTTTTTGCTATTATTTTATTTAAGATTTTAGCATCAATATTCATTAGGGAGATTGGTCTATAATTTTCTTTCTCTGTTTTCATCCTACCTGGTTTAGGTATGAGTACCATGTCTGTGTCATAAAAGAAATTTGGTAGGACTCCTTCAATTTTTTTCCAATAGTTTAGATAGCATTGGAGTTAATTGTTCTTTAAATGTTTGGAAAAATTCACAGGTAAATCCATCTGGTCATGGGGATTTTTCTTAGGGAATTGATTAATAGCTTGTTCTATTTCTTTTTCTAAAATGGGACTATTTAAGTAATTTACTTCTTCCTCTGTTAATCTGGGTAACCTATATTTTTGAAGGTATTCACCCATTTCATTTAAGTTATCAAATTTATTGGCATAAAGTTGGGCAAAATAACTCCTAATTATTGCTCTGATTTCCTCTTCATTGGTGGCAAGTTCTCCCTTTTCATTTTTAAGACTAACAATTTGATTTTCTTTTTTTTTTTCTTTTTCTAATCAAATTTACCAAGGGTTTATCTATTTTGTTTGTTTTTTCAAAGAACCAACTCTTAATTTTATTTATTAAATCAATAGTTTTTTTTTTACTTTCAAATAGATTAATCTCTTCTTTTATTTTTAGAATTTCAAGTTTAGTGTTTGATTGGGGGTTTTTAATTTGCTGTTTTTCTAGTTTATTTTAGTTGCAAGTCTAATTCATTGATCTTCTCTTTCTCTATTTTATACAAGTAGGCCTCTAGTGAGATAAAATTTCCCTTTATTACATTATATTATATTCCCTATATTACATTATTATAATTGACTACATCCCACACATTTTAGTATGTCATCTCATTTTGTCATTCTCTTGGGTGAAATTATTAATTGGGTCTATGATTTGCTGTTTCACCCAATCATTCTTTAGGATGAGATTACTTAATTTACAATTACTTTTTAGTCTATTTTTTCCTGGCTTTTTACTGAATGTAATTTTATTGCATCATGATCTGAAAAGAATGCATTTGCTATTTCTGCCTTTCTGCATTTGAATTTGAGGTCTTTATGTCCTAATACATTGTCAATTTTTGTATAAGTTCTATGAACTGCCGAGAAGAAAGTGTACTCCTTTTTGTCTCCATTTAGTTTTCTACAAAGCTCTATCATACCTAACTTTTCTAGTGTTCTATTTGCCTCATTAATTTCTTTCTTATATATATTTGTAGTTTGATTTATCGAGTGCTGAGAGTGTAAGGTTAAGATCTCCCATTATATTTTTGCAGTCTAATTCTTTTTGCAGCTCTCTTACCTTCTCTTTTGGGAATTTAGATGCTCTATCATGTGGTGCATATATTACATCATCATCAATGCTATCCTTTAGCAATATATAGTGCCCTTGCTTATTTCTTTTAATTAGATCAATTTTTGCTTTTGCTTGATCTGAGTAGGAGAGAGATGAGACATGATGAGTGTCTTTCACAATCTAAAATCATTGAATTTTAGACAAGCTTTTAAAACAAGGAATTTCTAAAAACCAGCAGGGTTGCATTTCAGTGTGTAGTACTGGGATTTATTTATCAGACATCAATTGGAGTAGACCACTTTAGTCCCTCATAAGTCTGATAGATTGTGAATTTTCTTCATAATATACTAAAAAATTAAAAGATCTTAATAAACTTTCAAATTCAGATTTAAAAAACTGAAACATAAAAATTCACGTTCATGTTTAAGAGAAGTATATTGAATTCTTATTTTTCACTCTCTCTAGAAAGGATAAAATGTGAAACATTCCTTTCTTTTTTCTTTACTTTCATGTTCTATTCATTTTAGAGTCAAAGGAAGCACAGTGTTAAATTCTCTTAAATTTCATAGAGTAGACATGTTTTTTTTTTCCTTCATTGTATATTTTGTAGAAAATTTATCTTTAAGCTATGATATTTCTTTAGCAGCCCAAATTGAGTCCATGCATCATTATCTCAATTATCCTTCAAAATAACATCAAATTCCCAGAATGTGGCTATATCTTTTCCTCATTGTTCTAGATTTAATACTTTGAGGTCAGATCTATCCTCTTATATAGTTAACTCATGCCCTCATTATACTGTATTCTCATATCATTAATAATGAAACATAATATATCAATTATTTTTTTCTGTGAAAGTATCAATAAGTAATGAATATCAGTTAATTTATATGTAAAAAACAAGCAGTTACTGGACAGATAGCACTCTCACTGTAGGGTTCTCTCTATTCTACCATGTTCCCTGGGAAGAGTGATTGAAAATTTAAACTGGTAAGTGGCAGCACCTTTTTTTTTTTTTTACACCAAACTTCTTTCGAATGTTCCATAGCCAAAGGCATCAGTAGATGGTTAAATCCTTTAATTATATAATTTGGCCATAGAAAGCTACTATGATGATAGGGAAGATCAAATAACAAGATCAAAAAGATCAAAAAGTCAAAATAGCTACAAGCAAAGTTTCCATGTCTATCACTGTATCTCACATATTCTCTCTCTTTTTCTCTACCTCTCTCTCTTTCCACACACACACACACACACACACAAACACACACACACACACACACACAAAATACACAAAATATACATATAGATATATACTTATTTATTTATTAAGATTTGAACAAAATCCCAGCAAAAAATTCTTGGAAGAACTCAAAAATGAGTTTACAATTCAAATAAGAGAGGAACATGGAAAGCTGGAAAAAATGAGACTAATGTTAGACAATTAATTATAAAAAAAAAAAAAAAGAATCAACTTCTTGATAAAAAGAAACCCCCAAATCCAATGAAGAGAATAGCTTAAAACCTAGAATTGACCTAATGGAAATAAAGGAACAAAAATTTGCTGAAGAAAGTAATTCCTTAAAAATCAGAATTGTCAAAGTATAATGTAATGGTGCCAACAAGACACCAAGAAACAGTAAAATAAAATTATTAAGAATGAAAAAAATAGGGGGAAAATGGAATATTCCTATTTGAAAATACAAATGACCTGGAAAATAAGAAGGTAGTTAATTTAAGAATTATCAGACTACCTGAAGACTATGTCTAGAAGAATCTAGATATTTTATTTTAAAATAATTATCAGGGCAGGTAGGTGGCATAGTGGAGAGAGCACCAGCCCTGAAGTCAGGAGGACCTGAGTTCAATTTGTGACTTTCAAAACTTTGATTTTCAAAAGTCAAGACTTTAGAGATGCATAAAAAGGTAAACATTAAAAAAAAGTCATAAGGGATTCACTAAGCTTAAATTGGTTACATTCCTATATGTGAAGATAAAATTGTAAGTCTGAATGTTGGTATTATAAAGGCAGTTGGAATATGAGATGACTGTTATGGGATGATTTAAAAAAATAAGGGGTGAGAAAGAGGAATGCTATGAAACAAGGGAAAAGGAGAAGAAAAATGGGGGAAAGGAAGAGGTTTTAACAATGGATGTGAAAGTGGAGGGTTTGGTAAGTAATGGACTAAAATAGGGAACAGCCAACATAGTTGAATGTATTCATCTATCTTAACTTGCAAGGAATTAGGGAGAAGAGCAATAGATAAGAGAAAGGGAGGAAGACTAATAGAAGGGTGAGATTGAGAAAGATAATAGTATTAAAATACACTTTTGAGGAGAGATATGCTAACCGATAAAACAGGAAAAATAAATTGGATAGAAATACACAATAAATAATTATAAGCAAGAATGTAAATTAGATGGACTGACCAATTAAATAGAAATATATAGCACTATGAATTAAAATTCAGAGTCAAATACTATGTTATTTCCAAGAAAACCATTTGTAACTGAGAGACACACTGAGAAAAAAAATAGAGGACTGTAGGATAATCTGTTGTGTTTCACCTAAGTTTTTATGTTTTTTTAAATTTTGTTTTGTTTTAAGGAGGCATACCAAGCATGATCTCAAAGTAAAAATAGCCACAATTAAAATGTAAATAGGGGAAAATGTTTTGCTAAAAGTTACCATAGGCAATGAAGTAATATCAATACTAAATATATATGCAATAAATTGTATATTATTCAAATTCTTAAGGGAGAAATTAAATGAGTTACAGAAGGAAAAAATAAAACTATACTAGTAGGGGACATCAACTTCATCCTCTTAGAACTAGACAAATCTAAACAAAAAATAAGAATAAAATTAAAAAGATGAATAGAATTTTACAAAAATTAGAAATGATAAATCTCTGAAGAAAATTGAGAAGGGATTGAAAAAAATACATGTTCCATCAGCAGTACACACACACACACACACACACACACACACACACACAAAACATGTATTAGGGCATTAAAAGTTCACCATTAATTGCAGAAGACATATTAGATACAACATTTCAGACTATGAAGCAATAAAATAATATTCAATAAAGGACCATGGAAACATAGATTAAAATTAATTGGAAACTAATCTAATTCTAAAGAATGAGTAAGTCAACGCGCAAATAATAAAAACAAGAAATAATTTCACTAATGAGAATAAAAGCAATGAAAGAACATTCCAAAATTTTTGGGATCCCACCAAAGCAATAATTAGAGAAAATGTGTATCTCTAAATTTTTATATCAACAATGAATTGTTCAGGAAACAATAAAAATGAGAAAAAGACCAAATAATAAGTACCTAATTAAAAATTAAATTGAACATCCTGAAAATTAAAGGAGATAATGATAAAATACAAAGAAAACCATTGAATTAATACATAAAACTAGGAGCTGTCTGGTATAAAAAAAATTGAACAAAGTAGATCAATCATTAGTTAATTAGATTTCTTTAAAGAGAAAGTAAAATGAGTTATAAGGATAAAAAAAAATAAAAGGTAAATTACACTAATGACAAATTAATTTGAAAATTAAGTGAAATGGGTATATATTTGCAAAGAAAAAAGTAAATTTCCCAGTTTGCCAGAAGAGGAAATAGAATATTTGAACAACCTTATTTTAGAAAAAAAGAAATTTACAGAGCCATCACTGAGCTCCCTAAGAAAATATCCCTGGGACAGGAAGAATTCATTAGTGAATTCTCACCAAACTTGAATATATTCATAATAATCTATTTGATTTGATTTTTTCAATTGCATTAATTAATTAAATTAAATTAAATTAAAAGTAATTAAAATTTTGTATTCCATATTCGTTCCCTCCTTCCCAACTTATCCTTCCATTGAGAAGTCAAACAATTTGATATATGATACATGATATAGATACACATGCAAATCATTTCCATTTTAATCACATGAAAAAACACATATCCCCCTCCAAAAAAACAAAGAAAAATAATAAAGTTTAAGGAAAAAAAGCTCATTTCAATATTTACTTTAGGTACTACCATATTTATTCTTCTAGAGGTGAATAGCATTTTTCATTATGAGTCTTATATTGTAATGTTGCTGAGTAATTCATAGTTGATTGTTATACATAGTTGATTGTCAACAGTGTTCTTCTGGTTCTGTTTATTTCACTTTGAAAAAGTTTATGTGAATCATCCAGGTTTTACTCAAAGTATAGTGCTTATTATTTCATAGATCACGATAGTATTCCATCTCAGTCATACACCACAACTTATTTAGCCATTAATCAACTGATAGGCAGCCTTTTAATTTCCAATTGTTTTCCACCACAAAAGGAACTTCTATAAGTATTTTTGTATATATAAGTGATTTTTCTTTTTATTTGATCTCTTTTGAATACAGATTTAATAATGATATTGTTGAATCAAAGGTTATGCAGAGTTTTGGGTTAGATTTCCAAATTGTTCTTCAGAAATATTTCAGCACACCCCTCTATTAACAGTGCTTTAGGTCCCTATTTTTGTGTATCCCCTTCAATATTTATCATTTCCCTTCTCTTTCATGTTAGTCAAACTTACAGGTAGAAGCAATAACTCGGAATTGTTTTAATTTTAATTTCTCTAATCAGTAGTGATGAACATTTTTCATATGATTATAGTTTGGATTCTTCCTTCTGAAAACTGCCTATTCATATTATCTGACCATTTATTAATTGCAGAATGACTCAGTTCATATTTATATATTTTGTATTACCTAATAAAATCCATAATAAATATAGTATTTAATGCAAAAATCAATTTCAAAATACATCATTTTTTCTCAGATGATAACTTTTTAAATAATCCTACTCTTCTCATCATTTAAATTACTCCATCCCATTAAATTCAGTCTTTTTTGAAAAGAACATTATCTGCTTTAGGTCACTAGGGTACCGGTTAATAAAGTGTTCTGGCAGTACATTTAAGGAATTGAAGATCAGTGACTTAGAAAAAGACAACTTCATCACTGAATACAAAACAGTGTTATGGTGATATTATATGAATCTTTCAGGATATGTACTGATTTTATAAGAATGGAAGCTACTCTGATATTAAATGAATATGAATAACATGTGAATAGAATTCTGGTAGTGTTAGGAACACCAGATTCAAGAAGCTAAGAAACCTACTGAACTTCTCAGTGCACCTGACTTTTTCCATACCTTTCAGTAGACAGAGGTTACCATCAAGAGCTTCCTATATCCTTTAGAAAATAATGTTTCATGAACAGGGCCAGGAGATCATTATATACTTCAATAACAATACTATATGATCAATTCTGATGGACCTGACCATCTTCAGCAATGAGATGAACCAAATCAGCTCCAATGGAGCAGTAATGAACTGAATCAGCTATTCCCAGTGAAAGAACTCTGGGAGATGACTAAGAACCATTACATAGAATTCTCAATCCCTATATTTTTGCCTGCCTGCATTTTGGTCCTTCATAGGCTAATTGTACAATATTTCAGAGTCTGATTCTTTTTGTATAGCAAAATAACGGTTTGGTCCTGTATACTTATTGTGCATCTAATTTATACTTTAATATATCTAACATCTATTGGTCATCCTGTCATTTAGGGAAGGGGGTGGGAGGAAGGAGGGGAAAAATTGGAACAAAAAGTTTGGCAATTGTCAATGCTGTAAAATTACCCATACATATAACTTATAAATAAAAAGCTATCAAAAAAAAAAGATCTCAATGTTTCAGTTCAAAAACTAAAATTAAAATTAAATAGAAAAAAAGATTAGTGGAAGAAAAGAGTTAAAATAATTAAATAAGTCATCATTTATGATCGAATAAAATAAGATAATACTTAATACTATATCTTTTAATGCTAATGAAAAACTTAACTTCATATAAAAATATATGAGCCTGAGTATAGAGTTGGCTTTTAAAATTAGATGTTTAATGTGTTTAAATCCTAGTTTTCCACTTATTTCATGGTCATGGGCAAGTCATTTAATTTCTCTGAGTCTCAATTTCCTCATCTATAAAGTGAAGGAGTTGGACAAAATGAACTTCAGGATTCCTTTCACTTCTTAATCAATGAAATCTATGAATCTTATGTTTAGTGTAGGAAAAAGAAAATCTGAAGAAAATTTGATAGTTATCTTAATTATTTGAAGGGAAATGAAGGAAGTGGACCAGGCAGAGGAAAAAGATATTTTTCTTGACCTCATATGTTAAAACCAGAAGAAATTAATAGAATTTTATTTTGAAATATTTCTTTGATTCAATAAAACTTTCTAATAATTAAAGCTGTCCCAACATAGGATGAGTTGCTCAGAGTAGTGGGGGGGTTCTTCTTCCTTAGGAATCATTAAGCAAACACTAGATAGCCCCTAGTTACAGAAAGTTTAGGGGGGATTATCAGGGCAATTAAATGGTTCTTTTTGGATGATCCGGACATCTGGCCAGGAGTAAAGAAGACTTGAGCTCAAATAGAAACTCAGACCTTACTAGCTATGTGATCCAGGAAAATACACTTAATCTCCGTTTTAATTCATTGGAGAAGGAAATATCAAACCATTCCAATATCTTTGCCAAAAAATTCCATGGGAAGTATGGTCCTTAGTGTCACAAATAGTCAGATATCACTGAATAAATACCATAGGAGGGATGCTCAGGAAGGTAGGAGTTAGATTAGATGAATTATAAATAACTGCCATTCAGAGATCATATGATTCTGTACTTTTCTGTAAATTAACTATTTAATTATTTATAAATCTAAATGTTAACATTGTGGATGTTTCTTTTTTTCAAAAAAATACCTATGTTTATTTAATGATTATATTTACTTAGTGCCATTATTACCTAAGATATTTCACATGAATTCTACAGAAATGAATTAATAAAGGGGAATCCATAGTAGTAATGAGCTTTGATAGATTTGGATAATTCCAAAGCACACTTTAATACCAAATGATCACATATACTAGAATATTAGTGTATAGATATAAGAAAGCAAAATTCCAATTCTAATATCTTGCAGAAGAAAAACATGGTAAATACTAAATAGATCAATTATTACACCAAATTCTAGATTTTTTGATTATTTTTCTGATCTTAAACATCTCACTTAATCTCTTTTGGAGCAAGCTTTTTTTTCTCTATTAAATTCTTAATATTTTTCTTAAGTTCATCATTGGTATAAAATATTTTCTGATATAGACAAGTCTGCTCTTAGTTTCAAACATATCAAAAACATGTTTTATTTCTTAAAACAATGTAGTCATATAATTTCTACTATAATACTAAGATAACCTTTTGGCCATGGAGAGTCATTGTCTCTATCATATAATCATAAACTATTTTTGTTAAGAATTATAGGATTGGAAATCTCCTAGGAATCTTGGTCATAATTTTGGATTTTTATTGCAACGATTCTATAAAATTATAGAATTATAATATTATAGATTATATATATGTATATATGTATTATGCATAACAATATATATAGCATATGTTATATTATTATATATATTATAGATATATTATAGATTATAATAACTGATTACATGGTCTATAATCTTATTAGTGTGTAATGGCCCTAGTTCTTTTCTACCCTCCCATCATGGGACAATACTGTCCAAAATACTTTAAGAGAAAGTTCCCAGGTATTTGGGAAGCCTTATCCTGGTCCCTTTCAAGCCAGATATACCAGTCTAGCATTTGCCATAGTCATCTCTTGCCTCTCATGAGCCCTGTCGACTTTTAAATGTAGTTCATGTCTATTACTTCATTTCTTATGGGCAAGCCATCACTGACAATATTCTGCCACCTGCTTTTATATTCACCATATATCTTTCTCTTGCCATTTAGGTCATACACAATTATTTATTGTGAATTTCTTATTTATTTGCAGCTATACATTATAACTTCATTAGGACAATATTGCAGTCAGTGTTCTTTCTCATTCATTTTGAAGAGAACCGTGATGTATCAGGGCAATGGCATCTTGGCTACAGTGTGAATTGGATTTAAGTGAGATAGATTCCTGAAATGTTATTAATATCATTATCTCCTCCTGAATCATTGTTCACTCAAAGCAAAAGGTAAGTGGACTGGCCTGAGAGTGAGTGCATGATCATATGGTTTTTGTTTGGTTGGTTATTGATATAGTCAATTATGCTAATAGTTTTCCTAATATTGAACCAGCCCTGCATTCCTGGTATAAATCCTACTTGGTCATAGTATATTATCCTGGGGATGATTTTCTGTAATCTTTTTGCTAATATTTTATTTAAGATTTTAACATCAATATTCATTAGGGAGATTGGTCTATAATTTTCTTTCTCTGTTTTCAGCCTATCTGGTTTAGGTATCAGTACCATGTCTGTGTTATAAAAGGAGTTTGGTAGGACTCCTTCAATCCCTATTTTTTCAAATAGTTTATTTAGCATTGGAGTTAATTGTTCTTTAAATGTTTGATAAAATTCACATGTAAATCCATCTGGTCTTGGGGATTTTTTCTTAGGGAGCTGATTGATAATTTGTTCTATTTCTTTTTCTGAGATGGGGCTGCTTAGGATATTTACTTCTTCCTCTGTTAGTTTAGGCAAGCTATATTTTTGGAGGTATTCTTCTATTTCATTTAAGTTGTCAAATTTATTGGCGTAAAGTTGGGCAAAGTAACTCCTAATTATTGCTCTAATTTCCTCTTCATTAGTGGTGAGTTCTCCCTTTTCATTTTTAAGACTAACAATTTGATTTTCCTCTTTCTTTTTTTTAATCAGATTTACTAAGGGTTTGTCTATGTTGTTGGTTTTTTCATAGAACCAACTCTTAGTTTTATTAATTAATTCAATAGTTTTTATACTTTCAATTTTATTGATCTCTCCTTTTACTTTTAGAATTTCAAGTTTTGTGTTTGACTGAGGGTTTTTAATTTGCTCCTTTTCTAGCATTTTTAGTTGCAAGCCCAATTCATTGACCTTCTCTTTCTCTATTTTATGCAAATAGGTCTCTAGAGATATGAAATTTCCCCTTATTACCGCTTTGGCTGCATCCCACATATTTTGGTATGATGTCTCATTATTTCGTTTTCTTGGGTGAAGTTATTAATTATGTCTATTATTTGCTGTTTCACCCAATCATTCTTTAGTATGTGATTAGTTTCCAATTGTTTTTTGGTCTACTTTCCCCTGGCTTTTTGTTGAATGCAATTTTCATTGCATCGTGGTCTGAAAAGGATTCATTTACTATTTCTGCCTTACTGCATTTGAGTTTGAGGTTTTTATGTCCTAATATATGGTCAGGTCAATTTTTGTATAGGTTCCATGAACTGCTGAAAAGAAAGTGTACTCCTTTCTATCTCCATTACATTTTCTCCAGAGATCTATCATATCTAATTTTTCTAGTATTCTATTTACCTCTTTGACTTCTTTCTTATTTATTTTGTGGTTTGATTTATCTAATTCTGAGAGTGCAAGGTTGAGATCTCCCACTGTTATAGTTTTGCTGTCTATTTCTTCTTGCAGCTCTCTTAATTTCTCTTTTAAGAATTTAGATGCTACACCACTTGGTGCATATATGTTTAATATAGATACTGCTTCATTATTCATTCTACCCTTTAGCAAGATATAGTGCCCTTCCTTATCTCCTTTAATTAGATCAATTTTTGCTTTAGCTTGATCTGAGATCAGAATGGCTACCCCTGCTTTTTTGACTTCACCTGAAGCATAGTAGATTTTGCTCCATCTTTTTACCTTTATCCTGCATGTATCTCCCCGCTTCAGGTGTGTTTCCTGTAAACAACATATTGCAGGATTCTGGCTTTTAATCCATTCTGCTAACCGCTTCCTCTTTATGGGGGAGTTTACCCCGTTCACATTTATGGTTAAAATGACCAATTCTGTATTACTTGCCATCTTGTTAACCCCAGTTTATGCTTTTCTCCCTTCTTTCCCCCTTTTCCCCCCTTCCCAGTATTAAGCTTGTGAGCACCACTTGCTTCTCACATCCCTCCCTTTTTAGTATCCCTCCCCCCGCCTTAGAGTTCCTCCCCCTATCTTACCCCTTTCCCTCCCAGTTTCCGTATTCCCTTCCACTTAGCTTATTACTTCCATTTTCACTTTTCCCTTCTCACTTTTCAATGAGGTGGGAGAAGTTTCACCATAAATTGAATATGTCTAAAATTTTTCTCTTAAAGCTAATTCTGAAGGCAGTAAGATATCTACTATATTCATCCCCCTCCATTCTTTCTCTCAGATATAATAGGTTTCCTTTGCCTCTTCATGAGATGTAGTACCCCCACTTTACCCTTTTTCTGGTACAATGTCCTTTCCACATCTAGTTTCTAGAACAAGATATACATGTATTTTTTATATATCTTTATAGCCGAAATATAGCTCCCAAGATTAATCTTTACCTTTTTAGATTTCTCTTGGATTCTGTATTTGTAGATCAAACTTTTTGTTAAGTTCTGGCTTTTTCATCAAAAATAGGTGAAATTCGCTTACTTTGTTGAATGTCCATCTTCTTCCCTGGAAAAAGATGCTCATTCTTGCTGGGTAAGTTATTTTTGGTTGCATACAAGTTCCTTAGCCTTTCGGAATATCATATTCCAGGCCCTTCGATCCTTTAATGTGGATGCTGCTAGATCCTGGGTGGTCCTTATTGTGGCTCCTCGATACTTGAATTGGGTTTTTCTAGCCGCTTGCAGTATTTTTTCCTTCGTCTGAGGGTTCTGTCATTTGGCCACTATATTTCTTGGTGTTTTGATTTTAGGATCCCTTTCAGTAGGGGATCGATGAATTTTCTCAATGTCTATTTTACCCTCTGTTTCTATGACTTCTGGGCAGTTCTCTTTGATAATTTCCTGGAAAATAGTGTCCAGGCTCTTTTTTTCATCATACTTTTCTGGGAGTCTGATGATTCTCAGGTTGTCTCTCCTGGATCTGTTTTCCAGGTCTGTTGTCTTCCCCAGAAGGTATTTCACATTCTTTTCCATTGTTTGATTTTTTTGGATTTGCTTGACTGATTCTTCTTGTCTCCTTGAGTCATTCAATTCCATTTGTTTGACCCTGATTTTCAGTGAAGTATTTTCTTCACTCACTTTTTAAAAATCTTTTTCTAATTGTCCAATTGAGTTATTTTATTCTATGGAATTTTTTTCCATTTCGCCAATTTTGTTTTTTAGAGAGCTGTTTTCTGTTTCCAGTTCACTAATCCTATTTTTCGAGGATTTTATTTCTTTCTCCAGTTTCTCTTTAAATGAGTGGGATGACTTCTCCAGACTCCTTTGCCAAGCCTCCCTCTCCTTTTCCCATTTTTTTTTCTAGCTCCCTTGTGAGAGTCTTTTTAATTTCTTCTATGAGATTCATCTGTGGTGAGGAACAGGTGATCTCCTCCTTTGGGGATTCACCTGGAGACTGTCTGTCTTTAGTCTCCTCAGGATTTAGAGTTTGCTCTCTATCTGTATAGAAGCTGTCAAGGGTTAAAGTCCTCTTCAATTTCTTGCTCATTCTGTCTAATAATCAAAGACAAACTAGCAAAAAAACAAAAGGAAAAAAACCCTTGAACTGCTTTCTTTGGAAGGGGGGAGGGGCTGGGTGGTGTTACCGAGCTTCCTCTACAAACTGCAGGGGGGCAGCAGCGAGGCCCTAACAGGACAGCAATGGCTGTCCTGTGCCTGCGCCCTGAGATCCGAGAGTGTGTTGAGTCACTGTGGGAGAGGGATGGCCAGGTCCCGAAAGACTCCAGCTGTTGGGGTTGTATTCTTCACACCCGATGTTTTTAGCTTCTTTGCTGGGCTGCTAGCTTGCTGCCAGGGCAAAGTATCCAATCCTGTAGCAAAGCTCTCCCCGCAGAGACTGCTGCAATCACGCCCCACCCCCTCTCCGCTTTGCTCGGCTCTGAGCTGCCTTCCCTGCTCTCACTACTGCTGCCTGTCTGCCTGCAGCCTGCTTCTGATCTAAAAACCGTCCCCACCCTCGCCCAAAAACAGACCTTTCCTGACGAGTCTCAAGGATGGCTTCTCTTGGTAACTATTTGTAGGTTTTTTTTCAATCAAGCATTAATTCAGAGGCATGAAATGAAATGGATAGTGAGAGAAAAACACGGAGATTTCACAGCTATGTGCCTCCTCTCCGCCATCTTGGCCGGAAGTCCGAGTGCATGATCTTGACTGAGAATTTGATAGAGCCTGTTTCAGTTACCTTCATAGGTATTGGAACAAATAGTTCTGATTTACATTCCATTGGGGAAAATCTTCACATATTTGGAGTACACATCCCTCTAATTCACCAATAGATTTGAGTCCCATCACTTCTTGTCATCCCCATTTAGGTCTTCTTCTGAAATGTGCCTACATAGCATGCTACAGCTTCTTGAAGTGGATAAGAATTGGGAGACAAGTAGACATGAATGTTGAGTTTGGATGAATGGTTCTGAAAAGGCTGAGCTAGCCTTTATACCAAAGGTTCTAGTCTTTGAATAACCCATAGGCTGTATTATACAAAGAAACAAGTCCACATAATGCGTACATTGATGTTTTAAATCAAGGGAGTTTCTGTCTAACTGTATATCATAGTCTGTTTGATGGTTTTTGCCACCCCCTGTTTCTTCACTTTGTTTTCCCAATGTGGATCATTATACTCTTTTACTTTAAATGATTATAATTTGATGGAGGAAAATTTATAGCTTTGATTAATTAAACACTATGCTACCCATGAAGAGGAGTAGGTAGGTGGTACCACTGTACTTGTGATACAGTGCCAAGTCTGGAATCTTCTTGAGTTCAAATTCAGCCTTAGACACCTACAAATGTGTATGTAACCATGTGACCCTGAGCAGTCACCTAACCTTGTTTTCTTCAGTTTCTCATTTGTAAAAATGAATAAGAGAAGGAAATGGCAAATCATGCTAGTATTTTTGCCAAGAAAACTCCAAAAGGGTTCATAAAGAGTTGAATACATCTAAAACAACTGAACAACTATATCATTCTAAGATCAGCACTATGATCTTATACCTGTGAAGAACTATCTCCACCAATTGTAAAGACATTCCTTTTATCAGTTCAGATCCACAACTATTATTCAACTTAAATTTGAGAGAATTTCCTGAAACACCAAGAAAACAATTAATTTGCTAACAATAAATCACATAATTGATATGTGGTCTTTTTGATTCTGAGGCTGGCTTTTTAATCATTATACAATACTACTTCTTATCCAGATTGCACTCATTTAATCTTTTAAAGTTTGCCAAACACTTTACAAACATAACATCATTGAAGTCATATAGTGATGTCCTGAGATAGTCAGCATGGTTAAAAAAGACCTGGCATCTGATTCATGATTTCTGTGTGACACTGAATGTTGTCATTTGAATTCTACATGTTCAGGATAGCTCTTTATGACTATATGTTGCAGAAGAAGTGCTGTAAGCCCCGTGAGATCAGGGATTCATTCATTATTTATATTTGCATTCTGATTACCTATTATAGCATCTGGCAAAAAGGAATTATGTGATGTATAGTTTTTTAATTGATCTATATTAATAGAAGTAATTGTTAAAAATGTCTTTACTTATAATTGGAAAAACAAGATGCTATTAAAAAAGAAAAAAATTGAAAAAAACTTTTTGTGAATCAGAAATTTGAGCTGATTAAGGGGAATACAGGATAGTAGCTAGAAGCAAAAAAAAAAAAAAAAGAGTAACTATTAAGAGCAAAACAACATTAATCTTTGTATAACATGACCATCTAACATTGTACCTGATGTTTGACTGTGGAGATTGAGAGCAAGATTAAGATCTTGGTGATTATGAAGGGAGCCAAATAAATTTATTAATATGTGTCGATATATTAACATTCTTTATAAAAAGAAAAGATACGCTTAATTCTTAATTTATTCACATAAAATGCACATGAATATTTGTAAATGTGGGCAAATACATATATGCACTTTAAGTGTATGGGAATTAAAATTTATTGCTTATGGGATTTTCTGAGAGTTAAATAATGGAATGTCATATTATCAGTCATGTAGCTTCTTTTTTTGTGCCCACTGATGCAGCTGATATTCCAGAAAACAATCATATTTTCTGACCATCATATATCAGTCAAATCTTTCAGTATTTTTTTATCTGTTGCAAAAACAATCATTCTGTCCTAACCCTCCAAACATGTTCCCCTTTCTTATTACATTCTTAGAGGAATCAGGATCTGAAGAGAAACAACCTCAGTTTCAATTTTTGAACTCAATTACTTGCCAAAGTCTACAAGTTTTATCATCTTGTAGATTTTTGCATTATTGCTAAGCACTTTATTTCTGGGGTATGAAGTTTTAAGGAACTTACGTAACACAAAAAATGAGTATACATTTTACAAGAGAGAAAGAAATGGAACTAGAAATTTGAATGTCCAGTGCAAGTTAATATGAATTCAATATAGTGAGGACTATCAGAGTGACAGTGGTCAGAAACATCAAACCTTAACATTTAATAAGTAACTGGGACTGAATCCATAGGATTTTATAGAACTGCTTCTCATGGAAAGACAGTAAAGAAACTGGGAGGTCCAAGATGGAAGTGCTCTTTTTGTATAGGAGGAGGAAGATAGCAACACTTGATAGTGTTCAAATTTCACTCATTCTTTCTGGACACCTGTTTTATTCTGTTTTGTTATACTAAGACCAGGTCTTCATATATTGCCTATACTGGAAATTAAAGATCTACTCACAGGCGCCATTCCATTACTGATTTCATTTCTGAACTGGACCAGATTGCCTATCTTAGGAAATTTGGTGACTCCTATAGCCTTACCATATTATTCCTGAGTTTACTGTGAATCTTGGTTTAGGCAAGCTAGCTATGCAGTTACATAGAAAACCTTCAGATTATCTAAACTCCTGAGCTTACAAGATAAATCAACCTCAGTAAGGCTTATTATACAGTAAGGCAAATAACAATTCTCTCAGTTTCCTTAAAATGAGGAGGTCAGATTAAGTTCCTTTTACTTCTAAATCCATTATCCTGTGTTTTATTTCTTCCTCTTCTTCTCCTTCAAAAAATGGGTCTTTCTCTTTATAAAGCAATAAATCCAAAAATTAAAAATCAGTTTTAAATAAAAGTGGTGGCAAAACCAGAAGTGACTCAGCACAGATACAGCACAGCTGTGCAGCTGCATTCTGCAGTACAGGCTGGGGCAGTCACAAATCTGCATGGCAGGGAGGGCACAGTCTAATCTGCTCACCCTGGGGCAATAGTACTTTCACAGTGCAACTGTGCTTCCCTGGGCAGAGACACTTCCAGTCCATGCTGGACTATTTGCTGGACAACTGCTAATATCCACAGACCCACAGCGGGACTTTGGCTTGTGGTAGTGACACTTTCACTGCTCAACCTCTATCCCCAGAGCAGTTCCTAATATGAACAGTGGGGTTCTTCACTAGTTACGTCTGCAGCTTGGCCCTGTGCTACCTAGGTCTGAGTCACTTCCAGTGGGGAACTTTTTCCCAGAGCATTCCCATACTTTGCTGCTCTTTGCAGCCTCTTTGCAGGACAGCTATTATCCATACACCTATCCCTGCTCTGCAAAGGACCTGGTAACCTCCTTGCCCTGAAGGCAAACCCTACAGCCTTAAAAAAAAAAATGAGTAAAAAAATCAAAAGGACAATCAATAGCTTCTATATAGAAAGAAAGCAGGTTTTCAACTCCGAGGAGATTAATAGCAAACAATCTCCAGACAAAACCACAAAGGGAGACGTTACCTGGTTCCCATCACACAAATCTCTCCTAGAAGAGAGTAATAAAAATCTTAAAAGAGACCTAGAAGGAAATGGGGAAAGGAAAGAGAAGCTATGGAAGAGAGTAACAACTTCCTGAAATGTGAATTGGAAAAGATAAAGAACTCCCAGGAAAGTAGGATTTGTGAATTGGAAAAAGAAAATAACTCATTAAAAAAAAAAAATTCGTGAAATGTAAAAAAAAATTCTATAGAGCAAAACAATTCATTTAAAAATTCAATTGGACATATACAAAAAGAAATTTAAAAAGCTAATGAAGAAAATAACTCATTAAAAATCAGAACTGAATAGAAATGAATGATTCATTGAGACATCAAGAATCAGTCAAGCAAAATCAAAAAAATGAAAAATTAGGAAAAAACATTAAATATATACTTGGAAAAAGAAGAGACCTAGAAAATAGTTCTAGGAGAGATAATCTGAGGATTATTGGATTTCTTGAAAATTATGATGAAAAAAAAGAGCCTAGATACTATTTTGAAGGTAATCATCAAATAAAACTGCCCAGATGTAATAGAATCAGAAGGTAAAATAGGCATTAAAAGAATTCATCTAACACCTTCTGAAAAAGATCTTAAAATAAAAACTCCAAAGAACATCGTGGCCAAATTTCAGAACTATCAGACTAAGGAAAAAAAATATTATAAATAGCCAGGAAAAAAATAATTCAAATACTGAGATGCCACAATAAAGATCACTCAAGATCTGGCTGCCTTCACATTAAAGAATCGAAGGGCCTGGGATCTGATAGTCTGAAAGGCAAAAGAAGTTGGAATATAGCCAAGAATAAACTACTCAGCTAAGCTGAGCATTTTCTTCCATAGAAGAAGATGAACATTTAATGAAACAGATGAATTCCATTTGTTTCTAAGGAAAAAAAAAAAAAAAAAAAACAACAGATCTAAACAAAAAATTTGATCTGCAACCATAGGACTCAAGAGAAGCAGAAAAAGGTAAAAGGAACTCTTGAGAACTGCATTTCTGTTGTGGATATACATAAAGACCACATGTATAATTTGATTTTGCTGATATGACATAAAAAGGGAAGTAGAAATGAAAAGGGCGTAGTGTCAGGAAAAGGAAAAAGGGAAGATGAAAAGAGGGAAACAACATCCCACAAAGAGGCAAAGGAAACCTATCATATCTGAGGGAACTTAGAAAAGGTGAGGAATATTGTGTGAATCTTATTCTCATCAGAGTTGGCTCAAAGAGAAAATAATTGACATATTTATTTTACAGAGAATTTTCTCTCATCTCATTAAAAAAGTGGTAGAGGAAAAGAGAAAATGAAAAGAGTAATAAGGGAACGGTGCAAGAAAAGGGAAGGGATTCAAAGGGAGGAGGGAGGAATCCTAAAAAGGGAGAGCTGCATGACACAAGTGGGGTCCATAAGTTTAATACTGGGAAAGGGTGTAAGGGAAGGCAAGAAAAAGAAAGCATTATCTGGGGATAATAAGATGTCAGGAAATACAGAATTAGTAATTTTAACCATAAATGTGAATAGGATAAACTCTCCCATAAAGCAAAGACAGATAACAGACTGAATCAAAAGTCAGAACCCTACAATATGTTGTTTATAGGAAACACATTTAAAGCAGGAAGATAGATACAGAGTAAAGGTAAAAGGCTGGAGCAGAATCTATTGTGCTTCAGGTGAAGTCAAAAAAGGAGGGGTAGCCATCCTTAGATCAAGCAAAAGCAAAAATTGATCTAATTAAAGGAGATAAGGAAACTTGCTAAAGGGTAACAGAAAATAAAGCAATATCAATAGTAAACATATATGCACCAAAAAGTATAGCATCTAACTTTCTAAAGGAGAAGTTAAGAGATTTGCAAGAAGAAATAGACATCAAAACTATAATAGTGAAAGCTCTCAATCTTGCACTCTCAGAATAAGATAAATCAAAACCACAAACCAAATAAGAAAGAAATTGAAGAGGTAAATAGAATATTGGAAAAACTAGGTATGATAGATCTTTGGAGAAAACTGAATGGTGACAGAAAGGAGTATACTTTCTTCTCAGCAATTCATGGAACCTATACAAAACTTGACCATATATTAGGACATAAAGATTTCAAAATTAAATGCAGGAAGATAGAAATAGCAAATGCTTTCTTTTCAGATCATGATTCAATAAAAAATACATTCAACAAAAAATTAGGGGTAAATAAACCAAAAAGTAAGTGGAAACTAAATAATCTCATCTTAAAGAATGATTGGGTGAAACAGCAAATTATAGACAAAATTAATAATTTAACTCAAGATAATGACAACAATGGGACACCATACCAAAATTTGTGGGATGCAGCCAAAGTGGTAATAAGAGGAAATTTTATATCTTTAGAGGTTTACTTGAATAAAATAGAGAAAGAGAACATCAGTGAATTGGGCTTTCAACTTAAAAAGCTAGAAGAAGACCAAATTAAAACCCCCCAATCAAATACTAAACTTGAAATTCTAAAATTAAAAGGAGAAATTAATAATATTGAAAGTAAAAAAATATATCTATTGAATTAATAAATATAACTAAGAGTTGCTTTTATGAAAAACCAATAAAATACATAAACCTTTGGTAAATCTGATTAGAAAAAAGAAAGAGGAAAATCAAATTGTTAGTCTTAAAAATGAAAATTAAAAACTTTCCACCAAAGAAGAGGAAATTAGAACAATAATAAGGAGTTACTTTGCCCAACTTTATGCAAATAAATTTGATAACCTAAGTGAAATGGATGACTATCTTCAAAAATATAGACTTCCCAGATTAATAGAGGAGGAAGCAAATTGTTTACATAGTCCCATTTCAGAAAAAGAAATTAGAACAAGCCATTAATCAATTCCCTAAGAAAAAATCCCCAGGATCAGATGGATTTACATGTGAATTCTACCAAACACTTAAAGAACAACTAGCCCCAATGCTATATAAACTATTTGAAAAAAATAGGGAATGAAGGAACTCCACCAAATTCCTTTTATGACACAGACATGGTACTGATACCCTAAACCAGGTAGGTTGAAAACAGAGAAAGAAAATTATAGACCAATCTCCCTAATGAATATTGATGCTAAAATCTTGAATAAGATATTAGCAAAAAGACTACAGAAAATCATCCCCAGGATAATACACTATGATCAAGTAGGATTTATACCAGGAATGCAGGGCTGGTTCAATATTAAGAAAGCTATCAGTATAATTGGCCATATTAATAACCAAATTAACAAAAACCATATGATCATCTCAATAGATGCAGAAAAAGCATTTGATAAAATCCAACATCCATTCCTATTAAAAACTTTTGAGAATATAGGAATAAATGGACTTTTCCTTAAAATAATCAGTGTCATCTATTTAAAATCATCAGTAGCATCATATGTAATGGGGATAAAGTGCAACCATTCCCAATAAGATCAGGAGTGAAACAAGCTTGCCCACTATCACCATTACTATTCAATATTGTATTAGAAATGCTAGCTTTGGCAATAAGAGTTGAGAAAGAGATTCGGTAATGAAGAAACCAAATTAGCACTCTTTGCTGATGATATGATGGTGTACTTAGAGAATCCCAGAGATTCTACTAAAAAGCTATTAGAAATGATCCATAACTTCAGCAAAGTTGCAGGATACAAAATAAACCAACATAAGTCATCAGCATTCTTATATATCACTAAGAAAATCCAACAGTTAAGAATTACAAAGAGAAATTCCATTTAAAGTTACTACTGATAGTGTAAAATATTTAGGAGTCTATCTGTCAAGGGAAAATCAGAAACTATATGAGCAAAACTACAAAATACTTTCCACAAAAATAAAGTCAGATCTAACCAATTGGAAAAAAATATTATATGCTCTTGGATAGGGTGAGCAAATCTAATAACGATGATAATACTACCTATACCAATCAGACTCCCAAAAAACTATTTTAATGGCCTAGAAAAAATAACAACAAAGTTCATATGGAAAAACAAAAGGTCAAGAATTTCAAGGAAATTAATGAAAACAAAAATCAAATGAAAGTGGCCTAGCTAGTACCAGATCTAAAATTATATTATAAAGCAACAGTTACTAAAACCATCTGGTATTGGCTAAGAAATAGACTAGTTGATCAATGGAATAGGTTAGATTCAAAGGACAAAAACAGCCAATAACTTTAATAATATAGTTTTTGACAAACCCAAAGACACCAGTTTCTGGGATAAGAATGCATTATTTGACAAAAATTGCTGGGAAGATTGGAAATTAGTATGGCAGAAACTAGGCATTGACCCACACTTAACATCATGCACCAAGATAAGGTCAAAATGGGTTCATGACCTAGGCATAAAGAATGAGATTATAAACAAATCAGAAGAACATAGAATAGTTTACTTCTCAGACCTGTGGAAAAGGAAGGAATTTATGACCAAAGAAGAACTAGAGATCATTATTGATCATAAAATACAAAATTTTGATTATATCAAATTAAAAAGCTTTTGTTCAAACAAAACTAATGCAAACAAGATTACAAGGGAAGCAATAAACTGGGAAAACATTTTTATAGTCAAAGGTTCTGATAAAGTCCTCTTTTCCAAAATATATAATTGTCTATAATTAATAAGAAATCAAACCATTCTCCAATAGATAAATGGTCAAAGGTTATGAACAAAAAATTCTCAGACAAAGAAATTGAAACTATTTCTAGCCATATGAAAAGATGCTCCAAGTCATTATTAATCAGAGAAATGCAAATTAAGATAACTCTGAGATACCACTACACACCTGTCAGATTGGCTAGAATGACAGGAAAATATAATGTAAAACATTGGAGGGAATGTGGGAAAACAAGGACACTGATACATTGTTGTGGAATTGTGAATACATCCAGATATTTTGGAGAACAATTTGGAACTATGCTCAAAAAGTTATCAAACTATGCATACCCTTTGATTCAGCAGTGTTTCTACTGGGCTTATATCCCAAACAGATTTTAAAGAAGGGAAAGCGACCTGTATCTCTAAGAATGTTTGTGGCAGCCCTCTTTGTAGTGGCCAGAAACTGGAAATTGAATAGATGCTCATCAATTGGAGAATGGCTAAATAAATTGTGGCATATGAATATTATGGAATATTATTGTTCTGTAAGAAATGACCAACAGGATGATTTCAGAATGGCCTGGAGAGACTTACATGAACTGATGCTGAGTTAAATGAGCAGGACCAGGAGATCATTATGTACTTCAAAAACAGTACTATATTATGATTAATTCTGATGGACATGGCCCTCTTCAACAATGAGATGAACCAAATCAGTTCCAATAGAGCAGTAATGAACTGAACCAGCTACACCCAGTGAAAGAACTCTTGGAGATGACTAGGAATTACTCCATAGAATTCCCAATCTCTCCATTTTTGTCCGCCTACACTTTTGATTTCCTTCATAGGCTAATTGTGCACTATTTTAAAGTCTGATTCTTTTTGCACAGCAAAATAACTGTTTGGACATGTATACATATATTGTATTTAACTTATACTTCATCACATTTAACATGTATTGGTCAACCTGCCATCTAGGAGACGGGGTTGGGGGAAAGAGGGAAACAGTTGGAAGAAAAGGTCTTGCAATTGTCAATGCTGAAAAATTACCCATTCATGTAACTTATAAATAAAAAGCTATAATAAAAAAAACAGAGAGACTAAAAGAGCATAGAACCAACTGGAAAAACAAAAGAAATAAAAGTGGTGGGTATTTTTGTAATTAGTTATTAAGGACTGGGGAAAGTGTGTGTGTGTGTGTGTGTGTGTGTATGTGTGTATGTGTGTGAATGAATACATGATATTCTTGAGATTTTGCTAAATCTTATAAATGATGTATTTTAATCCAATATTCCTTAGAACAAAACTTCTTAAACTATGAATAATCATCTTATATGAGGTATTGTAATTGAATGTGGGGATCACAAAATTATGATTTGTTATCAGTAAAAGTTGGGTTTTTATGCTTATTTTACATACCTATATTTCCAGGGTTTTGTAAGAAATTCTCAGGCAAAAAGGGGTCACAAGTGGAAAAAGTTTAAGAAGTTCTTCCTTAAAAATTTTGAGAGCAAGAATCACATAAGACATATTATAGGAATCAAGGAAATGAAACAAAAAGGAAAATAATAAAGCCAAATATTTTAATGTATAGTAGACAGGTGCTTGGGGACAAAAAAAAAAAAAAAAACAGTAAAATTAAACATTCAGCTTCAAAACTAGGGATATCCAAGTAGAAAGAGGGTAATGAATAGTAAAAATTAAATTTCTAAACCATGTGCCTATATGCATAAATTGGGGGCTTATAAGGTGATGCCTTAGGCACACTGGCTGCAATCCAGAAAGCTCTGGAAACAGAATGCCTTTTCTCAGACTCTTATTCCCAAAGCATGGATTTCTGTGTAATGGTTTTCACAGCTCTGCACTTCCTTGTTCCAATCTTCTCTTCCCTCATTAGTAATAACAGCCTCTAGTTACTAAATGGGAATACTCAAAGCTACAGTCTGAAGAGAGTATTGATTTATGAAGGGCCAAGTATCAAAACTGCTGGTACATTGAGATCTCATGTGCATCACATTCAGATTTAGAATTCAGTTTGCTTAGAAGGCAAAGCCTGGTTAATTTCCCTTGTCTCTGGCTATGACGTTTTGCAAATTAAATTAGTTTTAAGGGGAAAAAATCTGAAGTAGATAATATCTGTCTCCTACATTCCCAATTTCCTTTTCTGATTTCTTTCTTGTTTAGTAGCTTTCTCCTTGGATTGTCTCACATAACTTAGGGACATTAAATCACACTAAAATGTTAGTAGCCCTGTTGTAATCCCCTGAAGGCCATATTCAATTTAAAAAAGAGAAGGAAAGAATGTGATGTGGTATCTCAAGACAGAGTTGAGAATGGACTATTGGTTTGTCCATCTGCCCCTAATCTCTTCCCCACTACAATCTATTCTACACTCAGATGCCAAAATGACTTTCCCACCATGAATAGCACCGCCCCATTTCCCTACCACTACTGTCCCTGCAATAAATTCTAATGGTTCCTTATATCTCTAGAATCATTGTCATTTAAAACCCTTCCTGGCTTTCTCCAGCCTTTCTGTTTTCTTACCTACTGTCTTCCATTCACTTTACAATGGAACACTATTAGACTTGCTATTCACATACTATACTCCATGTCCTAACTCTTCATTTGCATTAACTATCCCTTATGATTGTAATATAATTTTATCTCAACTCTGCTGCCTAGCTGTCCTGGTTTTCTTCAAGAAGTTCAAAGCTTATGTCTTGAGAGATTTCATTTTTTAACTTTCAATTCTGAATTCTTTCCTTTCAGTCTCTTGTCCACTCATTGGTGAGGTAATCAATCAGATACTTATAACATATATAAGTTATACAAAAAGTATTTTCATATTAGTTATGTTGCAAAAGAAATAAGCAAGAAAAGTTAAGTGGAAAGATATGCTTTAATCTTCATTCAGAGTTTATCATTTATCTTTTGAAAGCTATTTTTCATTATGAGTTCTTTGAGATTGTCAAAAATCACAGTACTCATCAGAAAAACTGTCTTTCACAGTTGAGCTTTGTTACAACATTGCTTTTAGTGTATAATGTTCTTGTGGTTTTGTTCATTGCAAATCTTTCCTGAAATTATCTCTGAAGAAGGCCTTATCAGCATTGCTATCTATCAAATCTTCCTTCAAGGATTGCCTTGAAATTATATTTTATACATTTTGTAGTTACATAGTTATTTCTACATTGTCTCCCCTATCAAAGATGAGTTTCTTGAAAGTAGAAAACAAATTTTGTCTTTAAAAAATCCCTGTTATAATTTGGCAACAAATATCTGTTTTTAATTGTTTATTTACTGTCTGACTAGTTAGGTACCTACAAATTATCCTGTAATTTATCTAGTATCTGCTGACATGGTGCTAGATTCAGAATGTATAAAGATAAAAAAAAAAGAATATTGTTCTTGACTACAAGGAACCTTCATTATTTTTCATAGACAGAGAAAGAAAAAGAAAACAAGCATTTTTCAAAACACTTACTATATGCCATGCACTGTACTAAATGCTTTATAGATATTATCTGACTGGATCTTCCTAGCAACCTTGAAGGTAGTTCCTCCATATATTATAACTGAGGAAATTGAAGCAGTCAAATATTAAGTGACAAATTCATATAATTAATAAATGCCTGAGGTAGGGTTTCAATATAGTTCTTTCTTCAATATAGAATAGGGCTCTATTCCCTGTACCCTATAGTCAATATTAAATACAGAAAAACTGAAGGTAAATAAAGAGTAAGCATGTGTGGGAGGTAGTCTGGTTTAGTGGGAGGAAGGCTATTATGTAAAAGACCTGAGTTTGAATTTGTCTCACTTCTTATACAAATTAGCTTGGCCCTGGTCAAGTCATTTAATTTCTCAGTGCCTAAAAGACTGTTGCAGAGCAGAAGCTATTGCACATTGAAAGAGAAAATCTCTTCCAAGTTCCTTCTATCAGTGAAATCATAGAAAAAACCAAAACTAAGGAAGGAGATCTGCTAATATCTGGAAGGAAACAAAGAAGAACTTTCTGTGGGAGGTGATACTAAAGCTGAACTTTGAAAAGAACAATGGATTTTAAGATATGGAGGAAAAGAAAAGCATTCTAGGTATGAGAAACTGTCTACCCAAACATGTAGAAGCAGAAGAGATAGCATGTCTTTATGAGGATCAGAAAGTAGCTCACTTTGATTGGAATGTAGATTGGGTGCAAGAGAGTGCTATGAAATTATGCTAGAGACAAATTGAAGGTCCTATTACATGGCAGGAACATTTATACTTTTACCTACAGATCAGATCTTTTTTTTTTTTTTTTTTTAAAGAAAATTGCTCTTGGAGGGGATTTGAAGGTCCAAAAATATTGCTACTTGCTGTTTCTACTTGCTGTTCTGTCCACCAGAATATAGGAAGTGACACTCAGTCATTGAGTATCTGGTTGTCTATACCCAAGTACATCAACAGAAAGTGGGAGGGAGATGATTAATGAGGATGTGTAAATTCATGGATTTCAGGGAAAAGTAATATCTAATGCAAGCATGCAAATCCATTTAAAATACATGATGTCTGCAAATTGAGGGTCTGATTATTAGTGATAGCCTTGAAGACATAAGCACTTATGTGTTTCTTAAAAAAACAAAACAAAACAAAACAATCTGGTTAGAATATCACTGGCTTTTTTGTGTTTGGTGGGTCATTCTTTAATATAAAACTATTCAGAACTCCTAAGCTCCCAACCACAAAATAAACAAGAGAAATAGGATCATACATTTAGAACCATTAGAGAATTTAGAAATCAAATCTAATTCTCCATTATGTAGATGAGAAAACTAAAGTCCATCAGAAAAAAAAAAAGAAAATAGAAAAATAGAAAAGGAATACAAAACAAAATAAAACAAAAGAGAATATTGTAATTTGCCCAGCAGAACATCAGGGAGGATTCATAGAAAGTCACAAACTATTTAGAATAGAAGTTCCTTGATGGTGAGGATTCTAGTCTCTATTTATATCTCTGTTATTTAGCATAGTATATGAACCAGGCCAAGCACTTAATACAGTTTACTAACAGTGATTGAAAGATTCTCTTTACCAAAGAAATTATTGTTACAGATCAAAAGCAGAATGAGAGGAAGATGTGAGAGGGAGAGAGAAGAAGAAAAAGAAGGAGGAAGAGGAAGAAGAGAAGGAAAAGGTACTGGGGGTGGGGGAGAAAAAAAGGCAAGAGAGAGAAAGAAAAGAGAAAGGAGAAAAGAAATCAAGAAAGAGAAAGGAGAGTGAAAAGAGAAAAAGGGGTTGAAAAAATAAAGAGAAAGATAGAAACAGAGATAGAGTAAGGGAAGAAGAAAGAAAAAGAAGTGAGAAAGAACGAAAATAAAAGATATTTTCCCCAAATATTTAATATTTATTTGATATTATTTAAATATTACTGATATTGCTGAATATTTACCTGATTTCAATGAAAATAACTGTGTGATAAATCAGAATACTTATTTCATCTTTTATTAAGATGACACAGCTAAGGGATAAAATGCTGGTCTCAAGTAAGAGCTGTGTTTAAATCCTACCTCATTCTCTAGCTATATGATTATGAATATGTTACTAAGCCACTTCCTGCCTCTATTTTTTTTTTTTAATTTATAAAGTAGGGGTAATAATTACATCTTATCTTTCAAGATCAAATTTGAGACTTAAATAGCATACAAATATAATATAAAAAGTTTTGTAAGCCTTGTATTGTAATATAAATGATCATATACAAAGGCTAAATAATATTATTATCAGGGCATCTAGATGCACAGTAGAGTCTGGAGGACATGAGTTTTTAATCCCAGTCACTTAGCTTTGTCCATTGGGACAGTCATTTAATCCTGTTTACTTCAGTTTTCTCATCTGTAAAATAAGCTGGAGAAGGAAATGACAAACCATTCTAGTATCTTTGCCAAGAAAACCCCAAATAGGGTCACAAAAAGCTGGACCTGACTGAAAAGATTTAATTCATTGATATCATCCATCATAATTAGTACATTATAATTATGACTACTAACAATGACTTTCTGCTGCCGCTACTAATGTTACTACTACCACTATTACTACTCTAATAGCAGGTAATGAAATCCACCTTTGACTAATCACAAGGTACTCAAGGCTCACTTAATGACAACTTTAAAAGAAAAATAAAAGGATTCCTAGAATTGTCCTTTGACCAGAGAATGTTTAGATTTAAATATAAAATACATACATTTTATACATAATACATATATAATTATATATACATTATATTATATATTAAATATGTAAGAAATTGATTGTTATTTATTTACTACTATGTCAATTTAATAAACTGTATAGTAGTTTCAGACAATAAGCATGTCCTATAAGGACTGAAATGTTTTTTTTTTTTCCCCCAAGATTTAATACCATCATTTAATTAAACATTCAAATTACTGATGATATTGGTTATAGTGTTTTGAATTGACGCCTTTACTTTTTCTTAAAATTTATCAGTTTATTCCAGTTTTTATTTATCTTCTGGTACTCTGGTATGTTTTCCTAGGGCTGGTTTATTTCCATAAATATTCACAATATTTTTCCTTTGATGTTTCCTCCAGGAGTCTGATCCATTCATCAATGATAGACACTTTTAAGATCATTAGCATGTTTCTACACCACAGGAAACATTTTATCACAGAACTGAATGTGCATTTCCTTTATTGCAAATAACAGAAGAGAGAGCAATAGTATGTGGCTCAGTGGCTGAAACACCAGAGTCAAATTTAGGACAATCTGGATTTCTGTCTTCTTTCTGGCTTATATTAAATCTATGACCTATAGTAGGTCAATTAAAATCTCACAATTTGAGATAGTTCTCTAATACTACTGATTATAGGTAAGGTTAGTACTAGTCAACAAAGTTTCTTCATAAGAATATATCTATACTGTCCATCACAAATCTAGGAAAAAAAATACTGGAATACATTTCAAGGACTATCTCTCATATTTAAAAGATCAGAAATGATTACAGCATTATTTCTATTATAGTTCTTCCAAGAAAATCCATCTTCTGGGCTGGTAAATTGGCAATTTTAATAAAAAATATTTAAAAAGAAAGAAAAAAGGTTTTATTAAAATATGTTCGAATTATTTAGTAAAACCTGGTTTGCATTTGATCATTTTCTTACTAGGATAAAATACAAAGAGCTCCCTGGATGCAACTTTCCCCTTTCCCTGTTTCCCTATTTCCCATATGCCTAAGTAGAGATTTTTGAATGATAATTCAAGAATGTACTGGTAAAATTTTAACAACTGGCTCATATATATATATATATTATATATATATATATATATATATACATACATATATATGTATATATATATATATATATATATATGATATTTTTAACTTAATCTTCATTATTAAATATTTTCTCTATCCCTTTCTTAAGTCTGGGCAGTTAATAAAATAAGAAATCAATCTTTGATTTGTAGCATGACTCAATTTTCAAGGTAAAAATGCTCCCACTGAAAACTTAACAATCAATTAGCTCTTACAAGCTAATTGGAGCTGGCTCTCATTATTCCCCTGGCATTTAAAGCTATGGTTTAATGAACAGAGAGCTGTCCTGGAGCCAAGAAATAAGTTCAAATCCCGCTTCTGGCATCTGCTGGTTGTGTGACCTGGAGAAGACATTAGAATGGGAGTTTCTAGAGAAGTATTTTTTTCTTCTTCTTAATTCCATGGCTTAGCATAATGAATAGAACATTATAAGCAGTTTATAAATTTTTGCTGTCTAAATTGGTGCATTGTATAGGGTATTGTGACAAGAATCAGGAAGATGTCTCTTTCTGATTATCTGACACCAGACTTTGTGACCTTGAGCAAGCTACATAACTCTGTTTTCCTTACTTTCTTCATTTATAAAATGAGTTGGAGAAGGAAATGCAAGCCATTCCAGGGTCTCTGCTTTAAAACACGCACACACAGCCACCACCACTATCACCAACACCACCACACAAAAAACAAACAAACAAAAACTACAGTTTGGGTCCTAATCCCTTTAAATAAATTTCCTGCATCCAATGACAATATTAATTAGCAATAACAATAGGCCTTGGCAAAATCATAAAGTAAGTAGACTTTTTTTTTTAAACAAATCTTTTTTTTTTTTTCTTTTAGCAATTCTACTTTACTTGTTCTCTTTATGGTTGTTGCTAACCCTTATCTTCCTATCCTTAAAAAAAAAATAGTATATGGAATTCAAGACTCAACTCTGACACACACTGGCTATGTGATTCTGAAAAATCACTTAACTTCTCAGGGCTAAGACTTATGTTTCAGTTTTAGACATATGACAACATGTAAGGGTAAGAAGAGCTTAGTCATGACAGAGTTCTCTATATTAGTTAGATCACAGGTCCAGCTCCATCCTAATTAGATCTTTAATCTCTTTCACACTTAGCAATCCAATTTGCATTAATTATTTCTTTGATGCAGTAATATGTTATAGCAGCAAGCATAGGTTATTCAAGGCATGACAAGAAAATGCATGTCAATAGCCTAAAAAGTTGGAAAGGCTTTGATTATTGCCTGGACAAGACTATCATTTGTCTTGTCTATCATCTGTTTACAGAAACTATTGGACATTTTTGTACACATTGCAGATAATATTAAATTATATTAAAAGGGAACCAATTAGCTATTGGGAAAAAATAACTTTTGCTGCAAGTTCCTCTGATAAAGGTCTCGTTTCCAAAATATATAAAGAAATTATTAAAATTTATAAGATTAATAACCATTCCATGACTGAAAAGTGATCAAAGGATATGGAACAGAGAGTTCTCAAAGGAAAAATTCAAACTATCCATAGTCATATTTAAAAAGTTCTCTATCATGAATGAATAAAAATAAATTGATACCAAAATAATAGTGAAATTACAACAGTAATAATAATTTTCTAATTATTTTGTACATTTGTTTGCTTTATCCCTGTGAAGTGTTATTAATTTTTATCACTATATTAAATTTTGGTAAAATAAGGTTCTGAGAAATTAAGAGATTTCTTCATGGTCATACAACTATCAAGTCACTCATATATGTGGTTGTCCAAAATAAGACAAACTTCTAGAATAAGATTGGGAACATTTAATATCAAGGACCTATAAGAGTATGTCAATGCAAAAATATAGTCTTCTAAATCAGATGATTTAAATTATAATTTAATAGACTTAAAGTCTCAAGAAGTACATCATGGCGACAACTGGTCCACCCCCCTCAATATTCAAATGTGAAAGTTAAAGTTGTGATGAAAAGTGAGATTATAAGGATCAATTTTAAAATATACAAAGGAAGGTGGGCTATCAATACCAGATCTCAAGCTGTATTATAAAGTACCAACCCTCAAAACTATGGGCTAAGAAATAGATTGGTAAATAAGTGGAATAAAATAGATATACAAGGTATAATAGTTATTGATCATAGTAGCCTAGTGTTTGATAATAAGAAATCACTATTTGACAAAAACTACTTGGAAAACTGAAAAACAACAGAACACAAAATAGATATAGATTAACAGTTCACATTGTATTCCAAGATAAATTCTAAATGGGTACATAATTTATATATTAAGGTTGACACCATAATCAAATTAGAAGAGCAAAGGATAAAGGAAGGGAAGATTTTGTGATTAAACAAAAGATAAAGAACATTACAAACTATAAAATAGATAATTGTGATTATATAAAAATAGAAAAGATTTTGTACACATAAAACCAATGTAACCAAATTTAGAAGGAAAGCAGAAAACTAGGAGACAATCTTTATAGTAACAGTCCCTGTTAAGAATTTCTCAAATACACAGAGAGCTAAATAAAATTTATAGAATATAAACAACTCCCCAATTGATAAATGGTGAAAGGATCTGAAAAGGCAATTTTCTGACAAAGAAATCACTGATATCTACAGGTAAATGAAGAAGTGCTCTAAATTACTTTTGATTAGAGGAATGAAAATTAAAACCCCTTTGAGATACTCCCTCACTCCTATTAGTTTGGTTAATAAAACAAAAAAGGAAAATGGTAATGGTTGAAGATAATGTGGGAAAATTGAGGCACTGATGTTCTGTTGGCAGAATTGTGAAGTGATCCAACCATTCTAGAGAACAATTTTGAACAATTTACATGCCCAAATGCATATCAAACTTGACATGCCCTTTGACCTTTACTACTATGATCCAAAAAAGATCATAAAAAGCTAAATATTTACAGCAATATTTTTTCCATAACAAAGAATTGGAAATTGAAGGGAATTCTATCAAGTAGGGCATGTCTGAACAAGTTGTGGTATATGAATGTAATAGAATTCTATTATGCAATAAGAAATGATGAACAGGTATTTCAGGAAAAAAAAAATCTGCAGTCATATAAACTGATGCAAAATGAAATTAGTAGAACCAGGAAATGCTGTACCCAGTATCAACAACATTGTATAATGATCTAATTAGTGACTCAGTTCTTTCCAGCAGCACAGTGATTCAAGATAAGTCCAAGATCCAAAATTCAGATTCAGATAAAGAACTAATGAACGCAATACAGATTGAAATATATTTTTCATCTACTTAATCTTTTTTCATTTTCCCTTCTTTTTATATTTCTTCTTTCAGAGCTGTGATTAATATGGAAATATGTTTTACCTGATCACGCATGTATAGTCTATATAAAATTGAGCATCATTTTTGAGAGAGGAGGTAAGGAAAAGGGAGAGAACAATTTGAAACTCAAAACCTTGTAAAAATGAATTTTAAAGTTGTTTTGATATGTAATTGAGAAAATACTATGACTCAAAGAATATGAGGGACTTGGCCTATAATCACATAGATAATATGTATACTTGTAATAAGTACTACTGGAATCTAAGTTTTCTATACTTTGGTACCAGTACTATCGTACTGTTTTCTTCAAGTAAAGAAAAGTACAAAATTATTGTATCCAATCTAATTTTTGAATTTCCATTGAGAGGACTGAGAATTAAGGTTTAGCATTGTTTCTCTAACTGGTAGAAAGGCTATTCCAAAGAAGAATAAACAAGACTTTTCTGTTAAAGATGAAGAATGTCATTATATATCATTAAATTCAAATTCTTTAAAAAAATTTATAGTGTGATTTCTATGAATATTCCCTTGCTAAGGTAAAAATAAATATATTACTTTTTAAATGAGACAAAACCAAACAAATAAATGAAAAAACAAACACATACTATTTTAAAAAGGAGGCCACCACAACAATCAAGCCATGTTTTATGAATTGTGTTTGTGTTAAGAAAAATCCTGCAATTCCGTAATTGCAGGATAGATTGAATGTCTTTTTGCAATTCAGGTGCTTTTGTTCTCTGAACATTCAAAAACATTTAGAGATATTTCTCAACATGTCTCAAAAAGAGAAAGGAAAATATTATTAGGGAAATATTCAAATTTTAGACATTTTATTTTTTCATTAAATATGTTCAATTATGTATAAAAGAACTCAGTTGTTTTTTTTTTTTTTTTTACTATTTTAATTCCATATTCTTCCCCCTGTGTCTCCTTTCTTTCCTTGAAAAGGTAAGCACTGGAAAACATATTTTCATATTATCTATGTTGCAAAACAAAAGGCAAAGTATAATAACAAAAATAAAGAAAGTTTAAAATATATGCTTCAATCTACATTCAGAGTTTATCAATTCTCTCTTTGGAGATGGAAAACAGTTTTTATCAGAGGTCCTTGAGTGTTGCTGTAGATCATTATCTTGTCTTTCATAGTTGATCATGCTTACAATTTTATTGTTCCTTTGTACAATATTCTGATTCTGCTCTCTTCATTTGCATTCTCTCATTTAAGTCTTCCCAGGATTTTCTGAAATCCTTCAGTTTTCATTTCTTATAGCACAAATGTATTCCATCAGGATAATAAATTACAATTTGTTCAACTATTTCTCAACTGATGGACTTCCCTTTGATTTCCATTTTTGTCACAAAAAATGGCTGCTCTAAATATTTTGGTAGATAAAAATCATTTTTCATTTTCTTTTATCTCTTTGGAATATAGACTTACAAACGGTATTGTTGGGTCAGCGAATATACAGTATAGCTGTTTGGCCATAGATCCAAATAATTTTCTGCCCTTGACCCCTCAATCTATTTTCCAGGTCAGTTTTCTTTTTTAATTAATAAGATCTTTTTTTTTTTTGCTCTTTTGACTTTGATTGTTTCTTGATGTCTTATAGAGTTATTAATTTCTTTTTGCCCAATCCTAATGTTTTGAATGGTGTTTTTCCTCAGTTGCATATCAACAAGATTTTTAGCATTCATTTTTTATAAGGTTTTTAGTTCCAATTTTTTTTTCTTTTCCTCCCTTCTCCTCCCTCTTTATGAAAATGGTAGGCAGTTGGATCAAGTTTATACATATGCTGTTGTGTAAAACATATTTCCATATTATTTACAGTTGTGAAATAAGAAACAATTAAAAAAACACAAGAAAGAATAAAATAAGTGAAAAGAAATCTTTAATCTGCACTTATAGCCCATCAGTTCTTTTTCTGGTTATGAATAGCAATTTCCTTTGTGAGTCCTTTTTTCTTGTCTTGGATCCTTATGTAGCTGAGAAGAGTTGAGTTGATCATTATCCATATTATACAATGTATACAATATGGTTCCCCTTCTCGTTTCATTTTGCATTAGTTCATACATGTCTTTTCAAGTTTTTTTCTGAAATCTGTCTGTTCATCATTTCTCATTGCATGATAGTATTCTATTACATTCTTATAACACATCTTTTTTTAGCCATTCTCTAACAGATGGACCGATTTTAATTTTGTAAGGAATTACTTTCTTTTTTTGTGTATGTGAAACCCTGAGAGTCAAGTGACTTTCCTAGAGTCACAAAGTTAGGAAGTGTTAAGTGTCTGAGATCAGATTTGAATTCCTGATCTCAGGGACAGAGCTCTATCCACTGTGCCTTCTAGCTGCCTCCAAAGACCCCCAAAATACCTAATAGTACTTTTTAAAATTACATGTAAAGATAGTTTTTAACATTCATTTTTGAGAGATTTTGAATTCCAGTTTTTTCCTCCTTCCTTCCTATACCTCTCCCCCAAAAATCTGATATACATGTACAATGATTTTAAACATATTTATAAATTAGTCATGTTGTAAAAGAAAAATCAGAACAAAAGGGAAAAACAATGAGAAAGGGGAGAAAGGTAAAAATGGTATGCTTTGATCTGCATTCACTCTCCATATTTCTTTCTCTGAATGCAAATGGCATTTTCCTTCCAAAATCTAAAGGAATCATATAACATGCCATTTGCATATAACATTTTTTTTTTATTTAGAGCTGGCATGAAAGTATTTAGTGACTGGGACTACTTGCATGGTCAGATGTTTGCCTTGCCTGTTACTATGATATAATGTCTGATAAATTTCTCTCTTACGTCCTTTCTTAGTTTCAAAACAAAAGTTATGTCAGTGTCCAATTAGCCCAAAGCAAAGAAACTTGATTAATAGATGCTATAGAATGTAAGAACCATGAGGCAAGAACTACATCATATTTATCTTTCTATTTCTAGTATTTGACTTATAATAGCTATAATAATAACTGCTAATGGGTTAAAATACTGTAATAAAAATAAATAAATAAATAGCAATAGAATATTTTCTTTATAAAAAGCATGCTCCTACATTCTACCACAAATAGATACAACAGCAGCTACCAGACTATACTTAAGAAATAGGAATGGAAGCATGCATGAGATAAGAATTTGTATAATCAAGACACATGTAGAGAGAGGCAAATCAGTATTACAAGATCCTACTGGACCTCTTCACAGCTAAAATTGAAGTGTGCCATTTCTATTGGGTGATACTCATGTATCACTGATCCTTTAATCATTAAACACTTGCCTGGGAAGGTTTCTTCTACTTCTAACTCTGGGTATAAGCTAGAAACCTCAGTTGAGATTTTATCTCTTTCCTATACGTATTTCATCCCTTTTCCTCTTAATTTAGATTGAGACAAGTGCTAATTCTTTTATGTTCTTCATCCTCCCAGAATCAGATGGAGTTGGGGAGGAGTAGGGAGAAGTGTGTTGTGTTCCTTATTCCCATGAAGACGGAGATAGCTAGAACTTCCAAGAGGTGGAGTTAAGAACTACTTATGTCTTTAGTTAACCTTTTATCCACAGGAAAGTTTTTTTTTTCTTTTCTTTTAAGATTCTACTCTGGCTAGCAAGATAATTAATGCTCATAAGTATTAAATGTACATTTATGTCTCACCTTCTTTCCTACCCCATATGGAAATTACTTTATTATTCATCTTTTGGAAATACATTTTTCCATGTGTTGTGGAAAATTTTGAATATCTAACCTTGATTTGAAGCAGATAGGAACTAAGGCAGATCCATGGAATTGTGTTTGTGTGTGTGTGTGTGTGTGTGTGTGTGTGTGTGTGTGTGTGTGTTCTACTCAAAGAACTAAGTTTGTTTGATTTAACTTTTAACAGAATAAATTCAGGTGCATTATGTAGGTGTGTCATAGATTTCAAAGAAAGACATATATACACATACACATTAAACCATATCCAAAATTTTGCCAAAGACTTTCTCCTACCTCTTTATTCCTCCCCTCAAAAACAAAATCGATATTTAAAAAGTAAATAAGGTCAACCTCACTAGAAAGTACTGTTTTGGTACTTTGAAGAAATCTGGATCATGGATACATAACAGAAGTGTATCCATGATCCAGATTTCTTCAAAGTACCAAAAAATATTTGGCTTTAGCTTCTTCCAACTTCCTCCTTCTCCAAGATTTTTTTGGGGAGTTTTTATGCAAATGAATGAGTATGGTAATGAACAGAAGAGACTTTTTGTTCTCATTCTCCCACTTATGATTAACTCAATGATTCATTTCTGCTATTATTTCAGAAAAGTTTTTGTTTTTACATAGTTTTTAGTTAATGATGTAATTCCCAGGTATTATCAAATCATAGAGTTATAAGAGATCTTATAAGTCATTTATTTCCTTCATTTAATGAATGAAGAAACAGAATCTGAAAGACATTAAATAACTTGGTGAAAATAATAAATAATTACTATTTTAATTGAGGTTTTCTGATATTAAGTTTAGTGTATCCACTATATTTTGACAATGTATTTATATCCCTCCCACTGAGTTTTATTTTTATATATATTATACATATGCACATATTATATACATACATATGTTTCTGTATATATGTACATGTACAGTTTTATACACCTACACACAAATTTATAAATATAGTTTACTGACATATACAAGTGACTAAAAGGATACTTATGTTTCTTACCTCTGAATATGCCATAGAATTTATTTCAGATAATTTATAGATTGTTTCCTAAGACTATTCATTATGATCAAAATAAAATTTCTCATATTATTACACCAAACTTTGCCTCCTGATACTTATTTCTACCATTTACTCTCCATATCTGGTCTATTAGTCAATTAATTTTATACTCTTGCAGCGATCTCTGTAGTTTTTTTTTTTTCCTTCACATCTGACCTCTGAGTTTAAATATAGTGTTTGCTACATAGAGAGCAAAGTTACTTGGTGGATGGAATGCTGATCTTGGAATTGGAAAGACAAGTTAAAACCCATTCTCACAATTCGCACTGCTTAAATTAAGTGCCATAAAAATCAAACTATCAAAAACATTTTATAGAGATAGGAAAAGTAATAACAAACTTCATCTGAAATACAAAAGGTCAAACGTTGAAAGGAAATCAAGGGAAAAAAAAATGAAGGAATGTAGCCTAGCAGTACTAGATCTTAGATTGTATTACAAAGTGATAATCATTAAAGCAGATGCTAGTTAAGAAATAAAGTGATGAATCAATGGAATAGATTATGTATACAATACACACAGTAGTGAAGAATCATGAAACACTTACTTTTGATAAACTCAAAAATCCAAGCTCAGTGTAAGAGAAGAATATATAACTCATAAGATATAAATAGCGTTATGGAAAATGGATAAAATTTTTTGAACAAACCCCCCCCCCCCCAAACACAGACAAGATTAGAAAGAAAAAAGGAAACTAGACAACTTTTTTACAAGTTTCTTTTACAAAGGCCTCATTTTTTTCATATATAGTGAACAAAATCAAAATCATAAAAATACAAGTTATTCCTCAGTTGACAAGGTCAAAGGATATGAATAGGCAGTTTTCAGATGAAGAAATCAAAGCTAGCTATCTATATGAATTTGAAAAAAAAATTCTCTAAATCTCTATCAATTAAAGAAAAGCAAATTAAAACAACTCCGACATATCAACTCACACATATCAGATTGGAAGATATGATAGAAAGAGAAAATGACAAATACTGGAAGAAACTTGGAAAATTTGGGACACTAATGCTCTGTTGGGAGAATTGTAAATTAATCTAATCATTCTGGGTAGCAATGTAAAACTCTGCCTAAAGGATTGTAAAAGTGCATGCCTTTTTATCCAGTGATAGCAAGAGAGTTTTTGAAAGAGGAAAAAGACTAATTAGTACCAATTAATGTGTGTGTGTGTGTGTGTGTGTGTGTGTGTGTGTGTGTATTATTTTTATGGGGACAAATAGTTGAAAATTGAGAGGATACCCAGCAAAGGAAAAAATGGTTGATTAATTTGTGACATATAATGATGTGCCAATATTTTAGGTTATTAGAAATTACAAATGGAGTGGTATCAGAAAAACCTGGGAGGACATATGTGAACTGATACAAATTGAAGTGCACAGAACCAGGAAAATACTGTACACATCAACAGCAGTATGGTATGATGATCAACTGAGAATGACTTAGTTACTCTGAGCAATACCTTGATCCAAAACAATTCCAAAGGACTTATAATGAAAAATTCTATGCATTTCCAGAGAAAGACTGCAGATCAAAGTATAGTGTTTTTTAAATTTTCTTATTTTTCTGTTTCCTTTCTTTTGTGACAAGACTAATATATAAATAGACTTTGCACGACTTCATATATCTGTATCAAATAACTTGCTTTTTAAAAAAAAGGGTTAGCATAAAGTAGAAGATAATTTGGAACTCAAATTTTTTAAAAGAATACTTAAAATTTGAATGTAATTGAGAAAAAATAAAACAAATTAATATTCAGCCTGAAAAATGTACCAAGTTTTATTATTCTATGTTTCTCAATATGTAATCAACTATAAAATGGAGAAAAGACTAACTTTTGTTAGGATTTCTTTAGGTATAAAGCAAAATAATATTTGCTAAGCAAAGTGTGAAGCATTATATAAATATTAGTAATTTTTATCAAATTTATTTTAATTATAATTATTACTGTTATTGATACTGCTGATGATTCTACTGGTGGTAATGGTGGTAGTGATGTAACTATTTTATTTTCAAGAAAGTTCCTTTTGCTTTCTCATTTGTCTTATTTGTCATTTCTCATTTATTTTAGAATCTATGCTTTAATCATAGGTATATTTATTTATTATTAATTATTTCTTCTTTAATATCTATTTTTGAAATGTATATTCTAGAATGCCAAGTTTGGATTCTCTATTAGGTTTCTATAGTATTACAATTTTAGATTAACACTCCTGAATCACCCTAAACCTCACTTTGCTCATTTGTAAAATTAAGATATAAATAACAGTAACACTTACTTCACCAGATTGTTATATTAATATAAAAATATGTAGAATGGGAATTACAAAATTATCAATTTGATGTGCTGTGAGTGCATGCATATGTGTGTGAGTGAGTGGTTGTTTTTTTTTTTTTTTTTTTTTTTTTTTTTAATTTTCTCTGGCCATGGACAATTACTATTTTACATTTACAAAGTCACTTCCCTCTAAGGAAATTGAGGTACGGTAGTTTAATTGTCCTAAAGAAAGAGTGTCAGAATAAAAGAAAGAAGGTAGAAAAATGTGTTTCCTGATTGTCTCAGGGAATTGGGAGCTCCTTAATTGTAACACTGGCAGTCTGCCCAGATATTAAAACTATGTCTACATTGGCAAGAATGTGTACATTATTTCCAAGTCTTCCGTAGTTATGTAATAAAACATGCAGTCCCATTTCAGGATATCCTTGATCAAAATTAACATGTTTGAATTCTGGCATTATATCAGATATCCTTAATTTCTTTAATTCAATCAAAGTGGCACCTAATAGAAGAGGTACCTAGAAAAGAGGCACAAGAGAATACTAGCTGCAGAAAGTCAAAGCCCACTTTGGTGGGCTTTTTTTTTAATCTTTATTCAAGAAACCCAGTTTTGTTCTGGCTCATACTCAAGGGAGACTGAACTAAAGAAAGAATAGTTTTTTGTTTGTTTGTTTTCTGATATAGTCCAAAATAATCTTAGTAAATTGCCCTTAATTTCAGTTTACTTTTGTTGTTGTTGTCCTTGCTGCTTGTTTATTTTCCCTGATCTCTGGGATACTGAGAGAATGATACAATGATAGAGACATGATTAGAACCAAGATTTCCGAGCTCAATTCCCTCTTCTTTCCATTGGATAACCTTGAATTTACCAAATCAAGGATGCTTCACGGCATTATCTGAGATGGCTTGGATAGACCATAGATACTTTAAAACACATTTTTATTCCATATTTTATACCATCTTAATTTAATGATGCTTTACATATTTTATTTTATTTATTTCTCACAACAGGTGTGTGAAGCAGGTGTTATTATTATACCCACATTTTATAGAGATAGGAAAAGTAATAACAAACTTCATCTGAAATACAAAAGGTCAAAAGTTGAAAGGAAATCAAGGGAAAAAAAAATGAAGGAATGTAGCCTAGCAGTACTAGATCTTAGATTGTATTACAAAGTGATAATCATTAAAGCAGATGCTAGTTAAGAAATAAAGTGATGAATCAATGGAATAGATTATGTATACAATACACACAGTAGTGAAGAATCATGAAACACTTACTTTTGATAAACTCAAAAATCCAAGCTCAGTGTAAGAGAAGAATATATAACTCATAAGATATAAATAGCGTTATGGAAAATGGATAAAATTTTTTGAACAAACCCCCCCCCCCAAACACAGACAAGATTAGAAAGAAAAAAGGAAACTAGACAACTTTTTTACAAGTTTCTTTTACAAAGGCCTCATTTTTTTCATATATAGTGAACAAAATCAAAATCATAAAAATACAAGTTATTCCTCAGTTGACAAGGTCAAAGGATATGAATAGGCAGTTTTCAGATGAAGAAATCAAAGCTAGCTATCTATATGAATTTGAAAAAAAAATTCTCTAAATCTCTATCAATTAAAGAAAAGCAAATTAAAACAACTCCGACATATCAACTCACACATATCAGATTGGAAGATATGATAGAAAGAGAAAATGACAAATACTGGAAGAAACTTGGAAAATTTGGGACACTAATGCTCTGTTGGGAGAATTGTAAATTAATCTAATCATTCTGGGTAGCAATGTAAAACTCTGCCTAAAGGATTGTAAAAGTGCATGCCTTTTTATCCAGTGATAGCAAGAGAGTTTTTGAAAGAGGAAAAAGACTAATTAGTACCAATTAATGTGTGTGTGTGTGTGTGTGTGTGTGTGTGTGTGTGTGTGTATTATTTTTATGGGGACAAATAGTTGAAAATTGAGAGGATACCCAGCAAAGGAAAAAATGGTTGATTAATTTGTGACATATAATGATGTGCCAATATTTTAGGTTATTAGAAATTACAAATGGAGTGGTATCAGAAAAACCTGGGAGGACATATGTGAACTGATACAAATTGAAGTGCACAGAACCAGGAAAATACTGTACACATCAACAGCAGTATGGTATGATGATCAACTGAGAATGACTTAGTTACTCTGAGCAATACCTTGATCCAAAACAATTCCAAAGGACTTATAATGAAAAATTCTATGCATTTCCAGAGAAAGACTGCAGATCAAAGTATAGTGTTTTTTAAATTTTCTTATTTTTCTGTTTCCTTTCTTTTGTGACAAGACTAATATATAAATAGACTTTGCACGACTTCATATATCTGTATCAAATAACTTGCTTTTTAAAAAAAGGGTTAGCAGAAAGTAGAAGATAATTTGGAACTCAAATTTTTTAAAAGAATACTTAAAATTTGAATGTAATTGAGAAAAAATAAAACAAATTAATATTCAGCCTGAAAAATGTACCAAGTTTTATTATTCTATGTTTCTCAATATGTAATCAACTATAAAATGGAGAAAAGACTAACTTTTGTTAGGATTTCTTTAGGTATAAAGCAAAATAATATTTGCTAAGCAAAGTGTGAAGCATTATATAAATATTAGTAATTTTTATCAAATTTATTTTAATTATAATTATTACTGTTATTGATACTGCTGATGATTCTACTGGTGGTAATGGTGGTAGTGATGTAACTATTTTATTTTCAAGAAAGTTCCTTTTGCTTTCTCATTTGCCTTATTTGTCATTTCTCATTTATTTTAGAATCTATGCTTTAATCATAGGTATATTTATTTATTATTAATTATTTCTTCTTTAATATCTATTTTTGAAATGTATATTCTAGAATGCCAAGTTTGGATTCTCTATTAGGTTTCTATAGTATTACAATTTTAGATTAACACTCCTGAATCACCCTAAACCTCACTTTGCTCATTTGTAAAATTAAGATATAAATAACAGTAACACTTACTTCACCAGATTGTTGTATTAATATAAAAATATGTAGAATGGGAATTACAAAATTATCAATTTGATGTGCTGTGAGTGCATGCATATGTGTGTGAGTGAGTGGTTGTTTTTTTTTTTTTTTTTTTAATTTTCTCTGGCCATGGACAATTACTATTTTACATTTACAAAGTCACTTCCCTCTAAGGAAATTGAGGTACGGTAGTTTAATTGTCCTAAAGAAAGAGTGTCAGAATAAAAGAAAGAAGGTAGAAAAATGTGTTTCCTGATTGTCTCAGGGAATTGGGAGCTCCTTAATTGTAACACTGGCAGTCTGCCCAGATATTAAAACTATGTCTACATTGGCAAGAATGTGTACATTATTTCCAAGTCTTCCGTAGTTATGTAATAAAACATGCAGTCCCATTTCAGGATATCCTTGATCAAAATTAACATGTTTGAATTCTGGCATTATATCAGATATCCTTAATTTCTTTAATTCAATCAAAGTGGCACCTAATAGAAGAGGTACCTAGAAAAGAGGCACAAGAGAATACTAGCTGCAGAAAGTCAAAGCCCACTTTGGTGGGCTTTTTTTTTTAATCTTTATTCAAGAAACCCAGTTTTGTTCTGGCTCATACTCAAGGGAGACTGAACTAAAGAAAGAATAGTTTTTTGTTTGTTTGTTTTCTGATATAGTCCAAAATAATCTTAGTAAATTGCCCTTAATTTCAGTTTACTTTTGTTGTTGTTGTCCTTGCTGCTTGTTTATTTTCCCTGATCTCTGGGATACTGAGAGAATGATACAATGATAGAGACATGATTAGAACCAAGATTTCCGAGCTCAATTCCCTCTTCTTTCCATTGGATAACCTTGAATTTACCAAATCAAGGATGCTTCACGGCATTATCTGAGATGGCTTGGATAGACCATAGATACTTTAAAACACATTTTTATTCCATATTTTATACCATCTTAATTTAATGATGCTTTACATATTTTATTTTATTTATTTCTCACAACAGGTGTGTGAAGCAGGTGTTATTATTATACCCACATTTCATATGAAGGAAACAGCAACACAGAAAGAAAGAGAGAGAAAAAGAGAGGGGAATCCAGAGAGAGAGAGAGAGAGAGAGAGAGAGAGAGAGACAGAGAGAAACAGAGGGACATACAGAAAGAGAGAGAGAAATTGTCCTCTCTAAGTCCAAACAATTAAAAATATGTTTTAGGCAATATTTGAAATCAGATACTCTTGATTTCAGTTTCAACATTCTCCCCATTGCATGTTCTAACTATCCAAAGGAATACCTGTCATGCTGTCATCTATATAGCAAATTAAGGTTTGCAAAACTTTATACATTTCATCACATTTCATTCATTTAATTTTTTTCTCTCCTAACCATCTTCATCCATTGACCCAGCATTTGTAAATAGAAATGTTCTGATAAATGTTTAACAAGTGACTTTCTGGGGAAAAATGTATATATGAAAAACTCTTAAAGTTGAGTTTACATTATTAATGTGTGGTTGTAAAATTTCTCAAATCTATTTAAGTAACAGAAAATAAATCAAACACTGATTTGTAGCTTGTGATTTCTGTGGAGTAAATGCTCACATTAGAAATGTTTAATTTCCTCCTCTACCATAGTGTGAAATGGCTTCATCATACGGCTGCTCATAATACACACAAACTTTCATCTACACAAACACACATATACAGACACACACAGCATACAAACATCCACACATATGTTCATAAAGATGCATACATGGGAAAAGCAGTCAGCAAATCTAACATCACAAAATGAGTCTAAAATATATATGCATGACTTCATAGTCAGAGCCCCAACCTCTACAAAGGAAAGAATATATATTTTTTCACATTTTCTTTCTAAATAAGCTTTAGATAATAGATGTATATGATACAGGAACAGGAAGATGTTGAAATGAATTTGAAATTTGACTTGGACACTGGCTTTTCCTTTTTTCTCTAAGGGAAGTACCAAGGACATTACAGATGCTTACTTTTTAAGAAACACTTTTAGGGTTTAAGTAAAGAGAATACTGTTACATCTCATGTCATTTTATATATTTGGCTGCATCAAAGGTAATGTCTAAAATAACAATTCTTCACCCTAAAGGGTATTGATACATTTTAGAGCACTCACAAACTCTTTTCTCTTTTTTTCTAATAGTATCTTATCTTTTCAAATACATGTAAACATAGTATTCAACATTCATTTTTTGTAAAACTTCATGTTCCAAATTTTTCTCCCTCCCTCTTTATCCCCTCAACCAAGATAGCAAGCAAACTGATACACATTAAATATATACAATTTTTCTAAGGATATTTTCATATTTGTCATGTTGTTAAAGAAAAATGAGATCAAAAAGGGAAAAATTCATGAGAAACAAACAAACAAAAAAACAAGCAAATAAATAAATAACAACAACATAGGTGAAAATACTTAGTTCCACACTCAGTCTTCATACTTCTTTCTCTGGATGCAGATAGCATTGAAGGCTCACAAACTTGAATACAAAAACAAAGCATATTTTTATTCTTATTAATCTCCAACTGAAAATTGATCATTTCCTTCAATTATTTAAAAATGTTCGTTATTCAAAGAAGGGCTTCACAGATTTCATCAAATGCTCAGACACTCAGAATATTAAGAACTTCTGTTTGATAGAAAAAAAAAAGTATGTTGATAACAGTACCTCAGAATTCTAGAATGTTCTTACTGCAGAGAATCTTTAAGATCACCTATTTTGATCACCTTGAGGTCAAGAGAAATTAAGTCACATACTTGAGGTTACATGAGACTGGAAGAGTTGCAACTCAAATTCAGATTTTTAGAAAACCATTTTAGAAAAAAATCAGTCCTCTTTCTCCTATATTATATAAGCCAATTGCATATCCATTAGCATCCAGTCTGATCAAAGCAAAAAATAACTATTAGAAGTGATCCATTTATTGAATCTATCTCTCCATTTCTGCTGTTTCATGGTCAACAAAGGCCAAGTGAGTCTAAAACTGGAGTATATCATGCATTTTTCATAAGTACAGTGATGTTTTTCTGATCCATTATTTTAAATTGTATACTTGGGAAATTTTATGTACTACTTTGTAATGTATAGGGGTTTTAGAACAGTTTTCAATAATTAACATTTTGACAATGTGATTAACTTGCAATAGAAATGTCCCTAGTAACTTAATGGTATCTGGCTGACTACTTAAATTTCTAATTACTTATACTTTAGGGTACATAGGTAGATGTAATCTATTCACTTAATTATTTCTTTTTAAAAGGAATGCCCTATTGGGCAGCCATGTAACATAGGCACCATATCTCCATTATTTTATCAACATTTCACACTAATGGTCATATGGAGCCTGATAATTTTAACTCTAGCACTCTATTGCCATATACTAAGACAATTGGGATTAGTATGAAAAAGGAGGAGGATTGTTACAAAATGTGGAGATGTTCTTAGACATGATAAAATGAATGGAAAACCATTTAGTAAGTGCTTACAATCAAATTCCAAGTACTGTGATGAGGAAGGAGAAAATAAATCTTAAAATGCAACTCTCAAAAAACTTAAATTCTAGTATAGAGAGATAAAATAGAAGGGAAAGGTAGTTGTGGAAAGTTGTTTAGATCATGAGCATGATAAGAACTATAGAAGAACATGATATTTTTGAGTATTATTTTTATTAATGAAATAAAACAAGCATTTCCATAACATGGTATAATAAAATATAATTATATATGAAATAGCAAATCTATCATGTACAACTTGCTATTGATTTTAAAGTAGTATTATTTTAATGACTGTTCTCAAAGCAAAAGGTTCACATGTGAAAGCAAAAAAAAAAAAAAAGAGTAGATGCTTGATGGAAGATTGGATGACAAGGAGATGACTAGTATGGAATGTCAGATAAATCAGATGAGATATAAAGAACACTAAGCCTACTTGATAATGTGTGCTGTGTGACTTTGTACTAGCTGATCACCAATCAGGACAATTTGTTAGCAGCTCCTTAGTTAAATGGATTAGAGCATTTAGAGTATGGTTTCATATATACTGTTGGAGTATATAAGAGAAGAAAATAAGAAGAACCAAAAAAAAAAATAAAGAAAAACACAAGATAAAGAAAAACTCTCAGTGTAGAGCAATCTTGTGACTTTATACAGGTTTTCAATTTATAATTTGAGAAAGAGGAGTAGTTGAACTACACTGTACTGACAGGAAATCCAGAGGCAAAGTGGCATAGTTTCTTTGTGACCTTCTTGATTTTGTATGATCAAATATCTCAACTGTTGGCTATATGTGCTTCCCATTATTTACTAAGGTGCTGGTGGGGATAAAAAGGATAGATTGTAGACAGTATAAAGTTTGAATATTGCTGTGGTAGAGGAAACAATGACTTGGTAGGGTTAGGAAAAATATGGAAATACCCGGACTTATGAAGGAAGATATTATCCACCAAATACAGGATAAATAAGCATAATATATTCTTACATAGATGCATTTATATGTATATGTGTATATGATCATAGATATTTATTTGTTTGTATATATATATGTATATATATATCATATATATATATATATATATATATATATGTAATGTGCATATTATATAAATCTCCATGCTTAATTATAATATTCTCTGAGGAGAGGAGGAGTAAGGGGAGGGAATAAAGTAAAAAGTACACAGCAAAAAACAATAAAACTTACAAGGAAGCAAAGTTAAGATGAACAACTTTGAACACAATGTATAGTATTTAATATATAGGCTTTCTTAAAATGGAAATAAATTATGTTTGTGTTGTCTTGAACACTTTATATTCCACTGTGTCCCAATGACAATTTTTTTTGTTGTTGTTGTTTTGTTTTGTTTTGTTTAAGGGGAAAGAGGGGATAGTTAGAACATAAACCCTTTGAGACTATTTCTCCTTATTTTGTATTCTAAAATCTAGTATGATGCCTTATATGAAGTAGAGACTTAATTAATGCTTGTTGAATGTAATTAAATAAAATTATTTATGTGGTAAGGGTTTCAAGAAAAATTTCTACACTGCTAAGATCTTTCTTACTGGTAGTGTCAAAGTGAAAACTATTAAAACACAAGTATTTCACTTATTAAATATAATATATTAAACCACCATCAATGACTCATTACTTAAATTACTTTTTCAGATTATTTATCCTTTGAATTATGTGATACAAAGAGCATTAGAATTGTGTTGATTCTAAATTCTTATTTAGCTATGTTTCCTTGGGCAAAACATTTCTCCCGAAGTTTTACTTTTCATCTTTGAAAAATGAGGAAGTGGAGGTGGGGAGTTACTATTTTATCTTCATGGTTCTTTCTAGCGCCAGCAGTTCATAAGTCAAATTTGAAAAAGTCTGATAGAGGAGTGGAGATAAGATAGTAGAAATAGACAATTTTTTGATCTCTTCCTGGCTTCCCTCAGTTCATTACCAGATCAAGCCTCTGAATGGGATTTGGAGTGACAGAACTCAGAAATATTTGGAGTAAAACAAATTTCCAGCAGAATATATTTTGGAAGAACTTCAGAAAAGGTCTGAATTAATTGGGCATGGGGGAGGTGGCTGAGCACATGCTCAGCTCAGGAATCTAGTGGGAAGTGGTCTTCTAGCCAAAATAGAGCAACATTTGGTACTCTGTGCTGGTTCATGAGCCAGTGGATTAGCAGATTAGCTGTGAGACCTCCAACACAACTACAGAAGGCAAATAGTGAGCCCCTGAACCCCAGCATAAGGCAGGACTTGGCCACACCCACACAGCAGGGAAGGAAACAGGCAGCACCAGCCCCAGGAATGATGCTCCTATAGAAGAAGATTGGGACAATCTTTCTTTGCAAAGAAAAAAAAAATAAAAGAGCTCTGACCATAGATAGCTTTTATGGAGACAGAGAAGACCTATTACTACTGAAGGAAAGAAACTAGGGAGGTGAACATTGTATGAATTTTAATCTCACCAGATTTGGCTCAAAGAAAGAATACCAGATATATTTAGTTTAATATAGAAACTTATCTCATCTGAGGGGGTAGTAAGAAAAGAAAAGGGAAAGGAAACGAGGAGGTAATAAGGAGAAATAGAAAAAGAAATAGATAAGAAATGGGGGAGGCTGTAAAAGAACAAGGCAATTTGAGGAATGTGGTAATTAGAAGTAAGACAATAATGGGGAGAAAAGGTGGAAAGAGAAAAATATAATGGAAAACAAGATGTAGGGAAATACAGAGTTAGTAATTTTATCTGTGAATGTGAATTGGATGAACTCTTCCCATGCAACAGAAATGGATAGCAGACTGCATTAAAACATTAATGGATAGCAGAATCCTATAATATGTTGTTTACAAGAAACACATTTAAAGTAGAGTGATACATAAGAGTGATATATTTAGAGTAAAAGTAAAAGACTGGACCAGAATTTATTATGCTTCAGCTGAAGTAAAAAAAAAAAAAAAAAAAAAACAGGGGTAGTGATCCTGATCTCAGATGGAAAAGTCTAATGAATTATATTGGGATTTGGGCATGAACAAAATTTTTGATATCAGTATCCTAAGGATAGTAGTGCATGATCTTAATTTGAGTCAATATTTTGACTTAGCAACCATAAAGAAGTGAGTGTTATCCTATGCTCAACTGAGAAATCCCATAGGAAAGAGGGTCTCTATAGTTTCCCTGTAGTCTATATTCAATCAATTTTAATTCTGATCATAACATCATAAGGAATAACTAATACTATTTTGTATTTTGTGTCCTGAATACTATGTGACCAAAATGACAAAATGAGACTGAAGCTATATAGTGATTCATTGACCAAAATGGTACTGTTTTAACTTACAGAAGGGAAAACTTGAGGCCTTCAAGGAAAAATCTTTCTTAAAATTGGCACAATCTAGAAATAGAATAAGTTGCCTTTGGAAATAGTAGATTCACCTTTTGGGATGGTTTTCCAATGAATACTAAATGACCATTTGTTGGGTATGATGGAGACACATTTACTCCCATGGATTTACTTATGATATACATGGAGATATCTTCCCAAACTACAAGAAAATTATCATCTCTGTTGACCTTTAGTTCTGCCAAATTGTTTTTTTTCCCTTGGTATCTTCACCTGAATATCTAAGAGATAGCAGAGTAACAATATGTCCAAAACAGAATTCATTATATTTCTTTTAAAATCAGTCATGCTTCGAAATTCTCTGTTTTGTAAACACTGCCATTTTTCTAATTACTCATATTTTAATTTAATTATCAGCCTTGTCTTTTTACTTATTCATTCTCCTCATATGTAATCACTTGTTATATCTGATGATTCTGCCTGTAGCTCTCATATTCTCTTGGTAAGACTGTTGAAATAATCCTAGAATTCATCTTTGAACATGTGGCTTTTACTTTCTCCAATTCATCACATACATAACTTGCAAAATAATATCCTAAAGAGCAAAACAGACTATATCACTACTTTTCCCTAAGAAGCTTCACCAGCCCCCAAATTATCCATAAATTAAAATATAACTTCTCTGTCCAGTAGTTAAAATCCTTTTCAATGTGGTTTCAGATTATCTTTCCAGGATGATTAAATATTACTACTCATTATACTTTCAAGAGTCTTGTCAAACTTGTTTTCTAGTTCTTGTATATGAAATTTCATTTCCCACACTTATTCTTTTGCACAGGTTGGAATGCCTGGGTCCCTTTTAGGTTTAGCTCTTTGTAGTCCCTCTTACAAGAAATCTTTTTTTTTAATTCTTGATTTATTATTAAGATGCTATTGATAAAAAGATAATATTGAGTTGAATTAATTTGTGTTGACATTTTCAGGACATATTTGTGTATTTCCTTGTTGTGGGCCAGAACTCTGAACTTGAAACAAGGATTCTTACAAGGTGCCAAGTCAGGGAATTGATAAAGACAATGGTTGTCTAGTTTAGCATGGTGCTTAATAGTTCCCTAAGTCAGTATGATTGATTTAATCTGACAACTAATAGAGGTTTCCTAGTGATATAATTAGTGATTTACACTCAGCATAGAGAATATAAGCTGGGACTCAGACTCAGAGCCAGATTCATTCACTTCATCTCACAGCTCCAAGGTTGGCCTTATGCACTTCCCCCACTGAGATCAAGGCCTGTCAGAGCCAGAGACAGACTCAGAAGGGATTCAGAAACATATTTATTTACTCCATCTTATACCACTTTGGTGGCAGGCTCTTCTCCTTAGCTTCTCCAATGTACCAAGACTTTGGAAGGCCTCTAAGACAGCTAGCCTAGGTCCCAGGAAAGGAGACAAGATTGTGAAGGAGATATTAAAGGATTTGGACTTTAACACCTGGCTATTCTTGTGGTGATTACTCAACTGAAATGAAGGCTGATCCCAAGATCTCTAGAAAACCAAACAAGAATGTTACATTTTGGCACCTGAAGAGGGACTAAGGACCTACATCTGTGACTCAGAAATTAGGGTGAATACAAAAACAGACAAGAAGGAAACTTTGTTAAGGGCTAAAGTAGTGTTTCAGCTGAAATGGGACAAATGTTTAGAAAGGAACCTTTTCCACTTCAAGAAAAATGTGAGGAAAGCATAGTTAAACTCATTAAAAACCAAAGTTTGGTTGTAACTTGGAAGCAGATCATTGAACTTTTGGTAACATTACAATACCCATATCCTTGGTTCTCAAAGGAAAAATAATTAGACCCAGACAAGTGGAAATTAATCGGAGAGAAACTAAGTGAATATTACAATGATAATGGTTTAAAGAATTATATAAGTATTAAGATAAGGAAAAAGAAGAAACTGCAGGAGGGAGAGGATACTGAAAAACTAGGTGAAAAGGATGAAGAATTAGATAAGAAAGGAGTTAAGTACAATTCTGATGTAATTAAGGAATGTGGTACTTCACAGCAGGAGCCATTAGGGCATTCACCATCCACTGACCTACACCCCTCAATTAACCCTTTATGGATGGAGGCAGAAAGAGGAGGAGGAGGGGCAGTAACACAATCAGCACAATCTGTGAAGCAGCCTATGACAAGATTACAAAAGGCACTAATTAAAGCTAAAAAAAGAAAGGACAGGATATATCTGATTTGATAAATGCATACCCTGTTATTGAAGAATTTGATTTTTCAGGTCAATAAAAGAGAAGATACACTCCTTTTGATATGGAAAAAAATCAAAGACTTAAAAAAGGGTTGCACTCTTTCTGGGGCTACATCGTCTTATGTTAAGATGATATTAGAGAATTTGGCTTATGAAATTTTAACCCTAGTGATGGGAAATCCATAGCAAGGACAGGTTTAAAACCTGGACAAAACTTGTTGTAGCTTTTGGATTATAGTGAACTGTATAGAATACAAGCCCAACAAAATAGGAAAACTACAGTTAATAAACAAATCACCTTTGACCAACTACCAAATAAAGGTCAGTATGCAGACACTTCAGTACAGATTAATTACTCTTTGATAGCATATATGCAAATTGCTGCGGAAATGTGAAAATGTAGTTACAGCAATAATGATCAAACAACTTGCTAAAGAAAATACTAATGAGGTTTGTAGAATAATTATATGGGGACTACACAAAGATGCTCCTTCAGAGGAGATCATAAGATGCTGTGCCACAGTGAGCACAAATGCCTTTTATACCCAGGCTGTGATGCAGAACATGGGAAGACAGGGTCCCTCTTAGCAAGGGACTTCCAGAGAGACTCATTGAAGCTTTCAATGTGGTAATGTAAGGCATATGAAAATTCAATGTTGGCGTAGAGATAGAGTGAGAAAACAGGATGGGAGAACAAGACTCAAAACCTCATGTACAAAATGCAACAAAGGCTTCCATTGGGCCTCAGATGGTAGATTGACTCAGGGAAATGAGAGGTGGGGCCCACCTCCAAGACCTCAAACAAAAAACAGATGGAGCATGATGGCAGCCAAGTTTACACCCAGAGAGTCTTTAGCCATTCAGGACTCTGAAATGATCAATCAGCAGAGAAGCAATTAGATGGGACAAAGGGGTTACATGATCAATCAGCTGAAAAGCAATCAGAAAGGAGAAAAAGATTACAATTGGGGAGAATTGGAGAGAATACAGGCTTGTTTTCTTGTTTGACACCCCACACTAAAAGCCTTCTTTTTAGAGAGCTATAGAGATATGCACTCTACAGTATACTTCACTTGTATTCCCATCTCTCTTCCTGAGAATTCAGGGAGGATGTGATCCTCTCCTTTTTAATTCTTTCACCTCCTTTTTTGAGAAGTTGGGGTGGGGGATGTGATCACCTCCTTTTTGGGGTTCTCACCTCCCTCAGAAGTCAGAGAGGGTGTGATCACCTGTGTTCTAAAACAAAAGAAAATGGGAGATGTAGAGGGCTGAATCTCCAAAAAGATATGCTTGAATCAGACAACCTAGCACTTAGGGATAATTACCTATTTGATGTGAGATTATGACTCTATTCACATATGCTTAGATAAATGGCTCTTCTCACCACTGGTGATTGCTGAATGTTTGGTGTTAAGATTATCATAGGCAAGGATTGGAGGGCAGAGGGAGAGGGACTAGAGAAGCACATGGTGGCAGAACGAGGAGGAGAGAGGATGGTGACTCTGGACTCCAGGATCCAGGAGACATCTTTGGCAAGCCTCCTGGCAGTTTGCCTGGCTCCTTCACTTTTCCCCCTAAGGACCTAGGACTTTGATTTATCCTGACTCTGGCTGACCCTGAAGCCCTTTAGGGAGCTAGCCCACACTCTACAAAATATTGCTGAAAAATTGGAGAATAGTATGGCAAAAGAAGTAGGCACTGGCCAACACAGAACATTCTATACAAAGATAAGTTCAAAATGGGTTTATTATTTAGACATAAAAAAAAAAAGAAAATGATGAATGTTGGAGATGATGTAGGAAAACTGGGACACTAATATAGTGTTGGTGGAATTGTGAACTGATCCAACCATTCTGGAGAGCAATTTAAAATTATACCCAAAGGATTATCAAACTCTGCATGTCCTTTGAACTAGCAGTCTCTACTGTATGCCAAAGAGTATAAAAAAGGGAAAAAGACACATATGCAAAAAAGTTTGTAACAGCCGTTTTTGTAGTGGCAAGAAACTGGAAACTGAGCAGATGTCCATCAGTTAGAGAATGACTAAAAAAGTTATGACATATGAATATTATGAAATATTATTGTCCTATAAGAAAAGATCAGAGGGATGGAGCCAAGATGGCAGAGAGGAGATACTACTTCATCTAAACTCTCCCAGATGTCCCTCAAATTAATAGCAAATCAAGACTCTGAACTGATTTTGGAATTAAAGATGCAAAAAATATTTGGGGTGTAACAAATTTCCAGCAGAAGATAATTTGGAAGAACTTTCAGAGAAAATCTGTTCCAATTGGGCACAGATAGAGGGAGGCTGAGAGCAAGTAGTACAGAGACCTAGGGCTGTGTGGGCTCCATGTGCTGGGCAATGTGCCAGGATGATTCTACAGCAACGTTGACTTCTTAGTCCTGGTTGCAAGCCAGTAGAGCAGCAATTAGCTGTAATACATCCATCAGAAATATTAAAGGCAAATAATGAATCCCTAAATCCCAGAATATCACGGGACGTGGCTTACCCAGCAATGGAAGTTAATCAGCACTGACTCAGCACAGCCACTGGCGCCTGCAGATTAAGCATGGACAATCTCCCCTTTGCCCTAAAAGAAGACATCAGACTTTCAAAAAATGAACAAAAAGCAAAAAGAACCCTCACCATAAATAGTTTTTATGGAGAAAGAGAAGAACAGATTTAAAAATCTGAGGACACTAAAAGCAAATAATATCCAGATGAAGCCCCAAAGGTGATATGAATTAGTGTCCATCTCACAAAGCTCTCTTAGAAGAATTCAAAAATGATCTTAAAAGAGAAGAAAAATGGGGAAAAGAAAGAAGAACTTTGCAAGAGGGTTTAGGAAGGGAAACAAAAAAAAATCTGAAGAAAACTTAGTAAAATGGAAAAAAGCAACTAATTTCTTACAAAATAGTTTTGACAAAATGGAAAAAGAAAACAACTGCTTGAAAAACAGAATTTGTGAAATGGAAAAAAAAATCCATTGAACAAAACAACTCATTTAAAAATTCAATTGGCCAAATACAATAGGAGCTAAAAAAGGTATCTGTTGAAAATAATTCACTAAAATTAAAATTCTGAACAAATGGAAATGAATGACTCAATGAGACATTAAGAATCCAGTGAAACAAAACCAAAAAAATGAGAAAAATAAAAGAAAATGTAAAATACCTCATTGGACAAACAACTGACCTGGAAAAGAGATCTAGGAGAGACAATCTAAGAATTTTTGGACTTCCTGAATAAAATGATGGAAAAAAAAAAGGCCCAAGGCATCATCTTTCAGGAAATCATTAATGAAAACTGCCTTGATATCTTAGAAACAGAAGGTAAAATAGCCATTTAAAGAATTCACCAATCACCTCTTGAAAAAGACCCCAAAATGAAAACTCCAAGGAATATTGTAGATAAAATTCAAATATATCGGATTAAGGAAAAATTTTTGCAAGTAGCTAGAAAGAAACAATTCACATACCAAGTAGCCACAATCAGGATTACCCAGGACCTAGAAGTTTCTACCTTAAAGGATTAAAACAGCTGAAATTTGATATTCGGAAAGGCAAAGGAATTTGGATTGCAGCCACTAATAAACAATCCAGCTAAATTGAACATTATCTTTCAGGGAAGAAGATGTCTATTGAATGATACAGGTCATTTCTTACAGAACAATTATATTCCATAACATTCATATTCCATAACTTATTCAGACATTCTCCAACTGAATGGGCATCCACTCAGTTTCCAATTTCTTGCCACTGCAAAAAGGGCTGCCATAAACATTTTTTCACATGTGGGTTCCTTTCCCGGCTTTAAGATTTTTTTGGGATACAAGCCTACTAAAAACATTGTAGAATCAATGGGTATGCACAGTTTGATAACTTATTGAGCATAGTTCCAAATTGCTATCCAGAATGACTGGATCCATTCACAATTCCACCTACAATGTATTAGTGTCCCAGTTTTCTCACATCCCCTCCAATATTTATCATTATCTAGTCCTGTCATCTTAGCCAATCTCAGAGGTGTGTAGTGTTGTCTCAGAGATGTGTTAATTTACATTTTTCTGATCAATAGTGATTTAGAGCATCTTTTTTTTTTAAATAACTTTTTATTGACAGAACCCATGCCAGGGTAATTTTTTTACAACATTATCCCTTGCACTCACTTCTGTTCCAATTTTCCCCTTCCCTCCCTCCACCCCCTCCCCCAGATGGCAAGCAGTCCTATACATATTAAATAGGTTACAGTATATCCTAGATACAATATATGTGTGCAGAACCAAACAATTCTCTTTTTGCACAGTAAGAATTGGATTCAGAAGGTATAAATAACCCGGGAAGAAAAACAAAAATGCAAGCAGTTTACATTCATTTCCCAGTGTTTTTTTTTTTTTTTTTTTTTTTTTTTTTTTTTTTTTTTTTGTGTAGCTGCTTCTGTCTATCCTTGATCATTTGAAACTGAGTTAGATCTCTTTGTTGAAGATATCCACTTCCATCAGAATACATCCTCATACAGTATCGTTGTTGAGGTATATAATGATCTCCTGGTTCTGCTCATTTCATTTAGCATCAGTTCATGTAAATCTCGCCAATCCTCTCTGTATTCATCCTGCTGGTCATTTCTTACAGAACAATAATATTCCATAACATTCACATACCGCAATTTACTCAACCATTCTCCACTTGATGGGCATCCATTCAGTATCCAGTCTCTTGTCATCACAAAAAGGGCTGCCACAAACATTTTTACACATGTGGGTGCCTTTCTCTCCTTTAATATCTCTTTGGGATATAAGCCCAGTAGTAACATTGCTGGATCAAAGGGTACACATGGTTTGATAATCCTTTGAGCATAGTTTCAAATTGCTCTCCAGAATGGCTGGATGTGTTCATAATTCCAACAACAATGAATGTATCAGTGTCCCTGTTTTCCCACACCCCCTCCAACATTCATTATATTTTCCTGTCATCTTAGCCAATCTGAGAGGTGTAGTCTCAACTTCAAGTTCCTTTGTCTTTCAGAATATCAGATTCCAGGCCATTTGATACTTTAAGGTAGAAGCTACTAGGACATAATAACAAAGTTCATCTGGAAGAACAAAAGGTCAAGAATTTCAAGGGAATTAATTAAGAAAAATGTCAATGAAAGTTGCCTAGCTGTGCCAGACTTAAAACTATATTATAAAGCAGCAGTCATTAAAACCATTTGGCACTGGCTAAGAAATACTGATTCTAAGTGAAATGAGCAGAACAAGGAGATCATTACATATGGCAATAACAAAATTATATTTTATGGATGTACCTCTTTTCAACAGTGAGAAGATTCTATCCAGTTCCAATAACCTTATAATGATGAGCCCCATTTACACCCAGAGAGAGGATTGTGGGAACTGAGGGTGGATCACAATGTTGTATTTTTTACTCTTTTTGTTGTGGTTTGCATGGATTTTATTTTCTTTCTCATTGTTTTATTTTTGATCTATTTTTTCTTGTGGAGCAAGATTATTGTGTAAGTATGTATGCCTATATTCGATTTAATACATATTTTATGATGTTTAACATATATTGGATTATTTGCCAACTGGGAAAGGGGCTGGGGTAAAGGGAAAAAAAATAGAAGTCAAGATTTTTCAAAAGGTCAGTGTTGAAAAATCATCCTTACATATGTTTTGAAAATAAAAATCTTCAATTAAAAAAGAATCAGCTGGATGATTTCAGAGAAACCTGAAGAACTTACATGGATTGTTGCTAAATGAAGTTAGGAGAAACTGGAGACTGTTGTACACAATAATAAGCTAGATTATATGATAATCATTTCTGACAGACGTGGCTCTTTTCAACAATGAGGTGATTCCAGGCAGTTCCAGTGGTCTTGTGATGAAGGGACTGAGTGTGGATCACAAAACAGTATTTTCACTTTTATTTATTTATTTTTTGTTATTGTTTGCTTGCATTTTGTTTTCTTTCTATTTTTTTCCTTTTTGATCTGTTTTTTTCTTGTTCAGAATGATAATTGTGGAAATATATAAAGAAGAATTGCACATGTATAACATAAATTGGATTATTTGCTGTCTAAGGGAAGAGGTGGAGGGAAGGGAAAGAGAAAAATTTGGAACACAAGGTTTTGCAAGGATGAATACTGAAAATTATCTTTGCATATGTTTTGAAAATTAAAAGTTTTAATAAAAAAGAAATAAATGCAGAAATAATGCTTACCTTTAAGAAGTTGATAGTCTGGGAAGAAAATATATACATATATGTTAAATGCATTCCAGAAGATTTTGAATAAAATTCCTGACAGCTGATGGAATCAAGAAAGATATTTTTTTAAAAGGAATTTGAGCCTTGAAGAAAACAAGGAATTTTCAAAGATGGAGGTCAGGAAGGAGTGCATTTTAAGCATGGGTGCATCCTTTGGTAGAATATATAATGTCATGTAAATGTGTATGATTAAAACCTAAAGTGTTTGTAACCATAATGTTTGAGAGTGTGTATACAACAAAAGGGAATCATTATATACATATGCACATATATATACATACATATATATATATATATACACAGAAACATCACACATATTTAACATATGTGTGTATATATATATATATATATATATATATATAATGCATGTGTGTGCATAATTTTCTGATTAAAATTGCAGTGCTTTAGTGCATAGAGGATTTATCTGAATTAATGGATAAAATTCTCACCCTTGGAGCTGCTGACAAAAATTAAATCAGATTTAAACAAAATAAATATTATCTAAATCTATGTATATAAATATAGATATATAAATACACACATACATATACATGGCCATATATACACATGTATATTGTGTATGCACATATTTAACAAAAAAGTAAAATTATTATTTTCTAGATGCTTTTACAGGAGGGAGAAAGAAGTAGAGTTAAGCAATCCATAATGAAGTCATTACTTTTTTGTAATAGTGAGAGTAGTTGAAATTTAATGTATAGAAATTAGACCATAACTGGCAATAATAAGTAATATTTAATAGCTACTGTGATACCATTAATCCTTAAATTACAAAATTTTAATAGATAAAATAATTGGATGTGCTTTTATATGAGAGATCAGGACTCGTGTGTGTGTGTGTGTGTGTGTGTGTGTGTATGTGTATATATATATATAACCTGAGTTTCTTTGGAACATTATGGGAATTAGGTAGAAGAGCATACATATGTTTGTGTGTGTGATAATATCAGATGATTCATGTGAAATATAATAGTAGCAGCACTTAACATGAATAATTAAAATGTCCTCTTCAATATTAGATGGGCCTGGGTAAATAAAATAAAATATAAAATAAATAAATGAATATAAATATATATATATATTATATATATATTATAGCATATATGCTATATTACTACACAGTAGTTATATTACTATGTATTAATATAACATTATGCTATATTATATATATATATATATATATATATATATATATGTAATTTGATATGATATGGTACACTCAGACACTCAGATATTCAAAGGAATATGTGATCTAATCAATTTCACAGTTCTCTTAAGTGTTTGTAACTGTGTAACTATTGTAACTCAAAATACTTGTGTTCTACAAGTTTGTCAAGTGAGTTTTACCCAACATGCTGAAGTTCTTCCTTTTTTATGACTTGTGAAAATCACTCTGCTTATCCCTATACTATCCCTTATTCTTTTCTTTTCTTTTTTTTTTTTTCCTGAGGCAATTGGATTTAAGTGACTTGCCCAGGGTCACACAGCTAGGAAGCATTAAGTGTCTGAGGCTGGATTTGAACTCAGGTCTTCCTTCAGAGCTGGTGCTCTATCCACTGTACTATCCCTTATTCTTATCTCTGACCATCTCATCTTTTCCTGTGGTATAATTCTTTGATGGAATTTTAATCCCTTTCTGCCTATAATTCCTCAATTGTTCAGCCTGTTCACACCAAACATGCACTACTATTTCATTGCCTTTCATATAATAATCATCTTTACTTCTTTGAAGGCATTGGAGTTCACTATTTCCCTGAAATGTTAGCATTGATAAGATGGGACTTTCTTTTAGAAACTTAGGAAAGGGGCATGCAAGTAATACATTGGATAGAATGTTGGAGCCTAAAGTCAAGGAGACTCACCTTCCTGAATTCAAGTACAGCCTGTCACTTAAAAGCTTTGTGACCCTGGGCAATTCACTTATTCCTGTTTGACTCAATTTCTTCATAATTAAAGATGAGTTGGAAAAGAAAATAACAAACTCCTTCAATATCTTTGCCAAGACAATTCCAAATTTGGATTATGAAGAGTTGGGCATGACCAACCAAAGATTCAGCAACAATAGCAATGCCCAGGAGGACAGTGATGATGTTCCTTTCTACATGACAATGCACATTGAAATTTGGACAATGGTTTTTATCTATTTAGTATTTTTTTGTGTGAATGAACAAAATAAGTCACTTTGAGTAATTGATTTCCTTAGCATCATAATATTTGATGTTTTTTAATATAGTTTTATTTATCTATCTATATATTTTTTCTCATGATATCCTATCCTCTTATAGGATCTCGTGTCAGATATAGTGTATAAATCTGTGTAAATATAATGTTATGATAGATATATTTTCTTTTTTGGTTGGAAATTATAATGCCATTCATTTAGGCAGAAAGAAATGTGCCTATACAAAAATTAAATTAATACCTATTTTGCAAATTATTGTTTAGAGAGTCAAATTGTATAATTTATAAAGTTCAAGGCTTTCCCAGATTTCACAGCCAATAAGACATCTAAGATTTGAGTCTGTATATGTGTATGTTTGCACGCATATATTTGTGTATATATACACATATGAATGTATTACAGTACATGTGTACTATGCAGTGAACATATATATAATGTATAGTTTTATACATGACAAAATATGTAGTTTCTATGAATTATATTAAATATTATAAAAGTATAATATAATACAGTATCAAGTAACTAGGTAGAGTTCAGGAAATCTGAGTTCAAATCTTGCCTCTAATATATACTAGCTATGTGACCTTGGAAAGTCAAAGAAACTTTCTTGAATACAGTTTCTTCATCTCTAAAATGGGAATAATAATAATGGTTCCTATGTCATAGGGTTGTTATATAGCTGATATGGGAGAGCATAAATTAAGTATTTTGTCACAATTATGTTGGTATATAAATGTTAGTTTCTATTAATATAAGATGGAAGCATAGATTTTGGTCAAGGTATTGAGTATATGGGTCTTCAAATAGAGGTGAGACCCTTATCAATATTCTTATGAATAAGATTGTATCTATAAAAGATTAGTCTTTCAGAACATGTTTATATTTATGTAAATTAATTTTTTAATAAATTTTGTTTCTTTGGATCAATTTTTTTTTCATATCTATTAGCTGATACTATCCAATTAAGTATCTGTGTTTTTTTAATGCCTGAGACAAATGCAGGTCTCAGTGTGAGTAAAGGGTGACCAAAAGTAATGTATTTTAGATATTTAGATGGATGGATGGATGTAAAATGATATAATGTAACACAATATGATATGATGTAACACTAATGTAGTATAATACAATATAATAATTCAGACAAACCAGGTTTCTTTTCCTGTTAATTACCCAGCCTAATAGGAGCTGAGGCATTAGTCTAATTCCTCTTGTTAAAGTAAATCACTGTTCTGTATCTCAGCAAATGGTTAATTCAATCATAGCACATAGATTTTTTCATCAGTTTTTAATTTGCTTAATTTTTGTGAGCTGGTGACTTAGAAAATTCTCCATCTTTCAAACCAGAGTCGTGTCATGTGCTATTCTTTCTCAGTGTCATTTCCATTTCAATATGGATTTTATAGCTCATTACCTGTCAATCAGGTTTAAATGGTGCAGTATTCATTTTATCATGTTCTGTAAAACATGTTTATGTTTCCTTTGATGTCTTACATTTATTTTAGTCTGAGCGCTATTTATTTTGCCAAGCACTGTAGCCTTCTATAGCTGCACTCATTTTTTAACATGCATTTATTTTAACAAATGCAATATTTTGTTTTATATGATATGTTCATATGGGGTGTTTAACCAAGCAAATGAATCGAAGGAATAAGTAATCTAGATATTCCTCATTTGTTGTGACAAACCATTTTATAAGCTCTTTTAAAAATTTTATCTTAACCTTGAGAGAGACATTTTTAAACAATACACTTTATGATCCAGTTATGTTATCTTCCAGGTCCACAATATTTCTAATCCTTGAGTTGGAATGCTAAGATTAGAAAGTTAACCCCTGCCATTTACTTGTAGGATGGTCCTGGGTAAATCACAGAATCTTCTTGAAGTTTTGTTATCTAATTTACAATGTGATATTTGAATTAAATAACTCCATGGAGCTACCATAAAGTTAAGTAATATGTGCAAAACTTTCTATACATAAAAGGTTATAAACATATTCTTATTAAAAATTAATCAATCGTATATGATATTTGAAAGTTACTTAAACACTTTTAACCTAAGTTTCCATTTGTGTAATTGGATAATATAGCCTCCAAAACTCCTTCCAGGTTTTAATCTATGATTCCATAATTTTGTATTTGAGTATATTCTTAACAGTAGGACAAAGATTGAATTTTAAAAACCTATATTTCCCCTCAAAATTATGAATTTATTATTTTATTACTTTTCATTTTAATACATTAAGTTTAAGTGCATATGAATATTGTAGTACATAGGGAAAAAAGTAAAAGTTATGTGTTTAACTGAATATTAAGTATAATAATAATTGTTATAATAATTATGCTTTTTAAAAATCTATCTTAAGTGTATAAAATTCACAATAATAGCTAGCATTTTTATAGAGCTTTAAGGAATGCAAAGTGTGTTACACATATTAACTCATTTGAACCTTAAGACACCTCTTTCCTTCCTTCCTTCCTTCCTTTCTTCATTCCTTCCTTCCTTCTTTCCTTCTTTCCTTCCTTCCTTCTTTTTTTTCTCAGACACTTTCTTACTATATGATCCTTGGCAAATCTCTTAAGTTTTCAGTACCATGAGGAATAAGGGGAGGAGCTGATGCCATTATTATCCCCATTTTTACAGATGAAGAAACTGAGGTACAGAAAAAGTAAATGACTTGCTGAGGGTCATAAAGCAGCAAATAAATATCTAAGACATGAGTCTAATTCACATCTGCCCTACTTAAGTCTTGAGCTTTATCCACTATACTAATTGGATGTCCCAACACTGCCTTGCTCTCTTCTCTCTCTCTCTCTCTCTCTCTCTCTCTCTCTCTGTCTCTGTCTCTCTCTGTTTCTCTTTGCCTCTGTCTTTCTGTCTGTCTTTGTTTCTCTCTCTCTCTCTCTCTCTCCTCTCTCTCTCTCTCTCTCTCTCTCCTTCCTCTCTCTCTTTCCTTTCTCTCTCTCTCCTCTCTCTCTCTCTCTCCTCTCTCTCTCTCTCTCCTCTCTCTCTCTCTCTCTCTCTCTCTCTCTCTCTCTTCTCTCTCTCCTTCCCCTCTCTCTGTCTCTCTCTCTGTCTCTCTCTCTCTGTCTCTCTCTCTCTCTCTCTCTCTCTCTCTCCTTCCCCTCTCTCTGTCTCTCTCTCTCTCTCTCTCTCTCTCACACACACACAAACACATACACACACTCACACACTTTTCTTCACATTATTGTATAAATTATTCCTCAGGTTTGACTCACTTCACTCTATCAGTAAATAAAAGTTTTCCTAGATTTTTTTCAATCCATCCCTTTCATCTCTTCTTATGGAACAATTATATTAGATTCTTACATCATAATTTATTCAATCTTTCCCCAATTGAAAAAATCACACTTTTTTACCCCTGTTCTTTGGTATAACAGAAAGTACTGCTAAATATTTTTTCACATGGGTACTTTTGCTTTGTTTTAACCTTTTTCATGGGAAGCAAGAATGGCATTTCTTTAGTCAAAGGAAAGGCATGCTTTATTGTGTTTGGGGCATCATTCTAAATTATTTTAAAGAATGGTTGAACCAGTTACCTCCATCAAAAGTGCATGAGAATGCCTGTATTCTCACTTTCCCTCCCACAATTGCCATTTTCCTTTTCTTTTTTAAATGTGTTTGCCAATTAAAGCAATAGGAGGTAAATCTCAGCATTGTTTTAATTATCATTTCTCTTATTAAAAAGTTTTCAGAAAATTGTATATGCTTTACAGTTTCTCTTTGAATATTGTGTGCTCATGTCATTAGCCTATTTACCTCTTGATGAACAGGAACATTTAATTTTAATAAAATTAAATTATTTTTCATTTTTTTAAATTAAGAAAAATTTTTGTTACTTCGAAAAACATAAAAAAAAACATATAATTCTCTTCTTGAATTAATATAGCTCATACAGTTTCTCTGATATTTCCATTTGATGAGAAAACATATTTTCTTTCATTTTCTCCAATAAGTAGTGTTCTTGTTTTTGCCACTGGAGTATTGGGACTGGTGAATATCACAATGCAAAATTACTCTAAAGGAAAGTCAAAGGAATTTCTCTCAGGCATTAATTAAAAGTCAAAGTATTTCAGAGACAACCATAAACTCCTTGGTTGTATGACCTATTTAAATATTGCATAAGGAATGATTTAACCAAAAAAAAATTCACCCATTTTACCCCTTCTGTTGAAAGGAAGCATCTAAAATATTAGAGGCAGATAACTTTTAGCATTTATACTTAAAAAATTTAGAAAGTTACTACAGAGATTATAGCTTCGGTGCTCTAAAGGATGTTAGAATACTTTTAATCATAGCCCTTCATTTTACAGATGAGTAAACTGAAAACCAAAGAGGTTAAGTGATATCCTTGTGACGTTTCTGGTAAACATAACCTTTGTTGGGGGCAGAGTTTTTTTTTTTTTTTTTTTTGTCATTATTGTTATTTATTTGCTTTAAGAGGTCTCTAGGTTAGGGAACTCTAATTTGTGAAAAACTCTTCTCAGGAAACCCACTTCATCTTCTCCTTAGGTAGATGTCTACCTCCAAGATTGGTTGAGAGGGTCAAATAAATTCATTTTTATGAAGTGCATAGGACAGAGCCTGGTGCATAGAAAACACTCAATAAATTATTGTTTTTCCTTCCTTCCTCCCTTCCTCTCTCCCTTCTTCCCTTCCTTCCTCCCACCTTTCTTTCTTTTCTTCTTCCCTCCTTTCCTCCCTCCCTCCCTCCCTTGTTCTTCTTTCCTTCCTTCCTTTCCTTTTTATCTTTGTACTTTTAATAACTATCTAGTAAACACTAGGTAATTAATAAGTCCTTTTGCAGCAAATGCAATTCAGACTTCTACACATCTTCACTTGGAATTTAGCCAAAACCCAGTTTTGTTCCCCCTTCACTTGAATGAACCTTTTCACTAACAATATTAATAAGCCTGTCTTTTTAAAATATCAAATTTTCCCCATTAAACGAAATGATTCATCAAAGTCTGGGAGAAAACATGGAACCTCAAAGGATTGCAGGGATCAGTGAAAAATTGCCATGTTTGGGGATTTTTTTTTCTATTGAGTTCAGAGGAATCACAAGGAGAGATGGAAGAAGCTGTCTGTTTGTAGCCAGTAGAAAACTGCTGGGAGGTAACAACTAGAGATTTAGGAAAGAGAAAAACAGTATTTTGAGGTCTTTCTTTTTCTGATAAGGTAAATGAGGTAGTTAAAGGCAATTAATTTAGCATCAAATACTAGTCTACTTAGTCTTTTTTTAAACCTAGGCCCTCTAACTCCCAGTGAGCCCAACTTCAGATTTTTGGGACAGTTTGAGGGAAAGACAACATTAAAGAATCAGGTTATCAAATCCATTGGGGATAAACAAAGTGATGAAGGGTTGTTTTTCCTCTAGGAGTTCATCTCATTTCCTTTGGAATGTTAAAACTAATGTTTTCCCACTTCTGGTTTATATTTATCTTATTGTTGAGAAATTATAAAATTATAGTGTAGTTGTATAGTCTATTTCAGTGCTGGTCTTAATTTCTTTTATTTTCTTGGGTTTTTTATAATAGTTTTTTTTCAAAATTTTCAAAATACAAAAAATTCAAAATTTACTTTCAACATTCACTCTTGCAAAATCTTATGTTATTTTTTCCCCTCTTCTCTCCACTTTCCTTCCCTAGTCAGCAAATTATCTGATACAATTTAACATATGTAATTCTTTAACACATTTCCATATTTATCATGCTGCACAAGAAAATTAGTTCAAAAAGGGAAAAAAAATGACAAAGAGAAAAAAAAAAAACCAAGCAACAACAACAAAAAAAGATGAAAGTACTATGTTATGATACACATTCAGCTCCCGCATTCCTCTCTCTGGGTATAGATGGCTATCTCCATTACAAGTTTATTGGAGTTATCCTGAATCACCTCATTGTTGAAAAGAGCCAAGTCCATCAGAGATGATCATCACCCAATATTGTTGTTACTGTGTAAAATGTTCTCTTCATTATGCTCATTTCCCTTAGCATCAATTCATGTAAGTCTCTGCAGATCTTTCTGAAATTAGGCTGCTGATCATTTTTTAAAGAACAATAGTATTCAATTACATACATATAACAGAATTAATTTAGCCATCTCCCAACTCATGGGCATCCACTCAGTTTCCAGTTCCTTGAAGCTACAAAAAGGACTAGTAGAACATTTTTGCACATATTAATCCTTTCCCCATTTTTATGATCTCTTAAGGATATAAGCTAAGTAGAAATACTCTAGGATCAAAGAGTATGCACAGTTTGACAATCCTTTGAGCATAATTCCAAATTGCTATATAGAATGATTGGATCAGTTCACAACTCCACCAGCAATGTATTAGTGTCCCAGTTTTCCCACAGTCCCTCCAGCATTCATCATTATCTTTTCCTATAATCTTGGCCATATGAGAGGTATGTAGAGGTACCTCAGAGTCATCTTAATTGTCATTCTCTGATCAATAATGATTTAGAATGTTTTTATGTGATTCGGAATGGTTTTAATTTTTTCACCTGAAAATTGTCTGTTCATATTCTTTGACCATTTATCAATTGTAGAATGACTTGTATTTTATATATATATATAAATTTGACTCTATATATTTTAGAAGTGAGGTCTTTATCACAGTTCTTGGATGTATTTTTCCCCCAATTTACAGCTTTCTTTCTAATCTTGTCTACATTAATTTTGTTTGTAGAAAATCTTTTAAATTTAATGTAATCAAAATTATCCATTTTTTTTTTATTTTCTAGTGTTCTCTAGTTCTTCTTTGGCCTTAAATTTCTTCATTCTCCATAGATCTAAGATGTAGACTATCCATTGTTCTCTTAAGTTGCTTTTAAAATTACACTTTGTCTAAATCATAAACCCATTTTGAACTTATCTTTGTATAGGATGTTCTGTGTTCACTAGTGCCTACTTCTTTTGCCATATTATTTTCCAATTTTTCAGCAATATTTTGTAGAATATGGGCTAGCTCCTTAGAGGGCTTCAGGGTCAGCCAGAGTCAGGATAAAGTCCTTGGTCTTTAGGAGGAGAAGTGAAGGAGGCAGGCAAACTGCCATGAGGCTTGCCAAAGATGTTTCAATGATCCTGGAGTCGAGAGTCACCAGCGTTTCCCCTTCTTGTTCTGCCACCACATGCCTCTTTGGTCCCTCTCCCTCTGCCCTCCAATCCTTGCACCAAAAAACCTTAACACCAAATATTCAGGAAGCACCAATGGTGAGAAGAACCATTTATCTAAAAATATGCTAATAGAGTCATTGTCTCACATCAAATAGGTAATTAGTCTTAAGTTCTAGGTTACTGATTCAAGCATACCTTTTTGAAGTTTCAGCTCTTTACATTTCCCACTTTTTTTTTGTTTGAGAACATAGGTGGTCACTCCCTCCCTGACTTCTCAGGAAAGGAGGTGAAAGCACTAAAAAAGAGGTGATCACACTCCCCCTGGACTTCTCAGGAAGCGAGGTGAAAGCACTAAAAAGGAAATGATCACGCCCCATCTGACTTCTCAGAAAGAGAGATGAAAACACCAAAGGGAAGTGGGGAGTCAAGCTAGATATTGTTAGTGGGTTTCTGGGCTGAAGGGTCTTACTAGAAACAGATATACACAAACCCATCAGCATGGGAGGTATTACACAAGCACATAGCAATAAGGCACAGGCTAGCAGTGATGGTTCTCCCCATAGCTGGTGCAGGCTCAAAGTGGTGTAACAAACATGGATAGTATATGCAAGTAGTGATATAACAAGCAATATGAATTAACATGGTATTGTAAAAGATTTCCAGAATTCCTAGAAGAAGGGTATGTAAATAACAATTACACATGCCTCCTTCTGCAATGAAGAGATAGTCTAAAACCAATCTATTGTCCATTATTTCATGTGTCAGGGAATGCAATGATTCCTGCAGATTCATGTCTCAGGGAATCTAATAATTTCTGAAGGTTTTCATGTCCTGCAAAAATCTTATCATGTCTCAGAGAATCCAATGATTCCAGAAGGTTCTGAAGGCCTGCATTAGTCTCATTAACAATTTTTGATGTCCATGAGTCAATTGCCATAATTGGCAGGATCTTTCAGTGGGCACACTCAGCAATGGAACCACCTTATGTTTCTTGGGTCTTCTCCTTTGTTTCAAAGGTCTGTTCTTTCTCTCTCCGATGGACAGGACAAATATGGCTCATTGGCACCCATTTGATTCCTTCTCCATATGTAGAGATAACAAACAAATCCTCTCCTCCAAGCAATTAATCTATCTGGCCCCTTCCAATCACACTTTCTGGATCTCTCCACATCACCTAGAGATTATCTAAAGATAATGGATCTCTTTACATTGGACACTGTCCTTCCAGAGAGTTATAAAACTTTTCTGCTGGAGGCAGTACATCTTTGTCAAAAACCAAGAAGTTAATTGTATAAAGAGCTAAATTTAGAAGTTTTCTAGGCTTACTTGTGGCCCCTCTTTTCTTTTGTTTTTGGAAGAGTATCTTGATGGCTCTGTTTCTCCTCTCTACAATTGCCTGTCCCTTGAGGATTAAAGGGTATGCCAGTGGTCATCCTAATTTTTGTAAAATGTCTCTTCCCCATAGATTGATGGGGATTTTTTCAACTATAAAAGGAGTAAAAACTCCTTCAAATGTACATCTCAAAGAGGTAGCACTAACTTCATCTACTATTTATCTTCCTACTCCAGATAAAAAGGTGTCTGCCTTAATCTTTGGCTAGTGACTGGGCCAGTTGGCACGTCTAATGACTGTACAATCTGCATCTGTGTCTATCAATCCTTCTAATAGTATACCATTTATATAGGTAGTGAGCATAGGATGGTCTGCTGTAGTCCAGAATATTCCTGTATTTTGTTGCTTGGAGTCAGAATCTGGGCAACTATCACCAGATTGCCTATTAGGAGTCTGTATCAGTAAACCTGATGCTACTACTTCTCCTGGTTGATAAGTCACACATTGTCTACCTATATTGGTGACACATTCCCCAATTTCCCACATTAGTGTATGGATGAACACTGTTTTGTAAGTACTCTCAGGAGGGGAAATGGTCAAGCCTGGAGGAAAGGGATCCATAGGCTGGAGAGGAACAGATTTCACCTCTCCAGGGGCTATCTCAGTAGTCCCAGCTGCATACAATTCTATTCTCCCCAATTGTAATCCCCTTCTTCCATCAGCTTCTTGGCTAATTGGTCATGTCTGAGTACTGAACTTCTAAAGACTCTCTGGGTGTAACATTGGCTGCCATCATGGCCCAAGTTTTTGTTTTGTTTTGTTTTGTTTTGTTTTGGGCCCTGGGATTTGGCCTCCCCATCCCATTTCCCTGAATCAGTCTACATTCTGATGCCCAATGGAATCTTTGGGTGCATTTTGACATGAGGTTTTGGGTCTTGTTCTCCCACCCTGTTTTCTCACTCTGTCTCTGTGCCAACATTGAGCTTTCAGAAGCCTCACTTTCACACATAACAGATTCTCTCTGGAATTCCCTTGCCAAAAGTGATTCTGTCTTCCCATGTTCAGATCTTGTGAAGTTTGCTTCATAGCCTGAGTATAAAAGGTATATGTGACCACTGTGGCACAGTGTTTTATGATCTCCTCTAAAGGAGCGTCCTTGTGTAGTCCTAGTATTCTTTTCTTCAAAGATTCCTTTACAAACCTCATTAGCAATTTCTTTAACAAGTGTCCTTATCATCATTTCTATTGCTGCATTTTCACCAATAATTGTATGACAGCTGTCTGCAGGCATCCCACAAAATCAGCAAAGTGTTCATTTGGATCTTGTACTATTTTCACGAAGGCTTCTCCTCTGTTCTGTTTATCTGGGATGAAGCCCCATGCTTGGTTAGCAGCAGAAGCAATTTGCACATATGCTGCTATGGGGTAATTAATCTATGCTGAAGTGTCTGCATAAGAACCATCTGCGATCAACTACAGATTATTTGTCTATTAACTCTAGTTGGCCTATTTTGTTGGGATTGTATCCTACATAGTTCACTATACTCTGAAAGCCACAACAAGTTTTGTCCAGGTTCTAAGCACGTCCTTGCTATAGATTTCCAGTCACTAGGGGTTAAAATTTCATAAGTCAAATTTTGTAATAATAGATGTATGTTGTATGTAGCCCCATAAAGAGTGCAAACCTTTTCCAGATCTTTGATAATTTTATAGATTAAAAGGAGTGTATCTTCTTTCTTGATCTGAAGAGTTAAGCTGTTCAGTCACAGGATACATTTCTATTCTCAAATCAGCTGTATTCTGCACTTCCTCTTTGGCTTTAAGTAGTGCCTTTTGCAATCGAGTCATAGAAGGGGGAGCTGCTGGTGATATCACTTTCCTTCCCACTCCTCCTCCTCCCTCCTCTCAGGAAGATGAAGTTAATTGGGGAGGGTCAAGAGCTGCTCAGGTGTAGGTGAAGTTGAAGCTGGGTTGTGAGAGTGAAAATCACCACACCCTTTAAGTTCCCCATGCCTTAGGCTATTTTATCAGTACCATCCCCCTTCTTGACTATAGTGTCTTGTGAATCTAAGCTATTCCACTGATCCACTACTCTATTTCTTAGGCAGTAACAAATTGTTTTATGATTGCTGCTTTGTAATTCAGTTTTACATCTCATGCAATGAGGTGCATTGTTTTATTAATTCTTTCAAAATTCTTCAGTGGTCTCAATTTCTAACTCCATGTACAGATGTGCTAAAGGGCTCAATTCTTAAAGCAAGGTTACTTAGCTTCTCTCTAACTCTCTAAGGATTCTGGTGATTGTTCTTTATTCTTGAAAAGGACTATGTTAGATTCAAGTTGCAATGTGTTCAATTGTGATTAATCAGATTTAAACTTGGAATGCTGTACCACAGGTTGAACACAAATAGTCCCTGTGAACACTTAGGGTGGACTCCTTAAATTTGTGCATGTTTAAGCCTCTTCAATTCTGCTTTGTGCACAGAGTATAGCACCTTTTCTAATAAAGTCATGCTATGCTGAGTAGTCTTGTGTCAGTGTCTCCTGTGTTATACAATCAATTTTAGAATTCTTAAGAGAGACATTGAGAGTGTCCTTATATTGCTTTTCTATGTGAAAGCTTGCCCTAAGTTCTCTACAAAAAAAGCTTTTTGGTCAGTGTATATTTGACATGTGAACAATGTAGCCAGCCCATAGGAGTTGTAGTCTCTGAATTAGATTTTGAATACTCAGTATCAAGTTTCAGCCTCTGAGATAATTTAGCTTACCCCTTCCCTTTTCACTTTTCCCCTCCAACTTTTCAATGGGGTGAGAGAAGTTTCTCTGTAAACCAAATATGTCTAATATTTTCTCTTTGAGCCAAATCTGGCGAGAGTAAAATCCACACAATGTTCATCCCCCTCTCTTCTTTCCCTCAGATACATCAGGTTTCCTTTGCTTCTTTGTGAGATGGAATTTCCCTCTTTTTACCTCCACTTTTCCCTTTTTCTGGTACAATCCCCTTTCCACCTCTAGTTTCTTTTTTATATTATAACATTAAAATCAAATTCTACATGCACTCTCTATGTATATCCATAACAAATATAGTTCTCAAGAGTTCTTTTTACCTTTTTATGTTTCTTTTGAGTCCTATATTTGCAAGTCTTTTTTTTTTGTTTGTTTGTTTGTTTAGCTCTGGTTTTTTTCATCAGAAATAAATGGAATTCGCCTGTTTCTTTGAATGCCCCTTTTCTTCCCTGGGAGAAAATACTCAGTTTAGCTTGGCTGCATACCAAGTTTCTTTGCCTTTCAGAATATCAGATTCCAGGCCCTTTAATGAGGAAGCTGCTAGATCCTGAGTAATTCTTATTGTGGCTCCTCTGTACTTGAATTGTTTTTTTTTTTTTTTTCTGGCTGCTTATAATATTTTTTCCTTGTCTGATACTTCTGAAATTTAGCCACAATGTTCCTTGGAGTCTTAATTTTGGGGTCTCTTTTAGGAGGTGTTTGAGGAATTCTTTCAATGACTGTTTTACTTTCTGATTGTATGACATCTGGACAGTTCTCTTTGATGATTTCCTGAAATATAGTGTCTTGACTCTTTTTTTTTTTTCATCATGATTTTCAGGGAGTACAATAATCCTTAGATTCTCTCTCCTAGATCTATTTTCCAGGTTTGTTGTTTTCCCAAGTAGGTATTTAAGATTTTTTCTACTTTTTCTTTCTTTCTTTCTTTCTTTCTTTCTTTCTTTCTTTCTTTCTTTCTTTCTTTCTTTCTTTCTTTTTTTTTTTTTGTTTGTTTGTTTGTTTAGCTCTGGTTTTTTTCATCAGAAATAAATGGAATTCGCCTGTTTCTTTGAATGCCCCTTTTCTTCCCTGGGAGAAAATACTCAGTTTAGCTTGGCTGCATACCAAGTTTCTTTGCCTTTCAGAATATCAGATTCCAGGCCCTTTAATGAGGAAGCTGCTAGATCCTGAGTAATTCTTATTGTGGCTCCTCTGTACTTGAATTGTTTTTTTTTTTTTTTTTTTTTTTTTTTTTCTGGCTGCTTATAATATTTTTTCCTTGTCTGATACTTCTGAAATTTAGCCACAATGTTCCTTGGAGTTTTAATTTTGGGGTCTCTTTTAGGAGGTGTTTGAGGAATTCTTTCAATGACTGTTTTACTTTCTGATTGTATGACATCTGGACAGTTCTCTTTGATGATTTCCTGAAATATAGTGTCTTGACTCTTTTTTTTTTTTCATCATGATTTTCAGGGAGTACAATAATCCTTAGATTCTCTCTCCTAGATCTATTTTCCAGGTTTGTTGTTTTCCCAAGTAGGTATTTAACATTTTTTCTACTTTTTCTTTCTTTCTTTCTTTCTTTCTTTCTTTCTTTCTTTCTTTCTTTCTTTCTTTCTTTTTTTTTTTGTTTGACTGATTCTTGAGGTCTCATCAAGTCATTCACTTTCATTTGTTAAGTTCTGATTTAAATGCATTCTTTTCTTCATTTTTTAAAATTTCTTTTTGTATTTGCCCAATTGAGTTTTTAAATGAGTTGTTGTTCTATGGATTTTTTTTTTTCCATTTCACAAATTTTTTAAGGAGTTATTTTCTTTTTCCAATTCATAAATTCTATTTTCCTGGGAGTTCTTTACCTTTTCCATTTCACATTTCAAGGAGTTTTTTTTTTTTTTTCCCTCACTTTATCAAATCTTTCTTTTAAAGATGAGTTATATGCCTTTTCCAAACTCTCTTGCAGAGTTTTCCTTTCCTTTCCCGATTCTCCTTGTAGCTCTCTTTTAAGATCATTTTAAAATTTCATCTAAAAGAGCCTTTTGTGGTGGGGACCAGATTATATCTCCCTTTGGGGCTTCATTGAAAGCAATCTGTTTTTAGTCTCTTCAGAGTTTGAGATATGTTCTCTTTTACTATAGAAGCTGTCTATAGTTAGAGCTCACTTTGCCTTTTTACTCATTTTTTTTCAAATATTGGAATCTGCTTTTAGGGCAAGGAGGTTCCAAGCTTCCTCTACAGAATCCCGGAAGGGGCAATGGCTGCCCTGGGATTGCGCTGAGTTACTCCTTGTGTTGGGTGAGTGTGACCAGGTCCCATAAGACTCCAGACTTTGGGATACACTCTATACCTCTGCATTTGTGTTGGATGTTTTATAACTTCTCTGCTGATTTACTGGCTTGCAACCAGGCCAGAGCAGCCAAGTAGAGAACTCCCCATAGATTCCTCATTTCATAGAGACTGCACTCTGCCCCCATCTGCTCAGAGTGTGCTGGCCTCCATGCTCTGCCTCTCTGCCTGCACCTAGCTACCTCCTCCCATGCCCATGCACAATCAAAACAGATCTTTTCTGGTGATCTTCTGAATTATCTTCTGCTGATAATTTGCTGCACTCCCCAAATCCATGGATTCTGTCATCTAGCACTAATTTAGAGGCTGAATTTTATAATTAGTGTGAGGTTACCAAGAGAGCTCAGAAAGAATCATGTGTCCTCTCTGCCATCTTGGGTCCACCTCCCATCTGAGATAATTAAAATGGAAATAATTCCGTTTTCTGACATAGTACTGGAATACTTTCCAAAGATTCTAATGGTAGTGTTAGGGGTAAGTCAGGTTCTTTTAATGTTATTGTTTCAAGCCTCCATTCAAGAATGTTCTCTCTAATATCAATCACAACTTAACAATTAGTATATCCCAGGATATATAATGACAGATTACAAAATATTGTTCCCCAACTACAGAGGTACATTACACATTCTACAATGAAATTTCCTATACATGATAGGCTCAGAAAGCTCAGGCTTTCTCAAAATAATTTGCCCCACTGAATTTTAAATTCAGATCTTAGTATTAAGAGCAGATCTTAGTATGATCACTGGACAAGTTAATCCATTACGAAAGGGAATGACTTCTTGGCTATCAAGTCAGTCAAATAAGTCTTTCCTCAGGGTCATCAAGTGAAAGTATGCATCTGACCAAAAAAAAAAAAAAAAAAAAAAAAAAAAAAAAAAAAAAAAAAAACTCTGGTATGAGCTTCAGTTTTTGGACCTCTAGTGATTTATTCTGTTGTTTTTGAAGCTCCAAAGATCATAATCATCTCTAGTATTCATTCACCTTGGAGAAAGAATAAATACAACAGAAACAAAAACAAAAACAAATTTATGTCCATATGTCTGCCTGAGTAGGACAAGTAAACAATTGTCATCATTATCACCATCACCTTCTCTTCAAATTCTTCCCTTTTTTTCCTTCTACTTCTCCTCCTCTTCTTCTTGTTCCTTTTCTCTCTCCCTCCCCCTCTAATCCCCATATCTCTTGCCAACTGCTTATTACAATCTTTATCTCAATTATCACAAGAAAAAATGAAAATTATAAGGCTGGATAATGTCTATTGTATATGTACTTTCTGATACAGCAATCAATAAATGAGACTTTTCACTGCTCACTATGGTATAGCAACCAATCAAAAAATACTTGCATATGTTCTTGAAATAACTAATTTTACACCATCACAAAATTTTAGAACCAGAATCATTAAATGCTCATGCTATGATCTGATTCTCTAAAACTTTTATAGAGTGCTGCTTCTTTTCGATTTGTAGTCAAGAAGAATGTTGTATCTCTTCTCCCCATGTGTTGGAAGTGAAGACTATTATATTCCTCTACTCTATCTGCTTTTATCCAAATTAAATATCACTATTTTCTTGGCTCATTCTCACAGGACATGACTTTGAATTCATTCATTCTCCTGATTGACCTACTATAGATGCTATTCAGTTTGTTAATATCATACCTCAAATATAATTCCTTGAAATCAACACAATATCCAAAATTTGGCTTTATTAGGGAAGAGTATAGACTAGAGAAAAACTCTTTCTTCCATGTTCTGAGCAATATATTTCTTTTAATACAGATAATTTAAATTTTGGAGGGATTAAATTGTACCAGTAAAGCATCAAGAATACATTTCACAAACTTTTTTACATGTACACTTTCTAGTTTTCAAGGTATCTATTCCCCAATTATGAAGCATTTTAACCCAATTGTACTATTACATTTATCTCTATTAAATTTTATAGTAATAATTTTAACCAGTCATAAAAGTTTTTTGAGGCTTTTGTATTTTGACTTTTAATACATATTTGCTCAGAGATTCTTAAGCCTGTGTTTTTAAGAATCCCTTATATAAATTCCAGGAGTTTCCTGAACTTGAATTGAGAAAATGAACATTTCCTTCCATTTAAAATTTAGTAAAAAATAAAACATAATAGTATTAGGCATTACCAATTTTCACAAGGATCCATGACACATAAAAATTCAAGGAGCCCTGTGTTAACTGCTCTTCTCAATTTTATATCATCTATAATTTCTTTAAAGAATGTAATCTTTGTTTTCCTATACTTATCATTAACCATGTAAGTTTAGAAAAATCATTTGACTAATCTCAATCTCAATTCCTTCTCTTGAAAATGAGGATAGTAATATACCTACCTCACAAGATTTTAATGATTAAAATATGTATATTTCTGTGTATAACATAAAACATCGTAAAAATGTTAGGTATTGTTACTTTTTAATGCTATGTAGAAAAATCATTTAACTAATCTCAATCTCAATTCCTTCTCTTGAAAATGAGGATAGTAATATATCTACCTCACAAGACTGTAATGATTAAAATATGTATATAAAATGCTGTAAAATGTTAGGTATTGTTACTTTTTAATGCTATGATAACTATTATAACACTATTACATAAATAATGCTATTATTTATCATTATTATAACAAATATACTATATTTTAATGATGACTATCATTACTAATTTTCAATATTTCTTTCATTTTTTTACATGTACAATCAATTTTTAACATTTCCATATGTGTCATGTCCAGGAAAAAAAAATAGAACAAAGGAAAAAACCACAGGAAAAATAACAGCAACAATAACAACCAACAGTAACAACAAAAAAAAGGTGAAAATAGTATGTTTTGATCCATAGTTCTTTTTCTGGATGAATATGGAATTTTCTATCATAAGTAGTTTAGAATTGTCTTGGATCACTATATTGCTGAGAATAGCTAAGTCTATCTTAGTTCATAATTATACAACATTGCTGTTTTCCTGGTTCTGCTCATTTCACCCAGTATCAGTATATATATACTTTTCCAGGTTTTCTGAAATCATTTTTATGGAACATTACAGTACATTCAAATACCATAATTTAATCAGCCATTCCAGGTGATAGGCATCCATTCAGTTCTGTTCCTCACTAATATAAAAGAACTGCTACAAACAGTTTTACACATGGGGGTTCTTTTACCTCTTTTATGATCTCTTTGTGATACATGCCCCAGTAGAAATACTGTTAGATCAAAGTGCATGCACAGTTTTATAGCCCTCTGGGCACAGCTGCAAATTATTTTTCAAAAGGGCTAGATCAGGTCACAATTCAACCAACAATGCATTAATATCCCCATTTTCAAACATTCCCTCCAACATATGCCATTATCTTTTTCTGTCATCAAAAGCAATCTTATAGGTGTGAAATAGAACCTCAGGAGTGTTTTAATTTTCATTTCCCTAATCCATAATGGTTTAAAGCTTTTTTTCAAATGAACATAGATGACTTCAATTTCTTCATTTAAAAACTATTTGTTCATATCCTTTGCACATTTATCAATTAAGGAATGACTCATATTCTTATAAATTTGACTCAGTTCTCTCAATATTTTATTATAAATACTGACTGTAACTTTTTTTTTCAGCTTTCTACTTCCCTTCTAATCTTGGCTGTGTGTGTGTGTGTGTGTGTGAAAAGTTATTTAATTTAATGTAATCAAAATTGTTAATTTTACATTTCATAATGTTCTCTATTCCTTGTTTGGTCATAAATTCTTCTCTTCTCCAAACATCTGACAGATAAAATATCCCTTGTCTCCTAATATGCCTATAAAATTATTCTTTATGTCTAAGTCATGAACCCATTTCCATCTTATTTTGGAGTAGCATGGGAAATGTTGGTCTTTGCCTAGTTTTTGCCGTACTCTTTTTCAGTTTTCCCAGCAGTTTTTCCTTAAGTAATGAATTCTTGTCCCAGAAGTTGGGGTTTTGGGGATTTATGAAATACTAGAATACCACAGTCACTGACTAGTGTGTCTTGTGTACCTAATCTGTTCCAGTGATTGACAACTCTATTTCTTAGCCAGTACCAAATGGTTTTATGACTGCTACGTTATAATAGTTTTAGGTCTGGTACAACTAGGCCACTATTTTTCACATTTTTTTTTCCAATTATTTCCCTTTGTATTCTTGTCCTTTTCTTTTTCTAGGTAAATTTTGTAATAGTTTTTTCTAGCTCTATAAAATAATTTTGGCAGTTTTATTGAAATAGCACTGAATAGGTAGGCATATTTAGGTAGAATTGTCATTTATGATATGACCTCAGCCTACCCATGAGTAAATGAAAATTTTGCAATTGTGCAGATCTAACTTTTGCTGCTAGACTTTGTTTGTAATGTATAGAGATGCTGATTATTTATGTGGATTCATTTTATATCTTGCAACTTTGCTAAAGTTGTTAATTGTTTCAAGTAGTTTTTATTTTATTTTCTAGGATTCTGTAAATATCATCAACAAATAGTGAGAGTTTCATTTCCTGATTGCCTAATCTAATTCTTTCAATTTATTTTTCTTCATTTGTTGCAAAAGCTAGCATTTCTATTTTTTCTAATTAAAACATTTTCAAAATTGTATTTAATATTTTACCCAGTTACCTTTAAAACATTTTTACATTTGTTTTTAAAACTTTTGAGTTCCAGATTCTTTCCCAAATCCCTATCGTCAGTCCCTGTTAAGAATCCACATGTGAAGTTATGCAAAACACTCTATTAAAGCCATGGTGTGAAAGAAAACATAGATCTACCAACCTAAAAAAAAAAAAAAAAAAAAAAAAAAAAAACTCAATAAAAAAGTTTTGCCTTATAAAGATCAGATCAAAAAGGGAAAAAAGAAAAAAAAAAAAAAACCAACAACAAAAAAGATGAAAAAAAAAATGTTGTGATCCACATTCAGTCCTGACAGTCATCTTTCTAGATGCACATGGCTCTTTCAATCACAAGTCTATAGGAATTGGCTTGAATCAAATCACAGTTGAATAAAGCCCTGTCCATAAGATTTGATCATCACATAATTTTGCTCTTGCTGTGTACAATGTTCTCTTGATTCTAGAGAACTCACTTCACTTAGCATCAGTTCATGTAAGTCTCTGTAGGCCTTTTTGAAATCAGCCTGCTGATCATTTCTAATAGAACCATAATATCACATAACAGTCATATGCCATAACTTATTTAACCATTCCCCAACTGATGGACATCTACTCAGTTTCTAGTTTATTGTCACTAAATAAAAAGGTTGTGAAAACATTTTTTTGTAAATATAGGTCCTTTTTCCTTTTAGTGATATTTTTGGGATACAGGTCCAGTAGAGATACTGCTAGATCAAAGGATATGGACATTTTGATAGCTCTTTGGGCATAGCTCCAAATTGCTCTCCAGATTTACAGGATCAGTTCACAATTCCAACAACAATGTATTAGCATCCCACTTTTCCCACACCACATTTATCTTTATCTTTTCCTTATCTTAGCCAATCTGTGAGGCATATAGTGGTACCTCAGAGTTGTAATAATTTGTATTTCTCTCATCAATAGTGATTTCGAGCTTTTTCATATGAATATAGATGATTTTAATTTCTTCATCTGAAATTCTTCATATATTTGATTATTTGTCAATAGGAAAATGGCTTGTATTCTTATAAATTTGATTCAATTTTCCATATATTTTAGAAAGGAGGCCTTTATCAGAACCCTTGGATGTAAAGATTTTTTCCCAGTTTTCTGCTTCCTTTCTAATCTTGTCTGCATCAGTTGTGTCCAGTCAAATCCTTTTAAACTTAATATAATCAAAATGACCTATTTTGCTTTTCATAATGTACTCTAGTTTTTTTTTCCACAAATTCCTTCCTTCTTCACAGATCTGAGAGGTAGACTATGCTTTGTTCTTCTAATTTACTTATAGTAACACTCTTTATATCTAAATCATGAACCCATTGTGAACTTATTTTGATAGAGAATGTTAAGTATTGCTCAGTGCCTAGCTCCTGCCATATTATTTTCAAATTTTCCCAGTAGTTTTTGTTAAATAATAGTTCTTATCTCAGAACATGGGATTTTGGGAATAATCAAACATTAAACTATTATAACCATTGACTATTGAGTCTTGTGAACTTTACCTATTCCACTGATCAGCTTCTCTATTTCTTAGCCAGTAACAAAGGGTTTTGATGACTATAAGTTTTTAAAATAGTTTGGATTTGGTAGAGCTAGGTTACCTTTATTTGCATTTTTATTTATTGATTCCATTGAAATTCTTTTCCTTTTGTTCTTCCAGATGAACTTTGATATTATTTTTTCCTAGGTCTGTAAAATAATTTCTTGAGAGTTTGATTGCTATGGCACTAAATAAGTAGATTAATTTAGGTAGAATTGACATTTTTATTATATTACCTTAATTTTCAATTGTTTAGATGTGACTTTATTTCTATAGAAAGTGTTTTGTAATTGTGTTAATATTATTCCTGACTTTGTCTTGGCAGGTAGACTCCCAAATATTTCATATTATTAACAGTTATTTAAAAAGGAATTTATAATTAACATCTCTTACTGCAGGACTTTGTAGGTAATATATAGAAATGCTGATGATTTATGTGGGTTTATTTTGTATCCTGCAACTATGCTAAAGTTATGAATTGTTTCTCATAGTTTTTTAGTTGATTCTCTAGGGCTCCCTAAGTATGCCATCATATCCTCTAAAGAGTGATAATTTGGTTTCCTCATTATCTACTCTAATTCCTTTAATTTCTTTTCATTGTCTTCTTGCTAAACCTAACATTTCTAATATAATGTTGAATAGTAACAGTGATACTGAGCAACCTTGTCTCACCCCTGATCTTACTGGGAATCATTCTAGTTTATCCCCCATTACTTATGATGTTGCTGATAGTTTCAGTTAGATGCTACTGACAATTTTAAGGAAAACTCCATTTATTCCTTCACTCTTTTGTGTTTTTAATAAGAATGGGTGTTGGATTTTGTTAAAAAGTTTGTTTTGTCTGCATCTGAGATAATCATAATATTTCTCTTAACATAGTTATTAATATACTCAATTGTGTTAATTTCTCCCTAATATTGAACCACTTCCGCATTCCTGGTATAAATCCTTCTTGGTCATGATATATTATCCTGGTAATAACTTGCTGTAATCTCTTTGATAATATTTTATTTAAGATTGTTGCATCAATATTCATTAGGGAAATTGGTCTATAAACATTAAATAAAAATTCTACTTCATTCATGGCTAGTTCTCCCATTTTTGTTTTTTGATGCTAATAATTTTTCTTTCCCAAACAACTCAGTTTTATTTATTAGTTTAATTATTTTCATACTTTCAATTTTATTAATTTCTCCTTTGATTTTAATAATTTTTAAATTGACGTTTAATTGCAAGTTTTTTTTTTTTTTTTTTTTTTTTTGGTCTTTTTAAAGTTGTACGCTCAATTTATTGATCTCGTATTTCTCTATTTAATTCAAAGAGAGATACAAAGTTTTCTCTAAGAATTGCTTTGAATGCATCCCATAGTATTTTTTTTCTTGGTTATATATGCATATTTATTTTTAAAAGAACATATTCCTTATGAAATGTATTGGGAAAGAAGTCTTTCATAGTGTATCAATGCACAATTTTGCTGTTGTGATGTACAAGGAATTCCTGGTTCTGCTTATTTCACTCAGCATCAATTGGTGTAAATCCTTCCAGATCTTTTTAAAATCAACTATTCATCATTTTATAGAACAATAATATTCTATTACTTTCACATACCATAACTTATTCAACAATTCCCCAATTGATAAGCACCTACTGATTTTCCTATTCTTTGTCACCACAAATATTGTTGCTGCAAACATTTTTGCACATGTAAGATTTTCCCCTCCTTTATGATTTTTTTGGGGGATATAGACCCAATATTTAGCACTACTGGATCAGAGGATATTTATAGTTTTATAGTCCTTTGGGAATAGTTCCAAATTGTTCTACAAATGGTGGGATTATTTCATAACTCCACCAATAACACATTAGTGTCCCAGTTTTCCCACATCCCCTCCAACATTTATCTCTAGCTTTATCTGTATCTCAAAAGTTTTGATATGATTTCTTATTATTATTATTCTGTTGAATGAAATCATTAATTGTTTCTATGATTTCTTAAAATCTCACTCATTCTTTAGGTTTATGTTATTTAATTTTCTATTAATTTTAAGGTATCTTTTCCTGATCCTATATTGGATGTAATTTTTATTGAATCATGATTTGAAAAGGAAGCATTTATTTTTTTTCTTCCTTTCTTCATTTGCTTGTGACGTTTTTATGCCCTAATACATGAGCATTTTTTGTGTAGGTGCTATGTACCACTGAGAAAAAGTTTATACCTTTACTAAACCAATTCAGATTTCTCCATATGTCTATCATATCCAAGTTTTCTTAGTTTCTATTCACCTCCTTAACTTCTTTTTTGTTTATTTTTGTAATTCTATTTATCTAATTATGAGAAGAGGGGGTTGAGGCTCCCTATTTACATAGTTTTGCTCTCAATTAATTCCTGTAACTGACTTAGCTTCTCCTCTAAGAATTTGAATGTTGTACCATTTGGTGCATACATGTTTAGTACTGATATTACTTCATTTTCTATGGTACCTTTTAGCAAGATTATTTTCCTTCCTTATCTCTTTTAATTAGATTTATTTTTATTTTTTCTTTGTCTGAAACTCAAGGTTGCTACCTCTGCTTTTTTTTTTTTACTTCAAATGAAGCATAATATATTCTGCTCCTTTTAATTGTACCTAGTATGTGCATCTCTCTGTTTCAGATATGTTTTTCACAAACAACATATTGTGGGATTCTGATTTTCAATCTGCTTCCATTTTAGGGGATATAGCTAACATTTGTGTAGCACTTACTATATGCCAACCACTGTATTAAGTGTGTTAAAATTATTATCCCTTTTGATCATCAAAAGCACCCTAGTTGATATGATTATCTTCATTTTATAGATAAGAAAACTGAGGAAAACAAAGATTAAGTGAATTGTTCAGTGTTATCACTAGTACATTATTTGAAGCAGAATATGAATTCAGATCTTCCTGACTCCTGGCTCCATACCATAATTACTACACCACCTAGCTGCTTCTAAACTAGGCTGAGGACAGATTCCTAAGGCATTCCATTATAGATTTCCTTTAAATTTGACACTGACCACTTATATGTTGTCTTACTATGGCCTATCTTGAGTTTTGGCTTTCCTTTATCTATTTTCATTCTGAATAAAAGTAAAGTCAATAAGTTTCATTAATAGTATTTTCCTTCCCCCCCCCCTTTTTTTTTTTTTTTTGCAAAGAAGATATATCTCCAGAAGATATTCAGAGTAGTTAAATTTCCCCTCACTAAGTAATGTTAAATATCCCTTTGTTAGTGTTAGGATAGGTCTTACAGAAATGACCAGCATGATGAAGACAGAGAGGCTTGGAGAGACTTACATGAACTGATGCTAAGTGAGCAGAACCAGGAGATCATTATACACTTCAACAATGATAATGTATGAGGATGTATTCTGATGGAAATGGATTTCTTTAACAAAGAGACCTAACTCCATTTCAATTGATAAATGATGGACAGAATACACCCAAAGAAAGAACACTGGGAAATGAATGTAAACTATTTGCATTTTTGTTTTTCTTCCCGGGTTATTTTGACCTTCTGAATCCAATTCTCCCTGTGCAACAAGAGAACTGTTCGGTTCTGCAAACATATATTGTATCTAGGATATACAGCAACATATTTAACATGTATAGGACTGCTTGCTATCTAGGGGAGGGAGTGGAGGGAAGAAGGGGAAAAATCAGAACAGAAGTGAGTGCAAGGGATAATGTAAAAAAAAAAATTACCCTGGCATGGGTTTTGTCAATAAAAAGTTATTTTTTTTTTTAAATAGGATAGTTCTTACAGACTCTGGCTTTTATCTTCTTTGTCTTTATTTCTCTTCTGTTCCTTTTTCTATTGATTGTCCATCAACTGTTCTGCATCCTGGATCCTGAAATTTTTCTCACCAAAAAAAAACCAATCTTACTGTCCTATAATAATTGTCTGTTTGTTCTCAATAATGCTTGCCACTGTAAATACTTATTTCATTCATAAGATAAATTTTGTCAAGTCTCAATAATATCTATAATGCCAAATTTGTCTTTACATGATATATATTAGTTCACCTTGCTTGTTACTCAAGTTTGGTAATTTTTATCATAATAGATACAAACTATGGCTTTTATGAATGATTCTTGATTTTTAAAAGTAATTTTTTGGTGGAGAGAACAGCAGATTTCTTCTTTACTCAGCTTCTATGTGACTTCACTGCCATTTTTCCAAAATCATATTTTTATAATATTTGGCTTGGTAGATATACATTGACAATCTGTCTTCTCTCTATTTAAAGTATACCTATCCATATACCAAAATAATGAGTGCTGGTTTGTGCCTATTGTTTTTGAGATGATGGTAGGACATCCAAGTAGAGATATCCTTTAGGCAATTAGAGATAATAATTCTAGTTTAAAAAACAATTTTAAATTATGTAGCTCTTTAAGGTTTACACAGAACCTTCTTTACAACAGCCTTGTAATATAAGCAGTGCAAAACTTAGTATCTTTATTTCACAAAGGAAGCAAGAGGAACTGACATGTTTAAGGACATGATCACAGCTTGTAAAAAACAAAAAACCCTCCCCCCAAAAAACCCCAAAAACAATAACTAGAAGAGGATACTAGATCTAAGGGAATATTTTCAATTTATAGGAACACCACTCTACAAGAATATAGAAGTCTCTTTATTGCTCATATATTCTGGGATCATGTATTGTTAATGTTCTTGTTTCTAGTGTATATCATTCTCACATGATGTTCTGTGAGTCTACTCTGATCTACCCAATTCCACTTTTGAAACATTTATAGTGAAGGACAAGTTCATAGTAGACTGAAAGATTTATCATGTAAAAATGATATGCATTTTTAAAACTCTAGGGTATACATATGTGTGCATGATTTTGTTTATGTGTGTATGATTGCATATATGTAGGTATTTTCCTTTATATATCTATTCATGGGTTTGAAAATAAATATTTAACTATGAGATATAGACAAATATACATGTGGTAGATTTTAGATTTAATCTTCATTATTTACATTTTCTCCATTGCTTTTTCATTTTAGATAAATTCTGATTTCTAGCATTTACTGATATTTAAGGTATAAATGCTCAAACTGAAATTTAAACATGAACTCGTAAAAGATGGCTCCATCAAACCCCTCTAATAAATCTGTGCACACACAAAAGTAGAGCTTTCTAAATCTTTTTATCCATTTTTGAGGTGGTATACACAATGTCATTATTGTTTAGTCATTTCAGCTTAGTTCAGTGATAGAATTTAGGATTTTCCATTTCCTTCTCTGGCTCATTTTCCTGATGAAGAAACTAAGGCAGCAGACTTAAGTGACTTGCCTAGAGTTGTATAACCAAAAAATGTCTGAGGCCAGAATCTTCCTCATTCTAAACCCAGTGTTATATCTGCTCTGCTCCTAATTGCCTACACACATCAATAATATATTTATATCTATATCATACTAAAGTTATCTATCTCTGATCATATGTATTTTTCTTTCTATCATCTATACATATATGTATACACACATAAATATTTTATACACACACACACATACACACATAGGGGAAAAAGCTGTTGTATTTTCAAGAATGATTTTTTAGCATTTGGAATATTTTTCCACAAAACTAACATCAACTTTATGGTTTTATTTTATTTTAATTTCCAGTTATTTTCAAGTAATAAATGATAAGCGAACTCTGCTTTCTTTTCCAATTTAAAAATGTCCTCCCTTTTCTCTACAATTTAGATTCCATCCTCTTCTCACTCTACCAACTCAGTGCATTTGAAAAAGAAACTGTGATTCTGGGCAGTACAGGCAGAAAATAGATAGTATTTTCAAAACAACTCAGCCAAATCACTATTAGGTTGGAAGCTTCTTGAGTGAAGGCATTTGATCAAAGGAGTCTGAGTAGAGTTGGCAAGTAACCTTCGAGACCATTTAGATCAAAAACATCATTTCGTACCCAACAAAAGTGAAATCCAGATATCATCCAAATGTTGAAAATCCTTTGGCCCAGTACTCTACAGGGAAACAATATATAGTTAATGAATGAATGTTTATTGAATTGAGACAAGTTTTATATGTATGCATGTAAACATATATATGTAGCATATGTTAGATAGTTACACACAGATATCTAATAAGTTGTCATTTAGCCACATTTTAAAATAATCTATTCACTTGGCTAAACAAAAAACTTGATGATTAAAGAAGTGTTTGGTTTTGGTTATGGAATACATAATGTGTTTATTGTCTGTACTGTATTCTCTCAAGATTTATTTCCCATTACCTAATTGAAATATTGAAAAATATTAATAATTATAATGAAATATAGTTTGAGCTACTCATTCCCATATTAACTTGAAAAATATAAAAATGTACAAAGGTGTTCGGTAAGCATTTTTAGTTGAAGGACAGGAAAGTGTGTGTGTGTGTGTGTGTGTGTGTGTGTGTGTGTGTGTGTATTCTCAAAGAAACAAGTCAGGGTTTAAAAATGTATTTGCCAAGTTTACAATCCACATGTGGATAATCAAAATTTGAATGTACTTAGACAAGCTTTCCACTTTGGAGCCAGAATGGAGTTTTGTGAAATTGCACACAGTGGAAATTTAGTCCTGCAAGGCTGACCAAAAATCCTTGTACTATAATAAGCTCCCTTTAGAATCCTTATTAAGAAGAATAGGACACAGAAGAATATGATTTTTTTTTAAAGGAGAAGCTATTAAAGTAAGAAGAAAGAGCACTGGAGTAACTATGATTTAAGAGGTTCTAAAATTTTTTATGAGCAATTCTTTCGAAGGAAATACAAAATATATTGCAAGTAATTACTTGCATTTTTTGTATATATTATTTCTCTCTGATCTAATATATCCTCTTTGTGACAGGAATTGTTTCATTTTTGTGCCTAGAATAGTGTTTGGTTCATAATTATATCTTATTAAACACTTGTCAACTTGACTAAAATAGTATGTATTTAGAAGGCAAATGATTTTAGCTTAGGACTGGTTAATCTATAATGGTTTGTACTTATTGAAAGATACTATGACACAATTTTCTGAAGCAATCTCATACATTAAAATAAAATTTCTATATATTGTAGTAAAGATGGGGGATACAAAAATAGATGGAGTGCTTGCCTTATGTAAGTAAGACATGGGCAATGTATTTTTAAAATACATTGGCTATGTAATGCTAAACAAATTGTTTAACCTCCAGGTGTCTCCATGTAGACCACTAACCACCAGCCTAGTTTTTCAAAGCCTTTGGAGAATGGACTGGCACCCCTCATCAGCAATGCTAACCTCTTAACCAATTACCATCTTTGGGGAATTTCCAGAGTCCCCAATCCTCTTAGCAATCATGTTTATTGAACAGTTAGAAAAGAATGTCCTGAAATGATTAAACAACAGAAATGGATATGGTTGTATCAGTGCAAATCGCATCCAAGAAAATACATTGCAATGTGCTATACCAATGTACCCTAGTAACAATTAAACATTTCCATTTGACTTGAAGTTGAAACTCATATACATGTGGTCTTTCTAGGGCTATGCCAGTAAATGTTTAACAACTAGCTTTCCAGAAAAAAAGAAATGCAGGCACAACACACTATTAAGTTTAATCTGCATTAGTAACATTTTTTTCTCATCACTCGCTTAAGTTGACAACAAAAATTAATACATAAAATATAGATTTTAGTAGCTGTTAATTTTTCAGGCATGATGTGGGAAAACAAGGACACTGATATATTGTTGGTGGAATTGTGAACACATCCAGCCATTCTGGAGAGCAATTTGGAACTATGTTCAAAAAGTTATCAAACTATGCATACCCTTTGATCCAGCAGTGTTTCTACTGGGCTTATACCCCAAAGAGATACTAAAGAAGGGAAAGGGACCTGTATGTGCCAAAATGTTTGTGGCAGCCCTGTTTGTAGTGGCTAGAAGCTGAAAAATGAATGGATGCCCATCAATTGGAGAATGGTTGAGTAAATTGTGGTATATGAATGTTATGGAATATTATTGTTCTGTAAGAAATGACCAGCAGGATGAATACAGAGAGGACTGGCGAGACTTACATGAACTGATGCTAAGTGAAATGAGCAGAACCAGGAGATCATTATATACCTCAACAATGCTACTATTTGAGGATGTATTCTGATGGAAGTGGATCTCTTCGATAAAGAGAGCTAATTCAGTTTCAATTGATCAAGATGGACAGAAGCAGCTACACTCAAAGAAAGAACACTGGGAAATGAGTATAAACTGCTTGCATTTCTGTTTTTCTTCTCGAGTTCTTTATACCTTCTAAATCTAATTCTCCCTGTGCAACAAGAGAACTGTTAGGTTCTGCACACATATATTGTATCTAGGATATATTGTAACCTATTTAACATATAAAGGACTGCTTGCCATCTGGGGGAGGGGGTAGAGGGAGGGAGAGGAAAAATCGGAACAGAAGTGAATGCAAGGGATAATGCTGTAAAAAATTACCCTGGCATGGGTTCTGTCAATAAAAAGTTAAAAAAAATAAAAAAATAATTAAAATAAAAAATAATAATTTTTCAGGCATAAATGTTCACACTGAAAATATAATCCATTTTCACAAGCCAACTTAAAGGTGACCCCAACACACCTCTGGATGTCCCCCATTCAAACATGAGCTATTTGATACAGAGACAGTTTTTTTCAATGTATCCCCCCTTTATTTGGCATAGTGCTGTACACAAAAAAAGCACTAAGTAAATTCCTTTTCATCCATCCATCCATCCATCCATCCTTCTATCTATCTATTCCTCCTTCCATCATTTGCAGAAAAATAAATGATTAGGCATTAGTAAAGAAAGATTCCTCAGTGGGATTTTTCTATGAGGCAATTATAAATCATAAATCATTAAAATCTCAAAAAGAAAATGTATTCATGTTCAAGAATTTCTACTATAAGTGCTTGAAAATAAAAAGCATCAAAAGGAATGGGTGAAAACATCATCTACTAACACAACTTTCAGCTTTAAAGATAGAACAAACTCACCCAACAAGGAGAATTGATTCAAAAATCTTTATTTATTCTATCATACTATCAATGTAAAATCATTGTTACAATTGTTACTATGTTCTCTTATATGCAAAGCATGATATTTAGGCAATGAGTGATCTATTACTTAAACATAAAACATGCTTGGGGACATAGGGATTGTCAAATTAAGACTTGCTCATAGAATAGGAACTGGACTTATGATCCATTTCTTTAAGTATAGCCCACATGAGGAAATCCACTATACTAATGTCAGTAGAAAACTCCCTTGAAATTTAGAGTCTTAAAGATTTGCTTAAAATACTGAAAGGTACAGTGATTTGCCCAGAATCATTCTCAAAGTATGGCTCAAAGGAAAGTGAAAATGGAGTGGGATTGAGGTCAGATGTCTTTCTTCTATATATATATATATGAAAAATATATTTTATATGTAATATAATATATATAATATAATAATAATAATAAAGCCACTTTGTTATTATTAAATAGGTAAAAAGTAAATAAAACTAATTTCAAAAAGGTAGGGCTTCTGAACTTGAATAGTGCCTTATAGGCAGATAGGTAGAACTTGCTATGCTAAGTCAGAGGACCTGGAGATAGAATGCTTTGCACCTAGAATGGCAAGTAGGTTAAGCCTGGTAGAATACATGGAGAGTAATGTATAATAAAGTAGATTAGTGACAGATTGTGAAAGGCATTAAACATAAAGCAGAGAAAGGGTGTTTTATTGTGGTATTTTTAAAATTCAAGTTGTTTAATTCATATTAATTTTGTCTACCCAAATAAATTGTAAGCCCCTGTGGGCATCTGGGGGGCATCTGGGAGCCACTGGAATTTCTTGAGCTGGTTAATGATGTTGTCATACCTATTCATTGGGAATATCAATTAGGTGGCATGTGGAGCATTCCACTCATATTCAGACAACAGGAACAACACATCTGCTCTTCTGATAGCAACTTGCTATAAATCAATGAACAAATGAAAATTTAGTATTTGTTATTAAGTTCCTTCTGTATGTTTATAATTCATAAAAGACTAGAATTTGAACAGATTTGAACTTATGTTTCTGTGAATGCTGATTTTCTATGTTTCTAAGGAACATAGAAAAGACAGACTCCTAAAAATCAATGTTCTTCACTCAGAAATTTTTTTTTCCTTTTTGTAAGTAAAGTTTTAAATTTATGAGTGAAGAATATCTTTGAAAGAAGAGTACTGTATTGAAGAATATTACAACTCCTATAGTATATGGTTTAAAATATTTATAGAATCCAAAAAATAATAATAATATAGTTAGAAAAGTATACTTCCAGATGCAAAATTAAAGAAAAAATTAGTTCCTTTGTAAAGAGAGTAGTATTTTCCATAGAAAATAAAATTGATATAAAATTCAAATAAAGCTAATGATCTACTTTGTATGAGACACTATGCTGGCCACTTGCTAAACAAGGAGAAAATCAAGAGTGTCCTCCATCCATATTATATTCTATGTATGAATCATGTAAATAATTAAGTCTAAATATGGCAATTTGAAAAGAAAGAAGATTTGTTAATTAAGGGGATCAGGAAAGTCTTTCTTTGCATCAGTGATATCATATTCAAATAAAAAGAGGGGCACTGAACCATATACACACAAAGATTCCTGAGCGCTAGGTAAAACTATATAAGAACATTACTTATATTTTATGAACTGACTGAAAAGTTAAGAATACCATATTGTTTTCAGGGGATGTACTTTCTACATTTGTTAAAGTGATATATCCAATAAAAAGGTGCATCAAAACTGTTGAGTGCCCAACCCATCTAATATTGAGTTTTTGTCTTTTTTTTTTTTTTTTGAGGCAATTAAGGTTAAATGATTTGCCCAGGATCATACAGCTAGGAAGCATTAAGTGTCTGAAGCCAGATCTGAACTCAGGTCATCTTGACTTCAGAGTTAGTACTGTATCCACTACACCATTTAGTTGCTCCCTTCTTTTCCATTTTCTGGAACTGCATGGAATTTTCATTGCTTTTTAGGGGAAAGTTAATTTAGATTGTATAGTCATTTATACCTAGGAATAGCATAGCATACTGCATGTCATTTACATAGATATATATATATATATATTATATATATATATATATATAAAACAAAAGAAAAGGAGTTATATGAGGTCTCATGTTTTAATATATTCCTATGAATGTTTTTCATTAATGTTGACAATCATTTTTTCTTCCTTAACCAAATTCTGTATGTGTACTATCCACCCATCTTCCTCCACATTTTCTATCATAAAGCTGGCAGTTACCCTAATTAATGTATAGTGTGTGTTAGGGTGTAATGTTGATACTCAGGCATAACTGTCAACATGTGAATTGAAATTACAAATTGGCAACAGATGCTTTTTCAAGGACTTTTACTTTCAGTTGTGAATTGAAGTCATTAAATTTATGTTTATAAAAACAAATACAAGAAAAATGGTAAGTGCTTGAATTAGTCAATTAGTATTTATTAAGCATTTACTATGTACCAGGTATTATTTGGTTAAGGCATAATCAATCCATTCACTCATGGAAGTTGTGGGAAGAACTCTGAAATAGACATGTAACTAGTGATTATTGTAGCATGTTAAATCCCAGATTTAAAGCTGGAAGGCAACTCCCAAACCCTTAAGTCCAACTTTTTCATTTAACAAATGAACAAACTGAGTCACAAAAAACGAGTATTTGGCTTATAGTCGAAAGTAATTGTCTTGGACAGAATTTGAAGCCCTATCTACTGCACCAAATTGTAATTGAGATTGAGGTTAGAAGTTGAGGATACCTAGATTTTATTTTTTTTTTATTTTTTTTTTTTATAAATTTTATTTTATTTAATAATAACTTCGCATTGACAGAATCCATGCCAGGATAATTTCTACACGACATTATCCCTTGCAATCACTTATGTTTCGTTTTTTCCCCTCCCTCCCTCCCCCCCCCAGGATGGCAAGCAGTCCTATATATGCTAAACATGTTGCAGTATATCCTAGATACAATACATATTTGCAGAACCGAACAGTTCTCTTGTTGCACAGGGAGAATTGGATTCAGAAGGTAAAAATAACTCGGGAAGAAAATCAAAAATGCAAATAGTTCACATTCATTTCCCAGTATTCCTTCTTTGGGTGTAGCTGTTTCTGTCCATCATTTCTCCAATGAAACTCAGTTAAGTCTCTTTGTCAGAGAAATCCACTTCCATCAGAATACATCCTCATACAATATCGTTGTCGAAGTGTATAATGATCTCCTGGTTCTGCTCATCTCACTTAGCATCAGTCCATGTAGGTCTCTCCAAGCCTCTCTGTATTCATCCTGCTGGTCATTCCTTACAGAGCAATAATATTCCATAACATTCATATACCACAATTTACCCAGCCATTCTCCAATTGATGGGCATCCATTCATTTTCCAGTTTCTAGCCACTACAAACAGGGCTGCTACAAACATTTTGGCACATACAGGTCCCCTTCCCTTTTTTAGTATCTCTTTGGGGTATAAGCCCAATAGAAACACTGCTGGATCAAAGGGTATGCACAGTTTGATAACTTTTTGGGCATAATTATTTTGTTTTGTTTAACTTGTAATTTTATAATCTTGATAGGATCTTCTTGAACTAATGTAGTGTGGAAGCTTTTTTTTTTTTTTTTATGATGGCTTTGGAGTTTAGGAAGATCTGGGGTCAATCCCACTTCTTCCTTATGATGTCTTTATGAAGTTAGGCAAATCACTCAACTTTTCTGAATGGCCAAAGTACTCTCTAATGTAAAATAAAACATTGTAACTGTTCAAGCACAGTTATATATTTTTGCATATGCTTATTGTAATTTCCAAATTTGCCATACTTACTGGCCCTTACTATGCACCTTGCCATTGGACCTAAAGGTGATTGGTTTTTCCAAACTTCCTGCAGATGAACAATGCTATATTTAGTTTATTGTTATTTAGTCATTTAAGGTGTTTCTGACTCTTTGTGGTCCCATTTGGGGTTTTCCTGGCAGAGATACTACAACAGTTTGCCATTTCCTTTTCCAGTATATTTTATAGATGAAGAAATAGAAGAAAACAGGATTAAATTATTTACACAGGGTCATATCTCTACTAAGTGCCTGAGATAGAATTTGAATTCAGGGAGAAGAACCTTCCTGACTCCAGACTCAGTACTCTATTTGCTGTACCACATACTGTCCCAATACTTTCTTAACCAATCTGATAGCTTGCTATTCCCCTTGGTTTGCCATATTGATGGCAGATTTGATTCAGAAACCCAATAAGTTTTGGTCTTGCTGGGAGTCAGCCCTCCTAAAATCAAGTGATCCACCAGTCTCAGCCACCCTAGTATTTTTGTTGTTATTGAGATAAACAAGATTGAGTGATTTATTCAGGATTACACAACTACTAATTGTCTGAGGCTAGATTTAAATTCACAAAGATGTGTCTTCTTGACTCTAGACCCAGTGTTCTATCTACTGCACAATCTAGTGTTTTCCCCAATTAGAATATCAATTCCTTGAGAGAAGGGATTATCTTACTTTTTTCTATTTCATTTTCCAGTGCTTACTCTGGTACTTTTGCACATAATAAGCACTTAATAAATGCTTTTTCATTGATTCATTCAAAAACTATGTTATGTTTTCATCATGATTATTTAATTCCTTGGAATGCAGCAAATTTTAAATGTTTACCAAATCCTTTGGGCTTTCCAACAAGCAAAATTGTGATATATCTGAACAAACTTCAAAGCGTCTTGCCAATTCCCACCCACATGAGTGAAACCTTGTTAGATAGTTTTTCTTTGCAAGAATCTGATTTGTGAAAGTTCTTTGGAACAACAGTCTGCTGGAAGTATACTCATAAGCTGGGGGAAGTCTTCTGAAAACAGGATGCAATGCCAAGGCTATTTGTAGCTGTGATTTCATATTCATCTTCTAGGAGCTTGAGGACTGAACCTCTTTGCCAAAGGAATCATTTCACACTCTTGATTGTGATGTAGGGAGTGTTGGGGGAAACAGGAGGATATCTACAGCCAGCTTTGCCGCCAAAGGCAGGGGAGCCATCAACTAAAACACTTTCTTTCTGAGTTTCACATGGTGTCACTGGTTGTCATTTAAATATCTTCTTGACTTTCTCAGTGAAACATAAATTTGTTTAATCTTGGAAGTAACCTGAAACCTATAATTGATTTCAAACGGTATGTGATTCAGCACAACGTTGAGTTCTAAACGGCAGTTTTATTTTTGTCTTCTTTCTTCTCTCATTGCCCCATCAATTTATTCCCCCATTCTACAAAATAATTTTAGAGCACACTTGCAATCACCCATGAAACAAATTCATGCAACTTTCTACAAAAAAGCTAACATCTTTCCCAAAAACAAATGTTTGGGGACAATTCCTCCTGCCCATTCTGTTTGGTTATTTCCTTCAGACTGTTCAAAGGTGCTGATGGGGCTTACAACCCCACTTACACATATCTATCTATCTATCTATCTATCTATCAGATACATATATGTATATAAATACAAGTATATGTAATATGTTCATGACATTTCTTTTTTACATAAAACTTTGTTTTCAAAACTACATGCAACATCTTATGTTCCATTTTTTTTTCTTCTTTCCTTCTTCACACTTCCTTCCCTAGATGGCAAGTCATCCAATATATGTTAAACATGAGGAATTTTTTTCTATACATATTTCCTCAATTATCATACTGCACAACAAAATCAGATCAAAAAGGAAAAAAAAAAGAGAAACAAAACAAAATGCAGGCAAAAATCCACAACAAAAAAGTGAAAATATTATATTGTGATGCACACTCAGTCCTTACAGGCCGTTCTCTGGATACAGGTGGCTGTCTTCATCATAAAACCATTGGGATTAATCTGAATTACTTTGTTATTACACATTTCTAAGTTTTAATCTTCATTATTAACATTTTTCTATTACTTAATTTCCCTTTTAAATTACTTATGAATTCAAAATCTTCTTCTTGTCTTCATATGCAACTCATATTTTAGTAAAACCCCTTTTTTAGTAGCCATTACCTTGAAAATCACCAATTCCGTTAAATGAAGGGATTGGATTAAAATGTTTTTTAAAGATCGTTTCAAAATTAAACTTTTAAGGGAAGCTGTGTGACAGAGAAAGAAAAAAATGAAGTTTTTTTTTTTAAATCTGGGTTCAAAACTGCCATATCAATTCTGCTATAATCAAATTACAGCTATTTCATCAGATGCTTTATAGTATAATGGATAGAATAGTGGCCTAGGAGGTAGGAATATTTGGGATCAATTTTTTTCTATTATATACTGTGCTATTTTGTATACACCATCTGTCCTCCACTGGTCCTTTTTTTTTTTTTAATCTATAATTAAAGTAGTTGGCCTAGATGATCTCAGATATCTCTTTCAGCTCTAGGGATGATCATAGGAAGTAAATTAAAAATATTTTGACTGGACCTGTGATTTTATCATCATAAAGGATTTACAATGAGAAATTTTATCTCCCTAGGAAAAAATAGCAGCTTGTCATTCCTCATTATATAGTACTAGAGTTATTTGAGACCTAGATGTGGGGTTGAGGAGTAAAAGTTAAGTGACTTTTCCAGGACAACACAGTATATATCAGTGTTAGGACTTGAAAGTTCTTCCTGAAAAGTCACCTTACTATTTATTATGACACAGTATATCTGGTGAAATGAATGTAGAATGATAATTACAGTCCTACACAAATGTACCAGATTCATAAACCATAAAAGACCTGTTTATAGAAATGTGAGAGTTTTTTAAAAAGAAAAAAAATCAAAGAAAAATAATGATTTCCTCCAACTCTATTCAAAATAAAAATAAAATAAAGGTGTCATAATGAACCAAAATAAAAAATGTAGATATATTCACCTAATATTAGCTAGTTTGGATATTGACTAGACTGGGGATGACCAACTTTAAAATCATAGGACAGAGATGGCTAGTGCCTAAGGGACATTCTAGTAGCAAGACCAGAAGTTTAAGTATTTCTTAAGAAGAAAGTTCAACATCAGGTGTCATAACATAACATCAAGATAATCTAGCAGCAGACAACTATAGAATGCCAAGGTCACATACAGCTGTGCTGGAAATACTTCAATGATTTTCTCTGGCATTGTGGTTAAATTTTAAATTTGTTAGACTGGCATTATAGATTCCTAAGAATCTGTGCCATCCTACCTTTTCAAACTTATCTGTATTCTATGCTCTAGTGAAATAGAACTATTTGTGATTACCTATATATGCAATTTGCTATTCCAGTTCAGTTAATTCCCCCTGCCCCAGAATGATTTTCTCTCTCTCAACCCTGACTATTAAAAGGTAAAGGTTTTTTTTTAGGAAATCTTCCTTGATGACTCTAAACTTTAAGAATTCTCCTAACTCAAATTCCACTTAGCACTTGTTGTATATACCTTAATAATCATATAACATAATGTATACAAAGTGATTTATGAACTTTAAAACTATAAAAATTAGTTATTATAAGAAAGATGGGCAAAGAACTGACATGAAAACTCATTCTGCCAATGGATCAACAGTTCCTCTGGAACCTGTGATCTTACATTACTGCTGGGCATATTGAGATAGTTAGGTGCATGTGATTATACATAGGTCTATGTTCAGAGCAGAAATCAAACTTGACCCTGAATCTACCTCATTTCAAGACTGGTCTTTTGTCCTCTATGGCATTTTTATGACTGTTGATATTTTCATGTCCTTCCTAGAATCAAAAAATATGAGTTAGAAGGTACATCTAAAGCTATGTAATCTCACTCTCACTCATAACCATAAGAAATCATTATAATAGTATTCAATGATTTGTCACTCACTGTATGCCATTAGTTTGGAAGTTTTCATTGGTAATATTTTTTTTTTGTATTTTCTTTCTTTTTTCCCTTTCCTTTCCTTATATCAGTTCTAAATTTGCCTCTCAAATTTGCCTCACATTGGTCCTGGTTTTGCCCTCAGAGGCCAAACTGAATTCAAGTACGTTCTTTCTCCTACATTTAATACTTGAACAAGCCATTATTCTTCCATTTAGTACTTCTTCTCTAGGCTAAATATGCCAGTCTCCTTCATGTAGTCTTCATAGAAAATGTAGTCAAAGCCCTTCATTATGCAGGAATGCACAACATTGAATATTCTATACTTTATCATTGTTATTCTTTTTTTAATAGTATTTTTTTCTAATTATATAGCAAGACCACATTTCAACATTCATTTAAAATTCAAGTTCCAAATTCTCTTCCTGTCTCCCTCTGTTGGTCCCTTGCTACGATGGTAAACACTTTAATATAGATTATATATGAACAATCACGTAAATATATTTCTATATTAGTCATGCTGCACAAGAAGAAACAGACCAAAAGGAAAACACAGACACACACACACAGACACACACAGACACACACAGACACACACACACATACACACACACTGAAAATAGTATTCTTTGATTGACTTTCAGATAGCATTTTTTCTCTTGCGTCCTTTAGAATAGTCTTGGATCATTGTATTATTGGAAAGTGCTGAGGCATTAATAGTTGATCTTTGTAAAATGCTATTGCTGTGTACAATATTTTCCTAATTTTGTTCATTTCACTTTGCTTCAGTTCATGTAAGAATTTCCAGGTATTTCTGAAAGCCATCTGCTCATCATTTAACATAACATAAAATCATAGTCCTTTTTTATTAAAGCATTTTATTTTCAAAACATATGCATGGATAAGTTTCAACGTAAACCCTTGCAAAACCTCATGTTTCAATCATTCCCCTTTTCCCCCCATCCCCTCTCCAGATGGCCAGTAATCCAATATATGTTAAGCATGTTAAAATATATGTTAAATCCAATATATGTATATGTATTTATACAAATATCTTGCTGCACAAGAAAGATCAGACTAAAAAGGGAAAAACATGAGAAAGAAAACAAAATACAAGCAAACAATAATAAAAAGAGTGAAAATGTTATGTTGTGGTCCACAATCAGGTCTCACAGTTTTCTCTATGGGTGTAGATGGCTCTCTTCATCACAAGATCATTGGAACTGGCCTGAATCATTTGATTATTGGAAAGAGCTACATCCATCAGAATTGATCATTATATAATCTTGTTGCCCAGATTATTTTCATATAGATTAGTATCAAAACATGTCTCCTCAGTTTTGAACCTGAAAAAGTGAATTCTGAATCTGTGCAAGTTTTTTTTTTTTTAATTCCTATTGAATTATATTTTACTAAATCATTCCCAGTGTTCTTACATGGCAAGAGATCTTTGAATTCTCACTTCTCCATCTGGTGTGTTAGCTCTCCTGCCCAATCTCCTACACCTCTTTCCTAATGTCTAATTTGTTTTGATCTACATCTCTGATGGACATTGTGTATAACTTAATATTCATTATTTTAGGTTTTGAACTCCCTGAGGACAAATGGTATTTTGAGCTATAATAAGAACCTACAAGCAGCATTCTATATACAATAATTATTTAATAGATATTTGCTGATTTTATTTTATTAAACATACAAATTCACCTGATTTCCCCCTCCTAACTTGCTTTTTCTTTTGGTTTCATTAATCTAGTCCTTAAGACCAAAATTTTCCAAATCTCCCATCTTCTTCATCTTAGAATTAATATCATTTCTGTTTCCATTACTTTTCATATCAGTTATCATGTCCTCCTCAATCAATCTCCATAGTTCTCTTTATCCTTTCTTTTCTTTCTCTATTTCTACTGTTACCACCTTGCTTAGATTTCATAATCATATTTAGATAGTCTCTTACCAAAATCTTCTTTTCATGTTTCTTCCATTGAACCACTCTTCTTACCACTACCATTTCCTTCATATAAATCCATGCAAATCTTCTCAAATAATTTTTCTGCTTACATAAACTCTCAGTGGCTCCTTATTCTCCACAGAGTAAATTCAAAGCCTTCCTTCCTTTTTTGACAATGAAAACTTTCCTCAATCTGGTGCTACTCGATCTTTAAATGTCAGATGATGGATTTCAGTGGAATCAAAACACTCAAGCAATCTAAAATAACAATAACAATAACATACCTAACACATTCCAAGTACTGAGCAAGGCATGGGGAATAAAGGTCAAGAAGGAAGCAGTGTAACTAGCAGGTTGTTCAATATCTAGAGTACCTAGCCAGAAGCCCAAGAAATGTGAATTCAAATCCTGCTTCAGACACTTATTTCACTTAACTTTTGTCTCACATTTCACATTTGTAAGGTGAAAATAATAATAGTTCTAATCTTATAAAGCTATTGTGATGATGAAATGAAATAATTTTTATAAAGCACTTAGCACAGTGATTTACATATAGTGAGTGCTTAATAAATTATTTTTTTCAACCATTCCTTTTAATTCCCATCCACAAGGAGCTTACAATCTATTGTAGGGCACCAGCCTCTACATATATAGATCTATACAAAAATAATGAAGGAGGAGAGATGAAGAGATCATAAATGGATTCAAAGATGATGTATGAATTATATTTTAAAGAAAATATATGGAGGAGAGGACAACATATATTTTAGGTATTCAAGTCAAGCAATGAAAAACATGAAGAAAAGAGATGTATCAATGAAGGAATAAAAATACAGCTAATATAAACAATCCCATAGTGATGAAAATTTTCACTAACCCATAATATATTCCTGAAAGGTTACAATATCAGGGAGCTGATGCCATGATATGCAAGTGAATTGCATTTAAGTGAGGGAGGACTGTGCAAAGTCATCTGCCTCACCTTCCCCTCCAGAGTCATCTGGTAGTGGCAGGATATAGATCACAAGGATTGGAGATGACCCTGGATGCTGCAATAGGCCAGACTGGAGAAATATACTCCAGGGGTAGAGCCAAGATGGTGGAGATGACACACATTTCTTTCTGACCTTCTTTACAACCCTCAAAATAATTATGAATTCCAGGCTCTGAATTAGCTCTGGACAGACAGAGAACCACAAATATTGGGAGTACAACAAATTATCAGCAGAAGATAATTTCAAAAATCACCAAAAAAGGTCTGTTTAAATAGGAAAGGGGAGGGAGGCAGCCAGGGCAACTAGTACAAAAACCAGTGCAGAAAGCTCAGAGTCCTCGGGCAGAGAATTTATGGAGAAAACAGACCTGAAAAGATCTGTTTCAATCACAAACAGGAGAGAGGCAGCAAAGCACAAAAAGCTGACCACCAACACCAGGGAAGACAGAATCCCAGGGCATTGCTGATGACTCCATGTGGCAGAGCCAACACCGGGAGTGAATCAGCACAGACCCAGCCCAGCTGCAGTGGCTTGGAAAACCTCTCCTGCCCTAAAAACAGATCTTAATTTAACTTAAAAAATGAGTAAAAAAAGCAAAGAGGACTCTAATAATTGACAGTTTTATGGTAAAAGAGAAGTACAGATTTGAAACCTAGGGGAGACTAAAGTCAGATTTTTTTTTCCAGATGAAGCACCAAAAAGTGAAATAACCAGGTCCCCATCACACAAGGCTCTACTAGAAGAACTTAAAAAGGATCTTAAAAGAAAGCTAAAAGAAAAATGGGGAAAGGAAATGAAAGCCTTTCAAAATAGTTTGGAAAAGGCAGCACAAAATAGACATACTGAAATAGAAAAATGAATGTAACTCATTAAAAGACAGATTTGATAAACTAGAAAAAAGAAAGCAACTCCAAGAAAAACAGAATTTGTGAAACAGAAAAAGAAAATAACTTCTTTAAAAAGCAAAATTTGTGAAGTGAAAAAAGAAAATAACTCCTTAAAAATAGAATTTGTGAAATGGAAAAAAAAATCCATAGAACAAAACAACTCATTCAAAAATTCAATTGGAGAAATACAAAAAGAAGTTTAAAAAAATTAAATGAAGAAAACACACAAAATTCAGAATTTAACAAGTGGAAATGAATGGCTCAATAAGGCAACAAGAATCAGTCAAGCAAAACCAAAACAATGAAAAAATAGGAAAAAATGTAAAATACCTAATAAGGAAAACAACCGATTTCGAAAATAGATCGAGGAGAGACAATTTAAGGATTATTGAACTTCCTGAAATTCATGATGAAAAAAGAATCTAGACACTATTTTTTCAGGAAATCATCAAAGAGAACTGCCCAGATGTCATAGAAACAGAAGGTAAAATAAACATTGAAAGAATACATTGATCACCTATAGAAAGAGATGCCAAAATTAAAACTCCAAGAAATATTGTGGCTAAATTCCAGAACTATCAGACCAAGGTAAAAATGCTACAAGCAGCCAGAAATAAAAACAATTCAAATATCGAGGAGCTACAATACTCAGGATCTAGCAGCTTCCAGATTAAAAGATTTCAGGGCCTGAAACCTGATATTCTAAAAGGCAAAAGACTTTGATATGCAGCCAAGAATAACTTACCGAGCCAAACTGAGCATTTTCTTTTTTTTAGAGAAGAAGATGGACATTAAAGGAAATATATGAATTCCATTTATTTCTGATAAAAAAATAACAGAGCTAAGCAAAAAGTTTGACCTCCAAATATAGGACTAAAGGAAGCATAAAAAGGTAAAAAGAACTTTAAGCACTGTATTTCTATTATGGGTATGCATAAAGAGTACATGTATAATTTGGTTTACTGTTATAATATAAAAAAAGGATCTAGAGGTGGAAAGGAAATTCTACAAGAAAAAGGGAAAAGTGGAGGTATTACATATCACAAAGAGGCAAAGGAAACCTATTATATTTGAGGGGAAGAAGGGAGGGGGATGATCATAGTGTGACTCTTACTCTCATCAGAATTGGCTCAAAGAGAAAATATTAGAAATATTTGGTTTACAGAGAAACTTCTCCCACTTCATTGAAAAGTGGGAGGAGAAAAGCAAACAGGGAAGGGGTAGGATAAATAGAAGGGAATACAGAAATTGAAAGTGAAAGATTTAAGAAAAGGGGGGGGGACTCTAAAGGGGAGGGAGGGATCTAAAGAGGAAGGCCTGTGTGAGGGAAGTGGTGCTCATAAATTTAATACTGGGGAGGAGGGGTAAAGGAAAAGGAAAGAGAAAAGCATAATCTGGGGTTAACAAAATGGCAGGAAATACAGAATTAGTCATTTTAACCATAAATGTGAATGGGGTAAACTGCCCCATAAAGAGGAAGTAGATAGCAGACTGGATTAAAAGCCAGAATCCTACAGTATGTTGTTTACAGGAAACACACTTAAAGCAGGGTGATAAATACAGAGTAAAAGTAAAACGTTGGAGCAGAATCTATTATTTTTCAGGCAAAGTAAAAAAAGCAGGGCTAGCCAACCTGATCTCAGATCCAGCAAAAGCAAATATTGATCTAATTAAAAGAGATAAGGAAGGGCACTATATCTTCCTAAAGGTCAACATAGATGGAAACGAGATTAAGAAATTAGAGTAAGCAACGAGAAAAGCAAATTATCACTCTTTGCAGATAATATGATGGTATACTTAGAGAACCCCAGAGAATCTACTAAAACCCTGTTAGAAATAATCTACAACTTTAGCAAAATCGCAGGATACAAAATAAATCTACATAAATCATCAGCATTTATATACATCACTAACAAAATCCAACAGTAAGAAATACAAAGAAAATTCCACTTAAAATAACTGTCAATATTTGAAAATATTTGGTAATCTATCTACCAAGGAAAAGTCAGGAATTAATGAGCAAAACTACAAAACACTTTCCACACAAATAAAGTCAGATCTAAACAATTGGAAAAATATTAAGTGCTCTTGGATAGGTTGAGCAAATATAATAAAGATGATTGTGATCTAAACTAAACTAATATTTTTATTTAGTGGTATACCAATCAAACTCCCAAGAAACTATCTTACTGACATAGGAAAAATAACCACAAAATTCATCTGGAAGAACAAAAGGTCAAAAATTTCAAGGGAACTGTTGAAAAAAAAATCAAATGAAAGTGGCCTAGCTATACCAAATCTATTATTAAGCATTGGTCATTAAAATCATTTGGTGCTGACTAAAAAACAGATTAGTTGATCAGTGGAATAGGTTAGGTTTAGATCAGGTTAGGGAGGGTGTGATCACCTCCTTTTTGGTGTTTTCACCTCCCTGAGAAGTCAAGGAGGGTTGTAACCACCTGTGTTCTAAAACAAAATATTAACTCAGTGGAACTGATAAAACAATGGTTATCTAGTTTAGCATGATGATTAATAATTATCTAGTTCAGTATGATTGATTTAATCTTAAAACTAATAATCATTCCCTAGTGTATAATGATTGGCTTATATTCAGTATGATGAATGGATTTAATTGTAATAGAGTACTTAAGATATCAGAGTCAGACCTAGAAGAGGACTCGAAGAGACTTGAAGACAGAGACCCTCGTGGTGGCTGGCATGTTCTCTTTCATTTCTCCACTAAGGCCAAGGCCTATCTGAAGGTCCCTCAGAAAGCTAGCCCAACCCCAAGTGAAGGAGACAGAGTGTGAAGGAGATAATAAAGACTTGGGACTTTATTCCTGACTATTCTTGTGGTAATTATTCTGCTGAAACCAATACCCATTAGGAGGACCTCCAGAGAGCTAACCAGATTATAGATGCAATGGGATACATCGCTGTTTATATACAAAGTCTTCACAGATCGATCAGTTTGAATGAGTTCATGCCTAATCAGTAGAAATTGAAACAAAGACTGGCCTCTTTTTCAAAAAAAAAATCTAAATATTAACTGTCTTTACACTCAGGAAAAGAACCCTGGAGGAAGATTCTACCTCTCTTATTAAGTAAAAAAAAAGAAAAAAAAAAAGTACTTGACCTCTTTTAAGGCCATTTGTAACTGGCTAAGAAGTACTCATGTGAAGTTATCCTTAACTTTCAAATAAATTAATAACAATCATGGAGAACATAAGGAAATAATATTTTTACATACCAAACAGAACCAAAGAAGCCCTGTAGATACATTTCATAAAATCTCATTTAAAAATATAAAAGACTTACTCTTATTAAGGTAATTTAATTGGTCACTTATGACTATCAAATGCTTGAGAGAAATGCTGGGAGAATAAGTCTGGAAAAGTATAAAGATGGTTGCAACATTTTGATTCATTTAGCATATACTTGTTTTTTTTTTTTTTTTTTTTTTTTTGGTTTTGTTTTGTTTTTTGTTTTTTTCTGGGAATATAGTCACATAAAGTTACACCATCCATGTATTTCTAAGTATTTAACAAAATGTTTAAAAACTGTAAATAATTCTTAGTGGATGAGAAAAAAAAATCCTTTCAACTGATTATAGTACAGGGACCATGAATGATTTCCTGGAAATAGACAATTTCAGTTTCTGATAGTTTGTTTTAACAGTAAGGAGTGGGGGGAGAAATGAATAGACAATTTTCAGATGAAGAAATTGAAACTATTTCTAGTCATACGAAGAAGTGCTCCAAAATCATTATTGATCAGAAAAATGTAAATTAAGACAACTCTGAGATACCACTACACACCTGTCAGATTGTCTAAGATGATAGGAAAAGATAATGATGAATTTTGGAGGGGATGTGGAAAAACTGGGACACTTATACATTGTTGGTGGAATTGTGAACGAATCCAACCATTCTGAAGAGCAATTGGGAACTATGCTTAAAAAGTTATCAAACTGTGCATACCCTTTTATCCAGCAGTGTTACTACTGAGCTTATATCCCAAATGATCTAAAAGATGGGAAAGAGACCCATATGTGCAAAAATGTTTGTGGCAGCCCCTTTTGTAGACTGTAGAAATTGAATGGATGCCCACCAATTGGAGAACGGCTATATAAATTATAGGACATGCATATTATGGAATATTATATTATTGTTCTGTAAGATATAAACAACAGGATATTTTCAGAGAGGCCTGGAGTGACTTACATGAATTGATGCTACATGACATAAACAGAAATAAGCATTATACACAGCAACAAGAAGACTATACAATGATCAACTATGATAGATGTGGCTCTCTTTAACAATGTGATGATTTAAACAAGTTCCAATTGTTCAGTAAAGAAGAGAATCAGCTAAATCCAGAGAAAGAATTTTGGGAAATGAATACGGACCACAACATAGCATTTCCACTCTTTCTTTTATTGTTTGCTTGCATTTTTGTTTTCCTTCTCAGGTTTTTTTCTTTCTTTTTTTTTTTCTAGATCTGATTTAAGTGAGATAACTCAATTAAGATAACTGTATAAATATGTGTGTGTGTGTTGGATATATATTGGATAAATCCAGTATATATATTGGATTTATCATATACTTTAACATTTTTAACATGTATTGGACTACCTTACATCTAGGCAAGGGAATGGAGGGAAGGAGGGGAAAAATTGGAACAGAAGGTTTTGCAAAGGATCAATGCTGAAAAATTACCCATGCATATGTTTCTAAATAAGCTATAATAATAAAACAAAAAGTAGACTCCTTTCATGTTTTCCTTTTTTTTTTCCTAATTTAATGGCTTGGGTTTTTTTTTTTTTTTTTGCCTTTTTGTTCTTACAGAATAATTGTATTATTTTTTCTGAGCTCTATAAATTAATTCTTTGTTAGTTTGATTAAAATAGCACTGGATTGGTCAATTAACATAGGTAGATTGTCATTTTTATCATATCAGCTTGGCCTATGTGTGAGCAATTAATATTTCTCTATGTTTTAATCTGTCCCTTTTTGAATGAAAAGTGTTTCTTAATTATGTTTATATAATTCTTGGGTTTGTCTTGACAGTTAGGTTTCTAAGTATTTTTTGTTGTCTGCAATAATTTTATTTTACTTTAATAACATTTTCTAACTACATATAAAGACAATTTTAACATTGATTTAAAAAAAAAACAGTATTTTGTTCCCTCAGGGACACTTCGAGAAAAAAAAATTAGCATTTATATTTTGCAACATTTCTGCTCTCCTTCCTTTGCTCCTCTCATCTATTCCAAATATGCCAAATAGTTTGATATTGCTCATACATATGTGATCTGTTTTCCTCTGAAATCTGCCTATTCATCATTTCTTACTGCACCATAGCATCCCATTACTTTGTTATATCATAGCTTGTTCATCTATTCTACAATTAAGCAACCTCCTTTTAATTTCCAATATTTTGCCACTATAAAAAGGGCTGCTAATATATATATATATATATATATATATATATATATATATATATATGCACATATAGCTTCTTTTCCCTTTTTAGAATACCTTTGGGATATATCTTTAGTACTATTTTTGCTGTATCAATATGTCTGCACATTTTGGTTGCACTTTGGGCAAAGTTTCAAATTGCTCTCCAGAATGTTCACAACTCCACTAACAATGCATTGGTATCCCGACTTTCCCACATTCTCTACTACATTTTTCACTTTCCTTTTTTTGTTATATTGGCCGATCTGGTAGCTGTAATATCTTAACAAATTACAAAATTTGAATTCTCTAGTCAAAACTTATTTAGAACACTTCTTTATATTCCTTTACATACTTTTGATTTCTTTATTTGAAAATTGCCTGTTCAAATCCTTTGAATATTCAGTTGGGAAATTGCTTGTATTCTTATAAATTTGACATAGTTCTCTATAAATTTGAGAAATGAGATGCTTATCAGAGATACTTGCTATAAAGACTACTTCCCAACTTGCTGATTTCCTTAGTAGTATAAAACCTTTTTAAACTTAATATAGAGAAAAATTATCTATTTTATCTTTTGAAATATTCTCTATTTCTTGTTTGATCATTAATTTTTCCTCTTCTACCAGGCAAACTGACAGATAAACAATTTTTTGTTCTTCTGATTTGCTTATGTTATCACAATTTACATCTAAATCATTCACATATTTTGACCTGTATATGGTCTAAGATGTTGGTCTATAACAAACTTTATATCCTGTTGTTTTCTGGTTTTACCAGATTTTGTCAATAGTGATTTTCTATTCCAAAAGCTAGCATTTTTATGTTTATTAAATACTAGTTTTTTTTTTTATTATTGATTATTGTGTCTTGTTTACAAAATTTATTCCACTAATCTGTCACTCTGTTTCTTAGCTGGTATCAGATAGTTTTGATGATTACTATTTTATAATATATCTTAAAATCTGGTATTGCTAGGGTATATTTCTTTGTATTTTTTTCCACAAATTCCCTTTCTATTCTTGATCTTTTGCTCTTCAAGATAATTTTTTTTCATTTTTTTCTACTCTATTAGATAAATTTTTGGAAGTATAATCCATATGGCACTAAATAAGTACATTAGTGTACACAGAATTATTATTTTTATTTTAATATCAACTCAGTCTGCCCATGAGCAATTGATATTTTTTCTAATTGTTGACATCTGACTTTATTTGTGTGAAGAGTGCTTTGTAATTATGTCTATATAGTTCCTAGATTTGTCTTGGTAGGTGGAATTCCAAGTATTGTATTTTATTTATAATCATTTTAAATAAGATTTCTCTATCTTTTGCTCTTGTGTTTTATTGCTCATATAAAGAAGTGAGTATATATTACATTCTTCAACTTTGCTAATGTTGTTAATTAACATTATTAATTATATCTAGTAAATTTTAATCAATTCTCTAGGGTTCTCTGAATATCCAATTATATATATTTTTTTAATTTTGAAAAAAAATTTCTTTACAACATTATCCCTTGCACTCACTTCTGTACTGACTTTTTCCCTTCCTCCCTCCATTCCCTCCCCAAAATGGCAAGCAGTCCTATATATGTTAAATATGTCAACAGTATATCCTAGATACAATATATGTGTGCAGATCCAAACAATTCTCTTGTTGCACAGGAAGAATTAGATTCAGAAGGTAAAAATAACCCGGGAAGAAAAACAAAAATGCAAACAGTTTACATTCATTTCCCAGTGTTCTTTCTTTGTATCCAATTATATTTGAAAAGTGATAGCTTTGTTTCCTCATTGCCTATTCTACTGCAATTTCTTTTTATTCTATTATTGCTAAACCTAACATTTCTAGTATATATTGAAAAATAGTAGTGATATTGGGCATTCTTGCTTCAACCCTGGTTTTATTGGGAAGGCTTATCCACATTACAGATAATGCTTAATGGTGGTTTTAGATGGATAATGCTTTTTCTGCAAAATATTACATATTAATATTATTTTATTGGTTTTCTTATTCATATGGTTAATAATGCTGATAGTTTTCTTAATATTGAAAAAATAGGGAAAAAAGATAGGAACAAAAAATTAGTCAAACAACTCAGTCCTTGACAAGAATTCTCGTACATCAGTGATATTAGTGATCTGGTCTAGATAATTCTATCAGAGACGAACTTCACAACTATTTTATCATTTCTCTTTTGTGTCATCATGGGCTCTACTTTCAATTTTTCATATGGTAAGCTTTTATTTTAGACTCCTTTACAGCTACTGCCCTTTTGGGGTCTGATTCTAAGCTTCAATTCTTTAACAGTTTAAGGAATATTTATTTTCTTTTGCTTCTGTGCTTTTGATTAGACTGTTTCTGATACTTGGAACCAGTCAATCAATGACCATTTATAAAATATCCATTTTGTGCCAGGAGTTGTCTTAGATACTAGGAGTACAAAAACAGTAAAGCTATCCCTACACTCATATTCACACTTTCTCTCTATTGGTTATGGTATTTTCCCTTTTGAAGCCTACGTTTTAAAGCTCAACTTGAATGCCATTTTCTTCATGATGTCTTTTCATAATTTTTAGAAATGACTGTTACCTTTAACCTCCTCGAGAAAAATGATTTTTAAATCTCCAAAACACTTTTCATGTTTTAAAGATATTTTATTTGTATCTTCTCTTATTTGACCAACTTCTATGAATTTAAGAATTCTCTTTTTTTCTTCTTTCTTTAGTCTTAGTTTACTCTTCCCATCTTCAATTTAATATAATGGAACAAACCTTTATTAAATAACAAATACATTCTAATAACAGGAAATTGAAATAGTTCTTATCATTAATGAAATTGTATTTTATCTTATCTTCTATGAACTACATTTAAAACCCCTGGAAAATACTCTTCATGCAATGTCTAATATGTTAAATTCTTTTAAATCGATCAGTACCCATTTATTAAGTAATTATTTTATGCTAGTCAATGGTCTATATACTAAGGATATAAAGACAAAAATTAAATGTATTTTATCCTTGGGGAATTTACATTTGATTAAGGGAAGCAATATAGCTAATATGATATAAAATATTAGTATAAAATGTTATATATTTATATTAGATGTATATTATATGTTTAGAATATTTACATTTGAATCATATTACAAATACAAAATATTTTAAAAGGTACAGCACAATAGGATCTGGTAAAGTATCAAAAAGATGTTATGTATAAGGTGACATAAGCTGAGTTTTTAAAGACATTAGGGCTTTTTCAAAGTCACAATAAATTAAAGTAGGAGGAAAAAAGTTAACCTTTTTTTTACATGACATAAAGGCATAATTCTGATCTCCAGTTAAAAAAAAAACAGTCAGTTGTTTCTCAATAAGAAAAGATAACTTTAGTTCAGAAATGCTTATTTTTAATTCTTTTGTGATATTGGTTTTCTGGATATCTCTTCATCGACATTCCAAAAGTTTCATTCTTTTCAGAAAATTTTCACAAGTTTTAAAATAGTTATACTCAGGAGAGTATAAAGAAAGCTTCAAATCATTATCCTGAGATCCTCTTAATACACTAAGTAATATTCACCATTTTTCTTTCTGGGTTTCCTGACACTGAAATTATCTCTCCTTATTGTCTAAAATTACTTCATCTCTTGCCAACAATAATTCAGACATTTATAGTTGTGGGGAAAAGAAAGTCTCACCCTCCATCGACAAAACTACAGAAATACATCATCTGATAGAGCCAGACAGCACTGAATATGGGTCACCTAGGTTCTGTTAAATGTACAGCAATGTGCAAAATTAAGAAAGAAGGGAAGGAATGCTTTCTTGTGCTGTTTTCTGTTATCTTTACAAGCCTGGGAAAGAAATGCTTCAAGGTTTTGCAGTCCTTTGTATCTAGGTATTCACTCCAAGAATAAAAATGAGGAGTTTTTCCTCTCTTTTAGTTTGTAGAATTTATAATTATACCCTTCCCATGGTACAAAGAAAGGACACTAGTTCTAGAATCAGAGAAGTCTATTTACAACTCTATCCCTGATCCTTACTATCTGTGTATGACCTTGAAATTTCTGGGTCTCAGTTTCCACATTTGTAAAATGATAGGTTTGGACATAGTGATTTCTCACTTTTACATTTACATTTTGTCTATTTTTGTGTACACAAGATCATACATCAGAACTCATTCCCTCCATTATATTTGGGAGATCCTTAAGCCAAGGGGCATTCTTTTGTTTTTGTTTCTATCCCTACCACAGTGCCTGACATATAAAGACTTAATTGATGCTTATTAAATGGTTGACTACCTAAATAGAAGACTTTTGAGTTTGCCTTAATCACTAGATCAGGGGTGGGGACCCAGGGACAGATGTCAGGAGGTACGTGAGCTTGAATGGGGGAAAAATCTTTATTTTCACTCAACTCTAACTAAAATTTAACATTTCCTTTAAGGTCTCAATAAAATTTCACTATACTACCACAGGGATTTAGGAAGAGTTCACCTCAATTTCTGTTTTAACTACCTGATAGCTCTGTGACTCTGTGCAAATTATTTGAAAACCATGTACATGAACAAGAAGACTAAGAGGCCCGAGGTAGTTGCATTCTTTTACCTCTCTCCTCTTCCCTCTAGTCTGCAATTTATTTCATTCCTAATTCAAAAACAATATCTGGGCCAGCAAAGGCTGATTTGCAATTCCTTCAAGTGTTATGATTCACAGCTGTGGGAGATTTTGGAGAATGGACCTGCCCCTTCACACTTAGGAGTGGTCCTTAACAAAGATTAAACTGGGAAGGAACAGATCTGTGAAAACTTATCTTAATTCCCTCAACTGCCAATGCTCTGTTTAATTGAATTATTTTGAATTTATTAAATGTGATCTTATATATTTATAGATTCTTTCCTCTACAAGGAAAAGGGATGTTCCTTAACAGCAGGGAGCCTTTCCTTGTTTGCTTTGCATTTTGAATGTCAAGTACATTGTCTAACGCACAGTAGGTACATAATAAATTCTTATTGATTAATCCACCTGTTTTTGGTTGCTTAATATACAAAGCAAGAGATACAAAAATATAAACAGAATATTTACTTTGGAAAATGAGAAGAATCTGAAGTTAGAAGACATGGGTTAAAATCTTGGTTCTTTTTACTAAGTATAAAATCTTTACCAAGGTGCATTCTTTCTGTACCTTACTTTCTATGATTTTAAAATTAGTCTTTTGGCTTAATGAATTTGAAAAATTCTTCTAGTTCTATAAATATAATCCAATGACAAGGAATATTTTTCTCAAGAAATTTGGGACAGATTTCTTAATAATAATCATGAAATCATTGGTATATTCATTCTATCAGCATTACATAGGAAATGAAGCAAACAGAATAGTAATTCCATATGTATATACATATAATTTTATAAGTGTAGGTACCTTTTAGGGAGGAAACTCCCTCTACCAATATAGAATTTCAATTGTTCTGCTGCATAAATGATTGCTATGCTAAGGGTCACACAACTAGAATGTTTCAATCAATGAAATGTTTATTAGAAGCTTAATACATGATAAGTACATGATAGCTCCAAGGAAACAAAACAAAACAAAAAATGAATCATCATCTGCCTTCATGGTGCTTATCTTCATTTGAAATATCCATGGCTTCCAGCCTAGACCTTTCTATACTACATTATGATCTCTGTTGAAGAAGATATTATTTTCAGAAAAAAAAAAACAACAAAACAAAAACAAAGCTGAATATATATCTACATTGTTGTGCATTTTTTAATTTATGCAATAATTTTAATAATCCTCCCCCTGACTTCCACAATCTCATGCTTTTTAATGTTCTAAGGCAGGAGACCATGAATCTACATTATTAGACTCTCACACTGTATTGCACTTATTATGAATTATGATTATTAAAATTAACTGAAGCATGAGAAGAGTTTTTATTTGTAAAACTATAACTGTCGCCAACTTTATAACTTTTAAGGTTTTGCTAAGTACCCTGTGGAAAAGAGTGTGAAGAGTCAGGCTTTTAAAAACTATGGTCCCTGAATGTTGAGTGGAAACTTTTGGAACAAGAACTAATTTTGAAGACAAGCTCAAAATCCTTGATGAAATGGTTTTACAGATGCAACAATATTAACATTTATTATTTGAACAGACACTGAAAGGCATTAATCTTGATTTGTGAAATATGCAGGAGTTTATGGACTAAATAAAACAAAATTAAGAAAGAAGGAAAAGAAACCATTCCTTCCCTCCAGAGTTTTATGTTCTAAAGTACAAGACACAGGTATGAACAAAAGAGAATAAATTATATAGGCAAAGTAATTGACCATAGGCAAAATCATATAGGAAGCAGGGACAAATTTTTAAATTTCTATTAATTACTTAAACTAAATATTTATTTAGTTATTTACATAATTACTTAATTAGTTACTCAATATGTAGAGGATGAAGATAATGAAAAATATGCTGATTAATGAAGATGATGGATGAAAATCATGAAGATCATGAAGGCGGTGATGAGGATGATAATGATGATGATGATGATGATGATGATGATGATGATGATATATTGAGGAAAACATCAGGTTAGAAGATATGGCAAAACACCAGACACAAATTCAGTATAAATTCTTGCTTGACATTTAGAGTACTCCACAACTCCAACCTCTTTTCAGCCTCATTCTGCAACTGTACTCTACAATTTAGACAAATAGGTTTTCTTTTGCCTCACACTAAGCATTTTGCCAAATGCCTCATGCACTGAGTCTCTCTTAGGCCCAAAAGGCACTCTCTCCTCATCAGTTTTTTTATAATCTCTAGTTTTCTTCAAAACTCAGATCAAGTATTACTTTCTTCATAGAGTATGTCCCAATCCTTCCTGATGCAAACTATTTTTATATATGCATGTCTTCCCCATAGAATCTAAGCTTTTTGAGAACATATACAATTATAATTTTTGCCTTTGTATCCCCAGAGCCTAACATAATATTTGGCATATACTAGGCACTTAGTAGTGTTTATTGATTTATTATTTGAATTTTATAAATCTGTGGTTTTAATTATTAGGAAAAAATCCTTTATGATCATTGACTTTGTTTTATCCATTTGGGCAAAAAATATAACATCCAATTTTTCTTCCACCTGAAAATCTTTCAAATTCTCAATGCTGGCTCAATGTTTATTCCTTTTCTTCTCCTCCTCCCCCATTATATCTTAACTAGTTTAAACAAATTTCATTCCTCCAGTCATGGACCAAATCAAATATTAGCAAATGAATACAAGGCTGGCCTGAGATAAAAGCCAGAAGATCACTGAAAGAATTGTGTCTGCTAACCAAGTTCATATCTATGAGGAACACTGAAACTGACTGTGGGGTCTGAAACCAGAAAAACTCAGAAAATTACTAGAAATGATACTGTTGGGATCCCATGCCAAGACCACCTTCCTCTTTTTAGTATTAGGAGAGACACCCTGCCTGCTAAGGCAAACAAGAGTTGCCATTAGGTTGGCAAAACAACAATCCTGTGTTCACCCTCTGAATTAAATAAAATGCTAGAACTGTTTCTGCACCAGCCCCAGGTGGTTCCTGACAAGATTCTGCTTATGCAGGCCACATATGGTCATGAAACCCTGCTATGAATCAAATAAGATCTTGGTCAAGTCACTTAATCTCTGTCTGACTCAGTTTCCTCAACTGCTAAATGGCAACTTCTTTCTAGAGTTATTGAAAGATCAAATTAGATAATATTTGTAATGCATTTAGCATAGTGCATAGATACATATTAGCTATTTATTGTTGTTGCTGTTGTTATCTCCCAGGATTGTTGTGAGAATTAAAGTGCCACGGTCATAATAAGAAAATAATAATAATGAAAAAAAAACTTTATTGTGCATATGAAATGACCAGATCATCTTGAAAGTATTCATTTTAGCAGTAACTATATTTTCAACTCTAGGTGCAGTCAGAATTTAATATGACCCTAACTACTTTTAAGGTGATTTTGAATTTTTGTGGCTATTATTTATTTTTTCAATGAAGTTTGTTTCTGTCATCTTACCAAAGACCACAGTAATTTCTAAAATGAAATTATAATGTTTGCAGTATGATCATAATTTTAAAAAGTATATGGCTTAAAATAGGTGTTTAATAAATATTTGTTTTCTGCCTATTTGTTTCTCAGCTGGAAAGCTGAACCAAGGTTAAAACCAGGGGAGTCCAATTGCAATCTGTCCAGTGGGTTAGTAAATAGCTCATGAAATGAGCTTGAAAAGATTCACAGCCAGAGTGAGATTTGCATAGAACAGGTTTAGCACCCAGTGACAATGACAAATCATTTGTCCTCACTTTAGAAATCAGCTAGAGACAAAGTCTTTTTATAACCCTCGCCTTCTAGTGATATGCCTTGTATGCAGCTGCACAACTCTACAAGTAAATGGCAATCACTTGCCTTAAATTCTCCATCTTTCTTTCACCCACCTAATTTGGAATTATTTTTGCAGTAGGTAAGGAATTCCCATCTAATTCCCTCTACTTGTGCCCCCCCCAAAAAAAAAGCCAAATATTTTGCAATTTTTAAACTTGGTGCTTCACCTAAAAACACTGAGACAAATGACTTGCCCAGAGTCACACAGGAAATGGCAAAAACTGAACATGAATTGAGATCACATTAGAGCCAAAAAGCCTTCTATCCTCTTATCAAGCTGTTTCTCTATTCTGGAATGCTTTGTCCACAGGTCAAGAGATTGCTTTTAAAAGTCATTTAATTGGGGCAGCTAGGTGGTGTGGTGGATAGAGCACCAGCCCCCTGAAGTCAGAAGGACCTGAATACCCTCGCACATTTAACACTTCCTATCTGTGTGACCAATTACTTCAGCAAAAAAAAAAAAAAACAAAACAAAAAAAAAAAACAGGAAAGAAAAAAAAAGTCAACTAATCTCTCTTTAGGCATTGTTTTCCTTAACTTTAAAATAAAGAAGTTTGACCAAATGACCTTTAAGGTGTCTTCCAGATCTAGATATGTAATTCTATACTATCATTTTTTTTTCATTTCAACTCAACAAGACTAATTTATATAAGACACTTTGCTAAAATAAAAATGCAAAAAATATTCTCTGTCCTCAAGGTTTACATGTTATTAAGCAATCATCACGTGGTCTGGAAAAGGAATGTTGGTTTTTATGTTTCATCGGTAAGAATATCTATTATTAGTAGTAAGTTATTATATATTACTAAGTTATATTAAAGTTCTTATTAGCAAGGACTTTAAATTTATTCACTAGAATTGGTTTTGAATCCATTCCCTTTAGTAATTAATTAATCCTCTCATATATTTAGTTTTTAATTTTTTAAGTTTTCTTTTTAATTTGTGGAATAAAATATTTCCATAATATAGTCAATTAAAAATAGATTCCATATTAAATCTGTTATGATCAACTTACTGTTCCTCTCCAATATAGAATAAAATTTCATTTCTTCCCCCACCTAGAGAAGGTTAATATTAGATACAATAATGCATATAATATATATATATATGTGTGTGTGTGTGTGTGTGTAAAATTATTCTATACATACTTCTACTTATCAGTTCTTTCCCTGGATGCATATAGAGTCTTTTTTTTTTTCACTTGTCATTTATAATTAAGTTGAGCATTTATAATAGTCAAATTAATGTGTTTCCTCAATGTCATTCTTTATATATATATATATATATATCTTTTTTACCCATACATATGCATGGGTAATTTTTCAAGATAGACCCTTGCAAAAACTTCTATTTCAACTTTTCCCCTCCTTCCCTCCACCTCCTCTCCTAGATGGCAGGTAGTCCCATACATGTAAAATATGTTAAAGTATATGCTAAATACAATATTTGCATACATATTTATATAGTTATCTTGTTGCATAAGAAAGATTAAATTTAGAAAGAAGATAAAAATAACCTGAGAAGTGAAAACAAAAATGCAAGGAAACAATAACAGAAAGAGTGGAAATGTTATATTGTGGTCCATGCTCATTTCCCATCTTTCTTTCTCTGGTTGTAGCTGGTTCTCTTCATTATAGATCAATTGGAACTGAATTGGATCCTCTCATTGTTAAAGAGAGCCACATCCATCAGAATTGATCATCATGTAATATTGTTGAAATATATAATGATCTCCTGGTTTTGTTCATTTCACTTAGCATCAGTTTATATATGATTCTCCAAGCTTCTCTGTATTCATCATGCTGGTCATTTCTTGTAGAACAATCATGTTCCATAAAATTGATGTATCACAATTTATTCAGCCATTCTCCAATTGGTGGCCATCCATTCATTTTCCAGTTTTTAACCACTAGAAAAAGGGCTGCCACAAACATTTTCACATATACCCTTTCCCTTCTTTAAGATCTCTTTAGGCTATAAGCCCAGTAATACCAGTGCTAGATCAAAGGGTAGGCACCTTGATAATTTTTTGAGCATAGTTCCACATTGCTCTCCAGAATGGTTGGATCCATTCACAACTCCACCAACAATGTATCAGTGTCCCAATTTTCCCACATCCCCTCCAACATTCATCATTGTCATTTTCTGTCATCTTGGCCAATCTGACAGGTGTGTAGTGGTATCTCAGAGTTGTCATAATTTGCATTTCTCTGATCAATAATAATTTGGAACACCTTTTCATATGACTAGAAATACTTTCAATTTCTTCATCTACAAATTGTCTGTTCATAAACTTTGACCATTTATCAATTGGAAAATGGCTTGATTTCTTATAAATTAGAGTCAATTCTCTATATATTTTGGAGATGAGGCCTTTATCAGAACCTTTAGCTATAAAAATGTTTCCCCAGCTTATTGCTTCCCTTCTAATCCTGTCCACATTAGTTTTATTTATACAGAAGCTATGTTCTTCTAATTTATTTATAACTCATTCTTAATATTTTTCCAATTGTTTAGATCTGACTTCATTTGTGTGGAAAGTGCTTTGTAGTTTTGTTCATATAGTTCCTAACTTTCCTTTGGTAGATAGATTCCCAAATATTTTATACTACTGACAGTCAATTTAAATGGCATTTCTCTTTGTATCTCTTGCTGTTGGATTTTGTTAGTGATGTATAGAAATGCTCATGATTTATGTGGATTTATTTTGTATCCTGCAACCTTGCTAAACTTGTGGATTATTTATAATAGCATTTTAATAAAATCTCTGATGTTCTCTAAATATAACATCATCTCATCTGCAAAGAGTGATAATTTGATTTCCTCATTAACTACTCTAATTCCTTTAATTTCTTGTTCATCTTTTATTGCTGAATGTAGTATTTCTAATACAAAATAGAATAGTAATGGTGATAGTGGGCAACCTTGTTTCACTTCTGATTTTATTGGGAATGGTTCCAGTTTATCACCATTACACATGATGGTTACTGATGGTTATAACTAGATGCTACTGATTATTTTAAGTTAAAGTCCATTTATTCTTATACTTCCTAGTGTTTTATTTTTTTTTCTATTTTATTTTATTTAATAATAACTTTGTTTGACAGAATTCATGCCAGGGTAATTTTTTTACAACATTATCCCTTGTACTCATTTCTGTTCCGATTTTTCCCCTCCCTCCCTCTACCCCCTCCCCTAGATGGCAAGCAGTCCTATATATCTTAGATATGTTGCAGTATATCCTAGATACAATATACATTTGCAGAACTGAACAGTTCTCTTGTTGCACAGGGAGAATTGTATTTAGAAGGTAAAAATAACCCAGGAAGAAAAACAAAAATGCAGATAGTTCACATTCATTTCCCAGTGTGCTTTGTTTGGGTGTAGCTGCTTCTGTCCATCATTTATCAATTGAAACTCAGTTAGGTCTCTTTGTCAAAGAAATCCACTTCCATCAGAATACATCCTCATACAATATCGTTGTCGAAGTGTATAATGATCTCCTGGTTCTGCTCATTTCACTTAGCATCAGTTCATGTAAGTCTCGCCAAGCCTCTCTGTATTGATTCTGCTGGTCATTTCTTACAGAACAATAATATTCCATAACATTCATATACCACAATTTACCCAGCCATTCTCCAATTGATGGGCATCCATTCCATTTCCAGTTTCTAGCCACTACAAATAGGCTACCACAAACATTTTAGCACATACAGGTCCCTTTCCCTTCTTTAGTATTTCTTTGGGATATAAGCCCAATAGAAACACTGCTGGATCAAAGGGTATGTACAATTTAATAACTTTTGGGGAATAATTCCAGATTGCTCTCCAGAATGGTTGGATTTGTTTACAACTCCACCAACAATGCATCAGTGTCCCAGTTTTCCCGCATCCCCTCCAACATTCATCATTATTTTTTTCCTGTCATCTTAGCCAATCTGACAGGTGTGTAGTGGTATCTCAGAGTTGTCTTAATTTGCATTTCTCTGATCAATAATGATTTGGAACACTCTTTCATATGAGTGGTAATAGTTTCAATTTCATCATCTGAAAATTGTTCATATCCCTTGACCATTTATCAGTTGGAGAATGGCTTGGTTTCTTATAAATTTGAGTCAGTTCTCTATATATTTTGGAAATGAGGCCTTTATCAGAACCTTACCTGTGAAGATGTTTTCCCAGTTTGTTGCTTCCCTTCTAATCTTGTTTGCATTAGTTTTGTTTGTACAAAGGCTTTTTAATTTGATATAATCAAAATTTTCTATTTTGTGATCAGTAATGGTCTCTAGTTCATCTTTGGTCACAAATTTCTTTCTCCTCCACAAGTCTGAGAGATAAACTATCCTATGTTCCTCTAATTTTTTTATAATCTCGTTCTTTATGCCTAGGTCATGGACCCATTTTGATCTTATCTTGTTATATGGTGTTAAGTGTGGGTACATGCCTAATTTCTGCCATACTAATTTCCAGTTATCCCAGCAGTTTTTATCATTTAATGAATTCTTATCCCAAAAGTTAGGAACTTTGGGTTTGTCAAACACTAGATTGCTATAGTTGACTATTCTGTCTTGTGAACCTAACCTTTTCCACTGATCCACTAATCTATTTCTTAGCCAATACCAAATGGTTTTGGTGACTGCTGCTTTATAATATAATTTTAGGTCAGGAACAGCTAGGCCACCTTCATTTGATTTTTTTTTTTCATTAATTCCCTTGAGAGTCTCGACTTTTTATTGTTCCATATAAATTTTGTTGTTATTTTTTCTAGATCATTAAAATATTTTCTTGGAAGTCTGATTGGTATAGGACTAAATAAATAGATTAGTTTAGGGAGTATTGTTATCTTTATTATATTTGCTTGGCCTATCCAAGAGTACTTAATATTTTTCCAATTATTTAAGTCTGACTTTATTTGTGTGGAGACTTTTTTGTAATTTTGCTCATATAATTCCTGACTTTTCTTTGGTAGATAGATTCCCAAATATTTTATGGTATCAACAGTTATTCTGAATGGAATTTCTCTTTGTATCTCTTGCTGTTGGATTTTGTTGGTGATGTATAAAAATGCTGAGGATTTATGGGGATTTATTTTGTATCCAGCTACTTTGCTAAAATTATGAATTATTTCTAATAGCTTTTTAGTAGACTTCTCTAGGTATACCATCATATCATCTGCAAAGAGTGATAATTTGGTTTCCTCATTGCCTACTCTAATTCCTTTAATATCTTTCTCGAGTCTTATTGCAGAGGCTAGTGTTTCTAATACGTTATTAAATAATAATGGTGGTAGTAGGCAACCTTGCTTCACTCTAGATCTTACTGGGAAAGGTTCCAGTTTTTCCCCATTGCATATGATGCTTACTGATGGTTTTAAATATATGCTCCTGACTATTTTAAGGAAAAGTCCATTTATTCCTATGCTCTCAAGTGTTTTTATTAGGAATGGATGTTGGATTTTATCAAATGCTTTTTCTGCATCTATTGAGATGATCATATGGTTTTGTTTGTTTGGTTATTAATATAGTCAATTATGCTAATAGTTTTCCTAATATTGAACCAGCCCTGCATTCCTGGTATAAATCCTACTTGGTCATAGTGCATTATCCTGGGGATGATTTTCTGTAATCTTTTTGCTAATATTTTATTTAAGATTTTAGCATCAATATTCACTAGGGAGATTAGTCTATAATTTTCTTTCTCTGTTTTCAGCCTACCTGGTTTAGGTATCAGTACCATGTCTGTGTCATAAAAGGAGTTTGGTAGGACTCCTTCAATCCCTATTTTTTCAAATAGTTTATTTAACATTGGAGTTAATTGTTCTTTAAATGTTTGATAAAATTCACATGTAAATCCATCTGGTCCTGGGGATTTTTTCTTAGGGAGTTGATTGATAGTTTGTTCTATTTCTTTTTCTGAGATGGGACTGTTTAGGATATTTACTTCTTCCTCTGTTAGTTTGGGCAAGCTATATTTTTGGAGGTATTCTTCTATTTCATTTAAGTTTTCGAATTTATTGGCATAAAGTTGGGCAAAGTAACTCCTAATTATTGCTCTAATTTCCTCTTCATTAGTGGCAAGTTCTCCCTTTTCATTTTTAAGACTAACAATTTGATTTTCTTTCTTTTTTAAAATCAGATTTACTAAGGGTTTGTCTATTTTGTTGGTTTTTTCATAGAACCAACTTTTAGTTTTATTAATTAATTCAATAGTTTTTTTTTACTTTCAATTTTATTGATCTCTCCTTTTATTTTTAGAATTTCAAGTTTAGTGTTTGACTGGGAGTTTTTAATTTGTTCCTTTTCTAGCATTTTTAGTTGCAAGCCCAATTCATTGACCTTCTCTTTCTCTATTTTATACAAATAGGTCTCTAGAGATATGAAATTTCCCCTTATTACCGCTTTGGCTGCATCCCATACATTTTGTTTTGATGTCTCATTATTATCGTTTTCTTGGGTGAAGTTATTAATTATGTCTATGATTTGCTGTTTCACCCAATGATTCTTTAGTATGAAATTATTTAGTTTACAATTATTTTTTGGTCTACTTTCCCCTGGCTTTTTGTTGAATGTAATTTTCATTGCATCATGGTCTGAAAAGAATGCATTTATTATGTATGCCTTACTGCATTTGAGTTTGTGGTTTTTATGTCCTAATATATGGTCAATTTTTGTATAGGTTCCATGAACTGCTGAAAAGAAAGTGAACTCCTTTCTGTCTCCATTACATTTTCTCCAGAGATCTATCATATCTAACTTTTCTAGCATTCTATTTACCTCTTTGACTTCTTTCTTATTTATTTTGTGGTTTGATTTATCTAATTCTGAGATTGCAAGGTTGAGATCTCCCACTATCATAGTTTCGCTGTCTATTTCTTCTTGCAGCTCTCTTAATTTCTCTTTTAAGAATTTAGATGCTACACCACTTGGTGCTTCATTATCCATGCTACCCTTTAGCAAGATATAGTGACCTTCCTTATCTCTTTTAATTAGATCAATTTTTGCTTTAGCTTGATCTGAGATCAGGATGGCTACCCCTGCTTTTTTCTTTTTTTCTTTTTTTTAATATTTTCTTTTATTTTATAATAACTTTATATTGACAGAATCCATGCCAGGGTAATTTTTTTTTACAACATTATCCCTTGCACTCGCTTCTGTTCCAATTTTTCCCTTCCCTCCCTCCACCCCCTCCCCTAGATGGCAAGCAATCCTATATATGTTAAATATGTTGCAGTATATCCTAGATACAATATATGTGTGCAGAACCGAGCAGTTCTCTTGTTGCACAGGGAGAATTGGATTCAGAAGGTAAAAAACAACTCCGAAAGAAAAACAAAAATGCAAATAGTTCACATTTGTTTCCCAGTGTTCTTTCTTTGGGTGTAGCTGCTTCTGTCCATCATTTATCAATTGAAATTGAGTCTTTGTCAAAGAAATCCACTTCCATCAGAATACATCCTCATGCAATATCGTTGTCAAAGTGTAAAGTAAAATAAATGAGATTTAAGTGAGAGAGGGTCTTACCTTCTACTCCTGAGCCATCTGGATCTAGTGGTTCAGAATGACTAGAAATGGCCCTGCATGCAGTGGGAGATTTTGACCTTTTTAAATCAAGGTCTTTCCTAGGTCTCAATTTGACTGAGGCAATGCCCATTCAGTAATTAAGTCTAGATTTTTGTTGTTATTTTTCCTTCCTTCTTGAAGAGGACCATGAAATCAGGAAAGTGATGGCTTGACCTGAAAGTGAATATTAAACCCAAGTATTTGTGAATAGTAGTCAAGCCTTATGAATAGCTAAGATCCCTCTCAGCTTTCTCTCTCTCTGGCGTAAAATGACTTGGTATTCTGCATCACTTAGCCGGAATCCAGATGCAGGGAATGAGACAAAAACACAAAATTCTTGCAAAGTTCAATCTCAGGATGAAAAATAGGTGAGTCCCATAGAAAACTCCATTGTTTGTTCAGCATGGGAATTGTTGAGGAAACGGCTTTGTAAAGTCACCTTCTACTTTCAATTCATATAGGCTGATCTTTATAATACTTATTTGGGGTTATTTCTTGTTCTATGGTGGTAATAGTTGATTGTTGTTGTTCAGTTTTATCTGACATTTCATAACCATATGGACCACCATATCCATGAGATTCTCTTGGTAAAGATATTGAAATGGTTTGCTATTTCCTTCTCACATAGAATAGCTTTGACTAGATCTTATTAGCTTTTGTTATTGTTGCTGTTATCAGCATCAGCATCATATTTAAAATATATTTATTTCAAATCTTGCCTAGGATTTAAATGAATCAATTACTTGTGTACTTCATCTCATTCCCTACTGATACATAGGCTTTAAAATGCTCTTTTTTTTGATGTGAGCTTAGATAATCTTGGCACCCTTTGCTTCCAGAATCTCACTCTATTGGTTCCAGAAAATGTAAACAACAACTTAGCTCTATCCCACAGCAGCTCACAACTCTGGAACTCAAAGAATCCACTTGTCTCAGTCTCCCTTGAAGCAGGGACAGATCTATACCACTATGCCTGGTTGTAGCCTTTGAAATTTATATTAATAAAAAGGTTTTAACATTTGTCAACTGTACTTCCATTAAAACCAGGAGTTTTCAAAATCAATGAATTCAGAAATAATAAGGTTAAGAGATAGTAGATTTAGTTAGGACAAACTTTAAAGGTCAATCTTCATTTTGCTGTTTAATCATTTTTCAGTGTCCAAGTTCATGATCCCATTTTTGTTTTTCTTTTTTAGCAAATACATTAGAATGATTTGACATTTCCTTTTTCAGTTCATTTTACAGATAGGAAAGTGAGGCAAACAGGATGAAGTGACTTACTTGCTCAGGGTTATACAGCTATTTTAAGGACCCTTTTAAGGTTCTTTTTCCCAGCCTCAAATATTTGTATTTCACCATCTCCCACCCACATTTATTTTTCTTTCATTTGGTGTATATTTCTTATATTTGTGTATGTGCTCCCCCCCTCCTCCGCCCCAATTTAATAATGTCCGCTCTTTGAGGGTAGGGATTTGTCTTTCAGATTCCAGTAGTTACAACACTGTCTAGGATATAGTAGGGATTTGCTTAAATTGAAGCTAATCTAAGATTTAATGAAAATAAATTCTATTGGGTAAAGAATACTTAAGGAAGACAGTCCTCTGATAGTACCTTTCTTATTTTTGATGGAGAATTTTTTGATTACTTAGAAAATAAAAGGTTAATTATGTTTTCTAATGCCATTACATTCAGAGTTGCTGCAGAGCAACTTAAAAATCTTCAGTGATAATACTCAGAATTTAAAAAAAAGTTTACTTGTATAATTTCAGCTTAATATGTCTAAAGCATTATAAGATGAAGCAGATTAAATGGGAGGAAAATACTTGGAAAATAGTGATGCCAAAAAATCTCCCTCAGGAAAGACATTAGATGGAAAATTTTATGCGTGTTTCTGTTATAATATTGTGCTTTGTAGGGTCATTAACTGACTGAATATTCAGGGGCTGCATTATAATATAAATTGAAGGTAATCTTTTTTAAAATAAATTTTAAATAAATAGCAATTTAATAAAATAATTAAAACAATTAGCAGACAATCATATCATTGTATTTATATGGCACAATTTTTCCAAAAGTTACCCCCCTAAATTTCAAACATATGTAAATCTAATATGTATCACTTTTTTATCCATTTATTCCCATTCTATCTACCTATCTACTTATCTGTCTATCAGTCTGTCTATTTACTCATCTATCTAATCTCTATTTTTTCTATCTTTATTTCAATATCTATCTCTGTTTTATATCTGCTTATATAATTTATTTACATCCCCATATCTGTCGATCTATAAAATTTGTTTGTCTTCATGTGTCTGCTTTTTATTTGTCTCTCAATCAATTGGTGCACAGATAAATGGGTAAAAAAAGAGGGCAATGTGACATACACATATATTAGAAAATCTAACCTAAAATTAAGAAGATCTACAAGTTTAATCCTGATCTCAAATAATTCTCTATGAATGTATGTTACAACTGATATATAGATCTGCATCAACAAAAGGAATCTTCACAACAAGCATTCATAGAATATGTGAAATCACAAGTGTAAACAAAGAAGCCAATATATACAGATACACATACTCATTAACAAATATTTTATACCTTGACTAAGAAAAAAAAATTAACAGGTGGTAAATGAAAAGAAAAATTGAAACAATGACAATAATTAATTTATCTAAGTCTCTATGGCAAACTAATATTCATTCTAATCTTGTCACTCTAAGCAATTTGTTCTCTACTAGGTTTCATTGAAAAACAAAACAAAAACAAAAAACAAACCTACTCTTAAACCTTGATATATCAGTGTCTAATAGGGAATAGACTTTAATATAAAACAAATCTGTCTTGAAACTGTAAGAAGATTAAGTCCTGGAATGCCACAAATCAAACAGCTATGTTGGATATAGAAAACAGCAATAGCAGATGTGTGTGTGTGTGTGTGTGTGTGTGTGAATTTGTTTGTGTTTGTGTTTGTGTTTTGTTTTACTTTGTTTTTGCTTATCTGTTAGTGTCTAAGTGTGCTTGTCTACAGGAAAATAAATTATACCAATTGATATTTGATGGTTTAGATCCAGAATGAATTGATAATTTCTATTAGTCTCAAACACAGAAATAAAGAAGAGGTCAGAGCAATATATTTTTGCCTTTGGTTCATCCATAGTGGAAAGGTAGTTCATATATAAAACCAATCCCCCAGAAATAAACTTTTAAGTTCAAATTAACATGAGGCTTTTCCAACTGTTTGTAATTTGGGGCAATATTATTTCTTGAGCTCTAGTTGATGCTTTTCATTTTCCATTCTTTCTCCTTTGCTCTGAGCAAAGTTAAATTGAGTCAGTCATTTTCTCAGGTTTTGCTTTTTCTTCCAATTCCTTTCATTTTACTGCCTCATTTTGATTGTGGCAAAATCATTTTCTTTTGATGAAAAAAAGAATTTAAAAAAAGAAAGAAAAGCTCACTTTGTTACTCAGGAATATTGGGTATTTTCTTTCTTTGCTTTTAAGCTATTCTTATTCAGTATTAGGGTGAGGTCCCCAGACATATGTTTTATTTTCACATAGAAACTGTGTGTTCATAGAATGCTTTCCTTGCTCATTTGAGTGTCAAATTGATAGCAGGCTTTGAATTGACCACTATTCATATGTTCTCTCCTTTTATTGGGGTAATTGGGAAAACGATCTTGTTTCATCAGTTTTGAAAGTTTTATTTTCAAAGTGATAGTGTTTTTCTGTGTTGTGACCTGAATTCTATTATATAGTCAAAGTTTCTACTAAGTTGTTTCCTATACTTGAAAAGATGTAGAGGACGAGGAGGAGGAGGAGGAGGAGGAGGAAGAAGATGGGGAGGAAGAATAGCAGTAACAGTAGCAATAGCAGCAGCAGCAGCAGTATTAGCTGTGGCAATAGTAATAGCAGAAGTCCTATTAACACAATTGTATAATGACTTTTAATTAGAAGTTGTGTTCCTATCCTATTTGTACTGTCTTCTTATAAGCACAAATTCTGTGATTTTTTCATGTAAGAAACTCTTCTGTGAAGAAACACCTTTCACCAAAACTGATAGCAACTCCTCTGTGGCTTAACAGATAATCTCTCCTAGAAGTTGCCTTGATACACAGCAATGAATTACCTTGTACTGGGTGACAACACAACTATTACCTAGGATTATTAATTTTAAAAGATCTCATGAGGAGCAGATAGGTGGCTCAATGGATAGAGTAACAGCCCTGAAGTCAGGAGGATTTGAGTTCAAATGTCACCTCAGACATTTAATACTTCCTATCTGTATGACACTGGGCAAGTCACTTAACCCCAATTGCCTCAACAGCAAAAACAAAACAAAACAAAACAAAACAAACAAACAAAGAAAAAAACCTCATGTACTACCTAAAATGATACACTAATTTCATAGATGACTGATCTGAGACCAGTGACATTTAAGTGATTTGTCCAAAGTTGCATAAGTAGCAAAAGTCAGTGGTGTGATTTAAAAGTTTGAAAAACATTAATACAGAGAATAGAATTGAAGCCAAAAAGACAGATGCCACTTCTGAGATCAAATCATTCTCTTTGGAATTTACTAGTACATATATTTATGCTAACATATATGTATGCATATATGTGTGTGTATACACACACATATATCTTATTTATATAACTTTTATGTAGGATATATTATGCAAAATGTCATGCTGAACAAATCAAAAGCTATAATTAAGTTTTATGGGAGAGGTATTAACAATCTCAGATATGTAGATGATTCCACTCTGATGGTAGAAAGTAATAAATTAAAAAAAGGAAGAGGGTAACAGAGAAGAATGTAAAATCTGACTTGAAGTTTAACATAAGAAACAAAAACAAAAAACAAAACACAAAATCTACAATCATGGCATCGGGTCTCATTACTTTGTGGCAGAGGAAGAAAAAATGGAAAACAGTGTCAGATTTTATGTTTGGGGGCTTACAGATGACATGATCCAGACAGTGAATACAGAAATGATGTTAAAAGACACATGAACTTTGAAAGTGAATATGAAGAAAAACCTGATAGGCGTCATACTAAAATACAGCAAAATCATGTTGCCCACAAAGGTCTGTATACTAAATTATCTTTTCTACTGAAAATATATGGCTAAGAAAGTTGACTATAAAGAAAGTTGGACCAAAAAAAAAAAAGCCCTTTTAAATTGTTCTAGGAAAGATTTTTGAGAGAATTTCTTGGACAGCAAGCACATCCAATCAGTCAATTCTTTTTTTTTTTAATTTTTTATTTAATAATTACATTATATTGACACTCGTTTCTGTTCTGATTTTTTCCCCCTCCCTCCCTCCACCCCCTCCCCTAGATGGCAAGCAGTCCTTTATATGTTGGATATGTTGCAGTATATCCTAGATACAATATATGTTTGCAGAACCGAACAGTTCTCTTGTTGCGTAGGGAGAATTGGATTCAGAAGGTATAAATAATCCAGGAAGAAAAACAAAAATGCAGATAGTTTACATTCGTTTCCCAGTGTTCTTTCTTTGGGTGTAGCTGCTTTTGTCCGTCATTTATCAATTGAAACTCAGGTCTCTTTGTCAAAGAAATCCACTTCCATCAAAATATGTCCTCATACAATATCGTTGTTGAAGTGTATAATGATCTCCTGGTTCTGCTCATTTCCAATCAGTCAATTCTTAAAGAAATTGAACTTAGCTATTTATTTAAAAAATGCTGAAGCTTAAAAAAAAAAAAATTGGTCATATGATGAGATAAGACTGACTGAAAAAAAAAAGATTTGATACTGAGAAAGACTGAAGGCAAAAAGACAAGGAAATGTAGAAGATGAGGTGATAATGGTAATGAAAAATGAACATGAGCTTAGACTGACTTCAGGTGATCATGAAAAACAGTGTGCTGTAGTTCATAGCATTATGAAGAATCAGACATGACTACACCACTGTACAGCAACAACTAGATGTCTTCTATGTTTTCTGAAATTCTAAATCCCTGATTCTATGAAAAAGAAAATATAAAATCATATAAGCAGTCATTTAACAATTATAACTGACTACTGTGCTAAGCACTGGAGATAAAAAGAAAAAAAAAGTTCTTGCTCTCATATGATTATTATTCTACAATTTTTTTATTATGCTATAGAATCAAAGATGAAGCTTGGAACAATGCACTCTCCACCCAAGATTCATAGTCCTACTTTAACAAAGAGTTAAAATCCAAGTAATAGGCTGTGAAAATGAACAAACAAAAGAAAAATAGTAGAAAGTTACTATGGTGATAAAGAAAATAACAATGTCAAAGTTCCCATAGATTCTAACGCAAATAAAAATTGGCCTCTGGCATGGAAAAGCTCAAAAAGAATAGTTCAAAACAAGTAAAAGAGATAAAGGAAAATTTGGGAAGAGAAATTAGAATGATGCAAGAAAATCTGAAAAATAAGCCAATAAGCAGACACTCACTAAATACTAATTTAAATAGTATTTTTTAAATACTAAAATAAATGTTGAAGAAAAGAACAGCTTAAAGAACAGAATGGGTCAAATAGTAAAGGAAATACTAAAGGAAATACTAAAAGGCAATGAGGAGAAAAATGCCTTGGCTCAATAGAAAGAGAGGTACAAAAATTCACTGAAGAAAAAAAAAAAACTTCTTAAAAAGTAGAATTGACTGGCTAGAATGACAGGGAAAGATAATGTGGAATGTTGGAGGAGATGTGGGAAAACAACTACATCCAAAGGGCTATCAAACTATGTGTACCCTTTGATCCAGCAGTGTCTCTGTAACCTGTAATCCAAAGAAATCATAAAAGAGGAAAAGGGACCCACACGTGCAAAAAGATTTACAGCAGACCTTTTTGAAGTGGCAAGGAACTGGAAATTGAGTGGATGCCCATCAATTGGGGAATGGTTGAAAGAGTTATGGTATGTGAATGTTATGGAATATTATTATTATATAAAAATGATTAGCAAGATGATTTCAGAAATAACTGGAGAGACTTACTTGAACTGAAGATAAGTGAAGTGAGAGAACATTGGACACAGCAACAACAAGTTTATGTGATTATCATTTCTGATGGATGTAACTTTTTTCAACAATGAGGTGATTCAAGCCAATTCTAATCGATTTGTGACGGAGAGAGCCATCTACATTCAGAAAGAGGAGTCTAAGGATTGAATGTGGATAACAAAATAGTTTTTTTTTCATGTTTTTGTTGTTGGTTGCTTTTTTTTTCTTTCTTATTTTTTCCTCGTGATCTGATTTTTTTTTGTGTGTGTGAAATATGATAAATATGGAAATAGGCATAGAAGAATTATACATGTTTAACATACATTGCTGTCTAGAGGAGGGGTTGGGGCCAGGGAGGGAGAAAAACATGGAATACAAGATTTAACAGGGATCAATGTTGAAAAATATCTTCGCAAATATTTTGAAAATAAAAAGCTATTGTTAAAAAAAAAAAAAAGAAATCTGTCAGAGAAGTTTTATGCCACTAAAAATGTGCACTGGGAAAACCTGTCAACATGCCTCATTTTTTTCATCTGTGAAATGAGGGGCTTCAGCAAAATGATTTCCAAGTTCTTTTCCAAAGCCAGAACCCTGATTTTATGATATCGTTGTTAAAAAGGAAGACATAATGTGTGGAATAGAGAAAGATAAGGTGAAGAACTTACTGGAATGTATGAATTCTTTGTCTGTATTTTATTTTCATTATTTCTGTATTTCCCCTATGACCTGTATAATATGTGCAGGCTCATATTTACTTGAGCCTTAACCAGCTATAAACAGATTTACTAACTTGAGCTGATGACATTTCAGTATTTGATATTTATCGATATTTAGTCTATTAGTTGGACCGCTATCTGCTTGATCAAACCTGAAGGCCTGATTTTCTGTTTCCTAGAAATCAGGAGATTTCAGGGAAACAGAAACCTTCCATTCCAATCTCTCCAGATATCAACAACCAATTAGATGCCTTCCCCTCCCCTTCTCAGTGCTCTCTTACTTGTGATGTATGCTCTTGTATAAAAGCTATGTATCTTTGCTACTTCTTCAGCTCTTCTACCACGAGCTTTCTCTTTCTTATCATTTGATGGGATAGCTCATCCTCCAGAGGTTTTCAGTAAACAACTTTTTTTGCTTTTTTACTGAATGGTCTCTGCGTAGTCATTTTGGGTAAGGGTCTTCTACATCCATCACAATAATGTAGTATGGATAAGAAGTCATGCCAACATGACTTGATGCAACAACTTAATTAGCCATAATTAGCCTCAGTGTATTGATTACTATTCTGTTCTTTTAGTCCTGATATGATTTCGTCTATTGAAAGATATAATAAGGAACTTTTTTTTTTATTTACAGTTTTAACAAGTTGCCTGGGAGCACATATTGTATATCTATATGTATATTGTGTATGCATACATGTATATCATTAGGAGCACAAGTGAAGGAGGCACCAAGCTGCCACATGGCTCGTCTAAGATGGAACCTGGTCCCTGGAGTCTGGAGCCTGGAGTCTTCCTTGATGAGCTCACTGTGGCAGAAAGAGTCTGTGTCTCTCTCTCAGCTCTAGTAGGCCACCTTACCATATCATCTAAGTATATGTTTATAGAACCATTATGTCACATTGAGTAGGTACTTAGCCTTAAGTACTCTGCAGTTCTGGTTTCAAGTATACCTTTTCAGAGTTCCTCTACACTTTCTGGAGGGTGAAAGTCCTAAATAAATACAGATCAAATAAGAATAGATACTAGATAGTTTATACTGAATGAAAAGGTGAGCCAATGTTGAATTTATTTTAAAAAAATAGTGATCATCATTTTGGTAACTAAACAGGTCATTGATTTGGAAAATATGTTATTATCTTAAAGAGATTTTGCTAAAGTATAGGGTGAAGGGGATAGCCCTATGGAATAGGTCCCTTTCTCTTAGTAATTTAAATCCTCTTTTCAATCCCTAAGAAAAACAAAAAAATTCATAGTTTGGATTGTACTATCTCCTGTGCTTTTCACTACATGCACATGGCTACTTAAGGATGATTATCTGGAGGAAAGCAATGCCTTTTGAAAACACTTTGATGTAGCGGGCCAAACTCTTGAGAAGTAGAAGGTGTTAACTCAGTGGAATTGATGAGATAATAGTTCTCTAGTATGACATAATGATATCGTTACTCTAGTTTGATATAATAATATAATCACTCTAGATTGGCTTATACTCAGTATACTGTAATGATGTAATTGTAATAGGGTATTTAAGGGCTGAGAGAACTGGGGACAAGGTCAGACTCAGACACAGACTGGTTGAGACTTTCAAATTGTCAGATTGCTGGAGGAGACTGGGTCAGACTGAGACTGGGTAAGACTATGACCGACAGAGACTGTGAAGGAGGCAATAAAGACTTTGGACTCTATTCTTGTCCATCATTGTGATGCCTGTCCTACTGAGACCAAGGCTCTTCCAGAGGACCTCTAGAAAGCTAGTCTGGACATTACACTTTTGTAATACATACCATTAATAATATTTAAGAATTGCCTTGGCCAAAAAAATGTCCAGACCTTGCACACAACGCCCTTCTTTCCCAGTGATACACTTTTCAGCTCTGCCTAGAGAGAACAGATGGTTGGGTGGTGATTCAGGATGCTAATTAGGCTATTGCATTTTTCAGCTAACCTTAGGTAGACATAGTCCTTTGAGGGATGATTACTGTCATGCCATTTTAAAATGCTAGCGGATACCCACTTTAAAAAAGTGAAAAAAACCCTTTTGTAATGAAGCCTTTATAAACAATAAAACCATGATTAACTTTAGTATAATGAAGCATACTATACCAGCAAGACAGTAATTAAATGTACTGTGGCATTTTAAAAGAGTGATTTACATGTTTTAACAGAGTTAGAGAGCTACTTTAGGTCCTTTTGATAGAACCTAGGAGTATTTTTTCAGAGATTCATTGAAAACTCCATAATATGGTAATATACTAGAAAACTCCTCTGTAAGGAAGTTTCTCCAGAGGGTTAAAAATATTGATAGAGAATGAGCCAGTGATCTTGAATAAAACATCCCCAGCTGGAGGGGAAGAAGGAAGCAAATTCTCTTTAGTAGGATGTGTTAGATAAGAACCATGATTAAATCCATGAATAGATAATGATATACTGTACAAAGGGGTATTTATTATTAAATTCCTAGTATGTACCTTCCAGAAATGGAACCTTAGAAATACAAATGCTGTTTGTATTCAGAGACTGATCATTTCATAATATCTTAATGCAAGAATGGATGTAAGACTTAATCATCTGCTTCTCATGTATACAGAAACTTCAGAAAGAGAAATTCTATCCATGTGGAAATCCAATCCATTGTCATAAACCCACAATGATGACAAATAGATTTGTTAACCATGCCTCTCTTGGTGTCTCCTAGATTGGAATGAAATTATTAGACCTGACTATAGGTTTGATCCCTGTGTTCCATGGTAACTGAAAAAAAAAAAAAAAAAAGAGGGAAAGCAAATTTGACACAGCTTCAGCTTTAAGGTCTGAAGCATTGCTAACTTTGCAATATACAAAAATGTCTTTTTATTGCTGCTCATAATCTATCATTCCACTTGGCTGCTCTTCATGAGAACACAAAAAGAATAGTTGTATGCAGAACAAGTTAATGTAGTCCAATTTTTATGCTTTATATACATATATAAAGCATAAAAATTGGGCTACATTTTATATATATATATATATATATAATACACATAATATTATATATATGTATATATACACACACATATATAATGTGTTTTAATGCATTTTGTAAAATCTTTATAAAAACACAAATATGAGTGATAATGTAGCATAATTTATAAAGGGCTAGCATTGAAGACAAGAAAGGCTGGGATTTCATCTCACCTCCATACTAGCTGTGTGACCCTGGAAGAAACATTTTCCCTTTCCTCTCTTAAGACAGAGAAGGTGCCAACCTGAATTACTAGAGGAACAGTGGTTAAAGTTTAACAACTGGCTCTCTTGAAAAAAAAAAAAAAAACTAATCTATTGAATGTTTAGAGTTCATTGTTCAGTCATTTTTTCAGTTCTAAACAACTCTTCATGAACCCCATTTGTGTTGTTTTTGGCAAAGATATTGGAGTGGTTTGCCATTTCCTTCTTCAGCTCATTTTACAGATTAGGACATTAAGGCAAACAGGGTTAAGTGACTTGTGCAAATAAATATGTGAGGCCAGATATTAACTCATCTTTCTGACTCCAGACCCAGTGCTCCATCTGCAGTATTGATATTTTCTCTGTGACTTTCTAAATGATTAATTTATAAATAATCAGAATAACAGTAAATTAATCATTTATCTATGATGTTCTCCAATGTCTTAAATTCAGATGCTCCTACTGAGAATTTAACAATCAGTTCTTTCTCTAGTATCACTGAAATTATCCAGCAGAACTTTGTGAGGAGTTTTCTTATCCAGATAATTCCCTATACTACTTAACTTACAAGTTAAGTTCTTATCCTCTTAAATAACTTGTTTATAAATTAAATATGTTCTTTATTTTAATATTCTTTTTGTTTTATTTTTGATCTTCAAATTCTCTCTTCCTTCAGCTCCCCTCCACAGTCATTGAGAAGACAAGAAATATCTTATCAACTATCGACATGAAATCATAAATATACTTAAAATAATTGATTTTTTGACATAATTTTAGATAGTATTTCTTTACCTTGACATCACGCGGAGCTATGTTATTTTACTTGGTGAATTAAATATGGTGTGTATAATTTTATTTAGTTTAATTTCATCCAGTAATTCAAATCAACTTGTAATTCATCAAGCACTAATTAACAGCCTAAAGTGTGCAAGGGACAATGCCAAAAACTAGGAATATGAAGACAAAAGGGAAAAATAGTCCTGCTTTCAAGAAGGTAACATTCCAATTTCTAGGCACAAAGCACTTACTACCTGAACAATTGCAGAGATGGGAAAAATGGAATGCTGTCTTCACATGAAAAGCAGGAAGTAGATTCAGTTCTGTTGGGATATAGAAAATGTAAAATATGCTTGGGAAGAAAAACTTGAGCTTGTTAGTAAAGATCTTCAAATTCTAAGCAAAGAAATTGGGTTAATGAAGGCTTTAATTCACTCCATTAAGCTAATACTAGATTTGTCTGGGTTTTATTTATGTAAGTTTCTTTTCTATTTTGAAATTTATTTCTGTACCTATAATGTTTTTTTAACTATTGTAAAGAACAATATTCTTGTTACTGTATAGAATGTTATTTTGATTCTGCTTACTTCACTTTTCAACATTTCATGAAAGTCATTTCATATTTTCTAATATGAAATATTCATATTTCATATTTTCTAATACCAATTATAATACATCATTTGAATATGTATACATAGAATTGTAGAAAATTAAATTCAGGATTTGTAGCCAAGGTGGTAGAATATCGATAGTGACTTGCCTGACCTTTCCCCAAACTATTCCGAATTCCTTTAAATAACGGGTCTTAAACAAATTTTAGCATATCAGAAAATGCAAAAAGTTGGAGTAAAACATTTTCCAGGCAAAGACAACTTAAAAGGTTAGCAGAAAATAAATGAAATTGGAACCAATGTGCAGGATTAGTGCAGGCAATTTTAATACAACCCTGGTCCATCAGGGCCCCAGTGCCAGTTAATCAGTGCTTTCTCTCATGAGATCTTAAAACTACAGTGGGACAGAGATACACCTAACAATTCCAGGGCAGAAAAGAGGACTTGTGGTCAGATCCCCAGAAGGATCTCTGAAAACAGTTTAAGACCATGCACCCTCCACCCTGGAAACAGAACCATAATTTAACTTTAATAAATAATTAAAATCCCGGTAATAGGCTAGGAAAATGAGCAGACAACAAACAAACAAAAAAATAAACAAAAATTTCTTACCATACAAAGTTATGTCATCAAAAACATATAGTATTGGCTAAGAAATAGAGAGGCAAAAAGGTGGAATAAATTATATACACATGACATAATAATCAATGATTATAATAATCTAGCATATGATAAACCCTAAAACTGAAAATTCTGATATAAGAACTCTAAAAAAATTGGGGGGGGGAACTGGGAAATAATATGTTAAATACTTGAAATGGACTTAGATGTCACACCCTAACAAAATAAGATCAAATTGGATATATGATTTAGGCATAAAGGGTGTTACTATAAACAAATTTAGGAGAGCAAGGGAAAAAAGTACTTATTAGATTTTTGGAAAAAGGAGGAATTAAGGGCCAAAGTAGAACTAGAGAATACTATGAAATACAAACAGGACAATTTTGATTACATTAAATTTAAAAGGTTTTGCACCACCCCTCCCCTGCCCCCAACAGCCATGATTAGAAAAAAAGCACCAAGCTGAGGATTTTTTTTTAATATGGTCAGTGCTTTTGATAAAAGCCTCATTTATAAAATACATAAAGAAAGGTGTCAAATTTATAAAAACACAAGTCATTTCCCAGTTGATAAATGGTCAAAAGATATGAACAAACAATTTTCAGATAAAGAAATTAAAGACACCTATAGTCATATGAAAATATTCTAAATCATTAAAATAGACAAATACAAATCAAAACAACTCTGAGGTACCACTTCATACCTTTCAAATTGACGAAGATGACAAAAAAAGATAATGATAAATGTTGGAGGGATAGTCAGAAACCTGGAGCACTAATGCATTGTTGGAATTATGAAATAATCCAAACATTCTGGAGAGAAATTTGGAACTATACCCAAATGACTATCAAACTGTGCATACTCCTTCATCCAGCAGTGACACTACTGAGTCTGTATCCAAACAAATCATACAGGAGGAAAAAAGATTTAAATGTGCCCATAAAAATGTTTGTAGCAGCTTTTTTTGTGGTGGCAAAGAATTGGAAAATGAATATATGCTCATCAGTTGGGGAATGACTGAATAACTTATGGCATATTAAAGTAATGGAATATTAATATTCTATAAAAAATGATGAACAAGCTGATTTTAGAAAAGTCTGGAAAGATTTACAGAAACTGATACTGAGTGAAACAAGCAGAACCAGGAATACATTGCACATGGATAACAGTAAGATTGTGTGATGAAAAATTATGAAAAGACCATTCTTTTCAGCAGTTCAGTGAACCAAGGCAATCCCAATAAACTTTGGATGAAGAAAATCATCTGTACATGATATGTCCACTTTCCCCCATTATTTTTCAGTTTTATTTTTTTCTTATGGTTTTCCCTTTTATTTGGATTTTTTCTTTTTTTTTCTTTTCTTTTTTTTCTTTTTTTTGGTTTGGTTCTCTTTTAATGTTCATATATATATATATATATATATATATATATATATGCATGTATGTATATATTCATTCATTTATTTATTTATCTATTTGTTTATTTATTTATTTATTATAGCTTTTTATTTACAAGATATATCCTTGGGTAATTTTTCAGCATTGACCCTTGAAAACCTTCAGTTCCAACTATTCCCCTCCTTCCCCCACCCCCTCCTCTAGATGGCAGGTAGACTAATACATGTTAAATATGTTAAAGTATATGTTAAACACAAGATATGTATGCATATCCTTACAGTTATTTTGCTGCACAAGAAAAATCAGAGTAAATAAAGTAAAATAAAGTAAATATAAGTAAAATAAGTTGAATAAGTTGTGCTGTATGAATGTAAATAAAGTAAAAATAAAGTAAAATAAAGTAAAAATAAACTGAGAAGGAAAACAAAAATGCAAGCAGACAAAAACAGGAGTGAAAATGCTATATTGTGGACCACACTCATTTCCCATAGTTCTTTTACTGGGTGTATCTGGTTCTCTTCATTATTGAACAGTTGGAACTGATTTGGTTCATTTCATTGTTAAAGAGAATCACATCCATCAGAACTGATCATCATACACTATTTTTGTTGAAGTGTATCATAATCTCCTGGTTCTGCTCATTTCACTCAGCATCAGTTCATGTAAATCTCTCCAGGCCTTTCTGAAATCATCTTGCTGGTCATTTCTTACAGAACAATAATATTCAATAGCATTCATATATCACAACTTATTCAGCCATTCTACAATTGATGAGCATCCATTCAATTTCCAATTTCTAGCCACTACAAAAAGGGCTGCCACAAACATTTTTGCACATACACGTCCCTTCCCCTTCTTTAAGATCTCTTTGGGATATAAGCCCAGTAGTTACATTGCTCAGTCAAAGGGTATTCACAGTTTGATAACTTTTTAAGCATAGTTCCAAACTGCTCTCCAGAAAGGTTGAATACATTCACAATTCCACCAAGAATGTATCAGTGTCCCCCTTTTCCCACATCCACTCCAACATTCATCATTACCTTTTCCTGTCATCCGAGCCAATCTGATAGGTATGTAGTGGTATCTCAGAGTTGTCTTAATTTTCATTTCTCTGATCAATAATAATTTGGAGCATCTTTTCATATGGCTAGAAGTAGCTTTAATTTCATCATCGAAAATTGTCTGTTCGTATCTTTTGACCATTTATCAATTGGAGAATGTCTTGATTTCTTGTAAATTAGAGTCAATTCTCAATATATATTGGAAATGAGGCCTTTACCAGAACCTTTGACTGTAAAAATGGTTTCCCAGTTTATTGCTTTCCTTCTAATCTTGTCTGCATTATTGTTTGTACAAAAACTTTTCAATTTGATATAATCAAAATTTTCTATTTTGTGATCAGTAAAGATATCTAATTTTTCTTTGGTCACAAATTCGTTCCTTCTCCACAGGTCTGAGAGTAAACTATCATATGTCCTTTTAATTTATTTATAATCTCATTCTTTATGCCTAGCTCATGAACCCATTTTGACCTTATTTTGGTGTACAGTAAGTGTGGGTCAATTCCTAGTTTCTGCCATATTAATTTCCAATTTTTCCAGGAGTTTTTGTCAAACAGTGAATTCTTATCACAAAAGCTGGGGTTTTTGAATTTGTGAAATACTAGATTATTATAGGTATTGGCTATTTTGTCCTGTGAACCTAACCTATTCCACTGATCAACTAGTCTATTTCGTAGCCAATACCAAATGATTTTGGTGACCACTACTTTATAATTTAGTTTTATATCTGGTACAGCTAGTCCACCTTCCCTTGAGTTTTTTTTTTTTTTTTTTTAGTTCCCTCAAAAGTCTCGATCTTTTGTTCTTCCAGATGAATTTTATTGTTATATTTTCTAAGTCATTAAAATAGTTTTTTGGGAATGAGATTGGTATAACACTAAATAAATACATTAGTTTAGGTAGTATTGTCATCGTTATTATATTCACTCAACCTATCCAAGAGCATTTAATATTTTTTTTCTAATTTGTTAGATCTGACTTTATTTGTATGGCAAGTGTTTTGTAGTTTTGCTCATATAGTTCCTGAGTTTCCATTGGCAGATAGATTTCCAAATATTTTATACTATTGGCAGTTATTTTAAATGGAATTTCTCTTTGTATCTCTAGTTGTTGGATTTTGTTAGTGATATATAAGAATGCTGATGATTTTTGTGGGTTTATTTTGTATCCTGCAACTTTGCTAAAGGTATGGATTATTTCTCATAGCTATTTAGTAGAATGTCTGGGGTTCTCTATATCATCAAATCATCTGCAAAGAGTAATAATTGGTTTCCTCATTACCCACTCTAATTCCTTTAATCTCTTTCTCAACTCTTATTGCCAAAGTTAGCATTTCAAATATAATATTGAATAATAATGGAAATAGTGGACAACCTTGTTTCACTCCTGATCTAATTAGGGATGGTTCCAGTTTATCCCCATTTCATATGATGCTTACTGATGGTTTTAAATAGATGCTCCTGATTATTTTAAGGAAAAGTCAATTTATTCCTATACTCTCAAGTATTTTTAATAGGAATTGATGTTGGATTTTATCAAATGCTTTTTCTGCATCTATTGAAATGATCATAAGGTTTTTGTTAATTTGGTTATTGATATAGTCAATAGTTTTCCTAATATTGAACTAGCCCTGCATTCCTGGTATAAATCCTACTTTCATGGTATATTATCCTGGGGATGATTTTCTGTAATCTTTTTGCTAATGTTTTATTTAAGATTTCTGCATCAATATTCATTAGGGAGATTGATTCATAATGTTCTTTCTTTGTTTTCAATCTACCTGGTTTAGGTATCAGTATCATATCTTTGTCATTAAAGGAATTTGGTAGGACTCCTTCATTCTCTATTTTTTCAAATAGTTTTATAACATTGGAGTTAATTGTTCTTAAAATGTTTGGTAGAATTCACAGGTAAATCCATCTGGTCCTGGGGATTTTTTTTTTTAAACGAGTTGATTAACAGCTTGTTCTATTTCTTTTTAAACAATGGGACTACTTAAGCAATATACTTTGAGGGGCAGAGCCAAGATGGTGGGGAGGGACACATCACTTTCTAAGCTCCTCTCATACCCTCACAACCAACCTTATTATTTTTTTAAAATTTTTAATAGTTTTTTTATTTACAAGTTATATGTATGGGTAATTTTACAGCATTGACAATTGTTAAATCTTTTGTTCCAATTTTTCCCCTCCTTCACCCTGCCCCCTCCCCTAAATGGCAGGATGACCACTAGATGTTAAATATATTAATGTATAAATTAGATACACAATAAATATACATGACCAAACCATTATTTTGCTGTACAAAAAGAATCATACTATGAAATATTGTACAATTAGCCTGTGAAGGAAATCCAAAATGCAGGCAGGTGAAAATATAGGGATTGGGAATTCAATGTAATGGTTCTTAGTCATCTCCCTGACTTCTTTTGCTGGGTGTAGCTGGTTCAGTTTATTACTGCTCCATTGCAACTGATTTGGTTCATCTCATTGCCAGGTTCATCAGAATTGATCATCATATAGTAGCATTGTTGAAGTATATAATGATCTCCTGGCCCTGCTCATTTCATTCAGCATCAGTTTGTGTAAGTCTCTCCAGGCCTTTCTGAAATTCACGACCAACATTAAATTCAGCCTCAAAAATAGCGCCTGAATGGTAAAACCCACAAAGACCAGAAATACAACAACTCACCAGCCAAAGATAATCTGGAATTTCATTAGAAAAGATTTGTCCTGAGGGTCCAGGAAGAAGATTAGCACAAGCAGGGAGAGAACTAGAGGCTAATATATTGTACAGACCAGGTGGGAGTGGTCTCTGAGGTTAGAAAATTACAGAGATGACACTGGCATAGACTGATGTTCTGCTGAACAGTAGATTAGCAGAGAAACCAAAGCCACTCTAAAAAACACCCAAACTTAACAGGATCTGGCTGTACACACTGAAAACCAGAGGTGACAGCAGAGATCACGGCACAAACTTGCAGCCGCAACCCACAGTATGGGGCTTTTCCTTGGGACAGTTGTGAAGCTGCACAGCAGGGGGGCACAGCCTGGGGAAGCCTCTAATCTGCACAGTGTGGGGCTGGGCATGGGGAAATAGAACTGTCTGTTTCAGGGCAGAGACACTTCCAGTATGACACTTCTGGTCTGAGCGGGGCTATTCACTGGTCAGTGTCTAATACCCACTGGGTATTTTGGCACTTTCACTGCTTAGTCTCTAGCCTTAGGGCATCCACTAAAAAAAAGCAAGGTTCTCCAATGGGCACTTCCATAGCTTGGCAGTGCTGAATCACTTCCAATGGAGGGGGGGAACTTTTGCCCAGAGCAAATCCATACCTCACTGCCTGAAGCCTGTTTACATCTTTCCCTGCTTTCCAGAGGAAGCTAGTAACCCCCTTGCCATGAAGGCAGACCCTAAAGGATTTTAAAATGAGTAAAAAAAATCAAAAGGACAATTGATAGCTTCTATACAGAAAAAAGAGCAGGTTTACAACCCCGAGGTGACTAACAGCAAAGAGTCTCCAGACAATCCCCCAAAGGGGAATGTTACCTGGCCCCCTTTTCATAACTCTCTCCTAGAAAAGACTATTAAAAATCTCAAAAGAGAGTTAGAAGAAAAATGGGGAAAGGAAATAGAAGCTTTGCAAGCTGAATAGGAAAAGGTAAAAAAATTCCCAGGAAGTGCAGGGAAACAGAATTTGTGAATTGAAACAAGTAAAAAAATCTCAGAAAAGTAAGATTTGTGAATTGGAAAAGACAAAGAATTAGCAAGAAAGTAGGATTTGTGAATTGGAAAAATAAAATAATTCAGTAAAAAAGAAAATTCGTGAAATGGAAAAAAAAGATTCCATAGAGCAAAACAACTCATTTAAAAACTCAATTGGACATATACAAAAATAAGTAAAAAAAAGCTAATGAAAAAAAAATAATTCATTAAAATATCAGAACTGAACAAATAGAAACTAATGATTCATTGAGACAGCAAGAATCAGTCAAGCAAAAGAAAAAAAAATGATAAATTAGAGAAAAAAAAAACATGAAATATCTACTTGGAAAAATGACAGATCTGGAAAATAGATCTAGAAGAGATAATCTGAGGATTATTGGACTTTCCCAAAATTATAATGAAAAAAAAGAGCCTAGATACTATTTTGCAGGAAATCATCAAAGAGAACTGTCCAGAGGTAATAGAATCAGAAGGTAAAATAGACATTGAAAGAATTCATCAAACACTTTCTGAAAAAGACCCTAAAATAAAAACTCCAAGGAATATTGTGGCCAAATTTCAGAACTATCAGATTAAGGAAAAATATTACAAGCATCCAGGAAAAAAACAATTCAAATACTGAGGTACCACGATATGGATCACCCAAGATCTGGCTGCCTCCACATTAAAGGATCAAAGCACCTGGAATCTGATATTCCAAAAGGCAAAAGAACTTGGAATGCAACCAAGAATAAACTACCCAGCTAAGCTGAACATTTTCTTCTAGGAAAGAAGATGGACATTTAATGAAACAGATGAATTTCGTTTGTTTCTAAGGAAAAAACCAGACCTAGACAAAAAAATTTGATCTCCAACCATAGGACTCAAGAGAAGCAGAAAAGGTAAAAGGAATTCTTGAGAATTGTATTTCTGTTGTGCATATACAAAAAGACTACATATATAATTTGATTTCATTTATATAACATAAAAATGGAAGTAGAAATGGAAAAGGGATAATGTCAGAAAAGGGGGAAAAGGGGAAAAAAAAGGGAAAAATCTAACTTTTCTAATATTCTATTTACCTCTTTAACTTCTTTCTTATTTGTTTTGTGGTTTGATTTTTCTAATTTCTAGAGAGCAACATAGACATCTCCCACTATTATAGTTTTGCTGTTTATCTCTTCTTGCAGCTCTCTTAACTTCTCCTTTAGGAATTTAGATGTTACACCACTTGGTGCATATATGTTGAGTATTGATATTGTTTCATTCACTATGCTACCCTTTAGCAAGACATAGTTTCTTTCCTTATCTCTTTTTTATTAGATCAATTTTTAGCTTTGCTTGATCTGAGATAAGATTGGCTACCTCTGCTTTTTTTTTTTTTTTTTTTATCTTCACCTGAAGCATAATAGATTCTGCTCCAGCCTTTTATATTTTCTCTAGATGTATCACTCTCCTTTAAATGTGTCTCATGTAAACAATACATTGTAGAACTCTAACTTTTGATCTAATCTTGCTATCTGGCTCTGCTTTATGGGAGAGTTCATCCCATTCACATTTACAGTTAAAACTACTAATTCTGTATTTCATGCCATCTTCTTATCCCCAGATTATACTTTTCTCTTTCTATTCCCCTTTACCCCTCTCCCCAGCATTAAACTTATGGGCACCACTTGTCTCATGTATCTCTCCCTTTTTAGAATCCCTCAAACCCTCCTTGAGTCCCTCTCCCTTTTTTATGCCTTTCCCTTATTTTTTCTGTATTCCCTTCTATTTAGCCTAATGCTTCCCTTTTCACTTTTCTTCTCCCACTTATTTAATGAGGTGAGAGAAGTTTCTCTGTAAACCAAATATGTCTAATATTTTTTCCTTGACCCAAATCTGATGAGTGTGAGATTCACACAAAGTTCTTCTCTCTCCCTTAATTCCCTCAGATATGATTGGTTTTCTTTGCCTTTTTGTGAGATGTAATTTCCCCCTTTTTATCTCCACTTTTTCCTTTTTCTTATACAATCTCCTTTCCACTTCTGCTTCCCCTTTTTATAATATAACAGTAAAATCAATTTATACTTGTGCTCTTTATGTATGTCTGTAACAGAAATATCATTCTGAAGAGTTCATCATTTTATGCTTCTCTTGATTCTTATATTTGGAGGTCAAAAATTTTTTTAAGCTCTGTTTTTTCATTAGGAATAATTTTTTTTTTCATTAGGAATAAATGGAATTCACCGGTTTCATTGAATGCTCATCTTCTTCCCTGGAAGAAAATGCTCACCTTAGCTGGATAGTTTATTCTTGGCTGCATTCCAAGTTATTTTACCTTTTGCAATAAATAATTCATTTATTGTGGAAGCTGCTAGATGCTGAGTCATTCTCATTGTGGCTCCTTGGCATTTGAATTTTTTTTTTCTGGCTGCTTGTATTATTTTTCTTTAATCTGATATTTCTGAAATTTAGCCACAATATTCCTTGGAGTTTTTATTTTGGGGTCTCTTTCAAAAGATGTTTGATGAATTCTCTGAATGCTTATTTTACCTCTTGATTCTATTATATTTGGGCAGTTCTCTTTGATGATTTCCTGAAAAAATAGTGTCTAGGCTCTTTTTTCATCATGTTTTTTTAGGGAGCCCAATTATCCTTAGATTACCTCTTCTAGATCTATTTTCCAAGTCTGTTGCTTTTCCAAGTAGATATTTAACATTTTTTCCTATTTTTTCTTTCATCTTTTTGGTTTTGCTTGACTGATTCTTGATGTCTCAACACATCATTCATTTCCACTTTTTTCAGTTCTCTTTTTTAATATGTTATTTTCTTCATTTATTATTTTACTTCTTTTTGTATATGTCCAATTGAGTTTTTAAATGAGTTGTTTTACTCTATAGAATTTTTTTCCATTTCACAATTTTTTTTTTTTTGATTGAATTATTTTCTTTTTCCAATTCACAAATCCTACTTTCCTGGGAGTTTTTTATCTTTTGCAGTCCACAAAATTTGTTTCCTTGGGAGTTCTTTTCCTTTTCTATTTCACATTTCAGGAAGTTGCGTTCTTTTTCCACTTCATCAAATACTTTATCAAATCCGGAAGGCTAGAATGTGCTGAGCGGACCAGGGGTAGGGTGCAGTCTCTACGGGTGAAGAATTTGCAGGGAGGACTCTATCACAGGTTGGCTGCTTTGCTTTGGTTGCAAACAAGTACATTGGCAAAGGAGTTACACAAATGCCAAAGGTAGAGTGTACCTCAAAACGCCAGAGTTTCACAGTTTTTTTTTTTTCCCACAGTTTTCAGTTTCATGATAAAATGATCATGATATCAACAAAATTAAATCTTTCTTTCAATTACTTATGTGACTTTTCCATACTCTCTTGCAGAGCTTCTCATTCCATTCCCTATTTTTCTACTAGCTTACTTTTAAGATATTTTATAATTTCTTCTAAGAGAGTCTTATGTGATGGGGATCAGATTACATCCCCCTTTGGGGTTTTGTCTGGAGACTGTCTGCTATTAGTCTCCTCATTATTGGAAATCTGTTGTCTTTCAATATAGAAGCTAACTATAGTTAGAGCTAGCTTTGCTTTTTTATTATAGCTTTTTATTTACAAGATATATGCATGGGCAATTTTTCAGCATTGACAAATGCAAAACCTTTTATTACAATTTTTTCCCTCCTTTCCCCCATCCCCTCCTCCAGATGGCAGGTAGACCAATATCTGTTAAATATGTTAAAAGATATATTAAATACAATATGTGTTGTTGGAATCCTTACAAACTGCTAACTAATTAGAGTTGATCTAATCTTACAAGAAGATGTTTTGGGCAGAACCTGAAACAAGGTACTAAGTAGAACTAATTAGTACAATGCTTGTGTTTGCACCTTTACTCATTGGAGTTCACAAGTATGCCAGTTTCACAAAGTGAACTTTGTAACTTTGTGAGTTCATACCTCCCTTAAAGCTCTTAGGGCCAGAGAGCACTATGGGAGAAAACCCATAATCCCATTCTCTCAGAAGAGATATAAGGCCAGTGAAGAGAGAGCTATTCAAGAATATATTCCACTTGGCTGGCTGGTCGCAGAAGAGAGTTCAGCTGCATTGGAGAGGAGCACTCTGGTGGAGACACAGAGCACTTTGGGAGATTTCAGCGGAATTACACCAGAAGCCCTCTCTCCCAGGCAAGGAGAATATTTTCCACTTGGCTGGCTGGTGGCGGAAGAAAGAGTTTTCAGAGAAAGAAGCTACCAGTCGAGAGTTCAACGGACAACCAGATTCATCTTCATCTCACACCACTGTGGTAGGTGGCTGGGCTCCTGCATGCCCCCCACTGAGACTAAGCTGGTCTAAAAGACTCACCAGAAAGCTAGCTGAGCCCCAAGTGAAGGAGACAAGAGATTCATTCCATCTCTGTGTTGGTTGGAGGCTGAAGAAAGCTGGGGCAGAGGCTAAAGGACAGAACCTTTGGATTTGGAGATATTTGGAGGGCTCTAAGCTAAACCGGCTGTGTTTTGAGAAGAACAAGAACTCCAACATTTGAACTCACCACAATGATGTGTGTGTGCGTGTATACATACATACATATATACATACATACAGTTATTTTGCTTCACAAGAAGAATTGGACTTTGAAATAATGTACAATTAACCTGTGAAGGAAATAAAAAATGTAGGCAGAAAAAACAGAGGGATTGGAAATGCTATGCAGTAATTCACACTCATTTCCCAGAGTTCTTTTGTTGGGTGTAGCTGGTTCTATTCATTATTGAACAAATGGAGCTGATTTCATCTCATTGTTGAAAACAGCCATATTCATCAGAATTGATCATCATATAATAAGTATATAATGATCTTCCAGTCCTCCTCTCATTTCACTCAGCATCAGTTCATATAGCGCTGTAGTAGACTGAAAGTGAGCAGATTCACTGAGGTTCGGGCACTTAAGGCTAATTAGCAATTGGACAATACTCTATTAATATATGCTTGGAGAAAGAATGGCCCCGCCCATTCTCTGCGCAAGTTTGATATGTTGTATAGAAAATTGCGTAAAAGATTTGGTGGATGGAGTGTGAGAGCCAGAGGCACTGCTGGCTGGGTTCATGTCATGATTGCTCTCACTTCGCAAAGAATAAAGATCAAGGATTTTCCCTTATCCTGGATCTGGCTGATTTTAAAATACTCTGGGTGCTAAATGCAGTCATCACATATAGATTTGCTTTTTTACTCATTTTTAAAAGCCCTTTAGGTTTTCATTCAGGGTAAGGAGGTTCCCAGCTTCCTCTACAGAACAGCAACAGATGGACAGTAGCTATCCTGTGAACAGGCTGTGAAGAATGGTCGTATTGTGGAGGTGTGACTGCCCTGGGAAGAGTGGTCAAGCTGCAGAATGCAGTTGAGCAGCTGTGCAATGTGGCTGTGCAGCTGTGTTGTGATTATGCTGAGTCACTTCTGGTGATAGGTGGATGTGGCCAGACCTGTGAAGCTCTGGCGTTTTGGAGTACACTCTACCTTTGGCATTTGTGTAACTTCTCTATTGATCTACTGCTTTGCAACCAAAGCAATGCAGCCAACCTGTGGTAGAGTCCTCCCTACAAATTCTCCACCTGCAGAGACTGCATCCTGCCCCCAGTCCACTCAGCATGTGCTAGCTTTCGTGTTCTGCCTCCCTGCTTGCACTGGCTTCCTCCCACCTGATCAAGACAGACCTTTTCTGTTTATCTTCCAGATCATCTTCTGTTGGTGATTTGTTTTACTCCCAATATTTGTGGATTCTACTAGTCAAGCACTATTTCAGAGGCTGAACTTAGTAATCACTAGTGAGGTTAGAAGGGGAACTCTGAATAAAGCTTATGTCCTCTCCACCATCTGGACTCTGCCTGCCCTGTTTTGATTATTCTTTCCTAATATGTCATAAAGAAATATGTAAAAAAGATGTATGTGTACAACTAAAAATGTCATTTTTAATATGTAATTGGGAAAAATTAAAAAGAAAAAAGAAATATAGAGATGGATGTTGTGGGAAAAAAGCTCGCTGGGAAAAATAATTCCTTAAAAATTAGAAATGAAGAGATGGAAGCTAATGAATTTATGGGAAATCAAGATATAATAAAGCAAACAAAAGATTAAAAATAGAAAAAGATGAAATATTTCATTGGGAAATCAACTGACCTGGAAAATAGATCCAGGTGAAATAAATTAGAAATTATTGGTCTACCTGAAAGTTATTAAAAGTGATGAAAAAGATCATAGACTTCATCTTTTAAGAAATTATCAAGGAAAACTGTCCTGATCTTCTAGTAGAGTGTAAACTAGTAATTGAAAGACTCCACTTTCTGCCATCTTATTCTCCCCAGGAATAATTTCTCCCAGGAATCTTATAGCCAAATTGCAGAAAAACAAAAACAAAAATAAAAACAATTCAAGTATAGCAAAGCTATAGTTAGTATAACAGCAGATTTACCAGCTTCTACATTAAAGTATTAGAGGACTTGGAATATGACATTTCAGGAAACCACTGGAGCTAGGATTAAAGCCAAGAATTACCTACCCCCCACCCAAAAAAAAAAAAAAAACTTTTTTCAATGAAAAAAAAGTGAAGATTCAATGACAGAAGATTTTCAAGCATTTGTGATGAAAATACCAGAGCCAAATGGAAAATTTGATCTTCAAATACAGAACTCTGGAATGGTATAAGAAGTTAATTGGGTTGATAAATGGTCAAAGGATATGAACAGACAATTTTCAGAGGATGAAATTGAAACTATTACCACTCATATGAAAGAGTGTTCCAAATCATTATTGATCAGAGAAATGCAAATTAAGACAACTCTGAGATACCACTACACACCTGTCAGATTGGCTAAGATGACAGGAAAAAATAATGATGAATGTTGGAGGGGATGCGGGAAAACTGGGACACTATTGCATTGTTGGTGGAGTTGTGAACGAATCCAACCATTCTGGAGAGCAATCTGGAATTATGCCCCCAAAATTATCAAATTGTGCATACCCTTTGATCCAGCAGTGTTTCTATTGGGCTTATATCCCAAAGAAATACTAAAGAAGGGAAAGGGACCTGTATGTGCCAAAATGTTTGTAGCAGCCCTGTTTGTAGTGGCTAGAAACTGGAAAATGAATGGATGCCCATCAATTGGAGAATGGCTGGGTAAATTATGGTATATGAATGTTATAGAATATTATTGTTCTGTAAGAAATGACCAGCAGGATGAATACAGAGAGGACTGGCGAGACTTACATGAACTGATGCTAAGTGAAATGAGCAGAACCAGGAGATCATTATACACTTCGACAACGATATTGTATGAGGACATATTTTGATGGAAGGGGATTTCTTTGACAAAGAGACCTGAGTTTCAATTGATAAATGACGGACAAAAGCAGCTACACCCAAAGAAAGAACACTGGGAAACGAATGTGAACTATCTGCATTTTTGTTTTTCTTCCCGGGTTATTTATACCTTCTGAATCCAATTCTCCCTATGCAACAAGAGAACTGTTCAGTTCTGCAAACATATATTGTATCTAGGATATACTGCAACATATCCAACATATAAAGGACTGCTTGCCATCTAGGGGAGGGGGTGGAGGGAGGGAGGGAAAAAAAATTGGAACAGAAACGAGTGTCAATATAAAGTAATTATTAAATAAAAATTAAAAAAAATAAAATAAAAGGAAGGGAATTGGGTAATATCACCTACCAGCTAAAAAAAAAAAAGAAGTTAATTGGGGAAAAAATATCATAAAAGACTTATTAAGGTTTATATGTTTACATTACAACATGGAAGGCTGTAACTCTTTAGAACTTTCTTAGTATTATGGCAGTTATATATATATATATATATATATATATATATATATATATAGAGAGAGAGAGAGAGAGAGAGAGAGAGAGAGAGAGAGAGAGAGAGAGAGAGAGAGAGAGAGAGAAAGAGAGAGAGAGAGAGAGAGAGAGAGAGAGAGAGAGAGAGACAGAGACAGAGGACAAAGACAGAGACAGAGAAAGACACACAGAGACAGACAGACAGACAGACAGAGACAGAAGGCACAGGTGTTAGTTGAATATGAAGGGATAATATTTTTTAAAATGATGAAATTAAGGGAGGAGAGAGGAATGTCCTGGAAGAAAGGGAAAGGTGAAGTGGAATGGTAAAAAAAATTGTCTGCCATCTAAAAAAAGCAAGAAAACTTTTACAATGGAGAAGCAGGAGAGGAGAGAACCTTGTTTTCATCAGAATTTTCTCTAAGAAAAATCACCTTATTCAATATGGCTATATAAATCTATCTTACCCTGCAGGAAAATAGGAGAGAAATAGGGGATGGGAATGGGGAAGGGTGATAAAAGAGAGGGCATGTTGGGGGAGGGAGTGGTCAGTAGCAAAACAATTTTGAGAAGGGACAAGGTAAAAGAAGAGAGAACAAATTGGGGGAAAATAGATTCTCTGATAAGACCTCATTTTTCAAACATAGATAGAATTTAATCAAATTAAAAAAAAAAAAAGAGCCATACCCCAATTGGTAAAAGATCAAAAGATATGATCTATGCCAAAGGACTATAAATTCATGAATCACCTTTGATCTAACAACACCACTATTAGGCAAGAATAACAAGAGAGACTTCTTTAAAAAACAAAAACAAAAAAACGGAAAATAATTATCTATCTATCTACAAAAAATATTTATAGCAGCTTTCTTTTCAGTGCAAAACACTGGAAATTGAGGAGATACCCATCAATTGGGGAATGGCTGAATAAATTGTGTTATGTGTTTGTGATAGCATATTATTGTTCTGTTGGATGATGAGCAGGATGTATCCAGAAAGTCTTTCATGAACTCAAAGTGAAATGTACTGCATACAAAGTAAAAAGCAATATTCTTGTATGTATGACTGTAAATAACTGCTAGTTCCAGCAGTACAATGATCCATGACTATTCTGAAGGACTTATTATGAAAAAACCCTATTCATACCCAGACAAGGAACTGATTATATCTGAAAACAGATTGAAGAATTCTCTGTCTCTGTCTCTTTCTTTCTCTCTCCCTCAACTTTATTTTTTAAGGGTTTTGTTTTTCATCAATGTGGAAGAGCTATGTATTTTTTCACAACATGACTTTTATAGAAATGTTTGTATAATTTCATATAAATCATCTTAGTGGGGGTGTGTGGATAATGGAGGGAACCTGGAACTCAAAAGTTTTAAAAACAAATGTAAAAAAAACGTAACTGAATAAAAACATTAAATTAAATAATTAAAGAACAAATATTTAATTCAGATTTTCAAAACATTGGAACTCATTTTTATAAATATTCCTAATAGTCTATTTATTAAGTAGTCCTTTGCAATACAAACATTTATTAGCTGTTTTATTTTGTTATAGTTTTAAATATTAATATAGTTAGGGGATAGGAACTGGACTGGTAATTTCAGTAGCATAGGGAAGTGCCAGTGAGGAAATTCTCTTTACCACTAGACAGAGCTCTGAGTCTGAAGTCAGGAAGACCTAATTTCAAATTTTACCTCAAATATTTAATTAGCTGTGTGATGCTGTGCACATCACTTAACCTGTTTTCCTCAGTTTCTTCAATTGTATAGTTGGAATAATAACAAATTCCAGAGTTGTTGTAAGGATCGAATGAGATAATATTTGTAAAACCCTTAGCACGATGCCCAGTATGCAGTAGAATCTTTAATATTTCACATTACTTTCTTATTTACATATAAAAACAATTTTAACATTTAAAGAATTGAGTTCCAAATTTTCTCCCCCTTCCCTTCTCTTTGGGGAGGCAGTTTGCTATAGATTATACATGTGCAATCATGTAAAGCATATTTCCATATTAGCCATGTTGCAAAAGAAAACAGAAAACAATAAAGTAAAAAATGGATTCTTTATAAATGCATCTTTCCTTCCCTCTTCCCCTATCAAAGTACATTATTGCTTGTTCTGTACAATATAGAGAATGTTTATATTTTCTGAGAATTGAGCAGGGAACCAAAAGCTTGAGAATATTTAGTTTCATACCATAAAGATTACCCAGAAGGCAGTATTGCTTTTGTGTATCTCAACTTTATCAGAACCCATAGAAAAACCTGTGTCTTGGTTGCCCCCACACCATTTAAATTAAACAAATTTGATTATATCAGCAAATCTAGTCACTGTTCAGTATGAATGGGTCAGAACAGGTCCTTCTCATCCCAAAAATGTTCCTATTGTGAAAGAGTATGACCCAACCTGCCATGCTACAACAAGAGTCCTGATTCAATCAAATAAATTCTCTGGATCATACTTCAGACAAACTTCCCTAACCTATAGTGATACTATATGTAAGAAATAGGATAGTGATCCTTACACAATAAAGTTTTTTTTTTTTTTTCAATAAGCAATTTACTACAATTAGCTCTAAATCTCCGAATGTATGATTTTTGGTATAGTGTAAGGAACTTTAGCTTTGTGATTAGAAATCCTAGGTTCAGATGTTACCTCTGAAACTCTCTGTGTGATGTCTGACAAATTATTAACTTCTCAAAGTCACATATTATTCAGCTATGATGTGATAGAATTGGTATAAACGGTCCATGAACTCTTTCTAGCTCTATACCTATAGTGATAACAAAAGAAATTTTTAAAATTAACAATAATACACTTTTGTATGTTTCATAAAGGGGTATTTTTTCAAAAGTCAATCTTTCAAGCCTTCACATTCATACAATCATTATTCATATACTTAACAAATGCAACATATTGATAGTATTATAAAACATGACCCTAAAATTTTCAGACTAAAATTTTTAACTCTCCCCATCTACTGATGTTTATCAATTTAGATTTGAAAGTATTCTGATACATTATCAAGTTCAGCCCCTTAATTTATAGATAATTGAATTACAAAATATTAATTGCCTTCCCCAGGATCCCACAGCATTTAATAAGTATGGAAATAAGCATTCATTAAGCACTTTCTACATTCCAGGCATTGAATATTTTTATAAATTTTAGCTCGTTTCATTCATTGAATAGCCTTGAGAAATAAGTACTATCATTATACCCATTTTAAGGTAAAGAAAACTAAGGAATCAGCTTGTTCAAGGTCATGTGACTAATAATAGCAGAGGTAAGATTTTGACTCATCTTTCTAGGTCCTATTCTCACTGTACTGCTTAGCTGCTTCACTAGCACTATGTGATGTCTTTAGTGAATTTTGAAGCCATGTCTTTCTTATTCCAAGTTTAATGGCCTTTTTCTAAAAGTATTCTGTTATAAGCTTTCCATTTGACTGAATAATTTTACCTATAGAAAATATCATATGTGACTACCTCTGTCATTAAAATAGATTACTGAATTTGTAATATTCAGTAGGAAACCTTCATATAAAATCATCAATAGTCTCAGAGAACCGAAATAGTCAGAAGCAGAGATTTATTTATATGGACTTTATATTAAAGTCTGTGGAGGATTCACAATCTGACTACTCTGCCTCAGTTCTGTCCATCCATTTTCCTGTTTGCATTTTTTTCCTAAAAACCTGCTTTGTTTTGAAATCCTAAGAATTCATTTCCTTCTAGTAAAATTCCTGTTTACTCGGGAGAGCATCTGGTCAGACAGAGGTATGAATGAACAGAAGAAATGACAAAGTAGGTCAAATACAATGTTGTACTTGTTTGTTTCCACTGTTTGAGTTCAATAAGTCTTCTATTCATCAATTTTGAAATTTCATCTATGGATGTTTTAGCAAAAACAATGGTAATACAGTTGTTTCTTTGTTTTTCTAAATACAAGCCAAAGTATTCCAAAATGTTTCCCCCTTTCTTTTGAGATATGCTCTAGGTCTAACAAGAAATACTTTGCACCATTTTACATTTCTTCTTAAAGAGTTTTTACAATATATATTTTCTAGAGCTATTTCTAACTGAAGAGCCACAAAATCATTACATTCTATAACTCTAATAAGGCTTGTAATGATTTAAAATTTACTTGGAAACACCAAAAGAAGTTGTAAGCATATCCTAACTGCCTACTGACAACTGACTAAAAAAATAAGACCCAGAAAAGGAATCCAAAGAAACTCAGAGAGACAAAATAGATAGAGAATAGTCTCAGCATCCAGGTTACTGGGATTCACATCCAACCTCTGACACCTACCAGCTGTGTGTTCCTGGGTCATTCACTTTAATCTCATATTGTACCAATCAACTATCTGAAGCTACCGATTTCTAGCCAGATTCATTCATTCCCTGTAACAGCAAGCCTCTTCTTTTTCATGTCTCCACTGAGACCAATGCCCATCTGAGCCAGAGACAGAGTTAGAAGGGCTTGGAGACAGATTCAGAAGGGCTCAGAGACAGATTCAGAGAAGGCAGAAGACTGGAGGCTGGAGCACAAGCTCTCGGATTGAAACAGACTTCAAGACAGAGATTGTGGTAGTGGTCCTCCTGCTTCCTCCACAGAAACCAAGATGCATTCTGGAAGACCTCAAGAAAACTAGCCTGGGGCCCCAGACAATGAAATAGATTGTGAAAGAGATAATAAAGAATTTGGACTTTATCTGTTGCTATGCTTGTGGTGATTACTCTGCTGAAATGAAGGCTGGTCAAAAGACCTCCAGAAAACCAATCAGAACACTACAAGTGTTGTCATAAATCAGGACAAAAGAGTAAAGACTATCTATCTATCTATCTGTCTATCTGTCCGTCCTTCCATCTGTTTAATTATCTATCTATCTATCTATCTATAATCTATCTGTCTGTCTGTTGGTCTGTCTGTTTGTGGCATGGGATAGCAATATAGCCTGTTATTAAGAGTTCAAGAATGATGCACTTAGCCATTACTGGATCTTACAAAATCTTAACAAAATCTTAATTATGTAAGAATCTCATGGAAGCTTCTTATTGAATCATTCCCTTTTTAATGATCTTCAGTGGCTCCCCACTACCTCTCAAATGAGGCCAAATTTCTTATCTTGGTATGAATTATCTTCTGCAGGTTTGTTCTGTTCTAGCTTTCTTACCTTATCTCAGCACTTTCTTTCATGTATCTTGTGCTCTGGCTTTTTCTAATCCCTCTAGCTGGAAGTAGTTTCACCTTCTTAAAGTGTTGCTAGAGATCAGGATTTCTTAAGCATGCTACATTCCAATTCTATATAGATGGTAAGGAATTTAAAAGCAGGGATCATGCTCCCTTTCTCTGAATCATCCAGTTACATGCACAATTATCTTCTCTCTTTGTTTCTGTGTATTTCTTTCTGTTCTTTCCTTTCCTCCCTCTTTCCCTGTTTCCCTCTTTTCTACTCGTACTCCTTTCTCTCTCTCTCTCTCTCTCTCTCTCTCTCTCTCTCTCTCTCGTATATATGTGTATGTGTGTGTACATATGTATGCTGGAGTCTGAAGAGGCTAGGTAGCAAAGTAGATGGAGTGTCAGCCTGGAATTAGGAAAACTAATCTTCCTCAATTCCAGTTTCCAGTCTGGTCTCTGATACTTAGTAGCTGTGTGGCCAAGAGCAAGTCACTTAAGCCTATTTGCCTCAGTTTGCTCATCTATTAAATGAACTGGAGAAGGACATTGCAAACCATTGCAGTATCTCTTCCAAAAAAACCTATGTGATCACAGAAACCTGGGCATGACCAAAAACAACTGAATAACAAAAACAACACATACATATACATACATACATACATACATACATAAACATGCATGCATATAAAATATACATACCTATGCACACAAACAAATATTATATATAAATTGTGTAAATATATAACACATATTTGCATAAATAGATAATAATAATACTTTTCCCAGTGTACTGTTCTATATTTTTACTCTTTTCATTTAAATATATTTTATTAATGTTCTTTTTGCATAAATTTCTGCATATAGCTATATCACCAAATACATCATATATCATCTTTTTTTAACCTTAATAGAACCCTTAATCTTTAAGAAATATACATGCATACACACATATATTTAGAAAATATATCAACATATTGGCCTTGTTTAAGAATGAATATTTCATTCTTTATCTCTCTATTACTTTTCTATCAAGAGTATAAAAGTATACCACTCTTTTGGAGTTAGTATTATCTGCAGCTTTGATCAGAGTTCTGAAGTTTTTTAGAATTGTTTTTTCTTATTGCTTTTCACCCCATAGCATCAAGTATGTTGGTTTTGTTTCTTCCACCCTACATCAGAGTAAAATCTTATCTGTTCTTTTTCAAAAACCTACTCACATAATTAGATAATTTTCAAGTCAAAAATGACTCTATTTATCTACCTATATCTACACACATACACATATAAACACATAAACAATATATTTACATATATACATATTCATGCATACCCATTGTTTATGTATTTATATAACACATACATACGTACTTAAGACATGATCATTTAGTCATTGCATGAAGAATTTCAAGGATGTACAGTTCTGTTACTTCTTTTTTTTTTTTTTTAATTTTTATTTAATAATTACTTTATATTGACACTCATTTCTGTTCCGATTTTTTTTCCCTCCCTCCCTCCACCCCCTCCCCTAGATGGCAAGCAGTCCTTTATATGTTGGATATGTTGCAGTATATCCTAGATACAATATATGTTTGCAGAACCGAACAGTTCTCTTGTTGCATAGGGAGAATTGGATTCAGAAGGTATAAATAACCCGGAAAGAAAAACAAAAATGCAGATAGTTCACATTCGTTTCCCAGTGTTCTTTCTTTGGGTGTAGCTGCTTTTGTCCGTCATTTATCAATTGAAACTCAGGTCTCTTTGTCAAAGAAATCCACTTCCATCAAAATATGTCCTCATACAATATCGTTGTCGAAGTGTATGATGATCTCCTGGTTCTGCTCATTTCACTTAGCATCAGTTCATGTAAGTCTCGCCAGTCCTCTCTGTATTCATCCTGCTGGTCATTTCTTACAGAACAATAATATTCCATAACATTCATATACCACAATTTACCCAGCCATTCTCCAATTGATGGGCATCCATTCATTTTCCAGTTTCTAGCCACTACAAACAGGGCTGCTACAAACATTTTGGCACATACAGGTCCCTTTCCCTTCTTTAGTATTTCTTTGGGATATAAGCCCAATAGAAACACTGCTGGATCAAAGGGTATGCACAGTTTGATAATTTTTTGGGCATAATTCCAGATTGCTCTCCAGAATGGTTGGATTCGTTCACAACTCCACCAACAATGCATTAGTGTCCCAGTTTTCCCGCATCCCCTCCAACATTCATCATTATTTATTCCTGTCATCTTAGCCAATCTGACAGGTGTGTAGTGGTATCTCAGAGTTGTCTTAATTTGCATTTCTCTGATCAATAATGATTTGGAACACTCTTTCATATGAGTGGTAATAGTTTCAATTTCATCCTCTGAAAATTGTCTGTTCATATCCTTTGACCATTTATCAATTGGAGAATGGCTTGATTTCTTATAAATTTGAGTCAGTTCTCTATATATTTTGGAAATGAGGCCTTTATCAGAACCTTTAACTGTGAAAATGTTTTCCCAGTTTGTTGCTTCCCTTCTAATCTTGTTTGCATTAGTTTTATTTGTACAAAGGCTTTTTAATTTGATGTAATCGAAATTTTCTATTTTGTGATCAGTAATGGTCTCTAGTTCATCTTTGGTCACAAATTTCTTTCTCCTCCACAAGTCTGAGAGATAAACTATTCTATGTTCCTCTAATTTATTTATAATCTCGTTCTTTATGCCTAGGTCATAGACCCATTTTGATCTTATCTTGGTATATGGTGTTAAGTGTGGGTCCATGCCTAATTTCTGCCATACTAATTTCCAATTATCCCAGCAGTTTTTATCAAATAATGAATTCTTTTCCCAGAAGTTAGGGGCTTTGGGTTTGTCAAACACTAGATTGCTATAATTGACTATTCTGTCTTGTGAACCTAGCCTTTTCCACTGATCCACTAATCTATTTCTTAGCCAATACCAAATGGTTTTGGTGACTGCTGCTTTATAATATAATTTTAGATCAGGTACAGCTAGGCCACCTTCATTTGATTTTTTTTTTCATTAATTCGCTTGAGATTCTCGACTTTTTATTGTTCCATATGAATTTTGTTGTTATTTTTTCTAGATCAATAAAATATTTTCTTGGAAGTCTGATTGGTATAGCACTAAATAAATAGATTAGTTTAGGGAGTATTGTCATCTTTATTATGTTCGCTCGGCCGATCCAAGAGCACTTAATATTTTTCCAATTATTTAAGTCTGACTTTATTTGTGTGGAGACTTTTTTATAATTTTGCTCATATAATTCCTGACTTTCCTTTGGTAGATAGATTCCCAAATATTTTATGGTATCAACAGTTATTCTGAATGGAATTTCTCTTTGTATCTCTTGCTGTTGGGTTTTGTTGGTGATGTATAAAAATGCTGAGGATTTATGGGGATTTATTTTGTAGCCAGCTACTTTGCTAAAATTATGAATTATTTCCAATAGCTTTTTAGTAGAATCTCTGGGGTTCTCTAGGTATACCATCATATCATCTGCAAAGAGTGATAGTTTGGTTTCCTCATTGCCTACTCTAATTCCTTTAATATCTTTCTCGACTCTTATTGCCGAGGCTAGTGTTTCTAATACGATATTAAATAATAATGGTGATAGTGGGCAACCTTGCTTCACTCCAGATCTTACTGGGAAAGGTTCCAGTTTTTCCCCATTGCATATGATGCTTACTGATGGTTTTAAATATATGCTCCTGACTATTTTAAGGAAAAGTCCATTTATTCCTATGCTCTCAAGTGTTTTTATTAGGAATGGATGTTGGATTTTATCAAATGCTTTTTCTGCATCTATTGAGATGATCATATGGTTTTTGTTTGTTTGGTTATTGATATAGTCAATTATGCTAATAGTTTTCCTAATATTGAACCAGCCCTGCATTCCTGGTATAAATCCTACTTGGTCATAGTGTATTATCCTGATGATGATTTTCTGTAATCTTTTTGCTAATATTTTATTTAAGATTTTAGCATCAATATTCATTAGGGAGATTGGTCTATAATTTTCTTTCTCTGTTTTCAGCCTACCTGGTTTAGGTATCAGTACCATGTCTGTGTCATAAAAGGAGTTTGGTAGGACTCCTTCAATCCCTATTTTTTCAAATAGTTTATATAACATTGGAGTTAATTGTTCTTTAAATGTTTGGTAGAATTCACATGTAAATCCATCTGGTCCTGGGGATTTTTTCTTAGGGAGTTGATTGATAGTTTGTTCTATTTCTTTTTCTGAGATGGGACTGTTTAGGATATTTACTTCTTCCTCTGTTAGTTTGGGCAAGCTATATTTTTGGAGGTATTTTTCTATTTCATTTAAGTTTTCGAATTTATTGGCATAAAGTTGGGCAAAGTAACTCCTAATTATTGCTCTAATTTCCTCTTCATTAGTAGTGAGTTCTCCCTTTTCATTTTTAAGACTAACAATTTGATTTTCCTCTTTCCTTTTTTTAATCAGATTTACTAAGGGTTTGTCTATTTTGTTGGTTTTTTCATAGAACCAACTCTAAGTTTTATTAATCAATTCAATAGTTTTTTTACTTTCAATTTTATTGATCTCACCTTTTATTTTTAGAATTTCAAGTTTAGTGTTTGACTGGGGGTTTTTAATTTGTTCCTTTTCTAGCATTTTTAATTGCAAACCCAATTCATTGACCTTCTCTTTCTCTATTTTATACAAATAGTCCTCTAGAGATATAAAATTTCCCCTTATTACCGCTTTGGCTGCATCCCATACATTTTGGTATGATGTCTCATTATTATCGTTTTCTTGGGTGAAGTTATTAATTATGTCTATGATTTGCTGTTTCACCCAATCATTCTTTAGTATGAGATTATTTAGTTTCCAATTATTTTTTGGTCTACTTCCCCCTGGTTTTTTGTTGAATGTAATTTTCATTGCATCGTGGTCTGAAAAGGATGCATTTACTATTTCTGCCTTACTGCATTTGAATTTGAGGTTTTTATGTCCTAATATATGGTCAATTTTTGTATAGGTTCCATGAACTGCTGAAAAGAAAGTGTATTCCTTTCTGTCTCCATTACATTTCCTCCAGAGATCTATCATATCTAACTTTTCTAGTATTCTATTTACCTCTTTGACTTCTTTCTTATTTATTTTGTGGTTTGATTTATCTAATTCTGAGAGAGCAAGGTTAAGATCTCCCACTATTATAGTTTTACTGTCTATTTCTTCTTGCAGCTCTCTTAGTTTCTCTTTTAAGAATTTAGATGCTACCCCACTTGGTGCATATATGTTTAATATAGATAGTGCTTCATTATCCATGCTACCCTTTAGCAAGATATAGTGTCCTTCCTTATCTCTTTTAATAAGATCAATTTTTGTTTTAGCTTGATCTGAGATCAGGATGGCTACCCCTGCTTTTTTGACTTCACCTGAAGCATAGTAGATTTTGCTCCAACCTTTTACCTTTAACCTGCATGTATCTCCCCGCTTCAGGTGTGTTTCCTGTAAACAACATATTGTAGGATTCTGGCTTTTAATCCATTCTGCTAACCGCTTCCTCTTTATGGGGGAGTTTACCCCTTTCACGTTTATGGTTAGAATGACCAATTCTGTATTACTTGCCATCTTGTTGACCCCGGTTTATGCTTTTCTCCCTTCTTTCCCCTTTCCCCTCCTTCCCAGTATTAAGCTTGTGAGCACCACTTGCTTCTCACAGCCTTCCCTTTTTAGTATCCCTCTCCCCGCCTTAGAGTTCCTCCCCCTATCTTACCCCTTTCCCTCCCAGTTCCCGTATTCCCTTCCGCTTAGCTTATTCCTTCCCTTTTCACTTTTCCCTTCTCACTTTTCAATGAGGTGGGAGAAGTTTCACCATAGATTGAATATGTCTTAAGATTTTTCACTTAAAGCCAATTCTGAAGGCAGTAAGATACCCACTATATTCATCCCCCTCCATTCTTTCTCTCAGATATAATAGGTTTCCTATGCCTCTTCATGAGATGTACTACCCCCACTTTACCCTTTTTCTGGTACAATGTCCTTTCCACATCAATTTCTAGAACAAGGTATACATGTATTCTTTATACATCTATATAGTCAAAATATAGTTCCCAAGATTAATCTTACCTTTTTAGATTTCTCTTGAGTTCTATATTTGTAGATCAAACTTTTTGTTAAGTTCTGGTTTTTTCATCAGAAATAGATGAAATTCGCTTACTTCGTTGAATGTCCATCTTCTTCCCTGGAAAAAGATGCTCATTCTCGCTGGGTAAGTTATTTTTGGTTGCATACCAAGTTCCTTAGCCTTTCGGAATATCATATTCCAGGCCTCTGTTCCTATGACTTCTGGGCAGTTCTCTTTGATAATTTCCTGGAAAATAGTGTCCAGGCTCTTTTTTTCATCATGTTTTTCTGGAAGTCCAATGATTCTCAGATTGTCTCTCCTGGATCTGTTTTCCAGGTCTGTTGTCTTCCCCAGAAGGTATTTCACATTTTTCTCCATTGTTTGATTTTTTTGGATTTGCTTGACTGATTCTTCTTGTCTCCTCGAGTCATTCAATTCCACTTGTTCAATTCTGATTTTCAGTGAAGTATTCTCTTCACTCACTTTTTTAAAATCTTTTTCTAATTGTCCAATTGAGTTCTTTTGTTCTGTGGAATTTTTTTCCATTTCGCCAATTTTGTTTTCCAGTTCACCAATCCTATTTTTCAAGGATTTTACTTCTTTATCCACTCTCTCTCTAACTTTCTCCAGGCTCTTTTGCCAAGCCTCCCTCTCCTTTTCCCAAGCTTCCCTCTCCTTTTGCCAAGCCTCACTCTGCTTTCCCCATTTTTCTTCTAGCTCCCTTGTGAGAGCCTTTTTAATCACTTCTATGAGGTTCATCTGTGCTGAGGAACAGATGATCTCCTCCTTTGGGGATTCACCTGGGGACTGCCTGTTTTTAGTCTCTTCAGGATTTAGAGTCTGCTCTCTAACTGTATAGAAGCTGTCAAGGGTTAAAGTCCTCTTCAGCTTCTTGCTCATTCTGTCTAATAATCAAAGACAAACTACTAAAGAAAAACAGAAAAAACTGGAGTCTTTCTTTGGGGGGGGGGGGCTAGGTGTGTTATCGAGCTTCCTCTACAGACTGCAGGGGGCAGCAGTGAGGCACTAGCAGGACTGTGTTGCGCGTGCGCTCTGAGATCCCAAAGCGTGCTGAGTCACTGTGGGGGGGGAAGGGGGGGGGGCGGCCAGGTCCCGAGAGACTCCAGCTGTTTGGGGTTGTATTCTTCAGCCCCGGTGTTTTTATCTTCTCTGCTGGGCTGCTGACTTGCTGCCGGAGCAAAGTATCCAAACCTGTAGCGAAGCTCTCCCCGCAGAGATGGCTGCGATCACTCCCCACCCCCTCTCCAGTCTGCTCCCGTGCTCTCACTGCTGCTGCCCTCAGCCTGCGCCCTATCTAAAACCGTCCCAGCCCTCCAGTAAAGACAGACCTTTCTTGGTGAATCTCAAGGATGGCTTCTCTTGGTAACTATTTGTGGGTTTTTTTTCAGTCAAGCATTAATTCAGAGGCTTGTAATGAAATGGATAGTGAGAGAAAGCGTGGAGCTTATGCAGCTGTGAGCCTCCTCTCCGCCATCTTAACCGGAAGTGTTCTGTTACTTCTTAAAGAAGTATTTAAAGAAGCTAAAGAACAGCTTCCATTTCTGAATGGATCTCTTAGGATGATTATCCTGACAGAAATGCAAAAACAAACATTTAAAATGCCAACTTGCCATAAGCCACTTCTGATACATAAAATGTATCAGAAATGATCTCTTTTCACAAATCAATTCAAACTTCATATTCTTCATGAATTCTTTTCTTATTCTTCCAGCCTTTACTATCTTCCTCCATTTCACAATTATCTTGAATACATGTATATGTTTGGTTTTCATTATGAATATGCTTACATAATTCATTACATTTAATAAACTTTTTTGAGGTCAAATACTACATTTTCATGGAGGGGTGGTGTAGTGGGATGGAGTGGGAGGAGTGGGAATTCTCTCCTAATCTATATGTGTTTTTCACTACAAAACAATTATGGATTTATAAAGATTCTATATATACTTATATATGCACTTAAAACATCAAAAAATGTCAAAATCCTTGATGGTAGGGACCAAATCCCATTTGACTTTATAACTTCAGAGTCTGTCACAATATTTGATAAGTAATAGCAATTTAATTAATGCATGTTGATTGATTCCTTGCTTTGAATATATCTATATAATTAATATGTGGGTGTATTGTTTTGTTAATTTATTCCCATTTTTTTTCTCCCCAGTTTTCTCACACTCCTTCTATTATTCCCTTGACAGTGTAAGTGAGTATACAAGAACCTTGAACTTGTGTAATGTGTGAATATTTTCCAAATATGTGGTATTTTTATATCTCTTGATTCCAGCATTATTCTCCCTGATTTTTACTAATGTTATCAGATTGCTATATTCAAATTTAATGAAGCATTTATTCTCAATCAGAAATACCATTAAGATGATAAAATTCCCCAAGTCTTATATATGAAGTTAGAGTCATAAACTTTATTTAGTGTGGGATGAGGGATGATGAAGAACATTTTCTGTTTAACTGATGTTTTAAATTTTTCAGTTGTTGGGCCCCAATGATTTTCATAAGTCAAATAAGCAAGTCAAAGTTTATCTGTAATAAATGATGTCATATCTTTTCTCTGATTAGCTTCTGTAGGCATACATATTAAGTAGTCTGTTAAACTGTAAAGTTGATGGACAAGTATTTTATTTTGGTTGGTGTTAAATCTTCAATAATATCAAGCAAGTATTAAAACATGTCATTCAATAGTAGTTAAATATAAACAAATAAATCTGTCACATGAAGAAAAAAACTCTTGAAAACTCAGGTGTTTAAAATATGAAATGTATAAAAATATAGGTTTAGAAATTTCCATGTTGCAGTTATTAAAAAATGTTAATTAAAAAAAAAAAGACTTGTTAGGTGATTTTACTACCAATAAAACCTTTTGATTAACAGCATATAGAATCTTAGAATTTTGTAGTAGGAAAGACCTTTGGAAAGAAGGGGAAAAGGCAGAACGAAAGGAAGAAAAATAAGAGGGAAAGAAGGAAGGAAGCAAGGAAGGAAGGAAGGAAGAAAGAAAGGATGGAAGGAAGGAGGGATGGAAGGAGAAAGGGAAGGAAGAAAGGAAGGAGGGATGGAGGGAAGAAGGGAAGGAAGAAAGGAAAGAGAAAGTAAAGTAGGAAAGAAGGAGGAAGGAAAGAAGAAAGGAAAGAGGGAAAAAGAGAGGGAAGGAAAAAGGGAAGGGAAGAGGGAGGAAGTGAAGAAAAGAAGAGGGAAGAAAGGAGAAAGGGAAGGAAAAAAGGAGGGAGGAAAAGAAGGAAGGAGAAGGGAAGGAGGGAAGGAAAGGAAGGAGGAAAGGAAGGAAAGAAGAAAAGAAAGAAATAATTAATTTAAGTCCACCTATGTTCCAGACACTGAACCAAATGATTAAGTTTATTTGATTCCTCACAACTCTGTGAGGTAAGTGCTAGTATTCCTATTTTATAGTTGAGTAAACTGAGGCTGACAGAAATTAAATGGCTTGCCCAGCTAGTAAATGTCTGAGAGCTGGATTTCAATTCATAGATCTTTTTGATTCTGGGCCCATCATTCTATCCGCCAGGAGCACTTGATGTCCTTTAGAGGCCTTTTTAGTACTTGTGAGATCTAATAGCAAATCCCCACTCCAATATCCATAGTCAGTAAACATTCAGTCCTTTCTTTTAGACTTCCAATGAGAGTGAACTGACTCCTTCCAAGGGCAAAGAATTCTACTTTGTAGCCCATAATTAAGAAATCTTGGGTTAGAGCTAAGATGGCAGAGAGCAGATATGGCTTTCTTTAACATTGTCATGCCTTTTCTCAAACCACCAGCATATTAAACTACTAAACTGGTTTTGGAGTGACAGAACCCACAAATATGTGGAATGCAACACATTTTCAGAAGAAGATACTTGGGAAGAACTTGAGAACAGGTCTGTTTCAATCAAGTGGGGCACAGTGCTGAGCCCAAACCTCAGTGTAGGGAGCCCAAGGCAGGGATCTGGGACAGGGAGTGAGAGCATTGTGGCATCTGTCCACAAGGCAATCTTCTGTGAGCCTCTTAGGCTACTCTGTGCTGGTTGCAAGCATGTGATTTAGCAGATTTGCTGCAAAGCATCCAAAGCAAATACAAAAGGCCAGTTGTAAGCCACTGAGCCTTGGAAGTCTGTCAGAAACACTGACCCCAGGGCAAAGTAAAGCTGCTACCACCTTTGCCTTAAGAGCAGATTTCAACCCTTAAAAATGAGCAAAAAAGCAAAAAGAATTCTGCCCATAGACAACTTTTATGAAGAAAGAGAATAGGACTCAAACTCTGAGGTTACAAAAGGGAAATCAATTCCAGATGAAGCCCCACAGGGAGATATGAGCTGATCTCTATTTCACAAGGCTTTCTTTGAAGATTTCAAACAGGATCTTAAAAAGTGTTAGAAGAAAAATGGGGGAAGGAAATGAGATCTTTGCAAAAAGGTATGGAAAAAGAAAAACAGAAATTATTTGAAGAAAACTCCTTAAAATAGATTTGATGAAATGGGAAAAGCATATAACTTTCTACAAAATAAACTTGCTAAAGTGGAAAAAGTATATAACTCCTTACAAAATAGATATAAAAAAAGATACCAAATCATTGAAAAAACAGAATTTGTGAAATGGAAAAAAATGCAATGAACAAAACAATTCAATTGGCCAAAGACAAATGGAATTTAAAAAGGTAACTAAAGTAAATAATACACTAAAACTTAGAATTGAACAAATAGAAGTGATTGATTCAATAAAACTTCAAGAATCAAACAAAACCAAAAAAAAAAATATGAAATGCCTTCTAGGAAAAATAACTGACCTAGAAAATAAATGTAGGAGAGACAATCTAAGAATTATTGGACTTCCTGTAAGCCATGATGAAAAAAAGAGTCTAGACATCATCTTTCAAAAAATTATCAAGAAGATTTGGGGAGGGAGGCAGAGCTAAAATGGCAGAGAGAGACATGACTTTCTGTAACCTAATAAGACCTTCTCTCAAACCAATAGCAGATTAAGCCTCTAAACTGTTTTTTGGAATCAAACAACCCACAGATATTTGGATTACAACACATTCCCAAAAAAATATAGCTGGAAGTACTTCAAAACAGGTCCAATTCAAACAGGCAGGGTGACAGTCTGCTGAGTCCACAGCACAGCACAGGGAGACCTGGGCAAGGAGGTGAGGAAGGAATTCAGAATGCTGTAGCTTCTAGGCACCTGGGAATTTTCTGTGAGCCTTGTAGGCTAGTCTGTCCTGGTTGCAAGTAGATGGTTTGGAAGATTTGATATAAAAGGCAAATTGTAAACCCCTGAACCCTGGAAGAACTTGTGACCTAGCCAGGATTACCCAGCACTGGAAATCCATCAGTGAACTGCCCCCTTACCCCCCCACCCCCGGCAAATGAAAGTAGCTGTCCCTTCTTTGTATTGAACAGACCTCAAACTTTTAAAAAATGAGTAAAAATCCAAAAAGAAGTCTCACCATAGACAGCTTCTATGGAGAGAAAAAAACAGATCTCAAATTCTGAGGTTCCTAAAAGCAAAGCAACTCCAGATGAAGCCCCAAAGAGAAATATGAATGGATCCCCATTTCACAATGTGTTCTTGGAAGATTGCATAAAGGATATTAAAAGAGAGTTAGAAGAAAAATGGGGAAAGTAAATACCATCATTGCAAGAAGGAATCGAAAAAGCATATAATGCCCTACAAAATAGACATGAAAAAGACACCCAATTCACTGAAAAACAAAATTTTTGAAATGGAAAAGAAATGCAATGAACAAAACAATTCAATAGGCCAATTATAAAAGGAGCTAAAAAGGTAACTGAAGAAAATAATACACTAAAAATTAGAATTGAACAAATGGAAGTGAATGACTCAATAAGACTTCAAGAATTAGTCAAACAAACCAAAAAAATGAAAAAAAAAAAAGAAGAAAATATGAAATACCTTCAAGGAAAAACAATTGACATGGAAAATAGATCAAGTAGAGACACTCTAAAGATTATTGCACTTCCTGAAACCATAATGAACAAAAGAACCTAGATATCATGTAACAGGAAATCATGAAGAAACACTGCTCTGATATCTTAGAATCAGAAGGTAAAATAGTCATTAAAAGAATTCACAGATCACTTCCAGAAAGAGATCCCAAAATTAAATCCCAAGGAATATCATAGCTAAATTCCAGAACTATTGCATCAAGAAAAGATATTGCAAGTAGCCAGAAAGAAAAATAAATAGAGAGAAGCCACAATTAGGATTACCCAGGACCTAGTAGCTTCCACCTTAAAGGACCAAAGGGCCTGGAATCTGATATTTTGAAGGGTAAAGGAACCTAGATTACAGCCAAGCATAAGCTATCCAGCTAAAATGAGCATTATCTTTCAGGAAAGAAGATGGACATTCAACAGTATAGGTGAATTCACCTATTTTGAAAGAAAAGAACAGAATGAATAAAAAATTTGATCTCCAAACACAGAACTCAAGAGAAACATAGAAAGGTAAAAAGGAAAAGAACTCTTAAGGACTACATTTCTGTTATGGGTATACTTAGAGAATTTGAGTATAATTTGATTTTATTATGATAATATGAAAAAGAAACTAGACATGGAAAGGGGATCATATTGGACAAAGAAAAAAGGAGGTAAAATAAAGGAAATTACATCTCACAAAGAGGCAAAGGAGAGCTAGTATAATTGAGGGAAAGAAAGGAGTGGGATAAGCATTATGTGAATCTTACTCTCATTAGATTTGGCTCAAAGAGAAAATGTCAGACATATTTGGTTTCACAGAGAAACTTGTCTCAACATATAGGAAAAGGGGGAAAAGAAAGTGAAAGAATAATAGAAGGAAAAACACAAGTATTAGGGGAAAGATGTAAAAAAGGGGAAGGATTAAAGAGGAAGAGTTAGTTGAGGGAGCAGGTCATCAAAAGCAAAATAATAGAGGGAAGGAGGAAAGAAAAGAGAAAAGCAGAACTTAAAGTAAATAAGATGGCAGTAAATGTAGAACTAGTTATTTTAACCATGAATGTGAATGGGATGAACTGTCCCATAAAATGGAAGTGGATAGTGGATTGGATTAAAAGCCAGAACTTTACAAAATGCTGCTTACAAGAAATACATTTAATGTAAGGTGGATATATACAGAGTGAAGGTAAAGGGCTGGAGCAGAATCTATTATGCTTCAGGTGAAATAAAAAATGCAGGGGTAGCAATCCTGAACTCATATCAAGTAAAAGCAAAGATAGATCTAATTAAAACTGATAAGGAAGCAAACTATATTTTAGTAAAGGGTGCCATAGATAATGAAGCAATATAAATACCAAACATATCCAACAAGTGGTATAACATCCCAATTTCTAGAGGAAAAGTTAAGAAAGCTGAAAGAAGAAATATTCACCAAAACTACATTAGTGGGGTATCTCAACCTTGCTCTCTCAGAACTAGTTAAATCTAACCACAAAATAAATAAGAAAGAAGTTAAGGAGATAAACAAAATGTTAGAAAAGTTAGGTGTGATGATCTTTGGATAAAATTGAATGGACACTGAAAGGAGTTTACTTTTTTCTCAGCAGTTCATAGAACTTATAAAAAATTGAATATGTGTTAGTATGTAAAAAACTCAAAATCAAATGCAGAAAGGCAAAAATAATAAATGCATTTTGTTCAGATCATGATGAAATAAAAATCACATGCAATATAAGGCCAGGAGAAAATAGGCCAAAAGTTAATTGGAAATTAAATAAATTATGACACAAATAGGGTGATGCTAGCTAAACTAGCTAGGGTGAAAACAGAGAAAGAAAATTATAGACCAATTTCCCTAATGAATATTGATGCAAATATCTTAAATAAAATAATAGTAAAGAGATTACAGAAAGTCATCCCCAGGCTAATACATGATGAGCAAATAGTATTTATACCAGGAATGCAGGACTAGTTCAATATTAGGAAAACTATTTGAATAATCAAATATATCAACAATCAAACTAATAAAAATCATGTGATTATTTCAATAGATGCATAAAAAGCATTTCCTAAAAACCCAGTCCTATTAAAAACACTAGAGAAAAGGGGCAACTAGGTGGCTCAGTGGCTAGAGCACCATCATGAAGTCAAGAAGACCTGAGTTCAAATCTGGCCTCAGACACTTAACATTTCCTATCTGTGTGACTCTGGTCAAGTCACTTAGCCCCAATTACTTCAGCAAAAAAATCACAATTAAAAATAAAAACAAAAACACTAGAGAATATAGGAATAAATGAAGTTTTTGATAAAATGATCAGTGGCATCTATTTAAAACCATCAGAAAACATCATATGTAATGGGGACAAACAAGAACCATTCCCAATAAGCTCAAGAGTAAAACAAGGCTGCCTACTATTACCATTACTATTCATTATTGCATTATAAATGTTAGCTTTGCAAATAGGAGAAGAAAAAAGAGATTAAATGAATTAGAATAGGTCATGAGGAAACCAAATTATCAGTCTTTGCAGATAATCTGATGGTAGACTTAGACAATACTGGAGAATCAACTGAAAAACTATTGGAAAGAATTCACAACATTAGCAAAATTGCAGTATACAAAATAAATCCACTAACTCATTAGCATTTTCATATGTTACCAATAAAGTCTATCAGCAAGATATACAAAGAGAAATTCCATTCAAAATAACTGTCAATAGTATAAAATATTTGGGAATCTATCTGCTGATGGAAAGTCGGGAATTATATGAACACAATTACACAGCACTTTCCACACAAATAAAGTCATATATAATCAGCTGGAAAAATATTAATTGCTCATGGGTAGACCGAGTGAATATAATAAACATAATAATATTACCTAAATTAATCCAATTATTTTGTGCCATAGCAGTTTTTTTTTTAATTTTAGACAAATTGTTTTACAGACCTAAATAAAGAGCAATAAAGTTTATCTGAAAGAACAAAAGGTCAAGAATTTCAAGGGAAATAATAAAAAAAAAAGTTCATGAATTTGGCCCAGTTGTGCCAGACCTAAAACTATATTATAAAGTAGCAGTCATCAAAACCATTTGGTACTGGTAAGAAATAGACTAGTTGATTAGTGCAATAGGTTAGGATCACAGGACAAAATAGTCAATTACTATAGTAATCTAATGTTTAACAAACCCAAAGCCCCCAGCTTAGGGGATAATAACTCACCAACAAAAACTACTGGAAAAATTGAAAACTGTATGGAAGAAATTAGGGCTTGAGCCACACCTAACACCACATACCAAGATAAGATTTAAATATGTTCATGATTTATACATAGTGATATTATAAGCAAAGTAGAAGACCATAGGATAGATAGTTTACCTCTCAGATCTGTGGAGAATGAAAGAATTTGCATCCAAAGAAGAACTGAAGATTATTATTGATCACAAAATAGATAATTTTGATCATATTAAGTTAAAAAGATTTTGTACAAACAAAATTAATGCAGACAAGATTAGAAGGGACGCAATAAATTGAGAAATCCTTTTTACATTTAAGGATTCTGATAAAGCCCTCAATACTAAAACATATAGAAAATTGACTCAAATTTAAAAGAATTCAAGCCTTTCTCCAATTGATAAATGGTCAAAGGATATAAACAGATAATTTTCAGATGAAGAAATGAAAACTATTTCTAATCATGTGAGAAGGTGCCCTAAATCACTGTTGATCAGAGAAATGCTAATTAAAATAACTGGGATACCACTATACTACTCTCAGATTGGCTAAGATGATAGGAAAAGATAATGATGAATGTTGGAGGGGATGTAGGAAAACTGGCATACTAAGACATTATTGATGGAACTGAGATTGGATCCCCACTCTGGAGAGCAATTTGGAACTATGTTCAAAAAGTTATCAAATTGTGCATACCCTTTGATACAGAAGTGTTTCTATTGGGCCTATACCCAAAGAAATCTTAAAAAAAGGAAAAGGACCTGTATATGTAAAAACTTTTGTGGCAATCCTTGTCATAGTGGCAAGAAACTCGTCATTGAGTGGATGCCCATCAGTTGTAGAATGGCTGATATATGAATGTTATGGAATATTATTGTTCTATAAGAAATAATTTAGAGAACAATTTTAGAGAGAACTGAAGAGACTCACATGAATTGTTGCTAAGTATAAGAAAAGGGTGGGTTGCTTGAGGAATGTGATGGTCAGAAGCAAAATACTGGGAAGGAGGGAAAGGGAAAAGAAAAGAGAAAAGCATAACTTGAAGTAAATAAAATGGCAGGAAATACAAAAATTAGTTATTTTAACTATGAATATGACTAGGATTAACTCTCTCTTTAAAAAGAAGCTGGTAGCAGACTGGATTAAAAGTCAGAATCCTAAAATATATTGTTTACAAGAAACACAGTTAAAGCAGTGTGAAACATAGAAAGTAAAGGTAAAAAGCTGGAGCAGAATTTATTATGCTTTAGGTGAAGTGAAAAAAACAATGGTTTCAATCCTTATCTCAGATCAATCAAAAGCAAAGATAGATCGAATTTAAAAAGATAAGAAAAGAAACTATATCTTGCTAAAAGGTACCATAATTAATGAAACAACAACAATACTAAATCTATATGCACCAAATGGTATAGCACCCAGATTCCTAGAGGAGAAGGTAAAAGACCTGCAAGAAGAAATAGACAGTAAAACTATACTGGTGGAGAATCTCAACCTTGCTCTCTCAGAATTAGATAATTGCAAAATAAATAAAAAGAAGTTGAGGTAAACAGAATTTCAGAAAAATTAAGTATGCTGGATCTTTGGAGAAAATTAAATGGAGACAAAAAGGAGTATACTTTCTTCTCAGCAGTTCCGGGGACCTATGCAAAAATTGACCAAGTATTAGGGTATAAAACCTCAAAATCAAATGCAGAAAGGCAGAATTAGCAAATGCACTTTTTGAGAGCATGATGCAATAAAAATCAGATGCAATAAAAGTCCAGGAGAAAATAGACCAAAAATTAATTGGAAATTAAATAATCCTAAAGAATGAATGGATGAAACAGAAAATCATAGACACAATCAATTACTTTATCCAAGATAATGACAATAATAAGACAACACAATAAAATTTTTGGAATGCAAGCAAAGTGGTTATTGGGGTAAATTTTATATCCCTACATGCTTACTTGCATAAAATAGAGAAAGAGATCAATGAATTGGGCTTACAACTAAAAAAGCTAGAAAAAACAAACAAACAAACAAACAAACAAAAAACCTTAAAAACCACTCAATTAAATGCCAAATTTGAAATTCTGAAAATAAAATGAGAGATTAATGAAATTTAAAGTAAGAAAACTATTGAATTAAAACTAAGAGTTGGTTTTATGAAAAAACCCAACAAAATAGATAAACCTTTATTTAATTTGATTATAAAAAGGAAAGAGAAAAATCAAATTGTCAGTCTCAAAAATTAAAGGGAAAACTTTCTACCAATGAAGAGGAAATTAGAGCCATTATTAAGAGTTTTTTGCCCAACTATATGTCAATAAATTTGATAATCTTCGTGAAATGGAGAAATATTTACAAAAATATAGATTGCCCAGCTTAACAGAAAAAGAAATAAATAATTCAAATAATCCTATTTTATTAAAAGAAATAGAACAAATTATTAATCAACTGGCTAAGAAAAAATCTCCAGGATCAGATGGATTTACATGTGAATTCTATAGTTAATTTAAGTTCATGTAAATCTCCCCAGACCTCTCTAAAATCATCCTGCTGATCATTATTTATAGAGCAATAGTATTCTATAACATTCATATACTATAACCTTTTCAGCTGTTGTCCAACTGATGGGCATCCATTCAGTTTCCAATTTCTTGCCACTACAAAAAGGCTGCCACAAACATTTTTGCACATGTGTATCCCTTTCCCTCCTAGAAGATCTTTTTGGGATATAAGCCCAGGAGAAACACTGCTGAATCAAAGGGCATGCACAGTTTGATAACTTTTTGTGCATAGTTCCAAATTATTCTGCAGAATGGCTGGAATTGTTCACAGTTGCACTTTATAATACAGTTTTATGTCTGGCACAGCTAAGCCACCTCTGTTGGCAATTTTTTTCATTAATTCACTTGAAATTCTTGATATTTTGTTCCTGCAGATAGACTTTGTCATAATTTTTTCTAGATATGTAAAATAATTTCTTGGGAGTTTGATTGGCATGGTACGGAATTAATAGATTAATCGAGGTAATATTGTCATTTTTATTATATTTACTTGATCTACTCATGAACACTTGATATTTTTCCAATTTTTTAGATCTGACATTATTTGTGTAGAAAGTGTTTTGTAGTTGTGTTCATATAGTTTGTGACTTTTTTTGGCAGATAGACTCCCAAATATTTTATATTACCAAGTGTTATGTTAAATGGAATTTTTCTTTGTATCTCTTGCTTCTGGACTTTGTTGATAATGTATAAAATTGCTGATGATTTACGTGGATTTATTTTGCATCCTGCAACTTTGCTAAAGTTGTGAATTGTTTCTAGTAGTTTTAAAATCCATTCTCTATGGTTCTCTAAGTATATCATCTTAACATCTGCAAAGAGTGATAACTGAGTTTCTTCATTACCTATTCAAATTCCTTTAATCTCCTTTTCTTCTCTTATTGCCAAAGCTAACAATTTTAATGCAATATTGAATAGTAATGGTGATAGTGGACAAAAGTGTTTCCCCTGATTTTATTCGGAATGGTTCTAGTTTTTCCCCATTACATATGATACTTGCAGATGGTTTTAAATATATGCTACTAATCATTTTAAGGAAAAGTACATTTACTTTCTAGTGTTTTAATAAGAATGAATGTTGGATTTTATCAAATGCTTTTTCTGCATCCATTGAGATGATCATATGTTGTTGTTTTTTTTTGGTTGATTATTTATATACTCAATTATGCTAATAGTTTTCCTAATATTGAACCAGCCCTGCATTCCTGATATAAATCCTACTTGGTCATAGTGTATTATCCTGGGGATGATTTTCTGTAATCTTTTTGCTGATATTTTATTTAATATTTTAGCATCAATATTCATTAGGGAGATTGGTATATAATTTTCTTTCTCTGTTTTCAACCTACCTAGTTTAGGTATCAGTACCATGTCTGTGTCATAAAAGGAGTTTGGTAGGACTCCTTCAATCCCTATTTTTTCAAATAGTTTATTTAGCATTGGAATTAATTGTTCTTTAAATGTTTGGTAGAATTCACATGTAAATCCATCTGGTCCTGGAGATTTTTTCTTAGGGAGTTGGTTGATAGTTTGTTCTAGTTCTTCTGTTAATCTTAGTATTCTATATTTTTTGTAGATATTCCTCTACTTCACTTAGATTATCAAATTTATTGACATATAGTTGGGCAAAATAACTCCTAATTATGGCTCTAATTTGCTCTTCATTGGTGGAAAGTTCTCTGTTTTCATTTTTGAGACTAATAATTTGATTTTCTTCTTTCCTTTTTTTCATCATATTAACTAAAGGTTTATCTATTTTATTGGATTTTTCATAAAACCAATACTTAGTTTTATTTATTAATTCAATAGTTTTTTTTTTACTTTCCATGTTATTAATCTCTCTTTTTATTTTCAGAATTTCAAATTTGGCATTTAATTAAGGGTTATGAATTTGTTCTTTTTTTTTTTTTTAGTTGTAAGCCCAATTCATTGATCTTTTCTTTCTCTATTTTATGCAAGTAAGCATCTAGAGATATAAAATTTATCCCAGTGACTGTTATGGGCCAGAACTCTGAACTTGAAACAAGGATTCTTACAAGATGTTAACTCAGTGGAAGTGATGATACAATGGTTATCTAGTTTAGCATGGTGCTTAATAGTTTTCTTGTTCAGCATATACTTAGTACTTAATATAATTCTATAAGATTCACACCTATGATAATGTAATTATAAGAGAGTATATAAGCTGGGACAAACTCAGCCAGAGTCAGAGCCAGAGAAGACAATAGAACTAGAGGCATAAACTCAAGTTCTTGGAGCCAAGGAGAAAGGGTCACTTCCATCTTCATCAGCTGTGTGGTGGCTGGCCTGTCCTCCTGCATTTTCTCTACTGAAACCAAGTTCCCTCTGTAAGCCCTGAGAAAGCTAGCTTTTGGACTTTAACACCTGGCTATTCTTGTGGTGATTACTGAACTGAAACAAAGGCTGTTCCAAGTCCTCCAGAAAACCAAACAAGAACATTACAAATAACCAATTTAGCTACATCCCATAAATTCTGGTATGTTGTCTCATTATTGTCACTCTCTTGGATGAAATTATGGTATTTCTGATTTGTTGCTTCACTCATTCATTCTTTAGAACTAGATTATTTAGTTTCCAATTAATTGTTGGTCTATTTCCCCCTGGCCTTTTGTTGCATGTGATTTTTTATTGCATCATGATCTGAAAAAAAATGTATTTTTCTTATTTTACCTCCTTTTTTTCTCTTTTTCAAGTATGATCCCCTTTCCACCTCTAGTTTCTTTTTCATATTATCATACTAAAATCAAAACATACCTGAATTCGCTAAGTATACCCATAACATAAATATAGTTCTCAAGAGTTCTTTCCTTTTCACCTTTTTATGTTTCTCTTGAGTTCTGTGTTTGGAGATCAAATTTTTTATTCTTTTCTGGTCTTTTCATTCAAAATAGATGAAATTCACCTGTATCATTGAGTATCCATCTTATTTAGTGAAAGATAATGCTCATTTTAGCTAGACAGTTTATTCTTGGCTGTAATCAATGTTTTTTTGTTTTGTTTTGTTTTTTGTTTGTTTGTTTGTTTTTTGTTGTTGTTGTTGTTTTTCTGAATATCAGATTCCAGGCCCTTTGGTCCTTTAAGGTGGAAACTTCAAGGTCCTGGGTAATCCTGATTGTACTTCTTCAGTATTTGAATTCTTTCTTTTTGGATGCTTGCAATATGTTTTCCTTGGTTTGAGAGTTCTGAAATTTAGCCACAATATTACTTGGGATTTTTAATTAGAGGTCTCTTTCAGGAGATGATCAATGAATTCTTTCAATGGCTATTTTGCCTTATGATTCTAGGACACCAGGACAGTTTTCTTTTATTATTTCCTAAAGGATAATGTCTAGGCTCTTTTTTTCATCATGGCTTTCAGGAAATCCAATAATCCATAGATTGTCTCTCCTATATCTGTTTTCCAAGTCAGTTGTTTTTTCTAGGAGGTATTTTCTATTTTCTTCTATTTTATCATTTTTTGGTTCTGTTTCACTTATTCTTTAAGTCTTATTGAATTATTAATTTCCCTTTGTTCAATTCTAATGTTTAGTGTATTGTTTTCTTCATTTACCTTTTTTTTAACAGCTCTTTTTGCATTTAGCCAATTGAATTGTTTTGTTCATTGCATTTTTTAAAAGTTGGTATCTGCTCTTAGGTCAAAGGAGGGACAACTGATTTGGTTTGCCCTTGGGCTGGTGTTTCTGACTTAATTTCTGTGCTGGGTAATTGCTTCAGGTGCTGAATTCTTCTGGGGCTCAGTGTTTAGAATTTGCCATTTGTATTGGCTTTGAGGTGTCTTGTAGCAAATCTAATCAGCTACCCACTTACAACCAGGGCAGAATACCTTAAGAGATACAAAGAAGATTCTCCAGTCCATGGACACAACATATCTCTGGCTTGCCACTACAACTCCTTGTATCAGGGTCTTCCTCTGCATTCCGAGAACAGTAAATTGTCCCCCTGTATGCCTGAAAAAGACCTGTTTTCTGGAAATGTGGGTCTCTAAATATTTGTGGGTTATGTTGCTTTAAAACCAGTTTAGAGGCTTAATCTATTGTTGTTTTGAGAAAAAGGTCAGAGGAGGTCACAGAAAACTGTATCTGCCTCTACAGTCTTGGCTCCATCCCAAGAATTTATTTTAAAGGCAAAGAAACTATAAGCACAAAAATATAGAAGCTCTTTTCTTAGGGCAAAGAATTAGAATTTGAAGGGCCACCCAGCAATTGGGGGATGGTTGAATAAACTGTGGTGTGTGATTATTATGGAATTAATCTTATTCTAAAAGAAATGATGAGCAGGACACTCTCAGAAAAAAAAAAATGATGATTTTCCACCATGAGTTCATGCAAAGTAAAACGTACTGTTTACAAAGCAGTAGTAATGTTGTGGAATGATTAGCTGTGAATGAATTTGCAATTCTCAATAATACAATGTTTCAAGATTATTCTGAAGGACTTATAATGAAAAATGCAATCCATACCTAGAGAAAGAATTGGTTGCATATAAATAGAGATTGAAACATACTTTTTTAAACTTTATTTTTCTTGTTTATTTCTTAAGAGGTGGGTTGCTTGTGGAGGAGATCTGTGTTTTCTTTCACAACATAACTTTGGTTATGCATAATTTCAAATATTCCTTCTCAGTGGAAGGGGGAAAGAAGAAAGAAGAGAATATAGGACCAAAAGTTCTTAAAACAAATGTTAAAAATAGTTTCACATGTAACTGCTCAAATTAAAATATTAGATAAATGGAAAATGCACCTCAGATGAATGAATTAAAGAGCAAATAAAAATAAAATGTGATCTCCTTGAGAGCAGGACATGTCTTACTGTTTCCTTTTGAATTACTAGCTACTGTTATAGTATTTGGGAAATAGTAACAGTTTAATGATTTATTTTTTCTTCATTCATCCTTCTCACTTTGTCTATTCTATATGAAATCAATAATTTCTTATTGTTTTTGAAATTAGTTTCATTGAAGATTTGTATGCATCCAGATAGTTGATTCTGAAATGACATGCTCATCAGGAGTCAGTAGCTTCTTATTTATTCAAAAAAAAAAAAAAATCATTTATTTCAGTTTTGGCTGCCACATGATTTTCCAGTTCCTCTCTTAAAGTAAGAAATAATTGATATATGTGAATGTAATTTCTTCCACACATTAGAATACTTCCAGTCACATAATAAGTGCCAAATAAATAAATACATGTTTGAGAACTGACTTGTGAGTAGTCTACATACATATGTATATATGTATGTGTGTATATATATATATATATATATATATATATATATATATATATATATATATATATATACACACACACCTTTAATTAGTTTGGATTCTTAATCAAATCATCCATAATTTGAATGCAAATCTTGTAATCTTCAGACATTCCTACAATCATATGAAAATTAATGTGTATTGTAATGTTCTGGTTAGCTTTCTGGAGGGCCTTCAGTCCAGCCTTGGTTTCAGCAGAATAATCACCAGGAGAATAGCCAGGGATAAAGTCCAAAGCCTTTATTGTCTCCTTCAGTTTCCCAGTCTGAACCAGGCTTCCCCAAAGTGCAGGAGGCAGGAGAGCCACCAGGAGGCTGATCAAAGATGGAATCTCTGTGGCTGACTTTGTCCTCAGTTTAAATACCCTATTACAAGTACTTTGTCATAGGTGTCAATTTTGTAGAATAGGTGTCAACTTGTACAGCTATATACTAAATACTAAGTACAAGTAAATTAAAGAATCATTATCTTAATTCCACTGAGTTAACACCTTGTTGTAGGATTAAAGCAATCATACTGAGCCGTAAGTATATTTCTCCAGAGTTCCTGCCCTTTACAGTGTATCAAGATTAAGCTCAAGAACTTGGGCATAGGGGGCTAAGCAGTTCAGTAGATAGAATTTAGGGCCTGGAATAATGAAGATCTGAATTTTAAATGTGGCTTTAGATACCAGCTATATGAGCATGGGCAAGTCTTTTTACCCTGTTTGCCTCAGTTTCCTCACTTATAAAAATGAGAATGAGAAGAAAATGCCTAATCATTTAATTATCTTTGCCAAGAAAAAACAAAAAAGATCACAAAGACTGAGATATGATGGAAAAAATGACAAGTAGTCAAGAAACATTCATTAAATACTCACTCTGTGGCAACATTATGCTAATTGTGAGGGATAAAAAGAAAAGTAAAAAACAGTCAATTCTCTCAAACTGCTTTTATTTTAATTTCATGGAATATATATATATATATATATATATATATATATATATATATACACACACACGCACACACACAAACACACACATATATACATACATATATATGTGTTTGTGTTTTCATTAAATGGATATGATTGTACAGAGTAAGTGGAAAATAATGTGAGAGGGAAAGGCATTTGTATCTTGAAGAGGTAAGAAAATCCCATTGCATATGCTAGGATTTGATTTATGAGTTTGAGAAAAAGCAAAAACCCATGGTGAGGAAGGTGAACATTCCAGAAATGGTGTCAGCCATTACAAAAGCATGGCCACAGGAAATAAGAGCATGTGAAAGACAGCATGTAGATTTGTGTATTTAGATAATAGACTGCATGGAAGGGAGTAGAGTCAAAAAATACTGGAAGTGAAGAGAGTATCCAGTATTGAAGACTTTAAAATCTATTAGTGGGAAAATACTGGTTTGTTAAGAAAGGAATGAGATATATAATCTTTTACTTTAGAAGAAAAAAATCACTTTTACAGGTAAATAGAGATGTTACATTAAGGTAATACAGTAATAATGTGATTAAGAGGAATGAATTGGAGAGATTTGGGCAAAATTTTATCATAAATTGGATAAGTGGAGGAAGGGAGTATAAAAACTGAATTTGTGAACCAGGGAGAAAAAATTATTTCCATAATCGAGTAATGGGCAAACGTAGAATTTTGAAGAGGGGGGATATTTAAACATGTTTTGTTTCATTTTTTCAGTGTGGGGTGGTAGTATGTGGTGTATTTTATTTCATATACATTGAGTTTGGAATGCCTATGCATTAAATTCCACTTCAAGATGTTCATAAGACATTTATGAGATTGTATCTCTAGTCAATTGTTCAGATTTATATATAGATCTGGAAGCAATCTGCAGAGAAGTAATAATTGAACCCATGGATACCTTCTGAGTGAGGAAAAAAAAAAGAGCCAATGTTAGTTTTTAAACCACCATTAGTGGGAGCCACATGGACAACAAACTAACAAACAAGGCTGGGAAAAAAAAAAAAAAAAAAATAACAACAACAACAACAACAAAAAAAAAGCAGATAACTTGATACTTTCTTAATAGAATCTCTCCAATCTTCCATGCTCTGCAAGAAAAGTTGGCCCTTAAACTTCAATTATCTTCTCAATGTTGTTTACTTATATTCTTCATGAACAACGAAAAACAAGATGACCAAGTGACCCATGAAATGAATGTAGTTTTTTATTGCCTTTAGGCACATAATGGAATCAATTTCTCCAATGTTTATTTACCTTTTCAAGAGGAATATATGAGTCTAATAATTAGCTACAATGTCTTTGTATCTTCTAGTTTCATTTTTAGTAAGAGTAATAGATTATACTTTCATTGGATATAGATTACAAATGAAAAGTATTAACTGTTAAATAATTTTTATGGATAGACTTGAATTATACAATCATTGGTGCTATCTCTGCTCTCTTTTTACTATCCCAAAAGAGATAGAATTAATATATATGGTCACAGAGGACTGAGGGCCCCTTCCTTTATATATATTTTTTCAATCTGATCATGGAAGATCAAAGTGCTTATTGATACTGGCCATAAGACAACAGCTATAATCTATAACTATTGAAAAAATAATCTGCCTTAATAGAACTTGTCAGAATTTGGGAATTTGTGGGCAAGCTTTTAAAAACTATTGAAGATAGGTCATATTCAGTGGTTTTTCCTTCTGTAGAAGCCCTGAATATATGTTCCTTCTCCAGTCAAGTCTGTGGGATATAATAGAAGGTTGAGAGTGAAATTTTTTTCTTGTTGAAACATTGGAAAGTATATGGAAGAGATAAGCAGAACTTTAAAAATGGTAGTCATAGTACTAAGCTATGGAGAAGAGAAAAGTGAATGTTCTAAACACTAAGTGGGATAAGAAAAAAAAAATTAATTGAGCTGGATACTACACATATGGATTTATTAGGATCCTCAGATGAAAATACTCCCTCTAGTAACAGATTGGTATTTTCCCTGTGACATAAGGTTTTAGGGAATTTGCTAGAGTCCTGAAAAAGTACCTGGATTATTTAGGTACACATAGTCAATAAGTGCCAGAGCTTTATAAATCATTTCTCTATTTATAGCCTAAGAATGCCTCAAATTATCATATATTTAGACATGCAATTTGTGGTACAGATCATCTGATCAAACATATATATTTACTGATGAAAAAAAATGGGCCAGAATTGTCATTTGCTCAACTTAACATTTACAGTAATAGAGGCATAAAGTGATCCTTCCAGGTCTCTATACTCTTTTCTTTTCATATATAATATTACATTTTAAAATTCAATTATTTGGGACTTGATGGTCCTCTAACATAATTTCCTTATTCTGAAGATGAAAAAACTGAGGTCAATAAAGGTTAAAACAGATTGTTAAGATCATCTTAAAAAATGAAAGAATAAGCATATGAATGTGGATTCTGTGACTCCAAATTCAGAAAACTTTCCATTATTATACTGTTTCCCTAGAGAAGGTAGAAAGTTAGAGCTAAGCATAAAGGGTCAAGTAGATAGATATTCTGATTTTAGTGAATACATAAAAGAAATGCTGAGCAAGGCAATATGAACTCTGTGGCAATTGTCAAATCATATTGAATTTCATTTACAATACATGATACCTCTTGGTGGAGAATGGATAAAGGATTTTACTGTGAATCTTTTGGGTAAATGGGATGCCAGAGACCTTAGGAAAAAGATCTTATCCAGGTTGGAGATGTTACTTTGAAGGCATTAGGTTGTCAAAAAGTACTATGGTAGGTATAAGTTTTCCCCTTATTGAAAGTCTTTAAATAAAGGTTTCATGGTTATTTGTAATTGAAAGGATGTATATTTTAAGAAGAGCTGGTATGAAATGATTCCTAACAGCTCTAGGATTTTTATATTTGATTTCTAGTTAACTATTTGGCTTCCTGGTGGTATTATGAGGTTGTCTACCTGCTTTTCCTGTAATTCAGTTGATTCAACATTGATTAGAACTCTTCAGTAGGACTTTGTATAATTGTATTATATAATTATAGCTTACTTTATTTTCTACATAGCATATAGAAAACTTGCTCCCATATACTATCATTTAATTAATTTCATTACAAATAGACCCACCAATCAGTTTTAAATAGTCTAATTGGTCTTATGACTATTATATGTAATTTATGTATTTGATTTCTTGCTTGCTATCAAGCTTAGAGTAGCTGAATTTCTCTGGCTAACTTTACACCTAATTTTCACATTATTTGAAACTCAGTAATGGGAGGTATTGGGATATCTGTGTATAACTTTTCTTTATGTATATACCTTGTTTTCATGTGGCACTCTATTGTCTGAAAATAAATCTATCTAGTTATTTAAAATAATACAAAGCAAATTAGAGCAAGCTTGGTTAGAATTTTGAGTATTTGTTCCATTTCCACTAAGTACATTTGTATTTAATTATATAAAATCCTCTGAGTGATACCAAACAAATATTTTTTTTCCTTTTTTCCTTTCTAGGCTACACATTGATTGAATGGAGATTGCTGAAATAGCATTCTATGAAACTGAGCTATTAGAATTGTGACTAATCCTGTTGCACTTATAAAAGTAGACTTATTCTTCCAGCACTTATATATAGTGCCTGTTTGGATGCCCAGATAAAATTACTACTAATTATCCCCTCAGAATCAAGGGGCATGCTAGACAGAATTAGAAGGTGTTTTTTCTAAAAGTATGAGTCCCCATATTTAGCCATCATGATATGATAATCAATTGATTTCAATTTGTAAGCCAGATATAATTAGATATTTAGGGGAAAAATTATATATATATATATATACACACACACACATATATATATACATATACATACATACATACATATATATGTATATATATACATACATATACACACACACACACACACACACACACACACATATATATATATATATGTTGATGTAGTGAGAACAGCTAGTTTAAAACATCTTTTCACAAAGTCTGTGACACATTTTCCCATAACTATATTGAGAATCTAGTGGAAAAAAAGAAGTTTAGGACACAACTTTTAAAATTATCACAAATTTATCATTACTATCCTCTTTTCCTCTTTGAGGATTACTCAGAATTTTTTTCTCTTCAACATGGTTCAAAATTTATGCTGGGATTCTTGGAAAACAACATTAATAACAGCAGCAGCAGCAAAACTACTACAACAAAACCTCCTTAGAAATTTGACTGTTTTTTCCTCATCACATCCAATCTGCTCTTCACTACAAAGCAAAAACTATTGAAAGTCACTGTCATCCTAGTGATGTTTTTTATCCTTACCTTCTCTTATCTTCGTAAGGTTCCTTTAAATCTCAGCTTAAATTCCACCTTTTCTGCAAGATCTTCATAGTTCTCTTTAATGTCTTAATTATTTAGTGTTCTCTCATTGACACTATCCCTCAATATGTGTGTCTGCCTGTCTATTTATCTATACACATATACATATGTATTTAAATTTACATAATGTGTACATTCAGTGACTATGGAGGAGATTGACCCTGATGATTCTGCAAAACCTTGATTCATTTTAATCCAATATACTTCCAAATCAAAAGATCACCTTTTGATGTTATTGGTCCTCTTTTGGGAATGAAAAACTAACAATAACAACAACAATAAATGCTAGCTGATTAATTGACTTTCTGCTAGCCTGCTGGGTTGAGGTGACAACGAAATTGATAAGTTCCTTGATGAATCTGAAATGGTTTTCTTGTTGTCTATAGGGAGTGTTCCAGGTTATGTTCAGAAGCAATAGAAAATCATGGTGGATTCTAACCTAATAAATGTAATAGGTCTAATTGGAATGAGTTTATTTCAACTTTATTATTACAATAAAATTGAAAAGAAACATTCTAGTTTTTAATTGCAAAATTGAGTTTATGTTATCACATCCAGAATTCATAATTTTTTATGAAAATTCCAAAGCTGAAAATGGTCATGAAATTTATTGTCATGTGGGGTGGGGATCATCCTTCCTCATCTGCCTTATCCTTGCTTATCCATTACACAACTGTTTAATTTGTTTCCTTTTTAAAATACTTTGCCAATTTTGGGGAATTTCTTAGCTGTAGGATCATTTCCTACAATGGCAATTTCCCAACTAGAAATTTCTAATTGTCTACTTAACTGACTAGCGTTCTTGCCTCCTGCCCTGTGACAGATCATGGGAACCTAATCATAAGTTCCTGAAAAGGATATTATCCCTTCCTATAAGATCCCTGGCCTCCTTTAATGCTTGGGGTTGCTCTGGTCCCACAACTCCCTTATTCTTTTTTTAAGGTTATACATTGTACATATATCCATACGAGTCATGTTAGGAGAGAAAAATCAGAACAAATGGGAAAATCCATGAGAGAAAAAAAAGTAAAAAAGGTGAAAATAGTATGCATTGATCCACTTACAATCTCCATAATTCTCTCTCTGGATGAAAATGGTGTTTTTTCCATCTGAAGTTTATTCAGATTGCCTTAGATCACTGGATCACTGAGAAGAATCAAGTCCAATTTAGTTGATTATCACACAATCTTACTGTTGTTGTGTACAATATTTTCCTAGTTCTGCTTGCTTCACTTAGTATCAGTTCATATAAATCTTTCCAGAATTTTCTGTAATCATGGTATTCATCATTTTTATAGAACAACAATGTTCCATTACTTTCAAATTCCATATCATATTTGGGCCATTCTCTCATTTTCTACTCATTTTCCAATTCTTTGCCACTACAAAAAAAGAACCGGCACAAACATTCCATGTTTTATGATCTCTTTGGGATACAGATCCAGTAGCGACATTGTGAGATCAAAGGGTATGCACAGTTTTATAACTTTGCGGGTGTAGTTTCAAATTACTTTCCAGGATGATTGAATCAGTTCATAACTCCACCAACAATGTGACCCAGTTTTCTCACATTCCTTCCAAAATTTGTTATTATCTTTCCCTATCATTTTAGCCTTTCTGAAAAGTGTGAGGTAGTACCTCAGAGTTCTGATACACAAATTATCCTTTGCTTTCCTAATTTGCTTACTGTGCAACTTTTTTACACCAAATTCATATACCCATTTTGAACTAATTTTGCTATAGGATGTGAGATGTAGGTCTGTGCTGAGTTTCTGACATTCTGGCATATAATTTTCCAGTGTTCCCAGCTTTTGTCAAATAGTGAGATTTTAATCTTAAAGTCGGAGTCTTTGGGTTTATTGAATACTAAATTACTATAGTCATTGACTACTGTGTCTTGTGAACCTACTCTATTCCACTGATTTTGTTTCTTAGCTACTATCACAAGGTTTTGATGACTGCTGCTTTCTTATAAAGTTTTAGATCCAACTGCCTTAGTTTTAAGAGCTTTCTTGTTTTCTGAACTACCTTTTAGTAAGTAGCATAATATGAAAAAATAATACTGGCTTTGGTGTCAAATACTGATTTTGATGCTTCCCATGTGCATGACTTTGAAGAGGATACTGAAGTTTTCTCAACTTCAGTTGAGAAAATTAGACTACAAGGTCTCTAAGATCCCTTTAAGTTCTAAATCAGTGATTCAGTGAATCTTAATTAAATGAAGGCAGATATAGGTATACCTTTAAAAGATTAATAATGGACCAGATCACGAGAACACTCTCATAAATCATTATAGATTCTCGTCATAATCTAAGGAGGATAATACATTGAAAATCTTAGTTGTGTGGATAATTGAAGGTGGGTGGTGCAATAAATAGCTGCATCTGGAGTCCGTAAGATTTAAGTTGAAATTTTGCCCCAAATACTTAACAATTGTATAATCTTTAGCTAATCACTTAACTGATGTTAGTCCTAGTTTTCTCACATGTAAAAATTATCTTGGAGATAATAATGACACAATTCCTTGGGTAATTGTGAGAAACAAATGAAACAATATTTGTAAAGTGCTTAACACAGCCCCTGATCCATGGTAGATACAACAGAAATACTTACTATTTTTAATTCTCCTTCTACTATAACTACGGCTGCTGCTAGGAACACCACCTCTACTATTACCACCACTAGCACTGCTACTACAAACTTTTGATTTTGATCCGGCCCTTGAAAGGTTCCTTGTATAATGAAAAACATTCTGGATTTGCAATCATATGTTCTGGGTTCATAAGTTTTGATATTTACTATTTGTGGATTGCTGTGCAAATATGTTCAGTTCTTGGGGATTTAATTTTTTTGATCTATAAAATGATAAAGTTGGACTTTATCGTTTCTAAGTTTCCTTTCAGTTTTAAATGTATTACATGCTGCCACGGTCCTTCTTTGATTCCTTTACTCCTTGTCTCAGTGTGGGAAGTCGACAGTCAATCTCAATTTCTAAGTGTCAGCTGCTAAACCAGTTTGGGGAGTTAAGGGATAGTGGATGCTGTTTGGCTGCCCTTTCATTTGATGCCTTTGTTTCCCTCCTGAAGTTTATAGCTAAACCTCTTGGCTGTCTCTTGAATAGGTCAAATAAATGAAAAAACATGTCTTAATCTCAGTCAATCAAGAAGCATTTATTATGTATTATGTGCTAAGTTCTAAAGTGATAGCAAAAGACAAAAATGAGGTCTCTGCATTCAAGGCTCTCACAATTTAATGGAAGAGGCAACTTGCATATATCTTTGTATATTCAAATATACATGGTAAAAAGTGACCATAATCACAGAGAGAAGGGTTGGGGAAGGGGTTGTTGGGAAAGACTGCCTGCAGGAGAATTTCCAAGCATATAGTAAATGAATAAAGAGATTGAGTGCTTTCACTATTGACTGGATGGGCCTATACTTTTTGCCAAACTACTCTATTCCTATAGATTTCAATATGTTTTAGAGAAATATGATGTGCAACTGTAGAGCCTTTCTCTTTACTGTTTAAATACATTAAAGAGAAACAGATTTATTAGGGAACAATCCTCATTATGACCCCTCTACTGGATTCAAAGATATATTTGAGATTTTTTTTTGTTATTTTAAATTAATAATATTTGAATATTGTAATGTTATGTAATAGTAATAGTTTTTGAAGTCCCTTATGTTTTTTCTTTGCTTGTTTCTTTGTTTCTTTACAGACTCATATAAGATAATAAATACTATATGATATGCAAATCTTTTGGAATTTCTTCAGTTATAATATTTCACATACATAAATATTAACTTATTCCCTTATGCATCATATGTGTGTCTTTTCATCTGACTCCAACTCTGCTCAAAGCACCACAGAAACGAGGAAAAATGAAGGTAGAAAAAGAAAAAAAATGAAAATAGGAAGAAAAAAGAATCAAACCTGACATCATATAAATTTTATGTCTTTGATATGGATTGATCCCTTTTACAATCTATCTTTAGCTAAGAAACTGGCAAGTCAATGAACTCTGCAGATGGATCAATATTAGCTCATATGTTGAACAGATGTCTATAACTGGCATCCAGACATCTAAGCAGATTCTTGTTTTCCTGTACTCCCTTAACCATTTGAAAAGATCAACTTCTTAGGCTGAATTTAAATGGAAAATTTTAGTTTCTTCATTCTTAACTTCAAATTGGTCAAGAAGCTTTTGGTAAAATGAATTCACTTTCATTAAAGAAATATTTATTATGTATGCCAGCACCTAAAAATAAATAAATAAATTAAGGCATGTATAGTCTACAAAATGATGTGTAAACAGATGAATAAATACAAAATCATTTTGAAAAAGATATACTTGATTTTTGCAAAACCTTTATTTCCTCATATATCCCTCCCCTTACAAGAAAGCTATTCTTTAAAGCAGTAGTGGGATAGGAGAAGCTAGTTCAGTAACACTAATCAACACAGGACAGGTATGTGGAACAAAGGATAGAATGTTAGTTCTAGAGTCAGGAAGACTTATTTCCTGCATTCAAAACTGTCTAGAGATACTTAGTAGCTGTGTAATTCTAGGTAAGTCACTTAACCTTGTTTATTTCAAATTCCTTATCTGTAAAATGAAATAGAGAAGAAAATGACAAACCCCAAATGGAGTCACCTGTAGAGGGCTGAAACTCTTGAGTCATTGCACTGAGGTTGGTTCAAGCACTTAGGGCTAAATACCAATTGGACAATACTCTATGGGCATGTGCTTGAATGGCCCTTCCCACTGTCCTATGCTGGCTCGATAATGGGTATATACAGAGAATTGTAGGAGGGACTAGGGGGTGGAGTAAGACTAGCGAGGGTCACTCTCTGGGAGGGAGACAAAGAAGGAAGGTTGGGGAGATTCTGCTTCCATCCAATTCAATCCTACCCCTAAAGACCAAGAATAAAGACTAAGGACTTTTGCTTATCCTGACTCTGGCTGAGTCTAAGGTATCCAGTCATCACAGTCACCAACTATAAGAAATGACTGAACAAGTTAATATACTAGTTTCTGTATTTCATATTTTTAATCCTCTAATTCTTTGGGGAGGTATACATTTTTCATTTCTCTTTTTTGGGTCAATTCTATTTTTTGGAATAATTTAATATAATTGAAAAAAAATTGTTTTACTCTTTAATTTTTTTCCCTTTTCATTGATCACTGTAATGCCTGTGTACATTGCTTTTTTTTTTTTTTGATCTTTCTTGTTTCAGTTGGTTAAATCCATAGTTTTGAACCTTATATTCTTTTTGTTTCATTTTGTTTTTATTCAGACTGACTACTAGCTACAGAGCTATTCAAGTTCTCTTTCTTTAAAAAAAAACAAACTTGTTATTTTCAAAACATATACATGGATAATTTTCAACATTCACCCTTACAAAACCTTTTCTTCCAAATTTTTTCTCCCTCCTTTCCCCCCACTCCCTCTCCTAGATGGCAAGTAATCCAATACATGTTAAACATGGGCAATTCTTCTGTACATATTTCCACAATTATCATGCTGCACAAGAAAAATCAGATCAGAAAGGGAAAAAATGAGAAAGAAAATGAAATGCAAGCAAACAAGCACAAAAGTGAAAATACTGTGTTGTAAATTACACACAGTACCTCACTGTTCTCTGCCTGGGTGCAGATGGTACTCTTCATCACAAGACCATTGGAACTGGTTTGAATCACCTTCCCTTGTTCTTGTTCTTGATGTGTACAATGTTCTCCTGGTTCTGCTCACTTTACTTAGCATCAATTCAGGTACATTTCTCTAGGCATCTCTGAAATCACCTTGCTTGTCAGAGCCTTATATTCTTTATATTCACTACCTACTATATTTTTTACACAGTAGTAATATTACATCATGTCCATATGCTATAGCTTGTTCAACTATTCATTATTTGATAAGAATCTATATAAAGGAAATACTAATAACTGGGAAGGATTTGTAGGTGGCACCTGAACTATCAACAATTTTTTTAAATTTAGAATTCAGATGTTAAAAGAGACAGTTCAAGAATGTGGTAATTAATGCTTATAATCCCCACTTCTAGATGAAGAAAAGGCTGGTGAATGGCTCAGGTATTCTGAATTGTAATAGGATTAAAGCAGATTGGAAAAAATGCACAAAACACAAATGGCAGCTGGCTTGGGAGTAGAAAGTGGGGAAGGGGTACCTGACTGTTTCTTAAAAAAGTAAAGAAATAAGTTAGGGTCAGAGGAGAAACAGCAAGTCAAAGCCTCTTTGCTAATAAGTGATGGAAAGGGGGAAGAGAAACAGAGAAAGAGAAAGAGAGATTATCAGTGTATTATATCTTTTGAATAATGTAGAGTTTTCATGAGAGCATGCTTACATGTGTATCTCCTCTGAATGTCTCCAGGTTTTGATGTTCCAGGATGCTTTTAATTATACTCAGTGCAAAATAATATATCATTACTTTGCAATACAAGACTTAGCACAGATAATACTTAAATCTTTATTTCTTCTCAACTTAATCACAATCAAAATCTTTACTTGGTTTCATGATTGGCTTGAGAATTACTTCGCCTGAGATCAGATTAGCAACACAGATGGTACCTAATACTACATGTTCAGTCTTTTGGCCAGACTCAGGAAGCCGATTATTGAGGAGAAAAGAAAGGGACCCTACTGATGGACACCATTGTTAAGGCCATTGAGAACAAGATGGACTGGTCTCATTAGGGTATTCAACAATCTATCTGATTCTTTCCCTCTTCAATGCCATATCATTCAACAGAGGGGTCCTATGAATACAGATTATACTTTAACACCTGGAACAAAGGAAATGGTCTCAGCATGCAGTTTATTTGTTTGTTGCTTTTGTTTTGACTAACTAAAAAGAAGAAGCATTCAGAATTTCACATAAAATGAAGTGGAGAATTTGAAAGTTGATCCATATAACATCCCATTCTCTGAAATAAAACTTTGACCTCAATTACTCAGATATTCAAGGTGAGAGAATTATTTTACATGAATTATTCAGATAATTGTTTGGGTACTGAGTACAGAATCAACATTTAATGAGGATCCAATGTGTCAGTGTGTTTGGAATATCATAATTATGTACTAAGCACTTTGGAGAAACTCAGGGAAGAGCACAAAATATGCTGTAAATTTTGCAAAGATGAAGACAGAATTATGTAGGAAAACAAAGGACATATGTTTTAAAGCATAGATATATAATGTAAAGAAAAACCATGTTGAAACTGTGACTTCATTTAAGTAAACCTGATACAAAAAAAAAATACTAAAAACAAAGATTATTTAGAATCTACGTGATTAATTTATAAGGGAGAGAAATAATATATTTTAAAAGTGATCCAGGGAAATACATAGTATATGAAGTAGTATATAATTGGGTCTATCATAATTAGTATTCCACATATTATTGTGCTATAAGAAATGATGAGGTCAATGATTTTAGGGAAAAAAGCATGCAACGTCTAGCACAAAATAATTAAGAGTGAAATGAACAGAAGCAAGAAATCATTGTGTAAAGTAACAAGAGTGTTATTTTAAGAACAACTTTGAATGAATAATTATTTTGTCTATTATAAATATCCAAATTATCTACAAAGGACATATGAAGAAAAAAGCTATCTGCACTCACAGGAAAAAAAAAATAGAAGTATAGAATAATTTTCCACACAATCCACCCCCAACCCCCCCACACATACCTATTTGATCATTATAGTATCCATCTCTAGGGTGCAAAGAAAAAAGGGGAAAGAAATTTGCATGATAATTTTGTTATATATTTGAAAGGAATAGTAAGTTATTTTGCATCGTTGTTCTGTTGCATGTGTAATCTCTTGAAAAAATAAAAGTTATGGAAATGCTTGTTTTATTCCATAAATTATTAATAAATTAATGATTAATAAAAATGATGCAGGTATTGGAAGCTAGACAGAATGAATGAAGTTTTGGAAGAACTAAAAAAGCAAGCAAAATGAAAGAAAAGCATTTATGGAAAGCAATTATGACTCTGTTCTTGAAAAGATAATGGCATTGCATATAATGGAAGAAGACATATAAGTAAGTCACAGTTTCTTGATGAAAAATGGAAGTACATGGATTTATATTCTGGTTCTTATGCTTATGATTCTACTGGACCAGACATTTCTGTGTTCACCAATAGTCAGCTAATCAGAATTGGATATTTGCTATAAATTTGAATTATCCTCAGTGTAGATCTCTCTATACTATTTGGTACTTGATTCTCCTCTGTCTTTAATTCTTCCAACTATTCCATCTATCTCTTGCTCCGAATCTATTTCCTGTGATTCTTCCCAAGAGTCTCTGTTTTTCTAATCCTTCAGTGTCAGCGCTTCATTACAACTGAAGTTGAATGTTTTAAGCCCAATAAAATATTGGCCTGAGGGCAGCATCTAACTTTTTAAATTGAAAATGATCAAAAAAGAGAATTGTATAGTGGGAAGAGGATTGGCTCTTACATTAAGGAAACTTAAGTGGGATCTTGAAAAAAATACTAATGTTCTCTGGAACTCAGTTTTCACACCTATAAAAGAAGGATTGGACTAAATGGCCTCTGAGGGCTTTTCCAATTTAAAAATTATAGTTCAGTCATGAAACTGTAGGGATAATGAGAAATCCAGTTAGGTCATGAGGCTTAGTAAGGTAGAGGAAGCAGTTAAGGCTGAAGATAAGAAAAAAACAAAAACAAAACAAAGCTATGCTACAGCTCAACAACTGAGAAAAACAAATGTATTCTACTGAATCATATTTAGGTTATAACATTTGTACTTGTATAAATATCAACAAATAGTTATGAGAAAAGAATTCTAATTAGTAAGACGTGGGGCCACTCAGAGTAGCTAACACAAATTTTCAAGAGTGCTGGGTTTAGAAGCAGAAGAACTTTGACAAACTGGAATACCCAATGACATTATATTGAAAATTGTTGATAATCCCAAGAAAACTTCAATTAAATTTAATAAATGTTTATTAAGTTCCTACATTATGGACACTTTGGTAGGTACTTATTTTGTACTGGGGGTATATAGAACACAATGTTATGATGAAATATCAAAGATGACAACACAGATCATCTTAATAAAGCCCTCTACAAATATACTAGTTATTTAACATGAATAGAATAAAATATTTCTTACTGTCTATATAGCACAGTATAATAATATTGGCCAATGTGGAACAACAACAAAGCTGAACTTCTTCAACTGAACTTTTTATTGCTCACTTGAGTAGAAATAATGAAGATCAATTCATCCAATCATCAGTTTAAAAAATGTGGACTGAACTCCAGAAATATAAAATATTTTTTGCCAGTTCTTTAAGGGCCTTCTAACCCCCAAATCTAATATTCTTGATACTATATTAGGTACTCTAAGAGGTGACTTGCTGATGGCTATTATATTCTCAATATTGACCAAAAATTGTAATGACCGTATATTTAAAATCAGCTGGAGTCAGGAATTCAGGTTAAGGGAAAAATCTTCAATATTTATTGAAGTGAAGAGGTGAATAAAGATTGTGATAGCAAATATAGGCAGCTGCGACAGGAAGCCAGCTAACAGAGAGAGATCTGAGCTGAGCCACCCGTGGCAATGGCAATCCCAAAAGTCTCTCCTCTCCTTCCTTTTCCACTCCCCTGCCTCCACCCACCAAAATCGTCATTTCCTATACAACACATCAGGACTTGCACAAAGAGTGGGCAGGGGCCATTCTTTCTCCAAGCTTATATATTAATAGAGTATGGTCCAATTACTATTTAGCCTCATGTGCTTGGGACCTCAGTGCATCAACTCAAGCCTCAGCCCATTACATCTCCTGCTTTCTTTTGTTTTAGAACACAGGTGATCATGCCATCCCTGACTCCTCAGGGAGGTCAGAGCCCCCAAGGGGAGGTGATCACACCGTCCCTGATTTCTCAGGAAAGGAGGTGAAAGCACCAAAAAAGAGGTGATCACAACCCCCCCTGACTTCTCAGGAAGGGAGGTGAAAGCACTAAAAAGGAGATAATCACGCCCTCCCTGGCATCTCAGGAAGGGAGATGAAAAGCACCAAAAGGAATGGGGGTTGCTAGCAGGTTTCTGGGCTCAAGGGTCTTATTATGCACAAACCCATCAGCATGGGAACACATAGCACATAGCATATAGCAACAACGCAGAGACTATTAGTGATGACTCTCCCCACAGTCAGTGCAGGCTTGATGTGATGTAACAAACATGAATTATTCACCCAAGTAACGGTATAACAAACAATATAAATCAACATTGTGTTGTAAAAGATTGCCAGAAGTCCTAGAAGGAGAGTATGTAAACAGCAGTCACACATACACCTCTTCAGCAGCCAAGAGATAGTCCAAAACCAATCTATTGTCCATTGCTGAATCCAATGATCTCCCCCAAGTTTTTGAAGTCCAGCAAAAGTCTTTTTATGTCTTAGGGAATTCAATGATTCCAGCAGATTTTGAAGTCCTGTAACAGTCTTATCATTTCTCAGAAAATCCAATGATTCCTGAGGGCTTTCAAGTCTTATGTCTCAAAGAATCCAATGATTCCTGAGGGATTTAAAGTCCTACAACAATCCAATGTCTCAGAGAATCTAATGATTTCTGAGGGTTTTGAAGTCCAACGATTTTCTATGTCCATGAGTCAAACGCCATAACTGCCATACTCTTTCTTTTTCTTTTTTCTTTTTTTTTTTTGTATTTTTTTTAATTTTTATTTAATAATTACTTTATATTGACAGAATCAATGCCAGGGTAATTTTTTTTTTTTTACATTATCCTTTGCACTCATTTCTGTTCATTTTTTTCCCCGCCCTCCCTCCACCCCCTCCCCTAGATGGCAAGCAGTCCTTTATATGTTGGATATGTTGCAGTATATCCTAGATACAATATATGTTTGCAGAACAAGTTCTCTTGTTGCATAGGGAGAATTGGATTCAGAAGGTATAAATAACCCGGGAAGAAAAACAAAAATGCAGATAGTTCACATTCGTTTCCCAATGTTCTTTCTTTGGGTGTAGCTGCTTTTGTCCATCATTTATCAATTGAAACTCAGTTAGGTCTCTTTGTCAAAGAAATCCACTTCCATCAAAATATGTCCTCATACAATATCGTACTGCCACACTCTTTCAATGGTGAGCACAATCAGCAACAGAACCACCCGATGTTTCTTGGGTCTTCTCCTTCGTTTCAAGGGTCTGTTCAAGGGTCTGCTCCGTCTCTCTGAGATGGACAAGGCGAATATGGCTCGTTGTCACCCATCTGATTCCTTCTCTACTTGTAGAGATACAAGCAAACCCTCTCCCCCAAGCAGTTAGCCTATCTGGTCCCTTCCATTCACCACTTTCTGGGTCTCTCCACATCACCTGGCAATTATCTAAAGAAAGTGGAGCTGCTCGCACTGGACATTGCCCTTCCGGTGGGTTATAAAACCTGTCTGCCGGAGCCAGTGCATCTTTGTCAAAAATCAAGAAGTTAATAGTATAGAGTGCTAGATTTAGTAGTTCTCTAGGGTTACCTGTGGCTCCCCCTTTCTTTTGTTTTTGGAGGAGCATCTTAATGTCTCTGTTTCTCCTCTCTACTATTGCCTGTCCTTGAGGATTAAAGGGTATGCCAGTGGTGTGTAAAATCTTATACTGTGCACAAAAGTGTGCAAAATGTTTGGAGGTGTATGCAGGACCATTGTCTGTTTTTATTGCTTGTGGCACACCCATAATGGCAAATGCTTGCATGAGGAATTCAGTGACCACTCGGGCTGTCTCTTTTGCTGCTGGTATGGCAAAAGTGAATCCTGAAAAGGTATCTACCACAACATGGATAAAAGACAGACGACCAAAAGATTTATAATGGGTCACATCCATTTGCCAGATTTCATTGGGTCTCAAACCACGAGGGTTCTTCCCTGGAGGCAGTGTAGGAGCATGGAAAGGAAGACAAGCTGTACAGCTTTTTACTATACTCCTAGCTTCCTCTTTTGTAATCCCAAATTGTAAATGCAAAGCTCGAGCAGCCTGATGGTATTTAGAATGGGATTCTTTGGCCTCCTGAAATAAAGGTGTAGTGGCTAACATAGTTAAAAGGCTATCTGCCTTTGAATTTCCATCAAAAATAGGGCCTGGGAGTCCACTATGTGAGTGGACATGCAAGATATAAATCTTACCTGGATGTTTTCTCACTTGCTCCCGAAATTCCTTAAAGAGCTTATATATATATATTAGAAGCTGCAAATTTTATTTGGGCTGTGGCAATTCTTTGTACCACACCTACTGATTAGGCTGTATCAGATATTATATTTATGTCTCCTAGGTAATAAGTGAGAGCTAACATGATTGCATACAATTCGTTCTGCTGAGTGGACTGAAAAGGAGTTCTGACTACTCTCTTTATAGTTAAGTCATGAAAGTATACAGCACAAATATTGTGTTTGGATGCATCTGTAAATAGTTGGTCCTTTAAGAGGAACTTTAGAAACTTTTTCTTCAAGAATCCATTGCCAATTATGTAAAAGTCTGGTTATCTTTAATGGAGACCCATGTGTAAAATTTGGAGCCATGGCTAATAAAATTTGCCACTCTGGGATGGTCTCACAACACACATTAATTTGTGTATTGGTGTACCAAGGGTCTGTTCAAGGGTCTGCTCCGTCTCTCTGAGATGGACAAGGCGAATATGGCTCGTTGGCACCCATCTGATTCCTTCTCTACCTGTAGAGATACAAGCAAACCCTCTCCCCCAAACAGTTAGCCTATCTGGTCCCTTCCATTCACCACTTTCTGGGTCTCTCCACATCACCTGGCAATTATCTAAAGAAAGTGGAGCTGCTCCCACTGGACATTGCCCTTCCGGGGGGTTATAAAACCTGTCTGCCGGAGCCAGTGCATCTTTGTCAACAATCAAGAAGTTAATAGTATAGAGTGCTAGATTTAGTTGTTCTCTAGGGTTACCTGTGGCTCCCCCTTTCTTGTGTAAATTGGTAAAAAAGATATTTGTATATCTTATCAGGCCTTGCCCCAGATAATTGTACTGCTCGCTTAATGGCCTTTAACAAAATTCTATGCACAAGCACTGGGTAAGGAGTAAGGCTTTGTTCTGGTTGTGCTGGGAGGTTCACCCACTCTATCACACTGTCTCTTTGATGAAGAACTGCTGTGGGTGCCTCTTGTGTGGCAAAAACTGATATTTCCAAGGGTTTTTGAGTGACTCTTTCAACCACATTGGATAAAGTCAGTTCAACTTCTCTCAAAGCCTCTTGAGCTTCTTTTGTAAGCTGGCATGGTGAATTTAAAGCATTGTTTCTCCTTAAAATATCATATAATGGTTGTAACTGATAGGTAGTCAAGCCTAACACTGGTCGCATCCATTGGATATCTCCTATCAATTTCTGAAAATCATTTAAGGTGTTTAGCTTCTCTGTTCTTAAGGACAGTTTTTGTACTGTAAGCACCTTAGGGTATACTTCATATCCTAAATATTGAAAAGGAGCATGTCTTTGAATTTTCTCTTCAGCTATGTATAATTTGTAGTATCTTAGTGTTTCTATGGTCTTTTGTAGACATGCTTCTAGCATTTGTTCCTCAGGTGCATCCCAATATATCATCCATATAATGTAATAGCATAACTTTTGGAAAAGCTTTTCTTATTGGAGCAAGAGCAGCAGCAACATACATTTGACACATAGTGGGGCTGTTTTTCATTCCCTGTGGCAAAACTGTCCATTCATATCTTTTATAAGGCTCAGCTAAGTTAATGCTGGGCACTGAAAAGGCAAATCTTTTCATATCCTCCTTTATCCAGAGGGATAGAATAGAAACAATTCTTAATATCAATGACCCAAAGAGGCCACTCTCTAGGCAATTGAGTAGGAGATGGAAGTCCAGGCTGAAAAGTTCCCATAGTTTCCATCTGTTCATTTACTTTTCTTAAATCAGTGAGCATCCTCCATTTTCCCGATTTCTTTTTTACAATGAACACTGGGGAATTCCAAGGACTTAAAGAAGGTTGTAAATGCCCTTGTTCAAGCTGTTCCTGCACTATATCTAATAAGGCCTGAATTGTATCGCTACCTAAGGGCCAGTGTTCTATCCACACTGGTGTATCAGTTTTCCATTGGATAGGAACAGGTGAAAGTGTTGGCAGGCCTTCAACAGCAGCCCTGCTTAAAACACAGAAGTACATATTTTTAACCCTAATTGTTGTAAAACGTCTCTTCCCCACAGATTGATGGGGAGTTTTTCAACTATAAAAAGAGTAAAAACTCCTGTTTTGCCTTCAAAAGTCCATCTCATAGGGGCAGCACTAACTTCAGCTGCTATTGATCCTCCTACTCCATACATATAGGTGTCTGCTTTAATCTTTGGCCAGTGACTGGGCCAATTGGCACCTCTAATGACTGTACAATCTGCACCCGTGTCTACCAATCCTTCCAATGGTAGGCCATTTATATAGATTGTGAGCATAGGTCGGTCAGCTGTTACAGCTGCTGTCCAGTATATTCCTGGATTTTGTGGTCTGGAGTCAGAATCTGGGTGACTATCACCAGGTTGCTTATTAGGATTCTGTATGAGTAAACCTGATGCTACTACTTCTCCTGGATGATAAGTCACACATTGTCTACCTGTATTAGTGACTGGGATATTATCTACACATTCCCCAGTTTCCCACATCAGTGTGTGGATGGACACTGTTTTGTCCATACAAAAAGGAGGTGAAATGGTCAAGCCTACTGTGCCTGGAGGTAGGGGATCCATAGGCTGGAGAGGAACACTTCTCCAGGGGGTATCTCAGTTGTCCCAGCTGCATACAGCTCTATTCTCCCCAATTGTAATTCCCTTCTGCCATCAGGTTGCTTCCTGGCTGGTTGACTATGTAATCCCCTTCTCCCATCATATGGCTTTCTGGCTGATTTGTCATGTCTGGGTACTGGACTTCTAGGCCATCCCTGGATGCACCATTGGCTGCCATCATGCCCCAAGTGTTTTTTGCCTTGGGCCCTGGGGCTGGGCCCCTCATCCCATTTCCCTGAATCTGTCTACATTCTGAGGCCCAATGGAAGCCTCTGTTGCATTTTGGACATGGGGTATTGTGTCTTGTTCTCCCACCTTGTTTTCCCATTCTATCTCTATACCAACATTGAGCTTTCAGATGCCCTACTTTTCCACACTGAAAGCATCTATGAGTCTCTCTGGAAGTCCCTTGCCAAGAGGGACTCTGTCTTCCCATGTTTGGATTTTGGGAAGTCTGCACCATAGCCTGGGTATAAAAGGCATCTATGCCCACTGTGGCACAGCGTCTTATGATCTCCTCTAAAGGAGCATCCTTGCGCAGTCCTAGTATAATTCTTCTGCAAACCTCATTAGTATTTTCCTTAGCAAGTCGCCTTATCAAAATGTCTGTTATTGGATTTTCTCCATTTGTTCTTGTGATAGCTGTCTGCAAACATCCCACAAAGTCAGCAAAGGGTTCATTTGGCCCTTGTGTTATTTTTGTGAAGGACCCCCCCCCTTGTCGTCTTTATTGTGGAGAGAAGCCCACGCTTTGATAGCATAGCAGCAATTTGCTCATATGCTGCTATAGAATAATTAATTTGTGCTCCGACATCTGCATAAGGACCAACACCTGTAAGTAGGTCATAGGTGATTGCAGCATGAACTCCACTTTGACTATTTTGTTGGGCTTGTATCCTACAGAGCTCACTATATTCAGAAAGCCACAAGTAGTTTTGTCCAGGTTCTAGGCATATCTTTGCTATAGATTTCCAGTCATCAGGGGTCAAGACTTCAAAAGCCAAATTTTGTAATAGCATCTTAACATAAGCTGATGTAGCCTTATAAAGAGTGCAAGCTTTTTTCAGGTCTTTGAGGATATCTATATCAAAAGGAGAGTATCTTCTACTTTCTTGACCTGAAGAATTAAACTGTTGAATAATGGGAAAAATGTGGCTTTGAAATTCTGATACATTTTTCCCTTCCTCTTTGGCCTTAATTAGTCCCTTTTGCAATCTACTCAAAAGAGCAGCTGGACGCTGGGGGGGAGGTGCTGGATGCTGGTGGGGAGGTGCTGGTGCTGTCACTGCCCCCCCCACTACCCCTCCTCCCTCCATCCCGGAGGGTGGAGTTGATGGAGGAGAATCAATTACCTGCTCCTCAGGTGGGGCTGAAGCTGCCTCAGATTCACCCCACCCTTGAGCCTCACTTAAGTCTCCATGTCCTGTGGGGATATGGCCATTAATCTGTTCTTTGTCTTCCTCCTTTATCTCAGGCTTCCACATTTGGCTATTCTTAGAGTTTTTTTCCTTTTCTCCTAGAACTTATACGGTATTTTAAGGCCAACAGTATCGTATTCTATAAATAGAATGCCTCAAAGGGAACTGACTGAGGACCGTTTTCAATGTTATAATCGGAGGGCTGTTGACCAACCAATGCCCAGTTATCTAGAGAGCTCTTCCTCTAAGAACCCGGGGGGGGGGTGCGTTTTAATATACCCAGAAGTTTAGCTGCGTGTTCCCAAGTTACAAGTAGCCCTTCATCTTCTATCAGGTCACGCAGGCTTTTTATATCACCACTCCTGGGTGGGGCGGGGTTGGGGGGTTTGGGGTGGGGGATGGAGAATCTTTACCTAGGATCTGTCCCATTTCAGCCAAAAAGTTACTGCTTTAGTCTTTAAGAAAATAAGTTCCCTGTTTGTCTTATACTCACCTAAGTTCCTGGTCACTGGAGACTTCTTCAGTGAAAGTAGGGTCCTTGGTTCCCATGCTTGGGCACCAAATGTAATGACCGCATATTTAAAATCAGCTGGAGTCAGGAATTCAGGTTAAGGGAAAAATCTTCAATATTTATTGAAGTGAAGAGGTGAATAAAGATTGCGATAGCAAATATAGGCAGCTGCAACAGGAAGCCAGCTAACAGAGAGCGATCTGAGCTGAGCCACCCGTGGCAATGGCAATCCCAAAAGTCTCTCCTCTCCTTCCTTTTCCACTCCCCTGCCTCCACCCATCAAAATCGTCATTTCCTATACAACACATCAGGACTTGCACAAAGAGTGGGTGGGGGCCATTCTTTCTCCAAGCTTATATATTAATAGAGTATGGTCCAATTACTATTTAGCCTCACGTGCTTGGGACCTCAGTGCATCAACTCAAGCCTCAGCCCATTACAAAAAATGTTGGATTTTTTAATTCCCTGGGAAAGAAATCTCCAAAACCAAATGGATTTACATGTGAATTATAACAAACTCTTAAAGGAAAATTAATGCCAATACTATACAAAATATTTGAAAAAATAGGGAAAGAAGTTCTCTTACCAAATTTCTTTTATGACTAATATGGAGCTAGTTCCTAAACCAGGCAGGGTCAAAACAGGGAAAGAAAATAGTAGATCAATTTCCCTAATGAAAATTGATACAAAGATCTTAAATAAAATATTAGCAAAGAGATTACAGAAATTCTTCCCTAGGATAATACACCATGACCAAGTAGGATTTATACCAGGAATACAGGACTGGTTCAATATCAGCTATAAGCATAATTGACTATTTAATAACTATACTAACAAAAATAATATGATTATCTCAATAGATACAGAAAAAGCATTTGATAAAATCCAACACCCATTCCTATTAAAACACTTGAGAATATGGGAATAAATGGATGTTTCCTTAAATGATCAGTAGCACCGATTTAAAACCATCAGCAAGCATCATATATAATGTGGACAAACTAAAAATATTCCCAATAAGATTGGGTGAAACAAGGTTACCCACTATCACTATTACAATTTTTTTTTTTTTAATTATAGTTTTTCATTGACAAGATATATGCATAGGTAATTTTCAGAATTGACAGTTGCAAATCCTTTTGTTCCAACTTTTTCCCTCCTTTCCCCCATCCCCTTCCCCAGATGGCAGGTTGACCAATACATGTTAAATATGTTAAAATATAAATTAAATACAATTTAAGTATACATGTCCAAACAGTTATTTTGCTGTACAAAAAGAATCAGACTTTGAAATAGTGTACAATTAGCCTGTGAAGGAAATCGAAAGTTCAGATGGACAAAAATAGAGGGATTGGGAATTCTATGTAGTGGTTCATAGTGATCTCTTAGAGTTCTTTCACTGGGCATAGCTGGTTCAATTAATTACTGCTCTATTGGAACTGATTTGGTTCATCTCATTGCTGAAGATGGCCATATACATCAGAATTGATCATTGTATAGTACTGTTGTTGAAGTGTATAATGATCTCCTGGTCCTTCTCATTTTACTCAGCATCAGTTCATGTAAGTCTCTCTAGGCCTTTCTGAAATCATCTTGCTGGTCATTTCTTCGAGAACAATAATATTCCATAATATTAATATACCACAATTTATTAAGCCATTCTCCAATTGATGGGCATCCACTCAGTTTCCAGTTTCTGGCTACTACAAAGAAGGATGCCACAAACATTCTTGCACATACAGGTCCCTTTCCCTTCTTTAAAATCTCTTTGGGATATAAGCCCAGTAGAAACAATGCTGGGTCAAAGGATATGCACAGTTTGATAACTTTTTGAGCATAGTTCCAAATTGCTCTCCAGAATGGCTGGATATATTCACAATTCCACCAACAATGTATCAGTGTCCCTGTTTTCCCACATCCCCTCCAACATTGCACATTATCTTTCCTTGTCATTCTAGCCAATCTGACAGGTGTGTAGTGGTGTCTCAGAGTTGTCTTAATTTACATTTCTCTGATTAATAGTGATTTGGAATACTCTTTCTTATGAGTGGTAATAGTTTCAATTTCTTCATCTGAAAAATTGTCTGTTCATATCCTTTGACCATTTATCAATTGGAGAATTCACCATCACTATCCAATATTGTATTAGAAATGTTAGCTTTGGCAATAAGAAAAGAAAAAAGAGATTAAAGGAATTAGAGAAGGTAATGAGGAAAACAAACTATCACTCTTTGCAGATGGTATGATAGTATACTTAAAGAACTTTAAGCAATCGAATAAAAAAAACTACCAGAAATAATTCACAACTTTAACAAAGTTTCAGGATAGAAAATAAATCAACGAAAAGCATCAGCATTTTTATATATTATCAGCAAAGTCCAATAATAAGAGATACAAAAAGAAATTCCATTTAAAATACCTGTCAATAATTTACAATATCTGGGAGTCTATCTTCCAAGGCAAAGTCAGGAACTATATGAATACAACTACAAAACACTTTTCACACAAACAAAGTGTGATCTAATTGATTGGAAAAATATCAAGTGCTCATGAGTAAGCCAAACAAACATAATAAAAATGACCATACTACTAAATTTATTCAGTGTCATATCAATTAAACTCCAGAGATATTTTACAGATCTAGGAAAAATAATAATAATAAAATTCATCTGGAAGAACAAAATATCAAGAATTTCAAGGAAATTAATGAAAAAAGTGCCAATGAAAGTGGCTTAGCTGTGCCAGAACTAAAACTATATTACAAAGCAGCAGTCATCAAAACCATTTGGTAGGTGTAACCAAAATGGCAGAGAGGACACATGTGTCTTTCTGAGCTCTCCTTTACCCTCAAACTATTTTTTTTTTATGAAACTCAGCCTCAGAGTTGGTGCTTGACTGAGAAAATCTATGAATATTGAGAGTAGAATAAATTATCAACAGAAGATAATCTTGAAATTCTTCAGAAAAGGTCTGTTTTTGCTTGAGCATGGAGATGGAATGGGGCCAGACTAGGGGCAGAGTCAGTCTAGTAAGCAGTGAGAGCATGGGAAACAGCTCATGCTGAGCAGACTGGAGGGGGATGGGGGGTGGTCTTCTCAGGCTGAAAATTTGCCAGGGGTGGTGGTAGAAGGGGAACTTTAGCACAGTGTTGGCTACTCTACTCTGGCAGCAAGCCAGGAGATCAGCAGAGAACCTATAAACACAAGAAGTAAAGACTATAATCCCAAAAGCCAGCGTCTCAGCACAGACACTGACCCCAATGCAGAAGCTATTCCCAGCATAGCTATTGCTGTCCCACTTCTGCTTCACTGCTGCTTCCTGTTGACTGCTGAGGAAGCTTGATAATCCCACGTTTCCCAAAAAGCAGAATGTAGCTTTTGTTGTTGTTGTTAAAATGAGTAAAAAGGCAAAGCAGGCTCTAATTATGGATAGCTTCTATAGTGAAAGATAGCAGACTTCAAACCCTGAGAAGACTAAAAGCAGATTGTCTCCAGATGAAGCCCCAAATAGTGATATAATCTGGTCCCCATCACACAAGGTTCTCATAGAAAAAATTTAAAAAGCTTCTAAAGGAGAGCTATAAGAAAAATGGGGAAAGGAAAGGAAAGCTTGGTAAGAGCATCTAGATAAGACATGTAACTCAATAATAAATAAAATGGAGAGAGAAATCTACTCCCTGAAAAACAGAAATAGTAAACTAGAAAAAGAAAATAACTCCTTAAAAATAAAATTGGTGAAATGGAAAAAAAAATCCATAGAACAAAACAACTAATTTAAAAACTCAATTGGACAATTACAAAAATAAATTTAAAAAAAGTAAAGGAAGAAAATAATTCATTAAAAATCTGAATTGAACAAATGGAAATGAATGACTTGAGGAGACACCAAGAATCAGTCAAGCAAAATCAAAAAAATGAAAAATAGAAAAAAATGTTAAATACCTATTTCAGAAAACAACAAACCTAATAATCTAAGGGTTATTGGCTCCCTGAAAATTATGATAAAGAAAAAGAGCCTAGACACTATTTTTCAGGAAATCATCAAAGAGAACAGCTCAGTTGTTACAGAAAGGTAGATAAAATGGACATTTAAAGAATTCAGCAATGACCTACTGAAAGAGATCCCAAAATCAAAACTCCAAGAAATATTGTGGCTATATTCCAGAACCATAAAATTGAGGAAAAAATACTACAAGCAGATAGAAAAAACAATTCAATTTCATAGGAGCCACAATTAGGATTACTCAGGATCCAGCAGCATCCAAATTAAAGAATCAAAAGGGCCTGGAATCTGATATTGCAAAAGGCAAAGAAACTTAGTATGCAGCCAAGAATAACTAACCAAGCCAAAATGAGCATTTTCTTCTAGGGAAGAAGATGGACATTCAATGAAATAGTTGAATTCCATCTATTTGTGATGAAAAACCAGGACTAAACAAAAAGTTTGATCTCCAATATAGGACACAAGAGAAGCATAAAAAGGTAAAAAAAAAGAAGTATTGAGAAATATATTTCTGTTATGAGTATATATAAAGAGTAGATGTATAATTCAGTATAATATAAAACAGGATCTAGAGGTGGAAAATAAATTGTACCAAAAAAGAGAAAAGTGGAGGTACTATATTTCATGAAGAGGCAAGGGAAACCTATTATATCTCAGGAAAGAAGGGAGGAGGGTGAACATAGTGTGAATCTCACTCTCATCAGAATTGGCTCAAAGAGAAAATATTAGACATATTCAGTTTACAGAGAAATTTTTCTCATCTCATTTAAAAGTGGGAGGAGGGAAAGCAAACAGGGAAAGAGTAGGATAAATTGAAGGGAATAAAGAAATTGTAAGGGAAAGGTTTAAGAAAAGGGGAGGGACTTTAAGGGGGGAGGGATTCTAAAGAGGGAGGCCTGTATGAGGCAAGTGGTGCTTATAAGTTTAATTCTGGGGAAAGGTTAAGGGGGAAATGAAAACGAAAACCATAGCCTGGGGTTAACAAGATGGCAGGAAATACAGAATTATTCATTTTAACCATGAATGTGAATGGAGTAAACTCCCCCATAAAGCAGAGGAGGATAGCAGACTGGATTAGGAGCCAGAATCCTACAATATGTTGTTTACAGGAAGTTATACAAAAGTTCATGGAAATTATACAAAAATTGAGCATATATTAGGACATAATGACATTAAATTAAAATGCAGGATGGTAGAAATAGTAAATGCATCCTTTTCAGAATCACAATGCAATAAAAATTACATTCAATAAAAAGCCAGGGAAAAATAGACCAAAAAGTAATTGGAAACTAAATAATCTCATCCTAAAGAATGATTGAGTGAAACAGACCATTATAGACAAAATAATTTCATCCAACAAAATGTCAATAATGAGTCAACATACCAAAATGTGTGGGATGTAACCAAAGCAGTAATAAGGGGAAATTTTATATCTCTAGAGGCCTACTTGTATAAAATAGAGAAAAATAAAATAAAAAAAAATCAATAAATTAGACTTGCAACTAAAAAAGATAGAAAAAGAGGAAATTAACCCCCCGCCCCAATCAAGCACTAAATTTGAAATTCTAAAAATAAAAGGAGAGATTAATAGAATTGAAAGTAAAAAACAATATTGAATTAATAAATAAAACTAAGAGTTGGTTCTATGAAAAAAAAAAAACCAACAAAATAGATAAACCCTTGGTAAATTTGATTAGAAAAAGGAAAGAGGAAAATCAAATTGGAGGAAATTAGAGCAATGATTAGGAGTTACTTTGCCCAACTTCATGCCAATACATTTGATAACTTAAATGAAATGGAGGAATACCTTCAGAAATATAGGTTGCCCAGATTAGCAGAGGAAGAAGCAAATTGGTTAAATAGCCCCATTTTAGAAAAAAAGAAATAGAACAAGCTATTAATTAATTCCCTAAGAAAAAATCCCCAGGACTAGATGGATTTATATGTGAATTCTACCAAACATTTAAAAAACAATTAACTCCATTGCTATATAAACTATTTGAAAAAAATAGGGATTTAAGGAGTTCTATCAAATTACTTTTATGATACAAACATGATACCGACACCATGGTAGGACTAAAAGAGAGAAAGAAAATTATAGGCCAATCTCCCTAATGAACATTGATGCAAAAATCTTAAAATAAAATATTAGCAAAAAGATTATAGAAAATCACCTACAGGTTAGTATACCATGATCAAATAGGATTTATACCAGGAATGCAAGGCTGGCTCAATATTAGGAAAACAATTAGCACAATTGACTATATCAATAACCAAATTAACAAAAACCATATGATCATCTCAATAGATGAAAAAAAGCATTTGATAAAATCCAACAACCATTCCTATTGAAAATACTAGAGAGTGTAGGAATAAATGGACTTTTTCTTAAAATAGTCAGTAGCATCTATTCAAAAACATCTGTAAACATCATGCATAATGGGGATAAACTGCAACCATCCCAATAAGATCAGGAGTGAAACAATTTCGCCCACTATCACCATTACTATTCAATATTGTGTTAGAAATCCTAGCTTCGGTAATGTTATAAAAAAAGGGATTAAAGGATTTAGATTAGGTAATGAAGAAACCAAATCATCACTCTTTGCAGATGATATGATGGTATAATTAGAAAACCTCAGAGATTCTACTAAAAACCTATTAGAAATAATCCACAACTTCAGCAAAGTTGCAGGATACAAAATAAATCCACATTTTTATACATCACTAACAAAATCCAATAGCAAGAGGTACAAAGAGAAATTCAATTTAAAATAATTGTTAATAGTATAAAATATTTGGTAATATATCTGCCAAAGGAAAGTCAGGAACTATATGAGCAAAACTACATTTGCTCATATAGTTCCTGACTTTCCTTTGGCAGATATATTACCAAATATTTTATACTATTAACAGTTTCCACACAAATAAATCAGATCTAAACAATTGAAAAAATATTAAGTGCTCTTGGATAGGTTGAGCAAATATAATAAAGATGACAATACTACCTAAGTAATCTATTTATTTAGTGTTATATCAGTCAGTCTCCCAAGGAACTAGAAAGGACTTAGAAAAAATAACCACAAAATTCATCTGGAAAAACAAAAGGTCAAGAATTTCAAGGGAAGTAATGAAAGAAAAATCAAATGAAGTGGGTACCTGATCTAAAACTATTTTATAAAGCAGTGGTTACCAAAACCATTTGGTATTGGCTTGACAAAACCAATGACCACAACTTTTGGAGTAAGAATTCACTATTTGAGAAAAAAACTGCTGGGAAAATTGGAAAATAGTATGGAAGAAACTAGACATTGACCCACACTTAACACTGTAAACCAACATATGATGAAAATGGCTTCATGATCTAGACATAAAGATTGAGATTATAAATAAGTGAGAAGAACATAGGATAGTTTACTTCTCAGACTTGTGGAGGAGGAAGGAATTTGTGACCAAAGAAGAACTAGAGTTAATTATTGATCACAAAATAGAAAATTTTGATTATATTAAGATAATTTTTTTTTCTAAAAGCAAAACTAATCTAGACAAGATCAGAAGGGAATCAATAACTGGGAAAGCATTTTTCCAGTTAAAGGTTTTGATAAAGACCTCATTTCCAAAATATATACTGAATTGACTCTTTAAGAAATCAAGCCATTCTCCAATTGATAAATGGTCAAAGGATATTAATAGAAAATTTTCAGATGATGAAATTGAAACTATTTCTCCTCATATAAAAAGATGTTCCAAATCATTATTGATCAGAGAAGTGTAAATGAAGACAACTTTGAAAAATCACTACACACCTGTCAGATTGGCTAAGATGACAGGAAAAGATAATGATGAATGTTGGTGGGGATGTGGGAAAACTGGGACACTAATCCATTGTTGGTGGAGTTGTGAACAGATGCAACCATTTGGGAGAGCAATTTGGAAGTATACTCAAAAAGTTACCAAAATGTGCATACCCTTTTATCCAGAAGGCTTATATCCCAAAGAGATATTAAGAAAGGAAAAGGGACATATATGTGCAAAAATGTTTGTGGCAGCCCTTTTTTTGTAGTGACTAAAAACTAGAAATTGAATGGATGCCCATCAATTGGAGAATGGCTGAGTAAATTATGATATATTAATACTATAGAATATTTAAGAAATGACCAGCAGGATGAATACAGAGAGTCTTGGAGAGATTATATGAACTGATCCTACATGAAATGAGCAAAACCAGGAGATCATTATACACTTCAACAATAGTACTATATGAGGATCAATTCTGATGGAGGTGGCTATTTTTGGCAATGAGAGGATCCAAATCAGTTCCAAAAGAACACTGGGAAATGAATGTGAACCACAACATAGGATTTGTACTTTTTCTGTTATTGTTTGCTTGCATTTTTATTTTTCTTCCCAGGTTATTTTTACCTCCTTTCTAAATCTGGTTTTTCTTGTATAAAAATTTAATGGTATAAATATGTATACATATATTTAACATATACTTTAACATGTTTAACATGTATGGGATTGCCTGCCATCTAGGGAAAGGAGGGAGGAAATCTAAACAGAAATGTTTGCAAGGGCCAGTGTTGAAAAATTACCCATGCATATATTTTGTTAATTAAAAGTTATAATAGTAATAAAAAAAAACACATTTGGTACTGGCTAAAAAATAGACTAGTTGATCAGTGGAATAAGTTAGGTTCACAGAACAAAATAATAAATGACTATAATAAGCCAGTGTTTGAGAAACCCAAAGACCTCAGCTTTTGAGATAAAAACTCACTATTTGACCAAAAACTGCTGGAAAAATTGGGAATTAGTATGACAGAAACTATGCATTGACTCACATTCATGATTTAGACATTAAGCGTGATATTCTAAGCAAATCAGAAGAATAAAGGATAATTTACCTCTCATATTTGTGGAGAAGGAAGGAATTTCAAAGAAAAACTGGAATTACTGAACATCAAAAAGATAATTTTGATTATATTAAGTTAAAAGTTTTGTTTTGTTTTTGGAAACAAAGCTAATGCAGACAATATTATAAGGGAAGCAATAAATTGGGAAAACATTATTATATTCAAAGGCTTTAATAAAGTCTTCATTTCTTAAATATATGGAGAATTGACTCAAATTTATAAGAATTCAAATCATTCTCCAGTTGTTAAATGGTCAAAAGTTATGAACAGACACTTTTCATATGAAGAAACGATTTTTAGTCATATGAAAAGGTGCTCTAAATTACTATTAATCAGATAACAATACTATATGATGATCAATTATGATGGACATGGAACTTCTCAACAATGAGACGATTCAGACCAGTTCCAGTGATCTTGTGATGAAGAGAGCCATCTGTACCCAGAGAGAGGAGTATGGGAACTGAGTGTGGATCACAACATATCATTTTTACTCTTTTTGTTATTTGCTTGCATTTTATTTTTTTTCTCATTTTTTTCAGGTTTGATATGATTTTTCTTGTGCAGCAAGATAATTGTATAACATGTATGCACATATTGGATTTAACATATATATTTTGACATATTTTACATAGATTGGATTACTTGCAGTCTAGGGATGGGGTGGGAGAAGGAGGGGAAAAATTGGAATACAAGATTTTGCAGGGCTCAATGCTATAAAATTATCCATGCATATATTTTGAAAATAAATAAGCTTTAATTAAAAAGAAAAGAATACTGGATTTTGGGGCGTGGAAGCTCAAAAGTCTACTCAAGTCTGAAGAATTTGTGAACTGAGAATCCATACCAATGAAATCATAATTTTTTCCAGAATTGAATTATTCTTCTTTCTACATCTAGAGAACTAATAATAATAATATAATAATTTTCTTATGTAATGCTTGAAAATGCATAAAGCATTTTCTGAATTAGATAATCTGAATTTTATCATTTCATTTTTTTGGATGGGAAAATTGAGGCTCAGAGTGAAAGCACCTTGGTTAATTTCATATATCTTATAGTTGACAAAGATCAGACCTGAAGCCAGATCTCCTGACTCCACATCTAGGCCTATAACTTCCTGTAAGAAGAAAGAAATTAGTTTTGGTAATGCAACAATCAACCCATTAGGTCCTTTGCAGGAAGGCAAAATCAGTGTTTTCTGAAATTAACAGGATGAAAAATAATCTAGAAATGTGGTAAGAAAAAAAACCTAAGTAATGAATTACATAAAATATGTACTATGGGGAGAGTAATTAAAAATGGTTTCAAGAACTTAGACTTTGTACTCTGTAAAGTTGGTAGGAAAGGGTGGACGTGATGAGGGTGACTCTCTTTGCAGATAAAAGCTCAGATGTGCTTGTTCATTGTGGAACATATTTCTACAGAAATACTTTTCAATTGCTTTCTGATTGCTACTTTGAGATTATGATTTGTGATTTTTTTTTTCATTTTATCAGTCAACTATCAGTGCAGGTTATTTAATGAGGCTTTGCCAAAATAGAAATGACCAAAAAATCAGATTGACAATATTATCAAAGCAAACATAGTTTGGTTATGCATTTAAGTTACATATTTGAGAAAGTTGCCTCTTGATATACTGAAATGAAATCAGAAGTCCATTATACCTGATGGCTGTGTTGCAATACTTTGGGGAAACTCAAGACTATTTTCCTTTTTCATTAACATTTAAATGCCTATGGACTTTTTAGAAAGCTTTCAGATCAAGTTTTCAGTGATGCATGAAATGAAAATTCCCTCCTTACTCTGTGTATTATAGGCTATCAAAATTTTTGCTCTTGTTCAAGAACATTTTCCATTTCCGATATTTTAAATTTGATAATGACAGTTTTTACATACAAAGCAAAGTTGAGAATTTAGGCAGTTATCTGGATGATTTGTGGAAAAGACAATACACTCACCATTATTCTTTGCACATTCAGGGGGGAAAAGTTTTATTCAATCATCCCAGCCTCTGTTTTTAAAAATTAAATATTTTTATTTAAACATAAAAAGATACAATCATAATTTGAAACCCCTCTGCCTAAATTTAAACTGAAACTTGAAATAGTCTCCTAATATGTATAGAGAACCTCTCAAAATACTCCTAATTGAAGACTAGAATGGAAAATGTAAGTAGAGGGAAATGATTTTATACACACACACACACACACACACACACACACACATGCTTTTAGAAAAATACAGTTAGGATCACTGGATTAAACCTTCCAGGACAAACATTAACAATTTGAACTGTCCATATATGAAAAGCCCTGGCTTGGGAGGTAATTGGCTCTCCATCATTGACGATCTTCAAGCAGAGAGAAGATATCTATTTTTTTTAATTATAGCTTTTTATATGCAGAACATATGCATGGGTAATTTTTACAACATTGTCCCTTGCACTCACTTCTGTTCCAACTTTTCCCTTCCCTCCTTCCACACCCTCCTCTAGATGACAGGCACTCTTATACATGTTAAACATGTTAAAGTAGAAGATTTCTAGTCTTTAGTAATATTTTGAAGCATATGCATTTTGGGTTGAAGAGACTTGGATAATATGACATCATCAGTCCACTACAAGTCAGGCTTTCAATATATTTGACACTTTTTACATAACTTTGGCTTAAAAATGTATTAAGAAAAACATTAAAAACTGAAAACAAAATGACATACAGAAGAAAAATTAGTATTAGAATTTGATTATAAAAATTCCTCTATTAAAATTTAGGACACAACAGTTTCTTCTCACTTCGTATTATCTCTAGATTAAGGCCCTTTAAATCAACAAAATAGACATTTTTTTAGAAATATTATTCAAAGTAGACTCTCTATAAATTCCAATTAACTCTTGCCACGAATAGATTAAATCTGTACAGTTGTCAATATCAGCCTAATTTAAGGACCTTTTTTTGCCCCCATCATCTTCATTTTGTAATTTGCATGGCTTCCAGACTTGGATGAATTTGGTGATTTTAAATCTTTGCCAAAACCAGTAGGTGTCATTATCCCTGATTTAATCAACCTTCCTCATACAACCTGATACTTGATTCAGCTGAACCATCTGGAACAGTATTGTTTCTTCCAATTTAGGTTTTCATTGAATAGTGTTTTCTTATTCCTATACTCTTCATTAGAATTTTATGTCCAAGTTATATATTACTTTTTATGTTAGCCTATTTCCTAATAGGTGAAAAACTTTGTAGTATTAACTCTTAAATATGTGTCAGTACTACTAGTTTATATGTCAAGTCCCATCTATTTTTATGATGTCTACAATTCTGGAGGTACCATAGAGGTGATAGTTTAGTCCTTTTTTAAAAATTACCTGCTTATTTCAGTTTGATTCACCAGGCTATTCTAAAAGTGAAAGCAGATGAGACTGGGCTGAAATGGTGGTTCATGGAGTTACATCCCCATAATGTTTGTTATGTAGCTAATGACCAGGAGAGAAAAGCTTTTTTTTTTTTTTTAATGTTAAGAGTTGATTTCTTTCTTTTGCTGCCAAATACTGATAGGGCTAGGGAAGAAACATGACTTCTTGAACTGAAATAATTTTCGTATGCTGGCAAGATTTGTGAAATAAATAGGAAGGAGGTAAAATTACTGGCAACTCAAATTATAACCAGAAAATGCATAAAATTCAAATTAAATAGTTTAAAAATAGAAGTAACTTATTTTTGTAGCACTTTAAGGTTTGGAAAGTACTTTGCATATATTATCCCATTTGATTCCCCTTAGCAACCTTGGAAGGCAGAAACATAGACTTAGAGCTGGAAGAAAACTCAGAGGTCATTTGTCCTCTGCCCCATATTATAAATGAGGAATCTGTGAGGGAGAGAAGTGAATGTGCTAAGGGAATTGCTTGAGGTCACAGAGGTGAAGAGATTTCAGATTTGAAAGGAAATTTTCTGACTCTAAATCCAGAACTAGTCTCATTGTGTCATGTTTCTTCCATATTTGGTTTCATTTATCACCTAATGGTATGGAGATACAGAGAAGTTAAATAATTTATCTAAGGTTATACAGCAGTAAATGTCTAAGTCAAAATTTAGATGTAGGTAGGAACTTCTTTGTCCATTACATTATTCTGCCTTCAGCTGGAAATCATCCATTTGATCTTGTTACTTGGGTCTATACAATAATCATAAATTAGAAATCTGATAGAATTGCACAAAAGATTTAGCCTATTGGTGGCATTTAAAAAAATATTATTGGAATATCAAAATAGGGAAATGTTTTAGCTATAAGCATTCAAAAAACTGTCAAAAATCTCTACTTCTTAAGGAATGATTAATATTGGATAGATCACTGGCTTTGAACTCAGGATGATATGAGTTCAAATTTGACCACAGGCATTTAACACTTCTTAGTTGTATGACCCTGGACAAATCACTTAACCTCAAATGCCTCACAAAGAAAAAATAAATATAAATCTCTACTTCACTGCATTAGCCTGTCCTCAGCACCCAGCGAATTTATCTGAATATTGAGATTCATTTCAATGTCATTTTTCTGAGCCCTTTTGAGTAGATGATAAGTGGCATTACTATACAGGAAGGACAGGAGAAATTAAGCCATAATTCACATGAAATCTTTTGGCTTAGAAGGACCAGTTAGGAGAAAACCTTGATTACAAAACAAAACAAAACAAAACAAACAAACAAACAAACAAACAAACAAAACAAACAAATAGCCAAGTGACAACAGGAAATTGATTTTAGTATACCAAATTGCAAGCTTCATTCTTACACTTTAGAAAGGTTTCAAATGTTGCAAATAGATGTAAATGAGGACATTTCAGACCCTTGTCAGGAATCTGATGTTCTAATATGTTCAAGTTTTCTCATTTGTTCTCCTGGGCTTATGCAGAGGGAGGATTTTGACATCAAATGTCATAAGAAATTTAGACTTCAAAAGTGAGAAATAGATAAAAGCATAAAAGAGTAGCTAGAGGCATGTTTAATCCCCTCTCCTCATGGGAGACTCATATTTATGTCAATCAGACAGTGCCATATACATATTAGTCTGTAAGGCACTTGAACTATGCCATAATTTTATACTGGGTCCACAGAACCAGCATACTGCTGTCTGGTGTGCTGTGCATTTGTGATCATGAGAATCACTGAAAAAAGTATTCAAAAGTGTTCCTAAAATTTTGTATAGACAGTCATCAAATAAACTATATGTAACTCCCTTTCAAAGGGAAATGGAAAGAAAAGAATGACACTTTAGTTTGAGAGTAGCTCTCTTTACTAAACTTGTAGAATTGCAAAGGAACAAGAGAGAGGTCTTCATTAAAAAAAAAAAAAATTCTGACTATAAGAAATGTATCCTAATGAGATATAAAGTTTTTGTTGTATGGGATTAAAATTTGTTTCTATTATATTTCTATCTAATCTAATTGAACTTCTTATTTATAGAGAGATACCATACAGAGAAGCTCTTGCATGACATTCTAATTGGGACAGAAGTTAGATACTAAATAAGTCCAATATATAAGAACTCTTGAAAGTAATAAGGATTTGTGTCACCTGAGTATGTGAGGGACAACTATACAGCAGAATACTACCCAAAAGCTTCTTTTGTTTCATATAAGATAGGAATAATAATCTTATGTATTTAATATAATTAATATTTAAAAGAGATCAAAATAAAAATATTGATTTTCAAACAAAATCATTGAAAAAATAAGTAATAAATATCAGCAAAAAGTATGTTGCTACATAATATATACATATATAAAGATAAGTATTTTCCTATGTATCTAGCTACTGGAATAAATTTGAATTCCACCAGGAATGTAGAATTCTTTCAATATTAAGGAAACAATAAGCAGAGTAATAATAAAACAATGAAAATCATATCATTATGTAATAAAATGAAAAGTTGCCAACACCCACATTTTTGTTAAGACAATTATTAAAAACTAGAAGTAAATATACTTTTCTTAATTTTGATGAATAGTATCACTCTAAAGCCAAGAAAAGACATTGCTTATTATTTTTAAAAAACACTCAAGATGTGTCTAATAAGATCAGGGTTAAAGCAAAACTATTTGTATTCATCACATTATTTGATGTAGCTCAAGATATACTAGATATATTGAGGTAATGAAATTGTTAGAAATTTTATAGTCACAATATTTTCTTTTGAAAATGATATTTTAAAAGAACTGTAGAAAATCAAATAAAATCAATTAGAATATTATTAATTCTGAGAAAACAGAATAATATAAAATGTCCCAACCCTTGGATCTTCAAGCTTTCTGTATTTTGTCAACAAATTTCTTTGTCAATGGCATAATGTCCAATTAGAGAATGGATCAGATACTTCAGCATAAAAACTGTTACCCAATAAACAAATGATCAAATAATGTAAAAAGGCAGTTTCAAAAAAGAAAAGGTAAGTTGTCAAAATTTTCATAAAATACAACAAAACACTAATAAGAGAAATGTCAAATAATATAATTTGCAATTTCTACCTTAAACTTATTATATTGCAAAGATAACATAATTAAAATAACAATTACTGAAAGGGCTTTGAAAGTAGTGCTGTGATTTATCCAAAAATTGTATAAATGAATTTGAAGTCATGTCCTAAAAGACCCTAAGTGCATTATGCCATTTGACCCACTTATAAATACATTAATAATATGTGAAAAAGATAAAAGATAGAGAGAAAATACAAATACATTTAAAAATATTAATGATAAATGTTTGTTATATCAATTAGAAAAAAAGTGCCCATTTTTAGTTATAACAACTGGAAAAAATGTCCATACATTTGACTATTTCTGAATAAATTATGATTTAATAATGTATTGTGATATTATCCTGCCATAAAAATGTCAAACAAGAGAAAAAAAAAAAAACGCAGATGTCAAAAAACCAAGAAGACTTTGGTGCACTGGGAGGCAAAATGAAGGAAGCAGAATTATGACAACCATTTCTACAATGATGACAACTTTATGATGGAAATATATTTTAAAATGTATTTCTAAGCTTATTTGCTTTTTAAGTTTTCACTTTCAGATTCTCTCCCTTCCTGAGAGAGTGGACTGGAAAAGTTACCATGGCTCCTGCTGCCAAGTGAATGGTCACAAGTGTTCCTCTCTATAGAAATACCATCAAGAATTATGTGCGATAGTCATCCATTAGTGCCACTTATACTCGGTGCCAGCAAAAATATCTCCTATTCTCTTTATGACCTCATTACAGCCCTGGGCTAAGACTTCCCAAAGATGCTGCTGCTACTCTTACTATTGCTACTTTTATGCTGATTTCCTAGGGCCACCACTGGCCTCTTCTCAAGCTCCTTCTGCTCCAAACCCAGTGTCACAGGCACTGTCCCTCTGACTTTTTGTTGACTCTGTGGCTCCAAAATTGGATTTGAGGGGTTATTTAAAGTGTTTGAAAGGGAACGTTGGCATGTTTCATTTGGGTTCTGGCTGTACTCTGCAATCTTGGTCTTAAAAAGTATCTTTCATCTCTGATTAATTTATTAGGGAATCACAATTTCATACTGATAATGATGTTATGCTTCCCATCTATTGGTAGAAAGATAATATTCTGTGAATACCTAAGGAAATTTTCAGATAGGACCAATACAACAAAAATGTATTTTGCTTAGCTGCTTTTTTTTTTTTTTTTTTTTTTTTTTTGATAGGGAGGTAGATAATGATGACTAGTGGAAGATAGTTATAGTGGGGGAAAAAAAAACAAAACTTTGGTACAGAAATGAGAATTAATCAAAAATTTTAAAAAGTATAAATATTTTAGAAGACACAGATAAGCAGCTATATATTTGGCATGAATATGCTATAATTTTATTAGTATACATGTATATGTATCTATGTATATTTATGTGAATGGGCACATTGCACACACATATATATATAAAATCTATCTATTCCTATTACATTCGAGTCCATTTTACATAGTTAGGTCATATATGTTTATTGTTTGATCAAGAACTCTTAGAACTCTTCTTCCATAGATTGGTACATAGGTAGACAAATTAATAAATAGTTATACTTTATATAATAAGTTATTGATTCTATATAAAATCTTCTGACATTTTATATTAAAATATATACATTTATTGATGATTTCCTAATTCATAATAAAAATAAATATATCAAATTAAATTTGTCATTGTTATGCCTTCATTTAAGAGATACTATTTTCCCCCAAAGCTAGAAAATGTCCAACAAATAATTCTTACAGAAAAATATTTATCTTTTTAAGTTAAAGTGCACACAGCATCCTGAAAACCTCAAAGCTATTGTTTTATTGTTTCATATCTGCATATAACATACAACATATAACATATGTATGCACAAATATAAATACACACATGTATATATGTGTATATATATGCCAATTCAATGTTAAATTTACATGGTTTAAACCAATATAACAGGTTTAAGCTCATTTTCTCAGAGACTTGGTTAAATAAAAAAATATAGTTTATATCAGTATGCTTTCCCCATTTAGTTACTTTTTAATTTAAAATATATTAATTTGTTTTAAATAAATAATCATTATTATTAGATTATACTTAGAAAAATATAAATATACATCACATTTCATTAAATTCTTTATGAATCATATTGCTTATTAAAGCTCTTTTTGTACTTGATTCCATCAGATCATTAATTTAGAACTGGAAGTTCTGTCCATTCCAAGTACTTGATTTTTCTGATGACCTAAATAGATGAAGTGGCTTATTCTAAGTTAAATATGTAATAAATTACAGAAAGGCAAGATTCACACTCAGGACTTCATGCCAAATCCAGTAACTTCTCTATCTCTTTGACTTTTAATTGCTTGTTTTAATGGTGACAGTCTATGGAGCTAGTATGGAACTCTTTGAATTCCTAGAATTAATGTTCTTATGACTTTCTTCATGGGGCAGTTGTTTGCTATCTCAGCTATTCCTTTAATTAATTGCTGAAGTTTATAGTTTACTTTTTTCAGAGCTCTGGGTTTTTCCTTTCCTTACAGATTTGTATTATCCAAGAGACATAAACAGCTGTGCACTATGTCATCACATCAGCAACTTAAATCTCATGACTGTCTTTTTTTTTTTTTTAATCAGAAGAGAATAAATTTGTTTTTCCCTCATTGCATAAATAGACTTTCTTCATCAGGTATTTGCTCAGCATTTATTTGGCAAGCCTAGGTTTTCTCATTAACACTTTGTGTTTCCCTGAAATTTTTATAGTCTGGTCTTTGCCATAGATTGCCTGCTTTTTAGGCAACTGATTATATTCACTTTTAGACAACAGGGCAATTTAAGAAAGCATTAGAGTTAGGAGGAAGAGGAATTTTATAGGAAAAATGTGAATAGGTTGCTTCCCCTGAATTAACAAAATGACATATTGCCACATTTTCAAAACAAAGCAAAACAAAACAAAAAATAAAGGAAATGGTAACAAACAAATTTCCTACTACTTTACTCCCTTTCCCCAATTTGTTCTTTATCCTCCCTGTTCTTCTCATCATCCCTCTCCCCTTTTTCTGTTTCCTTTTCCAACTTTCCATTTTCCTCTTTTCTTATGCCCTTTCTCCCTTCTCTGCTCTTCCCGTCTCCAGATTTCCCTCCCTCTCCTGATCTTTCAGTCTCACTTTTCTCCTCCTCTCCCTAACACCTTCTTCCATTTGCCCTCCCTCTCTCCATCTTTTCTTTTTTCCATTTTCCCTTCTTCCTTTTCTTCCAAATTTCCTCAATACTTCCCTTTCTCATTCACTCCTTTCTTTTCCTCTCTCTTCTCTCTGTGTTCCTCTCTTTCTCTCTCCACCTCTTCTCCTTTCCCTCTTTTTCCCCTCTTGAAGTGATCTGTTTGGTTCTCCAGAACTACAAAACTCCAGTTTGTAGTTCTCCCTACAAATTCACAGCATTAGCTAATTGAAACAAACTTTTAATCAAACTTTATAAAATGATAGCATTGATAGTGAAGGACTTTAATATCTTTTGAGTAGAATATCTGGTCTCAAGATCAACATTAAAGTCCCTGTATGCTTTCATATTCCCTGTTAAGGAAAGGAGAAAGTGAGACATCCCTATGTAAAGCCATTTTATTCCATGGAATTCATCACTTCATGACCACATTTCTTACCATGATGTCATTTGTACAAGAAACTTCATATCTTGAAATTGATATATTGTTGCCCATTTATTTTCATTTTGTAATATCATCATATTTGTTCTTACTGGTGCTATAGTCAAAAAATAAACCATGTGCCCTTCCAGAATTCCAGAGTGTGGAGGGACCTTTAGAAGTCATCTATTACAACTCTTTCATTGTACACATGAGAAAAATAAGACCCACAAGGCACCCAAAATGTGTTCGGGGGACATAGTGGGAGACATAGGTGCACCTGAAACCAATAGTCCTTTATTTTAAAGATAGTACCATTATAGTTCACAATTAACACCTGTCCTTTCATGTTCACATATACTGTATTTAACTTATACTTTAACATATTTAATATATATTGGTCAACCTGCCATCTGGGTGAAGGGGTGGGGGGAAGGAGGGTAAAAGTTAGAACAAAAGGTTTTGCAGTTGTCAATGCTGAAAAATTACCTATGCATATATCATGTAAATAAAAAGCTATAATAAAAAAATTAAAAAAAACCTGTCCTTTAAGAGGTAACAATAATTGAATATATTGGCATTTAACAGAACTAAGTATACAAATGAGACCATTAAGCACATTTTTTGCCTTCTACAAACCTTCCTATTGATGCTGGGCAAGGTAAAATATGAATAAATTAGAGGCAAAATCAAGATAGCAGAGTAATGGGAGCAGCCCAGATGAACTCTTTCAGTATCCGTCATCCTATAACTTAAAAATAATGCGTAAAATCTAACATTCTATACCAAGATAAGATCGAAATGTGTTCATGATTTAGACATAAAGGGTGATACTATAAGCAAATTAGGAGAACAAGGGATAGATTCTTTTAGATCTGTGAAGAAGGGAGGAATTTCTGGCCAAGAAGGCACAATAGAACATTATAAAATACAAAATGGATAATTTTTGCACAAACAAAACCAATACAGACAAGACTACAAGAGAAGCAGAAAACGGGGGGGGGGAAATATTTAATATGAAAGGTGTCCAAAAAGGTTTCATTTCTAAAATATATAATTGATTCAAATTTATAATACAAGCTACTCTAAAAATGATAAATAATCAAAGTATATGAATAGACAATTCTCAGATGAAGAAATTAAAGCCATTGCTAGTCATATAAACAATACTCTATCACTATTGGTTAGAAAAATGCAAATTAAAACAACTCTGAGGTATCACTTCATACCTTTCAAATAGGATAAAATGACAAAAAAAGATAATGAAAAGTGTTGGAGGGGATGTGGAAAAAGTGGGACACTAACACATTATTGGTGAAATTGTGGATTGATCCAAACATTCTAGAGAGCAATTTAGAATTATGCTGAAAGGGCTATCAAATCATGCATACCCTTTGGTCCAGCAGTGTCTCTAGTGGACCTGGATGCCAAAGACATCATAAAAGAGAGAAAAGGATTAATATATGCAAAAATATCTATAGCAGCCCTTTTAGTAGTGGCAAGGAACTAGAAACTGAGTGTATACCTATAAATTGGGGAATGGCTGAATAAGTTATAGTATATGAATGTAATAGAATATGATTGGTTTTATAAGAAATGATCAGCAGGCTGATTACAGAAAGGCCTGGAGAAACTTACATGAACAGATGGTAAGTGAAAAGTGTAGAACCTAGAGAACATTACACACAGCAACAACAAGATTATGTGATGATGAATTGAGATGGACTTGGCTCTTTTCAACAATGAGATAATTTAGGGCAATTTTAATAGACATATTGGAGAGAGCCACCTGCATCCAGAGGCTGAATATTGATTAAAGGAGAGTGTTTGCTTGATTTTTTTCTTTCTCATTTTTTCTCTCTTTTATCTGTTCTTTCTTGTACAGCATAATAAATATGAAATATATTCAGAAGAATTGCACATTTTTAACTTATATCAGATTGCTTGCTGTCTAGGGGAAGGGAGAATAGGGAGGTAGTGAAAAAATATAGAACACAAAGTTTTGCAAGGGTGAATGATAACTATCTTTGCATGATATTTGAAAAAAATATCATTATAAGAAAAAAATGTGTAAAGTCAAATCCTGGAGTGGTTTAGCCAAGAGAAGATCAGGATGGGATCTTTTTTTCAGCTCAAAATAGTTTGGAAAGTTGGCAGGAGTGGTCTGTGACACTGAGATGAAAGTCAGCCTAAAGCAAACTTGGATGTAGTAGCATGAGTTATAGGCCTTGGAGGCTGGTATGATAACAGCAGCAGCTTCTCAGTCCAGAAATGGTAAAGGGATTAGATAATAATTGCTCAGGAAAAGATTATAATGTTTTTTTTTTGTTGTTGTTGTTGTTTTGTTTTTTTTTTTTTTTTTTTGCTGGCACTGATCATAGCACCATTTTATTGTGTTGCATCTCTATCACCCATATCTCTATCACTTTGGGTATAGAAATACATTTGTGTTCAGCCATAAAATAGAAGGGGCCTAGTCACAGATCAAGAGTCTTAAGAAGTAGTAAATGCTTGGCTGCAGGGGAATTTTGAACCTGTTTGTGATTCTATGGACATATAGGAAAGCAGTGACTTAGCCCAGATCATACTACTTTGGAAGCATCAAAAAAATGCAGACCCCCCAGTACTTTTAAGAATAGCCTAAAGTTGGTAAGTACACTACCACCTCATCTCAAAGTGAACAGAGTCCAATTTTAACATAAAGTTGACAGTAAAAAAAATACAGAAAATGTGACTTCAACTCTAGCATTGGACCACTGGCTCACTGAACTTTCTCAATATAGGACATATTTACTGGTCTAAAAGTCAAAGGGAAACAAGTCATTTCATTGAACATAAAAATCTTATGGACTACACCTTAATCTAAACTATGTTTTATTGTATTTTCATTTATTTTGTTAATTTATTTTACATATATTTTAGTCTTCTTCTCAAGGCATTCAGGAGTTTGTGAACCAAAGATAATCACCTCTTCTGCTGCAAGAAAGTTGAGGGCAAAAAGTTATTGAACAAAAGGTTACAATCTATCGTCTAAGAGAAACCAAAGTTGTAAAAAACAGAAGACAATAATATCACAGTAATTTTGCGTAGAGTCTTAGAGAAAACAGCAACAAACACCAGTAACAATAATGAATGTCTTAACCAAAAGAACTAAAAGGGAGGCTGGGAAAAATTAATCAAAAGATTGTTTTAATGACATTACAATTTAGGATTATACAAGATTCAATAAACTGCAACTGTAGAGAGATAATCTTGTAATGTAAGATTGGAAAAGGAAAAGGAAAATTACAACCAAGTCTATTGACTCTGCAAAGGAAATGAACAGGTAGTTTTCAGATGAAGATATTAAAACCATTTACAGTCTTTTGAAAAGGTGCTCTAAATCACTATTGATCAGAGAAATGCAAATTAAGACAACTCTGAGGTACCACTACATACCTGTCAGATTGGGTAAAATGACGGGAAAAAAAATGCTGAATGTTGGAGGGGATGTGGGAAAACTGAGACATTTAATACATTGTTGATGTACTGTGAATTGATCCAGCCATTCTGGAGAGCAATTTGGAACTATGCTCATAAAGTTATCAAACTGTGAATACCCTTTGATCCAGCAGTGTTTTTACTGGGCTTATATCCCAAAGAGATCTTAAAGAAGGAAAAGGAACCCACATGTGCAAAAATGTTTATGACAGCCCTTTTCGTAGTGGCAAGAAACTGGAAACTGAGTGGATGCCCATCAGTTGGAGAATGACTGAATAAGTTATGACATATGAATATTTTGAAATATTATTGTTCTGTAAGAAATGATCAGCAGAATGATTTCAGAGAAGCCTAGAGAGACATACATGAACTGATGCTAAGTGAAATGAGCGGGACCAGGAGATCATGGTACATGGCAACATCAATATTAAATGAAGATCAATTGTGATGAATTGGACTCTTTCCAACAATGAAATGATTGATACCAGTTCCAATGATCTTGTGATGAAGAGAGCCATCTACACCCAAAGAGAGGACTGGAATCTGAATGCAGATCACAACATAACATTCTCACTCTTTTTGTTGTTCTTAGGCTTGCATTTTGTTTTCTTACTCATTTGTTTTCTTTTTTGATCTATCTTGTGCAGCATGAGAATTGTATAAATATGTTTACACATATTGGATTTAACGTGTATTTTAACATGTATAACATATATTTAATTACTTGCTATCCAGAGGAGGGGGTGGGGAGAAAGAGGGGAAAATCTGAAGAACAAGGCTATGAGAGGGTCCGTGTTGAAAAATTATTCCTGCATATGTTTTGAAAATAAAAAAGCTTTTAAAAAAAACTATTGTCTCTACAAAATGGATTATTCATTCTTGCATTTTTGATGCAAAGAGCACACATGAAGACAAACTTTGAATTCCAATCTAAGAAGTAAAGAGAATCCTGAGAAGGTTAACACATTCAATGGATTAGAAGGGACTAAATGTTGATAAAGTACTTGCATTCTACTGGAAGAGAAAATGTTCTTTCAGACTTTTGTTGCCTTCAGGGGTCACAGAGTTAAATGAACTAACACTTAAGTATCATATTTTTTTCTGTTTGAATTCAAACATAAATGAATATGTGAGAGGGCATTTCATGATTTCATTCTAATCTAAATAAGATAAAAGAGATTTGGGGATGCAAACACAATAAATAAATAGTATATACATGAATTACTGTGCATCAATGTTATGGAATAACACTATATCATATATGGTCAGATAAACCATAATGACTTCCATCAAGTGAAGAAGGTTGTAACTATTACCAGTAGAAGAATTAATGAGCACTGTACTGTAAAGTATAAACATTTTTGAAAGTCTTAAGAAATGTTCAACAAAGCTTTGGTCAATCAGGATTCCAAAATATGGATGATAAATCCCACCTCTTCATGTAGAAATAATAAATTATATGAAGTTGCAGAGTGAGACATATTTTCAGAGAATACCATTATACTTGCTTTTTGTTTATTCATTCATTTTAATTTATTCATCTATTTATTTCTTTATTATGATTATTTATTGGTTTCAAATGAGAGCTTTTTGGTGCAGAAGTAATGGACAATTAGCACCATCAAAGGTGCAGAATTTGTACTGTTACTAGAAAAGGAAGATAAGGTAAATAGCATAAATTAATGATTTGTGAAAGCACACACTAAACCAAAAGGAGCATAGAAGGGGAAATACATGCACAGGACAGTATTGTAATTATAATATTAAATCTGAATTATTCAATACAAGCTAAAGGCTGTAGACAGACAATATTCATAGATTCATGTCCAGTGATTATTTTCTTATTCTTTCTTTCTTTCTTTCTCTCTCTCTCTCTTTATCACTCTCTTTCTGTGTGTGTGTGCCTTCCTCCCTTCCTTTCCGCTTTTTTCTCTTTCTCTCTCCTCATTTCCCTCTTTCCTTGTTCTTTTATAGGGGGCATGTAGATTTTTGTTAAATTCATATAAATATCTATATATCTAACTATAGCTATATTATCTATATCTATCTATAGCTCACTGTCTCTGTCTCTCTGTTGCTGTCTCTGTCTCTCTCTCCCTTCTCTTTCTATTGGGAAGAAGCCCTTTCTCTGTCTCTCTATCTCTTTCTGAGAGAGTCAGAAAGGGAGAGCCTCTTTCCAGTAGCAATATTTTTAAAAGAATAAGTGAATGAATGATTAATATTTTTTAATGTTAATACTTTAGCTGAGTGTTTGCAAGTGAAATTATAATTTGTCTTTCAGTATTTGAACTTTTTCCTCATCATGAAGACTCTGAGACATTGACACACCTGTCAGATTGGCTAGAATGACAGGGAAAGATAATGCACAATGTTGGAGGGGATTTAGGAAAACTGGGACACTGACACATCATTGGTGGAACTGTGAATACATCCAGCCATTCTGGAGAGTAATTTGGAACTATGCTCAAAAAGTTATCAAACTGTGCATACCCTTTGATCCAGCAGTGTTCCTACTGGGCTTATATCCCAAAGAGATTTTAAAGAAGGGAAAGGGACCTGTATGTGCACAAATGTTTGTGGCATCCCTCTTTGTAGTGGCCAGAAACTGGAAACTGAGTGGATGCCCATCAATTGGAGAATGACTGAAGAAATTGTGGTATATGAATATTATCAAATATTATTGTTCGGTAAGAAATGATCAGCAGGATGATTTCAGAAAGGCCTGGAGAGACTTACATAAACTGATGCTGAGTGAAATGAGCAGAACCAGGAGATCATTATATACTTCAACAACAATACTATATGATGATCAATTCTGATAGACCTGGCCATCTTCAGCAATGAAATGAACCAAATCAGTTCCAATACAGCAGCAATGAACTGAACCAGCTACACCCAGTGAAAGAACTCTGGGAGATGACTATGAACTACTATGTAGAATTCCCAATCCCTCTATTTTTGTCCACCTGCATTTTTTATTTCCTTCACAGGCTAATAGTACACTATTTCAAAGTCTGATTCTTTTTGTACAGCAAGATAACTGTTTGGACATGTATGCTTATAATGTATTTAATTTATACTTTAACATATTTAATATGTGTTGGTCAATCTGCCATCTTGGGGAGGGGGTATGGGGGAAGGAAGGGAAAAATTAGAACAAAATTTTGGCAATTGTTAATGCTGTAAAATTACCCATGTATATAACTTGTAAATAAAAAGCTATAATAATAAAAAAAGAACTCATGAAGAGGAAAAAGTTCAAATACTTCAAATAGTGAAAAGGGAAGTGTTTTGTGGTTGGTCATAATGGTATTTTAGAGATTACAGAAAGATATAAGCAGGCTATAGGTAAGTAGATACACACACACAAATTGCCTTGTAGCAAAGTAGGAGATAGATGCAAATTAATGATTTCAGATGAAGCACTTTTTAATAGAGGTATTATTGGTATGATAAATGCTGAATTTTTAAATCTCAATCAATTTATTGGTAACAAAATCATAGACACAAAACATTCTCAAGAATCTATTGCTGTCTGGTTTAACTCTACTTTGGGCATACTTAGTTTGCTTTATTCATTAGGACTAAAGCTTAGAAAATGAAAATATACTTTGAAGGAGCAACTTTTCACCACCAGGATTTGGAGTTGGATATAGCTATCAGTAAGCCTTGTGAGATTATTGATAGAAAACCTGGGTGCTCTGATTATCCTATTTGAAAAGGTTATTTATATGAATTATTATGGTATTGTTAGTATATGGCAAAGATTTGCTCAATGATGCTGAGAAATAGTCTGTATACATAAGAGAAAAGACTTATTCTCTTAGAAGTGTTTATGAATTCCTATTGTATTGAGTTTTAGTATGTGGGCAATGAATCATCAAAGCTTTAAAAATATGACAGTTCTTTTTTATTGCTGCTAAAATATGCTTCAGGAAAATCCACTAGAGATGTCTCAGCACCATAAACTTGAGAACTCAAAAAGAAAGAGCCTTAAATCAAGGATTTAAAAGGGATGTTAGAACAAATCTCACCATATTTTCCCTTAGGATGCATGATATCCTTCCCTAGCTAATTAACATTTTTAAAGATATTGGCAGCAAATATCCTTTTGTGAGACCATCCTTGTCTTTACTTCTGGGTAAAAAAAATACTTGATATATCCATTTCAGTAATTTAATGGGAAGAGAATAATTACTGGGTCCTTTATTTTTTAAGACTAGTTAGTCTTTGGGATTTGTAGCTCAAAGATGAAACCATATGGAACTAGAGATGTATCTAATGAGTATGCTATTAAAGTAACTCTTGGAAAAATGCCTTTAGAGTTGTTGGTCAGGAAGTATCACAATGTCACATCTGCTTTCTGAGATAGATAATTCTATTTATAAATATGTTTCATAGATTGATATACTGATAGGAATTATCTTAAGTTCAGAACTATAGCTCTGGATAATACTAACATATGATGAAAATAAATAAAACTTAGGTTCAGAAAGAGCAGCATTTAGAATATCCTGTACATCTTATGAATCCTCATTTAAGTCTGGATAGACATCATAGGTATATAGTTGAAGGATTTCATAAGTCACATATTACCAATATTCTCATTTTACAACTGAGGAAACTGAGGTCTAAAGAGGTTTAAACCTTAACTTATCTACAGTCACAAAAGTAAAAAGGATGATGCTAATATTTGAACTAAAATACTTGACCTCCAAATTTATCATATATTCACTTCCATCATACTGTCTTTTAAGGAAATTATTAAAACACCTACTCATTAGTAATTCAGCAAGACTGCTACTTATTATTGAATGTTTAATGATTGAGTTTTTAAATCAGAATGGTCAAATCTCTGGGAATATGCATTAGGACAATTCTCTTTTTTTGTAATATCTTTTTATTTTCAAAATATATGCAAATATAGTCTTCAATATTCACTCTTGCAAAACCTTATGCTCCAATTTTTTCTCCCTTTCTTGCCCCCTTACCTCTTCCCTAGACAGCAAGTAATCTAATATAGATTGAACATGTGGAATTATTCTAAACGTATTTCCACATTTATCATGCAATACAAGAAAAATCAGACTAAAAAGAGAAAAAAAAATTAGAAAGAAACCCAACAAGCAAATCACAAAAACAAAAATTAAAATACTATATTGTGATCCACATTCAGTCTCCATAGATCTCTCTGGATGCAGGCCACTGTCTTTATCACAAGTCAATTGGAATTGGCCTCAATCACCTTAATGTTGAAAAGAGCCAAGTAGAATAATTCTTGAAGGTACATCACCATCAGCCTGATGATTTCCAGAATATAGCACAGTTCATGATTTATAATAGGTGCTTAATAAATGTTGTTTGATTGAATGAGCATTAGGTGGCACAACAAAGACTGCTTGAACACTGGTTCTCTTCAGTGCTTCCTTAAAATCAGGGTTTAGTGAAAAATTGCTATTAGAAGTAATTGTATCTTGGCAATCTTTGTTCTTTAAATAGGAAAGAAATGTAATTATTGAAGGAATGATTTGAGATGACAAGAGAGACATTGTAAGTCACTTTGAAGAATTGTCCATTGTCAAATTACTTTACTGGAATGATCCTGTGATAGCAAAATGAATTTTTATGAAACATTTCCCAATTAGTTCAGCTATATAGGGAGAGGCCTTTGACAGAGAGCACAAAATAATTTGGAATTCAAATAAATAAATGAAGTATACATTGAGTATTCAGTAGTTTCAGTCCTATACACCTCATTGGGATCCATTTAGGGTTTTCCAAGCAAAGATATTGGAGTTTGCCATTTCCTTCTCCAGCTCTTGTTATAGAAGAAGAAACTGAAGCAAATTGGATTGCATTATTTTTCCAGGATTAGACAAATAGTAGTATCTTAGTGTTGAACTCAGGAAGAGGACTCTTCTAGACTCCAGGACCGACACTATGTACTCCTTTGCCTCCTAACTGCCCAAAGCATGCATTAAGTTTTTATCATTAACAAAATACTATGCTAAGTTCAGGTGATAGAAATATAAAAATGAGAGGATTCTGGGAAAATGTTGGAGTAGGTCAGAAAATTCCAAGGTCTCCAGACTTTCTCAACAAATAAACAAAATTGTGTCTTAGGGTAAATGTAGGCTGTTGAAAAACAAATAAAATTTTGAGCAGAATATAAGTCCTCTGGGCTAACTCAAGAAGATCCCAAAAAAGACCCCATGATGCAAGATATAAATACATTTAAGCTAGCTCCATCAAAACAGCAAGCAGGGACCTCTGGGCTGGCTAGGTTAAACTGGAGCCTGAACCACAACCACAGGAATTTTTACCTCTGAGATAGCATGGGGAGTTGGGGATCTCAGTCTGGTAAGACTGAAGGTACTTCTGCTGATTAGGAATGTCAAGTTCAGCTGTGCTGCAAAGACTTAGGGAAGAAGGAACTAGCATATATAGTAAGTGCAGAAGCAATGGGCCAGGGAAGCTGCTGACTGTAGGCATTTGCAGGAGGAGAGTTGGGGGTTCCAGCCTAGATGGAAAGAACTGAAGTAAAGCCAAAAGCACCATGAAGCTCATTCCAGGATTAAAGGAGCTACACTAATAGTTCTCATTAAAATAATAATAATAATAATAACAACAGGAAAAGAAGAAAGAACTCACGCATAGAAATTTACTATGGGAATAGGGAAGCCCTGAGTTCATCTTCAGAATGGATAGTGAAGTTTAAAAAAAATGCCTCTTCTACCCCCAAGAAGTAAAGTTAAATAGCAATCTGTCTGGAGAGAATTCATAGAACTCAAAAAAGACTTCAAAAATCAAATGAAAGAGATGGAGAAAAGAAATAAGGATGAAACACAACAAAGTAAACCAAATATCAATCAATTCACAATACTGATTAATGATTTTTAAGAGAGAAAGTATTCTTGGGACTAGAGAGCAAATACAAAAGTTCAATGGTCATTTAACTCAAGAACTTACAGTATAATAATGGAGATATTAGCAATAAGTATATAATATTTATGTGTCTTTATATAGTGCATAAGTGTATATACACATACACTTGCACATGTATATTTATGCATATGGGGAGGACTAATTAGGTGGTGCCATAGTACACAGAATGCTGAGTCTCATCAGAAAAACTCATTTTTCTGAGTTCAAATTCGGCCTGTTTGTCTCAGTTCCTGGTCTGTCAAATTAGGTAGAGAAAGAAATGACAAACCAGTTCAGTATCTTTGCCAGGAAAAACCCAAATGGAGTCACAAAGAATCGAACACAATTAAAAACAATTCAAAAACATACACACATGCAAATACATATATGTGTAAACACAAAGTACCTTTATATATACAAAACATAAATACTAGGAAATTTAAGGAGAAAAGGGACTACCACCTGTGGGGAAAGATTTCATGTAAAAGGTTGCTTTTCAGGAGAATTAAGATTTCCAAGAAGAGATAAGAAGGGGATGAAAACTAGGCAAGACAATAGATAAATAATGTACATGTGAGAGGGCAAAAGAATATTGCATAATTTCCAGTTGTGATTATTTTGGGTACTAGTTTTACTTACTTTTCTTTGTCATAAGCAAAGCCTTGCAAGAAGTATCCTCATGTTAAAATCAATGAAATGTTTTGGGATTTGGTTTACTTTTTATCTTTTTTTCCTCCCTAAGAACAAAATTGGATAGCAACATTTTTCTTTTGTGGAAGAAAGGTTTGAAGCTATTATTTTGTTTTGTCATAGGAGTATTATCATTTATAAAGCCTTTATCCCTAATATAGTGAATACTGATAGCATTAACCTAAGAATCCAGTTCCATTCTATCTATTCATTTTTTCTTCCTTCTTCCCTTCCTCCCTGTTTTTTCCTGCTTTCCTCCTCCATCCCTTCCTCTTCTCCTTTCCTCCTTTCTTCCTTTTCTCCTTCCCTCTTTCCTTCCTTTATTTGTTCTTTCCTCCCTCCCTTCCTTTTTCTTCTTTCTCCTCTTCCTCTTTTCTATAGTCTTATATTTATCTTTATTTCTTTCTATCTTTCTGAGTCTTTATTTGCCCCTGTCTCTCTTTCCCTTCCTTTCTTCCTCTCTCCCTCCCTCTCTCACCTCCCCCCTCAGTCTAAGAACTACTAAACATCTGGCTTGTAGGTCCTCTATCTTTGAATACTTTCATCTGAACATCAGATATCAGTGCAATCCTATCTATTCTGGATCATCAATCAACAAATATTTATTGAGCATTTATTTTGTGCTAAGCAATGATCAATTTTGGAAATACTTATTTACATAAAAATAGTACATATTCTCAAGGAGATAACAGTATAGATGTGAGGGATAATAGACATATATATTTATATATATATATATATATATATATGTATATGCATCTAAATAAAATAGATATAAGATAATTTGCGATAAAAGACTAGGTTTCATGCAGAAAATGGTATAGGGCTTTCCAGGAATCTAATAATTAAAATTCTGAAAGACAATGTTAACGAGGGAATTTGAAACATTTTGAAAAAGGGGATTAGATACTTATTGAAAGATGTATAGAGAAAGAGGTAGAGGGGTATGTGTGTGTGTGTGTGTGTGTGTGTGTGTGTGTGTGTACATATCCACTTGCACATACATGAAAAGAGTTAAAATGGAGTCATAATGGCTTCTTCCCTTACAAGATATGATTGTGATCTTAAGCAAGTCCCTAACCTTTGATTTTCTTCTTTTTTTTTCCCCTTGTCTAGGAATGTCTTCTTTGAACTTTGATAATTCTTGCTTCTCCCAAGTTTGTGATAACTCAACTCCTTTAAGAGTTTCATATTAAGCTCCAGTATATTCTTCCCATTTTTTATTTAGTTCTGACCCTAAGATGTTATATGCTTGATTATTGACTTAGTGTGTATTGGATTATACCATTGGGCTAGCTAAGAAACAGAAGTTACATTAGAAATTATTCTTTTAATTTCTAAGACCTATAATGATACAGTTTTGCTAACTAAGACATAAATAGTATAATTGTCAATAATCAAGGAGCAGAATCAAAAATATATACATGAGGGCAATTAGATGGCACAGAGTATAGAACACATGTCCTAAAGTCAAAAGGACCCGAGTTCAAAATCTGGCCTCTGACACTTCTAACTTACTAGGTGTGTAATCTTAGGCAAGTCACTTTAACCCATTGTCTCACCAAAAATAATGAAAAAAAAAGTGTGTATATGGTCAGATCTGGACTTTAGTCATCTCCCTAGCCCCAGATATCTTCCTTTTCCAATATCGTCTGCACTCAGCCACGCAAAGTATATGTAAGTTTATCCATCATTTAACAGTAAACATTTAACAGGAGATTACTGTGTATCAACCACTGTACTAATCACTAGTCATTAAGTCCACAGTAAGCAATTTATTAATTACTAAATTATTTTAAGTACTTATTATGTGCCAAGTACCATATTAAACATCAGGAATACAAACAAGGTGTCAGGGGCTTCTTTGTCCTCAAGGACCACACAAATAGGAATGGCAACATAAAAATAATTAAGTATACAAGATAGCTCCAGAGTAAATGGAAATTAATTTGAAAGATTAGATATCAACAGAATGTGGGGTCCAAAAAATACTTTCATTGGTGAGATTTGAGTTGAATCTTGAGAGCAATCAGGGAAACTCGAATGAGAAGATGAGGAGGCAGACCTCTCCAGTCATGGTGTCCAGCACAAAGCACCATAGGAATGATGGAGTTTCATGTTCAAAGAATTTTAAATAGGCTAGGATGGTTGGATCATAGAGTACATAATGAAAGAATAAGGTATAAGATAGAAAGTCAGCCAGTCAATAAGAATTTGGTAAGTGCCTACTACATATAACACTAGAAAGATAGGAAAGAACCAGTCAGAAAGAACTAAACAGAGGAGTTTATACTTTATCCTGATAGTAATAGAATGTCAGGAAGTAATAAGAAGTAATAGGAAGGAGTTAATAGAAGCTCATTTTATATATGGATGATATGGTTATACCTACATGTCAGGGGAAAATCATTTTAGCAGGTGGGGAGAGGACAGATTGGAATATAAAGAGACAAGGTAGGGAAAATACCCAGCAGGCTATTGCAGTGGTATAGATCAGATGGTATGAGAGCCTGAACTAATGCTGAGGCTCTCTGAATTGAAAGAAAGGGACACATATGAAAGATATTGTGAATGAAGAAAAAGCATGACTTAGTGATTGTTTGATTATGTGATGTGAATGACAATGAAGAGTTGAAAATGACACTGAATTTTTTAGTTTGGATGAATGGGCAAATAATGGTGCCCTTGATAGTCATAGGTATGGACATATCATGTTCTTGCTTAATAAATTTCCATGGTTCCCATTCATTATCTCTAATATTAATGAATACTACTCTCTTTGATATTTAACACCTTTTATATCCTCTCATCCTACCTTTCTGGGTTTATAATTCCTTATTATAATCTTCTTCATGTAATCTACTACCTACCCAAACCATCTCCCTTACTATTTCTCACACATGAAACACTACTTTCATTCTCTTTGACTTTGTACAGACTATTGCCCATAATTATAATGATGTCACTCTTTAGGTAGAATTTAGATACAATATTCTTGACACCAAAACTAATACTTCCCCTACTTTTCCATCTAGTTGTCTAGAACTACAATATTGAAAATGCCTACTAGCATGGGAGTATTCATTAAAGTATCTACTTAAATTGAAATATGTCAAAGTAGGGAATAATCTATTTATTTCTGCGTGAATTTTAATTCTCTTACCCATGACTGATCATTGAGGTGAGAGGTGGATTCTACAATCCTCCAGGTATAACAATTATCTTAGTTCTTCATAAAGTAACAATTTTATTAAAACATTTTGGGGCCTTATCCTTCAAGGTAATCTATGTTATTTGCTTTATGATAAGAGGACATTTTCTTCACATAGAAGGTCAAGAAAATAGTCGAAATAATATGAAATTATTCAATATTTCACAAAGCAATTATTTTCAAGCAATAGGGCCTGCCCACATTTGACAGTGAAATCTAAATTCAATTGCTTACTGGTAGTGCAAGCTTGAGAAAACATGTTAAGCCTAAAAGGTTGCTTAAATGATCTTTGAACTAATTATAGAAACTTTTGACTACAAAGACCGAGAATTGCTCAAGGCCAGATTTAGTCAATGGTAAAGCCAGATCTATAGTTCTTTGTAGTTGAGCTCTATTTGAACCTGTTCATCTAGAAAGATGTTTTGGTAATCAGAAGACATGCTACAGGCAGTTAGGCCTTCTATAAGAGAATTCTGATTTATTGCTAAATATCACTATAACCCAGTTTCTTTTGAATGCCATCATAGTATCAACATATTTTCTAGTAAATTTATTTATTTTTTAATACATATTATTTTATGACTCATGTTGGGAGAGATAAATCAGATAAAAGGGAAAAAACAAGGGAGAGATTAAAAAAGAAAAAAGAAGCATGTGTTGATTTACTGTAGAGAGCTGGAACTCTGGAAAATTATACTTGAAACAAGATGTTAAATCAGTGGAATTGATGAGATGATTGTTCTCTAGTTCACATATATAATTAGTACTTAGTATGGTGATGTAATTGTTCTCTAAATTCACACATTATCAATATGCTGTAATGATGCAATTACAATAAGGTGTATAAAGGGTAAGAAGGATTAGAAGATAGACATTCTATCTTTGACCAGTCTCATGGTGACTGTCCTGCCTTCATCACTTCTCCACCTAAAGTCCTTAGATCTTTTTCTGGTTGCAGCTGATATTTTCTGTCCATGGTCTATATGGATTGCTTTGGATCACTGATCCACTGAGGAGAAACAAGTGTTTCATAGCTGATCATTACATATTCTTGCTGCTATTTTATACAATGTATTCCTGGTTCTGCTTGTTTCCTGCAGCATCAGTTCATGTAAATCTGTCCAGGCCTTTCTAAAATCAGCTTGTTCATCATTTTTTATAAAATAATGACATTTTGGACTCTATTCTTGTCCATTCTTTTGGTGTCTATCTTGTTGAGACCAGGGCCTTTATGGAAGACCTCCAGTTTTGACATGCTAGTCACCATCCTTTTACAAATTTTCCCCCTAGTTCTATAAAATAAATGTTGGCAGTTTGATCGGTATGGCATTGAACAAATAGACCAATTTAGGTAGAATTACCATTGGATTAACTATAAGCAACTGATATTTTCCCAATTGTTTAGATCTAACTTCATTTGTGTGAGAAGTGTTTTGCAACTGTGTTCATATAGTTCTTGGGTTTTCTTGACAGGTAGACCCTCAAGTATTTTATTTAGTTTACAATAATTTTCTTCCTTTCTTTTTTTAAATAACTTTTTATTTACAGAACCCATGCCAGGGTATTTTTTTTACAGCATTATCACTTGCACTCACTTCTGTTCTGATTTTTCCCCTCCCTTCCTCCACCCCCTCAACCAGATGGCAAGCAGTCCTTTACATGTTGAATAGGTTACAGTATATCCTAGATACAATAAATGTGTGCAGAACCGAACATTTTTCTTGTTGCAGAGGGAGAATTGGATTCACAAGGCATAAATAACCCAGGAAGAAAAACAAAAATGCAAGCAGTTTATATTCATTTCCCAGTGTTCTTTCTTTGGGTGTAGCTGCTTCTGTCCATCCTTGATCAATTGAAACTGAATTAGCACTCTTTATCAAAGAGATCCACTTCCATCAGAATACATCCTCAAACAGTAATCATTGTTGAGATATATAATGCTCTCCTGGTTCTGCTCATTTCACTTAGCATCAGTTCATGTAAGCCTCACCAGTCCTCTCTGTATTCATCCTGCTGGTCATTTCTTACAGAACAATAATATTCCATAATGTACATATACCACAATTTACTCAACCATTCTCCGTTTGATGGGCATCCATTCAGTTTCCAGCTTCTAGCCACTACAAACAGGGCTGCCACAAACATTTTGGCACATACAGGTCCCTTTCCCTTCTTTAATATCTCTTTGGAGTATAAGCCCAATAGAAACACTGCTGAATCAAAGGGTATGCACAGTTTGATAACTTTTTAAGCATAGTTCCAAGCTGGAGGTGCTCACAATTCCACCAAAAATGTATCAGTGTCCCTGTTTTCCCACATCTCCTCCAACAGTCCGCATTATCTTTCCCTGTCATTCTAGCCAATCTGACAGTGTGTAGTGGTATCTCAGAGTTGTCTTAATTTGCATTTCTCTGATTAATAATGATTTGGAACACATTTTCATATGTCTATAAATAGTTTTAATTTCTTCATTTGAGAATTGTCTGTTCATAACCTTTGACCATTTATCAATTGGAGAATGTCTTGATTTCTTCTAAATTACAGTCAATTCTCTATATTTTTGGAAATGAGGCCTTTATCAAAACCTTTGACTGTAAAGATGTTTTCCCAGTTTATTGTTTCCCTTCTAATCTTGTCTGCATTTGTTTTGTTTGTACAAAAACTTTTCAATTTGATATAATCAAAATTTTCTATTTTGTGATCAATAGTGATCTCTAGTTCTTCTTTGGTCCTAAATTCCTTCTTCTTCCATAGGACTGCGAGGTAAACTATCCTATGCTCTTCCAATTTATTTATAATCTCATTCTTTATGCCTAGGTCATCAACCCATTTTGACCTTATCTTGGTGTATGGTATTAAGTGTGGGTCAATTCCTAGTTTCTGCCATACTAATGTCCAATTTTCCCAGCAATTTTTGTTAAATAATGAGTTCTTATCCCCAAAACTAGGGTCTTTGGGTTTGTCAAACACTATATTATTAAAGTTATTGGCTGTTTTGTCCTTTGAACCTAACCTATTCCATTGATCAACTAGTCTATTTCTTAGCCAATACCAGATGGTTTTAGTAACTGCTGCTTTATAATATAATTTTAGATCTGGTACAGCTAGGCCACCTTCATTTGATTTTTTTTTTCATTAATTCCCTTGAAATTCTTGACCTTTTGTTTTTCCATATGAACTTTGTTGTTATTTTTTCTAGGTCATCAAAATAGTTTTTTGGGGAGTCTGATTGGTATAGCGCTAAATAAATAGATTAGTTTAGGTAGTGTTGTCATCTTTATTATATTTGCTCACCCAATCCAAGAGCATTTAATATTTTTCCAGTTGGTTAGATCAGACTTAATTTGCATGGAAAATGTTTTGTATTTTTGCTCATAAAGTTTCTGATTTTCCCTTGGCAGATAGATTCCTAAATATTTTATACAATCAGTAGTTACTTTAAATGGAATTTCTCTTTGTAACTCTAACTGTTGGATTTTGTTAGTGATATATAAGAATGCTGATGACCTATGTGTTTTTATTTTGTATCCTGCAACTTTGCTAAAGGTGTGGATTGTTTCTAATAACTTTTTAGTAGAATCTCTGGGGTTCTCTAAGTATACCATCATATCATCAGCAAAGAGTGATAATTTGGTTTCCTCATTGCCTATTCTTATTCCTTTAATCTCTTTTTCAACTCTTGTTGCCAAAGCTAGCATTTCTAATACAATAGTAAATAGTAACAGTGATAGTGGGCAACCTTGTTTCACTCCTGATCTTATAGGCAATGGTTGCAGTTTGTCCCCATTACATATGATGCTTACTGCTGGTTTTAAATAGATGCTACTGATTATTTTAAGGAAAAGTCCATTTATTCCTATACTCTCAAAAGTTTTTAGTAGGAATGGATGTTGGATTTTATCAAATGCTTTTTCTGCATCTATTGAGATGATCATATGGTTTTTGTTAATTTGATTATTAATATGGCCGATTATACTGATAGTTTTCCTAATACTGAACCAGCCCTGCATTCCTGGTATAAATCCTACTTGATTGTGGTGTATTATCCTGGGGATGATTTTCTGTAGTTTTTTTGCTAATATCTTATTTAAGATTTTAGCATCAATATTCATTAGGGAGATTGGTCTATAATTTTCTTTCTCTGTTTTCAACCTACCTGGTTTAGGTATCAGTACCATGTCTGTGTCATAAAAGGAATTTGGTAGGACTCCTTCATTCCCTATTGTTTCAAATAGTTTATAAAGCATTGGGGCTAATTGTTCTTTGAATGTTTGGTAGAATTCACATGTAAATTCATCTGGTCCTGGGGATTTTTTTTTTAGGGAGTTGATTAAAAGCTTGTTCTATTTCTTTTTCTGAAATGGGATGATTTAAGCAATTTACTTTCTCCTCTGATAATCTGGGAAGCCTATATTTTTGGAGGTAGTCATCCATTTCGGTTAGGGTATCAAATTTATTGGCATAAAGTTGGGCAAAGTAACCCCTTATTATTTCTTTAATTTCCTTTTCATTGGTGGAAAGTTCTCCCTTTTCATTTTTAAGACTAGTAATTTGATTTCCCTCTCTCCTTTTTCTAATCAGATTTACCAAAGGTTAATCCATTTTATTGTTTGTTTTTTTTTTCATAAAACCAACTCTTAGTTTTATTTATTAGTTCAATAGTTTTTTTTTTACTTTCTATAATATTAATTTCTCCTTTTAATTTTAGAATTTCAAGTTCAATAAATAATTGGGGAGTTTTAATTTGGTCTTTTTCTAGCTTTTTAAGTTGCAGGCCCAATTCATTGATCTTCTCTTTCTCTATTTTATTCAAGTAAGCCTCTAAGGATATAAAATTTCTCCTTATTACCACTTTGGTTGCATCACATAAATTTTGGTATGATGTCTCATCACTGTCATTATCTTGAGTGAAATTATTAATTGTGTTTATAATTTGCTGTTTCACCCAATCATTCTTTAAGATGAGATTATTTAGTTTCCAATTACTTTTTGGTCTATTTTCACCTAACTTTTTGTTGAATGTAGTTTTTATTGCATTGTGATCTGAAAAGAAAGCATTCACTATTTCTGCCTTCCTGCATTTAATTTTGAGGTCTTTATGTCCTAATATATGGTTGATTTTTGTGTAGATTCCATGAACTGCTGAGAAGAAAGTGTACTCCTTTCTGTCACCATTCAGTTTTCTCCAGAGATCTATCATACTTAATTTTTCTAATATTCTATTTACCTCTTTAATTTCTTTCTTATTTGTTTTGTGATTTGATTTATCTAAATCTGAGCATGCAAGATTGAGATCTCCCACTATTATAGTTTTGCTGTCTATTTCTTCTCGCAACTCTCTTAACTTCTCCTTTAGGAAGTTAGATGCTATACCATTTGGTGCATATATGTTTAATACTGATATTGCTTCATTGTCTATAGTACCCTTTAGCAAGATATAGTTTCCTTCCTTATCTCTTTTAATTAGATCAAGCTTTGCTTTTGCTTGATCTGAGATAAGGATGGCTACCCCTGCTTTTTTGATTTCACCTGAAGCATAATAGATTCTGCTCCAGCCTTTTACCTTTACTCTATATGTATCTCCCTCTTTTAAATGTGTTTCCTGTAAACAACATATTGTATTTTGATCCAGTCTGCTATCCACCTCCTCTTTATGGGAGAGTTCATTCCATTCACATTTACAGTTAAAATTACTAATTCTGTATTTCCTGCCATCCTAATATCCCCAGATTGTGCTTTTCTTTTTCTTGCCCTCCTTCCCTCCTTCCCTAGTATTAAACTTACTATTTCCATTTGCATCACATAGCTCTCCCTCTTTAGTATCCTTCCCTCCTCCCTTTGAATCCCTTCCCCTTTCTTGTGCCCTTCCCTTATTACTCTTTTTCCTTCTCCCTTTTCCTCTCCCACTTTTTAATGAAGTGAGAGAAGAACTTCTGTAAAACAAATATGTCAATTATTTCCTCTTTGAGCCAACTCTGATGAGAGTAGGATTCACACAATGTTCCTCCCCCTCTCTAAGTTCCCTCAGATAGGATAGGTTTCATTTGCCTCATTGTCACATGTAGTTTCCCTCTGTTTATCTCCCCTTTTCCCTTTTTCTGACACTATCCCCTTTCCATTTCTACTTCCCTTTTTTATAGTATATCTGTAAAATCAAATTATACATATGTTTTTTATGTATATCCACAACAGAAATACAGTTCTCAAGAGTTCCTTTTACCTTTTTCTACTTCTCTTGATTCCTGTTTTTGGAGATCAAATTTTTTGTTTAAGTCTGGTTTTTTTCTTAGAAACAAATGGAATTCCTGTATTTCATTAAATGTCCATCTTCTTCCATGGGAAAAAAAAAATACTCAGCTTAGCTGCGTAGTTTATTCTTGGCTGCATTCCAAGCTTTTTTGCCTTTGGAATATTCGATTCCAGACCCTTCGATGCTTTAATGTTGAGGCAGCCAATCTTGCTTATTGTGGCATCTCGATATTTGAACTGTTTTTTTCCTGGCTGCGTGTAAAATTTTTTCTTCAGTCTGAAAATTCTGAAGTTTGGCCACAATATTCCTCGGAGTCTTTATTTTAGGGTCTTTTCCAGAAGTTGTTCAATGAATTCTTTCAACGCCTATTTTCCCTTCCGGTTCTATTATTTCTGGGCAGTTCTCTTTGATGATTTCCTGTAAAATAGTATCTAGGCTCTTTTTTTCAATCATAATTTTTGGGTAGTCCAATGATCCTCAGGTTATTTCTCCTAGATCTGTTTTCCATGTCTGTTGTTTTTCCAAATAAATAGTTGACATTTTTTTTCCAATTTTTCATTTTTTTTTTTTGGTTTTGCTTGACTGATTCTTGACCTCTCAGTGAATCAGTCTTTTGTATTTGTTCAGTTCTGGTTTTTAGTGAGTTATTTTCTTCATTAGCTTTTTTTACTTCTTTTTTATATGTCCAATTGAGCTCTTTTGCTCTATGGAATTTTTTTCCATTTCACTATTTTTTTTTTTTTTGTGAGTTATTTTCTTTTTCCAATTCACAAATTCTGTTTCCCTGCACTTCTTGGGAGTTTTTTTTAATCTTTTCTAATTCACATTTTAGGAAGTTGTTGCTGTTTTACATAGCTTCTCTTTCCTTTCTCCATTTTTCCTCTAGTTCTTTTTTTTTTTTTTAAGGTTTTTAATAGTCTCTTCTAAAAGAGCCTTTTGTATTGGAGACCAACAATTGCCTGGAGACTGTCTGCTATTAGTCTCTTCAGGGTTGAAAAGCTGTTCTCTTTCTGTATAGAAAGTATCAATCATTCTTTTGATTTTTTTACTCATTTTGTTAAAGCCTGTAGTGTCTGCCTTCAGAGCCAGGAGGTTCCCAGCTTCCTCTGCCGAGCAGTGAAAAGTGTATGGACAGGTAGCTCTCCTGCCAGCCAGCTACAAAAAGCAGCGAGGTACTGGAGTGCTCTGGGAAAGAATTCCCCACCAGGGAGTAACTCAGGCCTGCATGGCCGAGTTGGAAAGTGCCCTGCAAAGTACCCCAGCTGTGTGAGATAACGATAGCCCTGGGGTTAGACACTGAGCAGTGAGAGTTTCACTACCCCAAGCCAAAGCCTGCCCTGGGGCTGTGGATGTTAGCAGTTGAGCAATGAGTGGATTAGCAGGGATTGGAAGTTTCTGCCCAGGAAGCACAGTCCTGCTGGGGAAGTTCTATTGTCCCAGGCTGAGCCTCCCACTATCCCGAGTAGAGGCTTCCCAGGTTGTGCCCCGCTGCCACGCAGATTTGTAACTGCCCCTGCAAAATCCCTGAACTGCAGGATGTGGCTGCAGAGCTGTATTACAGTCTGCCTGAGTCACTTCAGGTCTGAGTGATTACAGCCAGATCTCATTAAGTTCTGGAGTTTTTTTAGGGTACCCTCTGTTTTAGACTTTAATTTCCCTGCCAGTTTACTGCTTTATAGTCAAGGCAGAGCAGTTAGCCTAGAGCATAGTCATCTCCATAACTTCTCTTGCCACAGAGGTCACCCCTACCCCTGGTCTGCTCAGGATGCTAGTCTCTTGCTGCCTGTGCTAGTCTGTTCCTGGCCCCTCAGGATAAACCTTTCCTGGCGATCTTCCAGATTGACTTTGCTGGTAAGTTGTAGTACTTCCAATCTTCATGAATTTAAGCAGTGAAGATTTATTTTTGAGGCTGCATTAAATAGTTGGTTATGAGGGGAATGAGAGGAGCTTAGAGAGTTGTGTGTGCCTTCTCTGCCATTTTGGCTCCCTACAATAATTTTCAATGGAATTTCTCTGATTGTATCTCTTATTGAGAGACTTATATCCTGCAACTTTGCAAAAGCTGTGAATTGTTTTCAGTAAGTTTTTGGATAATTTTCTTTGATTTTCTAAGCATATCATTGAATCATCTGCAAAGGGTGATAATTTTATTTTCTCTTTGTCTATTCTCACTCCTTCCATTTTTAAAAATTTTCTTATTGCTAAAGCCAACATTTCTAATACAATATTGAATAATAATGGTAATAATAGGCATTCTTGTTTCACCCCTGACCTTACTGGGAATGGATCCAAGCTTCTCTCCATTATAAATAATACTTGCTGTTGGTTTTAGATAGATACTGCTTATTATTTTAAGGAAAGCTCCCTTGTATATTATCTAGTGTTTTAAATAGGAATGGGTACTGTGTTTATTGAAATTATCTTATGATTCTTATTAGTTTTGTTATTGATATGGTCAATTATAGCAATAGTTTTCCTGATCATGAACCAGTCCTGCATTTCTGTTTTAAATCCCACTTGGTCATAGTATATTATCCTGCTGATAAATTGCTATAATCTCTTTGCTAATATTTTATTTAAAATTTTTGCATCACTTTAGGGAGATTGTTCTATAATTTTCTCTGTTTTGGCTCTTGCTGGTTCTGGTAACCAGTAACATATTTGTGTTATAGAAAGAACTTGGCAGAATTAAATGTTTGGTAAAATTCACTTGTGAATCCATCTTTGAAGATAGTTTTTCTTAGGGAGTTGACTGTTCAATTTCTTTTTTTCTAAATTGGGGCTATTTAAGTAATTTATTTCCTCTTCTGTTAATCTGCACAATTTATATTTTTGTATCATCCATTTTGTTTAGATTGTCAGACAATTGTCAGACAATTTAGATTGCCCATACAACTGGTCAAAGTAGTTCCTAATTGTTGCATTATTTTTCTTGTCACTGATGATAAGCTAACCATTTTCATTTGTGCTGCTGGTGATTTTTAAAAATTTATTTTTTCCAATCTACTTATTCAAAGGTTTTCTATTTTCTTGGTATTTTCATAAAACCAACTCTTAGTTTAATCTATTAGTTTAGCTGTTTTCTTAGTTTCAATAATAATAATCTCTCTTTTGAGTTTCAGAATTTCTAATTTGGTACTTAATGGGGGGGGGTTAATTTTTTTTCTAGCTTTTTTAGTTGCATACCCAATTTATTGATCTCCTATTTTTCTACTTTATTCATGTAGCTATTTAAAGATAGAACATTATCCCCAAGAATTTCTTTGACTGGATCTTATAAGTTTTGGTATGTTGTCTGATTATTGTTATTCTCTTGGATAAAATTATAATTTGTTTCTGAGATTTGTTGTTTAACCCATTCATTTTTTAGAATTATTTCATTTCCAATTGGTTTTAGTGTATCTTTCCCTATCCCTTTATTAATATATTTTTATTGCATTATGGTCTGAAAAAAATCATATTTCTGCTTTTCTGCATTTGACTGTGAGGTTTTTGTGTCCTACTACATGGTCAGTTTTTGTGTAGATTCCATGAATTGTTGAGAAAAAAAAAGGTATTGCTTTCTGAACCTATACAATTTTCTCCAGAGATCTCTCAAATTTAGGTTTTGTAGTATTCTCTTAGCTTCCTTAGTTTCTTTGTTGTTTATGTTGTGATTAGATTTGTCTGATTCTGAGAAGGGAATGTTGCAGTCCTCCATTAATATCATTTTGCTATCTATTTCTTCTTATAACTGACTTGATTTTTTCTCTACAAATTTAGTTGCTCTACCTCTTGGTGCATACACATTACTATTTCCTTGTTTACTGTACCCTTTATCAAAATATACTTTACATCCTTATCTTTTAATAAGATCTATTTTTACTTTTGATTTTGCTGAGTTCAGAAATGCTATCCTGATTTTTCTTAGTTCTTCTGATGAAAAATAAATTCCATTCCAGTCTTTTATCTTTACTCTGTATGTGCCTCTTTATGTCAAATGAGTTTCTTGTAAACAACATATTGTAGGATTCTATTTTTTAATACACTTTGTTATTTGCTTCTGTTTTATGGAAGAATTTAATCCATTCAAATTCACAGTTATGATTATCAGTTTTATATTTTCCTTCATTCTATTTTCTCCCCTATATATACTTTTGTTCTCTCTTTTCATATTCCTTATTCATAATTTTTATCCACCCCACCTCCTACCTTATCTCCTATCATCCCTCTCCCTTTTCTTGGTAGTGTTTTTAACCCACTCCACCTACTACCTTATCTTCTATCACCCCTTTCCTGCTTCTCTGATCTTTTTTCCCCTCTTGTTTTTGCCTTCCCTTCAATTGTGTCTATCCTTTTTCTTTTCCTCTTTCTTCTCCTATTTCTGTATAGGATTAGATAAATTTCTATTTCCAACTGATTAAGTAATTTCCTGTTAGAACCAAATAACTGATGAAACCAGCTTCAGATAATGCTAGTTTTCCTCCATTCTTTCCCTAGATTTTAATGTCTTTTGTATATCTTCATGTGAACTGATTGTCCCATTATATATATTTTTACAGTGCAGAGCTTTTTGACCTGTTAATATATTATTTTCTGATGTCATCATATCAGAGTCCATTCACAACACCCTCAATCCCTGTGATATCCCATTTTGTCTGTTCCAGTGACAGATACAATTGTCAACAGTCACAGAAAATATTTTTCCATCTACTGATGTAAACAGTTTAATCTTTAAATATATATATAATTAAATATAAATACACATAATTTATTATAAATACAATTATTCATCTTAATAAATATATATTTATATAAATTATACATATATTTATTATATAAAATAAATATATAAAAATAATATATGTTATTTAAGTATAAATAAATATATATGTGAGTGTGTGTGTGTGTGTGTGTGTGTGTGTGTGTGTATTTTTTCCTCTGTTTACTTTTCTATGGTTCTCTTGAGTCCTGGGTTTATAGATTAAAATTTCTCTTTTGTTCTGGTTTTTTTTTCAATTGAAGCTCCATTTCCTTCCCTAAAAGATGATGCTGAATCTTGCTAGGTATCCCCAGGTTCTTTGCTTTCTGCATTATGGTATGCCACCCCCTTTGATCCTTTATTGTAGAAGCTGCCAGATCCTGGGCAATCCTGACTATTGCTCCTTGATATTTGAATTATTTTTTTTGTCTGACAGCTTGTAGTACTTTTTTTCCCTTCATATTATACTTTCAGAGTTTTACAATAGTTTTCCTTGGGATTTTTTTTTGGGATCTCTTTCCAGAGGTGACTTATGGATTCTATCAGTGAGTATTTCCTCATCTCTTTCTAGAATTTTTGAACAGTTTTCCTACTAGTATGTTATGCAGGCTCTTTTTTTTTTGGGCCATGGCTTCCAGGTAGGCCATTGATTTTTAAATTGTCTCTTCTGGATCTATATTCTAGATTGTTTTTCCAATGAGGTATTTTATATTTTCTTTATTTTTTTTCATTAGTTATTGTTTGTTTGACTGGTTCTTTCTATCTCAAAGAGTCATCAACTTCCATTTTCCCCATTCTTATTCTTAATGTGTGATTATCTTCAGGTAATTTTTGTATCTCTTTTTCCATTTTGTTAATTCTCTTGGTTACATAGTTGTTTTCTTCACGTAATTTTTTTCCTTCCTTTTCACAGCACTTGGCTCTTATTTTTTCTTCTAACTCTCTTATTTGCTTTTTCACTTCTTTTATGAGCACTTCCAAGAAGTCTTTTTGGCTTGAGACCAACCCATATCACACTTTAAGATTTCTTCTTTGCACATTTTGTCCTTGTTTTGGTTTTCCCTGTCACTACAGTAGCTTTCTATGGTCAAGATTCTTTTCTATTTCTTCCTTATTTTCTTTCCCTTTCTTTTGATATTTCCTCTTTTTTTTTTTTTTTTTTTTTTTTTTTTTACTTTTATGGTTGAGCTCTGCTCTTGGTGCAAAAGGGATGCTGTCTCTTCAGGGCAGCTCTGAGCCTTGGCTTTGAGAACAAAGTCCTTTCTGTTTTCAAGGAGTAGATTTGACTGCTCTTTTCAGGAAACAGCCTACTTTCCCAGAGTTTGAATTCTGAGCTTGGACTAGAAGCTGACCTTCTGATTTGCTCCTTTATTGATCCAGGACTGAAGGTCTCACTTGCTTATTTGATGTGATTAAAACCCTCTCACCAACTTTCCCAAATCCTATTTGATCTGGGCTGAATACCCTTTTCACCCCAATCTGACTGACCTTTCTTGAAGTTTTTCCACTCTGTTTTGAGCTTGAGAGTGATTTCATTCCACCAGAATCAGTACAGAAGCTTGGTTTTGTGTGGTTTTCCTAGGGAAACTGGGAGAGCTTGAGCAGCTTTCTAGCTTTACCATCTAGTTGGGCTCCACCAACATTCACGGGTCAATATTTTTTAAAAAAAGTGATCCAGATTCATGATACCATTGGTACATGGAACTTCTGGTGTGGACAATCCCTAAACTACTTCACCACTGTAATTTATAATCTTAGACTTTTAGAGTATGAAGAGTTTAAAGGCTTGCCCCAGAAAGATGAAATTAGTATGCATAAACAAATGCCCTGTGCTTCTCCAGCACAAGATTATACAAAACACAAAAGACTCAAAAGATTAACAGGAAAACAAAACAAAACACTGCATACACCATTGTTCTTAAAAAAAAAAGTTCAGCAACTGTTGTCAGAACAAATACTTTGTTCATCCTAAAAAATTCTCAAAATTCACAGATATGGTATAACTGAGAAGAATCAGACCTTCAATATGCTTGACACATTTCAGATAAAAGAGAAATACCCTCATCATTGATTTTCTGAATCCATGTAACCTCAAATAATTGTAAGTTCTATTAGCCAGAATTTGTGGCAATTGTTTCCTAATAATAGAATAAAAATGATGTCTGTATTTGTTTCATATTTAAAGTCTTAATATATTTCTATTGACCAATCTTCACCATTTATTATGGACAAAATTGGTTCTATTTATCTTTTTTAAATTAGTTTTAGTACACAGATAATCAGAAAAATGGATTTGTGTATATTTCTTCCATTGGATTTGTGGTGTGCATTGCTGAACATTTAATTAGATTTAATATGATGCTGCAGACACAATTATATTCTGGTAACTATTCTTCAAAGGTACAAATTTTTAATACATTAGGAATAGGGATGAAATTCTGTTAAAGACCATTTCTACCTACAGAATTTGACTCAATGCATGTATCAGGTACAAAGGAAAACAAAAGCAGTTCTTCCCCTTTAATGTTTTACAAATTTAGCTTGCAGGTAAATAATTAGGTATATAAAAAAGAGAATATCTGGGAAGTATTATGTGCTTCTTAGTATATGTATATGTTTCTTTTGTTTTGAGGTAGATAGTTTGCTAAGATATTGCCCAATATTTAAATCAGCTACATAACGTTTGGGGCATGAGATAAAAGATGACTGCAAATCTAATTTGTGCCCCTATCCAGTCTTTGTGGACTGGATTTCATTGCAAAGGTTTCACATGGAGCATGTTTTCACCAAATTATTGTTTTCCTAAACATATATGCAAGTCAAGAATAGGCAGATCATGGCATAGTACAATCAGCTAAGAAGATTATCTTGCTACTGTTGTTTACTCATTTTTCAGTCCTATCTTACTCTTCTGGACTCACTTGGGGTTTTCTTGGAAAATATGCTAGAAAGGGTTTTTTTTTTGCCATTTTTTTTCTGCAGCTCATTTTACAAACAAGACATAGAGATTTTAAAAAGTCACATGACTTGCTCAGCATCACATAACTACTAAGTGTTTGAGGCTAGGTTTACACTCAGGAAGATTAATCTACCTAGCTTCAGGCAGACTGGACCACCTCGCTGCTAAGGCAGGCAAATCATTGCCAATAGTAGATGTGCCTCATTGATGATGGACCAGTTCTAATGATCTTATGATGAAGAGAGCCATCTGAACACAGAGAGAGAACAGTGGGAATTGAATGTGTACCACAATATAGCATTTTCATTCTTTTTGTTGTTGTTTGCTTGCATTTGTTATACTTTTTCATATTTTTCCTTTTTGATCTGATTTTTGTTGTGTAGCATGGTATTTGTGGAAACATATATAGAAGAATTGCACATATTTAATATATATTAGATCACTTGGCTGTCTGGGGTGGGCATTGGGAGGAAGGAAGGGAAAACAAAGTAGAGCACAAGGATGAATGTTGAAAATTATCTATGTATATATTTTGAAAAGCTTTTATTAAAAAAAAAAAACAAAAAAAACGATGTCCCTCATTAAAGGACTTGCATCTAACTGGTGTCTTATATCAAGAGGTGCTTTCTTAAGTTTCTTTCTTCAAAAACAAAGCCTAGATCTCCTTTAATATGGATGATTAAGAAATGCCTAAAGCAATGATTTCACTGAAATCTGGGAAGACTTGAATGAAGTGATACAGAATAAAGTGAACAGAGCTAGAAAAACAGTTAACCCCAGAACAACATAATATGAACAACTTGGAAAGACTGAAAAGTTCTGATTGATGTAATAATCAGCTGTAACTTATATGATTAATCATGAATTATGCTTCCTACTTTCTGACACAAAAGTGATCAACTCTTGATAAAAGAGTAAAAATTACTTTGGGCAAAACAACAAACAAATCCAAAAAAATAATGTATCACATTCACACATATATTATCATATATGCATGCATGGAAGACATTATACTAATATAAGTATGTTGTTGCTCAGTCATTTCAGTTGGGTCCAACTTTTTGTAGTCCCATTTGAGGTTTTCTTGGAAAAGATACTACAGTGGCTTGTCAATTCCTTCTCCAGTTCATGTTCACTAAGGAGGGCACTTAGGGAAAAAGGGTTAAATGACTTGCACAAAGTCACACAGCTAATAAGTGTTTGAAGTCCAATTAGAACTCAGAAAGATATCTTCCTGATTCTAGACCTAATGTTCTATTCATTGCATCACCTATTTTGCCAAATAATACATATATATATAAAATTATGTGGTCTATGTAAATATATTGTATGCTATACTTATAAAGGGCATTGCATTTTATGATTCTTCCATATTATTACTGTATGTAGTTGAGTGCAAGGGTTGGTAACACTATGACTCCACAAGTCTTCAATGTTCATGTCAAGCTTCTGGAAACTATTTAAGATAAACATTTCTGAAAAAAGTGAGTTCTTCTAAGTCTCAGATATTTCAAAGTTATATTCACTCTTTTAGGTCACCAGAATATCATTTTAGAAGCTAATGCCTTAAGAAGTGCCCCATTGGCCAACACAGATTAACATGCCTACTTCTGCCCAAGCACTAATTAATTTATCTGGAAGAAGTAGGCTCAGAATACCCTGTCTCTGAAAGCTCTATAGTTCCTGGAGAGCACCAGATTTAGAGAAATGGGTCCTGGACAGCACCAGATCTAGAGAAATACACACAAAGACATTTGGATTTAGAATTCTTAGAGTTTTATATTTCTGATTGAGTTATTAAGTCATTATTTACCTTCAGGTCAATCATATAACCTCCCCATTCCTAGATTTATTCTTAATGCTTGAATGAGTAGTGTATCAAAAAAATGCCTTTGTATCTACATATGAAATTCTTGAAGAATGAAACTTCTTGGTTAAGCCATTGTAAGGAGGGTTAAAACAAACAAACAAACAAACAAACAAACAAAAACAAGCAAGACAAGACATATTGATCACATTTAACAAAGCCTGGATTGTTTTTTAGAAACTTTTAAAATACTAATCTGTTAGGATTCTTACAAAGTGCTAAGTAAGTGGAAATGATGAGAAAATGATTCCTTAATTTACATGTACTTAGTACTTACTATAATTCTACAAGATTCACACCTTTAAGAGAGCATATATAAGGAGGAGCTCTCAGGACCAAAGAACATAAGCCCACTAGAAGCTTTTGGAGCCTCAGCCAGGATTCTGTCAAGCAGATTCACAAACCAGAGAAGATAGTTTAAGCTCTTGGAACCAGGACTAAGGAAGGTCTCTAAGAAAAACTAGCCAAGCCCCAAGTGAAGGAGATAAGACTTTGAAGGAAACAATAAAAGATTTGGACTCCTGGCTGCATTCGGGTGATTACACTGAACTGAAACTAAGGCTGCCTCCAGAAGCCCCTCAAGAAACCTGCTCCCAGAGAACATTAAATTTTAGAGAAGAATATTACATTAACCTTTAATTAAAGACCTGAGCTTTGTCCCTTTTGTTTTTTATAGATTATATTTTTTTTATTCTCTTCATACTTTAATCTTTTCATTCATCTTCTTAGGATGGTACTCTCTATTAGCTCTCTATTAGGATATCTTTTTTTTTTTTCAATTTAATAGCTGTTTTTTTTTAAGTAACTTTTGATTGATAGAACCCATGCCAGGGTAATTTTTTACAGCATTATTCATTGCAATCACTTCTGTTCTGATTTTTCCCTTCCCTCCCTCCACCCCCTCCCACAGATGGCAAGCAGTTCTTTACATGTTGAATAGGTTACAGTATATCTTAGATACAATATATGTGTGCAGAACCGAACAGTTTTCTTGTTGCAGAGGGAGAATTGGATTCACAAGGTATAAATAACCCAGGAAGAAAAATGCAAGCAGTTTATATTCATTTCCCAGTGTTCTTTCTTTGAGTGTAGCTGCTTCTGTACATCCTTGATCAATTGAAACTGAATTAGCTCTCTTTATCGAAGAGATCCACTTCCATCAGAATACATCCTCAAACAGTATCATTGTTGAGGTATATAATGCTCTCCTGGTTCTGCTCATTTCACTTAGCATCAGTTCATGTAAGTCTCACCAGTCCTCTCTGTATTCATCCTGGTGGTCATTTCTTTTTTTTTTTTTTTAATTTTTTATTTAATAATTACTTTATATTGACACTCGTTTCTGTTCCGATTTTTTTTCCCCTCCCTCCCTCCACCCCCTCCCCTAGATGGCAAGCAGTCCTTTATATGTTGGATATGTTGCAGTATATCCTAGATACAATATATGTTTGCAGAACCGAACAGTTCTATTGTTGCATAGGGAGAATTGGATTCAGAAGGTATAAATAACCCGGGAAGAAAAACAAAAATGCAGATAGTTCACATTCGTTTCCCAGTGTTCTTTCTTTGGGTGTAGCTGCTTTTGTCCGTCATTTATCAATTGAAACTCAGGTCTCTTTGTCAAAGAAATCCACTTCCATCAAAATATGTCCTCATACAATATCGTTGTCGAAGTATATAATGATCTCCTGGTTCTGCTCATGTCACTTAGCATCAGTTCATGTAAGTCTCGCCAGTCCTCTCTGTATTCATCCTGCTGGTCATTTCTTACAGAACAATAATATTCCATAACATTCATATACCACAATTTACCCAGCCATTCTCCAATTGATGAGCATCCATTCATTTTCCAGTTTCTGGCCACTACAACAGGGCTGCCACAAACATACAGGTCCCTTTTCCTTCTTTAGTATCTCTTTGGAGTATAATCCCAATAGAAACACTGCTGGATCAAAGGTTATGCACAGTTTGATAATTTTTTGAGCATAGTTCCAAATTGCTCTCCAGAATAGCTAGATGTGTTCACAATTCCACCAAAAATGTATCAGTGTCCCTGTTTACCCACATCTCCTCCAACAGTCTGCATTATCTTTCCCTGTCATTCTAGCCAATCTGACAGTGTGTAGTGGTATCTCAGAGGTGTCTTAATTTGCATTTCTCTGATTAATAATGATTTGGAACACATTTTCATATGTCTATAAATAGTTTTAATTTCTTCATCTGAGAATTGTCTGTTCATAACCATTGACCATTTATCAATTGGAGAATGTCTTGATTTCTTATAAATTAGAGTCAATTCTCTATATTTTTTGGAAATGAAGCCTTTATCAGAATCTTTGACTATAAAGATGTTTTCCCAGTTTATTGTTTCCCTTCTAATCTTGTCTGCATTTGTTTTGTTTGTACAAAAACTTTTCAATTTGATATAATCAAAATTTTATATTTTGTGGTCAATAGTGATCTCTAGTTCTTCTTTGGTCATAAATTACTTCTTCTTCCATAGGTCTGAGAGGTAAACTATCCTATGCTCTTCCAATTTATTTATAATCTCATTCTTTATGCCTAGGTCATGAAGCCATTTTGACCTTATCTTGGTGTACGGTATTAAGTGTGGGTCAATTCCTAGTTTCTGCCATACTAATGTCCAATTTTCCCAGCAATTTTTGTCAAATAATGAGTTCTTATCCCCAAAACTGGGGTCTTTGGGTTTGTCAAACACTATATTATTAAAGTTATTGGCTGTTTTGTCCGTTGAACCTAACCTATTCCATTGATCAACTAGTCTATTTCTTAGCCAATACCTGATGGTTTTAGTAACTGCTGCTTTATAATATAATTTTAGATCTGGTACAGCTAGGCCACCTTCATTTGATTTTTTTTTTCATTAATTCCCTTGAAATTTTTGACCTTTTGTTTTTCCATATGAACTTTGTTGTTATTTTTTCTAGGTCATCAAAATAGTTTTTTGGGGAGTCTGATTGGTATAGCGCTAAATAAATAGATTAGTTTAGGTAGTGTTGTCATCTTTATTATATTTGCTCACCCAATCCAAGAGCATTTAATATTTTTCCAGTTGGTTAGATCAGACTTAATTTCATGGAAAATGTTTTGTATTTTTGCTCATAAAGTTTCTGATTTTCCCTTGGCAGATAGATTCCTAAATATTTTATACAATCAGTAGTTACTTTAAATGGAATTTCTCTTTGTAACTCTAACTGTTGGATTTTGTTAGTGATATATAAGAATGCTGATGACCTATGTGTTTTTATTTTGTATCCTGCAACTTTGCTAAAGGTGTGGATTGTTTCTAATAACTTTTTAGTAGAATCTCTGGGGTTCTCTAAGTATACCATCATATCATCAGCAAAGAGTGATAATTTGGTTTCCTCATTGCCTATTCTTATTCCTTTAATCTCTTTTTCAACTCTTGTTGCCAAAGCTAGCATTTCTAATACAATAGTAAATAGTAACAGTGATAGTGTGCAACCTTGTTTCACTCCTGATCTTATAGGCAATGGTTGCAGTTTGTCCCCATTACATATGATGCTTACTGCTAGTTTTAAATAGATGCTACTGATTATTTTAAGGAAAAGTCCATTTATTCCTATACTCTCAAAAGTTTTTAGTAGGAATGGATGTTGGATTTTATCAAATGCTTTTTCTGCATCTATTGAGATGATCATATGGTTTTTGTTAATTTGATTATTAATATGGCCGATTATACTGATAGTTTTCCTAATACTGAACCAGCCCTGCATTCCTGGTATAAATCCTACTTGATTGTGGTGTATTATCCTGGGGATGATTTTCTGTAGTTTTTTTGCTAATATCTTATTTAAGATTTTAGCATCAATATTCATTAGGGAGATTGGTCTATAATTTTCTTTCTCTGTTTTCAACCTACCTGGTTTAGGTATCAGTACCATGTCTGTGTCATAAAAGGAATTTGGTAGGACTCCTTCATTCCCTATTGTTTCAAATAGTTTATAAAGCATTGGGGCTAATTGCTCTTTGAATGTTTGGTAGAATTCACATGTAAATTTATCTGGTCCTGGGGATTTTTTTTTAGGGAGTTGATTAAAAGCTTGTTCTATTTCTTTTTCTGAAATGGGATGATTTAAGCAATTTACTTTCTCCTCTGATAATCTGGGAAGCCTATATTTTTGGAGGTAGTCATCCATTTCAGTTAGGGTATCAAATTTATTGGCATAAAGTTGGGCAAAGTAACCCCTTATTATTTCTTTAATTTCCTTTTCATTGGTGGAAAGTTCTCCCTTTTCATTTTTAAGACTAGTAATTTGATTTCCCTCTCTCCTTTTTCTAATCAGATTTACCAAAGGTTTATCCATTTTATTGGTTTTTTTTTTATCATAAAACCAACTCTTAGTTTTATTTATTAGTTCAATAGTTTTTTTTTTTTACTTTCTATAATATTAATTTCTCCTTTTAATTTTAGAATTTCAAGTTTAGTAATTAATTGGGGGTTTTAAATTTGTTTTTTTTTTCTAGCTTTTTAAGTTGCAGGCCCAATTCATTGATCTTCTCTTTCTCTATTTTATTCAAGTAAGCCTCTAAGGATATTAAAAATTATCCTTATTACCACTTTGGATGCATCCCATAAATTTTGGTATGATGTCTCATTGCTGTCATTATCTTGAGTGAAATTATTAATTGTGTCTATAATTTGCTGTTTCACCCAATCATTCATTAAGATGAGATTATTTAGTTTTCAATTACTTTTGGTCTATTTTCACCTAACTTTTTGTTGAATGTAGTTTTTATTGCATTGTGATCTGAAAAGAAAGCATTTACTATCTCTGCCTTCCTGCATTTAATTTTGAGGTCTTTATGTCCTAATATATGGTCAATTTTTGTGTAGATTCCATGAACTGCTGAGAAGAAAGTATACTCCTTTCTGTCACCATTCAGTTTTCTCCAGAGATCTATCATACCTAATTTTTCTAATATTCTATTTACCTCTTTAATTTCTTTCTTATTTGTTTTGTGATTTGATTTATCTAAATCTGAGCATGCAAGATTGAGATCTCCCACTATTATAGTTTTGTTGTCTATTTCTTCTCGCAACTCTCTTAACTTCTCCTTTAGGAAGTTAGATGCTATACCACTTGGTGCATATACGTTTAATTCTGATAGTGCTTCATTGTCTATAGTACCCTTTAGCAAGATATAGTTTCCTTCCTTATCTCTTTTAATTAGATCAAGCTTTGCTTTTGCTTGATCTGAGATAAGGATGGCTACCCCTGCTTTTTTGACTTCACCTGAAGCATAATAGATTCTGCTCCAGCCTTTTACCTTTACTCCGTATGTATCTCCCTGTTTTAAATGTGTTTCCTATAAACAACATATTGTAGGGTTCTGACTTTTGATCCAGTCTGCTATCCACCTCCTCTTTATGGGAGAGTTCATCCCATTCACATTTATGGTTAAAATAACCAATTCTTTGTTTCCTGCCATCCTAATATCCCCAGATTATTACTTTTCTTTTTCTTGCCCTCCTTTCCTTCTTCCCTAGTATTAAACTTATTGGTCCCTCTAACGTCACACAACTCTCCTTCTTTAGTATTCCTCCCTCCTCCCTTTGAATCCCTTCCCCTTTCTTGTACCCTTCCCTTATTACTCTTTTTCCTTCTTCCTTTTCCTCTCCCACTTTTTAATGAAGTGAGAGAAGAATCTCTTTAAAACAAATATGTCAATTGTTTCCTCTTTGAGCCAACTCTGATGAGAGTAGTATTCACACAATGTTCCTCCCCCTCTCTAAGTTCCCTCATATATGATAGGTTTCCTTTGCCTCATGGTCGCATGTAGTTTCTCTCTTTTATCTCCCCTCTTCCCTTTTTCTGACACTATTCCCTTTCTATTTCTACTTCCCTTTTTTATGTTATATCAGTAAAATCAAATTATACATATGTTTTTTATGTATATCCGCAACAGAAATACAGTTCTCAAGAGTTCCTTTTACCTTTTTCTACTTCTCTTGATTCCTGTTTTTGGAGATCAAATTTTTTGTTTAAGTCTGTTTTTTTTTCTTAGAAACAAATGGAATTCCTGTATTTCATTAAATGTCCATCTTCTTCCATGGGAAAAAAATATTCATTCCAAGCTCTTTTGCCTTTTGGAATATCTGATTCCAGGTCCTTTGATCCTTTAATGTTGAGGCAGCCAGATCTTGTATTACCCTTATTGTGGCATCTCGGTATTTGAACTGTTTTTTCCTGGCTGCTTATAAAATTTTTTTTAGTCTGAAAATTCTGAAGTTTGGCCACAATATTCCTTGGAGTCTTTATTTTAGGGTCTTTTTCAGAAGATGTTCGATGAATTCTTTCAACGCCTATTTTCTCTCCTGGTTCTATTACATCTGGGTAATTCTCTTTGATGATTTCCTGTAAAATAGTATCTAGGTTCTTTTTTCATCATAATTTTCAGGTAGTCCAATGATCCTCAGGTTATCTCTCCTATATCTATTTTCCAGGTCTGTTGTTTTTCCAAGTAAATATTTGACATTTTTTCCAATCTTTCATTTTTTTGGTTTTGCTTGACTGATTCTTGATGTCTCAATGAATCAGTCATTTCTATTTGTTCAGTTCTGATTTTTAGTGAATTATTTTTTTCATTAGCTTTTTTTTTTTACTTCTTTTTGTATATGTCCAACTGAGTTGTTTTTCTCTATGGAATTTTTTTCCATTTCGCTAATTTTTTTTTTTTTTTTTAGTGAGTTATTTTCTTTTTCCAATTCACAAATTCTGTTTCCGTGCACTTCTTGAGAGTTTTTTATCTTTTCCAATTCACATTTTAGGAAGTTGTTACTCTCTTGCATAGCTTCTCTTTCCTTTCCCCATTATTCTTCTAGTTCTCTTTTAAGGTTTTTAATAGTCTCTTCTAGGAGAGCCTTTTGTATTGGAGACCAACAATTATCTGGAGACTGTCTGCTATTAGTCTCTTCAGGGTTGAAAAGCTGTTCTCTTTCTGTATCGAAACTATCAATTGTTCTTTTGATTTTTTTACTCATTTTGTTAAAGCCTGTAAGGTCTGCTTTCAGAGCCAGGAGGTTACCAGCTTTCTCTGCAGAGCAGGGAATGGTGTATGGATGGGTAGCTGTCCTGCCAGCC